>NC_133458.1:122889183-124232735 GCF_048565385.1 Saimiri boliviensis
TCCTCTTGTCTGCCTCTGAGGGTGAAATGAGAGTGGTCCCTGTCATCATGAGCCATGTCTGAAAGAATTATTCACATTCCCTACGAGAATAGACGGGTGAAATAGCAAAACGTGTGTCTTCCTTTGGGGCATGGACGGGTTCAAAGCCCACCTCATACCACTAAGTATTTTGCTGAACACGAGCAGTTGTGTGTGCGGCCTGTGTTTGGGTGATTTTTGTGTCGTGTGTGTGTGTGTGTGTGTGTGTTTGTCTGTGTGTGTCTGTCTGTATTTCTGTCTCCATTCCTGAGCAGCAAATCTTTTTTCCTCTTTTAGCATGTTACTCACAACTGTGGATGAAGCCCAGCACTCCTGAAAACACAATCCATGTATGGTTGAAGGAAATTTTCTTGGTGATGAGTGAGAGGTTGGTGACTGAAACCAGCTCATTTCCCATTGACCACTGAGGTCACATCTCTCAGGTGAGAAGCAAAGTGAGAATTTGAACCAGGCACATTCTCCTTAGAGACAATGGGCCAAAGACTGGTCCGATGGAATCGAATGTCTTTTCATGTTGACATCCATCCCGTCAAGCACTCGTTAAGCCATTGAAGTGTCACATTGGGCCTGGGGGAGGCGGTGCACCCTGTGAAATTACACGTTCGAAGATTTGGATTTGATTTCCAGCCCTCTGCCAGTCAGTCTGCCAGGCACTTTCATGTGACAAGCCTTAGGCGAGTCCCTTTCTGTCTCTGATTCCCGATTCCTTCACAGGGATTTATGTGGGCCTTAACGCCCACTGGGAAAAGATCCCTCTGCCAGCTCAGTGCCTGCTTTCTTGGTTTGACTTGTCAATCTGGACTTGAATACACCTTTGGTTTTGGATTGACTCTATTACCTCTCCTAGAAATTAACACACAAAACTGACAGCTGATTGACAAGATGAGAAGCAGTTTTCCAAAATTCAAATTGAACTTAATCCTTTCTTACTAAAAGAATGCTCAAATCAATGGGACACAGCTCACTCGTTTTGACTTCATGAGCTATGGCAGGTAGAGACAACTTTTTGAAAATACACAGCTAAAACTGTCCGTGCTTTGAATGCTAGACATGTTTTTCTGTTTTAAGTGCTTTAGCACTTAAAGCGGGACCGTTTTAGCTGTGTATTTTGAAAAAGTTGTGTGCTCTTCAAAGAGAAAGCTACTTTTGCTGTGTCTTTTGGTTCGAGGAGAAATGGGAGTCCTCTTCAGTCAGCAGGGACGACACCTGAGTCCTTTGCAGTCCTCTTGTCTGCCTCTGAGGGTGAAATGAGAGTGGTCCCTGTCATCATGAGCCATGTCTTAAAGAATTATTCACATTCCCTACGAGAATAGACGGGTGAAATAGCAAAAGGTGTGTCTTCCTTTGGAGCATGGACGGGTTCAAAGCCCACCCCATACCACTAAGTATTTTGCTGAACATGAGCAGTTTTGTGTGCGGCCTGTGTTTGGGTGATTTTTGTGTCGTGTGTGTGTGTGTGTGTGTGTGTGTTTGTGTGTGTGTGTCTGTGTGTGTGTGTCAGTATTTCTGTCTCCATTAATGAGCAGCAAATCTTTTTTCCTCTTTTAGCACGTTACTCACAACTGTGGATGAAGCCCAGCACTCCTGAAAACACAATCCATGTATGGTTGAAGGAAATGTTCTTGGTGATGAGTGAGAGTTTGGTGACTGAAACCAGCTCATTTCCCATTGACCACTGAGGTCACATCTCTCAGGTGAGAAGCAAAGTGAGAATTTGAACCAGGCACATTCTCCTTAGAGACAATGGGCCAAAGACAGGTCCGATGGAATCGAATATCTTTTCTTGTTGACATCCATCCCGTCAAGGCCTCGTTAAGCCATTGAAGTGTCACATTGGGCCTGGGGGAGGCGGTGCACCCTGTGAAATTACACGTCCGAAGATTTGGATTTGATTTCCAGCCCTCTGCCAGTCAGTCTGCCAGGCACTTTCATGTGACAAGCCTTAGGCGAGTCCCTTTCTGTCTCTGATTCCCGATTCCTTCACAGGGATTTATGTGGGCCTTAATGCCCACTGGGAAAAGATCCCTCTGCCAGCTCAGTGCCTGCTTTCTTGCTTTGACTTGTCAATCTGGACTTGAATACACCTTTAGTTTTGGATTGACTCTATTACCTCTCCTAGAAATTAACACACAAAACTGACAGCTGATTGACAAGATGAGAAGCAGTTTTCCAAAATTCAAATTGAACTTAATCCTTTCTTCCTAGAAGAATGCTCAAATCAAGGGGACACAGCTCACTCGTTTTGACTTCATGAGCTATGGCAGGTAGAGACAACTTTTTGAAAATACACAGCTAAAACTGTCCGTGCTTTGAATGCTAGACATGTTTTTCAGAATACACAGCTAAAGCGGGGACCGTTTTAGCTGTGTATTTTGAAAAAGTTGTGTGCTCTTCAAAGAGAAAGCTACTTTTGCTGTGTCTTTGGGTTCGAGGGGAAATGGGAGTCCTCTTCAGTCTGCAAGGACGACACCTGAGTCCTTTGCAGTCCTCTTGTCTGCCTCTGAGGGTGAAATGAGAGTGGTCCCTGTCATCATGAGCCATGTCTGAAAGAATTATTCACATTCCCTACGAGAATAAACGGGTGAAATAGCAAAAGGTGTGTCTTCCTTTGGAGCATGGACGGGTTCAAAGCCCACCTCATACCACTAAGTATTTTGATGAACACGAGCAGTTGTGTGTGCGGCCTGTGTTTGGGTGATTTTTGTGTCGTGTGTGTGTGTGTGTGTGTGTGTGTGTCTGTGTGTGTGTGTCTGTATTTCTGTCTCCATTCCTGAGCAGCAAATCTTTTTTCCTCTTTTAGAATGTTACTCACAACTGTGGATGAAGCCCAGCACTCCTGAAAACACAATCCATGTATGGTTGAAGGAAATTTTCTTGGTGATGAGTGAGAGGTTGGTGACTGAAACCAGCTCATTTCCCATTGACCACTGAGGTCACATCTCTCAGGTGAGAAGCAAAGTGAGAATTTGAACCAGGCACATTCTCCTTAGAGACAATGGGCCAAAGACAGGTCCGATGGAATCGAATGCCTTTTCATGTCGACATCCATCCCGTCAAGCCCTCGTTAAGCCATTGAAGTGTCACATTGGGCCTGGGGGAGGCCGTGCACCCTGTGAAATTACACGTCCGAAGATTTGGATTTGATTTCCAGCCCTCTGCCTGTCAGTCTGCCAGGCACTTTCATGTGACAAGCCTTAGGCGAGTCCCTTTCTGTCTCTGATTCCCGATTCCTTCACAGGGATTTATGTGGGCCTTAACGCTCACTGGGAAAAGATCCCTCTGCCAGCTCAGTGCCTGCTTTCTTGGTTTGACTTGTCAATCTGGACTTGAATACACCTTTGGTTTTGGATTGACTCTATTACCTCTCCTAGAAATTAACACACAAAACTGACAGCTGATTGACAAAATGAGAAGCAGTTTTCCAAAATTCAAATTGAACTTAATCCTTTCTTCCTAGAAGAATGCTCAAATCAAGGGGACACAGCTCACTCGTTTTGACTTCATGAGCTATGGCAGGTAGAGACAACTTTTTGAAAATACACAGCTAAAACTGTCCGTGCTTTGAATGCTAGACATGTTTTTCAGAATACACAGCTAAAGCACTTAAAGCGGGGACCGTTTTATCTGTGTATTTTGAAAAAGTTGTGTGCTCTTCAAAGAGAAAGTTACTTTTGCTGTGTCTTTGGGTTCGAGGGGAAATGGGAGTCCTCTTCAGTCAGCAGGGACGACACCTGAGTCCTTTGCAGTCCTCTTGTCTGCCTCTGAGGGTGAAATGAGAGTGGTCCCTGTCATCATGAGCCATGTCTGAAAGAATTATTCACATTCCCTACGAGAATAGACGGGTGAAATCGCAAAAGGTGTGTCTTCCTTTGGAGCATGGACGGGTTCAAAGCCCACCTCATACCACTAAGTATTTTGCTGAACACGAGCAGTTGTGTGTGCGGCCTGTGTTCGGGTGATTTTTGTGTCGTGTGTGTGTGTGTGTGTGTGTGTGTGCGTCTCTGTGTGTGTGTGTCTGTATTTCTGTCTCCATTCCTGAGCAGCAAATCATTTTTCCTCTTTTAGCATGTTACTCACAACTGTGGATGAAGCCCAGCACTCCTGAAAACACAATCCATGTATGGTTGAAGGAAATGTTCTTGGTGATGAGTGAGAGGTTGGTGACTGAAACCAGCTCATTTCCCATTGACCACTGAGGTCACATCTCTCAGGTGAGAAGCAAAGTGAGAATTTGAACCAGGCACATTCTCCTTAGAGACAATGGGCCAAAGACAGGTCCGATGGAATCGAATGTCTTTTCATGTTGACATCCATCCCGTCAAGCAATCGTTAAGCCATTGAAGTGTCACATTGGGCCTGGGGGAGACGGTGCACCCTGTGAAATTACACGTCCGAAGGTTTGGATTTGATTTCCAGCCCTCTGCCAGTCAGTCTGCCAGGCACTTTCATGTGACAAGCCTTAGGCGAGTCCCTTTCTGTCTCTGATTCCCGATTTCTTCACAGGGATTTATGTGGGCCTTAACGCCCACTGGGAAAAGATCCCTCTGCCAGCTCAGTGCCTGCTTTCTTGGCTAAAGCACTTAAAGCGGGGACCGTTTTAGCTGTGTATTTTGAAAAAGTTGTGTGCTCTTCAAAGAGAAAGCTACTTTTGCTGTGTCTTTGGGTTCGAGGGGAAATGGGAGTCCTCTTCAGTCAGCAGGGACGACACCTGAGTCCTTTGCAGTCCTCTTGTCTGCCTCTGAGGGTTAAATGAGAGTGGTCCCTGTCATCATGAGCCACGTCTGAAAGAATTATTCACATTCCCTACGAGAATAGACGGGTGAAATAGCAAAAGGTGTGTCTTCCTTTGGAGCATGGACGGGTTCAAAGCCCACCTCATACCACTAAGTATTTTGCTGAACACGAGCAGTTGTGTGTGCGGCCTGTGTTTGGGTGATTTTTGTGTGATGTTTGTGTGTGTGTGTGTGTTTGTGTGTGTGTGTGTCTGTGTGTCTGTGTTTGTGTGTCTGTATTTCTGTCTCCATTCCTGAGCAGCAAATCTTTTTTCCTCTTTTAGCATGTTATTCACAACAGTGGATGAAGCCCAGCACTCCTGAAAACACAATCCATGTATGGTTGAAGGAAATTTTCTTGGTGATGAGTGAGAGGTTGGTGACTGAAACCAGCTCATTTCCCATTGACCACTGAGGTCACATCTCTCAGGTGAGAAGCAAAGTGAGAATTTGAACCAGGCACATTCTCCTTAGAGACAATGGGCCAAAGACAGGTCCGATGGAATCGAATGTCTTTTCATGTTGACATCCATCCCGTCAAGCCCTCGTTAAGCCATTGAAGTGTCACATTGGGCCTGGGGGAGGCGGTGCACCCTGTGAAATTACATGTCTGAAGATTTGGATTTGATTTCAAGCCCTCTGCCAGTCAGTCTGCCAGGCATTGTCATGTGACAAGCCTTAGGCGAGTCCCTTTCTGTCTCTGATTCCCGATTCCTTCACAGGGATTTATGTGGGCCTTAACGCCCACTGGGAAAAGATCCCTCTGCCAGCTCAGTGCCTGCTTTCTTGGTTTGACTTGTCAATCTGGACTTGAATACACCTTTGGTTTTGAATTGACTCTATTACCTCTCCTAGAAATTAACACACAAAACTGACAGCTGATTGACAAGATGAGAAGCAGTTTTCCAAAATTCAAATTGAACTTAATCCTTTCTTCCTAAAAGAATGCTGAAATCAAGGGGACACAGCTCACTCGTTTTGACTTCATGAGCTATGGCAGGTAGAGACAACTTTTTGAAAATACACAGCTAAAACTGTCCGTGCTTTGAATGCTAGACATGTTTTTCAGAATACACAGCTAAAACGGTCCCCGCTTTAAGTGCTTTAGCACGTAAAGCGAAGACCGTTTTAGCTGTGTATTTTGAAAAAGTTGTGTGCTCTTCAAAGAGAAAGCTACTTTTGCTGTGTGTTTGGGTTCGAGGGGAAATGGGAGTCCTCTTCAGTCAGCAGGGACGACACCTGAGTCCTTTGCAGTCCTCTTGTCTGCCTCTGAAGGTGAAATGAGAGTGGTCCCTGTCATCATGAGCCATGTCTGAAAGAATTATTCACATTCCCTACGAGAATAGACGGGTGAAATAGCAAAATTTGTGTCTTCATTTGGAGTATGGACGGGTTCAAAGCCCACCTCATACCACTAAGTATTTTGCTGAACACGAGCAGTTGTGTGTGCGGCCTGTGTTTGGGTGATTTTTGTGTCGTGTGTGTGTGTGTGTGTGTGTGTGTGTCTGTGTGTGTGTGTCTGTATTTCTGTCTCCATTCCTGAGCAGCAAATCTTTTTTCCTCTTTTAGCATGTTACTCACAACTCTGGATGAAGCCCAGCACTCCTGAAAACACAATCCATGTATGGTTGAAGGAAATTTTCTTGGTGATGAGTGAGAGGTTGGTGACTGAAACCAGCTCATTTCCCATTGACCACGGAGGTCACATCTCTCCGGTGAGAAGCAAAGTGAGAATTTGAACCAGGCACATTCTCCTTAGAGACAATGGGCCAAAGACAGGTCCGATGGAGTCGAATGTCTTTTCATGTTGACATCCATCCCTTCAAGCCCTCGTTAAGCCATTGAAGTGTCACATTGGGCCTGGGGGAGGCGGTGCACCCTGTGAAATTACACGTCCGAAGATTTGGATTTGATTTCCAGCCCTCTGCCTGTCAGTCTGCCAGGCACTTTCATGTGACAAGCCTTAGGCGAGTCCCTTTCTGTCTCTGATTCCCGATTCCTTCACAGGGATTTATGTGGTCCTTAACGCCCACTGGGAAAAGATCCCTCTGCCAGCTCAGTGCCTGCTTTCTTGGTTTGACTTGTCAATCTGGACTTGAAAACACCTTTGGTTTTGGATTGACTCTATTACCTCTCCTAGAAATTAACACACAAAACTGACAGCTGATTGACAAGATGAGAAGCAGTTTTCCAAAATTCAAATTGAACTTAATCCTTTCTTACTAAAAGAATGCTCAAATCAAGGGGACACAGCTCACTCGTTTTGACTTCATGAGCTATGGCAGGTAGAGACAACTTTTTGAAAATACACAGCCAAAACTGTCCGTGCTTTGAATGCTAGACATGTTTTTAAGAATACACAGCTAAAACGGTCCCCGCTTTAAGTGTTAAAGCACTTAAAACGGGGACCGTTTTAGCTGTGTGTTTTGAAAATGTTGTGTGCTCTTCAAAGAGAAAGCTACTTTTGCTGTGTCTTTGGGTTCGAGGGGAAATGGGAGTCCTCTTCAGTCAGCAGGGACGACACCTGAGTCCTTTGCAGTCCTCTTGTCTGCCTCTGAGGGTGAAATGAGAGTGGTCCCTGTCGTCATGAGCCATGTCTGAAAGAATTATTCACATTCCCTACGAGAATAGACGGGTGAAATAGCAAAAGGTGTGTCTTCCTTTGGAGCATGGACGGGTTCAAAGCCCACCTCATACCACTAAGTATTTTGCTGAACACGAGCAGTTGTGTGTGCGGCCTGTGTTTGGGTGATTTTTGTGTGATGTTTGTGTGTGTGTGTGTGTGTGTGTTTGTGTCTGTGTGTCTGTGTGTGTGTGTCTGTATTTCTGTCTCCATTCCTGAGCAGCAAATCTTTTTTCCTCTTTTAGCATGTTACTCACAACTCTGGATGAAGCCCAGCACTCCTGAAAACACAATCCATGTATGGTTGAAGGAAATTTTCTTGGTGATGAGTGAGAGGTTGGTGACTGAAACCAGCTCATTTCCCATTGACCACTGAGGTCACATCTCTCAGGTGAGAAGCAAAGTGAGAATTTGAACCAGGCACATTCTCCTTAGAGACAATGGGCCAAAGACAGGTCCGATGGAATCGAATGTCTTTTCATGTTGACATCCATCCCGTCAAGTCCTCGTTAAGCCATTGAAGTGTCACATTGGGCCTGGGGGAGGTGGTGCCCCCTGTGAAATTACACGTCCGAAGATTTGGATTTGATTTCCAGCCCTCTGCCAGTCAGTCTGCCAGGCAATTTCATGTGACAAGCCTTAGGCGAGTCCCTTTCTGTCTCTGATTCCCGATTCCTTCACAGGGATTTATGTGGGCCTTAACGCCCACTGGGAAAAGATCCCTCTACCAGCTCAGTGCCTGCTTTCTTGGTTTGACTTGTCAATCTGGACTTGAATACACCTTTGGTTTTGGATTGACTCTATTACCTCTCCTAGAAATTAACACACAAAACTGACAGCTGATTGACAAGATGAGAAGCAGTTTTCCAAAATTCAAATTGAACTTAATCCTTTCTTCCTAAAAGAATGCTCAAATCAAGGGGACACAGCTCACTCGTTTTGACTTCATGAGCTATGGCAGGTAGAGACAAATTTTTGAAAATACACAGCTAAACCTGTCCGTGCTTTGAATGCTAGACATGTTTTTCAGAATACACAGCTAAAACGGTCCCCGCTTTAAGTGCTAAAGCACTTAAAGCGGGGACCGTTTTAGCTGTGTATTTTGAAAAAGTTGTGTGCTCTTCAAAGAGAAAGCTACTTTTGCTGTGTCTTTGGGTTCGAGTGAAAATGGGAGTCCTCTTCAGTCAGCAGGGACGACACCTGAGTCCTTTGCAGTCCTCTTGTCTGCCTCTGAGGGTGAAATGAGAGTGGTCCCTGTCATCATGAGCCATGTCTGAAAGAATTATTCACATTCCCTACGAGAATAGACGGGTGAAATAGCAAAAGGTGTGTCTTCCTTTGGAGCATGGACGGGTTCAAAGCCCACCTCATACCACTAAGTATTTTGCTGAACACGAGCAGTTGTGTGTGCGGCCTGTGTTTGGGTGATTTTTGTGTCCTGTGTGTTTGTGTGTGTGTGTGTGTGTGTGTGTGTGTGTGTCTGTGTGTGTGTGTGTCTGTATTTCTGTCTCCATTCCTGAGCAACAAATCTTTTTCCTCTTTTAGCATGTTACTCACAACTGTGGATGAAGACCAGCACTCCTGAAAACACAATCCATGTATGGTTGAAGGAAATTTTCTTGGTGATGAGTGAGAGGTTGGTGACTGAAACCAGCTCATTTCCCATTGACCACTGAGGTCACATCTCTCAGGTGAGAAGCAAAGTGAGAATTTGAACCAGGCACATTCTCCTTGGAGACAATGGGCCAAAGACAGGTCCGATGGAATCGAATGTCTTTTCATGTTGACATCCATCCCGTCAAGCCCTCGTTAAGCCATTGAAGTGTCACATTGGGCCTGGGGGAGGCGGTGCACCCTGTGAAATTACACGTCCGAAGATTTGGATTTGATTTCCAGCCCTCTGCCAGTCAGTCTGCCAGGCACTTTCATGTGACAAGCCTTAGGCGAGTCCCTTTCTGTCTCTGATTCCCGATTCCTTCACAGGGATTTATGTGGGCCTTAACGCCCACTGGGAAAAGATCCCTCTGCCAGCTCAGTGCCTGCTTTCTTGGTTTGACTTGTCAATCTGGACTTGAATACACCTTTGGTTTTGGATTGACTCTATTACCTCTCCTAGAAATTAACACACAAAACTGACAGCTGATTGACAAGATGAGAAGCAGTTTTCCAAAATTCAAATTGAACTTAATCCTTTCTTACTAAAAGAATGCTCAAATCAAGGGGACACAGCTCACTCGTTTTGACTCCATGAGCTATGGCAGGTAGAGACAACTTTTTGAAAATACACAGCTGAAACTGTCCGTGCTTTGAATGCTAGACATGTTTTTCAGAATACACAGCTAAAACGGTGACCGTTTTAGCTGTGTATTTTGAAAAAGTTGTGTGCTCTTCAAAGAGAAAGCTACTTTTGCTGTGTCTTTGGGTTCGAGGGGAAATGGGAGTCCTCTTCAGTCAGCAGGGACGACACCTGAGTCCTTTGCAGTCCTCTTGTCTGCCTCTGAGGGTGAAATGAGAGTGGTCCCTGTCGTCATGAGACATGTCTGAAAGAATTATTCACATTCCCTACGAGAATAGACGGGTGAAATAGCAAAAGGTGTGTCTTCCTTTGGAGCATGGACGGGTTCAAAGCCCAGCTCATACCACTAAGTATTTTGCTGAACACGAGCAGTTGTGTGTGCGGCCTGTGTTTGGGAGATTTTTGTGTGATGTTTGTGTGTGTGTGTGTGTGTGTGTGTTTTTGTCTGTGTGTCTGTGTGTGTATGTCTGTATTTCTGTCTCCATTCCTGAGCAGCAAATCTTTTTTCCTCTTTTAGCATGTTACTCACAACTGTGGATGAAGCACAGCACTCCTGAAAACACAATCCATGTATGGTTGAAGGAAATTTTCTTGGTGATGAGTGAGAGGTTGGTGACTGAAACCAGCTCATTTCCCATTGACCACTGAGGTCACATCTCTCAGGTGAGAAGCAAAGTGAGAATTTGAACCAGGCACATTCTCCTTAGAGACAATGGGCCAAAGACAGGTCCGATGGAATCGAATGTCTTTTCATGTTGACATCCATCCCGTCAAGCCCTCGTTAAGCCATTGAAGTGTCACATTGGGCCTGGGGGAGGCGGTGCACCCTGTGAACTTACACGTCCGAAGATTTGGATTTGATTTCCAGCCCTCTGCCAGTCAGTCTGCCAGGCACTTTCATGTGACAAGCCTTAGGCGAGTCCCTTTCTGTCTCTGATTCCCGATTCCTTCACAGGGATTTATGTGGGCCTTAACGCCCACTGGGAAAAGATCCCTCTGCCAGCTCAGTGCCTGCTTTCTTGGTTTGACTTGTCAATCTGGACTTGAATACACCTTTGGTTTTGGATTGACTCTATTACCTCTCCTAGAAATTAACACACAAAACTGACAGCTGATTGACAAGATGAGAAGCAGTTTTCCAAAATTCAAATTGAACTAAATCCTTTCTTACTAAAAGAATGCTCAAATCAAGGGGACACAGCTCACTCGTTTTGAATTCATGAGCTATGGCAGGTAGAGACAACTTTTTGAAAATACACAGCTAAAACTGTCCGTGCTTTGAATGCTAGACATGTTTTTCAGTTTTAAGTGCTTTAGCACTTAAAGCGGGACCGTTTTAGCTGTGTATTTTGAAAAAGTTGTGTGCTCTTCAAAGAGAAAGCTACTTTTGCTGTGTCTTTGGGTTCGAGGGGAAATGGGAGTCCTCTTCAGTCAGCAGGGACGACACCTGAGTCCTTTGCAGTCTTCTTGTCTGCCTCTGAGGGTGAAATGAGAGTGGTCCCTGTCATCATGAGCCATGTCTGAAAGAATTATACACATTCCCTACGAGAATAGACGGGTGAAATAGCAAAAGGTGTGTCTTCCTTTGGAGAATTGACGGGTTCAAAGCCCACCCCATACCACTAAGTATTTTGCTGAACACGAGCAGTTTTGTGTGCGGCCTGTGTTTGGGTGATTTTTGTGTCGTGTGTGTGTGTGTGTGTTTGTGTGTGTGTGTGTGTCTGTGTGTGTGTATCAGTATTTCTGTCTCCATTCCTGAGCAGCAAATCTTTTTTCCTCTTTTAGCATGTTACTCACAACTGTGGATGAAGCCCAGCACTCCTGAAAACACAATCCATGTATGGTTGAAGGAAATTTTCTTGGTGATGAGTGAGAGGTTGGTGACTGAAACCAGCTCATTTCCCATTGACCACTGAGGTCACATCTCTCAGGTGAGAAGCAAAGTGAGAATTTGAACCAGGCACATTCTCCTTAGAGACAATGGGCCAAAGACAGGTCCGATGGAATCGAATGTCTTTTCATGTTGACATCCATCCCGTCCAGCCCTCGGTAAGCCATTGAAGTGTCACATTGGGCCTGGGGGAGGCGGTGCACCCTGTGAAATTACACGTCCGAAGATTTGGATTTGATTTCCAGCCCTCTGCCAGTCAGTCTGCCAGGCACTTTCATGTGACAAGCCTTAGGCGAGTCCCTTTCTGTCTCTGATTCCCGATTCCTTCACAGGGATTTATGTGGGCCTTAACGCCCATTGGGAAAAGATCCCTCTGCCAGCTCAGTGCCTGCTTTCTTGGTTTGACTTGTCAATCTGGACTTGAATACACCTTTTGTTTTGGATTGACTCTATTACCTCTCCTAGAAATTAACACACAAAACTGACAGCTGATTGACAAGATGAGAAGCAGTTTTCCAAAATTCAAATTGAACTTAATACTTTCTTACTAAAAGAATGCTCAAATCAAGGGGACACAGCTCACTCGTTTTGACTTCATGAGCTATGTCAGGTAGAGACAACTTTTTGAAAATACACAGCTAAAACTGTCCGTGCTTTGAATGCTAGACATGTTTTTCAGAATACACAGCTAAAACAGTGACCGTTTTAGCTGTGTATTTTGAAAAAGTTGTGTGCTCTTCAAAGAGAAAGCTACTTTTGCTGTGTCTTTGGGTTCGAGGGGAAATGGGAGTCCTCTTCAGTCAGCAGGGACGACACCTGAGTCCTTTGCAGTCCTCTTGTCTGCCTCTGAGGGTGAAATGAGAGTGGTCCCTGTCGTCATGAGCCATGTCTGAAAGAATTATTCACATTCCCTACGAGAATAGACGGGTGAAATAGCAAAAGGTGTGTCTTCCTTTGGAGCATGGACGGGTTCAAAGCCCACCTCATACCACTAAGTATTTTGCTGAACACGAGCAGTTGTGTGTGCGGCCTGTGTTTGGGTGATTTTTGTGTGATGTTTGTGTGTGTGTGTGTGTGTGTGTGTGTGTGTGTTTGTGTCTGTGTGTCTGTGTGTGTGTGTCTGTATTTCTGTCTCCATTCCTGAGCAGCAAATCTTTTTTCCTCTTTTAGCATGTTACTCACAACTGTGGATGAAGCCCAGCACTCCTGAAAACACAATCCATGTATGGTTGAAGGAAATTTTCTTGGTGATGAGTGAGAGGTTGGTGACTGAAACCAGCTCATTTCCCATTGACCACTGAGGTCACATCTCTCAGGTGAGAAGCAAAGTGAGAATTTGAACCAGGCACATTCTCCTTAGAGACAATGGGCCAAAGACAGGTCCGATGGAATCGAATGTCTTTTCATGTTGACATCCATCCCGTCAAGTCCTCGTTAAGCCATTGAAGTGTCACATTGGGCCTGGGGGAGGTGGTGCCCCCTGTGAAATTACACGTCCGAAGATTTGGATTTGATTTCCAGCCCTCTGCCAGTCAGTCTGCCAGGCAATTTCATGTGACAAGCCTTAGGCGAGTCCCTTTCTGTCTCTGATTCCCGATTCCTTCACAGGGATTTATGTGGGCCTTAACGCCCACTGGGAAAAGATCCCTCTACCAGCTCAGTGCCTGCTTTCTTGGTTTGACTTGTCAATCTGGACTTGAATACACCTTTGGTTTTGGATTGACTCTATTACCTCTCCTAGAAATTAACACACAAAACTGACAGCTGATTGACAAGATGAGAATCAGTTTTCCAAAATTCAAATTGAACTTAATCCTTTCTTCCTAAAAGAATGCTCAAATCAAGGGGACACAGCTCACTCGTTTTGACTTCATGAGCTATGGCAGGTAGAGACAAATTTTTGAAAATACATAGCTAAACCTGTCCGTGCTTTGAATGCTAGACATGTTTTTCAGAATACACAGCTAAAACGGTCCCCGCTTTAAGTGCTAAATCACTTAAAGCGGGGACCGTTTTAGCTGTGTATTTTGAAAAAGTTGTGTGCTCTTCAAAGAGAAAGCTACTTTTGCTGTGTCTTTGGGTTCGAGTGAAAATGGGAGTCCTCTTCAGTCAGCAGGGACGACACCTGAGTCCTTTGCAGTCCTCTTGTCTGCCTCTGAGGGTGAAATGAGAGTGGTCCCTGTCATCATGAGCCATGTCTGAAAGAATTATTCACATTCCCTACGAGAATAGACGGGTGAAATAGCAAAAGGTGTGTCTTCCTTTGGAGCATGGACGGGTTCAAAGCCCACCTCATACCACTAAGTATTTTGCTGAACACGAGCAGTTGTGTGTGCGGCCTGTGTTTGGGTGATTTTTGTGTCCTGTGTGTTTGTGTGTGTGTGTGTGTGTGTGTGTGTGTGTGTCTGTGTGTGTGTGTGTCTGTATTTCTGTCTCCATTCCTGAGCAACAAATCTTTTTCCTCTTTTAGCATGTTACTCACAACTGTGGATGAAGACCAGCACTCCTGAAAACACAATCCATGTATGGTTGAAGGAAATTTTCTTGGTGATGAGTGAGAGGTTGGTGACTGAAACCAGCTCATTTCCCATTGACCACTGAGGTCACATCTCTCAGGTGAGAAGCAAAGTGAGAATTTGAACCAGGCACATTCTCCTTGGAGACAATGGGCCAAAGACAGGTCCGATGGAATCAAATGTCTTTTCATGTTGACATCCATCCCGTCCAGCCCTCGTTAAGCCATTGAAGTGTCACATTGGGCCGGGGGGAGGCGGTGCACCCTGTGAAATTACACGTCCGAAGATTTGGATTTGATTTCCAGCCCTCTGCCAGTCAGTCTGCCAGGCACTTTCATGTGACAAGCCTTAGGCGAGTCCCTTTCTGTCTCTGATTCCCGATTCCTTCACAGGGATTTATGTGGGCCTTAACGCCCACTGGGAAAAGATCCCTCTGCCAGCTCAGTGCCTGCTTTCTTGGTTTGACTTGTCAATCTGGACTTGAATACACCTTTGGTTTTGGATTGACTCTATTACCTCTCCTAGAAATTAACACACAAAACTGACAGCTGATTGACAAGATGAGAAGCAGTTTTCCAAAATTCAAATTGAACTTAATCCTTTCTTACTAAAAGAATGCTCAAATCAAGGGGACACAGCTCACTCGTTTTGACTCCATGAGCTATGGCAGGTAGAGACAACTTTTTGAAAATACACAGCTGAAACTGTCCGTGCTTTGAATGCTAGACATGTTTTTCAGAATACACAGCTAAAACGGTGACCGTTTTAGCTGTGTATTTTGAAAAAGTTGTGTGCTCTTCAAAGAGAAAGCTACTTCTGCTGTGTCTTTGGGTTCGAGGGGAAATGGGAGTCCTCTTCAGTCAGCAGGGACGACACCTGAGTCCTTTGCAGTCCTCTTGTCTGCCTCTGAGGGTGAAATGAGAGTGGTCCCTGTCGTCATGAGACATGTCTGAAAGAATTATTCACATTCCCTACGAGAATAGACGGGTGAAATAGCAAAAGGTGTGTCTTCCTTTGGAGCATGGACGGGTTCAAAGCCCAGCTCATACCACTAAGTATTTTGCTGAACACGAGCAGTTGTGTGTGCGGCCTGTGTTTGGGAGATTTTTGTGTGATGTTTGTGTGTGTGTGTGTGTGTGTGTGTGTTTGTGTCTGTGTGTCTGTGTGTGTGTGTCTGTATTTCTGTCTCCATTCCTGAGCAGCAAATCTTTTTTCCTCTTTTAGCATGTTACTCACAACTGTGGATGAAGCCCAGCACTCCTGAAAACACAATCCATGTATGGTTGAAGGAAATTTTCTTGGTGATGAGTGAGAGGTTGGTGACTGAAACCAGCTCATTTCCCATTGACCACTGAGGTCACATCTCTCAGGTGAGAAGCAAAGTGAGAATTTGAACCAGGCACATTCTCCTTAGAGACAATGGGCCAAAGACAGGTCCGATGGAATCGAATGTCTTTTCATGTTGACATCCATCCCGTCAAGCCCTCGTTAAGCCATTGAAGTGACACATTGGGCCTGGGGGAGGCGGTGCACCCTGTGAAATTGCACGTCCGAAGATTTGGATTTGATTTCCAGCCCTCTGCCAGTCAGTCTGCAAGGCACTTTCATGTGACAAGCCTTAGGCGAGTCCCTTTCTGTCTCTGATTCCGGATTCCTTCACAGGGATTTATGTGGGCCTTAACGCCCACTGGGAAAAGATCCCTCTGCCAGCTCAGTGCCTGGTTTCTTGGTTTGACTTCTCAATCTGGACTTGAATACACCTTTGGTTTTGGATTGACTCTATTACCTCTCCTAGAAATTAACACACAAAACTGACAGCTGATTGACAAGATGAGAAGCAGTTTTCCAAAATTCAAATTGAACTTAATCCTTTCTTACTAAAAGAATGCTCAAATCAAGGGGACACAGCTCACTCGTTTTGACTTCATGAGCTATGGCAGGTAGAGACAACTTTCTGAAAATACACAGCTAAAACTGTCCGTGCTTTGAATGCTAGACATGTTTTTCAGAATACACAGCTAAAGCGGGGACCGTTTTAGCTGTGTATTTTGAAAAAGTTGTGTGCTCTTCAAAGAGAAAGCTACTTTTGCTGTGTCTTTGGGTTCGAGGGGAAATGGGAGTCCTCTTCAGTCAGCAGGGACGACACCTGAGTCCTTTGCAGTCCTCTTGTCTGCCTCTGAGGGTGAAATGAGAGTGGTCCCTGTCATCATGAGCCATGTCTGAAAGAATTATTCACATTCCCTACGAGAAAAACGGGTGAAATAGCAAAAGGTGTGTCTTCCTTTGGAGCATGGACGGGTTCAAAGCCCACCTCATACCACTAAGTATTTTGCTGAACACGAGCAGTTGTGTGTGCGGCCAGTGTTTGGGTGATTTTTGTGTCGTGTGTGTGTGTGTGTGTGTGCGTGTGTGTGTGTCTGTGTGTGTGTGTCTGTATTTCTGTCTCCATTCCTGAGCAGCAAATCTTTTTTCCTCTTTTAGCATGTTACTCACAACTGTGGATGAAGCCCAGCACTCCTGAAAACACAATCCATGTATGGTTGAAGGAAATTTTCTTGGTGATGAGTGAGAGGTTGTTGACTGAAACCAGCTCATTTCCCATTGACCACTGAGGTCACATCTCTCAGGTGAGAAGCAAAGTGAGAATTTGAACCAGGCACATTCTCCTTAGAGACAATGGGCCAAAGACAGGTCCGATGGAATCGAATGTCTTTTCATGTTGACATCCATCCCGTCAAGCCCTCGTTAAGCCATTGAAATGCCACATTGGGCCTGGGGGAGGCGGTGCACCCTGTGAAATTGCACGTCCGAAGATTTGGATTTGATTTCCAGCCCTCTGCCAGTCAGTCTGCCAGGCACTTACATGTGACAAGCCTTAGGCGAGTCCCTTTCTGTCTCTGATTCCCGATTCCTTCACAGGGATTTATGTGGGCCTTAACGCCCACTGGGAAAAGATCCCTCTGCCAGCTCAGTGCCTGGTTTCTTGGTTTGACTTGTCAATCTGGACTTGAATACACCTTTGGTTTTGGATTGACTCTATTACCTCTCCTAGAAATTAACACACAAAACTGACAGCTGATTGACAAGATGAGAAGCACTTTTCCAAAATTCAAATTGAACTTAATCCTTTCTTCCTAAAAGAATGCTCAAATCAAGGGGACACAGCTCACTCGTTTTGACTTCATGAGCTATGGCAGGTAGAGACAACTTTTTGAAAATACACAGCTAAAACTGTCCGTGCTTTGAATGCTAGACATGTTTTTCAGTTTTAAGTGCTTTAGCACTTAAAGCAGGGACCGTTTTAGCTGTGTATTCTGAAAAAGTTGTGTGCTCTTCAAAGAGAAAGCTACTTTTGCTGTGTCTTTGGGTTCGAGGGGAAATGGGAGTACTCTTCAGTCAGCAGGGACGACACCTGAGTCCTTTGCAGTCCTCTTGTCTGCCTCTGAGGGTGAAATGAGAGTGGTCCCTGTCATCATGAGCCATGTCTGAAAGAATTAGTCACATTCCCTACGAGAATAGACGGGTGAAATAGCAAAAGGTGTGTCTTCCTTTGGAGCATGGACGGGTTCAAAGCCCACCTCATACCACTAAGTATTTTGCTGAACACGAGCAGTTGTGTGTGCGGCCTGTGTTTGGGTGATTTTTGTGTCATGTGTGTGTGTGTGTGTGTGTGTCTGTGTGTGTCTGTGTGTGTGTGTCTGTATTTCTGTCTCCATTCCTGAGCAGCAAATCTTTTTTCCTCTTTTAGCATGTTACTCACAACTGTGGATGAAGCCCAGCACTCCTGAAAACACAATCCATGTATGGTTGAAGGAAATTTTCTTGGTGATGAGTGAGAGGTTGGTGACTGAAACCAGCTCATTTCCCATTGACCACTGAGGTCACATCTCTCAGGTGAGAAGCAAAGTGAGAATTTGAACCAGGCACATTCTCCTTAGAGACAATGGGCCAAAGACAGGTCCGATGGTATGGAATGTCTTTTCATGTTGACATCCATCCCGTCAAGTCCTCGTTAAGCCATTGAAGTGTCACATTGGGCCTGGGGGAGGCGGTGCACCCTGTGAAATTAAACGTCCGAAGATTTGGATTTGATTTCCAGCCCTCTGCCAGTCAGTCTGCCAGTCACTTTCATGTGACAAGCCTTAGGCGAGTCCCTTTCTGTCTCTGATTCCCGATTCCTTCACAGGGATTTATGTGGGCCTTAACGCCCACTGGGAAAAGATCCCTCTGCCAGCTCAGTGCCTGCTTTCTTGGTTTGACTTGTCAATCTGGACTTGAATACACCTTTGGTTTTGGATTGACTCTATTACCTCTCCTAGAAATTAACACACAAAACTGACAGCTGATTGACAAGATGAGAAGCAGTTTTCCAAAATTCAAATTGAACTTAATCCTTTCTTACTAAAAGAATGCTCAAATCAAGGGGACACAGCTCACTCGTTTTGACTTCATGAGCTATGGCAGGTAGAGACAACTTTTTGAAAATACACAGCTAAAACTGTCCGTGCTTTGAATGCTAGACATGTTTTTCAGAATACACAGCTAAAACGGTCCCCGCTTTAAGTGCTTTAGCGGGGACCGTTTTAGCTGTGTATTTTGAAAAAGTTGTGTGCTCTTCAAAGAGAAAGCTACTTTTGCTGTGTCTTTGGGTTAGAGGGGAAATGGGAGTCCTCTTCTGTCAGCAGGGTCGACACCTGAGTCCTTTGCAGTCCTCTTTTCTGCCTCTGAGGGTGAAATGAGAGTGGTCCCTGTCATCATGAACCATGTCTGAAAGAATTATTCACATTCCCTACGAGAATAGACGGGTGAAATGGCAAAAGGTGTGTCTTCCTTTGGAGCATGGAAGGTTTCAAAGCCCACCTCATACCACTAAGTATTTTGCTGAACACGAGCAGTTGTGTGTGCGGCATGTGTTTGGGTGATTTTTGTGTCATGTGTGTGTGTGTGTGTGTGTGTGTGTGTCTGTGTGTGTGTGTCTGTATTTCTGTCTCCATTCCTGAGCAGCAAATCTTTTTTCCTCTTTTAGCATGTTACTCACAACTGTGGATGAAGACCAGCACTCCTGAAAACACAATCCATGTATGGTTGAAGGAAATTTTCTTGGTGATGAGTGAGAGGTTGGTGACTGAAACCAGCTCATTTCCCATTGACCACTGAGGTCACATCTCTCAGGTGAGAAGCAACGTGAGAATTTGAACCAGGCACATTCTCCTTAGAGACAATGGGCCAAAGACAGGTCCGATGGAATCGAATGTCTTTTCATGTTGACATCCATCCCGTCAAGCCCTCGTTAAGCCATTGAAGTGTCACATTGGGCCTGGGGGAGGCGGTGCACCCTGTGAAATTACACGTCCGAAGATTTGGATTTGATTTCCAGCCCTCTGCCAGTCAGTCTGCCAGGCACTTTCATGTGACAAGCCTTAGGCGAGTCCCTTTCTGTCTCTGATTCCCGATTCCGTCACAGGGATTTATGTGGGCCTTAACGCTCACTGGGAAAAGATCCCTCTGCCAGCTCAGTGTCTGCTTTCTTGGTTTGACTTGTCAATCTGGACTTGAATACACCTTTGGTTTTGGATTGACTCTATTACCTCTCCTAGAAATTAACACACAAAACTGACAGCTGATTGACAAGATGAGAAGCAGTTTTCCAAAATTCAAATTGAACTTAATCCTTTCTTCCGAAAAGAATGCTCAAATCAAGGGGACACAGCTCACTCGTTTTGACTTCATGAGCTATGGCAGGTAGAGACAACTTTTTGAAAATACACAGCTAAAACTGTCCGTGCTTTGAATGCTAGACATGGTTTTCAGAATACACAGCTAAAGCGGGGACCGTTTTAGCTGTGTATTTTGAAAAAGTTGTGTGCTCTTCAAAGAGAAAGCTACTTTTGCTGTATCTTTGGGTTCGAGGGGAAATGGGAGTCCTCTTCAGTCAGCAGGGACGACACCTGAGTCCTCTGCAGTCCTCTTGTCTGCCTCTGAGGGTGAAATGAGAGTGGTCCCTGTCATCATGAGCCATGTCTGAAAGAATTATTCACATTCCCTACGAGAATAGATGGGTGAAATAGCAAATGGTGTGTCTTTTTTGGAGCACGGACGGGTTCAAAGCCCACCTCATACCACTAAGTATTTTGCTGAACACGAGCAGTTGTGTGTGCGGCCTGTGTTTGGGTGATTTTTGTGTCATGTGTGTGTGTGTGTGTGTGTGTGTCTGTGTGTGTGTGTGTCTGTATTTCTGTCTCCATTCCTGAGCAGCAAATCTTTTTTCTTCTTTTAGCATGTTACTCACAACTGTGGATGAAGCCCAACACTCTTGAAAACACAATCCATGTATGGTTGAAGGAAATTTTCTTGGTGATGAGTGAGAGGTTGGTGACTGAAACCAGCTCATTTCCCATTGACAACTGAGGTCACATCTCTCAGGTGAGAAGCAAAGTCAGAATTTGAACCAGGCACATTCTCCTTAAAGAATATGGGCAAAAGACAGGTCCGATGGAATCGAATGTCTTATCCTGTTGACATCCATCCCGTCAAGCCCTCGTTAAGCCATTGAAGTGTCACATTGGGCCTCGGGGAGGCGGTGCACCCTGTGAAATTACGCGTCCGAAGATTTGGATTTGATTTCCAGCCCTCTGCCAGTCAGTCTGCCAGGCACTTTCATGTGACAAGCCTTAGGCGAGTCCCTTTCTGTCTCTGATTCCCGATTCCTTCACAGGGATTTATGTGGGCCTTAACGCTCACTGGGAAAAGATCCCTCTGCCAGCTCAGTGCCTGCTTTCTTGGTTTGACTTGTCAATCTGGACTTGAATACACCTTTGGTTTTGGATTGACTCTATTACCTCTCCTAGAAATTAACACACAAAACTGACAGCTGATTGACAAGATGAGAAGCAGTTTTCCAAAATTCAAATTGAACTTAATCCTTTCTTACTAAAAGAATGCTCAAATCAAGGGGACACAGCTCACTCGTTTTGACTTCATGAGCTATGGCAGGTAGAGACAACTTTTTGAAAATACACAGCTAAAACTGTCCGTGCTTTGAATGCTAGACATGTTTTTCAGAATACACAGCTAAAACGGTCCCCGCTTTAAGTGCTAAAGCACTTAAAGTGGGGACCGTTTTAGCTGTGTATTTTGAAAAAGTTGTGTGCTCTTCAAAGAGAAAGCTACTTTTGCTGTGTCTTTGGGTTCGAGGGGAAATGGGAGTCCTCTTCAGTCAGCAGGGACGACACCTGAGTCCTTTGCAGTCCTCTTGTCTGCCTCTGAGGGTGAAATTAGAGTGGTCCCTGTCATCATGAGCCATGTCTGAAAGAATTATTCACATTCCCTACGAGAATAGACGGGTGAAATAGCAAAAGGTGTGTCTTCCTTTGGAGCATGGACGGGTTCAAAGCCCACCTCATACCACTAAGTATTTTGCTGAACACGAGCAGTTGTGTATGCGGCCTGTGTTTGGGTTATTTTTGTGTCATGTGTGTGTTTGTGAGTGTGTGTGTGTGTGTGTGTGTCTGTGTGTGTGTGTCTGTATTTTTGTCTCCATTCCTGAGCAGCAAATCTTTTTTCCTCTTTTAGCATGTTACTCACAACTGTGGATAATGCCCAGCACTCCTGAAAACACAATCCATGTATGGTTGAAGGAAATTTTCTTGGTGATGAGTGAGAGGGTGGTGACTGAAACCAGCTCATTTCCCATTGACCACTGAGGTCACATCTCTCAGGTGAGAAGCAAAGTGAGAATTTGAACCAGGCACATTCTCCTTAGAGACAATGGGCCAAAGACAGGTCCGATGGAATCGAATGTCTTTTCATGTTGACATCCATCCCGTCAAGCCCTCGTTAAGCCATTGAAGTGTCACATTGGGCCTGGGGGAGGCGGTGCACCCTGTGAAATTACACGTCCGAAGATTTGGATTTGATTTCCAGCCCTCTGCCAGTCAGTCTGCCAGGCACTTTCATGTGACAAGCCTTAGGCGAGTGCCTTTCTGTGTCTGATTCCCGATTCTTTCACAGGGATTTATGTGGGCCTTAACGCCCACTGGGAAAAGATCCCTCTGCCAGCTCAGTGCCTGCTTTCTTGGTTTGACTTGTCAATCTGGACTTGAATACACCTTTGGTTTTGGATTGACTCTATTACCTCTCCTGAAAATTAACACACAAAACTGACAGCTGATTGACAAGATGAGAAGCAGTTTTCCAAAATTCAAATTGAACTTAATCCTTTCTTACTAAAAGAATGCTCAAATCAAGGGGACACAGCTCACTCGTTTTGACTTCATGAGCTATGGCAGGTAGAGACAACTTTTTGAAAATACACAGCTAAAACTGTCCGTGCTTTGAATGCTAGACATGTTTTTCAGTTTTAAGTGCTTTAGCACTTAAAGCGGGACCGTTTTAGCTGTGTATTTTGAAAAAGTTGTGTGCTCTTCAAAGAAAAAGCTACTTTTGCTGTGTCTTTGTGTTCGAGGGGAAATGGGAGTCCTCTTCAGTCAGCAGGGATGACACCTGAGTGCTTTGCAGTCCTCTTGTCTGCCTCTGAGGGTGAAATGAGAGTGGTCCCTGTCATCATCAGCCATGTCTGAAAGAATTATTCACATTGCCTACGAAAATAGACGGGTGAAATAGCAAAAGTTGTGTCTTCCTTTGGAGCATGGACGGGTTCAAAGCCCACCTCATACCACTAAGTATTTTGCTGAACACGAGCAGTTGTGTGTGCGACCTGTGTTTGGGTGATTTTTTTGTCATGTGTGTGTTTGTGAGTGTGTTTGTGTGTGTGTGTGTGTGTCTGTGTGTGTGTGTGTCTGTATTTCTGTCTCCATTCCTGAGCAGCAAATCTTTTTTCCTCTTTTAGCATGTTACTCACAACTGTGGATGAAGCCCAGCACTCCTGAAAACACAATCCATGTATGGTTGAAGGAAATTTTCTTGGTGATGAGTGAGAGGTTGGTGACTGAAACCAGCTCATTTCCCATTGACCACTGAGGTCACATCTCTCAGGTGAGAAGCAAAGTGAGAATTTGAACCAGGCATATTCTTCTTAGAGACAATGGGCCAAAGACAGGTCCGATGGAATCGAATGTCTTTTCATGTTGACATCCATCCCGTCAAACCCTCGTTAAGCCATCGAAGTGTCACATTGGGCCTGGGGGAGGCGGTGCACCCTGTGAAATTACACGTCCGAAGATTTGGATTTGATTTCCAGCCCTCTGCCAGTCAGTCTGCCAGGCACTTTCATGTGACAAGCCTTAGGCGAGTCCCTTTCTGTCTCTGATTCCCGATTCCTTCACAGGGATTTATGTGGGCCTTAACGCCCACTGGGAAAAGATCCCTCTGCCAGATCAGTGCCTGCTTTCTTGGTTTGACTTGTCAATCTGGACTTGAATACACCTTTGGTTTTGGATTGACTCTATTAGCTCTCCGAGAAATTAACACACAAAACTGACAGCTGATTGACAAGATGAGAAGCAGTTTTCCAAAATTCAAATTGAACTTAATCCTTTCTTACTAAAAGAATGCTCAAATCAAGGGGACACAGCTCACTCGTTTTGACTTCATGAGCTATGGCAGGTAGAGACAACTTTTTGAAAATACACAGCTAAAACTGTCCGTGCTTTGAATGCTAGACATGTTTTTCAGAATACACAGCTAAAACGGTCCCCGCTTTAAGTGCTAAAGCACTTAAAGTGGGGACCGTTTTAGCTGTGTATTTTGAAAAAGTTGTGTGCTCTTCAAAGAGAAAGCTACTTTTGCTGTGTCTTTGGGTTCGAGGGGTAATGGGAGTCCTCCTCAGTCAGCAGGGACGACACCTGAGTCTTTTGCAGTCCTCTTGTCTGCCTCTGAGGGTGAAATTAGAGTGGTCCCTGTCATCATGAGCCATGTCTGAAAGAATTATTCACATTCCCTACGAGAATAGACGGGTGAAATAGCAAAAGGTGTGTCTTCCTTTGGAGCATGGACGGTTTCAAAGCCCACCTCATACCACTATGTATTTTGCTGAACACGAGCAGTTGTGTGTGCGGCCTGTGTTTGGGTGATTTTTGTGTCATGTGTGTGTGTGTGTGTGTGTGTGTGTGTGTGTGTCTGTGTGTGTGTGTCTGTATTTCTGTCTCCATTCCTGAGAAGAAAATCTTTTTTCCTCTTTTAGCATGTTACTCACAACTGTGGATGTGGCCCAGCACTCCTGAAAACACAATCCATGTATGGTTGAAGGAAATTTTCCTGGTGATGAGTGTGAGGTTGTTGCCTGAAACCAGCTGATTTCCCATTGACCACTGAGGTCACATCTCTCAGGTGAGAAGCAAAGTGAGAATTTGAACCAGGGACATTCTCCTTAGAGACAATGGGCCAAAGACAGGTCCGATGGAATCGAATGTCTTTTCATGTTGACATCCATCCCGTCAAGCCCTCGTTAAGCCATTGAAGTGTCACATTGGGCCTGGGGGAGGCGGTGCACCCTGTGAAATTACACGTCCGAAGATTTGGATTTGATTTCCAGCCCTCTGCCAGTCAGTCTGCCAGGCACTTTCATGTGACAAGCCTTAGGCGAGTCCCTTTCTGTCTCTGATTCCCGATTCCTTCACAGGGATTTATGTGGGCCTTAACGCCCACTGGGAAAAGATCCCTCTGCCAGCTCAGTTCCTGCTTTCTTGGTTTGACTTGTCAATCTGGACTTGAATACACCTTTGGTTTTGGATTGACTCTATTACCTCTCCTAGAAATTAACACACAAAACTGACAGCTGATTGACAAGATGAGAAGCAGTTTTCCAAAATTCAAATGGAACTTAATCCTTTCTTATTAAAGAATGCTCAAATAAAGGGGACACAGCTCACTCGTCTTGACTTCATGAGCTATGGCAGGTAGAGACCACTTTTTGAAAATACACAGCTAAAACTGTCCGTGCTTTGAATGCTAGACATGCTTTTCAGTTTTAAGTGCTTTAGCACTTAAAGCGGGACCGTTTTAGCTGTGTATTTTGAAAAAGTTGTGTGCTCTTCAAAGAGAAAGCTACTTTTGCTGTGTCTTTGGGTTCGAGGGGAAATGGGAGTCCTCTTCAGTCAGCAGGGACGACACCTGAGTCCTTTGCAGTCCTCTTGTCTGCCTCTGAGGGTGAAATGAGAGTGGTCCCTGTCCTCATGAGCCATGTCTGAAAGAATTATTCACATTCCCTACGAGAATAGACGGGTGAAATAGCAAAAGTTGTGTCTTCCTTTGGAGCATGGACGGGTTCAAAGCCCAAATCATACCACAAAATATTTTGCTGAAAGCGAGCAGTTGTGTGTGCGGCCTGTGTTTGGGTGATTTTTGTGTCATGTGTTTGTGTGTGTGTGTCTGTGTGTGTGTGTCTGTATTTCTGTCTCCATTCCTGAGCAGCAAATCTTTTTTCCTCTTTTAACATGTTACTCACAAATGTGGATGAAGCCCAGCACTCCTGAAAACACAATCCATGTATGGTTGAAGGAAATTTTCTTGGTGATGAGTGAGAGGTTGGTGACTGAAACCAGCTCATTTCCCATTGACCACTGAGGTCACATCTCTCAGGTGAGAAGCAAAGTGAGAATTTGAACCAGGCACATTCTCCTTAGAGACAATGGGCCAAAGACAGGTCCGATGGAATCGAATGTCTTTTCTTGTTGACATCCATCCCGTCAAGTCCTCGTTAAGCCATTGAAGTGTCACATTGGGCCTGGGGGAGGCGGTGCACCCTGTGAAATTACACGTCCGAAGATTTGGATTTGATTTCCAGCCCTCTGCCAGTCAGTCTGCCAGGCACTTTCATGGACAAGCCTTAGGCGAGTCCCTTTCTGTCTCTGATTCCCGATTCCTTCACAGTGATTTATGTGGGCATTAACGCCCACTGGTAAAAGATCCCTCTGCCAGCTCAGTGCCTGCTTCCTTGGTTTGACTTGTCAATCTGGACTTGAATACACCTTTGGTTTTGGATTGACTCTATTACCTCTCCTAGAAATTAACACACAAAACTGACAGCTGATTGACAAGATGAGAAGCAGTTTTCCAAAATTCAAATTGAACTTAATCCTTTCTTACTAAAAGAATGCTCAAATCAAGGGGACACAGCTCACTCGTTTTGACTTCATGAGCTACGGCATGTAGAGACAACTTTTTGAAAATACACAGCTAAAACTGTCCGTGCTTTGAATGCTAGACATGTTTTTCAGTTTTAAGTTCTTTAGCACTTAAATCGGGACCGTTTTATCTGTGTATTTTGAAAAAGTTGTGTGCTCTTCAAAGAGAAAGCTACTTTTGCTGTGTCTTTGGGTTCGAGGGGAAATGGGAGTCCTCTTCAGTCAGCAGGGACGACACCTGAGTCCTTTGCAGTCCTCTTTTCTGCCTTTGAGGGTGAAATGAGAGTGGTCCCTGTCATCATGAGCCATGTCTGAAAGAATTATTCACATTCCCTACGAGAATAGATGGGTGAAATAGCAAAAGGTGTGTCTTCCTTTGGAGCATGGACGGGTTCAAAGCCCACCTCATACCACTAAGTATTTTGCTGAACACGAGCAGTTGTGTGTGCGGCCTGTGTTTGGGTGATTTTTGTGTCATGTGTGTGTGTGTGTGTGTGTGTGTCTGTGTGTCTGTGTGTGTGTGTCTGTATTTCTGTCAACATGCCTGAGCAGCAAATCTTTTTTCCTCTTTTAGCATTTTACTCACAACTGTGGATGAAGCCCAGCACTCCTGAAAACACAATCCATGTATGGTTGAAGGAAATTTTCTTGGTGATGAGTGAGAGGTTGGTGACTGAAACCAGCTCATTTCCCATTGACCACTGAGGTCACATCTCTCAGGTGAGAAGCAAAGTGAGAATTTGAACCAGGCACATTCTCCTTAGAGACAATGGGCCAAAGACAGGTCCGATGGAATCGAATGTCTTTTCATGTTGACATCCATCCCGTCAAGCCCTCGTTAAGCCATTGAAGTGTCACATTGGGCCTGGGGGAGGCGGTGCCCCCTGTGAAATTACACGTCCGAAGATTTGGATTTGATTTCCAGGCCTCTGCCAGTCAGTCTGCCAGGCACTTTCATGTGACAAGCCTTAGGCGAGTCCCTTTCTGTCTCTGATTCCCGATTCCTTCACAGGGATTTATGTGGGCCTTAAAGCCCACTGGGAAAAGATCCCTCTGCCAGCTCAGTGCCTGCTTTCTTGGTTTGACTTGTCAATCTGGACTTGAATACACCTTTGGTTTTGGATTGACTCTATTACCTCTCCTAGAAATTAACACACAAAACTGACAGCTGATTGACAAGATGAGAAGCAGTTTTCCAAAATTCAAATTGAACTTAATTCTTTCTTACTAAAAGAATGCTCAAATCAAGGGGACACAGCTCACTCGTTTTGACTTCATGAGCTATGGCAGGTAGAGACAACTTTTTGAAAATACACAGCTAAAACTGTCCGTGCTTTGAATGCTAGACATGTTTTTCAGAATACACAGCTAAAACGGTCCCCGCTTTAAGTGCTTTAGCGGGGACCGTTTTAGCTGTGTATTTTGAAAAAGTTGTGTGCTCTTCAAAGAGAAAGCTACTTTTGCTGTGTCTTTGGGTTAGAGGGGAAATGGGAGTCCTCTTCTGTCAGCAGGGTCGAAACCTGAGTCCTTTGCAGTCCTCTTTTCTGCCTCTGAGGGTGAAATGAGAGTGGTCCCTGTCATCATGAACCATGTCTGAAAGAATTATTCACATTCCCTACGAGAATAGACCGGTGAAATGGCAAAAGGTGTGTCTTCCTTTGGAGCATGGAAGGGTTCAAAGCCCACCTCATACCACTAAGTATTTTGCTGAACACGAGCAGTTGTGTGTGCGGCATGTGTTTGGGTGATTTTTGTGTCATGTGTGTGTGTGTGTGTGTGTGTGTGTCTGTGTGTGTGTGTCTGTATTTCTGTCTCCATTCCTGAGCAGCAAATCTTTTTTCCTCTTTTAGCATGTTACTCACAACTGTGGATGAAGCCCAGCACTCCTGAAAACACAATCCATGTATGGTTGAAGGAAATTTTCTTGGTGATGAGTGAGAGGTTGGTGACTGAAACCAGCTCATTTCCCATTGACCACTGAGGTCACATCTCTCAGGTGAGAAGCAACGTGAGAATTTGAACCAGGCACATTATCCTTAGAGACAATGGGCCAAAGACAGGTCCGATGGAATCGAATGTCTTTTCATGTTGACATCCATCCCGTCAAGCCCTCGTTAAGCCATTGAAGTGTCACATTGGGCCTGGGGGAGGCGGTGCACCCTGTGAAATTACACGTCCGAAGATTTGGATTTGATTTCCAGCCCTCTGCCAGTCAGTCTGCCAGGCACTTTCATGTGACAAGCCTTAGGCGAGTCCCTTTCTGTCTCTGATTCCCGATTCCGTCACAGGGATTTATGTGGGCCTTAACGCTCACTGGGAAAAGATCCCTCTGCCAGCTCAGTGTCTGCTTTCTTGGTTTGACTTGTCAATCTGGACTTGAATACACCTTTGGTTTTGGATTGACTCTATTACCTCTCCTAGAAATTAACACACAAAACTGACAGCTGATTGACAAGATGAGAATCAGTTTTCCAAAATTCAAATTGAACTTAATCCTTTCTTCCGAAAAGAATGCTCAAATCAAGGGGACACAGCTCACTCGTTTTGACTTCATGAGCTATGGCAGGTAGCGACAACTTTTTGAAAATACACAGCTAAAACTGTCCGTGCTTTGAATGCTAGACATGTTTTTCAGAATAAACAGCTAAAACGGTCCCCGCTTTTAAGTGCTTTAGCGGGGACCGTTTTAGCTGTGTATTTTGAAAAAGTTGTGTGCTCTTCAAAGAGAAAGCTACTTTTGCTGTGTCTTTGGGTTCGAGGGGAAATGGGAGTCCTCTTCAGTCAGCAGGGACGACACCTGAGTCCTTTGCAGTCCTCTAGTCTGCCTCTGAGTGTGAAATGAGAGTGGTCCCTGTCATCATGAGCCATGTCTGAAAGAATTATACACATTCCCTATTAGAATAGACGGGTGAAATAGCAAAAGGTGTGTCTTCCTTTGGAGCATGGACGGGTTCAAAGCCCACCTCATACCACTAAGTATTTTGCTGATCACGAGCAGTTGTGTGTGCGGCCTGTGTTTGGGTGATTTTTGTGTCGTGTGTTTGTGTGTGTGTGTGTGTGTGTGTGTCTGTGTGTGTGTGTCTGTATTTCTGTCTCCATTCCTGAGCAGCAAATCTTTTTTCCTCTTTTAGCATGTTACTCACAACTGTGGATGAAGCCCAGCACTCCTGAAAACACAATCCATGTATGGTTGAAGGAAATTTTCTTGGTGATGAGTGAGAGGTTGGTGACTGAAACCAGCTCATTTCCCATTGACCACTGAGGACACATCTCTCAGGTGAGAAGCAAAGTGAGAATTTGAACCAGGCACATTCTCCTTAGAGACAATGGGCCAAAGACAGGTCCGATGGAATCGAATGTCTTTTCATGTTGACATCCATCCCGTCAAGCCCTCGTTAAGCCATTGAAGAGTCACATTGGGCCTGGGGGAGGCCGTGCACCCTGTGAAATTACACGTCTGAAGATTTGGATTTGATTTCCAGCCCTCTGCCAGTCAGTCTGCCAGGCACTTTCATGTGACAAGCCTTAGGCGAGTCCCTTTCTGTCTCTGATTCCCGATTCCTTCACAGGGATTTATGTGGGCCTTAACGCCCACTGGGAAAAGATCCCTCTGCCAGCTCAGTGCCTGCTGTCTTGGTTTGACTTGTCAATCTGGACTTGAATACACCTTTGGTTTTGGATTGACTCTATTACCTCTCCTAGAAATTAACACACAAAACTGACAGCTGATTGACAAGATGAAAAGCAGTTTTCCAAAATTCAAATTGAACTTAATCCTTTCTTACTAAAAGAATGCTCAAATCAAGGGGACACAGCTCACTCGTTTTGACTTCATGAGCTATGGCAGGTAGAGACAACTTTTTGAAAATACACAGCTAAAACTGTCCGTGCTTTGAATGCTAGACATGGTTTTCAGAATACACAGCTAAAGCGGGGACCGTTTTAGCTGTGTATTTTGAAAAAGTTGTGTGCTCTTCAAAGAGAAAGCTACTTTTGCTGTATCTTTGGGTTCGAGGGGAAATGGGAGTCCTCTTCAGTCAGCAGGGACGACACCTGAGTCCTCTGCAGTCCTCTTGTCTGCCTCTGAGGGTGAAATGAGAGTGGTCCCTGTCATCATGAGCCATGTCTGAAAGAATTATTCACATTCCCTACGAGAATAGATGGGTGAAATAGCAAATGGTGTGTCTTTTTTGGAGCACGGACGGGTTCAAAGCCCACCTCATACCACTAAGTATTTTGCTGAACACGAGCAGTTGTGTGTGCGGCCTGTGTTTGGGTGATTTTTGTGTCATGTGTGTGTGTGTGTGTGTGTGTGTCTGTGTGTGTGTGTGTCTGTATTTCTGTCTCCATTCCTGAGCAGCAAATCTTTTTTCTTCTTTTAGCATGTTACTAACAACTGTGGATGAAGCCCAACACTCTTGAAAACACAATCCATGTATGGTTGAAGGAAATTTTCTTGGTGATGAGTGAGAGGTTGGTGACTGAAACCAGCTCATTTCCCATTGACCACTGAGGTCACATCTCTCAGGTGAGAAGCAAAGTCAGAATTTGAACCAGGCACATTCTCCTTAAAGAATATGGGCAAAAGACAGGTCCGATGGAATCGAATGTCTTTTCATGTTGACATCCATCCCGTCAAGCCCTCGTTAAGCCATTGAAGTGTCACATTGGGCCTCGGGGAGGCCGTGCACCCTGTGAAATTACGCGTCCGAAGATTTGGATTTGATTTCCAGCCCTCTGCCAGTCAGTCTGCCAGGCACTTTCATGTGACAAGCCTTAGGCGAGTCCCTTTCTGTCTCTGATTCCCGATTCCTTCACAGGGATTTATGTGGGCCTTAACGCCCACTGGGAAAAATCCCTCTGCCAGCTCAGTGCCTGCTTTCTTGGTTTGACTTGTCAATCTGGACTTGAATACACCTTTGGTTTTGGATTGACTCTATTACCTCTCCTAGAAATTACCACACAAAACTGACAGCTGATTGACAAGATGAGAAGCAGTTTTCCAAAATTCAAATTGAACTTAATCCTTTCTTACTAAAAGAATGCTCAAATCAAGGGGACACAGCTCACTCGTTTTGACTTCATGAGCTATGGCAGGTAGAGACAACTTTTTGAAAATACACAGCTAAAACTGTCCGTGCTTTGAATGCTAGACATGTTTTTCAGAATACACAGCTAAAACGGTCCCCACTTTAAGTGCTTTAGCAATTAAAGCGGGGACCGTTTTAGCTGTGTATTTTGAAAAAGTTGTGTGCTCTTCAAAGAGAAAGCTACTTTTGCTGTGTCTTTGGTTTCGAGGGGAAATGGTAGTCCTCTTCAGTCAGCAGGGACGACACCTGAGTCCTTTGCAGTCCTCTTGTCTTCCTCTGAGGGTGAAATGAGAGTGGTCCCTGTCATCATCAGCCATGTCTGAAAGAATTATTCACATTCCCTACGAGAATAGACGGGTGAAATAGCAAAAGGTGTGTCTTCCTTTGGAGCATGGAGGGGTTCAAAGCCCACCTCATACCACTAAGTATTTTGCTGAACACGAGCAGTTGTGTGTACGGCCTGTGTTTGGGTTATTTTTGTGTCATGTGTGTGTTTGTGAGTGTGTGTGTGTGTGTGTGTGTCTGTGTGTGTGTGTCTGTATTTTTGTCTCCATTCCTGAGCAGCAAATCTTTTTTCCTCTTTTAGCATGTTACTCACAACTGTGGATGATGCCCAGCACTCCTGAAAACACAATCCATGTATGGTTGAAGGAAATTTTCTTGGTGATGAGTGAGAGTTTGGTGACTGAAACCAGCTCATTTCCCATTGACCACTGAGGTCACATCTCTCAGGTGAGAAGCAAAGTGAGAATTTGAACCAGGCACATTCTCCTTAGAGACAATGGGCCAAAGACAGGTCCGATGGAATCGAATGTCTTTTCATGTTGACATCCATCCCGTCAAGCCCTCGTTAAGCCATTGAAGTGTCACATTGGGCCTGGGGGAGGCGGTGCACCCTGTGAAATTACACGTCCGAAGATTTGGATTTGATTTCCAGCCCTCTGCCAGTCAGTCTGCCAGGCACTTTCATGTGACAATCCTTAGGCGAGTGCCTTTCTGTCTCTGATTCCCGATTCCTTCACAGGGATTTATGTGGGCCTTAACGCCCACTGGGAAAAGATCCCTCTGCCAGCTCAGTGCCTGCTTTCTTGGTTTGACTTGTCAATCTGGACTTGAATACACCTTTGGTTTTGGATTGACTCTATTACCTCTCCTAAAAATTAACACACAAAACTGACAGCTGATTGAAAAGATGAGAAGCAGTTTTCCAAAATTCAAATTGAACTTAATCCTTTCTTACTAAAAGAATGCTCAAATCAAGGGGAAACAGCTCACTCGTTTTGACTTCATGAGCTATGGCAGGTAGAGACAACTTTTTGAAAATACACAGCTAAAATTGTCCGTGCTTTGAATGCTAGACTTGTTTTTCAGTTTTAAGTGCTTTAGCACTTAAAGCGGGACCGTTTTAGCTGTGTATTTTGAAAAAGTTGTGTGCTCTTCAAAGAAAAAGCTACTTTTGCTGTGTCTTTGGGTTCGAGGGGAAATGGGAGTCCTATTCAGTCAGCAGGGATGACACCTGAGTCCTTTGCAGTCCTCTTGTCTGCCTGTGAGGGTGAAATGAGAGTGGTCCCTGTCATCATCAGCCATGTCTGAAAGAATTATTCACATTGCCTACGAGAATAGACGGGTGAAATAGCAAAAGGTGTGTCTTCCTTTGGAGCATGGACGGGTTCAAAGCCCACCTCATACCACTAAGTATTTTGCTGAACACGAGCAGTTGTGTGTGCGGCCTGTGTTTGGGTGATTTTTGTGTCATGTGTGTGTTTGTGAGTGTGTGTGTTTGTGTGTGTGTGTCTGTGTGTGTGTGTCTGTATTTCTGTCTCCATTCCTGAGCAGCAAATCTTTTTTCCTCTTTTAGCATGTTACTCACAACTGTGGATGAAGCCCAGCACTCCTGAAAACACAGTCCATGTATGGTTGAAGGAAATTTTCTTGGTGATGAGTGAGAGGTTGGTGACTGAAACCAGCTCATTTCCCATTGACCACTGAGGTCATATCTCTCAGGTGAGAAGCAAAGTGAGAATTTGAACCAGGCACATTCTCCTTAGAGACAATGGGCCAAAGACAGGTCCGATGGAATCGAATGTCTTTTCATGTTGACATCCATCCTGTCAAGCCCTCGTTAAGCCATTGAAGTGTCACATTGGGCCTGGGGGAGGCGGTGCACCCTGTGAAATTACACGTCCGAAGATTTGGATTTGATTTCCAGCCCTCTGCCAGTCAGTCTGCCAGGCACTTTCATGTGACAAGCCTTAGGCGAGTCCCTTTCTGTCTCTGAATCCCGATTCCTTCACAGGGATTTATGTGGGCCTTAACGCCCACTGGGAAAACATCCCACTGCCAGCTCAGTGCCTGCTTTCTTGGTTTGACTTGTCAATCTGGACTTGAATACACCTTTGGTTTTGGATTGACTCTATTACCTCTCCTAGAAATTAACACACAAAACTGACAGCTGATTGACAAGATGAGAAGCAGTTTTCCAAAATTCAAATTGAACTTAAACTTTTCTTACTAAAAGAATGCTCAAATCAAGGGGACACAGCTCACTCGTTTTGACTTCATGAGCTATGGCAGGTAGAGACAACTTTTTGAAAATACACAGCTAAAACTGTCCGTGCTTTGAATGCTAGACATGTTTTTCAGAATACACAGCTAAAGCACTTAAAGCGGGGACCGTTTTAGCTGTGTATTTTGAAAAAGTTGTTTGCTCTTCAAAGAGAAAGCTACTTTTGCTGTGTCTTTGGGTTCGAGGGGAAATGGGAGTCCTCTTCAGTCAGCAGGGACGACACCTGAGTCATTTGCAGTCCTCTTGTCTGCCTCTGAGGGTGAAATGAGAGTGGTCCCTGTCATCATGAGCCATGTCTGAAAGAATTATTCACATTCCCTACGAGAATAGACGGGTGAAATAGAAAAAGTTGTGTCTTCCTTTGGAGCATGGACGGGTTCAAAGCCCACCTCATACCACTAAGTATTTTGCTGAACACGAGCAGTTGTGTGTGCGGCCTGTGTTTGGGTGATTTTTGTGTCGTGTGTGTGTGTGTGTGTGTGTGTGTGTGTGTGTGTCTGTGTGTGTGTGTCTGTATTTCTGTCTCCATTCCTGAGCAGCAAATCTTTTTTCCTCTTTTAGCATGTTACTCACAACTGTGGATGAAGCCCAGCACTCCTGAAAATACAATCCATGTATGGTTGAAGGAAATTTTCTTGGAGATGAGTGAGAGGTTGGTGACTGAAACCAGCTCATTTCCCATTGACCACTGAGGTCACATCTCTCAGGTGAGAAGCAAAGTGAGAATTTGAACCAGGCACATTCTCCTTAGAGACAATGGGCCAAAGACAGGTCCGATGGAATCGAATGTCTTTTCATGTTGACATCCATCCCGTCAAGCCCTCGTTAAGCCATTGAAGTGTCACATTGGACCTTGGGGAGGCGGTGCACCCTGTGAAATTACACGTCCGAAGATTTGGATTTGATTTCCAGCCCTCTGCCAGTCAGTCTGCCAGGCACTTTCATGTGACAAGCCTTAGGCGAGTCCCTTTCTGTCTCTGATTCCCGATTCCTTCACAGGGATTTATGTGGGCCTTAACGCCCACTGGGAAAAGATCCCTCTGCCAGCTCAGTGCCTGCATTCTTGGTTTGACTTGTCAATCTGGACTTGAATACACCTTTGGTTTTGGATTGACTCTATTACCTCTCCTAGAAATTAACACACAAAACTGACAGCTGATTGACAAAATGAGAAGCAGTTTTCCAAAATTCAAATTGAACTTAATCCTTTCTTACTAAAAGAATGCTCAAATCAAGGGGACACAGCTCACTCGTTTTGACTTCATGAGCTATGGCAGGTAGAGACAACTTTTTGAAAATACACAGCTAAAACTGTCCGTGCTTTGAATGCTAGACATGTTTTTCAGAATACACAGCTAAAACGGTCCCGGCTTTAAGTGCTAAACCACTTAAAGCGGGGACCGTTTTAGCTGTGTATTTTGAAAAAGTTGTGTGCTCTTCAAAGAGAAAGCTACTTTTGCTGTGTCTTTGGGTTCGAGGGGAAATGGGAGTCCTCTTCAGTCAGCAGGGACGACACCTGAGTCCATTGCAGTCCTCCTGTCTGCCTCTGAGGGTGAAATGAGAGTGGTCCCGGTCATCATGAGCCATGTATTAAAGAATTATTCACATTCCCTACGAGAATAGACGGGTGAAATAGCAAAAGGTGTGTCTTCTTTTGGAGCATGGACGGGTTCAAAGCCCACCTCATACCACTAAGTATTTTGCTGAACACGAGCAGTTGTGTGTGCGGCCTGTGTTTGGGTGATTTTTGTGTCATGTGTGTGTGTGTGTGTGTGTGTGTGTGTGTGTGTGTGTGTGTGTCTGTATTTCTGTCTCCATTCCTGAGCAGCAAATCTTTTTTCCTCTTTTAGCATGTTACTCACAACTGTGGATGAAGCCCAGCACTCCTGAAAACACAATCCATGTATGGTTGAAGGAAATTTTCTTGGTGATGAGTGAGAGGTTGGTGACTGAAACCAGCTCATTTCCCATTGACCACTGAGGTCACATCTCTCAGGTGAGAAGCAAAGTGAGAATTTGAACCAGGCACATTCTCCTTAGAGACAATGGGCCAAAGACAGGTCCGATGGAATCGAATGTCTTTTCATGTTGACATCCATCCCGTCAAGCCCTCGTTAAGCCATTGAAGTGTCACATTGGGCCTGGGGGAGGCGGTGCACCCTGTGAAATTACACGTCCGAAGATTTGGATTTGATTTCCAGCCCTCTGCCAGTCAGTCTGCCAGGCACTTTCATGTGACAAGCCTTAGGCGAGTCCCTTTCTGTCTCTGATTCCCGATTCCTTCACAGGGATTTATTTGGGCCTTAACACCCACTGGGAAAAGATCCCTCTGCCAGCTAAGTGCCTGCTTTCTTGCTTTGACTTGTCAATCTGGACTTGAATACACCTTTGGTTTTGGATTGACTCTATTACCTCTCCTAGAAATTAACACACAAAACTGACAGCTGATTGACAAGATGAGAAGCAGTTTTTTAAAATTCAATTTGAACTTAATCCTTCTTACTAAAAGAATGCTCAAATCAAGGGGACACAGCTCACTGGTTTTGACTTCATGAGCTATGGCAGGTAGAGACAACTTTTTGAAAATACACAGCTAAAACTGTCCGTGCTTTGAATGCTAGACATGTTTTTCAGAATACACAGCTAAAGCACTTAAAGCGGGGACCGTTTTAGCTGTGTATTTTGAAAATGTTGTGTGCTCTTCAAAGAGAAAGCTACTTTTGCTGTGTCTTTGGGTTCGAGGGGAAATGGGAGTCCTCTTCAGTCAGCAGGGACGACACCTGAGTCCTCTGCAGTCCTCTTGTCTGCCTCTGAGGGTGAAATGAATGTGGTCCCTGTCATCATGAGCCATGTCTGAAAGAATTATTCACATTCCCTACGAGAATAGACGGGTGAAATAGCAAAAAGTGTGTCTTCCTTTGGAGCATGGACGGGTTCAAAGCCCACCTCATACCACTAAGTATTTTGCTGAACACGAGCAGTTGTGTGTGCGGCCTGTGTTTGGGTGATTTTTGTGTCGTGTGAGTGTGTGTGTGTGTGTGTGTGTGTGTGTGTGTCTTTGTGTGTGTGTCTGTATTTCTGTCTCCATTCCTGAGCAGCAAATCTTTTTTCCTCTTTTTGCATGTTACTCAAAACTGTGGATGAAGCCCAGCACTCCTGAAAACACAATCCATGTATGGTTGAAGGAAATTTTCTTGGTGATGAGTGAGAGGTTGGTGACTGAAACCAGCTCATTTCCCATTGACCACTGAGGTCACATCTCTCAGGTGAGAAGCAAAGTGAGAATTTGAACCAGGCACATTCTGCTTAGAGACAATGGGCCAAAGACAGGTCCGATGTAATCGAATGTCTTTTCTTGTTGACATCCATCCCGTCAAGTCCTCGTTAAGCCATTGAAGTGTCACATTGGGACTTGGGGAGGCGGTGCACCCTGTGAATTTACACGTCCGAAGATTTGGATTTGATTTCCAGCCGTCTGCCAGTCAGTCTGCCAGGGACTTTCATGTGACAAGCCTTAGGCGAGTCCCTTTCTGTCTCTGATTCCCGATTCCTTCACAGGGATTTATGTGGGCCTTAACGCCCACTGGGAAAACATCCCTCTGCCAGCTCAGTGCCTGCTTTCTTGGTTTGACTTGTCAATCTGGACTTGAATACACCTTTGGTTTTGGATTGACTCTATTACCTCTCCTAGAAATTAACACACAAAACTGACAGCTGATTGACAAGATGAGAAGCAGTTTTCCAAAATTGAAATTGAACTTAATCCTTTCTTATTAAAAGATTGCTCAAATCAAGGGGACACAGCTCACTCGTTTTGACTTCATGAGCTATGGCAGGTAGAGACAACTTTTTGAAAATACACAGCTAAAACTGTCCGTGCTTTGAATGCTAGACATGTTTTTCAGAATACACAGCTAAAACGGTCCCCGCTTTAAGTGCTTTAGCAATTAAAGCGGTGACCGTTTTAGCTGTGTATTTTGAAAAAGTTGTGTGCTCTTCAAAGAGAAAGCTACTTTTGCTGTGTCTTTGGGTTCGAGGGGAAATGGGAGTCCTCTTCAGTCAGCAGGGACGACACTTGAGTCCTTTGCAGTCCTCTTTTCTGCCTCTGAGGGTGAAAAGAGAGTGGACCCTGTCATCATGAGCCATGTCTGAAAGAATTATTCACATTCCCTACGAGAATAGACGGGTGAAATAGCAAATGGTGTGTCTTCCTTTGGAGCATGGACGGTTTCAAAGCCCACCTGATACCACTAAGTACTTTGCTGAATACGAGCAGTTGTGTGTGCGGCCTGTGTTTGGGTGATTTTTGTGTCATGTGTGTGTGTGTGTGTGTGTGTGTCTGTGTGTGTGTGTCTGTATTTCTGTCTCCATTCCTGAGCAGCAAATCTTTTTTCCTCTTTTAGCATGTTACTCTCAACTGTGGATGAAGCCCAGCACTCCTGAAAACACAATCCATGTATGGTTGAAGTAAATTCTCTTGGTGATGAGTGAGAGGTTGGTGACTGAAACCAGCTCATTTCCCATTGACCACTGAGGTCACATCTCTCAGGTGAGAAGCAAATTGAGAATTTGAACTAGGCACATTCTCCTTAGAGACAATGGGCCAAAGACAGGTCCGATGGAATCGAATGTCTTTTCATGTTGACATCCATCCCGTCAAGCCCTCGTTAAGCCATTGAAGTGTCACATTGGGCCTGGGGGAGGCGGTGCACCCTGTGAAATTACACGTCCGAAGATTTGGATTTGATTTCCAGCCCTCTGCCAGTCAGTCTGCCAGGCACTTTCATGTGACAAGCCTTAGGCGAGTCCCTTTCTGTCTCTGATTCCCGATTCCTTCACAGGGATTTATGTGGGCCTAAACGCCCACTTGGAAAAGATCCCTCTGCCTGCTCAGTGCCTGCTTTCTTGGTTTGACTTGTCAATCTGGACTTGAATACACCTTTGGTTTAGGATTGACTCTATTACCTCTCCTAGAAATTAACACACAAAACTGACAGCTGATTGACAAGATGAGAAGCAGTTTTCCAAAATTCAAATTGAACTTAATACTTTCTTACTAAAAGAATGCTCAAATCAAGGGGACACAGCTCACTCCTTTTGACTTCATGAGCTATGGCAGGTAGAGACAACTTTTTGAAAATACATAGCTAAAACTGTCCGTGCTTTGAATGCTAGACATGTTTTTCAGCATTCACAGCTAATACGGTCCCCGCTTTAAGTGTTAAAGCACTTAAAGCTGGGACCGTTTTAGCTGTGTATTTTGAAAAATTGTGCGCTCTTCAAAAAGAAAGCTACTTTTGCTGTGTCTCTGGGTTCGAGGGGAAATGGGAGTCCTCTTCAGTCAGCAGGGACGACACCTGAGTCCTTTGCAGTCCTCCTGTCTGCCTCTGAGGGTGAAATGAGAGTGGTCCCTGTCATCATGAGCCATGTCTGAAAGAATTATTCACATTCCCTACGAGAATAGACGGGTGAAATAGCAAAAGGTGTGTCTTCCTTTGGAGCATGGAAGGGTTCAAAGCCCACCTCATACCACTAAGTATTTTGCTGAACATGAGCAGTTGTGTGTGCGGCCTGTGTTTGGGTGATTTTTGTGTCGTGTGTGTGTGTGTGTGTGTGTGTGTGTGTGTGTATGTCTGTGTGTGTGTGTCTGTATTTCTGTCTCCATTCCTGAGCAGCAAATCTTTTTTCTTCTTTTAGCATGTTACTCACAACTGTGGATGAAGCCCAGCACTCCTGAAAACACAATCCATGTATGGTTGAAGGAAATTTTTTTGGTGATGAGTGAGAGTTTGGTGACTGAAACCAGCTCATTTCCCATTGACCACTGAGGTCATATCTCTCAGGTGAGAAGCAAAGTGAGAATTTGAACCAGGCACATTCTCCTTAGAGACAATGGGCCAAAGACAGGTCCGATGGAATCGAATGTCTTTTCATGTTGACATCCATCCCGTCAAGCCCTCCTTAAGCCATTGAAGTGTCACATTGGGCCGGGGGGAGGCGGTGCACCCTGTAAAATTACACGTCCGAAGATTTGGATTTGATTTCCAGCCCTCTGCCAGTCAGTCTCCCAGGCACGTTCATGTGACAATCCTTAGGCGAGTCCCTTTCTGTCTCTGATTCCCGATTCCTTCACAGGGATTTATGTGGGCCTTAACGCCCACTGGGAAAAGATCCCTCTGCCAGCTCAGTGCCTGCTTTCTTGGTTTGACTTGTCAATCTGGACTTGAATACACCTTTGGTTTTGGATTGACTCTATTACCTCTCCTAGAAATTAACACACAAAACTGACAGCTGATTGACAAGATGAGAAGCAGTTTTCCAAAATTCAAATTGAACTTAATCCTTTCCTACTAAAAGAATGCTCAAATCAAGGGGAAACAGCTCACTCGTTTTGACTTCATGAGCTATAGCATGTAGAGACAACTTTTTGAAAATACACAGCTAAAACTGTCCGTGCTTTGAATGCTAGACATGTTTTTCAGAATACACAGCTAAAACGGTCCCCGCTTTAAGTGCTAAATCACTTAATGCGGGGACCGTTTTAGCTGTGTATTTTGAGAAAGTTGTGTGCTCTTCAAAGAGAAAGCTACTTTTGCTGTGTCTTTGGGTTCGAGGGGAAATGGGAGTCCTCTTCAGTCAGCAGGGACGACACCTGAGTCCTTTGCAGTCCTCTTGCCTGCCTCTGAGGGTGAAATGAGAGTGGTCCCTGTCATCATGAGCCATGTCTGAAAGAATTATTCACATTCCCTACGAGAATAGACGGGTGAAATAGCAAAAGGTGTGTCTTCGTTTGGAGCATGGACGGGTTCCAAGCCCACCTCATACCACTAAGTATTTTGCTGAACACGAGCAGTTGTGTGTGCGGCCTGTGTTTGGGTGATTTTTGTGTCGTGTGTGTGTGTGTGTGTGTGTGTGTGTGTGTCTGTGTGTGTGTGTCTGTATTTCTGTCTCCATTCCTGAGCAGCAAATCTTTTTTCTTCTTTTAGCATGTTACTCACAACTGTGGATGAAGCCCAGCACTCCTGAAAACACAATCCATGTATGGTTGAAGGAAATTTTCTTGGTGATGAGTGAGAGGTTGGTGACTGAAACCAGCTCATTTCCCATTGACCACTGAGGTCACATCTCTCAGGTGAGAAGCAAAGTGAGAATTTGAACCAGGCACATTCTCCTTAGAGACAATGGGCCATAGACAGGACCGATGGAATCGAATGTCTTTTCATGTTGACATCCATCCCGTCAAGCCTTCGTTAAGCCATTGAAGTGTCACATTGGGCCTGGGGGAGGCGGTGCACCCTGTGAAATTACACGTCCGAAGATTTGGATTTGATTTCCAGCCCTCTGCCAGTCAGTCTGCCAGGCACGTTCATGTGACAAGCCTTAGGCGAGTCCCTTTCTGTCTCTGATTCCCGATTCCTTCACAGGGATTTATGTGGGCCTTAACGCCCACTGGGAAAAGATCCCTCTGCCAGCTCAGTGCCTGCTTTCTTGCTTTGACTTGTCAGTCTGGACTTGAATACACCTTTGGTTTTGGATTGACTCTATTTCCTCTCCTAGAAATTAACACACAAAACTGACAGCTGATTGACAAGATGAGAAGCAGTTTTCCAAAATTCAAATTGAACTTAATCCTTTCTTACTAAAAGAATGCTCAAATCAAGGGGACACAGCTCACTCGTTTTGACTTCATGAGCTATAGCATGTAGAGACAACTTTTTGAAAATACACAGCTAAAACTCTCCGTGCTTCGAATGCTAGACATGTTTTTCAGAATACACAGCTAAAGCGGGGACCGTTATAGCTGTGTATTTTGAAAAAGTTGTGTGCTCTTCAAAGAGAAAGCTACTTTTGCTGTGTCTTTGGGTTCGAGGGATAATGGGAGTCCACTTCTGTCATCAGGGACGACACCTGAGTCCTTTGCAGTCCTCTTGTCTGCCTCTGAGGGTGAAATGAGAGTGGTCCCTGTCATCATGAGCCATGTCTGAAAGAATTATTCACATTCCCTACGAGAATAGACGGGTGAAATAGCAAAAGGTGTGTCTTCCTTTGGAGCATGGACGGGTTCAAAGCCCACCTCATACCACTAAGTATATTGCTGAACACGAGCAGTTTTGTGTGCGGCCTGTGTTTGGGTGATTTTTGTGTGATGTTTGTGTGTGTGTGTCTGTGTGTGTGTGTTTGTGTCTGTGTGTCTGTGTGTGTGTGTCTGTATTTCTGTCTCCATTCCTGAGCAGCAAATCTTTTTTCCTCTTTTAGCATGTTACTCACAACTGTGGATGAAGCCCAGCACTCCTGAAAACACAATCCATGTATGGTTGAAGGAAATTTTCTTGGTGATGACTGAGAGGTTGGTGACTGAAACCAGCTCATTTCCCATTGACCACTGAGGTCACATCTCTCAGGTGAGAAGCAAAGTGAGAATTTGAACCAGGCACATTCCCCTTAGAGACAATGGGCCAAAGAAAGGTCCGATGGAATCGAATGTCTTTTCATGTTGACATCCATCCCGTCAAGCCCTCGTTAAGCCATTGAAGTGTCACATTGGGCCTGGGGGAGGCGGTGCACCCTGTGAAATTACACGTCCGAAGATTTGGATTTGATTTCCAGCCCTCTGCCAGTCAGTCTGCCAGGCACTTTCATGTGACAAGCCTTAGGCGAGTCCCTTTCTGTCTCTGATTCCCGATTCCTTCACAGGGATTTATGTGGGCCTTAACGCCCACTGGGAAAAGATCCCTCTGCCAGCTCAGTGCCTGCTTTCTTGGTTTGACTTGTCAATCTGGACTTGAATACACCTTTGGTTTTGGATTGACTCTATTACCTCTCCTAGAAATTAACACACAAAACTGACAGCTGATTGACAAGATCAGAAGCAGTTTTCCAAAATTCAAATTGAACTTAATCCTTTCTTACTAAAAGAATGCTCAAATCAAGGGGACACAGCTCACTCGTTTTGACTTCATGAGCTATGGCAGGTAGAGACAACTTTTTGAAAATACACAGCTAAAACTGTCCGTGCTTTGAATGCTAGACATGTTTTTCAGAATACACAGCTAAAACGGTCCCCACTTTAAGTGCTAAAGCACTTAAAGCGGTTACCGTTTTAGCTGTGTATTTTAAAAAAGTTGTGTGCTCTTCAAAGAGATTGCTACTTTTGCTGTGTCTTTGGGTTCGAGGGGAAATGGGAGTCCTTTTCAGTCAGCAGGGACGACACCTGAGTACTTTGCAGTCCTCCTGTCTTCCTCTGAGGGTGAAATGAGAGTGGTCCCTGTCATCATGAGCCATGTCTGAAAGAATTATTCACATTCCCTACGAGAATAGACGGGTGAAATAGCAAAAGGTGTGTCTTCCTTTGGAGCATGGACGGGTTCAAAGCCCACCTCATAACACTAAGTATTTTGCTGAACACGAGCAGTTGTGTGTGCGGCCTGTGTTGGGGTGATTTTTGTGTCGTGTGTGTGTGTGTTTGTGTGTGTGTGTGTGTCTGTATTTCTGTCTCCATTCCTGAGCAGCAAATCTTTTTTCCTCTTTTAGCATGTTACTCTCAACTGTGGATGAAGCCCAGCACTCCTGAAAACACAATCCATGTATGGTTGAAGTAAATTCTCTTGGTGATGAGTGAGAGGTTGGTGACTGAAACCAGCTCATTTCCCATTGACCACTGACGTCACATCTCTCAGGTGAGAAGCAAATTGAGAATTTGAACTAGGCACATTCTCCATAGAGACAATGGGCCAAAGACAGGTCCGATGGAATCGAATGTCTTTTCATGTTGACATCCATCCCGTCAAGCCCTCGTTAAGCCATTGAAGTGTCACATTGCGCCTGGGGGAGGCGGTGCACCCTGTGAAATTACACGTCCGAAGATTTGGATTTGATTTCCAGCCCTCTGCCAGTCAGTCTGCCAGGCACTTTCATGTGACAAGCCTTAGGCGAGTCCCTTTCTGTCTCTGATTCCCGATTCCTTCACAGGGATTTATGTGGGCCTAAACGCCCACTGGGAAAAGATCCCTCTGCCAGCTCAGTGCCTGCTTTCTTGGTTTGACTTGTCAATCTGGACTTGAATACACCTTTGGTTTAGGATTGACTCTATTACCTCTCCTAGAAATTAACACACAAAACTGACAGCTGATTGACAAGATGAGAAGCAGTTTTCCAAAATTCAAATTGAACTTAATCCTTTCTTACTAAAAGAATGCTCAAATCAAGGGGACACAGCTCACTCCTTTTGACTTCATGAGCTATGGCAGGTAGAGACAACTTTTTGAAAATACATAGCTAAAACTGTCCGTGCTTTGAATGCTAGACATGTTTTTCAGAATTCACAGCTAAAACGGTCCCCGCTTTAAGTGTTAATGCACTTAAAGCTGGGACCGTTTTAGCTGTGTATTTTGAAAAATTGTGTGCTCTTCAAAAAGAAAGCTACTTTTGCTGTGTCTCTGGGTTCGAGGGGAAATGGGAGTCCTCTTCAGTCAGCAGGGACGACACCTGAGTCCTTTGCAGTCCTCCTGTCTGCCTCTGAGGTTGAAATGAGAGTGGTCCCTGTCATCATGAGCCATGTCTGAAAGAATTATTCACATTCCCTACGAGAATAGACGGGTGAAATAGCAAAAGGTGTGTCTTCCTTTGGAGCATGGAAGGGTTCAAAGCCCACCTCATACCACTAAGTATTTTGCTGAACATGAGCAGTTGTGTGTGCGGCCTGTGTTTGGGTGATTTTTGTGTCGTGTGTGTGTGTGTGTGTGTGTGTGTGTGTGTGTGTGTATGTCTGTGTGTGTGTGTCTGTATTTCTGTCTCCATTCCTGAGCAGCAAATCTTTTTTCTTCTTTTAGCATGTTACTCACAACTGTGGATGAAGCCCAGCACTCCTGAAAACACAATCCATGTATGGTTGAAGGAAATTTTCTTGGTGATGAGTGAGAGGTTGGTGACTGAAACCAGCTCATTTCCCATTGACCACTGAGGTCACATCTCTCAGGTGAGAAGCAAAGTGAGAATTTGAACCAGGCACATTCTCCTTAGAGACAATGGGCCAAAGACAGGTCCGATGGAATCGAATGTCTTTTCATGTTGACATCCATCCCGTCAAGCCCTCGTTAAGCCATTGAAGTGTCACATTGGGCCGGGGGGAGGCGGTGCACCCTGTAAAATTACACGTCCGAAGATTTGGATTTGATTTCCAGCCCTCTGCCAGTCAGTCTCCCAGGCACGTTCATGTGACAAGCCTAAGGCTAGTCCCTTTCTGTCTCTGATTCCCGATTCCTTCACAGGGATTTATGTGGGCCTTAACGCCCACTGGGAAAAGATCCCTCTGCCAGCTCAGTGCCTGCTTTCTTGGTTTGACTTGTCAATCTGGACTTGAATACACCTTTGGTTTTGGATTGACTCTATTACCTCTCCTAGAAATTAACACACAAAACTGACAGCTGATTGACAAGATGAGAAGCAGTTTTCCAAAATTCAAATTGAACTTAATCCTTTCTTACTAAAAGAATGCTCAAATCAAGGGGAAACAGCTCACTCGTTTTGACTTCATGAGCTATAGCATGTAGAGACAACTTTTTGAAAATACACAGCTAAAACTGTCCGTGCTTTGAATGCTAGACATGTTTTTCAGAATACACAGCTAAAACGGTCCCCGCTTTAAGTGCTAAATCACTTAATGCGGGGACCGTTTTAGCTGTGTATTTTGAGAAAGTTGTGTGCTCTTCAAAGAGAAAGCTACTTTTGCTGTGTCTTTGGGTTCGAGGGGAAATGGGAGTCCTCTTCAGTCAGCAGGGACGACACCTGAGTCCTTTGCAGTCCTCTTGCCTGCCTCTGAGGGTGAAATGAGAGTGGTCCCTGTCATCATGAGCCATGTCTGAAAGAATTATTCACATTCCCTACGAGAATAGACGTGTGAAATAGCAAAAGGTGTGTCTTCGTTTGGAGCATGGACGGGTTCCAAGACCACCTCATACAACTAAGTATTTTGCTGAACACGAGCAGTTGTGTGTGCGGCCTGTGTTTGGGTGATTTTTGTGTCATGTGTGTGTGTGTGTGTGTCTGCGTGTGTGTGTCTGTATTTCTGACTCCATTCCTGAGCAGCAAATCTTTTTTCCTCTTTTAGCATGTTACTCACAACTGTGGATGAAGCCCAGCACTCCTGAAAACACAATCCATGTATGGTTGAAGGAAATTTTCTTGGTGATGAGTGAGAGGTTGGTGACTAAAACTAGCTCATTTCCCATTGACCACTGAGGTCACATCTCTCCGGTGAGAAGCAAAGTGAGAATTTGAACCAGGCACATTCTCCGTAGAGACAATGGGCCAAAGACAGGTCCGATGGAATGGAATGTCTTTTCATTTTGACATACATCCCGTCAAGCCCTCGTTAAGCCATTGAAGTGTCACATTGGGCCTGGGGGAGGCGGTGCCCCCTGTGAAATTACACGTCCGAAGATTTGGATTTGATTTCCAGCCCTCTGCCAGTTAGTCTGCCAGGCACTTTCATGTGACAAGCCTTAGGCGAGTCCCTTTCTGTCTCTGATTCCCGATTCCTTCACAGGGATTTATGTGGGCCTTAACGCCCACTGGGAAAAGATCCCTCTGCCAGCTCAGTGCCTGCTTTCTCGGTTTGACTTGTCAATCTGGACTTGAATACACCTTTGGTTTTGGATTGACTCTATTACCTCTCCTAGAAATTAACACACAAAACTGACAGCTGATTGACATGATGAGAAGCAGTTTTCCAAAATTCAAATTGATCTTAATCCTTTCTTACTAAAAGAATGCTCAAATCAAGGGGACACAGCTCACTCGTTTTGACTTCATGAGCTATGGCAGGTAGAGACAACTTTTTGAAAATACACAGCTAAAACTGTCCGTGCTTTGAATGCTAGACATGTTTTTCAGAATACACAGCTAAAACGGTCCCCGCATAAGTGCTAAAGCACTTAAAGCGGGGACCGCTTTAGCTGTGTATTTTGAAAAAGTTGTTTGCTCTTCAAAGAGAAAGCTACTTTTGCTGTGTCTTTGGGTTCGAGGGGAAATGGGAGTCCTCTTCAGTCAGCAGGGACGACACCTGAGTCCTTTGCAGTCCTCTTGTCTGCCTCTGAGGGTGAAATGAGAGTGGTCCCTCTCATCAAGAGCCATGTCTGAAAGAATTATTCACATTCCCTACGAGCAGAGACGGGTGAAATAGCAAAAGGTGTGTCTTCCTTTGGAGCATGGACGGGTTCAAAGCCCACCTCATACCACTAAGTATTTTGCTGAACACGAGCAGTTGTGTATGCGGCCTGTGTTTGGGTGATTTTTGTGTCGTGTGTGTGTGTGTGTGTGTGTGTGTCTGTGTGTGTGTGTCTGTATTTCTGTCTCCATTCCTGAGCAGCAAATCTTTTTTCCTCTTTTAGCATGTTACTCACAACTGTGGATGAAGCCCAGCACTCCTGAAAACACAATCCATGTATGGTTGAAGGAAATGTTCTTGGTGATGAGTGAGAGGTTGGTGACTGAAACCAGCTCATTTCCCATTGACCACTGAGGTCACATCTCTCAGGTGAGAAGCAAAGTGAAAATTTGAACCAGGCACATTCTCCTTAGAGACAATGGGCCAAAGACAGGTCCGATGGAATCGAATGTCTTTTCATGTCGACATCCATCCCGTCAAGCCCTCGTTAAGCCATTGAAGTGTCACATTGGGCCTGGGGGAGGCGGTGCACCCTGTGAAATTACACGTCCGAAGATTTGGATTTGATTTCCAGCCCTCTGCCAGTCAGTCTGCAAGGCACTTTCATGTGACAAGCCTTCGGCGAGTCCCTTTCTGTCTCTGATTCCCGATTCCTTCACAGGGATTTATGTGGGCCTTAACGCCCACTGGGAAAAGATCCCTCTGCCAGCTCAGTGCCTGCTTTCTTGGTTTGACTTGTCAATCTGGACTTGAATACACCTTTGGTTTTGGATTGACTCTATTACCTCTCCTAGAAATTAACACACAAAACTGACAGCTGATTGACAAGATGAGAAGCAGTTTTCCAAAATTCAAATTGAACTTAATCCTTTCTTACTAAAAGAATGCTCAAATCAAGGGGAAACAGCTCACTCGTTTTGACTTCATGAGCTATAGCATGTAGAGACAACTTTTTGAAAATACACAGCTAAAACTGTCCGTGCTTTGAATGCTAGACATGTTTTTCAGAATACACAGCTAAAACGGTCCCCGCTTTAAGTGCTAAATCACTTAATGCGGGGACCGTTTTAGCTGTGTATTTTGAGAAAGTTGTGTGCTCTTCAAAGAGAAAGCTACTTTTGCTGTGTCTTTGGGTTCGAGGGGAAATGGGAGTCCTCTTCAGTCAGCAGGGACGACACCTGAGTCCTTTGCAGTCCTCTTGCCTGCCTCTGAGGGTGAAATGAGAGTGGTCCCTGTCATCATGAGCCATGTCTGAAAGAATTATTCACATTCCCTACGAGAATAGACGTGTGAAATAGCAAAAGGTGTGTCTTCGTTTGGAGCATGGACGGGTTCCAAGACCACCTCATACAACTAAGTATTTTGCTGAACACGAGCAGTTGTGTGTGCGGCCTGTGTTTGGGTGATTTTTGTGTCATGTGTGTGTGTGTGTGTGTCTGCGTGTGTGTGTCTGTATTTCTGACTCCATTCCTGAGCAGCAAATCTTTTTTCCTCTTTTAGCATGTTACTCACAACTGTGGATGAAGCCCAGCACTCCTGAAAACACAATCCATGTATGGTTGAAGGAAATTTTCTTGGTGATGAGTGAGAGGTTGGTGACTAAAACTAGCTCATTTCCCATTGACCACTGAGGTCACATCTCTCCGGTGAGAAGCAAAGTGAGAATTTGAACCAGGCACATTCTCCGTAGAGACAATGGGCCAAAGACAGGTCCGATGGAATGGAATGTCTTTTCATTTTGACATACATCCCGTCAAGCCCTCGTTAAGCCATTGAAGTGTCACATTGGGCCTGGGGGAGGCGGTGCCCCCTGTGAAATTACACGTCCGAAGATTTGGATTTGATTTCCAGCCCTCTGCCAGTTAGTCTGCCAGGCACTTTCATGTGACAAGCCTTAGGCGAGTCCCTTTCTGTCTCTGATTCCCGATTCCTTCACAGGGATTTATGTGGGCCTTAACGCCCACTGGGAAAAGATCCCTCTGCCAGCTCAGTGCCTGCTTTCTCGGTTTGACTTGTCAATCTGGACTTGAATACACCTTTGGTTTTGGATTGACTCTATTACCTCTCCTAGAAATTAACACACAAAACTGACAGCTGATTGACATGATGAGAAGCAGTTTTCCAAAATTCAAATTGATCTTAATCCTTTCTTACTAAAAGAATGCTCAAATCAAGGGGACACAGCTCACTCGTTTTGACTTCATGAGCTATGGCAGGTAGAGACAACTTTTTGAAAATACACAGCTAAAACTGTCCGTGCTTTGAATGCTAGACATGTTTTTCAGAATACACAGCTAAAACGGTCCCCGCATAAGTGCTAAAGCACTTAAAGCGGGGACCGCTTTAGCTGTGTATTTTGAAAAAGTTGTTTGCTCTTCAAAGAGAAAGCTACTTTTGCTGTGTCTTTGGGTTCGAGGGGAAATGGGAGTCCTCTTCAGTCAGCAGGGACGACACCTGAGTCCTTTGCAGTCCTCTTGTCTGCCTCTGAGGGTGAAATGAGAGTGGTCCCTCTCATCAAGAGCCATGTCTGAAAGAATTATTCACATTCCCTACGAGCAGAGACGGGTGAAATAGCAAAAGGTGTGTCTTCCTTTGGAGCATGGACGGGTTCAAAGCCCACCTCATACCACTAAGTATTTTGCTGAACACGAGCAGTTGTGTATGCGGCCTGTGTTTGGGTGATTTTTGTGTCGTGTGTGTGTGTGTGTGTGTGTGTGTGTGTGTCTGTGTGTGTGTGTCTGTATTTCTGTCTCCATTCCTGAGCAGCAAATCTTTTTTCCTCTTTTAGCATGTTACTCACAACTGTGGATGAAGCCCAGCACTCCTGAAAACACAATCCATGTATGGTTGAAGGAAATGTTCTTGGTGATGAGTGAGAGGTTGGTGACTGAAACCAGCTCATTTCCCATTGACCACTGAGGTCACATCTCTCAGGTGAGAAGCAAAGTGAAAATTTGAACCAGGCACATTCTCCTTAGAGACAATGGGCCAAAGACAGGTCCGATGGAATCGAATGTCTTTTCATGTCGACATCCATCCCGTCAAGCCCTCGTTAAGCCATTGAAGTGTCACATTGGGCCTGGGGGAGGCGGTGCACCCTGTGAAATTACACGTCCGAAGATTTGGATTTGATTTCCAGCCCTCTGCCAGTCAGTCTGCAAGGCACTTTCATGTGACAAGCCTTCGGCGAGTCCCTTTCTGTCTCTGATTCCCGATTCCTTCACAGGGATTTATGTGGGCCTTAACGCCCACTGGGAAAAGATCCCTCTGCCAGCTCAGTGCCTGCTTTCTTGGTTTGACTTGTCAATCTGGACTTGAATACACCTTTGGTTTTGGATTGACTCTATTACCTCTCCTAGAAATTAACACACAAAACTGACAGCTGATTAACAAGATGAGAAGCAGTTTTCCAAAATTCAATTTGAACTTAATCCTTTCTTACTAAAAGAATGCTCAAATCAAGGGGACACAGCTCACTCGTTTTGACTTCATGAGCTATGGCAGGTAGAGACAACTTTTTGAAAATACACAGCTAAAACTGTCCGTGCTTTGAATGCTAGACATGTTTTTCAGAATACACAGCTAAAACGGTCCCCGCTTTAAGTCCTAAAGCACTTAAAGCGGGGACCGTTTTAGCTGTGTATTTTGAAAAAGTTGTGTGCTCTTCAAAGAGAAAGCTACTTTTGCTGTGTCTTTGGGTTCGAGGGGAAATGGGAGTCCTCTTCAGTCAGCAGGGACGACACCTGAGTCCTTTGCAGTCCTCTTGTCTGCCTCTGAGGGTGAAATGAGAGTGGTCCCTGTCATCATGAGCCATGTCTGAAAGAATTATTCACATTCCCTACGAGAATAGACGGGTGAAATAGCAAAAGGTGTGTCTTCCTTTGGAGCATAGACGGGTTCAAAGCCAACCTCATACCACTAAGTATTTTGCTGAACACGAGCAGTTGTGTGTGCGGCCTGTGTTTGGGTGATTTTTGTGTCATGTGTGTGTGTGTGTGTGTGTGTGTGTGTGTGTCTGTGTGTGTGTGTGTCTGTGTTTCTGTCTCCATTCCTGAGCAGCAAATCTTTTTTCCTCTTTTAGCATGTTACTCACAACTGTGGATGAAGCCCAGCACTCCTGAAAACACAATCCATGTATGGTTGAAGGAAATTTTCTTGGTGATGAGTTAGAGGTTGGTGACTGAAACCAGCTCATTTCCCATTGACCACTGAGGTCACATCTCTCAGTTGAGAAGTAAAGTGAGAATTTGAACCAGGCACATTCTCCTTAGAGACAATGGGCCAAAGACAGGTCCGATGGAATCGAATGTCTTTTCATGTTGACATCCATCCCGTCAAGCCCTCGTTAAGCCATTGAAGTGTCACATTGGGCCTGGGGGAGGCGGTGCCCCCTGTGAAATTACACGTCCGAAGATTTGGATTTGATTTCCAGCCCTCTGCCAGTCAGTCTGCCAGGCAATTTCATGTGACAAGCCTTAGGCGAGTCCCTTTCTGTCTCTGATTCCCGATTCCTTCACAGGGATTTATGTGGGCCTTAACGCCCACTGGGAAAAGATCCCTCTGCCAGCTCAGTGCCTGCTTTCTTGGTTTGACTTGTCAATCTGGACTTGAATACACCTTTGGTTTTGGATTGACTCTATTACCTCTCCTAGAAATTAACACACAAAACTGACAGCTGATTGACAAGATGAGAAGCAGCTTTCCAAAATTCAAATTGAACTTAATCCTTTATTACTAAAAGAATGCTCAAATCAAGGGGACACAGCTCACTCGTTTTGAATTCATGAGCTATGGCAGGTAGAGACAACTATTTGAAAATACACAGCTAAAACTGTCCGTGCTTTGAATGCTAGACATGTTTTTCAGAATACACAGCGAAAACGGTCCGCGCTTTAAGTGCTAAAGCACTTAAAGCGGGGACCGCTTTAGCAGTGTATTTTAAAAATTTGTGTGCTCTTCAAAGAGAAAGCTACTTTTGCTGTGTCTTTGTGTTCGAGGGGAAATGGGAGTCCTCTTCAGTCAGCAGGGACGACACCTGAGTCCTTTGCATTCCTCTTTTCTGCCTCTGAGGGTGAAAAGAGAGTGGATCCTGTCATCATGAGCCATGTCTGAAAGAATTATTCACATTCCCTACGAGAATAGACGGGTGAAATAGCAAATGGTGTGTCTTCCTTTGGAGCATGGACGGGTTCAAAGCCCACCTGATACCACTAAGTACTTTGCTGAATACGAGCAGTTGTGTGTGCGGCCTGTGTTTGGGTGATTTTTGTGTCATGTGTGTGTGTGTGTGTGTGTGTGTCTGTGTGTGTGTGTCTGTATTTCTGTCTCCATTCCTGAGCAGCAAATCTTTTTTCTTCTTTTAGCATGTTACTCACAACTGTGGATGAAGCCCAGCACTCCTGAAAACACAATCCATGTATGGTTGAAGGAAATTTTTTTGGTGATGAGTGAGAGTTTGGTGACTGAAACCAGCTCATTTCCCATTGACCACTGAGGTCATATCTGTCAGGTGAGAAGCAAAGTGAGAATTTGAACCAGGCACATTCTCCTTAGAGACAATGGGCCAAAGACAGGTCCGATGGAATCGAATGTCTTTTCATGTTGACATCCATCCCGTCAAGCCCTCGTTAAGCCATTGAAGTGTCACATTGGGCCGGGGGGAGGCGGTGCACCCTGTAAAATTACACGTCCGAAGATTTGGATTTGATTTCCAGCCCTCTGCCAGTCAGTCTCCCAGGCACGTTCATGTGACAATCCTTAGGCGAGTCCCTTTCTGTCTCTGATTCCCGATTCCTTCACAGGGATTTATGTGGGCCTTAACGCCCACTGGGAAAAGATCCCTCTGCCAGCTCAGTGCCTGCTTTCTTGGTTTGACTTGTCAATCTGGACTTGAATACACCTTTGGTTTTGGATTGACTCTATTACCTCTCCTAGAAATTAACACACAAAACTGACAGCTGATTGACAAGATGAGAAGCAGTTTTCCAAAATTCAAATTGAACTTAATCCTTTCCTACTAAAAGAATGCTCAAATCAAGGGGAAACAGCTCACTCGTTTTGACTTCATGAGCTATAGCATGTAGAGACAACTTTTTGAAAATACACAGCTAAAACTGTCCGTGCTTTGAATGCTAGACATGTTTTTCAGAATACACAGCTAAAACGGTCCCCGCTTTAAGTGCTAAATCACTTAATGCGGGGACCGTTTTAGCTGTGTATTTTGAGAAAGTTGTGTGCTCTTCAAAGAGAAAGCTACTTTTGCTGTGTCTTTGGGTTCGAGGGGAAATGGGAGTCCTCTTCAGTCAGCAGGGACGACACCTGAGTCCTTTGCAGTCCTCTTGCCTGCCTCTGAGGGTGAAATGAGAGTGGTCCCTGTCATCATGAGCCATGTCTGAAAGAATTATTCACATTCCCTACGAGAATAGACGGGTGAAATAGCAAAAGGTGTGTCTTCGTTTGGAGCATGGACGGGTTCCAAGCCCACCTCATACCACTAAGTATTTTGCTGAACACGAGCAGTTGTGTGTGCGGCCTGTGTTTGGGTGATTTTTGTGTCGTGTGTGTGTGTGTGTGTGTGTGTGTGTGTGTCTGTGTGTGTGTGTCTGTATTTCTGTCTCCATTCCTGAGCAGCAAATCTTTTTTCTTCTTTTAGCATGTTACTCACAACTGTGGATGAAGCCCAGCACTCCTGAAAACACAATCCATGTATGGTTGAAGGAAATTTTCTTGGTGATGAGTGAGAGGTTGGTGACTGAAACCAGCTCATTTCCCATTGACCACTGAGGTCACATCTCTCAGGTGAGAAGCAAAGTGAGAATTTGAACCAGGCACATTCTCCTTAGAGACAATGGGCCATAGACAGGACCGACGGAATCGAATGTCTTTTCATGTTGACATCCATCCCGTCAAGCCTTCGTTAAGCCATTGAAGTGTCACATTGGGCCTGGGGGAGGCGGTGCACCCTGTGAAATTACACGTCCGAAGATTTGGATTTGATTTCCAGCCCTCTGCCAGTCAGTCTGCCAGGCACGTTCATGTGACAAGCCTTAGGCGAGTCCCTTTCTGTCTCTGATTCCCGATTCCTTCACAGGGATTTATGTGGGCCTTAACGCCCACTGGGAAAAGATCCCTCTGCCAGCTCAGTGCCTGCTTTCTTGCTTTGACTTGTCAGTCTGGACTTGAATACACCTTTGGTTTTGGATTGACTCTATTTCCTCTCCTAGAAATTAACACACAAAACTGACAGCTGATTGACAAGATGAGAAGCAGTTTTCCAAAATTCAAATTGAACTTAATCCTTTCTTACTAAAAGAATGCTCAAATCAAGGGGACACAGCTCACTCGTTTTGACTTCATGAGCTATAGCATGTAGAGACAACTTTTTGAAAATACACAGCTAAAACTGTCCGTGCTTCGAATGCTAGACATGTTTTTCAGAATACACAGCTAAAGCGGGGACCGTTATAGCTGTGTATTTTGAAAAAGTTGTGTGCTCTTCAAAGAGAAAGCTACTTTTGCTGTGTCTTTGGGTTCGAGGGATAATGGGAGTCCTCTTCTGTCATCAGGGACGACACCTGAGTCCTTTGCAGTCCTCTTGTCTGCCTCTGAGGGTGAAATGAGAGTGGTCCCTGTCATCATGAGCCATGTCTGAAAGAATTATTCACATTCCCAACGAGAATAGACGGGTTAAATAGCAAAAGGTGTGTCTTCCTTTGGAGCATGGACGGGTTCAAAGCCCACCTCATACCACTAAGTATATTGCTGAACACGAGCAGTTTTGTGTGCGGCCTGTGTTTGGGTGATTTTTGTGTGATGTTTGTGTGTGTGTGTCTGTGTGTGTGTGTTTGTGTCTGTGTGTCTGTGTGTGTGTGTCTGTATTTCTGTCTCCATTCCTGAGCAGCAAATCTTTTTTCCTCTTTTAGCATGTTACTCACAACTGTGGATGAAGCCCAGCACTCCTGAAAACACAATCCATGTATGGTTGAAGGAAATTTTCTTGGTGATGACTGAGAGGTTGGTGACTGAAACCAGCTCATTTCCCATTGACCACTGAGGTCACATCTCTCAGGTGAGAAGCAAAGTGAGAATTTGAACCAGGCACATTCTCCTTAGAGACAATGGGCCAAAGAAAGGTCCGATGGAATCGAATGTCTTTTCATGTTGACATCCATCCCGTCAAGCCCTCGTTAAGCCATTGAAGTGTCACATTGGGCCTGGGGGAGGCGGTGCACCCTGTGAAATTACACTTCCGAAGATTTGGATTTGATTTCCAGCCCTCTGCCAGTCAGTCTGCCAGGCACTTTCATGTGACAAGCCTTAGGCGAGTCCCTTTCTGTCTCTGATTCCCGATTCCTTCACAGGGATTTATGTGGGCCTTAACGCCCACTGGGAAAAGATCCCTCTGCCAGCTCAGTGCCTGCTTTCTTGGTTTGACTTGTCAATCTGGACTTGAATACACCTTTGGTTTTGGATTGACTCTATTACCTCTCCTAGAAATTAACACACAAAACTGACAGCTGATTGACAAGATGAGAAGCAGTTTTCCAAAATTCAAATTGAACTTAATCCTTTCTTACTAAAAGAATGCTCAAATCAAGGGGACACAGCTCACTCGTTTTGACTCCATGAGCTATGGCAGGTAGAGACAACTTTTTGAAAATACACAGCTGAAACTGTCCGTGCTTTGAATGCTAGACATGTTTTTCAGAATACACAGCTAAAACGGTCCCCACTTTAAGTGCTAAAGCACTTAAAGCGGTTACCGTTTTAGCTGTGTATTTTGAAAAAGTTGTGTGCTCTTCAAAGAGATTGCTACTTTTGCTGTGTCTTTGGGTTCGAGGGGAAATGGGAGTCCTTTTCAGTCAGCAGGGACGACACCTGAGTACTTTGCAGTCCTCCTGTCTTCCTCTGAGGGTGAATTGAGAGTGGTCCCTGTCATCATGAGCCATGTCTGAAAGAATTATTCACATTCCCTACGAGAATAGACGGGTGAAATAGCAAAAGGTGTGTCTTCCTTTGGAGCATGGACGGGTTCAAAGCCCACCTCATACCACTAAGTATTTTGCTGAACACGAGCAGTTGTGTGTGCGGCCTGTGTTGGGGTGATTTTTGTGTCGTGTGTGTGTGTGTTTGTGTGTGTGTGTGTGTCTGTATTTCTGTCTCCATTCCTGAGCAGCAAATCTTTTTTCCTCTTTTAGCATGTTACTCTCAACTGTGGATGAAGCCCAGCACTCCTGAAAACACAATCCATGTATGGTTGAAGTAAATTCTCTTGGTGATGAGTGAGAGGTTGGTGACTGAAACCAGCTCATTTCCCATTGACCACTGAGGTCACATCTCTCAGGTGAGAAGCAAATTGAGAATTTGAACTAGGCACATTCTCCTTAGAGACAATGGGCCAAAGACAGGTCCGATGGAATCGAATGTCTTTTCATGTTGACATCCATCCCGTCAAGCCCTCGTTAAGCCATTGAAGTGTCACATTGCGCCTGGGGGAGGCGGTGCACCCTGTGAAATTACACGTCCGAAGATTTGGATTTGATTTCCAGCCCTCTGCCAGTCAGTCTGCCAGGCACTTTCATGTGACAAGCCTTAGGCGAGTCCCTTTCTGTCTCTGATTCCCGATTCCTTCACAGGGATTTATGTGGGCCTAAACGCCCACTGGGAAAAGATCCCTCTGCCAGCTCAGTGCCTGCTTTCTTGGTTTGACTTGTCAATCTGGACTTGAATACACCTTTGGTTTTGGATTGACTCTATTACCTCTCCTAGAAATTAACACACAAAACTGACAGCTGATTGACAAGATGAGAAGCAGTTTTCCAAAATTCAAATTGAACTTAATACTTTCTTACTAAAAGAATGCTCAAATCAAGAGGACACAGCTCACTCCTTTTGACTTCATGAGCTATGGCAGGTAGAGACAACTTTTTGAAAATACATAGCTAAAACTGTCCGTGCTTTGAATGCTAGACATGTTTTTCAGAATTCACAGCTAAAACGGTCCCCGCTTTAAGTGTTAATGCACTTAAAGCTGGGACCGTTTTAGCTGTGTATTTTGAAAAATTGTGTGCTCTTCAAAAAGAAAGCTACTTTTGCTGTGTCTCTGGGTTCGAGGGGAAATGGGAGTCCTCTTCAGTCAGCAGGGACGACACCTGAGTCCTTTGCAGTCCTCCTGTCTGCCTCTGAGGTTGAAATGAGAGTGGTCCCTGTCATCATGAGCCATGTCTGAAAGAATTATTCACATTCCCTACGAGAATAGACGGGTGAAATAGCAAAAGGTGTGTCTTCCTTTGGAGCATGGAAGGGTTCAAAGCCCACCTCATACCACTAAGTATTTTGCTGAACATGAGCAGTTGTGTGTGCGGCCTGTGTTTGGGTGATTTTTGTGTCGTGTGTGTGTGTGTGTGTGTGTGTGTGTGTGTGTGTATGTCTGTGTGTGTGTCTGTATTTCTGTCTCCATTCCTGAGCAGCAAATCTTTTTTCTTCTTTTAGCATGTTACTCACAACTGTGGATGAAGCCCAGCACTCCTGAAAACACAATCCATGTATGGTTGAAGGAAATTTTCTTGGTGATGAGTGAGAGTTTGGTGACTGAAACCAGCTCATTTCCCATTGACCACTGAGGTCACATCTCTCAGGTGAGAAGCAAAGTGAGAATTTGAACCAGGCACATTCTCCTTAGAGACAATGGGCCAAAGACAGGTCCGATGGAATCGAATGTCTTTTCATGTTGACATCCATCACGTCAAGCCCTCGTTAAGCCATTGAAGTGTCACATTGGCCCGGGGGGAGGCGGTGCACCCTGTAAAATTACACGTCCGAAGATTTGGATTTGATTTCCAGCCCTCTGCCAGTCAGTCTCCCAGGCACGTTCATGTGACAATCCTTAGGCGAGTCCCTTTCTGTCTCTGATTCCCGATTCCTTCACAGGGATTTATGTGGGCCTTAACGCCCACTGGTAAAAGATCCCTCTGCCAGCTCAGTGCCTGCTTTCTTGGTTTGACTTGTCAATCTGGACTTGAATACACCTTTGGTTTTGGATTGACTCTATTACCTCTCCTAGAAATTAACACACAAAACTGACAGCTGATTGACAAGATGAGAAGCAGTTTTCCAAAATTCAAATTGAACTTAATCCTTTCTTACTAAAAGAATGCTCAAATCAAGGGGAAACAGCTCACTCGTTTTGACTTCATGAGCTATAGCATGTAGAGACAACTTTTTGAAAATACACAGCTAAAACTCTCCGTGCTTTGAATGCTAGACATGTTTTTCAGAATACACAGCTAAAACGGTCCCCGCTTTAAGTGCTAAATCACTTAATTCGGGGACCGTTTTAGCTGTGTATTTTGAGAAAGTTGTGTGCTCTTCAAAGAGAAAGCTACTTTTGCTGTGTCTTTGGGTTCGAGGGGAAATGGGAGTCCTCTTCAGTCAGCAGGGACGACACCTGAGTCCTTTGCAGTCCTCTTGCCTGCCTCTGAGGGTGAAATGAGAGTGGTCCCTGTCATCATGAGCCATGTCTGAAAGAATTATTCACATTCCCTACGAGAATAGACGGGTGAAATAGCAAAAGGTGTGTCTTCGTTTGGAGCATGGACGGGTTCCAAGCCCACCTCATAACACTAAGTATTTTGCTGAACACGAGCAGTTGTGTGTGCGGCCTGTGTTTGGGTGATTTTTGTGTCATGTGTGGGTGTGTGTGTCTGCGTGTGTGTGTCTGTATTTCTGACTCCATTCCTGAGCAGCAAATCTTTTTTCCTCTTTTAGCATGTTACTCACAACTGTGGATGAAGCCCAGCACTCCTGAAAACACAATCCATGTATGGTTGAAGGAAATTTTCTTGGTGATGAGTGAGAGGTTGGTGACTAAAACCAGCTCATTTCCCATTGACCACTGAGGTCACATCTCTCCGGTGAGAAGCAAAGTGAGAATTTGAACCAGGCACATTCTCCGTAGAGACAATGGGCCAAAGACAGGTCCGATGGAATGGAATGTCTTTTCATGTTGACATCCATCCCGTCAAGCCCTCGTTAAGCCATTGAAGTGTCACATTGGGCCTGGGGGAGGCGGTGCCCCCTGTGAAATTACACGTCTGAAGATTTGGATTTGATTTCCAGCCCTCTGCCAGTCAGTCTGCCAGGCACTTTCATGTGACAAGCCTTAGGCGAGTCCCTTTCTGTCTCTGATTCCCGATTCCTTCACAGGGATTTATGTGGGCCTTAACGCCCACTGGGAAAAGATCCCTCTGCCAGCTCAGTGCCTGCTTTCTTGGTTTGACTTGTCAATCTGGACTTGAATACACCTTTTGTTTTGGATTGACTCTATTACCTCTCCTAGAAATTAACACACAAAACTGACAGCTGATTGACATGATGAGAAGCAGTTTTCCAAAATTCAAATTGATCTTAATCCTTTCTTACTAAAAGAATGCTCAAATCAAGGGGACACAGCTCACTCGTTTTGACTTCATGAGCTATGGCAGGTAGAGACAACTTTTTGAAAATACACAGCTAAAACTGTCCGTGCTTTGAATGCTAGACATGTTTTTCAGAATACACAGCTAAAACGGTCCCCGCATAAGTGCTAAAGCACTTAAAGCGGGGACCGCTTTAGCTGTGTATTTTGAAAAAGTTGTTTGCTCTTCAAAGAGAAAGCTACTTTTGCTGTGTCTTTGGGTTCGAGGGGAAATGGGAGTCCTCTTCAGTCAGCAGGGACGACACCTGAGTCCTTTGCAGTCCTCTTGTCTGCCTCTGAGGGTGAAATGAGAGTGGTCCCTCTCATCAAGAGCCATGTCTGAAAGAATTATTCACATTCCCTACGAGCAGAGACGGGTGAAATAGCAAAAGGTGTGTCTTCCTTTGGAGCATGGACGGGTTCAAAGCCCACCTCATACCACTAAGTATTTTGCTGAACACGAGCAGTTGTGTATGCGGCCTGTGTTTGGGTGATTTTTGTGTCGTGTGTGTGTGTGTGTGTGTGTGTGTGTGTGTGTGTCTGTGTGTGTGTGTCTGTATTTCTGTCTCCATTCCTGAGCAGCAAATCTTTTTTCCTCTTTTAGCATGTTACTCACAACTGTGGATGAAGCCCAGCACTCCTGAAAACACAATCCATGTATGGTTGAAGGAAATGTTCTTGGTGATGAGTGAGAGGTTGGTGACTGAAACCAGCTCATTTCCCATTGACCACTGAGGTCACATCTCTCAGGTGAGAAGCAAAGTGAGAATTTGAACCAGGCACATTCTCCTTAGAGACAATGGGCCAAAGACAGGTCCGATGGAATCGAATGTCTTTTCATGTCGACATCCATCCCGTCAAGCCCTCGTTAAGCCATTGAAGTGTCACATTGGGCCTGGGGGAGGCGGTGCACCCTGTGAAATTACACGTCCGAAGATTTGGATTTGATTTCCAGCCCTCTGCCAGTCAGTCTGCAAGGCACTTTCATGTGACAAGCCTACGGCGAGTCCCTTTCTGTCTCTGATTCCCGATTCCTTCACAGGGATTTATGTGGGCCTTAACGCCCACTGGGAAAAGATCCCTCTGCCAGCTCAGTGCCTGCTTTCTTGGTTTGACTTGTCAATCTGGACTTGAATACACCTTTGGTTTTGGATTGACTCTATTACCTCTCCTAGAAATTAACACACAAAACTGACAGCTGATTAACAAGATGAGAAGCAGTTTTCCAAAATTCAATTTGAACTTAATCCTTTCTTACTAAAAGAATGCTCAAATCAAGGGGACACAGCTCACTCGTTTTGACTTCATGAGCTATGGCAGGTAGAGACAACTTTTTGAAAATACACAGCTAAAACTGTCCGTGCTTTGAATGCTAGACATGTTTTTCAGAATACACAGCTAAAACGGTCCCCGCTTTAAGTCCTAAAGCACTTAAAGCGGGGACCGTTTTAGCTGTGTATTTTGAAAAAGTTGTGTGCTCTTCAAAGAGAAAGCTACTTTTGCTGTGTCTTTGGGTTCGAGGGGAAATGGGAGTCCTCTTCAGTCAGCAGGGACGACACCTGAGTCCTTTGCAGTCCTCTTGTCTGCCTCTGAGGGTGAAAAGAGAGTGGTCCCTGTCATCATGAGCCATGTCTGAAAGAATTATTCACATTCCCTACGAGAATAGACGGGTGAAATAGCAAAAGGTGTGTCTTCCTTTGGAGCATGGACGGGTTCAAAGCCAACCTCATACCACTAAGTATTTTGCTGAACACGAGCAGTTGTGTGTGCGGCCTGTGTTTGGGTGATTTTTGTGTCATGTGTGTGTGTGTGTGTGTGTGTGTGTGTGTGTGTCTGTGTGTGTGTGTGTCTGTGTTTCTGTCTCCATTCCTGAGCAGCAAATCTTTTTTCCTCTTTTAGCATGTTACTCACAACTGTGGATGAAGCCCAGCACTCCAGAAAACACAATCCATGTATGGTTGAAGGAAATTTTCTTGGTGATGAGTGAGAGGTTGGTGACTGAAACCAGCTCATTTCCCATTGACCACTGAGGTCACATCTCTCAGTTGAGAAGTAAAGTGAGAATTTGAACCAGGCACATTCTCCTTAGAGACAATGGGCCAAAGACAGGTCCGATGGAATCGAATGTCTTTTCATGTTGACATCCATCCCGTCAAGCCCTCGTTAAGCCATTGAAGTGTCACATTGGGACTGGGGGAGGCGGTGCCCCCTGTGAAATTACACGTCCGAAGATTTGGATTTGATTTCCAGCCCTCTGCCAGTCAGTCTGCCAGGCAATTTCATGTGACAAGCCTTAGGCGAGTCCCTTTCTGTCTCTGATTCCCGATTCCTTCACAGGGATTTATGTGGGCCTTAACGCCCACTGGGAAAAGATCCCTCTGCCAGCTCAGTGCCTGCTTTCTTGGTTTGACTTGTCAATCTGGACTTGAATACACCTTTGGTTTTGGATTGACTCTATTACCTCTCCTAGAAATTAACACACAAAACTGACAGCTGATTGACAAGATGAGAAGCAGCTTTCCAAAATTCAAATTGAACTTAATCCTTTATTACTAAAAGAATGCTCAAATCAAGGGGACACAGCTCACTCGTTTTGAATTCATGAGCTATGGCAGGTAGAGACAACTATTTGAAAATACACAGCTAAAACTGTCCGTGCTTTGAATGCTAGACATGTTTTTCAGAATACACAGCGAAAACGGTCCGCGCTTTAAGTGCTAAAGCACTTAAAGCGGGGACCGCTTTAGCAGTGTATTTTAAAAATTTGTGTGCTCTTCAAAGAGAAAGCTACTTTTGCTGTGTCTTTGTGTTCGAGGGGAAATGGGAGTCCTCTTCAATCAGCAGGGACGACACCTGAGTCCTTTGCAGTCCTCCTGTCTGCCTCTGAGGGTGAAATGAGAGTGGTCCCTGTCATCATGAGCCATGTCTGAAAGAATTATTCACATTCCCTACCAGAATAGACGGGTGAAATAGCAAAAGTTTGTCTTCTTTTTGAGCATGGACGGGTTCAAAGCCCACCTCATACCACTAAGCATTTTGCTGACCACGAGCAGTTGAGTGTGCGGCCTGTGTTTGGGTGATTTTTGTGTCATGTGTGTGTGTGTGTGTGTGTGTGTGTGTGTGTTTGTGTGTGTGTCTGTGTGTCTGTATTTCTGTCTCCATTCATGAGCAGCAAATCTTTTTTCCTCTTTTAGCATGTTACTCACAACTGTGGATGAAGCCCAGCACTCCTGAAAACACAATCCATGTATGGTTGAAGGAAATTTTCTTGGTGATGAGTGAGAGGTTGGTGACTGAAACCAGCTCATTTCCCATTGACCACTGAGGTCACATCTCTCAGGTGAGAAGCAAAGTGAGAATTTGAACCAGGCACATTCTCCTTAGAGACAATGAGCCAAAGACAGGTCCGATGGAATCGAATGTCTTTTCATGTTGACATCCATGCCGTCAAGCCCTCGTTAAGCCATTGAAGTGCCATATTGGGCCTGGGGGAGGCGGTGCACCCTCTGAAATTACACGTCCGAAGATTTGGATTTGATTTCCAGCCCTCTGCCAGTCAGTCTGCCAGGCACTTTCATGTGACAAGCCTTAGGCGAGTCCCTTTCTGTCTCTGATTCCCGATTCCTTCACAGGGATTTATGTGGGCCTTAACGCCCACTGGGAAAAGATCCCTCTGCCAGCTCAGTGCCTGCTTTCTTGTTTTGACTTGTCAGTCTGGACTTGAATACACCTTTGGTTTTGGATTGACTCTATTACCTCTCCTAGAAATTAACACACAAAACTGACAGCTGATTGACAAGATGAGAAGCAGTTTTCCAAAATTCAAATTGAACTTAATCCTTTCTTATTAAAGGAATGCTCAAATCAACGGGACACAGCTCACTCGTTTTGACTTCATGAGCTATGGCAGGTAGAGACAACTTTTTGAAAATACACAGCTAAAACTGTCCGTGCTTTGAATGCTAGACATGTTTTTCAGAATACACAGCTAAAACGGTCCCCGCTTTAAGTGCTTAGCACTTAAAGCGGGGACCGTTTTAGCTGTGTATTTTGAAAAAGTTGTGTGCTCTTCAAAGGGAAAGCTACTTTTGCTGTGTCTTTGGGTTCGAGGGGAAATGAGAGTCCTCTTCAGTCAGCAGGGACGACACCTGAGTCCTTTGCAGTCCTCTTGTCTGCCTCTGAGGGTGAAATGAGAGTGGTCCCTGTCATCATGAGCCATGTCTGAAAGAATTATTCACATTCCCTACGAGAATAGACGGGTGAAATAGCAAAAGGTGTGTCTTCCTTTGGAGCATGGACGGGTTCAAAGCCCACCTCATACCACTAAGTATTTTGCTGAACACAAGCAGTTGTGTGTGCGGCCCGTGTTTGGGGGATTTTTGTGTGATGTTTGTGTGTGTGTGTGTGTGTGTGTGTTTGTGTCTGTGTGTCTGTGTGTGTGTGTCTGTATTTCTGTCTCCATTCCTGAGCAGCAAATCTTTTTTCCTCTTTTAGCATGTTACTCACAACTGTGGATGAAGCCCAGCACTCCTGAAAACACAATCCATGTATGGTTGAAGGAAATTTTCTTGGTGATGAGTGAGAGGTTGGTGACTGAAACCAGCTCATTTCCCATTGACCACTGAGGTCACATCTCTCAGGTGAGAAGCAAAGTGAGAATTTGAACCAGGCACATTCTCCTTAGAGACAATGGGCCAAAGACAGGTCCGATGGAATCGAATGTCTTTTCATGTTGACATCCATCCCGTCAAGCCCTCGTTAAGCCATTGAAGTGTCACATTGGGCCTGGGGGAGGCGGTGCACCCTTTGAAATTACACGTCCGAAGATTTGGATTTGATTTCCAGCCCTCTGCCAGTCAGTCTGCCAGGCAATTTCATGTGACAAGCCTTAGGCGAGTCCCTTTCTGTCTCTGATTCCCGATTCCTTCACAGGGATTTATGTGGGCCTTAACGCCCACTGGGAAAAGATCCCTCTGCCAGCTCAGTGCCTGCTTTCTTGGTTTGACTTGTCAATCTGGACTTGAATACACCTTTGGTTTTGGATTGACTCTATTACCTCTCCTAGAAATTAACACACAAAACTGACAGCTGATTGACAAGATGAGAAGCAGCTTTCCAAAATTCAAATTGAACTTAATCCTTTATTACTAAAAGAATGCTCAAATCAAGGGGACACAGCTCACTCGTTTTGAATTCATGAGCTATGGCAGGTAGAGACAACTATTTGAAAATACACAGCTAAAACTGTCCGTGCTTTGAATGCTAGACATGTTTTTCAGAATACACAGCGAAAACGGTCCGCGCTTTAAGTGCTAAAGCACTTAAAGCGGGGACCGCTTTAGCAGTGTATTTTAAAAATTTGTGTGCTCTTCAAAGAGAAAGCTACTTTTGCTGTGTCTTTGTGTTCGAGGGGAAATGGGAGTCCTCTTCAATCAGCAGGGACGACACCTGAGTCCTTTGCAGTCCTCCTGTCTGCCTCTGAGGGTGAAATGAGAGTGGTCCCTGTCATCATGAGCCATGTCTGAAAGAATTATTCACATTCCCTACCAGAATAGACGGGTGAAATAGCAAAAGTTTGTCTTCTTTTTGAGCATGGACGGGTTCAAAGCCCACCTCATACCACTAAGCATTTTGCTGACCACGAGCAGTTGTGTGTGCGGCCTGTGTTTGGGTGATTTTTGTGTCATGTGTGTGTGTGTGTGTGTGTGTGTGTGTGTGTGTTTGTGTGTGTGTCTGTGTGTCTGTATTTCTGTCTCCATTCATGAGCAGCAAATCTTTTTTCCTCTTTTAGCATGTTACTCACAACTGTGGATGAAGCCCAGCACTCCTGAAAACACAATCCATGTATGGTTGAAGGAAATTTTCTTGGTGATGAGTGAGAGGTTGGTGACTGAAACCAGCTCATTTCCCATTGACCACTGAGGTCACATCTCTCAGGTGAGAAGCAAAGTGAGAATTTGAACCAGGCACATTCTCCTTAGAGACAATGAGCCAAAGACAGGTCCGATGGAATCGAATGTCTTTTCATGTTGACATCCATGCCGTCAAGCCCTCGTTAAGCCATTGAAGTGCCATATTGTGCCTGGGGGAGGCGGTGCACCCTCTGAAATTACACGTCCGAAGATTTGGATTTGATTTCCAGCCCTCTGCCAGTCAGTCTGCCAGGCAATTTCATGTGACAAGCCTTAGGCGAGTCCCTTTCTGTCTCTGATTCCCGATTCCTTCACAGGGATTTATGTGGGCCTTAACGCCCACTGGGAAAAGATCCCTCTGCCAGCTCAGTGCCTGCTTTCTTGTTTTGACTTGTCAGTCTGGACTTGAATACACCTTTGGTTTTGGATTGACTCTATTACCTCTCCTAGAAATTAACACACAAAACTGACAGCTGATTGACAAGATGAGAAGCAGTTTTCCAAAATTCAAATTGAACTTAATCCTTTCTTACTAAAGGAATGCTCAAATCAACGGGACACAGCTCACTCGTTTTGCCTTCATGAGCTATGGCAGGTAGAGACAACTTTTTGAAAATACACAGCTAAAACTGTCCGTGCTTTGAATGCTAGACATGTTTTTCAGAATACACAGCTAAAACGGTCCCCGCTTTAAGTGCTTAGCACTTAAAGCGGGGACCGTTTTAGCTGTGTATTTTGAAAAAGTTGTGTGCTCTTCAAAGAGAAAGCTACTTTTGCTGTGTCTTTGGGTTCGAGGGGAAATGAGAGTCCTCTTCAGTCAGCAGGGACGACACCTGAGTCCTTTGCAGTCCTCTTGTCTGCCTCTGAGGGTGAAATGAGAGTGGTCCCTGTCATCATGAGCCATGTCTGAAAGAATTATTCACATTCCCTACGAGAATAGACGGGTGAAATAGCAAAAGGTGTGTCTTCCTTTGGAGCATGGACGGGTTCAAAGCCCACCTCATACCACTAAGTATTTTGCTGAACACAAGCAGTTGTGTGTGCGGCCCGTGTTTGGGGGATTTTTGTGTGATGTTTGTGTGTGTGTGTGTGTGTGTGTGTGTTTGTGTCTGTGTGTCTGTGTGTGTGTGTCTGTATTTCTGTCTCCATTCCTGAGCAGCAAATCTTTTTTCCTCTTTTAGCATGTTACTCACAACTGTGGATGAAGCCCAGCACTCCTGAAAACACAATCCATGTATGGTTGAAGGAAATTTTCTTGGTGATGAGTGAGAGGTTGGTGACTGAAACCAGCTCATTTCCCATTGACCACTGAGGTCACATCTCTCAGGTGAGAAGCAAAGTGAGAATTTGAACCAGGCACATTCTCCTTAGAGACAATGGGCCAAAGACAGGTCCGATGGAATCGAATGTCTTTTCATGTTGACATCCATCCCGTCAAGCCCTCGTTAAGCCATTGAAGTGTCACATTGGGCCTGGGGGAGGCGGTGCACCCTTTGAAATTACACGTCCGAAGATTTGGATTTGATTTCCAGCCCTCTGCCAGTCAGTCTGCCAGGCACTTTCATGGGACAAGCCTTAGGCGAGTCCCTTTCTGTCTCTGATTCCCGATTCCTTCACAGAGATTTATGTGGGCCTTAACGCCCACTGGGAAAAGATCCCTCTGCCAGCTCAGTGCCTGCTTTCTTGGTTTGACATGTCAATCTGGACTTGAATACACCTTTGGTTTTGGATTGACTCTATTACCTCTCCTAGAAATTAACACACAAAACTGACAGCTGATTGACAAGATGAGAAGCAGTTTTCCAAAATTCAAATTGAACTTAATCCTTTCTTACTAAAGGAATGCTCAAATCAACGGGACACAGCTCACTCGTTTTGACATCATGAGCTATGGCAGGTAGAGACAACTTTTTGAAAATACACAGCTAAAACTGTCCGTGCTTTGAATGCTAGACATGTTTTTCAGTTTTAAGTGCTTTAGCACTTAAAGCGGGACCGTTTTAGCTGTGTATTTTGAAAAAGTTGTGTGCTCTTCAAAGAGAAAGCTACTTTTGCTGTGTCTTTGGGTTCGAGGGGAAATGGGAGTCCTCTTCAGTCAGCAGGGACAACACCTGAGTCCTTTGCAGTCCTCTTGTCTGCCTCTGAGGGTGAAATGAGAGTGGTCCCTTTCATCATGAGCCATGTCTGAAAGAATTATTTACATTCCCTACGAGAATAGACGGGTGAAATAGCAAAAGGTGTGTGTTCCTTTGGAGCATGGACGGGTTCAAAGCCCACCTCATACCACTAAGTATTTTGCTGAACACCAGCAGTTCTGTGTGCGGCCTCTGTTTGGGTGATTTTTGTGTCGTTTGTGTGTGTGTGTGTGTGTGTGTGTGTGTCTGTGTGTGTGTTTCTGTGTTTCTGTCTCCATTCCTGAGCAGGAAATCTTTTTTCCTCTTTTAGCATGTTACTCACAACTGTGGATGAAGCCCCGCACTCCTGAAAACACAATCCATGTATGGTTGAAGGAAATTTTCTTGGTGATGAGTGAGAGGTTGGTGACTGAAACCAGCTCATTTCCCATTGACCACTGAGGTCACATCTCTCAGGTGAGAAGCAAAGTGAGAATTTGAACCAGGCACATTCTCCTTAGAGACAATGGGCCAAAGACAGGTCCGATGGAATCGAATGTCTTTTCATGTTGACATCCATCCCGTCAAGCCCTCGTTAAGCCATTGAAGTGTCACATTGGGCCTGGGGGAGGCGGTGCACCCTGTGAAATTACACGTCCGAAGATTTGGATTTGATTTCCAGCCCTCTGCCAGACAGTCTGCCAGGCACTTTCATGTGACAAGCCTTAGGCGAGTCCCTTTCTGTCTCTGATTCCCGATTCCTTCACAGGGATTTATGTGGGCCTTACAGCCCACTGGGAAAAGATCCCTCTGCCAGCTCAGTGCCTGCTTTCTTGGTTTGACTTGTCAATCTGGACTTGAATACACCTTTGGATTTGGATTGACTCTATTACCTCTCCTAGAAATTAACACACAAAACTGACAGCTGATTGACAAGATGAGAAGCAGTTTTCCAAAATTCAAATGGAACTTAATTTTTTCTTACTAAAAGAATGCTCAAATCAAGGGGACACAGCTCACTCGTTTTGACTTCATGAGCTATGGCAGGTAGAGACAACTTTTTGAAAATACACAGCTAAAACTGTCCGTGCTTTGAATGCTAGCCATGTTTTTCAGTTTTAAGTGCTTTAGCACTTAAAGCGGGACCGTTTTAGCTGTTTATTTTGAAAAAGTTGTGTGCTCTTCAAAGAGAAAGCTACTTTTGCTGTGTCTTTGGGTTCGAGGGGTATTGGGAGTCCTCTTCAGTCAGCAGGCACGACACCTGAGTCTTTTGCAGTCCTATTGTCTACCTCTGAGGGTGAAATGACGGTGGTCCCTGTCATCATGAGCCATGTCTGAAAGAATTATTCACATTCCCTACGAGAATAGACGGGTGAAATAGCAAAGGGTGTGTCTTCCTTTGGAGCATGGACGGGTTCAAAGCCCACCTCATACCACTAAGTATTTTGCTGAACACGAGCAGTTGTGTGTGCGGCCTGTGTTTGGGTGATTTTTGTGTCATGTGTGTGTGTGTGTGTGTGTGTGTGTGTGTGTCTGTCTGTATTTCTGTCTCCATTCCTGAGCAGCAAATCTTTTTTCCTCTTTTAGCATGTTACTCACAACTGTGGATGAAGCCCAGCACTCCTGAAAACACAATCCATGTATGGTTGAAGGAAATTTTCTTGGTGATGAGTGAGAGGTTGGTGACTGAAACCAGCTCATTTCCCATTGACCACTGAGGTCACATCTCTCAGGTGAGAAGCAAAGTGAGAATTTGAACCAGGCACATTCTCCTTAGAGACAATGGGCCAAAGACAGGTCCGATGGAATCGAATGTCTTTTCATGTTGACATCCATCCCGTCAAGCCCTCGTTAAGCCATTGAAGTGTCACATTGGGCCTGGGGGAGGCGGTGCACCCTGTGAAGTTACACGTCCGAAGATTTGGATTTGATTTCCAGCCCTCTGCCAGTCAGTCTGCCAGGCACTTTCATGTGACAAGCCTTAGGCGAGTCCCTTTCTGTCTCTGATTCCCGATTCCTTCACAGGGATTTATGTGGGCCTTAACGCCCACTGGGAAAAAACCCCTCTGCCAGCTCAGTGCCTGCTTTCTTGGTTTGACTTGTCAATCTGTACTTGAATACACCTTTGGTTTTGGATTGACTCTATTACATCTCCTAGAAATTAACACAAAAAACTGACAGCTGATTGACAAGATGAGAAGCAGTTTTCCAAAATTCAAATTGAACTTAATCCTTTCTTACTAAAAGAATGCTCAAATCAAGGGAACACAGCTCACTCGTTTTGACTTCATGAGCTATGGCAGGTAGAGACAACTTTTTGAAAATACACAGCTAAAAGTGTCCGTGCTTTGAATGCTAGACATGTTTTTCAGTTTTAAGTGCTTTAGCACTTAAAGCGGGACCGTTTTAGCTGTGTATTTTAAAAAAGTTGTGTCCTCTTCAAAGAGAAAGCTACTTTTGCTGTGTCTTTGGGTTCGAGGGGAAATGGGAGTCCTCTTCAGTCAGCAGGGACGACACCTGAGTCCTTTGCAGTCCTCTTGTCTGCCTCTGAGAGTGAAATGAGAGTGGTCCCTGTCATCATGAGCCATGTCTGAAAGAATTATTCACATTCCCTACGAGAATAGACGGGTGAAATAGCAAAAGGTGTGTCTTCCTTTGGAGCATGGACGGGTTCAAAGCCCACCTCATACCACTAAGTATTTTGCTGAACACGAGCAGTTGTGTGTGCGGCCTGTGTTTCGGTGATTTTTGTGTCATGTGTGTTTGTGTGTGTGTGTGTGTGTGTGTCTGTGTGTGTGTGTGTCTGTATTTCTGTCTCCATTCCTGGGCAGCAAATCTTTTTTCCTCTTTTAGCATGTTACTCACAACTGTGGATGAAGCCCAGCACTCCTGAAAACACAATCCATGTATGGTTGAAGGAAATTTTCTTGGTGATGAGTGAGAGGTTGGTGACTGAAACCAGCTCATTTCCCATTGACCACTGAGGTCACATCTCTCAGGTGAGAAGCAAAGTGAGAATTTGAACCAGGCACATTCTCCTTAGAGACAATGGGCCAAAGACAGGTCCGATGGAATCGAATGTCTTTTCATGTTGACATCCATCCGGTCAAGCCCTCGTTAAGCCATTGAAGTGTCACATTGGGCCTGGGGGAGGCGGTGCACCCTGTGAAATTACACGTCCGAAGATTTGGATTTGATTTCCAGCCCTCTGCCAGTCAGTCTGCCAGGCACTTTCATGTGACAAGACTTAGGCGAGTCCCTTCTGTCTCTGATTCCCGATTCCTTCACAGGGATTTATGTGGGCCGTATCGGCCACTGGGAAAAGATCACTCTGCCAGCTCAGTGCCTGCTTTCTTGGTTTGACTTGTTAATCTGGACTTGAATACACCTTTGGTTTTGGATTGACTCTATTACCTCTCCTAGAAATTAACACACAAAACTGACAGCTGATTGACAAGATGAGAAGCAGTTTTCCAAAATTCAAATTGAACTTAATCCTTTCTTACTAACAGAATGCTCAAATCAAGGGGACAGAGCTCACTCGTTTTGACTTCATGAGCTATGGCAGGTAGAGACAACTTTTTGAAAATACACAGCTAAAACTGTCCGTGCTTTGAATGCTAGACATGTTTTTCAGAATACACAGCCAAAACGGTCCCTCTTTAAGTGCTAAAGCACTTAAAGCGGGGACCGTTTTGGCTGTGTATTTTGAAAAATTGTGTGCTCTTCAAAAAGAAAGCTACTTTTGCTGTGTCTTTGGTTTCGGGGGGAAATGGGAGTCCTCTTCAGTCAGCAGGGACGAAACCTGAGTCCTTTGCAGTCCTCCTGTCTGCTTCTGAGGGTGAAATGAGAGTGGTTCCTGTCATCATGAGCCATGTCTGAAAGAATTATTCACATTCCCTACGAGAAGAGACGGGTGAAATAGCAAAAGTTGTGTCTTCCTTTGGAGCATGGAAGAGTTCAAAGCCCACCTCATACCACTAAGTATTTTGCTGAACACGAGCAGTTGTGTGTGCGGCCTGTGTTTGGGTGATTTTTGTGTCGTGTGTGTGTGTGTGTGTGTGTGTGTGTGTGTGTCTGTGTGTGTGTGTGTCTGTATTTCTGTCTCCATTCCTGAGCAGCAAATCTTTTTTCCTCTTTTAGCATGTTACTCACAACTGTGGATGAAGCCCAGCACTTCTGAAAACACAATCCATGTATGGTTGAAGGAAATTTTCTTGGTGATGAGTGAGAGGTTGGTGACTGAAACCAGCTCATTTCCCATTGACCACTGAGGTCACATCTCTCAGGTGAGAAGCAAAGTGAGAATTTGAACCAGGCACATTCTCCTTAGAGACAATGGGCCAAAGACTGGTCCGATGGAATCGAATGTCTTTTCATGTTGACATCCATCCCGTCAAGCCCTCGTTAAGCCATTGAAGTGTCACATTGGGCCTGGGTGAGGCGGTGCACCCTGTGAGATTACACGTCCGAAGATTTGGATTTGATTTCCAGCCCTCTGCCAGTCAGTCTGCCAGACACTTTCATGTGACAAGCCTTAGGCGAGTCCCTTTCTGTCTCTGATTCCCGATTCCTTCACAGGGATTTATGTGGGCCTTAACGACCACTGGGAAAAGATCCCTCTGCCAGCTCAGTGCCTGCTTTCTTGGTTTGACTTGTCAATCTGGACTTGAATACACCTTTGGTTTTGGATTGACTCTATTACCTCTCCTAGAAATTAACACACAAAACTGACAGCTGATTGACAAGATGAGAAGCAGTTTTCCAAAATTCAAATTGAACTTAATCCTTTCTTACTAAAAGTCTGCTCTAATCAAGGGAACACAGCTCACTCGTTTTGACTTCATGAGCTATGGCAGGTAGAGACAACTTTCTGAAAATACACAGCTAAAACTGTCCGTGCTTCGAATGCTAGACATGTTTTTCAGAATACACAGCTAAAACGGTCCCCGCTTTAGGTGCTAAAGCACTTAAAGCGGGGACCGTTTTAGCTGTGTATTTTGAAAAAGTTGTGTGCTCTTCAAAGAGAAAGCTACTTTTGCTGTGTCTTTGGGTTCAAGGGGAAATGTGAGTCCTCTTCAGTCAGCAGGGACGACACCTGAGTCCTTTGCAGTCCTCTTGTCTGCCTCTGAGGGTGAAATGAGAGTGGTCCCTGTCATCATGAGCCATGTCTGAAAGAATTATTCACATTCCCTACGAGAATAGACGGGTGAAATAGCAAAAGGTGTGTCTTCCTTTGGAGCATGGACGGGTTCAAAGCCCACCTCATACCACTAAGTATTTTGCTGAACACGAGCAGTTTTGTGTGCGGCCTGTGTTTGGGTGATTATTGTGTCGTGTGTGTGTGTGTGTGTGTGTGTGTGTGTCTGTGTGTGTGTCTGTATTTCTGTCTCCATTCCTGAGCAGCAAATCTTTTTTCCTCTTTTAGCATGTTACTCACAACTGTGGATGAAGCCCAGCACTCCTGAAAACACAATCCATGTATGGTTGAAGGAAATTTTCTTGGTGATGAGTGAGAGGTTGGTGACTGAAACCAGCTCATTTCCCATTGACCACTGAGGTCATATCTCTCAGGTGAGAAGCAAAGTGAGAATTTGAACCAGGCACATTCTCCATAGAGACAATGGGCCAAAGACAGGTCCGATGGAATCGAATGTCTTTTCATGTTGACATCCATCCCGTCAAGCCCTCGTTAAGCCATTGAAGTGTCACATTGGGCCTGGGGGAGGCGGTGCACCCTGTGAAATTACACGTCCGAAGATTTGGATTTGATTTCCAGCCCTCTGCCAGTCAGTCTGCCAGGCACTTTCATGTGACAAGCCTTAGGCGAGTCCCTTTCTGTCTCTGATTCCCGATTCCTTCACAGGGATTTATGTGGGCCTTAACGCCCTCTGGGAAAAGATCCCTCTGCCAGCTCAGTGCCTGCTTTCTTGGTTTGACTTGTCAATCTGGACTTGAATACACCTTTGGTTTTGGATTGACTCTATTACCTCTCCTAGAAATTAACACACAAAACTGACAGCTGATTGACAAGATGAGAAGCAGTTTTCCAAAATTCAAATTGAACTTAATCCTTTCTTCCTAAAAGAATGCTCAAATCAAGGGGACACAGCTCACTCGTTTTGACTTCATGAGCTATGGCAGGTAGAGACAACTTTTTGAAAATACACAGCTAAAACTGTCCGTGCTTTGAATGCTAGACATGTTTTTCAGAATACACAGCTAAAGCGGAAACCGTTTTAGCTGTGTATTTTGAAAAAGTTGTGTGCTCTTCAAAGAGAAAGCTACTTTTGTTGTGTCTTTGGGTTCGAGGGGAAATGGGAGTCCTCTTCAGTCAGCAGGGACGACACCTGAGTCCTTTGCAGTCCTCTTGTCTGCCTCTGAGGGTGAAATGAGAGTGGTCCCGGTCATCATGAGTCATGTCTGAAAGAATTATTCACATTCCCTACGAGAATAGACGGGTGAAATAGCAAAAGATATGTCTTCCTTTGGAGCATGGAAGGGTAAAAAGCCCACCTCATACCACTAAGTATTTTGCTGAACACGAGCAGTTGTGTGTGCGGCCTGTGTTTGGGTGATTTTTGTGTCGTGTGTGTGTGTGTGTGTGTGTTTGTGTGTGTGTGTGTGTGTGTCTGTGTTTGTATGTCTGTATTTCTGTCTCCATTCCTGAGCAGCAAATCTTTTTTCCTCCTTTAGCATGTTACTCACAACTGTGGATGAAGCCCAGCACTCCTGAAAACACAATCCATGTATGTTTGAAAGAAATTTTCTTGGTGATGAGTGAGAGGTTAGTGACTGAAACCAGCTCATTTCCCATTGACCACTGAGGTCACATCTCTCAGGTGAGAAGCAAAGTGAGGATTTGAACCAGGCACATTCTCCTTAGAGACAATGGGCCAAAGACAGGTCCGATGGAATCGAATGTCTTTTCATGTTAACATCCATCCCGTCAAGACCTCGTTAAGCCATTGATGTGTCACATTGGGCCTGTGGGAGGCGGTGCACCCTGTGAAATTACACGTCCGAAGATTTGGATTTGATTTCCAGCCCTCTGCCAGTCAGTCTGCCAGGCACTTTCATGTGTCCAGCCTTAGGCGAGTCCCTTTCTGTCTCTGATTCCCGATTCCTTCACAGGGATTTATGTGGGCCTTAACGCCCACTGGGAAAAGATCCCTCTGCCAGCTCAGTGCCTGCTTTCTTGGTTAGACTTGTCAATCTGGACTTGAATACACCTTCGGTTTTGTATTGACTCTATTACCTCTCCTAGAAATTAACACACAAAACTGACAGCTGATTGACAAGATGAGAAGCAGTTTTCCAAAATTCAAATTGAACTTAATCCTTTCTTACTAAAAGAATGCTCAAATCAAGGGGACACAGCTCACTCGTTTTGACTTCATGAGCTATGGCAGGTAGAGACAACTTTTTGAAAATACACAGCTAAAACTGTCCGTGCTTTGAATGCTAGACATGTTTTTCAGAATACACAAGCAAGGACCGTTTCAGCTGTGTATTTTGAAAAAGTTGTGTGCTCTTCAAAGAGAAAGCTACTTTTGCTGTGTCTTTGGGTTCGAGGGGAAATGGGAGTCCTCTTCAGTCAGCAGGGACGACACCTGAGTCCTTTGCAGTCCTCTTGTCTGCCTCTTAGGGTGAAATGAGAGTGGTCCCTGTCATCATGAGCCATGTCTGAAAGAATTATTCACATTCCCTACGAGAATAGACGGGTGAAATAGCAAAAGGTGTGTCTTCCTTTGGAGCATGGACGGGTTCAAAGCCCACCTCATACCACTAAGTATTTTGCTGAACACGAGCAGTTGTGTGTGCGGCCTGTGTTTGGGTGATTTTTGTGTCGTGTGTGTGTGTGTGTGTGTGTGTGTGTGTGTGTGTGTCTGTGTGTGTGTGTCTGTATTTCTGTCTCCATTCCTGAGCAGCAACTCTTTTTTCCTCTTTTAGCATGTTACTCACAACTGTGGATGAAGCCCAGCACTCCTGAAAACACAATCCATGTATGGTTGAAGGAAATTTTCTTGGTGATGAGTGAGAGGTTGGTGACTGAAACCAGCTCATTTCCCATTGACCACTGAGGTCACATCTCTCAGGTGTGAAGCAAAGTGAGAATTTGAACCAGGCACATTCTCCTTAGAGACAATGGGCCAAAGACTGGTCCGATGGAATCGAATGTCTTTTCATGTTGACATCCATCCCGTCAAGCCCTCGTTAAGCCATTGAAGTGTCACATTGGGCCTGGGGGAGGCGGTGCACCCTGTGAGATTACACGTCCGAAGATTTGGATTTGATTTCCAGCCCTCTGCCAGTCAGTCTGCCAGACACTTTCATGTGACAAGCCTTAGGCGAGTCCCTTTCTGTCTCTGATTCCCGATTCCTTCACAGGGATTTATGTGGGCCTTAACGACCACTGGGAAAAGATCCCTCTGCCAGCTCAGTGCCTGCTTTCTTGGTTTGACTTGTCAATCTGGACTTGAATACACCTTTGGTTTTGGATTGACTCTATTACCTCTCCTAGAAATTAACACACAAAACTGACAGCTGATTGACAAGATGAGAAGCAGTTTTCCAAAATTCAAATTGAACTTAATCCTTTCTTACTAAAAGTCTGCTCTAATCAAGGGAACACAGCTCACTCGTTTTGACTTCATGAGCTATGGCAGGTAGAGACAACTTTCTGAAAATACACAGCTAAAACTGTCCGTGCTTCGAATGCTAGACATGTTTTTCAGAATACACAGCTAAAACGGTCCCCGCTTTAGGTGCTAAAGCACTTAAAGCGGGGACCGTTTTAGCTGTGTATTTTGAAAAAGTTGTGTGCTCTTCAAAGAGAAAGCTACTTTTGCTGTGTCTTTGGGTTCAAGGGGAAATGTGAGTCCTCTTCAGTCAGCAGGGACGACACCTGAGTCCTTTGCAGTCCTCTTGTCTGCCTCTGAGGGTGAAATGAGAGTGGTCCCTGTCATCATGAGCCATGTCTGAAAGAATTATTTACATTCCCTACGAGAATAGACGGGTGAAATAGCAAAAGGTGTGTCTTCCTTTGGAGCATGGACGGGTTCAAAACCCACCTCATACCACTAAGTATTTTGCTGAACACGAGCAGTTGTGTGTGCGGCCTGTGTTTGGGTGATTATTGTGTCGTGTGTGTGTGTGTGTGTGTGTGTGTGTGTGTCTGTGTGTGTGTGTGTGTATTTCTGTCTCCATTCCTGAGCAGCAAATCTTTTTTCCTCTTTTAGCATGTTACTCACAACTGTGGATGAAGCCCAGCACTCCTGAAAACACAATCCATGTATGGTTGAAGGAAATTTTCTTGGTGATGAGTGAGAGGTTGGTGACTGAAACCAGCTCATTTCCCATTGACCACTGAGGTCACATCTCTCAGGTGAGAAGCAAAGTCAGAATTTGAACCAGGCACATTCTCCTTAAAGAATATGGGCAAAAGACAGGTCCGATGGAATCGAATGTCTTTTCATGTTGACATCCATCCCGTCAAGCCCTCGTTAAGCCATTGAAGTGTCACATTGGGCCTGGGGGAGGTGGTGCACCCTGTGAAATTACACGTCCGAAGATTTGGATTTGATTTCCAGCCCTCTGCCAGTCTGTCTGCCAGGCACTTTCATGTGACAAGCCTTAGGAGAGTCCCTTTCTGTCTCTGATTCCCGATTCCTTCACAGGGATTTATGTGGGCCTTAACGCCCTCTGGGAAAAGATCCCTCTGCCAGCTCAGTGCCTGCTTTCTTGGTTTGACTTGTCAATCTGGACTTGAATACACCTTTGGTTTTGGATTGACTCTATTACCTCTCCTAGAAATTAACACACAAAACTGACAGCTGATTGACAAGATGAGAAGCAGTTTTCCAAAATTCAAATTGAACTTAATCCTTTCTTACTAAAAGAATGCTCAAATCAAGGGGACACAGCTCACTCATTTTGACTTCATGAGCTATGGCAGGTAGAGACAACTTTTTGAAAATACACAGCTAAAACTGTCCGTGCTTTGAATGCTAGACATGTTTTTCAGAATACACAGCTAAAGCGGAAACCGTTTTAGCTGTGTATTTTGAAAAAGTTGTGTGCTCTTCAAAGAGAAAGCTACTTTTGTTGTGTCTTTGGGTTCGAGGGGAAATGGGAGTCCTCTTCAGTCAGCAGGGACGACACCTGAGTCCTTTGCAGTCCTCTTGTCTGCCTCTGAGGGTGAAATGAGAGTGGTCCCGGTCATCATGAGTCATGTCTGAAAGAATTATTCACATTCCCTACGAGAATAGACGGGTGAAATAGGAAAAGGTGTGTCTTCCTTTAGAGCATGGAAGGGTAAAAAGCCCACCTCATACCACTAAGTATTTTGCTGAACACGAGCAGTTGTGTGTGCGGCCTGTGTTTGGGTGATTTTTGTGTCGTGTGTGTGTGTGTGTGTGTGTTTGTGTGTGTGTGTGTGTGTGTGTCTGTGTTTGTATGTCTGTATTTCTGTCTCCATTCCTGAGCAGCAAATCTTTTTTCCTCCTTTAGCATGTTACTCACAACTGTGGATGAAGCCCAGCACTCCTGAAAACACAATCCATGTATGTTTGAAAGAAATTTTCTTGGTGATGAGTGAGAGGTTAGTGACTGAAACCAGCTCATTTCCCATTGACCACTGAGGTCACATCTCTCAGGTGAGAAGCAAAGTGAGGATTTGAACCAGGCACATTCTCCTTAGAGACAATGGGCCAAAGACAGGTCCGATGGAATCGAATGTCTTTTCATGTTGACATCCATCCCGTCAAGACCTCGTTAAGCCATTGATGTGTCACATTGGGCCTGTGGGAGGCGGTGCACCCTGTGAAATTACACGTCCGAAGATTTGGATTTGATTTCCAGCCCTCTGCCAGTCAGTCTGCCAGGCACTTTCATGTGTCCAGCCTTAGGCGAGTCCCTTTCTGTCTCTGAATCCCGATTCCTTCACAGGGATTTATGTGGGCCTTAACGCCCACTGGGAAAAGATCCCTCTGCCAGCTCAGTGCCTGCTTTCTTGGTTTGACTTGTCAATCTGGACTTGAATACACCTTCGGTTTTGTATTGACTCTATTACCTCTCCTAGAAATTAACACACAAAACTGACAGCTGATTGACAAGATGAGAAGCAGTTTTCCAAAATTCAAATTGAACTTAATCCTTTCTTACTAAAAGAATGCTCAAATCAAGGGGACACAGCTCACTCGTTTTGACTTCATGAGCTATGGCAGGTAGAGACAACTTTTTGAAAATACACAGCTAAAACTGTCCGTGCTTTGAATGCTAGACATGTTTTTCAGAATACAAAGCAAAATCGGTCCCCGCTTTAAGTGCTAAAGCACTTAAAGCGGGGACCGTTTTAGCTGTGTATTTTGAAAAAGTTGTGTGCTCTTCAAAGAGAAAGCTACTTTTGCTGTGTCTTTGGGTTCGAGGGGAAATGGGAGTCCTCTTCAGTCAGCAGGGAAGACACCTGAGTCTTTTGCAGTCCTCTTGCCTGCCTCTGAGGGTGAAATGAGAGTGGTCCCTGTCATCATGAGCCATGTCTGAAAGAATTATTTACATTCCCTACGAGAATAGACTGGTGAAATTGCAAAAGGTGTGTCTTCTTTGGAGCATGGACGGGTTCAAAGCCCACCTCATACCACTAAGTATTTTGCTGAACACGAGCAGTTGTGTGTGCGGCCTGTGTTTGGGTGATTTTTGTGTCATGTGTGTGTGTGTGTGTGTGTGTGTGAGTGTCTGTGTGTGTGTGTCTGTATTTCTGTCTCCATTCCTGAGCAGCAAATCTTATTTCCTCTTTTAGCATGTTACTCACGACTGTGGATGAAGCAAAGCACTCCTGAAAACACAATCCATGTATGGTTGAAGGAAATTTTCTTGGTGATGAGTGAGAGGTTGGTGACTGAAACCAGCTCATTTCCCATTGACCACTGAGGTCACATCTCTCAGGTGAGAAGCAAAGTGAGAATTTGAACCAGGCACATTCTCCTTACAGACAATGGGCCAAAGACAGGTCCGATGGAATCGAATGTCTTTTCATGTTGACATCCATCATTTCAAGCCCTCGTCAAGCCATTGAAGTGTCACATTGGGCCTGGGGGAGGCGGTGCACCCTGTGAAATTACACGTCCGAAGATTTGGATTTGATTTCCAGCCCTCTGCCAGTAAGACTGCCAGGCATTTTCATGTGACAAGCCTTAGACGAGTCCCTTTCTGTCTCTGATTCCCGATTCCTTCACAGGGATTTATGTGGGCCTTAACGCCAACTGGGAAAAGATCCCTCTGCCAGCTCAGTGCCTGCTTTCTTGGTATGACTTGTCAAATCTAGAATTGAATACACCTTTGGTTTTGGATTGACTCTATTACCTCTCCTAGAAATTAACACACAATACTGACAGCTGATTGACAAGATGAGAAGCAGTTTTCCAAAATTCAAATTGAACTTAATCCTTTCTTACTAAAAGAATGCTCAAATCAAGGGGACACAGCTCACTCGTTTTGACTTCATGAGCTATGGCAGGTAGAGACAACTTTTTGAAAATACACAGATAAAACTGTCCGTGCTTTGAATGCTAGACATGTTTTTCAGAATACACAAGCAAGGACCGTTTCAGCTGTGTATTTTGAAAAAGTTGTGTGCTCTTCAAAGAGATAGCTACTTTTGCTGTGTCTTTGGGTTCGAGGGGAAATGGGAGTCCTCTTCAGTCAGCAGGGACGACACCTGAGTCCTTTGCAGTCCTCTTGTCTGCCTCTGAGGGTGAAATGAGAGTGGTCCCTGTCATCATGAGCCATGTCTGAAAGAATTATTCACATTCCCTACGAGAATAGACGGGTGAAATAGCAAAAGGTGTGTCTTCCTTTGGAGCATGGACGGGTTCAAAGCCCACCTCATACCACTAAGTATTTTGCTGAACACGAGCAGTTGTGTGTGCGGCCTGTGTTTGGGTGATTTTTGTGTCGTGTGTGTGTGTGTGTGTGTGTGTGTGTCTGTGCGTGTGTGTCTGTATTTCTGTCTCCATTCCTGAGCAGCAAATCTTTTTTCCTCTTTTAGCATGTTACTCACAACTGTGGATGGAGCCCAGCTCTCCTGAAAACACAATCCATGTATGGTTGAAGGAAATTTTCTTGGTGATGAGTGAGAGGTTGGTGACTGAAACCAGCTCATTTCCCATTGACCACTGAGGACACATCTCTCAGGTGAGAAGCAAAGTGAGAATTTGAACCAGGCACATTCTCCTTAGAGACAATGGGCCAAAGACAGGTCGGATGGAATCGAATGTTTTTTCATGTTGACATCCATCCCGTCAAGCCCTCGTTAAGCCATTGAAGTGTCACATTGGGCCTGGGGGAGGCGGTGCACCCTGTGAAATTACACGTCCGAAGATTTGGATTTGATTTCCAGCCCTCTGCCAGTCAGTCTGCCAGGCACATTCATGTGACAAGCCTTAGGCGAGTCCCTTTCTGTCTCTGATTCCCGATTCCGTCACAGGGATTTATGTGGGCCTTAACGCCCACTGGGAAAAGATCCCTCTGCCAGCTCAGTGTCTGCTTTCTTGGTTTGACTTGTCAATCTGGACTTGAATACACCTTTGGTTTTGGATTGACTCTATTACCTCTCCTAGAAATTAACACACAAAACTGACAGCTGATTGACAAGATGAGAAGCAGTTTTCCAAAATTCAAATTGAACTTAATCCTTTCTTACTAAAAGAATGCTCAAATCAAGTGGACACAGCTCACTCGTTTTGACTTCATGAGCTATGGCAGGTAGCGACAACTTTTTGAAAATACACAGCTAAAACTGTCCGTGCTTTGAATGCTAGACATGTTTTTCAGAATCCACAAGCGGGGACCGTTTTAGCTGTGTATTTTGAAAAAGTTGTGTGCTCTTCAAAGAGAAAGCTACTTTTGCTCTGTCTTTGGGTTCGAGGGGAAATGGGAGTCCTCTTCAGTCAGCAGGGACGACATCTGAGTCCTTTGCAGTCCTCTGGTCTGCCTCTGAGGGTGAAATGAGAGTGGTCCCTGTCATCATGAGCCATGTCTGAAAGAATTATTCACATTCCCTACGAGAATAGACGGGTGAAAGAGCAAAAGGTGTGTCTTCCTTTGGAGCATGGACGGGTTCAAAGCCCACCTCATACCACTAAGTATTTTGCTGAACACGAGCAGTTGTGTGTGCGGCCTGTGTTTGGGTGATTTTTGTGTCGTGTGTGTGTGTGTGTTTGTGTGTGTGTGTGTGTGTGTGTGTCTGTGTGTGTGTGTCTGTATTTCTGTCTCCATTCCTGAGCAGCAAATCTTTTTTCCTCTTTTAGCATGTTACTCACAACTGTGGATGAAGCCCAGCACTCCTGAAAACACAATCCATGTATGGTTGAAGGAAATTTTCTTGGTGATGAGTGAGAGGTTGGTGACTGAAACCAGCTCATTTCCCATTGACCACTGAGGTCACATCTCTCAGGTGAGAAGCAAAGTGAGAATTTGAACCAGGCACATTCTCCTTAGAGACAATGGGCCAAAGACAGGTCCGATGGAATCGAATGTCTTTTCATGTTGACATCCATCCCGTCAAGCCCTCGTTAAGCCATTGAAGTGTCACATTGGGCCTGGGGGAGGCGGTGCACCCTGTGAAATTACACGTCCGAAGATTTGGATTTGATTTCCAGCCCTCTGCCAGTCAGTCTGCCAGGCACTTTCATGTGACAAGCCTTAGGCGAGTCCCTTTCTGTCTCTGATTCCCGATTCCTTCACAGGGATTTATGTGGGCCTTAACGCCCACTGGGAAAAGATCCCTCTGCCAGCTCAGTGCCTGCTTTCTTGGTTTGACTTGTCAATCTAGACTTGAATACACCTTTGGTTTTGGATTGACTCTATTACCTCTCCTAGAAATTAACACACAAAACTGACAGCTGATTGACAAGATGAGAAGCAGTTTTCCAAAATTCAAATTGAACTTAATCCTTTCTTACTAAAAGAATGCTCAAATCAAGGGGACACAGCTCACTCGTTTTGACTTCATGAGCTATGGCAGGTAGAGGCAACTTTTTGAAAATACACAGCTAAAACTGTCCGTGCTTTGAATGCTAGACATGTTTTTCAGAATACACAGCTAAAACAGTCCCCACTTTAAGTGTTAAAGCACTTAACGCGGGGACCGTTTTAGCTGTGTATTTGGAAAAGTTGTGTGCTCTTCAAAAAGAAAGCTACTTTTGCTGTGTCTTTGGGTTCGAGGGGAAATGGGAGTCCTCTTCAGTCAGCAGGGACGACACCTGAGTCCTTTGCAGTCCTCATGTCTGCCTCTGAGGGTGAAATGAGAGTGGTCCCTGTCATCATGAGCCATGTCTGAAAGAATTATTCACATTCCCTACGAGAATAGACGGGTGAAATAGCAAAAGGTGTGTCTTCCTTTGGAGCATGGACGGGTTCAAAGCCCACCTCATACCACTAAGTATTTTGCTGAACACGAGCAGTTGTGTGTGCGGCCTGAGTTTGGGTGATTTTTGTGTCATGTGTGTGTGTGTGTGTGTGTGTGTGTATGTGTGTGTGTGTGTCTGTGTGTGTGTGTGTCTGTATTTCTGTCTCCATTCCTGAGCAGCAAATCTTTCTTCCTCTTTTAGCATGTTACTCACAACTGTGGATGAAGCCCAGCACTCCTGAAAACACAATCCATGTATGGTTGAAGGAAATTTTCTTGGTGATGAGTGAGAGGTTGGTGACTGAAACCAGCTCATTTCCCATTGACCACTGAGGTCACATCTCTCAGGTGAGAAGCAAAGTGAGAATTTGAACCAGGCACATTCTCCTTAGAGACAATGGGCCAAAGACAGGTCCGATGGAATGGAATGTCTTTTCATGTTGACATCCATCCTGTCAAGCCCTCCTTAAGCCATTGAAGTGTCACATTGGGCCTGGGGGAGGCGGTGCACCCTGTGAAATTAAACGTCCGAAGATTTGGATTTGATTTCCAGCCCTCTGCCAGTCAGTCTGCCAGTCACTTTCATGTGACAAGCTTTAGGCGAGACCCTTTCTGTCTCTGATTCCCGATTCCTTCACAGGGATTTATGTGGGCCTTAACGCCCACTGGGAAAAGATCCCTCTGCCAGCTCAGTGCCTGCTTTCTTGGTTTGACTTGTCAATCTGGACTTGAATACACCTTTGGTTTTGGATTGACTCTATTACCTCTCCTAGAAATTAACACACAAAACTGACAGCTGATTGACAAGATGAGAAGCAGTTTTCCAAAATTCAAATTGAACTTATTCCTTTCTTACTAAAAGAATGCTCAAATCAAGTGGACACAGATCACTCGTTTTGACTTCATGAGCTATGGCAGGTAGAGAGAACTTTTTGAAAATACACAGCTAAAACTGTGCGTGCTTTGAATGCTAGACATGTTTTTCAGACTACACAGTTAAAACGGTCCCCGCTTTAAGTGTTAAAGCACTTAAAGCGGGGACCGTTTTAGCTGTGTATTTTGAAAAAGTTGTGTGCTCTTCAAGGTGAAAGCTACTTTTGCTGTGTCTTTGGGTTCGAGGGGAAATGGGAGTCCTCTTCAGTCAGCAGGGACGACACCTGAGTCCTTTGCAGTCCTCTTGTCTGCCTTTGAGGGTGAAATTAGAGTGGTCCCTGTCTTCATGATCCATGTCTGAAAGAATTATTCACATTCCCTACGAGATTAGACGGGTGAAATAGCAAAAGGTGTGTCTTCCTTTGGAGCATGGACGGGTTCAAAGCCCACCTCATACCACTAAGTATTTTGCTGAACACGAGCAGTTGTGTGTGCGGCCTGTGTTTGGGTGATTTTTGTTTCATGTGTGTGTGTGTGAGTGTGTGTGTGTGTGTGTGTGTGTGTGTGTCTGTGTGTGTGTGTCTGTATTTCTGTCTCCGTTCCTGAGCAGGAAATCTTTTTTTCTCTTTTAGCATGTTACTCACAACTGTGGATGCAGCCCAGCACTCCTGAAAACACAATCCATGTATGGTTGAAGGAAATTTTCTTGGTGATGAGTGAGAGGTTGGTGACTGAAACCAGCTCATTTCCCATTGACCACTGAGGTCACATCTCTCAGGTGAGATGCAAAGTGAGAATTTGAACCAGGCACATTCTCCTTAGAGACAATGGGCCAAAGACAGGTCCGATGGAATCGAATGTCTTTTCATGTTGACATCCATCCCGTCAAGCCCTCGTTAAGCCATTGAAGTGTCACATTGGGCCTGGGGGAGGCGGTGCACCCTGTGAAATTACACGTCCGAAGATTTGGATTTGATTTCCAGCCCTCTGTCAGTCAGTCTGCCAGGAACTTTCATGTGACAAGCCTTAGGCGAGTCCCTTTCTGTCTCTGATTCCCGATTCCTTCACAGGGATTTATGTGGGCCTTAACGCCCACTGGGAAAAGATCCCTCTGCCAGCTCAGTGCCTGCTTTCTTGGTTTGACTTGTCAATCTGGACTTGAATACACCTTTGGTTTTGGATTGACTCTATTACATCTCCTAGAAATTAACACACAAAACTGACAGCTGATTGACAAGATGAGAAGCAGTTTTCCAAAATTCAAATTGAACTTAATCCTTTCTTCCTAAAAGAATGCTCAAATCAAGGGGAAACAGCTCACTCATTTTGACTTCATGAGCTATGGCAGGTAGAGACAACTTTTTGAAAATACACAGCTAAAACTGTCCGTGCTTTGAATGCTAGACATGTTTTTCAGAATACACAGCTAAAACGGTCCCCGCTTTAAGTGCTAAAAGGAAATTTTCTTGGTGATGAGTGAGAGGTTGGTGACTGAAAACAGCTCATTTCCCATTGACCACTGAGGTCACATCTCTCAGGTGAGAAGAAAAGTGAGAATTTGAACCAGGCACATTCTCCTTAGAGACAATGGGCCAAAGACAGGTCCGATGGAATCGAATATCTTTTCATGTTGACATCCATCCCGTCAAGCCCTCGTTAAGCCATTGAAGTGTCACATTGGGCCTGGGGGAGGCGGTGCACCCTGTGAAATTACACGTCCGAAGATTTGGATTTGATTTCCAGCCCTCTGCCAGTCAGTCTGCAAGGCACTTTCATGTGACAAGCCTTAGGCGAGTCCCTTTCTGTCTCTGATTCCCGATTCCTTCACAGGGATTTATGTGGGCCTTAACGCCCACTGGGGAAAGATCCCTCTGCCAGCTCAGTGCCTGCTTTCTTGGTTTGACTTGTCAATCTGGACTTGAATACACCTTTGATTTTGGATTGACTCTATTACCACTCCTAGAAATTAACACACAAAACTGACAGCTGATTGACAAGATCAGAAGCAGTTTTCCAAAATTCAAATTGAACTTAATCCTTTCTTACTAAAAGAATGCTCAAATCAAGGGGACACAGCTCACTCGTTTTGACTTCATGAGCTATGGCAGGTAGAGACAACTTTTTGAAAATACACAGCTAAAACTGTCCGTGCTTTGAATGTTAGACATGTTTTTCAGAATACACAGCTAAAACGGTCCCCGCTTTAAATGCTTTAACACTTAAAGCGGGGACCGTTTTAGCTGTGTATTTTGAAAAAGTTGTGTGCTCTTCAAAGAGAAAGCTACTTTTGCTGCGTCTTTGGGTTCGAGGGGAAATGGGAGTCCTCTTCAGTCAGCAGGGACGACACCTGAGTCCTTTGCAGTCCTCTTGTCTGCCTCTGAGGGTGAAATGAGAGTGGTCCCTGTCATCATAAGCCATGTCTGAAAGAATTATTCACATTCCCTACGAGAATAGACGGGTGAAATAGCAAAAGGTGTGTCTTCCTTTGGAGCATGGACGGGTTCAAAGCCCACCTCATACCACTAAGTATTTTGCTGAACACGAGCAGTTGTGTGTGCGGCCTGTGTTTGGGTGATTTTGGTTTCGTGTGTGTGTGTGTGTGTGTGTGTGTGTGTGTGTGTCTGTGTGTGTGTTTCTGTATTTCTGTCTCCATTCCTGAGCAGCAAATCTTTTTTCGTCTTTTAGCATGTTACTCACAACTGTGGATGAAGCCCAGCACTCCTGAAAACACAATCCATGTATGGTTGAAGAAAATTTTCTTGGTGATAAGTGAGAGGTTGGTGACTGAAACCAGCTCATTTCCCATTGACCACTGAGGTCACATCTCTCAGGTGAGAAGCAAAGTGAGAATTTGAACCAGGCACATTCTCCTTAGAGACAATGGGCCAAAGACAGGTCCGATGGAATCGAATGTCTTTTCATGTTGACATCCATTTCGACAAGCCCTCGTTAAGCCATTGAAGTGTCACATTGGGCCTGGGGGAGGCGGTGCACCCTGTGAAATTTTGAAAAAGTTGTGTGCTCTTCAAAGAGAAAGCTACTTTTGCTGTGTCTTTGGGTTCGAGGGGAAATGGGAGTCCTCTTCAGTCAGCAGGGACGAAACCTGAGTCCTTTGCAGTCCTCTTGTCTGCCTCTGAGGGTGAAATGAGAGTGGTCCCTGTCATCATGAGCCATGTCTGAAAGAATTATTCACATTCCCTACGAGAATAGACGGGTGAAATAGCAAAAGGTGTGTCTTCCTTTCGAGCATGGACGGGTTCAAAGCCCACCTCATACCACTAAGTATTTTGCTGAACACGAGCAGTTGTGTGTGCGGCCTGTGTTTGGGTGATTTTTGTGTCGTGTGTTTGTGTGTGTGTGTGTGTGTGTCTGTGTGTGTGTCTGTATTTCTGTCTCGATTCCTGAGCAGCAAATCTTTCTTCCTCTTTTAGCATGTTACTCACAACTGTGGATGAAGCCCAGCACTCCTGAAAACACAATCCATGTATGGTTGAAGGAAATTTTCTTGGTGATGAGTGAGAGGTTGGTGACTGGAACCAGCTCATTTCCCATTGACCACTGAGGTCACATCTCTCAGGTGTGAAGCAAAGTGAGAATTTGAACCAGGCACATTCTCCTTAGAGACAATGGGCCAAAGACTGGTCCGATGGAATCGAATGTCTTTTCACGTTGACATCCATCCCGTCAAGCCCTCGTTAAGCCATTGAAGTGTCACATTGGGCCTGGGGGAGGCGGTGCACCCTGTGAAATTACACGTCCGAAGATTTGGATTTGATTTCCAGCCCTCTGCCAGTCAGTCTGCCAGGCACTTTCATGTGACAAGCCTTAGGCGAGTCCCTTTCTGTCTCTGATTCCCGATTCCTTCACAGGGATTTATGTGGGCCTTAACGCCCACTGGGAAAAGATCCCTCTGTCAGCTCAGTGCCTGCTTTCTTGGTTTGACTTGTCAATCTGGACTTGAATATATTTTTGGTTTTGGATTGACTCTATTACCTCTCCTAGAAATTAACACACAAAACTGACAGCTGATTGACAAGATGAGAAGCAGTTTTCCAAAATTCAAATTGAACTTAATCCTTTCTTACTAAAAGAATGCTCAAATCAAGGGGACACAGCTCACTCGTTTTGACTTCATGAGCTATGGCAGGTAGAGACAACTTTTTGAAAATACACAGCTAAAACTGTCCGTGCTTCGAATGCTAGACATGCTTTTCAGTTTTAAGTGCTTTAGCACTTAAAGCGGGACCGTTTTAGCTGTGTATTTTGAAAAAGTTGTGTGCTCTTCAAAGAGAAAACTACTTTTGCTGTGTCTTTGGGTTTGAGGGGAAATGGGAGTCCTCTTCAGTCAGCAGGGACGACACCTGAGTCCTTTGCAGTCCTCTTGTCTGCTTCTGAGGGTGAAATGAGAGTGGTCCCTGTCATCATGAGCCATGTCTGAAAGAATTATTCCCATTCCCTACGAGAATAGACGGGTGAAATAGCAAAAGGTGTGTCTTCCTTTGGAGCATGGACGGGTTCAAAGCCCACCTCATACCACTAAGTATTTTGCTGAACACGAGCAGTTGTGTGTGCGGCCTGTGTTTGGGTGATTTTTGTGTCGTGTGTGTGTGTGTGTCTGTGTTTGTGTGTCTGTATTTCTGTCTCCATTCCTGAGCAGCAAATCTTTTTTCCTCTTTTAGCATATTACACACAACTGTGGATGAAGCCCTGCACTCCTGAAAACACAATCCATGTATGGTTGAAGGAAATTTTCTTGGTGATGAGTGAGAGGTTGGTGACTGAAACCAGCTCATTTCCCATTGACCACTGAGGTCACATCTCTCAGGTGAGAAGCAAAGTGAGAATTTGAACCAGGCACATTCTCCTTAGAGACAATGGGCCAAAGACAGGTCCGATGGAATCGAATGTCTTTTCATGTTGACATCCATCCCGTCAAGCCCTCGTTAAGCCATTGAAGTGTCACATTGGGCCTGGGGGAGGCGGTGCACCCTGTGAAATTACACGTCCGAAGATTTGGATTTGATTACCAGCCCTCTGCCAGTCAGGCTGCCAGGCACTTTCATGTGACAAGCCTTAGGCGAGTCCCTTTCTGTCTCTGATTCCCGATTCCTTCACAGGGATTTATGTGGGCCTTAACGCCCACTGGGAAAAGATCCCTCTGCCAGCTCAGTGCCTGCTTTCTTGGTTTGACTTGTCAATCTGGGCTTGAATACACCTTTGGATTTGGAAAGACTCTATTACCTCTCCTAGAAATTAACACACAAAACTGACAGCTGATTGACAAGATGAGAAGCAGTTTTCCAAAATTCAAATTGAACTTAATCCTTTCTTCCTAAAAGAACGCTCAAATCAAGGGGACACAGCTCACTCGTTTTGACTTCATGAGCTATGGCAGGTAGAGACAACTTTTTGAAAATACACAGCTAAAACTGTCCGTGCTTTGAATGCTAGACATGTTTTTCAGAATACACAGCTAAAACGGTCCCCGCTTTAAGTGCTAAAAGGAAATTTTCTTGGTGATGAGTGAGAGGTTGGTGACTGAAAACAGCTCATTTCCCATTGACCACTGAGGTCACATCTCTCAGGTGAGAAGAAAAGTGAGAATTTGAACCAGGCACATTCTCCTTAGAAACAATGGGCCAAAGACAGGTCCGATGGAATCGAATGTCTTTTCATGTTGACATCCATCCCGTCAAGCCCTCGTTAAGCCATTGAAGTGTCACATTGGGCCTGGGGGAGGCGGTGCACCCAGTGAAATTACACGTCCGAAGATTTGGATTTGATTGCCAGCCCTCTGCCAGTCATTCTGCCAGGCACTTTCATATGACAAGCCTTAGGCTAGTCCCTTTCTGTCTCTGATTCCCGATTCCTTCACAGGGATTTATGTGGGCCTTAACGCCCACTGGGAAAAGATCCCTCTGCCAGCTCAGTGCCTGCTTTCTTGCTTTGACTTGTCAATCTGGACTTGAATACACCTTTGGTTTTGGATTGACTCTATTACCTCTCCTAGAAATTAACACACAAAACTGACAGCTGATTGACAAGATGAGAAGCAGTTTTCCAAAATTCAAATGGAACTTAATCCTTTCTTACTAAAAGAATGCTCAAATCAAGGGGACACAGCTCACTCGTTTTGACTTCATGAGCTATGGCAGGTAGAGACAACTTTTTGAAAATACACAGCTAAAACTGTCCGTGCTTTGAATGCTAGACATGTTTTTCAGAATACACAGCTAAAACGGTCCCTGGTTTAAGTGCTAAAGCACTTAAAGCGGGGACCGTTTTAGCTGTGTATTTTGAAAAAGTTGTGTGCTCTTCAAAGAGAAAGCTACTTTTGCTGTGTCTTTGGGTTCGAGGGGAAATGGGAGTCCTCTTCAGTCAGCAGGGACGACACCTGAGTCCTTTGCAGTCCTCTTGTCTGCCTCTGAGGGTGAAAAGAGAGTGGTCCGTGTCATCATGAGCCATGTCTGAAAGAATTTTTCACATTCCCTACGAGAATAGACGGGTGAAATAGCAAAAGGTGTGTCTTCCTTTGGAGCATGGACAGGTTCAAAGCCCACCTCATACCACTAAGTATTTTGCTGAACACGAGCAGTTGTGTGTGCGGCCTGTGTTTGGGTGATTTTTGTTTCATGTGTGTGTGTGTGAGTGTGTGTGTGTGTGTGTGTGTGTGTGTGTGTGTCTGTATTTCTGTCTCCATTCCTGAGCAGGAAATCTTTTTTTCTCTTTTAGCATGTTACTCACAACTGTGGATGAAGCCCAGCACTCCTGAAAACACAAATCATGTATGGTTGAAGGAAATTTTCTTGGTGATGAGTGAGAGGGTGGTGACTGAAAACAGCTCATTTCCCATTGACCACTGAGGTCACATCTCTCAGGTGAGAAGAAAAGTGAGAATTTGAACCAGGCACATTCTCCTTAGAGACAATGGGCCAAAGACAGGTCCGATGGAATCGAATGTCTTTTCATGTTGACATCCATCCCGTCAAGCCCTCGTTAAGCCATTGAAGTGTCACATTGGGCCTGGGGGAGGCGGTGCACCCTGTGAAATTACACGTCCGAAGATTTGGATTTGATTTCCAGCCCTCTGCCAGTCCGTCTGCCAGGCACTTTCATGTGACAAGCCTTAGGCTAGTCCCTTTCTGTCTCTGATTCCCGATTCCTTCACAGGGATTTATGTGGGCCTTAACGCCCACTGGGAAAAGATCCCTCTGCCAGCTCAGTGCCTGCTTTCTTGGTTTGACTTGTCAATCTGGACTTGAATACACCTTTGGTTTTGGATTGACTCTATTACCTCTCCTAGAAATTAACACACAAAACTGACAGCTCATTGACAAGATGAGAAGCAGTTTTCCAAAATTCAAATTGAACTTAATCCTTTCTTCCTTAAAGAATGCTCAAATCAAGGGGACACAGCTCACTCGTTTTGACTTCATGAGCTATGGCAGGTAGAGACAACTTTTTGAAAATACACAGCTAAAACTGTCCGTGCTTCGAATGCTAGACATGTTTTTCAGAATACACAGCTAAAACGGTTTCCGCTTTAAGTGCTAAATCACTTAAAGTGGTGACCGTTTTAGCTGTGTATTTTGAAAAAGTTGTGTGCTCTTCAAAGAGAAAGCTACTTTTGCTGTGTCTTTGGGTTCGAGGGGAAATGGGAGTCCTCTTCAGTCAGCAGGGACGACACCTGAGTCCTTTGCAGTCCTCTTGTCTGCCTCTGAGGGTGAAATGAGAGTGGTCCCTGTCATCATGAGCCATGTCTGAAAGAATTATTCACATTCCCTACGAGAATAGACGGGTGAAATAGCAAAAGGTGTGTCTTCCTTTGGAGCATGGACGGGTTCAAAGCCCACCTCATACCACTAAGTATTTTGCTGAACACGAGCAGTTGTGTGTGCGGCCTGTGTTTGAGTGATTTTTGTGTTATGTGTGTGTGTGTGTGTGTGTGAGTGTGTGTGTGTCTGTGTGTGTGTGTCTGTATTTCTGTCTCCATTCCTGAGCAGCAAATCTTTTTTCCTCTTTTAGCATGTTACTCACAACTGTGGATGAAGCCCAGCACTCCTGAAAACACAATCCATGTATGGTTGAAGGAAATTTTCTTGGTGATGAGTGAGAGGTTGGTGACTGAAACCAGCTCATTTCCCATTGACCACTGAGGTCACATCTCTCAGGTGAGAAGCAAAGTGAGAATTTGAACCAGGCACATTCTCCTTAGAGACAATGGGCCAAAGACAGGTCCGATGGAATCGAATATCTTTTCATGTTGACATCCATCCCGTCAAGCCCTCGTTAAGCCATTGAAGTGTCACATTGGGCCTGGGGGAGGCGGTGCACCCTATGAAATTACACGTCCGAAGATTTGGATTTGATTTCCAGCCCTCTGCCAGTCAGTCTGCAAGGCACTTTCATGTGACAAGCCTTAGGCGAGTCCCTTTCTGTCTCTGATTCCCGATTCCTTCACAGGGATTTATGTGGGCCTTAACGCCCACTGGGAAAAGATCCCTCTGCCAGCTCAGTGCCTGCTTTCTTGGTTTGACTTTTCAATCTGGACTTGAATACACCTTTGATTTTGGATTGACTCTATTACCACTCCTAGAAATTAACACACAAAACTGACAGCTGATTGACAAGATCAGAAGCAGTTTTCCAAAATTCAAATTGAACTTAATCCTTTCTTACTAAAAGAATGCTCAAATCAAGGGGACACAGCTCACTCGTTTTGACTTCATGAGCTATGGCAGGTAGAGACAACTTTTTGAAAATACACAGCTAAAACTGTCCGTGCTTTGAATGTTAGACATGTTTTTCAGAATACACAGCTAAAACGGTCCCCGCTTTAAATGCTTTAACACTTAAAGCGGGGACCGTTTTAGCTGTGTATTTTGAAAAAGTTGTGTGCTCTTCAAAGAGAAAGCTACTTTTGCTGCGTCTTTGGGTTCGAGGGGAAATGGGAGTCCTCTTCAGTCAGCAGGGACGACACCTGAGTCCTTTGCAGTCCTCTTGTCTGCCTCTGAGGGTGAAATGAGAGTGGTCCCTGTCAGCATAAGCCATGTCTGAAAGAATTATTCACATTCCCTACGAGAATAGACGGGTGAAATAGCAAAAGTTGTGTCTTCCTTTGGAGCATGGACGGGTTCAAAGCCCACCTCATACCACTAAGTATTTTGCTGAACACGAGCAGTTGTGTGTGCGGCCTGTGTTTGGGTGAATTTGGTTTCGTGTGTGTGTGTGTGTGTGTGTGTGTGTGTGTGTGTGTGTCTGTGTGTGTGTGTCTGTATTTCTGTCTCCATTCCTGAGCAGCAAATCTTTTTTCGTCTTTTAGCATGTTACTCACAACTGTGGATGAAGCCCAGCACTCCTGAAAACACAATCCATGTATGGTTGAAGAAAATTTTCTTGGTGATAAGTGAGAGGTTGGTGACTGAAACCAGCTCATTTCCCATTGACCACTGAGGTCACATCTCTCAGGTGAGAAGCAAAGTGAGAATTTGAACCAGGCACATTCTCCTTAGAGACAATGGGCCAAAGACAGGTCCGATGGAATCGAATGTCTTTTCATGTTGACATCCATCCCGTCAAGCCCTCGTTAAGCCATTGAAGTGTCACATTGGGCCTGGGGGAGGCGGTGCACCCTGTGAAATTTTGAAAAAGTTGTGTGCTCTTCAAAGAGAAAGCTACTTTTGCTGTGTCTTTGGGTTCGAGGGGAAATGGGAGTCCTCTTCAGTCAGCAGGGACGAAACCTGAGTCCTTTGCAGTCCTCTTGTCTGCCTCTGAGGGTGAAATGAGAGTGGTCCCTGTCATCATGAGACATGTCTGAAAGAATTATTCACATTCCCTACGAGAATAGACGGGTGAAATAGCAAAAGGTGTGTCTTCCTTTCGAGCATGGACGGGTTCAAAGCCCACCTCATACCACTAAGTATTTTGCTCAACACGAGCAGTTGTGTGTGCGGCCTGTGTTTGGGTGATTTTTGTGTCGTGTGTTTGTGTGTGTGTGTGTGTGTCTGTGTGTGTGTCTGTATTTCTGTCTCCATTCCTGAGCAGCAAATCTTTCTTCCTCTTTTAGCATGTTACTCACAACTGTGGATGAAGCCCAGCACTCCTGAAAACACAATCCATGTATGGTTGAAGGAAATTTTCTTGGTGATGAGTGAGAGGTTGGTGACTGGAACCAGCTCATTTCCCATTGACCACTGAGGTCACATCTCTCAGGTGAGAAGCAAAGTGAGAATTTGAACCAGGCACATTCTCCTTAGAGACAATGGGCCAAAGACAGGTCAGATGGAATCGAATGTCTTTTCACGTTGACATCCATCCCGTCAAGCCCTCGTTAAGCCATTGAAGTGTCACATTGGGCCTGGGGGAGGCGGTGCACCCTGTGAAATTACACGTCCGAAGATTTGGATTTGATTTCCAGCCCTCTGCCAGTCAGTCTGCCAGGCACTTTCATGTGACAAGCCTTAGGCGAGTCCCTTTCTGTCTCTGATTCCCGATTCCTTCACAGGGATTTATGTGGGCCTTAACGCCCACTGGGAAAAGATCCCTCTGCCAGCTCAGTGCCTGCTTTCTTGGTTTCACTTGTCAATCTGGACTTGAATATATTTTTGGTTTTGGATTGACTCTATTACCTCTCCTAGAAATTAACACACAAAACTGACAGCTGATTGACAAGATGAGAAGCAGTTTTCCAAAATTCAAATTGAACTTAATCCTTTCTTACTAAAAGAATGCTCAAATCAAGGGGACACAGCTCACTCGTTTTGACTTCATGAGCTATGGCAGGTAGAGACAACTTTTTGAAAATACACAGCTAAAACTGTCCGTGCTTCGAATGCTAGACATGCTTTTCAGTTTTAAGTGCTTTAGCACTTAAAGCGGGACCGTTTTAGCTGTGTATTTTGAAAAAGTTGTGTGCTCTTCAAAGAGAAAACTACTTTTGCTGTGTCTTTGGGTTTGAGGGGAAATGGGAGTCCTCTTCAGTCAGCAGGGACGACACCTGAGTCCTTTGCAGTCCTCTTGTCTGCTTCTGAGGGTGAAATGAGAGTGGTCCCTGTCATCATGAGCCATGTCTGAAAGAATTATTCACATTCCCTACGAGAATAGACGGGTGAAATAGCAAAAGTGTGTCTTCCTTTGGAGCATGGACAGGTTCAAAGCCCACCTCATACCACTAAGTATTTTGCTGAACACGAGCAGTTGTGTGTGCGGCCTGTGTTTGGGTGATTTTTGTGTCGTGTGTGTGTGTGTGTCTGTGTGTGTGTGTCTGTATTTCTGTCTCCATTCCTGAGCAGCAAATCTTTTTTCCTCTTTTAGCATATTACACACAACTGTGGATGAAGCCCTGCACTCCTGAAAACACAATCCATGTATGGTTGAAGGAAATTTTCTTGGTGATGAGTGAGAGGTTGGTGACTGAAACCAGCTCATTTCCCATTGACCACTGAGGTCACATCTCTCAGGTGAGAAGCAAAGTGAGAATTTGAACCAGGCACATTCTCCTTAGAGACAATGGGCCAAAGACAGGTCCGATGGAATCGAATGTCTTTTCATGTTGACATCCATCCCGTCAAGCCCTCGTTAAGCCATTGAAGTGTCACATTGGGCCTGGGGGAGGCGGTGCACCCTGTGAAATTACACGTCCGAAGATTTGGATTTGATTTCCAGCCCTCTGCCAGTCAGGCTGCCAGGCACTTTCATGTGACAAGCCTTAGGCGAGTCCCTTTCTGTCTCTGATTCCCGATTCCTTCACAGGGATTTATGTGGGCCTTAACGCCCACTGGGAAAAGATCCCTCTGCCAGCTCAGTGCCTGCTTTCTTCGTTTGACTTGTCAATCTGGACTTGAATACACCTTTGGATTTGGATAGACTCTATTACCTCTCCTAGAAATTAAAACACAAAACTGACAGCTGATTGACAAGATGAGAAGCAGTTTTCCAAAATTCAAATTGAACTTAATCCTTTCTTCCTAAAAGAATGCTCAAATCAAGGGGACACAGCTCACTCGTTTTGACTTCATGAGCTATGGCAGGTAGAGACAACTTTTTGAAAATACACAGCTAAAACTGTCCGTGCTTTGAATGCTAGACATGTTTTTCAGAATACACAGCTAAAACGGTCCCCGCTTTAAGTGCTAAAAGGAAATTTTCTTGGTGATGAGTGAGAGGTTGGTGACTGAAAACAGCTCATTTCCCATTGACCACTGAGGTCACATCTCTCAGGTGAGAAGAAAAGTGAGAATTTGAACCAGGCACATTCTCCTTAGAGACAATGGGCCAAAGACAGGTCCGATGGAATCGAATGTCTTTTCATGTTGACATCCATCCCGTCAAGCCCTCGTTAAGCCATTGAAGTGTCACTTTGGGCCTGGGGGAGGCGGTGCACCCTGTGAAATTACACGTCCGAAGATTTGGATTTGATTGCCAGCCCTCTGCCAGTCATTCTGCCAGGCACTTTCATGTGACAAGCCTTAGGCTAGTCCCTTTCTGTCTCTGATTCCCGATTCCTTCACAGGGATTTATGTGGGCCTTAACGCCCACTGGGAAAAGATCCCTCTGCCAGCTCAGTGCCTGCTTTCTTGGTTTGACTTGTCAATCTGGACTTGAATACACCTTTGGTTTTGGATTGACTCTATTACTTCTCCTAGAAATTAACACACAAAACTGACAGCTGATTGACAAGATGAGAAGCAGTTTTCCAAAATTCAAATGGAACTTAATCCTTTCTTACTAAAAGAATGCTCAAATCAAGGGGACACAGCTCACTCGTTTTGACTTCATGAGCTATGGCAGGTAGAGACAACTTTTTGAAAATACACAGCTAAAACTGTCCGTGCTTTGAATGCTAGACATGTTTTTCAGAATACACAGCTAAAACGGTCCCCGCTTTACGTGCTAAAGCACTTAAAGCGGGGACCGTTTTAGCTGTGTATTTTGAAAAAGTTGTGTGCTCTTCAAAGAGAAAGCTACTTTTGCTGTGTCTTTGGGTTCGAGGGGAAATGGGAGTCCTCTTCAGTCAGCAGGGACGACACCTGAGTCCTTTGCAGTCCTCTTGTCTGCCTCTGAGGGTGAAAAGAGAGTGGTCCGTGTCATCATGAGCCATGTCTGAAAGAATTTTTCACATTCCCTACGAGAATAGACGGGTGAAATAGCAAAAGGTGTGTCTTCCTTTGGAGCATGGACGGGTTCAAAGCCCACCTCATACCACTAAGTATTTTGCTGAACACGAGCAGTTGTGTGTGCGGCCTGTGTTTGGGTGATTTTTGTTTCATGTGTGTGTGTGTGAGTGTGTGTGTGTGTGTGTGTGTGTGTGTGTGTCTGTATTTCTGTCTCCATTCCTGAGCAGGAAATCTTTTTTTCTCTTTTAGCATGTTACTCACAACTGTGGATGAAGCCCAGCACTCCTGAAAACACAAATCATGTATGGTTGAAGGAAATTTTCTTGGTGATGAGTGAGAGGTTGGTGACTGAAACCAGCTCATTTCCCATTGACCACTGAGGTCACATCTCTCAGGTGAGATGCAAAGTGAGAATTTGAACCAGGCACATTCTCCTTAGAGACAATGGGCCAAAGACAGGTCCGATGGAATCGAATGTCTTTTCATGTTGACATCCATCCCGTCAAGCCCTCGTTAAGCCATTGAAGTGTCACATTGGGCCTGGGGGAGGCGGTGCACCCTGTGAAATTACACGTCCGAAGATTTGGATTTGATTTCCAGCCCTCTGTCAGTCAGTCTGCCAGGCACTTTCATGTGACAAGACTTAGGCGAGTCCCTTTCTGTCTCTGATTCCCGATTCCTTCACAGGGATTTATGTGGGCCTTAACGCCCACTGGGAAAAGATCCCTCTGCCAGCTCAGTGCCTGCTTTCTTGGTTTGACTTGTCAATCTGGACTTGAATACACCTTTGGTTTTGGATTGACTCTATTACATCTCCTAGAAATTAACACACAAAACTGACAGCTGATTGACAAGATGAGAAGCAGTTTTCCAAAATTCAAATTGAACTTAATCCTTTCTTCCTAAAAGAATGCTCAAATCAAGGGGACATAGCTCACTCGTTTTGACTTCATGAGCTATGGCAGGTAGAGACAACTTTTTGAAAATACACAGCTAAAACTGTCCGTGCTTTGAATGCTAGACATGTTTTTCAGAATACACAGCTAAAACGGTCCCCGCTTTAAGTGCTAAAAGGAAATTTTCTTGGTGATGAGTGAGAGGTTGGTGACTGAAAACAGCTCATTTCCCATTGACCACTGAGGTCACATCTCTCAGGTGAGAAGCAAAGTGAGAATTTGAACCAGGCACATTCTCCTTAGAGACAATGGGCCAAAGACAGGTCCGATGGAATCGAATATCTTTTCATGTTGACATCCATCCCGTCAAGCCCTCGTTAAGCCATTGAAGTGTCACATTGGGCCTGGGGGAGGCGGTGCACCCTATGAAATTACACGTCCGAAGATTTGGATTTGATTTCCAGCCCTCTGCCAGTCAGTCTGCCAGGCACTTTCATGTGACAAGCCTTAGGCGAGTCCCTTTCTGTCTCTGATTCCCGATTCCTTCACAGGGATTTATGTGGGCCTTAACGCCCACTGGGGAAAGATCCCTCTGCCAGCTCAGTGCCTGCTTTCTTGGTTTGACTTGTCAATCTGGACTTGAATACACCTTTGATTTTGGATTGACTCTATTACCACTCCTAGAAATTAACACACAAAACTGACAGCTGATTGACAAGATCAGAAGCAGTTTTCCAAAATTCAAATTGAACTTAATCCTTTCTTACTAAAAGAATGCTCAAATCAAGGGGACACAGCTCACTCGTTTTGACTTCATGAGCTATGGCAGGTAGAGACAACTTTTTGAAAATACACAGCTAAAACTGTCCGTGCTTTGAATGTTAGACATGTTTTTCAGAATACACAGCTAAAACCGTCCCCGCTTTAAATGCTTTAACACTTAAAGCGGGGACCGTTTTAGCTGTGTATTTTGAAAAAGTTGTGTGCTCTTCAAAGAGAAAGCTACTTTTGCTGCGTCTTTGGGTTCGAGGGGAAATGGGAGTCCTCTTCAGTCAGCAGGGACGACACCTGAGTCCTTTGCAGTCCTCTTGTCTGCCTCTGAGGGTGAAATGAGAGTGGTCCCTGTCATCATAAGCCATGTCTGAAAGAATTATTCACATTCCCTACGAGAATAGACGGGTGAAATAGCAAAAGGTGTGTCTTCCTTTGGAGCATGGACGGGTTCAAAGCCCACCTCATACCACTAAGTATTTTGCTGAACACGAGCAGTTGTGTGTGCGGCCTGTGTTTGGGTGATTTTGGTTTCGTGTGTGTGTGTGTGTGTGTTTGTGTGTGTGTGTGTGTGTGTCTGTGTGTGTGTGTCTGTATTTCTGTCTCCATTCCTGAGCAGCAAATCTTTTTTCCTCTTTTAGCATGTTACTCACAACTGTGGATGAAGCCCAGCACTCCTGAAAACACAATCCATGTATGGTTGAAGAAAATTTTCTTGGTGATAAGTGAGAGGTTGGTGACTGAAACCAGCTCATTTCCCATTGACCACTGAGGTCACATCTCTCAGGTGAGAAGCAAAGTGAGAATTTGAACCAGGCACATTCTCCTTAGAGACAATGGGCCAAAGACAGGTCCGATGGAATCGAATGTCTTTTCATGTTGACATCCATCCCGTCAAGCCCTCGTTAAGCCATTGAAGTGTCACATTGGGCCTGGGGGAGGCGGTGCACCCTGTGAAATTTTGAAAAAGTTGTGTGCTCTTCAAAGAGAAAGCTACTTTTGCTGTGTCTTTGGGTTCGAGGGGAAATGGGAGTCCTCTTCAGTCAGCAGGGACGAAACCTGAGTCCTTTGCAGTCCTCTTGTCTGCCTCTGAGGGTGAAATGAGAGTGGTCCCTGTCATCATGAGACATGTCTGAAAGAATTATTCACATTCCCTACGAGAATAGACGGGTGAAATAGCAAAAGGTGTGTCTTCCTTTCGAGCATGGACGGGTTCAAAGCCCACCTCATACCACTAAGTATTTTGCTGAACACGAGCAGTTGTGTGTGCGGCCTGTGTTTGGGTGATTTTTGTGTCGTGTGTTTGTGTGTGTGTGTGTGTGTGTCTGTGTGTGTGTCTGTATTTCTGTCTCCATTCCTGAGCAGCAAATCTTTCTTCCTCTTTTAGCATGTTACTCACAACTGTGGATGAAGCCCAGCACTCCTGAAAACACAATCCATGTATGGTTGAAGGAAATTTTCTTGGTGATGAGTGAGAGGTTGGTGACTGGAACCAGCTCATTTCCCATTGACCACTGAGGTCACATCTCTCAGGTGAGAAGCAAAGTGAGAATTTGAACCAGGCACATTCTCCTTAGAGACAATGGGCCAAAGACAGGTCCGATGGAATCGAATGTCTTTTCACGTTGACATCCATCCCGTCAAGCCCTCGTTAAGCCATTGAAGTGTCACATTGGGCCTGGGGGAGGCGGTGCACCCTGTGAAATTACACGTCCGAAGATTTGGATTTGATTTCCAGCCCTCTGCCAGTCAGTCTGCCAGGCACTTTCATGTGACAAGCCTTAGGCGAGTCCCTTTCTGTCTCTGATTCCCGATTCCTTCACAGGGATTTATGTGGGCCTTAACGCCCACTGGGAAAAGATCCCTCTGCCAGCTCAGTGCCTGCTTTCTTGGTTTCACTTGTCAATCTGGACTTGAATATATTTTTGGTTTTGGATTGACTCTATTACCTCTCCTAGAAATTAACACACAAAACTGACAGCTGATTGACAAGATGAGAAGCAGTTTTCCAAAATTCAAATTGAACTTAATCCTTTCTTACTAAAAGAATGCTCAAATCAAGGGGACACAGCTCACTCGTTTTGACTTCATGAGCTATGGCAGGTAGAGACAACTTTTTGAAAATACACAGCTAAAACTGTCCGTGCTTCGAATGCTAGACATGCTTTTCAGTTTTAAGTGCTTTAGCACTTAAAGCGGGACCGTTTTAGCTGTGTATTTTGAAAAAGTTGTGTGCTCTTCAAAGAGAAATCTACTTTTGCTGTGTCTTTGGGTTTGAGGGGAAATGGGAGTCCTCTTCAGTCAGCAGGGACGACACCTGAGTCCTTTGCAGTCCTCTTGTCTGCTTCTGAGGGTGAAATGAGAGTGGTCCCTGTCATCATGAGCCATGTCTGAAAGAATTATTCACATTCCCTACGAGAATAGACGGGTGAAATAGCAAAAGGTGTGTCTTCCTTTGGAGCATGGACGGGTTCAAAGCCCACCTCATACCACTAAGTATTTTGCTGAACACGAGCAGTTGTGTGTGCGGCCTGTGTTTGGGTGATTTTTGTGTCGTGTGTGTGTGTGTGTCTGTGTGTGTGTGTCTGTATTTCTGTCTCCATTCCTGAGCAGCAAATCTTTTTTCCTCTTTTAGCATGTTACTCAAAACTGTGGATGAAGCCCAGCACTCCTGAAAACACAATCCATGTATGGTTGAAGGAAATTTTCTTGGTGATGAGTGAGAGGTTGGTGACTGAAACCAGCTCATTTCCCATTGACCACTGAGGTCACATCTCTCAGGTGAGAAGCAAAGTGAGAATTTGAACCAGGCACATTCTCCTTAGAGACAATGGGCCAAAGACAGGTCCGATGGAATCGAATGTCTTTTCATGTTGACATCCATCCCGTCAAGCCCTCGTTAAGCCATTGAAGTGTCACATTGGGCCTGGGGAAGGCGGTGCACCCTGTGAAATTACACGTCCGAAGATTTGGATTTGATTTCCAGCCCTCTGCCAGTCAGTCTGCCAGGCACTTTCATGTGACAACCCTTAGGCGAGTCCCTTTCTGTCTCTGATTCCCGATTCCTTCACAGGGATTTATGTGGGCCTTAACGCCCACTGGGAAAAGATCCCTCTGCCAGCTCAGTGCCTGCTTTCTTGGTTTGACTTGTCAATCTGGACTTGAATACACCTTTGGTTTTGGATTGACTCTGTTACCTCTCCTAGAATTTTTTTGAGATGGAGTGTCATGCTCTACCCGGGCTGGAGTGCGGTGGTTCAATCTCAGCTCATTGCAACTCCACCTCCTGTGTTCAAGTGATTCTCCCACCTCAGCCTCCCAAGTAGCTGGGATTACAGGTGTGCACCCCCACACCTGACTCATTTTTATATTTTCAGTAGAGATGGGATTTCACCATGTTGGCCAGGCTGGTCTCAAACTCCTGACCTCAGGAGATCCACCGGCCTCGGCCTCCCAAAGTGATGGGATTACAGGTGTGGGTCACTGCATTCAGTCGATTTAGTGTTTTGGCTGGGTTGGGTCTGGCAGGTGTATGGTTAATAAACCAGGTCTAAATATTTCCAGGAAACTGCTGGGTCAGGCATGCACTGACAGCAATGTTGTGGATGGTCATACTGGCTGTGAACATGGAAGAAAACAAGGTCTGGTCTCCTTTTTTCACCCAGACGGTGTCGACGAGCTGACCTAGGAGATAACAGGACAGGTACATGAGACCCCGTGTACATCCTGGGAAAGGCGGTGGCAACTGCTTGGGACCCCAGCCCACCTGGCCAGTGGCTCTTCCATGTTTCTTACAGCTTTTGAGAGGTTCGCTATTCAAAGGGGATGAATCAAGGAAAGTACAGGGCTGGGGCACAATTTTGTTAAACATGACAAGGAATATGCCTTGGTTCAAGAAAACCCATGGCTCAGCACGGTGGTTTACACCTGTAATCTCAGCACTTTAGAAGGTGGAGGTGAGAAGATCACCAGAGGTCAGGAGTTCGAGGCCATCACGGCCAACATAGAAACCCCATCTCTACTAAAAATACAGAAATTAGCCAGGTGTGGTGGCACATGCCTGTAGTCCCAGCTACTCAAGAGGCTGAGGCCTGAGAATCCCGGGAGGTGGAGGTTGCAGTGAGCCGAGACCACACCATTGTACTCCAGCCTGGGTGACAGAGTGAGACTCCATCTAAAAAATAAAATGAGAAAATCCGATCCTTCTGCCACGCATGGGGGTGCATGCCTGTAATCCCAGCACTTTGGGAGGCTGAGGTGGGCACATCACTTGAGGTCAGGAGTTCAAGATCAGCCTGGCTAACATGGCAAAACCTTGGCTCTACTAAAAATACAAAAATGAACCGGGTATGGTTGCATGTGCCTGTAATCCCAGCTAATTGGGAGACCGAGGCAGGAGAATCACTTGTACCCTGAAGGTGGAGCTAGCAGTGAGCTTAGATCACGCCACTGCACTTAAGCCTGGGGCCAGAGAAGACTCCATCTCAAAAGAAAAAAGAAAAGGCAATGCAACCCCTACTAGTCTTCTCTATAAGCAGGCTCAGAGTGATGGCCGTGGAGTTTTTGGTCAGCCAGGGGATTGAACACAATGGAATGTCTTCTTTTTTTTTTTTTTTTTTTTGAGACGGAGTTTTCGCTCTTGTTTACCCAGGCTGGAGTGCAATGGCGCCATCTCAGCTCACCGCAACCTCTGCCTCCTGGGTTCAGGCAATTCTCCTGCCTCAGCCTCCTGAGTAGCTGGGATTACAGGCACGTGCCACCATGCCCAGCTAATTTTTTGTATTTTTTAGTAGAGACGGGGTTTCACCATGCTGACCAGAATGGTCTCGATCTCTTGACCTCGTGATCCACCCGCCTCAGCCTCCCAAAGTGCTGGGATTACAGGCTTGAGCCACTGCGCCCGGCTTGGAATGTCTTCTAATACAGGTAACTATTATAAGCAATAAAACAGGTTGGGTTTCGCAGCTCTCATCTGTAATCCCAGCACTTTGGGAGGCTGAGGCTGGAGGATCGTTTGAGTCCAGCTGTTTGAGATCAGCCCAGGCAGGAGGGTGAAAGCCCATCTCTACAAAAAATAAGTTAGTCTTACATGGTGGTGCACCTGTGGTCCCAGCTACTGGGAGGCTGAAGCAGGAGGACTGCTTGAGCCTGAGAGGTGGAGGCTGCAGTGAGCCACAATTGCACCTGGATGCAGTGAGCCTGGATGACAGACTGAGACCCTGTCTTCAAAAAAGAAAAAAAAAAATCGTTTGTAAGGATAATACAGACTGAGTACAGTGGCTCACCGCTGTAATATCCAGACTTCCAGACTTTGGGAGGCTAAGGCAGGGGGACTGCTTGAAGCCAGGTGTTTGAGACCAGCGTGCATAACATAGAGGGACCCAGTCTCTACAAAAAACACAAAAAAATTAGCCAGGCATGTTGGCATGGTCTTGTAGCCAGCTACTCACGAGGCTGAAGGGGGAGGATCGTTTGAATCCAGGGAAGGTGGAGGCTGCAGTGAGCCATTATGTCACTTCTGCACTCCAGCCTGGGTGCAGTAGTACAGTCAGAACTCAGCACAGCCTGCACCTCCACAGAGCGAGACCCTCTCAAAAAAAAAAAAAAAAAAAAAAAAAAAAAAAAAAAAAAAAAAAAAAACTGGGGCTCATGCCTGTAATCCCATCACTTTGGGAGGCTGCGGTGGGCAGATCATGAGGTCAGGAGATCGAGACCATCCTCCCCAACATGGTGAAACTCCATCTCTACTAATAATACAAAAAAAAAAATGGTGGGCATGGTGGTACACACCTGTAGTCCTAGCTACTTGGGAGGCTGAGGCAGGAGAACTACTTGAACCCAGGAGGCAGAGATTGCAGTGAGCCAAGACTGAACCACTGCACTATAGTCTGGGATTACAGGTGTGTGCCACCAGGCCTGGCTAATTTTTGTATTTTAGTAGAGATGGGGTTTCACCATGTTAACCAGGCTGGTCTCCAACTCCTGATCTCAGGTGATCCTCCCACTTTAGCCTCCCAAAGTGCTGGGATTGCAGGTGTGAGCCACTGTGCCCAGTCTGATTTTTTCAAGTATTTAAAAATATAAAACCAATAAACATTCTTGGGCAGCTCATGAGCTGTATAAAAACAGATGGTGAGCTGGGCGCAGTGGCTCAAGCCTGTAATCCCAGCACTTTGGGAGGCCGAGGTGGGTGGATCACGAGGTTGAGAGATCGAGACCATCCTGGTCAACATGGTGAAACCCTGTCTCTACTAAAAATACAAAAAATTAGCTGGGCATGGTGGCACATGCCTGTAATCCCAGCTACTGAGGAGGCTGAGGCAGGAGAATTGCCTGAACCCAGGAGGCGGAGGTTGCGGTGAGCCGAGACAGCGCCATTGCACTCCAGCCTGGGTAACAAGAGCGAAACTCCGTCTCAAAAAAAAAAAAAAAAAAAAAAAAAAAAAAAAAAAAAAAAAAAAAACAGATGGTGGGATCTCTATGTCTCCTGTGTAGATACTATATGCCATGGTTTCCAGAGCCCTGGCTAGATGTTTGTTTGTTTGAGACAGGGTCTCCCTCTGTTGGCCAGGCTGATGCAATGGTGTGATCTCAGCTCACTGCAACCTCCACCTCCAACGTTCAAGCAATTCATGTGCCTCAGCCTCCCTAGTAGCTGGGATTACAGGCACTACCACACCCAGATAATTTTTTTGTATTTTTAGTAGAGATGTGGTTTCAGTACGTTGGGCAGGTGCTCTCAAGCTCCTGGCCTCAGGTGATCATCCTACCTTGGCTTCCCAAAGTACTGGGATCACAGGTATAGGTGATTCTGGCTAAGTACATTTAAATACTAAGTACATTTAAGTACTAAGCCCTGGCTAGGTACCATTAAGGTATAATGGCATATGGAGGCTGAGGTGGGAGGATCACTGGATGCCAGGAGATCAAGGCTAGTCTGAGTAACATACCAACCAGAGAGATCTTATCTTTACAAAAAAAAGAATTATATTAACTGGGCATGTTGGTTATAGTGTGCACCTATAGTACTAACTACTTGGGAGGCTGAGGCAGGAGGATCCCTTGAGCCCAGCAGTTCAAGGTTTCAGTGAACTGTGATCACGCCACTGAATTCCAGCTCTGAGACAGAGCAAGACACTCTTTCTAAAAATAGTAAAAAATGTTTTATTTTCTTGAGACAGAGTCTGGCTACATCACCCAGGCTGGAGTGCAGTGGTACAATCTCAGTTCACTGCAACCTCTGCCTCTTGGGTTCAAACAGTTCTCCAGTCTCGGCCCCCTGAGGAGCTGGGATTATAGGCGTGTGCCACTGGGTTTGGCTCATTTTTGTATTTTTAGTAGACACCAGGTTTCACCACGTCAGCCAGGCTGGCCTCCAACTCCTGACCTCAAATGATACACCCATCTTGGCCTCTCAAAGTGCTGAGATTACAGGTGTGAGCCACTGCGCCTGACCTTGTGAAGATGTTAGTGGCATTTTGATTATAATTGAATACTTTTTAAAAAATCAAATGCGCATACATATGATTGTTTTTGGCAGGACTAGGGGCCAGGACTTTTTTCTAATTCCTTCACCTTGTATTCTAGGGCCTTGCAAACATTAGGTGCTTAGCAAATTCAATAGAAGGCACTCAGACAGTGATTGATGTGTAGTGCATACTTGTCTTCATTAGGAAGAAAGAGACAGACAGGAAGAACAAGGGAAAATTCAGGGCAATTGATCAGGTCGACACCATCATTGCTAAAATCAGAGGAGACCAGGCTGTGTGTGGTTGCTCATGCCTGTAATTTCAGCACTTTAGGAGTCTGAGGCAGGTGGATCACTTGATGTCAGGAGTTCAAGACCAGCCTGGACAACATGGCAAAACCTCATCTCTACTGAAAATACAAAACTTAGCCAGGCATGGTGTGGCAGGCCCCTGTAATCCCAGCTACTAAGGAGGCTGAGGCAGGAGAATCAGTTGAACCCGGGAGGTGTAAGTTGCAGTTAGATGAGATTACACCACTGCACTCCAGCCTGAGGGACATTGCAAGACTCCACCAAAAAAAAAAAAAAAAAAAAAAAAAAAAAAAAAAAAAATCAGAGAAGACCAAGATACCTGCAGATAATGCACTGTGTCACTATCCCTGTGCATTTTTCCTGCCTCTTGGTAGACAGCTCCTAACATCACCATGAGATCCTGGTGAAGGAGGTGTGGATACTGGGGTTGCTACAGTTTATTGAACCATTTTTTCTCCCAGAGATGCTAATCTTCTGTCAGATTCCTTTGAGTGTTTTTCCGATCCCTGCTGCGGGCAGTTTACCCTCAGGGCACTTCTCCATGGAGCCACCAGCTGGCTCCATTGCTGCATAAGTGAAACTGACTCAAGATTAGAAAGTAGTGTTCCATTGTCTTTGAGCTGGGTGGGGTGGGTCAAACCTGTAATCCCAGTACTTAGGGAGGCTGAGATGGGTAGTTGACTTGAGGCCAGTAGTTCGAGACCAGCCTGGCAACATGGTGAAACCCTATATGGTGAAACCCTAATTTTTATACTAAAAATATAAAAAATAGCCAGGCATAATGATTCACGCCTATAATCCCAGCTACTCGGGAGGCTGAGACAGCATTGGTTGGGAAGCAGAGGTTGCAGTGAGCCAAGATCGGGACACTGCCCTTTAGCCTGGGTAACAAAGCGAGACTCCAGTTTTTTTAAAAAAAACAGTATTCCTAAGGACTGAGAGGGGAAACTGAGGCATGCAGACTGGAGTTGGGGTGGGGCTTGGGCTTGGCAAGAGAATGGGTTCAAGTAACATGTGAAGGACTCTCAGAAAGTCACAGCAACTTCAAAATCATTTATTCTACCTCCCACTTCCACATTTTCCAGATATAGAAACCAAAGCTGAGAGCGGGAGATAACTATCCCAAAAGCACCACGTCGGTGGGGAGCCGGGTTGCCAGAGAAAACACAGGACATCCAGTGAAGTGTGAGTTTTGGACTCTTCGTGTATGTCTCAAATAATGCACGAGACTTAAACTAAAACCTTATTTACTCTTTGTCTTCGAAGGTAACTGTGCATCTGTATGATGCTTTGCTAAGTCTGACAACCCTCATGAGGGTAAAATGAAGATTAGGGAAATAATTAAATGTAATAAGCAAACATGCAAAATAAAGACAACTCTGTTCCCATTGTACAGACAAGAGAATTGCACATTAGGGAGGTGGCTTGCCCCAAGGCCACACTCACAAGCGTCAGAGTCAGGATTTGAACCTGGTCCTGATTCCAGAGGTCCCAATTTCACTGTTGTGGCCAGGAACATCTCATAGTCCGCCATGTGCGTGCATGTTCTGTCTTGAATATAACCCTCTCCCCATCGTGTAAGTGGACCATTCCCCTCCCTGACATTGAAGAACCCCATATTCAGCAGGTGCCTCCTGACCCAGCAGACCCCCATGAGCCCAGATCCCTGAGACCTGGTGGCTGCCATTATGACATTCCCCGACTGCATCTTAGGACCCAAGTCTGACCCCCTGCAGGATCTGCAGCTGTGTTACAGGAAAGGGGACCCGATCCAGACCCCAAGGGAGGGTTCTTGAATCTCGTGCAAGAAACAACTCGGGGTGAGTACATAAAGTGAAAACACATTTTTTTTTTTTTTGTTTGGTTGGTGGTTTTTTTTTTTGTTTGTTTTTCAGATGGAGTCTCACTCTGTTGCCCAGGCTAGATAGAGGGCAGTGGTGTGATCTTGGCTCACTACAACCTACTCCTCTGGGGTTCAAGTGATTTTTCTGCTTCAGTCTCCTAAGTAGCTGGGATCACAGGTGCTTGCCACCACACCTGGCTAATTTTTATATTTTTAGTAGAGATGGGGTTTCACCATGTTGGCCAGGCTGCTCTCAAACTCTTGACCTCAGGTGATCCGCCTCCCTCAGCCTCCCAAAGTGCTGGGGTTACAGGTGTGAGCCACAGAGCAAGTTTATGCTTTCCTAGACAAGCAAGTTTTTTAGGAAAGTAAAGATAGAATGGTTACTCCATAGAGCAGCCCAGAGGGCACTGGTGCCCATCTTTAGGGTTATTTCTTCATGACATGCTGAATGGGGGGGTAGATTATTCATGACTCCCCTTTTTTAGATCATACAGGGCAACTTTCTGATGTTGCCATGGCATTTATAAACTGTCAAGGCACTGGTGGCAATGTGGCAGCGAGGACGACCAGAGGTCACTCTCCTGGCCATCTTGGTTTTGATGGGTTTTGGATTGGCTTCTTTACTGCAGCCTGTTTTATCGACAATGTCTCTGTGACCTGTATCTTGTGCTGACCTCCTATGTCATCCTGTGACTTAGAATGCCTTCCCCGCCTGGGAACGCAGCCCAGTAGGTCTCAGCCTCCTTTTATCCATCTCCTATTCAAGATGCAGTTGCTGTGGTTCACACACCTCTGGCAGCTGGGCTCCTTGGGATCTCCTGACATTCTGTGCCCTCTGTGCCCTCCTCCCTCACTGCCATCGCTGTCTTCCTGAACCTCCTCCTTCTGAATTTCTTCATCACCAAGAAGAGGAATCGCTGTTAGGTTTGGCTTTTGGGAAAGGGATGGACCAGGCAGGCAGTAGGGAGGGAGACACAGGCCCTGGCATGGGCGATGGGGAGGGGAGAGCTGAGTGGGAGCCGGTGGGTCTGTCTTTGTTCTTGTCTCTGTGAGTTGCCCATTGTGCAGATCTGCCCCGCTCCTTCCCCATCGCAATGGATGGGGACTCCTCTCTCTAGTGTTCAGGCCCCGGGCCCTGGGTCAGATCAATGCCTTTTTCTCCTGCACCCCGTTAGTCAGAAGATGTGCTTGGCATCACCTTGAAAATGCATCCAGAAGCAAGGCCCTGGCTCACTCCCTACTTCTGTCCCAGCCTCTCTGCCCTTCCAGCCACAGGAGACCTGTGTGAGCTGAATCCATTGCACCCTCCTCTGCTCAGACCCACAGCGGCCCCATTTTTCTCGATCTGAGCCAAAGGCCCCAGAGTGGCCCACCAGGCTCACCCTGGGCTGCCTCATTGCCTCCAGCCTCACCTTCCACCAGTCTCCCTCCGTTTTCCACCTACCATTCTTCCCCATCCTCACACCTGCCTGATGTTCACACATCCCTCCAGGCATCTGCTTTAGCTGTTCCCTCCACCTGGACCACCCTCCTTCCAGAAGACCATTGTCCCCTCCAGCACCCCCTGCAGTCAGGGCTGCCTCCCTCACCACCATCCAGCAAGGACATGGCCCGCCCATCCCTCTCCTCCCAGCAGCTCCCTTCCTTGGCCTGTCCTGGGTTTGTTTTTGCTTTTCCCCAGCACTTCGCACTTCCTAAAGGGCCCTGCAGGAGGCTCCTGGCAGGGGCCGATGGCCTCGCTCTCCTTAGACTGGAAGCTCCACAGCAGCACGGGCCACTCCCTGTGGCAGACTCAGTATCTAGTTAGTGCTCCTCATGCAGAAGGTGCTGGATCAGTGTTTGAGAACTACAGAAGATAGGAGGGTGGAGAGAAGGGAGGGAGAGATGAAGGGAAGAAAGGAGGGAGGGGAGAAAGGAGAGGAGGGGAGGAGTGAAGAGGAGGGAGGCAAGGACACATAGGAAAGGGGAGGACAGATGGAGGGAAGGAAAGAGTTGAAGGAGGAAGAGAAGGAATGAGGGAGAGAAGGAAGAGAGGGGGGAGGGAGGAAAGGAAAAAAGGGAAGAAAGAAAGGGCGGGAGAGCAGAAGAAAGGAGTAGGGAAGAAAGGAAAGAAAGGCGGGAGAGAGGGAGGGAGGCAAGGGGCATGAAGGGAAGGAGTTTATTTCCTCTCTATGCCCAGCTGTCCCAATGTCCATCTGTCACTTGGACTGTTTCTCCAGCCTCCTGCGTGGCCTCCTTCAGGCATGGTGGCTCACACCTGTAATCCCAGCACTTTGGGAGGTGGAGGCAGGCGGATCACCTGAGATCAGGAGTTCAAAAGCAGCCTGGCCAACATGGCAAAATGCTATTTCTATTAAAAACTACAAAGATTAGCTAAGCATGGTGGCAGGCACCTATCATCTCAGCTACTCCAGAATCTCAGGCAGGGGAACCGCTTGAACACAGGAGGCGGAGGTTGCAGTGAGCTGAGATTGCATCACTACACTCCAGCCTGGTAAGAGCAAGACTCCATCTCAAAAAATAAAAATTCTTCTCCAGGCAGCTGCCTTCTGATGATGCCCCCCTCACCCAGTGAAGCACAGGAGACCCCAAATTCCTGCCTGACCCGAAAGTGCCAAGTGACTCTTCCCACACACTCCTCTGGCCGCACTGTGTCCTCTGAGTCATGCTGTTCCCTGTCTCAAAGCCTCCCTTCCCTCTTCCCAGCCCCATCCTCTGCCTTCCTGGTGTCCACCTCCTGGTCATTTTATGTGTAGCTCAGGCTGTAATCCCAGCACTTTAGGAGGCCTAGGGCAGAGGATCACTTGAGCTCAAGAGCTTGAGGCCAGCCAGAGCAACATAGTGAGATCTCCCCCCTCCCCAAACCCCACCAAAAATGTGAAAGGAAGAAAAAAAGATGTAGCTCAGGCATTACTCACCTCCAGGTAGCCTTTCTGATAGTGCCATCCACAGGTGGGCTCAGGGGCAGCCTCTGTTCTCTGGGCATCAGAAGCTGCCTCCCTGGGGAAACGCTCCTGGGTCAGCTCCTGCAGGAGTCCAGACACAGGATAACGGTGGATGGATCAGGACTGAGGGTCAGAGATGCGGAGAGGCAGGCAGCTTTGGGACACACTTGGTGAGATCAGTGGGATTTTCTGCAGGGTGACTGTCAGGGTGCAGGGGATAATTCTGGACCAGCCGTGTCTTCATCTCTCTCTCCCCTCCAATCCCAGGAGAGCAAATGAGGCAGAAGGACTTGAGGGCCCGGCTCAGCAGCTCCATCCTCAGGAACTTGAGGACTATCAAGTTCCATGGCTGGTGAGGTCTGCTGTTCTGAGAGTTCCAGGCTTTTACCGATGTGGGGAGGAGGGTTCAGGTGCAGGTGGGCTGCAGAGGTAGAATCCAGGGTCTGAGTGGCCATATTGGCCAAGCTGGTCTTGAACTCCGAATGTTAAATGATTTGTCCGTCTCAGCCTACCAAAGTGCTGGGATTACAGGTGTGTGTCACCATGAACTGGCTAATTTGGGCATTTTCAGTAGAGAGGTGGTTTTGCTATGTCGTCCTTGCTGGTCTTGAACTCCTGGAGTCACATGATGCACCTGCATCAGCTTCCCCTTGTGCTGGGATTACAGGCATGAACCACCATGGCCATGCTTTCTTTTTTGAGACAGGATCTTATGCTGGCACCCAAGCTGGACTGAAGGTGTGTGCCACTATGAACTGGCTAATTTTTGTATTTCCAGTAGAGAGGTGGTTTTGCTTTGTCATCCTTGCTGGTCTTGAACTCCTGGAGTCACGCAATGCACCTGCCTCAGCTTCCCCTTGTGCTGGGATTACAGGCATCAACTGACGTGCCCAGCTAGTTTTTTTTTTTTCTTTTTGAGGAATTACCGAACTATGTGAAACACAGGATGCACCGATTTTGTTCCCTGTACAGTATTTAAAGATTGTGGTTTCTCTCTCACCTTGCCAACACTTGTTAATTAACATTTGTTGGATTATATCCTTTCTAGTGTGTGTGCGGGAGTATGTCATAGTTTCAGTTTAGATGGCCATAGTCATGATAGTGATCATCTTTTTATGTGCTTGTTTTCCATTAACATGTATTTTTGGCAAAGCGTGTGTATGTCATTGTGTATGACATTGAGTATGTCATACAGTTAAGATGGCCCTAATGATAATGATATTACCCATCTCTTATGTGCCTGTTTTACATTTCAGTGTTTTATTGGCGGAGTGTGGGTTCAGCTGTTTCTCCATTTAGTAATTTGGTTGTTTTTGTTGTTGATTTATACAAATAACACATCGTGGCTAACAGACTGTTAGACATGTAATGCACAAATATTTTCTTCCTTTCTGTGGGTTGTGTTCCCCCTATCTTTTTTTTTTTTTTTTTTTTTTTTTTTTTTTTTTTTTTTTTTCATGAGATGGACAGAGTCTAGCTCTGTTTCCCTGGCTGGAGTGCAGTAGTGTGATCTCGGCTCATGGCAACCTCTACCTCCTGGTTTCAGATGATTCTCCTGCCTCAGCCTGCCAAGTAGCTGACATTACATACTCCCAGTACCATGCCCAGCCAATTTTCTGTATTTATTTATTGATTTTTGAGATGGTGTATTACTGTTGCTGTGTCACCCAGGCAGGAGTGCATTAGTGCAATATCGGCTCACTGCAACTTCCACCTCCAGGGTTCATGCGATTCTTCTCCCTGAGCCTTCTGACTAGCTGGGATTACAGACCTGTGCCACCACGCCCGGCAAATTTTTTGTATTTTTTATAGAGATGTTGTTTCTCCACAATGGTCAGGCGGGTCTCAAACTCTCAACCTCAGTTGATTTGCTTGCCTCAACTCCCCATAGTGCTGGGATTACAGGCGTGAGCCACTGCACCTGCCACTCCTAGGTATTTTGGTTTTCTTTCTTTTTTATTTTGAGATAGGTCTTGCTCTGTCGGCCGGGCTGGAGTGCAGAGGCCTGACAACTACTCACTGGAACCTCTGCCTCCTGGGTTCAAGCAATTCTTGTGTCTCAGCCTCCCAAGTAACTGAGATTACAGGTACCGGGGTTTCACCATGTTGGGCAAGCTGGTATCGAACTCCTGACCTCAAGCGATCTTTCTGTGAAAATAACACAGCTTGGGGTGTATTTGTATTACTTTCCGAGATACAGCTAAGGGTCGCATTTGTATTTTTGAAAATAACACTGCTTGGGGGTGTATTTGTATTATTTTCCGAGATATAGCTTAGGGTTGTATTTGTATTTTTGAAAATAACACAGCTTGGGTATGTATTTGTATTATTTTCCGAGATACAGCTAAGGGTTGTATTTGTATTTTGAAATTAACACAGCTTGGGGGTGTATTTGTCTTATTTTCTGAATTACGGCTAAGTTCTGTATTTTTGTATTTTTGAAAATAACACAGCTTGGGGGTGTATTTGTATTATTTTCAAAGATACAGCTAAGGGTTGTGTTTGTATTTTTGAAAATAACACAGCTTGGGAGTGTATGTGTATTACTTTCCAAGATACAGCTAAGGTTTGTATTTGTATTTTTGACAATAACACAGCTTTGGGGTGTATTTGTATTATTTTCCAAGATACAGCTAAGGGTTGTATTTGTATTTTTGAAAATAACACAGCTTGGGGGTGTATTTGTATTACTTTCCAAGATACAGCTAAGGGTGTATTTGTATTTTTGAAAATAACACCGGTTGGGGTTGTATTTGTATTACTTTCAGAGATACAGATAAGTGTTGTTTTTGTATTTTTTTTAAATAACAGCGCTTGGGGGTGTATTTGTATTATTTTCCTGATACAGCTAAGGGTTGTACTTGTATTTTTGAAAATAACACCGCTTGGGGGTGTATTTGTATTATTTTCCGAGATACAGCTAAGGGTTTTATTTGTATTTTTGACAATAACACGGCTTAGGGGTGTATTTGTATTATTTTCCGAGATACAGCTAAAGGTTGTATTTGTATTTTTGAAAATCACACGGCTTGTGGGTGTATTTGTATTATTTTCCGAGATACAGCTAAGGGTTGTATTTCTATTTTTGAAAATAACACAGCTTGGGGGTGTATTTGTATTATATTCGGAGATACAGCTAAGGGTTTTATTTTTATTTTTGAAAATAACACAACTTTTGGGTGTATTTGTATTATTTTCAAAGATACAGCTATGGATTTTATTTGTATTTTTGAAAATAACACAGCTTGGGGGTGTATTTGTATTATTTTCCGACATACAGCTAAGGGTTGAATTTGTTTTTTTTTTTAAAATAACACAGCTTGGGAGTGTATTTGTATTATTTTCTGACATACGGCTAAGGATTGTAATTGTATTTTTGAAAATAACACAGCTTGTGGGTGTATTTGTATTATTTTCCAAGATACAGCTAAGGGTTCTATTTCTATTTTTGAAAATAACACAGCTTCGGGTTGTATTTGTATTATTTTCCAAGATACAGCTAAGGGTTGTATTTGTATTTTTGAAAATTACACAGATTGGTGGTGTATTTGTATTATTTTCCGAGATACAGCTAAGGGTTGTATTTGTATTTTTGAAAATAAAACAGCTTGGGGGTCTCTTTGTATTATTTTCCGTGATACAGCTAAGGGTTGTATTTTTATTTTTGAAAATAACACAGCTTGGGAGTCTCTTTGTATTATTTTCAAAGATAGAGCTAAGGGTTTTATTTTTATTTTTGAAAATAACACAGCTTTGGGGTGTATCTGTATTATTTTCCGAGATACAGTTTAGGGTTGTATTTGTATTTTTGAAAATATCACAGCTTGTTTGTGTATTTGTATTATTTTCCAAGATACAGCTAAGGGTTGTATTTGTATTTTTGAAAATAACACAGCTTGGGAGTGTATTTGTATTACTTTCCAAGATACTGCTAAGGGTTGTATTTGTATTTTTGAAAATAACAGAGCTTGGGGTTGTATTTGTATTATTTTCCAAGATATATCTAAGGGTTGTATTTGTATTTTTGAAAATCACACAGCTTGGGGGTGTATTTGTATTATTTTCCGAGATACTGCTAAGGGTTGTATATCTATTTTTGAAAATAACACAGTTTGGGGGTGTATTTGTATTATTTTCTGAGATACAGCTAAGGGTTGAATTTGTTTTTTTGAAAATAACACAGCTTGGGGGTTTATTTGTATTATATTCTGACATACGGCTAAGGGTTGTAATTGTATTTTTGACAATAACAAAGCTTGGGGGTGTATTTGTTTTATTTTCCGAGATACGGCTAAGGATTGTGTTTGTATTTTTGAAAATAACACAGCTTCGGGTTGTATTTGTATTATTTTCCAAGATAGAGCTAAGGGTTGTATTTCTTTTTTGACAATAACACAGCATGGGGGCGTATTTGTATTATTTTCAAAGATACAGCTAAGGGTTTTATGTGTATTTTTGACAATAACACAGGTTGGGGGTGTATTTGTATTAATTTCAAAGTTACAGCTAAGTGTTGTATTTGTATTTTTGACAATAACAAAGCCGGGGGTGTATTTGTACTATTTTCCAAGATACAGCTAAAAGTTGTATTTGTATTTTTGACAATAACACAGCGTGTGGGTGTATTTTTATTATTTTCCAAGATACAGCTAAGGATTGTATTTGTATTTTTGACAATAACTCAGCTAGGGGGTGTATTTGTATTATTTTCCAAAATACAGCTAAGGGTTGTATTTGTATTTTTCATAATAAAACATCTTGGGGCTGTATTTGTATTATTTTCCAAGATACAGCTAGGGGTTGTATTTGTATTTTTGAAATAACACTGCTTGGTGGTGTATTTGTAGTATTTTCCGAGTTACAGCTAAGGGTTGTATACGTATTTTTGACTATAAAACAGCTTGTTCGTGTATTTGTATTAATTTGCGAGATAAAGCTAAGGGTTTTATCTGTAGTTTTGAAAATAACACAGCTTGGGGGTGTCTTTGTATTATTTTCCGAGAAACAGCTTAGGGTTGTATCTGAATTTTTGACAATAACACAGCTTGGGTCTGTATTTGTATTATTTTCCGAGATACAGCTAAGGGTTGTATTTGTATTTTTGATAATAACACAGCTTGTGGGTGTATTTGTATTATTTTCCAAGATACAGCTAAGGGTTGTATTTGTATTTTTGAAAATAACATAGATTGCGGGTTTATTTGAATTATTTTCCGAGATACAGCTAAGGGTTGTATTTTTATTTTTGAAAATAACACAGCAAGTGGGTGTATTTGTATTATTTTCAAAGATACAGCTAAGGGTTGTATTTGTATTTTCGAAAATAACACAGCTTGGGGGTGTATTTGTATTATTTTCCAAGACACAGCTAAGGGTTGTATTTGTATTTTTGAAAATAACACAGCTTGGGAGTGTATTTGTATTACTTTCCAAGATACAGCTAAGGATTGTATTTGTATTTTTGACAATAACAAAGCTTGGGGTTGTATTTGTATTATTTTCCAATATAAGGCTAAGGATTGTATTTGTATTTTTGAAAATAACACAGCATGGGGGTGTATTTGTATTATTTTTCGAGATACAGCTAAGGTTTGTATTTGTATTTTTGAGAAATAACACAGCTTGGGGGTGTATTTGTATTATTTTCCTAGATACACCTAAGAGTTGTATTTGTATTTTTGAAAATAACACAGCATGGATGTGTATTTGTATTATTTTTCGAGATACAGCTAAGGGTAGTATTTGTATTTTGAAAATAACACAGCTTGTGTGTGTATTTGTATTATTTTCTGAATTACGGCTAAGGGCTGTATTTTCGTATTTTTGAAAATAACACCGCTTGGGGTTGAATTTGTATTATTTTCCAAGATAAAGCTAAGGGTTGTATTTGTATTTTTGAAACTAACAGCGCTTGGGGGTGTATTTGTATTATTTTCCTAGATACAACTAAGGGCTGTGTTTGTATTTTTGAAAATAACACAGCTTGGGGGTGTATTTGTATTATTTTCCGAGATACAGCTAAGGGTTGTATTGTTCTTTTTTAAAATAACACAGCCTGGGGGTGTATTTGTATTATTTTCCAAGATACAGCTAATGGTTGTATTTTTTTTTTTCAAAAAAACACAGCTTGGGGGTGTATTTGAATTATTTTACAAGATACAGCTAGGGGTTGTATTTTTATTTTTGACAATAAGAAAGCCGGTGGTGTATTTGAATTATTTTCCAAGATACAGCTAAGGGTTGTATTTGTTTTTTGAAAATAGCACAGCTTGGGGGTGTATTTGTATTATTTTCCGAGATAAAGCTAAGGGTTGTATTTGTATTTTTAAAAATAACACAGCTTGGGAGAGTATTGGTATTTTTTTCCGAGATACAGCTAAGGATTGTATTTGTATTTTTGAAAATAACACAGCTTGGGGGTGTATTTGTATTATTTTCTGAGAAACAGCTAGGTGTTGTATTTGTATTTTTGAAAATAACACAGCTTGGGGGTGTATTGATATTATTTTCCAAGACAAAGCTATGGGTTCTATTTGTATTTTTCAAAATAACACAGCTTGGTGTTGTATTTGTATTATTTTGCCAGATACAGCTATGGGTTGTATTTGTATTTTTGAAAATAGCACAGCTTGGGGGTGTATTTGTATTATTTTCCGAGATACAGCTAAGGGTTTTATTTGTCTTTTTGAAAATAACACAGCTTGGGGGTGTATTTGTATTATATTCCAAGATACAGCTAAGGGTTGTATTTGTATTTTCGTGAATAACACAGCTTGGGGGTGTATTTGTATTATTTTCCAAAATACTGCTAAGGGTTGTATTTGTATTTTTGGAAATAACACAGCTTGCGGGTGTATTTGTATTATTTTCCAAGATACAGCAAATTGTTGTATTTGTATTTTTGACAATAACACAGCTTGGGGGTGTATTTGTATTATTTTCAAAGATACAGCTAAGGTTTGTATTTGTATTTTTGAAAACAACACAGCTTGTGTGTGTATTTGTATTATTTTCCAAGTTACAGCTAATGGTTGTATTTGTATTTTTGACAATAACACAGCTTGCGGGTGTATTTGTATTATTTTCCGAGATACAGCTAAGGGTTGCATTTGTATTTTTGAGAAATAACACAGCTTGTGGGTATATTTGTATTATTTTCAAAGATACAGGTAAGGGTTGTATTTGTATTTTTGACAATAACACAGCTTGGGTGTGTATTTGTATTACTTACAAAGATACAGCTAAGTGTTGCATTTGTATTTTTGACAATAACACAGCTTGCGGGTTTATTTGTATTATTTTCCGAGATACAGCTAAGGGTTGTATTTTTGTTTTTGAAAATAACACAGCTTGTGGGTGTATTTGTATTATTTTCCGAGATACAGCTAAGGGTTGTGTTTGTGTTTTTGAAAATAACACCGCTTTGGGGTGTATTTGTATTATTTTCCAAGATACAGCTAAGGGTTGTGTTTGTATTTTTGAAAATAACACAGCTTGGGGGTGTGTTTGTATTATTTTCCAAGATAGAGCTAAGGGTTGTATTTGAATTTTTCAAAATAACTCAGCTTGTGTGTGTATTTGTATTATTTTCGGAGATAGAGCTAAGGGTTTTATATGTATTTTTGAAAATAACACGGCTTGGGGGTGTATTTGTATTATTTTCCAAGATACAGCTAAGGGTTGTATTTTTATTTTTGAAAATAACACAGCTTTGGTGTGTATCTGTATTATTTTCCGAGATACAGCTAAGGGTTTTATTTGTATTTTTGAAAATACCACAGCTTGTGGGTGTATTTGTATTATTTTCTGAATTAAAGCTAAGGGCTGTATTTTCATATTTTTGAAAATAACACAGCTTGGGGGTGTATTTGTATTATTTTCCAAGATACAGCTAAGGGTTGTATGTTTATTTTTGAAAATAACACAGCTTTGGTGTGTATCTGTATTATTTTCCGAGATACAGCTAAGGGTTTTATTTGTATTTTTGAATATACCACAGCTTGTGAGTGTATTTGTATTATTTTCTGAATTAAGGCTAAGGGCTGTATTTACATATTTTTGAAAATAACACTGCTTGGGGGTGTATTTGTATTATTTTCCAAGATACAGCTAAGGGTTGTGTTTGTATTTTGAAAATAACACAGCTTGTTTGTGTATTTGTATTGTATTCTGAATTACATCTAAGGGCTGTATTTTTGTATTTTTAAAAATAATACTGCTTCGGGTTGAATTTGTATTATTTTCCAAGATAAAGCTAAGGGTTGTATTTGCATTTTTGAAAATAACAGCACTTGGGGGTGTATTTGTATTATTTTCCTAGATACAGCTAAGGGCTGTGTTTGTATTTTTGAAAATAACACAGCTTGGGGGTGTATTTATATTATTTTCCGAAATACAGCAAACGGTTGTATTTGTATTTTTGAAAATAACACCGCTTGTGGGTTTATTTGTATTGTTTTCTGCGATAGAGCTAAGGGTTGTATTTGTATTTTTGAAAATAACACAGCTTGGGTGTGTATTTGTATTATTTTCCGAGATACAGCTAATGGTTGTATTTGTATTTTTGGAAATAACAAAGCTTGGAGGTGATTTGTATTATTTTCCTAGATACAGCTAAGGGTTGTATTTGTATTTTTGAAAATAACACAGCTTGGGGGTGTATTTGTATTATTTTTCGAGATACAGCTAAGGGTTGTATTTGTATTTTTGACAATAACACAGCTTGGGGGTGTATTTGTATTATTTTCTGAGATACAGCTGAGGTTTGTATTTGTATTTTTGAAAATAACACAGCTTTGGAGTGTATTTGTATTACATTCCAAGATACAGCTAAGGGTTGTATTTGTATTTTTGACAATAACACAGCTTGGGGGTGTATTTGTATTATTTTCCAAGATACAGCTAAGGGTGGTATTTGTATTTTTGATAATAACACAGCTTGGGAGTGTATTTGTATTACTTTACAAGATACAGCTAAGGGTTGTATTTGTATTTTTGACAATAACACAGCTTGGGGGTGTATTTGTATTATTTTCCAATATACGGCTAAGGGTTGTATTTGTATTTTTGAAAATAACACATCTTGGGGTTGTATTTGTATTATTTTCCAAGATACAGCTAAGGGTTGTATTTGTATTTTTGAAAATAACACAGACTGGGGGTGTATTTGTATTATTTTCCGAGATAAAGCTAAGGGTTGTATTTGTATTTTTGAAATTAACACAGCTTGGTAGTGTATTTGTCTTATTTTCTGAATTACGGCTAAGTTCTGTATTTTTATATTTTTGAAAATAACACAGCTTGGGGGTGTATTTGTATTATTTTCGAACATACAGCTAAGGGTTGTATTTGTATTTTTGAAAATAACACAGCTTGGGAGTGTATTTGTATTACTTTCCAAGATACAGCTAAGGGTTGTATTTGTATTTTTGACAATAACACAGCTTGAGGGTGTATTTGTATTATTTTCCAAGATACAGCTAAGGGTTGTATTTGCATTTTTGAAAATAACACAGCTTGGGGTATATTTGTATTACATTCCAAGATACATCTTTGGGTTGCATTTGTATTTTTTACACTGACACAGCTTGGGGGTGTATTTGTATTATTTTACAAGATACAGCTAAGAGTTGTATTTGTATTTTTGAAAATAACACAGCTTGGGGGTGTATTTGTATTATTTTCCAAGATACAGCTAAGGGTTTTATTTGTATTTTTGAAAATAACACAGCATGTGGGTGAATTTGTATTATTTTCCAAGATACAGCTAAGGGTTTTATTTGTATTCTTGAAAATAACACAGCTTGGGGGTGTATTTGTATTATTTTCCAAGATACAGCTAAGGGTTGTATTTGTATTTTTGAAAATAACACAGCTTGGCGGTGTATTTCTGTTATTTTCCAAGATACAGCTAAGGGTTGTATTTGTATTTTTGAAAATAATGCTGCTTGGCGGTGTATTTGTATTATTTTCAAAGATACAGCTAAGGGTTGTATTTGTATTTTTGACAATAACACAGCTTGGGGGTGTATCTGTATTATTTTCCAAGATAGAGATAAGGGTTGTATTTGTATTTCTGAAAATAATACAGCTTGGGGACATATTTGTATTATTTTCCAAGATACAGCTAAGGGTTGTATTTGTCTTTTTGAAAATAACACAGCCTGAGGGTGTATTTGTGTTTTTCTCCAAGATACAGCTAAGGGTTGTACTTGTATTTTGGAAAATAACACGGCTTGGGGATGTAATTGTATTATATTCCAAGATAGAGCTAAGGTTCGTATTTGTATTTTTGAAAATAACACAGCTTGGGGGTGTATTTGTATTATTTTCCAAGATACAGCTAAGTGTCGTATTTGTATTTTTGAAAATAACACAGCTTGGGGGTGTATTTGTATCATTTTCAAAGATACAGCTAAGGGTTGTATTTGTATCTTTGAAAATAACACAGCTTGGGGTTGTATTTGTATTATTTTCCAAGATACAGCTAAGGTTTGTATTTGTATTTTTGAAAACAACACAGCTTGTGGCTGTATTTCCATTATTTTCCAAGATACAGCTAAGGGTTCTATTTGTATTTTTGCAAATAACACAGCTTGGGGGTGTATTTGTATTATTTTCCAAGATAACGCTATGAATTACATCTGTATTTTTGACAATAACACAGCTTTGGGGTGTATTTGTATTACTTTCCAAGATACAGCTAAGAGTTGTATATGTATTTTTGAAAATAACACAGCTTTGGGGTGTATTTGTATTACTTTCCAAGATACAGCTAACGTTTGTATTTGTATTTTTGTAAATAAGACGGCTTGGTGGTGTATTTGTATTACTTTCCAAGATAGAGCTAAGTGTTGTGTTTGTATTTTTGACAATAACACAGCTGGGGGGGTGTATTTGTATTATTTTCCAAGATACAGCTAAGGGTTTGGTTTGTATTTTTGAAAATAACACAACTTGAGGTTGTATTTGTATTATTTTCAAAAATAGAGCTAAGGGTTGTATTTGTGTTTTTGAAAATAACACAGCATTGGGGTGTATTTGTATTATTTTCAAAGATACAACTAAGGGTTTTATTTGTATTTTTCACAATAACGCAGCTTGGGAGTGTTTTTGTATTATTTTCAAAGATACAGCTAAGGGTTGTATTTGTATTTTTGACAGTAACTCAGATTGGGGTGTATTTGTATTATTTTCAAAGATACAGCTAAGGGTTGTATTTGTCTTTTTGAAAATAACACATCTTGGGGGTGTATTTGTATTATTTATGAAGGTACAGCTAAGGGTTGTATTTGTATTTTTGAAAATAACATAGCTTGGGGTTGTATTTGGATTATTTTCCAAGATACAGCTAAGGGTTGTATTGGTATTTTTGAAAATTACACAGCTTGGGGGTGTATTTGTGTTTTTTTCCAAGATACAGCTAATGGCTGTACTTGTATTTTGGAAAATAACACGGCTTGGGGGTGTATTTCTATTATTTTCCAAGATACAGCTGAGGGTTGTATTTGCAGTTTCGAAAATAACACAGATTTGGTGTGTATTTGTATTATTTTCAAAAATATAGTTATGGGTTGTATTTGTATTTTTGACAATCACAGAGCTTGGGGGGATTTTTGTAGTATTTTGCAAGATACAGCTAAGGATTGTATTGGTATTTTTGAAAATAACACAGCTTGGGTTTGTATTTGTATTATTTTCCAAGGTACAGCTAAGGGTTGTATTTGTATTTTTGAAATTAACACAGATTGGGGTGTATTTGGCTTATTTTCTGAATTACGGCTAAGTTCTGTATTTTTGAAAATAACACAGCTTGGGGTTGTATTTGTATTATTATCCAAGATACAGCTAAGGGTTGTATTTGTATTTTTGGAAATAACACAGCTTGGGCTTCTATTTGTATTATTTTCAAAGATATAGCTAAGGGTTGTATTTGTATTTTTGAAAATAACACAGCATGGGGGTGTATTTGTATTATTTTCAAAGATACAACTAAGGGTTGTATTTGTATTTTTCACAATAACGCGGCTTGGGGGTGTATTTGTATTATTTTCAAAGATACAGCTAAGGGTTGTATTTGTATTTTTGACAATAACTCAGCTTGGGTTGTATTTGTATTATTTTCAAAGATACAGGTAAGGATTGTATTTGTATTTTTGAAAATAACACAGCTTGTGGTTGTATTTGTGTTATTTTCCAAGATACAGCTCAGAGTTGTATTTGTATTTTTGAAAATAACACAGCTTAGGGTTGTATTTGCATTATTTTCCACGATAGAGTTAGGGGTTTTATTGTTATTTTTGAAAATTACACAGATTGTGGGTGTAATACAGCTAAGGGATGTATTTGTATTTTTGAAAATAACACAGCTATGGGGTGTATTTGTATTATTTTCAAAATTACAGTTATGGGTTGTATTTGTATTTTTAACAATCACAGAGCTTGGAGGGGTATTTGTATTATTTTACAAGATAGAGCTAAGGGTTGTGTTTGTATTTTTGACAATAACACAGATTGTGGGTGTATTTGTGCTATTTTCAAAGATACAGCTAAGGGTTGTAATTGTATTTTTGACAGTAACAGAGCTTTGGAGTGTATTTGAATTATTTTCAAAATACAGCTAAGGGTTGTATTTGAATTTTTGAGAATAACACTGCTTGGGTGTGTATTTGAATTATTTTCCAAGATACAGCTAAGGTTTCTATTTGTATTTATGAAAATAACACAACTTCTGGGTGTATTTGTATTATTTTCGAATATACAGTTAAGGGTTGTATTTGTATTTTTGAAAATAATTCAGCTTGGGGGGGTTATTTGTATTATTTTCCAAGAAAGAGCTATGGGTTGTATTTGTATTTTTGAAAATAACAGAGCTTGTGAGTGTATTTGCATTATTTTCCAAGATACAGCTAAGGGTTTTATTGGTATTTTTGAAAATAACACAGCTTGAGGGTGTATTTGTGTTATTTTTCAAGATACATCTATGGGTTGTATTTGTATTTTGGAAAATAACACAGCTTCGGGGTGTATTTGTATTATTTTCCAATATACAGCTAAGGGTTGTATTTGTATTTTTGAAAATAACACAGCTTGGGGATGTATTTGTATTAGTTTCAAAGATACAGTTATGGGTTGTGTTTGTATTTTTGACAATAACAGAGGTTTGGGGGGTATTTGTATTATTTTTCAAGATACAGCTAAGAGTTGTATTTGTATTTTTGACAATAACACAGCTTGTGCGTGTATTTGTGTTATTTTCAAAGATACAGCTAAGGGTTGTATTTGTATTTTTGACAGTAACACAGCTTGAGTGTGTATTTGTGTTATTTTCAAAGATACCGCTAAGGGTTGTATTTGTATTTTTGACAATAACACAGCTTGTGGTTGTATTTGTATTATTTTCAAAGTTACAGCTAAGGGTTGTACTTGTATTTTTGAAAATAACAGAGCTTAGGGGTGTATTTGTATTATATTCCAAGACACAGCTAAGGGTTGTATTTGTATTTTTTAAAATAACACAGCTTGGGGCTATATTTGCATTATTTTCCAAGATAACGCTAAGGGTTGTATTTGTGTTTTTGAAAATAACACAGCTTGGTTGTGTATTTGCATTATTTTCCAAGATACAGCTAAGTGTTGTATTTGAATTTTTGAAAATAACACAGCTCGGGGTTGTATTTGTATTATATTCCAAGATACAGCTAAGGGTCGTATTTGTGTTTTTGAAAATAACACAGATTGGGGGTGTATTTGTATTATTTTCCAAGATACAGCTAAGGGTTGTATTTGTATTTTTGTAAATATCACAGATTGGGAGTGTATTTGTATTATATTCCAAGATACAGCTAAGTGTTGTATTTGTATTTTTGACAATAACACAGCTTGGTGTTGTATTTACTTTCTTACTAAAAGAATGCTCAACTCAAGAGGACACAGCTCACTCGTTTTGACTTCATGAGCTATGGCAGGTAGAGACAACTTTTTGAAAATACACAGCTAAAACTGTCCGTGCTTTGAATGCTAGACATGTTTTTCAGTTTTAAGTTCTTTAGCACTTAAAGCGGGACCGTTTTAGCTGTGTATTTTGAAAAAGTTGTGTGCTCTTCAAAGAGAAAGCTACTTTTGCTGTGTCTTTGGGTTCGAGGGGAAATGGGAGTCCTCTTCAGTCAGCAGGGACGACACCTGAGTCCTTTGCAGTCCTCTTGTCTGCCTCTGAGGGTGAAATGAGAGTGGTCCCTGTCATCATGAGCCATGTCTGAAAGAATTATTAACATTCCCTACGAGAATAGACGGGTGAAATAGCAAAAGGTGTGTCTTCCTTTGGAGCATGGACGGGTTCAAAGCCCACCTCATACCACTAAGTATTTTGCTGAACACGAGCAGTTGTGTGTGCGGCCTGTGTTTGGGTGATTTTTGTGTCGTGTGTGTGTGTGTGTGTGTGTGTGTGTGTGTGTGTCTGTGTTTGTGTGTCTGTATTTCTGTCTCCATTCCTGAGCAGCAAATCTTTTTTCCTCTTTTAGCATGTTACTCAGAACTGTGGATGAAGCCCAGCACTCATGAAAACACAATCCATGTATGGTTGAAGGAAATTTTCTTGGTGATGAGTGAGAGGTTGGTGACTGAAACCAGCGCATTTCCCATTGACCACTGAGGTCACATCTCTCAGGTGAGAAGCTAAGTGAGAATTTGAACCAGGCACATTCTTCTTAGAGACAATGGGCCAAAGACAGGTCTGATGGAATCGAATGTCTTTTCATGTTGACATCCATCCCGTCAAGCCCTCGTTAAGCCATTGAAGTGTCACATTGGGCCTGGGGGAGGCGGTGCACCCTGTGAAATTACACGTCCGAAGATTTGGATTTGATTTCCAGCCCTCTGCCAGTCAGTCTGCCAGGCACTTTCATGTGACAAGACTTAGGCGAGTCCCTTTCTGTCTCTGATTCCCGATTCCTTCACAGGGATTTATGTGGGCCTTAACGCCCACTGGGAAAAGATCCCTCTGCCAGCTCAGTGCCTGATTTCTTGGTTTGACTTGTCAATCTGGACTTGAATACACCTTTGGTTTTGGATTGACTCTATTACCTCTCCTAGAAATTAACACACAAAACTGACAGCTGGTTGACAAGATGAGAAGCAGTTTTCCAAAATTCAAATTTAACTTAATCCTTTCTAACTAAAAGACTGCTAAAATCAAAGGGACACAGCTCACTCGTTTTGACTTCATGAGCTATGGCAGGTAGAGACAACTTTTTGAAAATACACAGCTAAAACTGTACGTGCTTTGAATGCTAGACATGTTTTTCAGAATACACAGCTAAAACGGTCCCCGCTTTAAGTGCTAAAGCACTTAAAGCGGGGACCGTTTTAGATGTGTATTTTGAAAAAGTTGTGTGCTCTTCAAAGAGAAAGCTACTTTTGCTGTGTCTTTGGGTTCGAGGGGAAATGGGAGTCCTCTTCAGTCAGCAGGGACGACACCTGAGTCCTTTGCAGTCCTCTTGTCTGCCTCTGAGGGTGAAATGAGAGTGGTCCCTGTCATCATGAGCCATGTCTGAAAGAATTATTCACATTCCCTACGAGAATAGACGGGTGAAATAGCAAAAGGTGTGTCTTCCTTTGGAGCATGGACGGGTTCAAAGCCCACCTCATACCACTAAGTATTTTGCTGAACACGAGCAGTTGTGTGTGCGGCCTGTGTTTGGGTGATTTTTGTGTCATGTGTGTGTGTGTGTGTGTGTCTGTGTGTGTGTGTCTGTATTTCTGTCTCCATTCCTGAGCAGCAAATCTTTATGCCTCTTTTAGCATGTTACTCACAACTGTGGATGAAGCACAGCACTCCTGAAAACACAATCCATGTATGGTTGAAGGAAATTTTCTTGGTGATGAGTGAGAGGTTGGTGACTGAAACCAGCTCATTTCCCATTGACCACTGAGGTCACATCTCTCAGGTGAGAAGCAAAGTGAGAATTTGAACCAGGCACATTCTCCTTAGAGACAATGGGCCAAAGACAGGTCCGATGGAATCGAATGTCTTTTCATGTTGACATCCATCCCGTCAAGCCCTCGTTAAGCCATTGAAGTGTCACATTGGGCCTGGGGGAGGCGGTGCACCCTGTGAAATTACACGTCCGAAGATTTGGATTTGATTTCCAGCCCTCTGCCAGTCAGTCTGCCAGGCACTTTCATGTGACAAGACTTAGGCGAGTCCCTTTCTGTCTCTGATTCCCGATTCCTTCACAGGGATTTATGTGGGCCTTAACGCCCACTGGGAAAAGATCCCTCTGCCAGCTCAGTGCCTGCTTTCTTGGTTTGACTTGTCAATCTGGACTTGAATACACCTTTGGTTTTGGATTGACTCTATTACCTCTCCTAGAAATTAACACACAAAACTGACAGCTGGTTGACAAGATGAGAAGCAGTTTTCCAAAATTCAAATTTAACTTAATCCTTTCTAACTAAAAGACTGCTAAAATCAAAGGGACACAGCTCACTCGTTTTGACTTCATGAGCTATGGCAGGTAGAGACAACTTTTTGAAAATACACAGCTAAAACTGTACGTGCTTTGAATGCTAGACATGTTTTTCAGAATACACAGCTAAAACGGTCCCCGCTTTAAGTGCTAAAGCACTTAAAGCGGGGACCGTTTTAGATGTGTATTTTGAAAAAGTTGTGTGCTCTTCAAAGAGAAAGCTACTTTTGCTGTGTCTTTGGGTTCGAGGGGAAATGGGAGTCCTCTTCAGTCAGCAGGGACGACACCTGAGTCCTTTGCAGTCCTCTTGTCTGCCTCTGAGGGTGAAATGAGAGTGGTCCCTGTCATCATGAGCCATGTCTGAAAGAATTATTCACATTCCCTACGAGAATAGACGGGTGAAATAGCAAAAGGTGTGTCTTCCTTTGGAGCATGGACGGGTTCAAAGCCCACCTCATACCACTAAGTATTTTGCTGAACACGAGCAGTTGTGTGTGCGGCCTGTGTTTGGGTGATTTTTGTGTCATGTGTGTGTGTGTGTGTGTGTCTGTGTGTGTGTGTCTGTATTTCTGTCTCCATTCCTGAGCAGCAAATCTTTATGCCTCTTTTAGCATGTTACTCACAACTGTGGATGAAGCACAGCACTCCTGAAAACACAATCCATGTATGGTTGAAGGAAATTTTCTTGGTGATGAGTGAGAGGTTGGTGACTGAAACCAGCTCATTTCCCATTGACCACTGAGGTCACATCTCTCAGGTGAGAAGCAAAGTGAGAATTTGAACCAGGCACATTCTCCTTAGAGACAATGGGCCAAAGACAGGTCCGATGGAATCGAATGTCTTTTCATGTTGACATCCATCCCGTCAAGCCCTCGTTAAGCCATTGAAGTGTCACATTGGGCCTGGGGGAGGCGGTGCACCCTGTGAAATTACACGTCCGAAGATTTGGATTTGATTTCCAGCCCTCTGCCAGTCAGTCTGCCAGGCACTTTCATGTGACAAGCCTTAGGCGAGTCCCTTTCTGTCTCTGATTCCCGATTCCTTCACAGGGATTTATGTGGGCATTAACGCCCACTGGGAAAAGATCCCTCTGCCAGCTCAGTGCCTGCTTTCTTGGTTTGACTTGTCAATCTGGACTTGAATGCACCTTTGGTTTTGGATTGACTCTATTACCTCTCCTAGAAATTAACACACAAAACTGACAGCTGATTGACAAGATGAGAAGCAGTTTTCAAAAATTCAAATTGAACTTAATCCTTTCTTACTAAAAAAATGCTCAAATCAAGGGGACACAGCTCACTCGTTTTGACTTCATGAGCTATGGCATGTAGAGACAACTTTCTGAAAATACACAGCTAAAACTGTCCGTGCTTTGAATGCTAGACATGTTTTTCAGAATACACAGCTAAAGCGGGGACCGTTTTAGCTGTGTATTTTGAAAAAGTTGTGTGCTCTTCAAAGAGAAACTACTTTTGCTGTGTCTTTGGGTTCGAGGGGAAATGGGAGTCCTCTTCAGTCAGCAGGGACGACACCTGAGTCCTTTGCAGTCCTCTTGTCTGCCTCTGAGGGTGAAATGAGAGTGGTCCCTGTCATCATGAGCCATGTCTGAAAGAATTATTCACATTCCCTACGAGAATAGACGGGTGAAATAGCAAAAGGTGTGTCTTCCTTTGGAGCATGGACGGGTTCAAAGCCCACCTCATACCACTAAGTATTTTGCTGAACACGAGCTGTTGTGTGTGCGGCCTGTGTTTGGGTGATTTTTGTGTCATGTGTGTGTGTGTGTGTGTGTGTGTGTGTGTGTGTGTGTGTGTCTGTATTTCTGTCTCCATTCCTGAGCAGCAAATCTTTTTTCCTCTTTTAGCATGTTACTCACAACTGTGGATGAAGCCCAGCACTCCTGAAAACACAATCCATGTATGGTTGAAGGAAATTTTCTTGGCGATGAGTGAGAGGTTGGTGACTGAAACCAGCTCATTTCCCATTGACCACTGAGGTCACATCTCTCAGGTGAGAAGCAAAGTGAGAATTTGAATCAGGCACATTCTCCTTGGAGACAATGGGACAAAAACAGGTCCGATGGAATCGAATGTCTTTTCATGTTGACATCCATCCCGTCAAGCCCTGGTTAAGCCATTGAAGTGTCACATTGGGCCTGGGGGAGGCGGTGCACCCTTTGAAATTACACGTCCGAAGATTTGGATTTGATTTCCAGCCCTCTGCCAGTCAGTCTGCCAGGCACTTTCATGTGACAAGCCTTAGGCGAGTCCCTTTCTGTCTCTGATTCCCGATTCCTTCACAGGGATTTATGTGGGCCTTAAAGCCCACTGGGAAAAGATCCCTCTGCCAGCTCAGTGCCTGATTTCTTGGTTTGACTTGTCAATCTGGACTTGAATACACCTTTGGTTTTGCATTGACTCTATTACCTCTCCGAGAAATTAACACACAAAACTGACAACTGATTGACAAGATGAGAAGCAGTTTTCCAAAATTCAAATTGAACTTAATCCTTTCTTCCTAAAAGAATGCTGAAATCAAAGCGACACAGCTCACTCGTTTTGACTTCATGAGCTATGGCAGGTAGAGACAACTTTTTGAAAATACACAGCTAAAACTGTCCGTGCTTTGAATGCTAGACATGTTTTTCAGAATACACAGCTAAAGCGGGGACCGTTTTAGCTGTGTATTTTGAAAAAGTTGTGTGCTCTTCAAAAAGAAAGCTACTTTTGCTGTGTCTTTGGGTTCGAGGGGAAATGGGAGTCCTCTTCAGTCAGCAGGGACGACACCTGAGTCCTTTGCAGTCCTCCTGTCTGCCTCTGAGGGTGAAATGAGAGTGGTCCCTGTCATCATGAGCCATGTCTTAAAGAATTATTCACATTCCCTACGAGAATAGACGGGTGAAATAGCAAAAGGTGTGTCTTCTTTTGGAGCATGGACGGGTTCAAAGCCCACCTCATACCACTAAGTATTTTGCTGAACACGAGCAGTTGTGTGTGCGGCCTGTGTTTGGGTGATTTTTGTGTCGTGTGTGTGTGTGTGTGTGTCTGTGTGTGTGTGTCTGTATTTCTGTCTCCATTCCTGAGCAGCAAATCTTTTTTCCTCTTTTAGCATGTTACTCACAACTGTGGATGAAGCCCAGCACTCCTGAAAACACAATCCATGTACGGTTGAAGGAAATTTTCCTGGTGATGAGTGAGAGGTTGGTGACTGAAACCAGCTCATTTCCCATTGACCACTGAGGTCACATCTCTCAGGTGAGAAGCAAAGTGAGAATTTGAACCAGGCACATTCTCCTTAGAGACAATGGGCCAAAGACAGGTCCGATGGAATCGAATGTCTTTTCATGTTGACATCAATCCCGTGAAGCACTCGTTAAGCCATGGAAGTGTCACATTGGGCCTGGGGGAGGCGGTGCACCCTGTGAAATTACACGTCCGAAGATTTGGATTTGATTTCCAGCCCTCTGCCAGTCAGTCTGCCAGGCACTTTCATGTGACAAGCCTTAGGCGAGTCCCTTTCTGTCTCTGATTCCCGATTCCTTCACAGGGATTTATGTGGGCCTTAACGCCCACTGGGAAAAGATCCCTCTGCCAGCTCAGTGCCTGCTTTCTTGGTTTGACTTGTCAATCTGGACTTGAATACACCTTTGGTTTTGGATTGACTCTATTACCTCTCCTAGAAATTAACACACAAAACTGACAGCTGATTGACAAGATGAGAAGCAGTTTTCCAAAATTCAAATTGAACTTAATCCTTTCTTCCTAAAAGAATGCTCAAATCAAGGGGACACAGCTCACTCGTTTTGACTTCATGAGCTATGGCAGGTAGAGACAACTTTTTGAAAATACACAGCTAAAACTGTCCGTGCTTTGAATGCTAGACATGTTTTTCAGTTTTAAGTGCTTTAGCACTTAAAGCGGGACCGTTTTAGCTGTGTATTTTGAAAAAGTTGTGTGCTCTTCAAAGAGAAAGCTACTTTTGCTGTGTCTTTGGGTTCGAGGGGAAATGGGAGTCCTCTTCAGTCAGCAGGGACGACACCTGAGTCCTTTGCAGTCCTCTTGTCTGCCTCTGAGGGTGAAATGGGAGTTGTCCCTGTCATCATGAGCCATGTCTGAAAGAATTATTCACATTCCCTACGAGAATAGACGGGTGAAATAGCAAAAGTTGGGTCTTCCTTTGGAGCATGGACGGGTTCAAAGCCCACCTCATACCACTAAGTATTTTGCTGAACACGAGCAGTTGTGTGTGCGGCCTGTGTTTGGGTGATTGTTGTGTCATGTGTGTGTTTGTGAGTGTGTGTGTGTGTGTGTGTGTGTGTCTGTGTGTGTCTGTATTTCTGTCTCCATTCCTGAGCAGCAAATCATTTTTCCTCTTTTAGCATGTTACTCACAACTGTGGATGAAGCCCAGCACTCCTGAAAACACAATCCATGTATGGTTGAAGGAAATTTTCTTGGTGATGAGTGAGAGGGTGGTGACTGAAACCAGCTCATTTCCCATTGACCACTGAGGTCACATCTCTCAGGTGAGAAGCAAAGTGAGAATTTGAACCAGGCACATTCTCCTTAGAGACAATGGGCCAAAGACAGGTCCGATGGAATAAAATGTCTTTTCATGTTGACATCCATCCCGTCAAGCCCTCGTTAAGCCATTGAAGTGTCACATTGGGAATGGGGGAGGCGGTGCACCCTGTGAAATTACACGTCCGAAGATTTGGATTTGATTTCCAGTACTCTGCCTGTCAGTCTGCCAGGCACTTTCATGTGACAAGCCTTAGGCGAGTCCCTTTCTGTCTCTGATTCCCGATTCCTTCACAGGGATTTATGTGGGCCTTAACGCCCACTGGGAAAAGATCCCTCTGCCAGCTCAGTGCCTGCTTTCTTGGTTTGACTTGTCAATCTGGACTTGAATACACCTTTGGTTTTGGATTGACTCTATTACCTCTCCGAGAAATTAACACACAAAACTGACAGCTGATTGACAAGATGAGAAGCAGTTTTCCAAAATTCAAATTGAACTTAATCCTTTCTTACTAAAAGAATGCTCAAATCAAGGGGACACAGCTCACTCGTTTTGACTTCATGAGCTATGGCATGTAGAGACAACTTTCTGAAAATACACAGCTAAAACTGTCCGTGCTTTGAATGCTAGACATGTTTTTCAGAATACACAGCTAAAGCGGGGACCGTTTTAGCTGTGTATATTGAAAAAGTTGTGTGCTCTTCAAAGAGAAATCTACTTTTGCTGTGTCTTTGGGTTCGAGGGGAAATGGGAGTCCTCTTCAGTCAGGAGGGACGACACCTGAGTCCTTTGCAGTCCTCTTGTCTGCCTCTGAGGGTGAAATGAGAGTGGTCCCTGTCATCATGAGCCATGTCTGAAAGAATTATTCACATTCCCTACGAGAATAGACGGGTGAAATAGCAAAAGGTGTGTCTTCCTTTGGAGCATGGACGGGTTCAAAACCCACCTCATACCACTAAGTATTTTGCTGAACACGAGCAGTTGTGTGTGAGGCCTGTGTTTGGGTGATTTTTGTGTCATGTGTGTGTGTGTGTGTGTGTGTGTGTGTCTGTGTGTCTGTGTGTGTGTGTCTGTATTTCTGTCTCCATGCCTGAGCAGCAAATCTTTTTTCCTCTTTTAGCATGTTACTCACAACTGTGGATGAAGCCCAGCACTCCTGAAAACACAGTCCATGTATGGTTGAAGGAAATTTTCTTGGTGATGAGTGAGAGGTTGGTGACTGAAACCAGCTCATTTCCCATTGACCACTGAGGTCACATCTCTCAGGTGAGAAGCAAAGTGAGAATTTGAACCAGGCACATTCTCCTTAGTGACAATGGGCCAAAGACAGGTCCGATGGAATCGAATGTCTTTTCATGTTGACATCCATCCCGTCAAGCCCTCGTTAAGCCATTGAAGTGTGACATTGGGCATGGGGGAGGCGGTGCACCCTGTGAAATTACACGTCCGAAGATTTGGATTTGATTTCCAGCCCTCTGCCAGTCAGTCTGCCAGGCACTTTCATGTGACAAGCCTTAGGCGAGTCCCTTTCTGTCTCTGATTCCCGATTCCTTCACAGGGATTTATGTGGGCCTTAACGCCCACTGGGAAAAGATCCCTCTGCCAGCTCAGTGCCTGCTTTCTTGGTTTGACTTGTCAATCTGGACTTGAATACACCTTTGGTTTTGGATTGACTCTATTACCTCTCCTAGAAATTAACACACAAAACTGACAGCTGTTTGACAAGATGAGAAGCAGTTTTCCAAAATTCAAATTGAACTTAATCCTTTCTTCCTAAAAGAATGCTCAAATCAAGGGGACACAGCTCACTCGTTTTGACTTCATGAGCTATGGCAGGTAGAGACAACTTTTTGAAAATACACAGCTAAAACTGTCCGTGCTTTGAATGCTAGACATGTTTTTCAGTTTTAAGTGCTTTAGCACTTAAAGCGGGACAGTTTTAGCTGTGTATTTTGAAATAGTTGTGTGCTCTTCAAAGAGAAAGCTACTTTTGCTGTGTCTTTGGGTTCGAGGGGAAATGGGAGTCCTCTTCAGTCAGCAGGGACGACACCTGAGTCCTTTGCAGTCCTCTTGTCTGCCTCTGAGGGTGAAATGAGAGTGGTCCCTGTCATCATGAGCCATGTCTGAAAGAATTATTCACATTCCCTACGAGAATAGACGGGTGAAATAGCAAAAGGTGTGTCTTCCTTTGGAGGATGGACGGGTTCAAAGCCCACCTCATACCACTAAGTATTTTGCTGAACACGAGCAGTTGTGTGTGCGGCCTGTGTTTGGGTGATTTTTGTGTCATGTGTGTGTGTGTGTGTGTGTGTGTGTGTCTGGTGTCTGTGTGTGTGTGTCTGTATTTCTGTCTCCATGCCTGAGCAGCAAATCTTTTTTTCTCTTTTAGCATGTTACTCACAACTGTGGATGAAGCCCAGCACTCCTGAAAACACAATCCATGTATGGTTGAAGGAAATTTTCTTGGTGATGAGTGAGAGGTTGGTGACTGAAACCAGCTCATTTCCCATTGACCACTGAGGTCACATCTCTCAGGTGAGAAGCAAAGTGAGAATTTGAACCAGGCACATTCTCCTTAGAGACAATGGGCCAAAGACAGGTTCGATGGAATCGAATGTCTTTTCATGTTGACATCCATCCCGTCAAGCCCTCGTTAAGCCATTGAAGTGTCACATTGGGCCTGGGGAGGCGGTGCACCCTGTGAAATTACACGTCCGAAGATTTGGATTTGATTTCCAGCCCTCTGCCAGTCAGTCTGCCAGTCACTTTCATGTGACAAGCCTTAGGCGAGTCCCTTTCTGTCTCTGATTCCCGATTCCTTCACAGGGATTTATGTGGGCCTTAACGCCCACTGGGAAAAGATCCCTCTTCCAGCTCAGTGCCTGCTTTCTTGGTTTGACTTGTCAATCTGGACTTGAATACACCTTTGGTTTTGGATTGACTCTATTACCTCTCCTAGAAATTAACACACAAAACTGACAGCTGATTGACAAAATGAGAAGCAGTTTTCCAAAATTCAAATTGAACTTAATCCTTTCTTCCTAAAAGAATGCTCAAATCAAGGGGACACAGCTCACTCGTTTTGACTTCATGAGCTATGGCAGGTAGAGACAACTTTTTGAAAATACACAGCTAAAACTGTCCGTGCTTTGAATGCTAGACATGTTTTTCAGTTTTAAGTGCTTTAGCACTTAAAGCGGGACCATTTTAGCTGTGTATTTTGAAAAAGTTGTGTGCTCTTCAAAGAGAAAGCTACCTTTGCTGTGTCTTTGGGTTCGAGGGGAAATGGGAGTCCTCTTCAGTCAGCAGGGACGACACCTGAGTCCTTTGCAGTCCTCTTGTCTGCCTCTGAGGGTGAAATGAGAGTGGTCCCTGTCATCATGAGCCATGTCTGAAAGAATTATTCACATTCCCTACGAGAATAGACGGGTGAAATAGCAAAAGTTGTGCCTTCCTTTGGAGCATGGACGGGTTCAAAGCTCACCTCATACCACTAAATATTTTGCTGAACACCAGCAGTTCTGTGTGCGGCCTGTGTTTGGGTGATTTTTGTGTCGTGTGTGTGTGTGTGTGTGTGTGTGTGTCTGTGTCTGTGTGTGTGTTTCTGTGTTTCTGTCTCCATTCCTGAGCAGCAAATCTTTTTTCCTCTTTTAGCATGTTACTCACAACTATGGATGAAGCCCAGCACTCCTGAAAACACAATCCATGTATGGTTGAAGGAAATTTTCTTGGTGATGAGTGAGAGGTTGGTGACTGAAACCAGCTCATTTCCCATTGACCACTGAGGTCACATCTCTCAGGTGAGAAGCAAAGTGAGAATTTGAACCAGGCACATTCTCCTTAGAGACAATGGGCCAAAGACAGGTCCGATGGAATCGAATGTCTTTTCATGTTGACATCCATCCCGTCAAGCACTCGTTAAGCCATTGAAGTGTCACATTGGGCCTGGGGGAGGCGGTGCACCCTGAGAAATTACACGTCCGAAGATTTGGATTTGATTTCCAGCCCTCTGCCAGTCAGTCTGCCAGGCACTTTCATGTGACAAGCCTTAGGCGAGTCTCTTTCTGTCTCTGATTCCCGATTCCTTCACAGGGATTTATGTGGGCCTTAACGCCCTCTGGGAAAAGATCCCTCTGCCAGCTCGGTGCCTGCTTTCTTGGTTTGACTTGTCAATCTGGACTTGAATACACCTTTGGTTTTGGATTGACTCTATTACCTCTCCTAGAAATTAACACACAAAACTGACAGCTGATTGACAAGATGAGAAGCAGTTTTCCAAAATTCAAATTGAACTTAATCCTTTCTTACTAAAAGAATGCTCAAATCAAGGGGACACATCTCACTCGTTTTGACTTCATGAGCTATGGCAGGTAGAGACAACTTTTTGAAAATACACAGCTAAAACTGTCCGTGCTTTGAATGCTAGACATGTTTTTCAGAATACACAGCTAAAATGGTCCCCGCATAAGTGCTTTAGCACTTAAAGCGGGTACCGTTTTAGCTGTGTATTTTGAAAAATTGTGTGCTCTTCAAAGAGAAAGCTACTTTTGCTGTGTCTTTGGGTTCGAGGGGAAATGGGAGTCCTCTTCAGTCAGCAGGGACGACACCTGAGTCCTTTGCAGTCCTCTTGTCTGCCTCTGAGGGTGAAATGAGAGTGGTCCCTGTCATCATGAGCCATGTCTGAAAGAATTATTCACATTCCCTACGAGAATAGACGGGTGAAATAGCAAAAGGTGTGTCTTCCTTTGGAGCATGGACAGGTTCAAAACCCACCTCATACCACTAAGTATTTTGCTGAACACGAGCAGTTGTGTGTGCGGCCCGTGTTTGGGTGATTTTTGTGTCATGTCTGTGTGTGTGTGTGTGTGTGTGTGTGTGTCTGTGTGTGTGTGTCTGTATTTCTGTCTCCATTCCAGAGCAGCAAATCTTTTTTCCTCTTTTAGCATGTTACTCACAACTGTGGATGAAGCCCAGCACTCCTGAAAACACAATCCATGTATGGTTGAAGGAAATTTTCTTGGTGATGAGTGAGAGGTTGGTGACTGAAACCAGCTCATTTCCCATTGACCACTGAGGTCACATCTCTCAGGTGAGAAGCAAAGTGAGAATTTGAACCAGGCACATTCTCCTTAGAGACAATGGGCCAAAGACTGGTCCGATGGAATCGAATGTCTTTTCATGTTGACATCCATCCCGTCAAGCCCTCGTTAAGCCATTGAAGTGTCACATTGGGCCTGGGGGAGGCGGTGCACCCTGTGAAATTACACGTCCGAAGATTTGGATTTGATTTCCAGCCCTCTGCCAGTCAGTCTGCCAGGCACTTTCATGTGACAAGCTTTAGGCCAGTCCCTTTCTGTCTCTGATTCCCGATTCCTTCACAGGGATTTATGTGGGCCTTAACGCCCACTGGGAAAAGATCCCTCTGCCAGCTCAGTGCCTGCTTTCTTGGTTTGACTTGTCAATCTGGACTTGAATACACCTTTGGTTTTGGATTGACTCTATTACCTCTCCTAGAAATTAACACACAAAACTGACAGCTGATTGACAAGATGAGAAGCAGTTTTCCAAAATTCAAATTGAACTTAATCCTTTATTACTAAAAGCATGCTCAAATCAAGGCGACACAGCTCACTCGTTTTGACTTCATGAGCTATGGCAGGTAGAGACAACTTTTTGAAAATACACAGCTAAAACTGTCCGTGCTTTGAATGCTAGACATGTTTTTCAGAATACACAGCTAAAACGGTCCCCGCTTTAAGTGCTAAAGCACTTAAAAACGGGGACCGTTTTAGCTGTGTATTTTGAAAAAGTTGTGTGCTCTTCAAAGAGAAAGCTACTTTTTCTGTGTCTTTGGGTTCGAGGGGAAATGGGAGTCCTCTTCAGTCAGCAGGGATGACACCTGAGTCCTTTGCAGTCCTCTTGTCTGCCTCTGAGGGTGAAATGAGAGTGGTCCCTGTCATCATGAGCCATGTCTGAACGAATTATTCACATTCCCTACGAGAATAGACAGGTGAAATAGCAAAAGGTGTGTCTTCCTTTGGAGCATGGACGGGTTAAAAGCCTACCTCATACCACTAAGTATTTTGCTGAACACGAGCAGTTGTTTGTGCGGCCTGTGTTTGGGTGATTTTTGTGTCATGTTTGTGTGTGTGCGTATGTGTCTGTGTGTGTGTGTTTGTATTTCTGTCTCCATTCCTGAGCAGCAAACCTTTTTTCCTCTTTTAGCATGTTACTCACAACTGTGGATGAAGCCCAGCACTCCTGAAAACACAATCCATGTATGGTTGAAGGAAATTTTCTTGGTGATGAGTGAGAGGTTGGTGACTGAAACCAGCTCATTTCCCATTGACCACTGAGGTCACATCTCTCAGGTGAGAAGCAAAGTGAGAATTTGAACCAGGCACATTCTCCTTAGAGACAATGGGCCAAAGACAGGTCCGATGGAATCGAATGTCTTTTCATGTTGACATCCATCCCGTCAAGCCCTCGTTAAGCCATTGAAGTGTCACATTGGGCCTGGGGGAGGCGGTGCACCCTGTGAAATTACACGTCCGAAGATTTGGATTTGATTTCCAGCCCTCTGCCAGTCAGTCTGCCAGGCACTTTCATGTGACAAGCCTTAGGCGAGTCCCTTTCTGTCTCTGATTCCCGATTCCTTCACAGGGATTTATGTGGGCCTTAACGCCCACTGGGAAAAGATCTCTCTGCCAGCTCAGTGCCTGCTTTCTTGGTTTGACTTGTAAATCTGGACTTGAATACACCTTTGATTTTGGATTGACTCTATTACCTCTCCTAGAAATTAACACACAAAACTGACAGCTGATTGACAAGATGAGAAGCAGTTTCCCAAAATTCAAATTGAACTTAATCCTTTCTTCCTAAAAGAATGCTCAAATAAAGGGGACACAGCTCACTCGTTTTGACTTCATGAGCTATGGCAGGTAGAGACAACTTTTTGAAAATACACAGCTAAAACTGTCCGTGCTTTGAAGGCTAGACATGTTTTTCAGAATACACAGCTAAAACGGTCCCCGCTTTAAGTGCTTAAGGGGGGACCGTTTTAGCTGTGTATTTTGAAAAAGTTGTGTGCTCTTCAAAGAGAAAGCTACTTTTGCTGTGTCTTATGGGTTCGAGGGGAAATGGGAGTCCTCTTCAGTCAGCAGGGACGACACCTGAGTCCTTTGCAGTCCTACTGTCTGCCTCTGAGGGTGAAATGAGAGTGGTCCCTGTCATCATGAGCCATGTCTGAAAGAATTATTCACATTCCCTACGAGAATAGACGGGTGAAATAGCAAAAGGTGTGTCTTCCTTTGGAGCATGGACGGGTTCAAAGCCCACCTCATACCACTAAGTATTTTGCTGAACATGAGCAGTTGTGTGTGCGGCCTGTGTTTGGGTGATTTTTGTGTCGTGTGTGTGTGTGTGTGTGTGTGTGTGTGTGTTTCTGTGTGTGTGTGTCTGTATTTCTGTCTCCATTCCTGAGCAGCAAATCTTTTTTCCTCTTTTAGCATGTTACTCAAAACTCTGGATGAAGCCCAGCACTCCTGAAAATACAATCCATGTATGGTTGAAGGAAATTTTCTTGGTGATGAGTGAGAGGTTGGTGACTGAAACCAGCTCATTTCCCATTGACCACTGAGGTCACATCTCTCAGGTGAGAAGCAAAGTGAGAATTTGAACCAGGCACATTCTCCTTAGAGACAATGGGCCAAAGACAGGTCCGATGGAATCGAATGTCTTTTCATGTTGACATCCATCCCGTCAAGCCCTCGTTAAGCCATTGAAGTGTCACATGGGGCCTGGGGGAGGCGGTGCACCCTGTGAAATTACACGTCCGAAGATTTGGATTTGATTTCCAGCCCTCTGCCAGTCAGTCTGCCAGGCACTTTCATGTGACAAGCCTTAGGCGAGTCCCTTTCTGTCTCTGATTCCCGATTCCTTCACAGGGATTTATGTGGGCCTTAATGCCCATTGGGAAAAGATCCCTCTGCCAGCTCAGTGCCTGCTTTCTTGGTTTGACTTGTCAATCTGGACTTGAATACACCTTTGGTTTTGGATTGACTCTATTACCTCTCCTAGAAATTAACACACAAAACTGACAGCTGATTGACAAGATGAGAAGCAGTTTTCCAAAATTCAAATTGAACTTAATCCTTTCTTACTAAAAGAATGCTCAAATCAAGGGGACACAGCTCACTCGTTTTGACTTCATGAGCTATGGCAGGTAGAGACAACTTTTTGAAAATACACAGCTAAAACTGTCCGTTCTTTGAATGCTAGACATGTTTTTCAGAATACACAGCTAAAACGGTCCCCGCATAAGTGCTTTAGCACTTAAAGCGGGTACCGTTTTAGCTCTGTATTTTGAAAAATTGTGTGCTCTTCAAAGAGAAAGCTACTTTTGCTGTGTCTTTGGGCTCGAGGGGAAATGGGAGTCCTCTTCAGTCAGCAGGGACGACACCTGAGTCCTTTGCAGTCCCCTTGTCTGCCTCTGAGGGTGAAATGAGAGTGGTCCCTGTCATCATGAGCCATGTCTGAAAGAATTATTCACATTCCCTACGAGAATAGACGGGTGAAATAGCAAAAGGTGTGTCTTCCTTTGGAGCATGGACAGGTTCAAAGCCCACCTCATACCACCAAGTATTTTGCTGAACACGAGCAGTTGTGTGTGCGGCCCATGTTTGGGTGATTTTTGTGTCATGTCTGTGTGTGTGTGTGTGTGTGTGTCTGTGTGTGTGTGTCTGTATTTCTGTCTCCATTCCTGAGCAGCAAATATTTTTTCCTCTTTTAACATGTTAATCACAACTGTGGATGAAGCCCAGCACTCCTGAAAACACAATCCATGTATGGTTGAAGGAAATTTTCTTGGTGATGAGTGAGAGGTTGGTGACTGAAACCAGCTCATTTCCCATTGACCACTGAGGTCACATCTCTCAGGTGAGAAGCAAAGTGAGAATTTGAACCAGGCACATTCTCCTTAGAGACAATGGGCCAAAGACAGGTCCGATGGAATCGAATGTCTTTTCTTGTTGACATCTATCCCGTCAAGTCCTCGTTAAGCCATTGAAGTGTCACATTGGGCCTGGGGGAGGCGGTGCACCCTGTGAAATTACACGTCCGAAGATTTGGATTTGATTTCCTGCCCTCTGCCAGTCAGTCTGCCAGGCACTTTCATGTGACAAGCCTTAGGCGAGTCCCTTTCTGTCTCTGATTCCCGATTCCTTCACAGGGATTTATGTGGGCCTTAACGCCCACTGGGAAAAGATCCCTCTGCCAGCTCAGAGCCTGATTTCTTGGTTTGACTTGTCAATCTGGACTTGAATACACCTTTGGATTTGGATTGACTCTATTACCTCTCCTAGAAATTAACACACAAAACTGACAGCTGATTGACAAGATGAGAAGCAGTTTTCCAAAATTCAAATTGAACTTAATCCTTTCTTACTAAAAGAATGCTCAAATCAAGGGGACACAGCTCACTCGTTTTGACTTCATGAGCTATGGCAGGTAGAGACAACTTTTTGAAAATACACAGCTAAAACTGTCCGTGCTTTGAATGCTAGACATGTTTTTCAGAATACACAGCTAAAACGGTCCCCGCTTTAAGTGCTAAAGCACTTGAAGCGGGGACCGTTTTAGCTGTGTATTTTGAAAAAGTTGTGTGCTCTTCAAAGAGAAAGCTACTTTTGCTGTGTCTTTGGGTTCGAGGGGAAATGGGAGTCCTCTTCAGTCAGCAGGGACGACACCTGAGTCCTTTGCATTCCTCTTGTCTGCCTCTGAGGGTGAAATGAGAGTGGTCCCTGTCATCATGAGCCATGTCTGAAAGAATTATTCACATTCCCTACGAGAATAGATGGGTGAAATAGCAAAAGTTGTGTCTTCCTTTGGAGCATGGACGGGTTCAAAGCCCACCTCATACCACTAAGTATTTTGCTGAACACGAGCAGTTGTGTGTGCGGCCTGTGTTTGGGGGATTTTTGTGTCGTGTGTGTGTGTGTGTGTGTGTGTGTGTGTGTGTCTGTGTGTGTGTGTCTGTTTTTCTGTCTCCATTCCTGAGCAGCAAATCTTTTTTCCTCTTTTAGCATGTTACTCACAACTGTGGATGAAGCCCAGCACTCCTGAAAACACTATCCATGTATGGTTGAAGGAAATTTTCTTGGTGATGAGTGAGAGGTTGGTGACTGAAACCAGCTCATTTCCCATTGACCACTGAGGTCACATCTCTCAGGTGAGAAGCAAAGTGAGAATTTGAACCAGGCACATTCTTTTTAGAGACATGGGCCAAACACATGTCCGATGGAATCGAATGTCTTTTCATGCTGACATCCATCCCGTCAAGCCCTCGTTAAGCCATTGAAGTGTCACATTGGGCCTGGGGGAGGCGGTGCCCCCTGTGAAATTACACGTCCGAAGATTTGGATTTGATTTACAGCCCTCTGCCAGTCAGTATGCCAGGCACTTTCATGTGACAAGCCTTAGGCGAGTCCCTTTCTGTCTCTGATTCCCGATTCCTTCACAGGGATTTATGTGGGCCTTAACGCCCACTGGGAAAAGATCCCTCTGCCAGCTCAGTGCCTGCTTTCTTGGTTTGACTTGTCAATCTGGACTTGAATACACCTTTGGTTTTGGATTGACTCTATTACCTCTCCTAGAAATTAACACACAAAACTGACAGCTGATTGACAAGATGAGAAGCAGTTTTCCAAAATTCAAATTGAACTTAATCCTTTCTTCCTAAAAGAATGCTCAAATGAAGGGGACACTGCTCACTCGTTTTGACTTCATGAGCTATGGCAGGTAGAGACAATTTTTTGAAAATACACAGCTAAAACTGTCCGTGCTTTGAATGCTAGACATGTTTTTCAGTTTTAAGTGCTTTAGCACTTAAAGCGGGACCGTTTTAGCTGTGTATTTTGAAAAAGTTGTGTGCTCTTCAAAGAGAAAGCTACTTTTGCTCTGTCTTTGGGTTCGAGGGGAAATGGGAGTCCTCTTCAGTCAGCTGGGACGACACCTGAGTCCTTTGCAGTCCTCTTTTCTGCCTCTGAGGGTGAAATGAGAGTGGTCCCTGTCATCATGAGCAATGTCTGAAAGAATTATTCACATTCCCTACGAGAATAGACGGGTGAAATAGCAAAAGGTGTGTCTTCCTTTGGAAGATGGACGGGTTCAAAGCCCACCTCATACCACTAAGTATTTTGCTGAACACGAGCAGTTGTGTGTGCGGCCTGTGTTTGGGTGATTTTTGTGTCATGTGTGTGTGTGTGTGTGTGTGTGTGTGTCTGGTGTCTGTGTGTGTGTCTGTATTTCTGTCTCCATGCCTGAGCAGCAAATCTTTTTTTCTCTTTTAGCATGTTACTCACAACTGTGGATGAAGCCCAGCACTCCTGAAAACACAATCCATGTATGGTTGAAGGAAATTTTCTTGGTGATGAGTGAGAGGTTGGTGACTGAAACCAGCTCATTTCCCATTGACCACTGAGGTCACATCTCTCAGGTGAGAAGCAAAGTGAGAATTTGAACCAGGCACATTCTCCTTAGAGACAATGGGCCAAAGACAGGTTCGATGGAATCGAATGTCTTTTCATGTTGACATCCATCCCGTCAAGCCCTCGTTAAGCCATTGAAGTGTCACATTGGGCCTGGGGAGGCGGTGCACCCTGTGAAATTACACGTCCGAAGATTTGGATTTGATTTACAGCCCTCTGCCAGTCAGTCTGCCAGGCACTTTCATGTGACAAGCCTTAGGCGAGACCCTTTCTGTCTCTGATTCCCGATTCCTTCACAGGGATTTATGTGGGCCTTAACGCCCACTGGGAAAAGATCCCTCTGCCAGCTCAGTGCCTGCTTTCTTGGTTTGACTTGTCAATCTGGACTTGAATACACCTTTGGTTTTGGATTGACTCTATTACCTCTCCTAGAAATTAACACACAAAACTGACAGCTGATTGACAAAATGAGAAGCAGTTTTCCAAAATTCAAATTGAACTTAATCCTTTCTTCCTAAAAGAATGCTCAAATCAAGGGGACACAGCTCACTCGTTTTGACTTCATGAGCTATGGCAGGTAGAGACAACTTTTTGAAAATACACAGCTAAAACTGTCCGTGCTTTGAATGCTAGACATGTTTTTCAGTTTTAAGTGCTTTAGCACTTAAAGCGGGACCATTTTAGCTGTGTATTTTGAAAAAGTTGTGTGCTCTTCAAAGAGAAAGCTACCTTTGCTGTGTCTTTGGGTTCGAGGGGAAATGGGAGTCCTCTTCAGTCAGCAGGGACGACACCTGAGTCCTTTGCAGTCCTCTTGTCTGCCTCTGAGGGTGAAATGAGAGTGGTCCCTGTCATCATGAGCCATGTCTGAAAGAATTATTCACATTCCCTACGAGAATAGACGGGTGAAATAGCAAAAGTTGTGTCTTCCTTTGGAGCATGGACGGGTTCAAAGCTCACCTCATACCAATAAATATTTTGCTGAACACCAGCAGTTCTGTGTGCGGCCTGTGTTTGGGTGATTTTTGTGTCGTGTGTGTGTGTGTGTGTGTGTGTGTGTGTCTGTGTCTGTGTGTATGTTTCTGCGTTTCTGTCTCCATTCCTGAGCAGCAAATCTTTTTTCCTCTTTTAGCATGTTACTCACAACTGTGGATGAAGCCCAGCACTCCTGAAAACACAATCCATGTATGGTTGAAGGAAATTTTCTTGGTGATGTGTGAGAGGTTGGTGACTGAAACCAGCTCATTTCCCATTGACCACTGAGGTCACATCTCTCAGGTGAGAAGCAAAGTGAGAATTTGAACCCGGCACATTCTCCTTAGAGACAATGGGCCAAAGACAGGTCCGATGGAATCGAATGTCTTTTCATGTTGACATCCATCCCGTCAAGCACTCGTTAAGCCATTGAAGTGTCACATTGGGCCTGGGGGAGGCGGTGCACCCTGTGAAATTACACGTCCGAAGATTTGGATTTGATTTCCAGCCCTCTGCCAGTCAGTCTGCCAGGCACTTTCATGTGACAAGCCTTAGGCGAGTCTCTTTCTGTCTCTGATTCCTGATTCCTTCACAGGGATTTATGTGGGCCTTAACGCCCTCTGGGAAAAGATCCCTCTGCCAGCTCAGTGCCTGCTTTCTTGGTTTGACTTGTCAACCTGGACTTGAATACACCTTCGGTTTTGGATTGACTCTATTACCTCTCCTAGAAATTAACACACAAAACTGACAGCTGATTGACAAGATGAGAAGCAGTTTTCCAAAATTCAAATTGAACTTAATCCTTTCTTACTAAAAGAATGCTCAAATCAAGGGGACACAGCTCACTCGTTTAGACTTCATGAGCTATGGCAGGTAGAGACAACTTTTTGAAAATACACAGCTAAAACTGTCCGTGCTTTGAATGCTAGACATGTTTTTCAGAATACACAGCTAAAACGGTCCCCGCTTTAAGTGCTTTAGCACGTAAAGCGGGGACCGTTTTAGCTGTGTATTTTGAAAAAGTTGTGTGCTCTTCAAATAGAAAGCTACTTTTGCTGTGTCTTTGGGTTCGAGGGAAAATGGGAGTCCTCTTCAGTCAGCAGGGACGTCACCTGAGTCCTTTGCAGTCCTCCTGTCTGCCTCTGAGGGTGAAATGAGATTGGTCCCTGTCATCATGAGCCATGTCTGAAAGAATAATTCACATTCCCTACGAGAATAGACGGGTGAAATAGCAAAAGGTGTGTCTTCCTTTGGAGCATGGACGGGTTCAAAGCCCACCTCATACCACTAAGTATTTTGCTGAACACGAGCAGTTGTGTGTGCGGCCTGTGTTTGGGTGATTTTTGTGTCGTGTGTGTGTGTGTGTGTGTGTCTGTGTGTGTGTGTCTGTATTTCTGTCTCCATTCCTGAGCAGCAAATCTTTTTTCCTCTTTTAGCATGTTACTCACAACTGTGGATGAAGCCCAGCACTCCTGAAAACACAATCCATGTATGGTTGAAGGAAATTTTCTTGGCGATGAGTGAGAGGTTGGTGACTGAAACCAGCTCATTTCCCATTGACCACTGAGGTCACATCTCTCAGGTGAGAAGCAAAGTGAGAATTTGAACCAGGCACATTCTCCTTAGAGACAATGGGCCAAAGACGGGTCCGATGGAATCGAATGTCTTTTCATGTTGACATCCATCCCGTCAAGCCCTCGTTAAGCCATTGAAGTGTCACATTGGGCCTGGGGGAGGCGGTGCACCCTGTGAAATTACACGTCCGAAGATTTGGATTTGATTTCCAGCCCTCTGCCAGTCAGTCTGCCAGGCACTTTCACGTGACAAGCCTTAGGCGAGTCCCTTTCTGTCTCTGATTCCCGATTCCTTCACAGGGATTTATGTGGGCCTTAACGCCCACTGGGAAAAGATCCCTCTGCCAGCTCAGTGCCTGCTTTCTTGGTTTGACTTGTCAATCTGGACTTGAATACACCTTTGGTTTTGGATTGACTCTATTACCTCTCCTAGAAATTAACACACAAAACTGACAGCTGATTGACAAGATGAGAAGCAGTTTTCCAAAATTCGAATTGAACTTAATCCTTTCTTCCTAAAAGAATGCTCAAATGAAGGGGACACTGCTCACTCGTTTTGACTTCATGAGCTATGGCAGGTAGAGACAATTTTTTGAAAATACACAGCTAAAACTGTCCGTGCTTTGAATGCTAGACATGTTTTTCAGTTTTAAGTGCTTTAGCACTTAAAGCGGGACCGTTTTAGCTGTGTATTTTGAAAAAGTTGTGTGCTCTTCAAAGAGAAAGCTACTTTTGCTCTGTCTTTGGGTTCGAGGGGAAATGGGAGTCCTCTTCAGTCAGCAGGGACGACACCTGAGTCCTTTGCAGTCCTCTTTTCTGCCTCTGAGGGTGAAATGAGAGTGGTCCCTGTCATCATGAGCCATGTCTGAAAGAATTATTCACATTCCCTACGAGAATAGACGGGTGAAATAGCAAAAGGTGTGTCTTCCTTTGGAGCATGGACGGGTTCAAAGCCCACCTCATACCACTAAGTATTTTGCTGAACACGAGCAGTTGTGTGTGCGGCCTGTGTTTGGGTGATTTTTGTGTCGTGTGTGTGTGTGTGTGTGTGTGTGTGTGTCTGTGTGTGTGTGTGTCTGTATTTCTGTCTCCATTCCTGAGCAGCAAATCTTTTTGCCTCTTTTAGCCTGTTACTCACAACTGTGGATGAAGCCCAGCACTCCTGAAAACACAATCCATGTATGGTTGAAGGAAATTTTCTTGGTGATGAGTGAGAGGTTGGTGACTGAAACCAGCTCATTTCCCATTGACCACTGAGGTCACATCTCTCAGGTGAGAAGCAAAGTGAGAATTTGAACCAGGCACATTCTCCTTAGAGACAATTGGCCAAAGACAGGTCCGATGGAATCGAATGTCTTTTCATGTTGACATCCATCCCGTCAAGCCCTCGTTAAGCCATTGAAGTGTCACATTGGGCCTGGGGGAGGCGGTGCACCCTGTGAAATTACACGTCCGAAGATTTGGATTTGATTTCCAGCCCTCTGCCAGTCAGTCTGCCAGGCACTTTCATGTGACAAGCCTTAGGCGAGTCCCTTTCTGTCTCTGATTCCCGATTCCTTCACAGGGATTTATGTGGGCCTTAACGCCCACTGGGAAAAGATCCCTCTGCCAGCTCAGTGCCTGCTTTCTTGGTTTGACTTGTCAATCTGGACTTGAATACACCTTTGGTTTTGGATTGACTCTATTACCTCTCCTAGAAATTAACACACAAAACTGACAGCTGATTGACAAGATGAGAAGCAGTTTTCCAAAATTCAAATTGAACTTAATCCTTTCTTACTAAAAGAATGCTCAAATCAAGGGGACACAGCTCACTCGTTTTGACTTCATGAGCTATGGCAGGTAGAGACAACTTTTTGAAAATACACAGCCAAAACTGTCCGTGCTTTGAATGCTAGACATGTTTTTCAGAATACACAGCTAAAACGGTCCGCGCTTTAAGTGCTAAAGCACTTAAAAACGGGGACCGTTTTAGCTGTGTATTTTGAAAAAGTTGTGTGCTCTTCAAAGAGAAAGCTACTTTTGCTGTGTCTTTGGGTTCGAGGGGAAATGGGAGTCCTCTTCAGTCAGCAGGGACGACACCTGAGTCCTTTGCAGTCCTCTTGTCTGCCTCTGAGGGTGAAATGAGAGTGGTCCCTGTCATCATGAGCCATGTCTGAAAGAATTATTCACATTCCCTACGAGAATAGACGGGTGAAATAGCAAAAGGTGTGTCTTCCTTTGGAGCATGGACGGGTTCAAAGCCCACCTCATACCACTAAGTATTTTGCTGAACACGAGCAGTTGTGTGTGCGTCCTGTGTTTGGGTGATTTTTGTGTTATGTGTGTGTGTGTGTGTGTGTCTGTGTGTGTGTGTCTGTATTTCTGTCTCCATTCCTGAGAAGCAAATCTTTTTTCCTCTTTTAGCATGTTACTCACAACTGTGGATGAAGACCAGCACTCCTGAAAACACAATCCATGTATGGTTGAAGGAAATGTTCTTGGTGATGAGTGAGAGGTTGGTGACTGAAACCAGCTCATTTCCCATTGACCACTGAGGTCACATCTCTCAGTTGAGAAGCAAAGTGAGAATTTGAACCAGGGACATTCTCCTTAGAGACAATGGGCCAAAGACAGGTCCGATGGAATCGAATGTCTTTTCATGTTGACATCCATCCCGTCAAGCCCTCGTTAAGCCATTGAAGTGTCACATTGGGCCTGGGGGAGGCGGTGCACCCTGTGAAATTACACGTCCGAAGATTTGGATTTGATTTCCAGCCCTCTGCCAGTCAATCTGCCAGGCACTTTCATGTGACAAGCCTTAGGCGAGTCCCTTTCTGTCTCTGATTCCCGATTCCTTCACAGGGATTTATGTGGGCCTTAACGCCCACTGGGAAAAGATCCCTCTGCCAGCTCAGTGCCTGCTTTCTTGGTTTGACTTGTCAAACTGGACTTGAATACACCTTTGGTTTTGGATTGACTCTATTACCTCTCCTAGAAATTAACACAGAAAACTGACAGCTGATTGACAAGATGAGAAGCAGTTTTCCAAAATTCAAATTGAACTTAATCCTTTCTTACTAAAAGAATGCTCAAATCAAGGGGACACAGCTCACTCGTTTTGACTTCATGAGCTATGGCAGGTAGAGACAACTTTTTGAAAATACACAGCTAAAACTGTCCGTGCTTTGAATGCTAGACATGCTTTTCAGTTTTAAGTGCTTTAGCACATAAAGCGGGACCGTTTTAGCTGTGTATTTTGAAAAAGTTGTGTGCTCTTCAAAGAGAAAGCTACTTTTGCTATGTCTTTGGGTTCGAGGGGAAATGGGAGTCCTCTTCAGTCAGCAGGGACGACACCTGAGTCCTTTGCAGTCCTCTTGTCTGCCTCTGAGGGTGAAATGAGAGTGGTCCCTGTCATCATGAGCCATGTCTGAAAGAATTATTCACATTCCCTACGAGAATAGACGGGTGAAATAGCAAAAGGTGTGTCTTCCTTTGGAGCATGGACGGGTTCAAAGCCCACCTCATACCACTAAGTATTTTGCTGAACACGAGCAGTTGTGTGTGCGGCCTGTGTTTGGGTGATTTTTGTGTCGTGTGTGTGTGTGTGTGTGTGTGTGTCTGTGTGTGTGTGTCTGTATTTCTGTCTCCATTCCTGAGCAGCAAATCTTTTTGCCTCTTTTAGCCAGTTACTCACAACTGTGGATGAAGCCCAGCACTCCTGAAAACACAATCCATGTATGGTTGAAGGAAATTTTCTTGGTGATGAGTGAGAGGTTGGTGACTGAAACCAGCTCATTTCCCATTGACCATTGAGGTCACATCTCTCAGGTGAGAAGCAAAGTGAGAATTTGAACCAGGCACATTCTCCTTAGAGACAATGAGCCAAAGACAGGTCCGATGGAATCGAATGTCTTTTCATGTTGACATCCATCCCGCCAAGCCCTCGTTAAGCGATTGAAGTGTCACATTGGGCCTGGGGGATGCGGTGCACCCTGTGAAATTACACGTCCGAAGATTTGGATTTGATTTCCAGCCCTCTGCCAGTCAGTCTGCCAGGCACTTTCATGTGACAAGCCTTAGGCGAGTCCCTTTCTGTCTCTGATTCCCGATTCCTTCACAGGGATTTATGTGGGCCTTAACGCCCACTGGGAAAAGATCCCTCTGCCAGCTCAGTGCCTGCTTTCTTGGTTTGACTTGTCAATCTGGACTTGAATACACCTTTGGTTTTGGATTGACTCTATTACCTCTCCTAGAAATTAACACACAAAACTGACAGCTGATTGACAAGATGAGAAGCAGTTTTCCAAAATTCAAATTGAACTTAATCCTTTCTTCCTAAAAGAATGCTCAAACCAAGGGGACACAGCTCACTCGTTTTGACTTCATGAGCTATGGCAGGTAGAGACAACTTTTTGAAAATACACAGCTAAAACTGTCCGTGCTTTGAATGCTAGACATGTTTTTCAGAATACACAGCTAAAACGGACCCCGCTTTAAGTGCTAAAGCACTTAAAAACGGGGACCGTTTTAGCTGTGTATTTTGAAAAAGTTGTGTGCTCTTCAAAGAGAAAGCTACTTTTGCTGTGTCTTTGGGTTCGAGGGGAAATGGGAGTCCTCTTCAGTCAGCAGGGACGACACCTGAGTCCTTTGCAGTCCTCTTGTCTGCCTCTGAGGGTGAAATGAGAGTGGTCCCTGTCATCATGAGCCATGTCTGAAAGAATTATTCACATTCCCTACGAGAATAGACGGGTGAAATAGCAAAAGGTGTGTCTTCCTTTGGAGCATGGACGGGTTCAAAGCCCACCTCATACCACTAAGTATTTTGCTGAACACGAGAAGTTGTGTGTGCGGCCTGTGTTTGGGTGATTTTTGTGTCATGTGTGTGTGTGTGTGTTTGTCTGTGTGTGTGTGTCTGTATTTCTCTCATTCCTGAGCAGCAAATCTTTTTTCCTCTTTTAGCATGTTACTCACAACTGTGGATGAAGACCAGCACTCCTGAAAACACAATCCATGTATGGTTGAAGGAAATTTTCTTGGTGATGAGTGAGACGTTGGTGACTGAAACCAGCTCATTTCCCATTGACCACTGAGGTCACATCTCTCAGTTGAGAAGCAAAGTGAGAATTTGAACCAGGGACATTCTCCTTAGAGACAATGGGCCAAAGACAGGTCCGATGGAATCGAATGTCTTTTCATGTTGACATCCATCCCGTCAAGCCCTCGTTAAGCCATTGAAGTGTCACATTAGGCCTGGGGGAGGCGGTGCACCCTGTGAAATTACATGTCCGAAGATTTGGATTTGATTTCCAGCCCTCTGCCAGTCAGTCTGCCAGGCACTTTCATGTGACAAGCCTTAGGCGAGTCCCTTTCTGTCTCTGATTCCCGATTCCTTCACAGGGATTTATGTGGGCCTTAACGCCCACTGGGAATAGATCTCTCTGCCAGCTCAGTGCCTGCTTTCTTGGTTTGACTTGTCAACCTGGACTTGAATACACCTTTGGTTTTGGATTGACTCTATTACCTCTCCTAGAAATTAACACAGAAAACTGACAGCTGATTGACAAGATGAGAAGCAGTTTTCCAAAATTCAAATTGAACTTAATCCTTTCTTACTAAAAGAATGCTCAAATCAAGGGGACACAGCTCACTCGTTTTGACTTCATGAGCTATGGCAGGTAGAGACAACTTTTTGAAAATACACAGCTAAAACTGTCCGTGCTTTGAATGCTAGACATGCTTTTCAGTTTTAAGTGTTTTAGCACATAAAGCGGGACCGTTTTAGCTGTGTATTTTGAAAAAGTTGTTTGCTCTTCAAAGAGAAAGCTACTTTTGCTATGTCTTTGGGTTCGAGGGGAAATGGGAGTCCTCTTCAGTCAGCAGGGACGACACCTGAGTCCTTTGCAGTCCTCTTGTCTGCCTCTGAGGGTGAAATGAGAGTGGTCCCTGTCATCATGAGCCATGTCTGAAAGAATTATTCACATTCCCTACGAGAATAGACGGGTGAAATAGCAAAAGGTGTGTCTTCCTTTGGAGCATGGACGGGTTCAAAGCCCACCTCATACCACTAAGTATTTTGCTGAACACGAGCAGTTGTGTGTGCGTCCTGTGTTTGGGTGATTTTTGTGTCGTGTGTGTGTGTGTGTGTGTGTGTGTGTCTGTGTGTGTGTGTCTGTATTTCTGTCTCCATTCCTGAGCAGCAAATCTTTTTGCCTCTTTTAGCCTGTTACTCACAACTGTGGATGAAGCCCAGCACTCCTGAAAACACAATCCATGTATGGTTGAAGGAAATTTTCTTGGTGATGAGTGAGAGGTTGGTGACTGAAACCAGCTCATTTCCCATTGACCACTGAGGTCACATCTCTCAGGTGAGAAGCAAAGTGAGAATTTGAACCAGGCACATTCTCCTTAGAGACAATGGGCCAAAGACTGGTCCGATGGAATCGAATGTCTTTTCATGTTGACATCCATCCCGTCAAGCCCTCGTTAAGCCCTTGAAGTGTCACATTGGGCCTGGGGGAGGCGGTGCACCCTGTGAAATTACACATCCGAAGATTTGGATTTGATTTCCAGCCCTCTGCCAGTCAGTCTGCCAGGCACTTTCATGTGACAAGCCTTAGGCGAGTCCCTTTCTGTCTCTGATTCCCGATTCCTTCACAGGGATTTATGTGGGCCTTAACGCCCACTGGGAAAAGATCCCTCTGCCAGCTCAGTGCCTGCTTTCTTGGTTTGACTTGTCACTCTGGACTTGAATACACCTTTGGTTTTGGATTGACTCTTTTACCTCTCCTAGAAATTAACACACAAAACTGACAGCTGATTGACAAGATGAGAAGCAGTTTTACAAAATTCAAATTGAACTTAATCCTTTCTTACTAACAGAATGCTCAAATCAAGGGGACACAGCTCACTCGTTTTGACTTCATGAGCTATGGCAGGTAGAGACAACTTTTTGAAAATACACAGCTAAAACTGTCCGTGCTTTGAATGCTAGACATGTTTTTCAGAATACAAAGCTAAAACGGTCCCCGCTTTAAGTGCTTTATTAGCTGTGTATTTTAAAAAAGTTGTGTGCTCTTCAAAGAGAAAGCTACTTTTGCTGTATCTTTGGGTTCGAGCGGAAATGGGAGTCCTCTTCAGTCAGCAGGGACGACACCTGAGTCCTTTGCAGTCCTCTTGTCTGCCGCTGAGGGTGAAATGAGAGTGGTCCCTGTCATCATGAGCCACGTCTGAAAGAATTATTCACATTCCCTACGAGAATAGACGGGTGAAATAGCAAAAAGTGTGTCTTCCTTTGGCGCATGGATGGGTTCAAAGCCCACCTCATACCACTAAGTATTTTGCTGAACACGAGCAGTTGTGTGTGCGGCCTGTGTTTGGGTGATTTTTGTGTGATATTTGTGTGTGTGTGTGTGTGTGTGTTTGTGTGTCTGTGTGTCTGTGAGTGTGTGTCTGTATTTCTGTCTCCATTCCTGAGCAGCAAATCTTTTTTCCTCTTTTAGCATGTTACTCACAACTGTGGATGAAGCCCAGCACTCCTGAAAATACAATCCATGTATGGTTGAAGGAAATTTTCTTGGTGATGAGTGAGAGGTTGGTGACTGAAACCAGCTCATTTCCCATTGACCACTGAGGTCACATCTCTCAGGTGAGAAGCAAAGTGAGAATTTGAACCAGGCACATTCTCCTTAGAGACAATGGGCCAAAGACAGGTCCGATGGAATCGAATGTCTTTTCATGTTGACATCCATCCCGTCAAGCCCTCGTTAAGCCATAGAAGTGTCACATTGGGCCTGTGGGAGGCGGTACACCCTGTGAAATTACACGTCCGAGGATTTGGATTTGATTTCCAGCCCTCTGCCAGTCAGTCTGCCAGGCACTTTCATGTGACAAGCCTTAGGCGAGTCCCTTTCTGTCTCTGATTCCCGATTCCTTCACAGGGATTTATGTGGGCCTTAACGCCCACTGGGAAAAGATCCCTCTGCCAGCTCAGTGCCTGCTTTCTTGGTTTGACTTGTCAATCTGGACTTGAATACACCTTTGGTTTTGGATTGACTCTATTACCTCTCCTAGAAATTAACACACAAAACTGACAGCTGATTGACAAGATGAGAAGCAGTTTTCCAAAATTCAAATTGAACTTAATCCTTTCTTACTAAAAGAATGCTCAAATCAAGGGGACACAGCTCACTCGTTTTGACTTCATGAGCTATGGCAGGTAGAGACAACTTTTTGAAAATACACAGCTAAAACTGTCCGTGCTTTGAATGCTAGACATGTTTTTCAGAATACACAGCTAAAGTGGGGACCGTTTTAGCTGTGTATTTTGAAAAAGTTGTGTGCTCTTCAAAGAGAAAGCTAATTTTGCTGTGTCTTTGTGTTCGAGGGGAAATGGGAGTCCTCTTCAGTCAGAAGGGACGACACCTGAGTCCTTTGCAGTCCTCCTGTCTGCCTCTGAGAGTGAAATGAGAGTGGTCCCTGTCATCATGAGCCATGTCTGAAAGAATTATTCACATTCCCTACGAGAATAGACGGGTGAAATAGCAAAAGTTGTGTCTTCCTTTGGAGCATGGACGGGTTCAAAGCCCACCTCATACCACTAAGTATTTTGCTGAACACAAGCAGTTGTGTGTGCGGCCTGTGTTTGGGTGATTTTTGTGTCATGTGTGTTTGTGTGTGTGTGTGTGTGTGTGTGTGTGTGTCTGTGTGTGTGTGTGTCTGTATTTCTGTCTCCATTCCTGGTCAGCAAATCTTTTTTCCTCTTTTAGCATGTTACTCACAACTGTGGATGAAGCCCAGCACTCCTGAAAACACAATCCATGTATGGTTGAAGGAAATTTTCTTGGTGATGAGTGAGAGGTTGGTGACTGAAACCAGCTCATTTCCCATTGACCACTGAGGTCACATCTCTCAGGTGAGAAGCAAAGTGAGAATTTGAACCAGGCACATTCTCCTTAGAGACAATGGGCCAAAGACAGGTCCGATGGAATCGAATGTCTTTTCATGTTGACATCCATCCCGTCAAGCCCTCGTTAAGCCATTGAAGTGTCACATTGGGCCAGGGGGAGGCGGTGCACCCTGTGAAATTACACGTCCGAAGATTTGGATTTGATTTCCAGCCCTCTGCCAGTCAGTCTGCCAGGCACATTCATGTGACAAGCCTTAGGCGAGTCCCTTTCTGTCTCTGATTCCCGATTCCTTCACAGGGATTTATGTGGGCCTTAACGCCCACTGGGAAAAGATCCCTCTGCCTGCTCAGTGCCTGCTTTCTTGGTTTGACTTGTCAATCTGGACTTGAATACACCTTTGGTTTTGGATTGACTCTATTGCCTCTCCTAGAAATTAACACACAATACTGACAGCTGATTGACAAGATGAGAAGCAGTTTTCCAAAATTCAAATTGAACTTAATCCTTTCTTACTAAAAGAATGCTCAAATCAAGGGGACACAGCTCACTCGTTTTGACTTCATGAGCTATGGCAGGTAGAGACAACTTTTTGAAAATACACAGCTAAAACTGTCCGTGCTTTGAATGCTAGACATGTTCTTCAGAATACACAGATAAAGTGGGGACCGTTTTAGCTGTGTATTTTGAAAAAGTTGTGTGCTCTTCAAAGAGAAAGCTACTTTTGCTGTGTCTTTGGGTTCGAGGGGAAATGGGAGTCCTCTTCAGTCAGCAGGGATGACACCTGAGTCCTTGGCAGTCCTCTTGTCTGCCTCTGAGGGTGAAATGAGAGTGGTCCTTGTCATCATGAGCCATGTCTGAAAGAATTATTCACATTCCCTACGAGAATAGACGGGTGAAATAGCAAAAGGTGTGTCTTCCTTTGGAGCATGGACGGGTTCAAAGCCCACCTCATACCACTAAGTATTTTGTTGAACACTAGCAGTTGTGTGTGCGGCCTGTGTTTCGGTGATTTTTGTGTCGTGTGTGGGTGTGTGTGTGTGTGTGTGTGTGTCTGTGTGTGTGTGTGTCTGTATTTCTCTCTCCATTCCTGAGCAGCAAATCTTTTTTCCTCTTTTATCATGTTACTCACAACTGTGGATGAAGACCAGCACTCCTGAAAACACAATCCATGTATGGTTGAAGGAAATTTTCTTGGTGATGAGTGAGAGGTTGGTGACTGAAACCAGCTCATTTCCCATTGACCACTGAGGTCACATCTCTCAGGTGAGAAGCAAAGTGAGAATTTGAACCAGGCACATTCTCCTTAGAGACAACGGGCCAAAGACAGGTCCGATGGAATCGAATGTCTTTTCATGTTGACATCCATCCCGTCAAGCCCTCGTTAAGCCATTGAAGTGTCACATTGGGCCTGGGGGAGGCGGTGCACCCTGTGAAATTACACGTCCAAAGATCTGGATTTGATTTCCAGCCCTCTGCCAGTCAGTCTGCCAGGCACTTTCATGTGACAAGCCTTAGGCGAGTCCCTTTCTGTCTCTGATTCCCGATTCCTTCACAGGGATTTATGTGGGCCTTAATGCCCACTGGGAAAAGATCCCTCTGCCAGCTCAGAGCGTGCTTTCTTGGTTTGACTTGTCAATCTGGACTTGAATACACCTTTGGTTTTGGATTGACTCTTTTACCTCTCCTAGAAATTAACACACAAAACTGACAGCTGATTGACAAGATGAGAAGCAGTTTTCCAAAATTCAAATTGAACTTAATCCTTTCTTCGTAAAAGAATGCTCAAATCAAGGGGACACAGCTCACTCGTTTTGACTTCATGAGCTATGGCAGGTAGAGACAACTTTTTGAAAATACACAGCTAAAACTGTCCGTGCTTTGAATGCTAGACATGTTTTTCAGAATACACAGCTAAAACGGTCCCCGCTTTAAGTGCTAAACCACTTAAAGCGGGGACCGTTTTAGCTGTGTATTTTGAAAAAGTTGTGTGCTCTTCAAAGAGAAAGCTACTTTTGCTGTGTCTTTGGGTTCGAGGGGAAATGGGAGTCCTCTTCAGTCAGCAGGGACGACACCTGAGTCCTTTGCAGTCCTCTAGTCTGCCTCTGAGGGTGAAATGAGAGTGGTCCCTGTAATCATGAGCCATGTCTGAAAGAATTATTCACATTCCCTACGAGAATAGACGGGTGAAATAGCAAAAGGTGTGTCTTCCTTTGGAGCATGGACGGGTTCAAAGCCCACCTCATACCACTAAGTATTTTGCTGAACACGAGCAGTTGTGTGTGCGGCCTGTGTTTGGGTGATTTTTGTGTCATGTGTGTGTGTGTGAGTGTGTGTGTGTGTGTGTGTGTGTGTGTGTGTGTCTGTGTGTGTGTGTCTGTATTTCTCTCTCCATTCCTGAGCAGCAAATCTTTTTTCCTCTTTTAGCATGTTACTCACAACTGTGGATGAAGCCCAGCACTCCTGAAAACAGAATCCATGTATGGTTGAAGGAAATTTTCTTGGTGATGAGTGAGAGGTTGGTGACTGAAACCAGCTCATTTCCCATTGACCACTGAGGTCACATCTCTCAGGTGAGAAGCAAAGTGAGAATTTGAACCAGGCACATTCTCCTTAGAGACAATGAGCCAAAGACGGGTCCGATGGAATCGAATGTCTTTTCATGTTGACATCCATCCCGTCAAGCCCTCGTTAAGCCATTGAAGTGTCACATTGGGCCTGGGGGAGGCGGTGCACCCTGTGAAATTACACGTCCGAAGATCTGGATTTGATTTCCAGCCCTCTGCCAGTCAGTCTGCCAGGCACTTTCATGTGACAAGCCTTAGGCGAGTCCCTTTCTGACTCTGATTCCCGATTCCTTCACAGGGATTTATGTGGGCCTTAACGCCCACTGGGAAAAGATCCCTCTGCCAGCTCAGTGCCTGCTTTCTTGGTTTGACTTGTCAATCTGGACTTGAATACACCTTTGGTTTTGGATTGACTCTATTACCTCTCCTAGAAATTAAGACACAAAACTGACAGCTGATTGACAAGATGAGAAGCAGTTTTCCAAAATTCAAATTGAACGTAATCCTTTCTTCCTAAAAGAATGCTGAAATCAAGGGGACACAGCTCACTCGTTTTGACTTCATGAGCTATGGCAGGTAGAGACAACTTTTTGAAAATACACAGCTAAAACTGTCCGTGCTTTGAATGCTAGACATGTTTTTCAGAATACACAGCTAAAACGGTCCCCGCTTTAAGTGTTAAAGCACTTAAAGCGGGGACCGTTTTAGCTGTGTATTTTGAAAAATTTGTGTGCTCTTCAAAGAGAAAGCTACTTTTGCTGTGTCTTTGGGTTCGAGGGGAAATGGGAGTCCTCTTCAGTCAGCAGGGACGACACCTGAGTCCTTTGCAGTCCTCTTGTCTGCCTCTGAGGGTGAAATGAGAGTGGTCCCTGTCATCATGAGCCATGTCTGAAAGAATTATTCACATTCCCTACGAGAATAGACGGGTGAAATAGCAAAAGGTGTGTCTTCCTTTGGAGCATGGACGGGTTCAAAGCCCACCTCATACCACTAAGTATTTTGCTGAACACGAGCAGTTGTGTGTGCGGCCTCTGTTTGGGTGATTTCTGTGTCATGTGTGTGTGTGTGTGTGTGTGTGTGTGTGTGTGTGTGTCTGTATGTGTGTGTCTGTATTTCTGTCTCCATTCCTGAGCAGCAAATCTTTTTTCCTCTTTTAGCATGTTTCTCTCAACTGTGGATGAAGCCCAGCACTCCTGAAAACACAATCCATGTATGGTTGAAGGAAATTTTCTTGGTGATGAGTGAGAGGTTGGTGACTGAAACCAGCTCATTTCCCATTGACCACTGAGGTCACATCTCTCAGGTGAGAACCAAAGTGAGAATTTGAACCAGGGACATTCTCCTTAGAGACAATGGGCCAAAGACAGGTCCGATGGAATCGAATGTCTTTTCATGTTGACATCCATCCCTTCAAGCCCTCGTTAAGCCATTGAAGTGTCACATTGGGCCTGGGGGAGGCGGTGCACCCTGTGAAATTACACGTCCGAAGATTTGGATTTGATTTCCAGCCCTCTGCCAGTCAGTCTGCCAGGCACTTTCATGTGACAAGCCTTAGGCGAGTCCCTTTCTGTCTCTGATTCCCGATTCCTTCACAGGGATTTATGTGGGCCTTAACGTCCACTGGGAAAAGATCCCTCTGCCAGCTCAGTGCCTGCTTTCTTGCTTTGACTTGTCAATCTGGACTTGAATACACCTTTGGTTTTGGATTGACTCTATTACCTCTCCTAGAAATTAACACACAAAACTGACAGCTGATTGACAAGATGAGAAGCAGTTTTCCAAAATTCAAATTGAACTTAATCCTTTCTTACTAAAAGAATGCTCAAATCAAGGGGACACAGCTCACTCGTTTTGACTTCATGAGCTATGGCAGGTAGAGACAACTTTTTGAAAATACACAGCTAAAATTGTCCGTGCTTTGAATGCTAGACATGTTTTTCAGAATACACAGCTAAAACGGTCCCCGCTTTAAGTGCTTTAGTGGGGACCGTTTTAGCTGTGTATTTTGAAAAAGTTGTGTGCTCTTCAAAGAGAAAGCTACTTTTGCTGTGTCTTTGGGTTAGAGGGGAAATGGGAGTCCTCTTCTGTCAGCAGGGACGACACCTGAGTCCTTTGCAGTCCTCTTGTCTGCCTCTGAGGGTGAAATGAGAGTGGTCCCTGTCATCATGAACAATGTCTGATAGAATTATTCACATTCCCTACGAGAGTAGACGGGTGAAATAGCAAAAGGTGTGTCTTCCTTTGGAGCATGGACGGGTTCAAAGCCCACCTCATACCACTAAGTATTTTGCTGAACACGAGCAGTTGTGTGTGCGGCCTGTGTTTGGGTGATTTTTGTGTCATATGTGTGTGTGTGTGTGTGTGTGTGTCTGTGTGTGTGTGTCTGTATTTCTGTCTCCATGCCTGAGCAGCAAATCTTTTTTCCTCTTTTAGCATGTTACTCACAACTGTGGATGAAGCCCAGCACTCCTGAAAACACAATCCATGTATGGTTGAAGGAAATTTTCTTGGTGATGAGTGAGAGGTTGGTGACTGAAACCAGCTCATTTCCCATTGACCACTGAGGTCGCATCTCTCAGGTGAGAAGCAAAGTGAGAATTTGAACCAGGCACATTCTCCTTAGAGACAATGGGCCAAAGACAAGCCCGATGGAATCGAATGTCTTTTCATGTTGACATCCATCCCGTCAAGCACTCGTTAAGCCATTGAAGTGTCACATTGGGCCTGGGGGAGGCGGTGCACCCTGTGAAATTACACGTCCGAATATTTGGATTTGATTTCCAGCCCTCTGCCAGTCAGTCTGCCAGGCACTTTCATGTGACAAGCCTTAGGCGAGTCCCTTTCTGTCTCTGATTCCTGATTCCTTCACAGGGATTTATGTGGGCCTTAACGCCCACTGGGAAAAGATCCCTCTGCCAGCTCAGTGCCTGCTTTCTTGCTTTGACTTGTCAATCTGGACTTGAATACACCTTTGGTTTTGGATTGACTCTATTACCTCTCCTAGAAATTAACACACAAAACTGACAGCTGATTGACAAGATGAGAAGCAGTTTTCCAAAATTCAAATTGAACTTAATCCTTTCTTACTAAAAGAATGCTCAAATCAAGGGGACACAGCTCACTCATTTTGACTTCATGAGCTATGGCAGGTAGAGACAAATTTTTGAAAATACACAGCCAAAACTGTCCGCGCTTTGAATGCTAGACATGTTTTTCAGAATACACAGCTAAAACGGTCCCCGCTTTAAGTGTTAAAGCACTTAAAGCGGGGACCGATTTAGCTGTGTATTTTGAAAAAGTTGTGAGCTCTTCAAAAAGAAAGCTACTTTTGCTGTGTCTTTGGGTTCGAGGGGAAATGGGAGTCCTCTTCTGTCAGCAGGGACGACACCTGAGTCCTTTGCAGTCCTCCTGTCTGCCTCTGAGGGTGAAATGAGAGTGGTCCCTGTCATCATGAGCCATGTCTGAAAGAATTATTCACATTCCCTACGAGAATAGACGGGTGAAATAGCAAAAGTTGTGTCTTCCTTTGGAGCATGGACGGGTTCAAAGCCCACCTCATACCACTAAGTATTTTGCTGAACACGAGCAGTTGTGTGTGCGGCCTGTGTTTGGGTGATTTTTGTGTCGTGTGTGTGTGTGTGTGTGTGTGTGTGTGTCTGTGTGTGTGTGTCTGTATTTCTGTCTCCATTCCTGAGCAGCAAATCTTTTTTCCTCTTTTAGCATGTTACTCACAACTGTGGATGAAGCCCAGCACTCCTGAAAACACAATCCATGTATGGTTGAAGGAAATTTTCCTGGTGATGAGTGAGAGGTTAGTGACTGAAACCAGCTCATTTCCCATTGACCACTGAGGTCACATCTCTCAGGTGAGAAGCAAAGTGAGAATTTGAACCAGGCACATTCTCCTTAGAGACAATGGGCCAAAGACAGTTCCGATGGAATCGAATGTCTTTTCATGTTGACATCCATCCCGTCAAGCCCTCGTTAAACCATTGAAGTGTCACATTGGGCCTGGGGGAGGCGGTGCACCCTGTGAAATTACACGTCCGAAGATTTGGATTTGATTTCCAGCCCTCTGCCAGTCAGTCTGCCAGGCACTTTCATGTGACAAGCCTTAGGCGAGTCCCTTTCTGTCTCTGATTCCCGATTCCTTCACAGGGATTTATGTGCGCCTTAACGCCCACTGGGAAAAGATCCCGCTGCCAGCTCAGTGCCTGCTTTCTTGGTTTGACTTGTCAACATGGACTTGAATACACCTTTGGTTTTGGATTGACTCTATTACCTCTCCTAGAAATTAACACACAAAACTGACAGCTGATTGACAAGATGAGAAGCAGTTTTCCAAAATTCAAATTGAACTTAATCCTTTCTTACTAAAAGAATGCTCAAATCAAGGGGACACAGCTCACTCGTTTTGACTTCATGAGCTATGGCAGGTAGAGACAACTTTTTGAAAATACACAGCTAAAACTGTCCGTGCTTTGAATGCTAGACATGTTTTTCAGAATACACAGCTAAAACGGTCCCCGCTTTAAGTGTTAAAGCACTTAAAGCGGGGACCGTTTTAGCTGTGTATTTTGAAAAAGTTGTGTGCTCTTCAAAGAGAAAGCTACTTTTGCTGTGTCTTTGGGTTCGAGGGGAAATGGGAGTCCTCTTCAGTCAGCAGGGACGACACCTGAGTCCTTTGCAGTCCTCCTGTCTGCCTCTGAGGTTGAAATGAGAGTGGTCCCTGTCATCATGAGCCAAGTCTGAAAGAATTATTCACATTCCCTACGAGAATAGACGGTTGAAATAGCAAAAGGAGTGTCTTCCTTTGGAGTATGGACGGGTTCAAAGCCCACCTCATACCACTAAGAATTTTGCTGAACACGAGCAGTTGTGTGTGCGGCCTATGTTTGGGTGATTTTTGTGTCGTGTGTGTGTGTGTGTGTGTGTGTGTGTCTGTGTGTGTGTGTCTGTATTTCTGTCTCCATTCCTGAGCAGCAAATCTTTTTTCCTCTTTTAGCATGTTACTCACAACTGTGGATGAAGCCCAGCACTCCTGAAAACACAATCCATGTATGGTTGAAGGAAATTTTCTTGGTGATGAGTGAGAGGTTGGTGACTGAAACCAGCTCATTTCCCATTGACCACTGAGGTCACATCTCTCAGGTGAGAAGCAAAGTGAGAATTTGAACCAGGCACATTCTCCTTAGAGACAATGGGCCAAAGGCAGGTCCGATGGAATCGAATGTCTTTTCATGTTGACTTCCATCCCGTCAAGCCCTCGTTAAGCCATTGAAGTGTCACATTGGGCCTGGGGGAGGCGGTGCACCCTGTGAAATTACACGTCCGAAGATTTGGATTTGATTTCCAGCCCTCTGCCAGTCAGTCTGCCAGGCACTTTCATGTGACAAGCCTTAGGCGAGTCCCTTTCTGTCTCTGATTCCCGATTCCTTCACAGGGATTTATGTGGGCCTTAACGCCCACTGGGAAAAGATCCCTCTGCCAGCTCAGTGCCTGCTTTCTTGGTTTGACTTGTCAATCTGGACTTGAATACACCTTTGGTTTTGGATTGACTCTATTACCTCTCCTAGAAATTAACACACAAAACTGACAGCTGATAGACAAGATGAGAAGCAGTTTTCCAAAATTCAAATTGAACTTAATCCTTTCTTACTAAAAGAATGCTCAAATCAAGGGGACACAGCTCACTCGTTTTGACTTCAAGAGCTATGGCAGGTAGAGACAACTTTTTGAAAATACACAGCTAAAACTGTCCGTGCTTTGATTGCTAGACATGTTTTTCAGAATACACAGCTAAAACGGTCCCCGCTTTAAGTGCTTTAAGCGGGGACCATTTTAGCTGTGTATTTTAAAAAAGTTGTGTGCTCTTCAAAGAGAAAGCTACTTTTGCTGTGTCTTTGGGTTCGAGGGTAAATGGGAGTCCTCTTCAGTCAGCAGGGACGACACCTGAGTCCTTTGCAGTCCTCTTGTCTGCCTCTGATGGTGAAATGAGAGTGGTCCCTGTCATCATGAGCCATGTCTGAAAGAATTATTCACACTCCCTACGAGAATAGACGGGTGAAATAGCAAATGGTGTGTCTTCCTTTGGAGCATGGACGGGTTCAAAGCCCACCTCATACCACTAAGTATTTTGCTGAACACGAGCAGTTGTGTGTGCGGCCTGTGTTTGGGTGATTTTTGTGTCGTGTGTGTGTGTGTGTGTCTGTGTGTGTGTGTCTGTATTTGTGTCTCCATTCCTGAGCAGCAAATCTTTTTTCCTCTTTTAGCATGTTACTCACAACTGTGGATGAAGCTCAGCACTCCTGAAAACACAATCCATGTATGGTTGAAGGAAATTTTCTTGGTGATGAGTGAGAGGTTGGTGACTGAAACCAGCTCATTTCCCATTGACCACTGAGGTCACATCTCTCAGTTGAGAAGCAAAGTGAGAATTTGAACTAGGCACATTCTCCTTAGAGACAATGGGCCAAAGACAGGTCCGATGGAATCGAATGTCTTTTCATGTTGACATCCATCCCGTCAAGCCCTCGTTAAGCCATTGAAGTGTCACATTGGGCCTGGGGAAGGCGGTGCACCCTGTGAAATTACACGTTCGAAGATTTGGATTTGATTTCCAGCCCTCTGCCAGTCAGTCTGCCAGGCACTTTCATGTGACAAGCCTTAGGCGAGTCCCTTTCTGTCTCTGATTCCCGATTCCGTCACAGGGATTTATGTGGGCCTTAACGCCCACTGGGAAAAGATCCCTCTGCCAGCTCAGTGCCTGCTTTCTTGGTTTGACTTGTCAATCTGGACTTGAATACACCTTTGGTTTTGGATTTACTCTATTACCTCTCCTAGAAATTAACACACAAAACTGACAGCTGATTGACAAGATGAGAAGCAGTTTTCCAAAATTCAAATTGAACTTAATACTTTCTTCATAAAAGAATGCTCAAATCAAGGGGACACAGCTCACTCGTTTTGACTTCATGAGCTATGGCAGGTAGAGACAACTTTTTGAAAATACACAGCTAAAACTGTCCGTGCTTTGAATGCTAGACATGTTTTTCAGAATACACAGCTAAAACGGTCCCCGCTTTAAGTGGTAAAGCACTTAAAAACGGGGACCGTTTTAGCTGTGTATTTTGAAAAAGTTGTGTGCTCTTCAAAGAGAAAGCTACTTTTGCTGTGTCTTTGGGTTCGAGGGGAAATGGGAGTCCTCTTCAGTCAGCAGGGACGACACCTGAGTCCTTTGCAGTCCTCTTGTCTGCCTCTGAGGGTGAAATGAGAGTGGTCCCTGTCATCATGAGCCATGTCTGAAAGAATTATTCACATTCCCTACGAGAATAGACGGGTGAAATAGCAAAAGGTGTGTCTTCCTTTGGAGCATGGACGGGTTCAAAGCCCACCACATACCACTAAGTATTTTGCTGAACACGAGCTGTTGTGTGTGCGGCCTGTGTTTGGGTGATTTTTGTGTCGTGTGTGTGTGTGTGTGTGTGTGTTTGTGTGTGTGTCTGTATTTCTGTCTCCATTCCTGAGCAGCAAATCTTTTTTCCTCTTTTAGCATGTTACTCACAACTGTGGATGAAGCAAGCACTCCTGAAAACACAATCCATATATGGTTGAAGGAAATGTTCTTGGTGATGAGTGAGAGGTTGGTGACTGAAACCAGCTCATTTCCCATTGACCACTGAGGTCACATCTCTCAGGTGAGAAGCAAAGTGAGAATTTGAACCAGGCACATTCTCCTTAGAGACAATGGGCCAAAGACAGGTCCGATGGAATCGAATGTCTTTTCACGTTGACATCCATCCCGTCAAGCCCTAGTTAAGCCATTGAAGTGTCACATTGGGCCTCGGGGAGGCGGTGCACCCTGTGAAATTACACGTCCGAAGATTTGGATTTGATTTCCAGCCCTCTGCCAGTCAGTCTGCCAGGCACTTTCATGTGACAAGCCTTAGGCGAGTCCCTTTCTGTCTCTGATTCCCGATTCCTTCACAGGGATTTATGTGGGCCTTAACGCCCACTGGGAAAAGATCCCTCTGCCAGCTCAGTGCCTGCTTTCTTGGTTTGACTTGTCAATCTGGACTTGAATACACCTTTGGTTTTGGATTGACTCTATTACCTCTCCTAGAAATTAACAAACAAAACTGACAGCTGATTGACAAGATGAGAAGCAGTTTTCCAAAAGTAAAATTGAACTTAATCCTTTCTTACTAAAAGAATGCTCAAATCAAGGGGACACAGCTCACTCGTTTTGACTTCATGAGCTATGGCAGGTAGAGACAACTTTTTGAAAATACACAGCTAAAACTGTCCGTGCCTTGAATGCTAGACATGTTTTTCAGTTTTAAGTGCTTTAGCACTTAAAGCGGGACCGTTTTAGCTGTGTATTTTGAAAAAGTTGTGTGCTCTTCAAAGAGAAAGCTACTTTTGCTGTGTCTTTGGGTTCGAGGGGAAATGGGAGTCCTCTTCAGTCAGCAGGGACGACACCTGAGTCCTTTGCAGTCCTCTTGTCTGCCTCTGAGTGTGAAATGAGAGTGGTCCCTGTCATCTTGAGCCATGTCTGAAAGAATTATTCACATTCCCTACGAGAATAGACGGGTGAAATAGCAAAAGGTGTGTCTTCCTTTGGAGCATGGAAGGGTTCAAAGCCCACCTCATACCACTAAGTATTTTGCTGAACACGAGCAGTTGTGTGTGCGGCCTGTGTTTGGGTGATTTTTGTGTCATGTGTGTGTTTGTGTGTGTGTGTGTGTGTGTGTGTGTGTGTGTGTCTGTGTGTGTGTGTCTGTATTTCTGCCTCCATTCCTGAGCAGCAAATCTTTTTTCCTCTTTTAGCATGTTACTCACAACTGTGGATGAAGCCCAGCACTCCTGAAAACACAATCCATGTATTTTTTGAAGGAAATTTTCTTGGTGATGAGTGAGAGGTTGGTGACTGAAACCAGCTCATTTCCCATTGACCACTGAGGTCACATCTCTCAGGTGAGAAGCAAAGTGAGAATTTGAACCAGGCACATTCTCCTTAGAGACAATGGGCCAAAGACAGGTCCGATGGAATCGAATGTATTTTCTTGTTGACATCCATCCCGTCAAGTCCTCGTTAAGCCATTGAAGTGTCACATTGGGCCTGGGGGAGGCGGTGCACCCTGTGAAATTACACGTCCGAAGATTTGGATTTGATTTCCAGCCCTCTGCCAGTCAGTCTGCCAGGCACTTTCATGTGACAAGCCTTAGGCGAGTCCCTTTCTGTCTCTGATTCCCGATTCCTTCACAGTGATTTATGTGGGCCTTAACGCCCACTGGGAAAAGATCCCTCTGCCAGCTCAGTGCCTGTTTTCTTGCTTTGACTTGTCAATCTGGACTTGAATACACCTTTGGTTTTGGATTGACTCTATTACCTCTCCTAGAAATTAACACACAAAACTGACAGCTGATTGACAAGATGAGAAGCAGTTTTCCAAAATTCAAATTGAACTTAATCCTTTCTTACTAAAAGAATGCTCAAATCAAGGGGACACAGCTCACTCGTTTTGAGTTCATGAGCTATGGCAGGTAGAGACAACTTTTTGAAAATACACAGCTAAAACTGTCCGTGCTTTGAATGCTAGACCTGTTTTTCAGTTTTAAGTGCTTTAGCACTTAAAGCGGGACCGTTTTAGCTGTGTATTTTGAAAAAGTTGTGTGCTCTTCAAAGAGAAAGCTACTTTTGCTGTGTCTTTTGGTTCGAGGGGAAATGGGAGTCCTCTTCAGTCAGCAGGGACGACACCTGAGTCCTTTGCAGTCCCCTTGTCTGCCTCTGAGAGTGAAATTAGTGTGGTCCCTGTCATCATGAGCCATATCTGAAAGAATAATTCACATTCCCTACGAGAATAGACGGGTGAAATAGCAAAAGGTGTGTCTTCCTTTGGAGCATGGACGGGTTCAAAGCCCACCTCATACCACTACGTATTTTGCTGAACACGAGCAGTTGTGTGTGCGGCCTGTGTTTGGGTGATTTTTGTGTCATGTGTGTGTGTGTCTGTGTGTGTCTGTGTGTGTGTGTCTGTATTTCTGTCTCCATTCCTGAGCAGCAAATCTTTTTTCCTCTTTTAGCATGTTACTCACAACTGTGGATGAAGCCCAGCACTCCTGAAAACACAATCCATGTATGGTTGAAGGAAATTTTCTTGGTGATGAGTGAGAGGTTGGTGACTGAAACCAGCTCATTTCCCATTGACCACTGAGGTCACATCTCTCAGGTGAGAAGCAAAGTGAGAATTTGAACCAGGCACATTCTCCTTAGAGACAATGAGCCAAAGACAGGTCCGATGGAATCGAATGTCTTTTCATGTTGACATCCATCCCGTCAAGCCCTCGTTAAGCCATTGAAGTGTCACATTGGGCCTGGGGGAGGCGGTGCACCCTGTGAAATTACACGGCCGAATATTTGGATTTGATTTCCAGCCCTCTGCCAGTCAGTCTGCCAGGCACTTTCATGTGACAAGCCTTAGGCGAGTCCCTTTCTGTCTCTGATTCCCGATTCCTTCACAGGGATTTATGTGGGCATTAACGCCCACTTGGAAAAGATCCCTCTGCCAGCTCAGTGCCTGCTTTCTTGGTTTGACTTGTCAACCTGGACTTGAATACACCTTTGGTTTTGGATTGACTCTATTACCTCTCCTAGAAATTAACACACAAAACTGACAGCTGATTGACAAGATGAGAAGCAGTTTTCCAAAATTCAAATTGAACTTAATCCTTTCTTCCTAAAAGAATGCTCAAATCAAGGGGACACAGCTCACTCGTTTTGACTTCATGAGCTATGGCAGGTAGAGACAACTTTTTGAAAATACACAGCTAAAACTGTCCGTGCTTTGAATGCTAGACATGTTTTTCAGAATACACAGCTAAAACGGTCCCCGTTTTAAGTACTAAAGCACTTAAAGCGGGGACCGTTTTAGCTGTGTATTTTGAAAAAGTTGTGTGCTCTACAAAGAGAAAGCTACTTTTGCTGTGTCTTTGGGTTCGAGGGGAAATGGGAGTCCTCTTCAGTCAGCAGGGACGACACCTGAGTCCTTTGCAGTCCTCTTGTCTGCCTCTGAGGGTGAAATGAGAGTGGTCCCTGTCATCATGAGCCATGTCTGAAAGAATTATTCACATTCCCTACGAGAATAGACGGGTGAAAGAGCAAAAGGTGTGTCTTCCTTTGGATCATGGACGGGTTCAAAGCCCACCTCATACCACTAAGTATTTTGCTGAACACGAGCAGTTGTGTGTGCGGCCTGTGTTTGGGTGATTTTTGTGTCGTGTGTGTGTGTGTGTGTGTGTGTGTGTGTGTGTGTCTGTGTGTGTGTGTCTGTATTTCTGTCTCCATTCCTGAGCAGCAAATCTTTTTGCCTCTTTTAGCATGTTACTCACAACTCTGGATGAAGCCCAGCACTCCTGAAAACACAATCCATGTATGGTTGAAGGAAATTTTCTTGGTGATGAGTGAGAGGTTGGTGACTGAAATCAGCTCATTTCCCATTGACCACTGAGGTCACATCTCTCAGGTGAGAAGCAAAGTGAGAATTTGAACCAGGCACATTCTCCTTAGAGACAATGGGCCAAAGACAGGTCCGATGGAATTGAATGTCTTTTCATGTTGACATCCATCCCGTCAAGTTCTCGTTAAGCCATTGAAGTGTCACATTGGGCCTGGGGGAGGCGGTGCACCCTGTGAAATTACACGTCCGAAGATTTGGATTTGATTTCCAGCCCTCTGCCAGTCAGTCTGCCAGGCACTTTCATGTGACAAGTCTTAGGCGAGTCCCTTTCTGTCTCTGATTCCCGATTCCTTCACAGGGATTTATGTGGGCCTTAACGCCCACTGGGAAAAGATCCCTCTGCCAGCTCAGTGCCTGCTTTCTTGGTTTGACTTTTCAATCTGGACTTGAATACACCTTTGGATTTGGATTGCCTCTATTACCTCTCCTAGAAATTAACACACAAAACTGACAGCTGATTGACAAGATGAGAAGCAGTTTTCCAAAATTCAAATTGAACTTAATCCTTTCTTACTAAAAGAATGCTCAAATCAAGGGGACACAGCTCACTCGTTTTGACTTCATGAGCTATGGCAGGTAGAGAAAACTTTTTGAAAATACACAGCTAAAATTTTTCGTGCTTTGAATGCTAGACATGTTTTTCAGTTTTAAGTGCTTTAGCACTTAAAGCGGGACCGTTTTAGCTGTGTATTTTGAAAAAGTTGTGTGCTCTTCAAAGAGAAAGCTACTTTTGCTGTGTCTTTGGGTTCGAGGGGAAATGGGAGTCCTCTTCAGTCAGCAGGGACAACACCTGAGTCCTTTGCAGTCCTCTTGTCTGCCTCTGAGGGTGAAATGAGAGTGGTCCCTGTCATCATGAGCCATGTTTGAAAGAATTATTCACATTCCCTACGAGAATAGACGGGTGAAATAGCAAAAGGTGTGTCTTCCTTTGGAGCATGGACGGGTTCAAAGCCCACCTCATACCACTAAGTATTTTGCTGAACACGAGCAGTTGTGTGTGCGGCCTGTGTTTGGGTGATTTTTGTGTCTTGTGTGTGTGTGTGTGTGCGTGTGTGTGTGTGTGTCTGTGTGTGTGTGTCTGTATTTCTGTCTCCATTCCTGAGCAGCAAATCTTTTTTCCTCTTTTAGCATGTTACTCACAACTGTGGATGAAGCCCAGCACTCCTGAAAACACAATCCATGTATGGTTGAAGGAAATTTTCTTGGTGATGAGTGAGAGTTTGGTGACTGAAACCAGCTCATTTCCAATTGACCACTGAGGTCACATCTCTCAGGTGAGAAGCAAAGTGAGAATTTGAACCAGGCACATTCTCCTTAGAGACAATGGGCCAAAGACAGGTCCGATGGAATCGAATGTCTTTTCATGTTGACATCCATCCCGTCAAGCCCTCGTTAAGCCATTGAAGTGTCACATTGGGCCTGGGGGAGGCGGTGCCCCCTGTGAAATTACACGTCCGAAGATTTGGATTTGATTTCCAGCACTCTGCCAGTCAGTCTGCCAGGCACTTTCATGTGACAAGCCTTAGGCGAGTCCCTTTCTGTCTCTGATTCCCGATTCCTTCACAGGGATTTATGTGGGCCTTAACGCCCACTGGGAAAAGATCCCTCTGCCAGCTCAGTGCCTGCTTTCTTGGTTTGACTTGTCAATCTGGACTTGAATACACCTTTGGTTTTGGATTGACTCTATTACCTCTCCTAGAAATTAACACACAAAACTGACAGCTGATTGACAAGATGAGAAGCAGTTTTCCAAAATTCAAATTGAACTTAATCCTTTCTTACTAAAAGAATGCTCAAATCAAGGGGACACAGCTCACTCGTTTTGACTTCATGAGCTATGGCAGGTAGAGACAACTTTTTGAAAATACACAGCTAAAACTGTCCGTGCTTTGAATGCTAGACATGTTTTTCAGAATACACAGCTAAAACGGTCCCCGCTTTAAGTGCTAAAGCACTTAAAGCGGGGACCGTTTTAGCTGTGTATTTTGAAAAAGTTGTGTGCTCTTCAAAGAGAAAGCTACTTTTGCTGTGTCTTTGGGTTCGAGGGGAAACGGGAGTCCTCTTCAGTCAGCAGGGACGACACCTGAGTCCTTTGCAGTCCTCTTGTCTGCCTCTGAGGGTGAAATGAGAGTGGTCCCTGTCATCATGAGCCATGTCTGAAAGAATTATTCACATTTCCTACGAGAATAGACGGGTGAAAGAGCAAAAGGTGTGTCTTCTTTTGGAGCATGGACGGGTTCAAAGCCCACCTCATACCACTAAGTATTTTGCTGAACATGAGCAGTTGTGTGTGCGGCCTGTGTTTGGGTGATTTTTGTGTCGTGTGTGTGTGTGTGTGTGAGTGTGTGTGTCTGTGTGTGTGTGTTTGTATTTCTGTCTCCATTCATTAGCAGCAAATCATTTTTCCTCTTTTAGCATGTTACTCACAACTGTGGATGAAGCCCAGCACTCCTGAAAACACAATCCATGTATGGTTGAAGGAAATTTTCTTGGTGATGAGTGAGAGGTTGGTGACTGAAACCAGCTCATATCCCATTGACCACTGAGGTCACATCTCTCAGGTGAGAAGCAAAGTGAGAATTTGAACCAGGCACATTCTCCTTAGAGACAATGGGCCAAAGACAGGTCCGATGGAATCGAATGTCTTTTCATGTTGACATCCATCCCGTCAAGCCCTCGTTAAGCCATTGAAGTGTCACATTGGGCCTGGGGGATGCGGTGCACCCTGTGAAATTACACGTCCGAAGATTTCTATTTGATTTCAAGCCCTCTGCCAGTCAGTCTGCCAGGCACTTTCATGTGACAAGCCTTAGGCGAGTCCCTTTCTGTCTCTGATTCCCGATTCCTTCACAGGGATTTATGTGGGCCTTAACGCCCACTGGGAAAAGATCCCTCTGCCAGCTCAGTGCCTGCTTTCTTGCTTTGACTTGTAAATCTGGACTTGAATACACCTTTGGTTTTGGATTGACTCTATTACCTCTCCTAGAAATTAACACACAAAACTGACAGCTGATTGACAAGATGAGGAGCAGTTTTCCAAAATACAAATTGAACTTAATCCTTTCTTACTAAAAGAATGCTCAAATCAAGGGGACACAGCTCACTCGTTTTTACTTCATGAGCTATGGCAGGTAGAGACAACTTTTTGAAAATACACAGCTAAAACTGTCCGTGCTTTGAATGCTAGACATGTTTTTCAGAATACACAGCTAAAGCGGGGACCGTTTTAGCTGTGTATTTTGAAAAAGTTGTGTGCTCTTCAAACAGAAAGCTACTTTTGCTGTGTCTTTGGGTTCGAGGGGAAATGGGAGTCCTCTTCAGTCAGCAGGGACGACACCTGAGTCCTTTGCAGTCCTCTTGTCTGCCTCTGAGGGTGAAATGAGAGTGGTCCCTGTCATCATGAGCCATGTCTGAAAGAATTATTCACATTCCCTACGAGAATAGACGGGTGAAATAGCAAAAGGTGTGTCTTCCTTTGGAGCATGGACGGTTTCAAAGCCCACCTCATACCACTAAGTATTTTGCTGAACACGAGCAGTTGTGTGTGCGGCCTGTGTTTGGGTGATTTTTTTGTCGTGTGTGTGTGTGTGTGTGTGTGTGTGTGTCTGTGTGTGTGTGTCTGTATTTCTGTCTCCATTCCTGAGCAGCAAATCTTTTTTCCTCTTTTAGCATGTTACTCACAACTGTGGATGAAGCCCAGCACTCCTGAAAACACAATCCATGTATGGTTGAAGGAAATTTTCTTGGTGATGAGTGAGAGGTTGGTGACTGAAACCAGCTCATTTCCCATTGACCACTGAGGTCACATCTCCCAGGTGAGAACCAAAGTGAGAATCTGAACCAGGGACATTCTCCTTAGAGACAATGGGCCAAAGACAGTTCCGATGGAATCGAATGTCTTTTCATGTTGACATCCATCCCGTAAAGCCCTCGTTAAGCCATTGAAGCGTCACATTGGGCCTGGAGGAGGCGGTGCACCCTGTGAAATTACACGTCCGAAGATTTGGATTTGATTTCCAGCCCTCTGCCAGTCAGTCTGCCAGGCACTTTCATGTGACAAGCCTTAGGCGAGTCCCTTTCTGTCTCTGATTCCCGATTTCTTCACAGGGATTTATGTGGGCCTTAACACCCACTGGGAAAAGATCCCTCTGCCAGCTCAGTGCCTGCTTTCTTGGTTTGACTTGTCCATCTGGACTTGAGTACACCTTTGGTTTTGGATTGACTCTATTACCTCTCCTAGAAATTAACACACAAAACTGACAGCTGATTGACAAGATGAGAAGCAGTTTTCCAAAATTCAAATTGAACTTAATCCTGTCTTAGTAAAAGAATGCTCAAATCAAGGGGACACAGCTCACTCGTTTTGACTTCATGAGCTATGGCAGGTAGAGACAACTTTTTGAAAATACACAGCTAAAACTGCCCGTGCTTTGAATGCTAGACATGTTTTTCAGAATACACAGCTACAACGGTCCCCGCTTTAAGTGATAAAGCACTTAAAGCGGGGACCTTTTTAGCTGTGTATTTTGAAAAAGTTGTGTGCTCTTCAAAGAGAAAGCTACTTTTGCTGTGTCTTTGGGTTCGAGGGGAAATGGGAGTCCTCTTCAGTCAGCAGGGACGAAACCTGAGTCCTTTGCAGTCCTCTTGTCTGCCTCTGAGGGTGAAATGATAGTGGTCCCTGTCATCATGAGCCATGTCTGAAAGAATTATTCACATTCCCTACGAGAATAGACGGGTGAAATAGCAAAAGGTGTGTCTTCCTTTGGAGCATGGACGGGTTCAAAGCCCACCTCATACCACTAAGTATTTTGCTGAACACGAGCAGTTGTGTGTGCGGCCTGTGTTTGGGTGATTTTTGTGTCATGTGTGTGTGTGTGTGTGTGTGTGTTTGTGTCTGTGTGTGTGTGTCTGTATTTCTGTCTCCATTCCTGAGCAGCAAATCTTTTTTCCTCTTTTAAGATGTTACTCACAACTGTGGATGAAGCCCAGCACTCCTCAAAACACAATCCATGTATGGTTGAAGGAAATTTTCTTGGCGATGAGTGAGAGGTTGGTGACTGAAACCAGCTCATTTCCCATTGACCACTGAGGTCACATCTCTCAGGTGAGAAGCAAAGTGAGAATTTGAACCAGGCACATTCTCCTTAGAGACAATGGGCCAAAGACTGGTCCGATGGAATCGAATGTCTTTTCATGTTGACATCCATCCCGTCAAGCCCTCGTTAAGCCATTGAAGTGTCACATTGGGCCTGGAGGAGGCGGTGCACCCTGTGAAATTACACGTCCGAAGATTTGGATTTGATTTCCAGCCCTCTGCCAGTCAGTCTGCCAGGCACTTTCATGTGACAAGCCTTAGGCGAGTCCCTTTCTGTCTCTGATTCCCTATTCCTTCACAGGGATTTATGTGGGCCTTAACGCCCACTGGGAAAAGATCCCTCTGCCAGCTCAGTGCCTGCTTTCTTGGTTTGACTTGTCAATCTGGACTAGAATACACCTTTGGTTTTGGATTGACTCTATTACCTCTCCTAGAAATTAACACACAAAACTGACAGCTGATTGACAAGATGAGAAGCAGTTTTCCAAAATTCAAATTGAACTTAATCCTTTCTTACTAAAAGAATGCTCAAATCAAGGGGACACAGCTCACTCGTTTTGACTTCATGAGCTATGGCAGGTAGAGACAACTTTTTGAAAATACACAGCTAAAAATGTCCGTGCTTTGAATGCTAGACATGTTTTAGCTGTGTATTTTGAAAAAGTTGTGTGCTCTTCAAAGAGAAAGCTACTTTTGCTGTGTCTTTGTGTTCGAGGGGAAATGGGAGTCCTCTTCAGTCAGCAGGGACGACACCTGAGTCCTTTGCAGTCCTCTTGTCTGCCTCTGAGGGTGAAATGAGAGTGGTCCCTGTCATCATGAGCCATGTCTGAAAGAATTATTCACATTCCCTACGAGAATATACGGGTGAAATAGCAAAAGGTGTGTCTTCCTTTGGAGCATGGACGGGTTCAAAGCCCAGCTCATACCACTAAGTATTTTGCTGAACACGAGCAGTTGTGTGTGCGGCCTGTGTTTGGGTGATTTTTGTGTGATGTTTGTGTGTGTGTGTGTGTGTGTGTCTGTGTGTCTGTGTGTCTGTGTGTGTGTGTCTGTATTTCTGTCTCCATTCCTGAGCAGCAAATCTTTTTTCCTCTTTTAGCATTTTACTCACAACTGTGGATGAAGCCCAGCACTCCTGAAAACACAATCCATGTATGGTTGAAGGAAATTTTCTTGGTGATGAGTGAGAGGTTGGTGACTGAAACCAGCTCATTTCCCATTGACCACTGAGGTCACATCTCTCAGGTGAGAAGCAAAGTGAGAATTTGAACCAGGCACATTCTCCTTAGAGACAATGAGCCAAAGACAGGTCCGATGGAATCGAATGTCTTTTCATGTTGACATCCATCCCGTCAAGCCCTCGTTAAGCCATTGAAGTGTCACATTGGGCCTGGGGGAGGCGGTGCACCCTGTGAAATTACACGTCCGAAGATTTGGATTTGATTTCCAGCCCTCTGCCAGTCAGTCTGCCAGGCAATTTCATGTGACAAGCCTTAGGCTAGTCCCTTTCTCTCTCTGATTCCCGATTCCTTCACAGGGATTTATGTGGGCCTTAACGCCCACTGGGAAAAGATCCCTCTGCCAGCTCAGTGCCTGCTTTCTTGTTTTGACTTGTCAATCTGGACTTGAATACACCTTTGGTTTTGGATTGACTCTATTACCTCTCCTAGAAATTAACACACAAATCTGACAGCTGATTGACAAGATGAGAAGCAGTTTTCCAAAATTCAATTTGAACTTAATCCTTTCTTACTAAAAGAATGCTCAAATCAAGGGGACATAGCTCACTCGTTTTGACTTCATGAGCTATGGCAGGTAGAGACAACTTTTTGAAAATACACAGCTAAAACTGTCCGTGCTTTGAATGCTAGACTTGTTTTTCAGAATACACAGCTAAAACGGTCCCCGCTTTTACTGCTAAAGCACTTAAAGCGGGGACCGTTTTAGTTGTGTATTTTGAAAAAGTTGTGTGCTCTTCAAAAAGAAAGCTACTTTTGCTGTGTCTTTGGGTTCGAGGGGAAATGGGAGTCCTCTTCAGTCAGCAGGGACGACACCTGAGTCCTTTGCAGTCCTCTTGTCTGCCTCTGAGGGTGAAATGAGAGTGGTCCCTGTCATCATGAGCCATGTCTTAAAGAATTATTCACATTCCCTACGAGAATAGACGGGAGAAATAGCAAAAGGTGTGTCTTCCTTTGGAGCATGGACGGGTTCAAAGCCCACCTCATACCACTAAGTATTTTGCTGAACACGAGCAGTTGTGTGTGCGGCCTGTGTTTGGGTGATTTTTGTGTGATGTTTGTGTGTGTGTGTGTGTGTGTGTGTGTGTTTGTGTCTGTGTGTCTGTGTGTGTGTGTCTGTATTTCTGTCTCCATTCCTGAGCAGCAAATCTTTTTTCCTCTTTTAGCATGTTACTCACAACTGTGGATGAAGCCCAGCACTCCTGAAAACACAATCCATGTATGGTTGAAGGAAATATTCTTGTTGATGAGTGAGAGGCTGGTGACTGTAACCAGCTCATTTCCCATTGACCACTGAGGTCACATCTCTCAGGTGAGAAGCAAAGTGAGAATTTGAACCAGGCACATTCTCCTTAGAGACAATGGGCCAAAGACAGGTCCGATGGAATCGAATGTCTTTTCATGTTGACATCCATCCCGTCAAGCCCTCGTTAAGCCATTGAAGTGTCACATTGGGCCTGGGGGAGGCGGTGCACCCTGGGAAATTACACGTCCGAAGATTTGGATTTGATTTCCAGCCCTCTGCCAGTCAGTCTGCCAGGCACTTTCATGTGACAAGCCTTAGGCGAGTCCTTTTCTGTCTCTGATTCCCGATTCCTTCACAGGGATTTATATGGGCCTTATCGCCCACTGGGAAAAGATCCCTCTGCCAGCGCAGTGCCTGCTTTCTTGGTTTGACTTGTAAATCTGGACTTGAATACACCTTTGGTTTTGGATTGACTCTATTACCTCTCCTAGAAATTAACACACAAAACTGACAGCTGATTGACAAGATGAGAAGCAGTTTTCCAAAATTCAAATTGAACTTAATCCTTTCTTACTAAAAGAATGCTCAAATCAAGGGGACACAGCTCACTCGTTTTGACTTCATGAGCTATGGCAGGTCGAGACAACTTTTTGAAAATACACAGCTAAAACTGTCCGTGCTTTGAAGCTAGACATGTTTTTCAGAATACACAGCTAAAACGGTCCCCGCTTTACGTGCTAAAGCACTTAAAAACGGTGACCGTTTTAGCTGTGTATTTTGAAAAAGTTGTGTGCTCTTCAAAGAGAAAACTACTTTTGCTGTGTCTTTGGGTTCGAGGGGAAATGGGAGTCCTCTTCAGTCAGCAGGGACGACACCTGAGTCCTTTGCAGTCCTCTTGTCTGCCTCTGAGGGTGAAATGAGAGTGGTCCCTGTCATCATGAGCCATGTGTGAAAGAATTATTCACATTTCCTACGAGAATAGACGGGTGAAATAGCAAAAGGTGTGTCTTCCTTTGGAGCATGGAAGGGTTCAAAGCCCACCTCATACCACTAAGTATTTTGCTGAACACGAGCAGTTGTGTGTGCGGCCTGTGTTTGGGTGATTTTTGTGTCCTGTGTGTTTGTGTGTGTGTCTGTGTGTGTGTGTCTGTCTGTGTGTGTGTGTGTCTGTATTTCTGTCTCCATTCCTGAGCAGCAAATCTTTTTTCCTCTTTTAGCATGTTACTCACAACAATGGATGAAGCCCAGCACTCCTGAAAACACAATCCATGTATGGTTGAAGGAAATTTTCTTGGTGATGAGTGAGAGGTTGGTGACTGAAACCAGCTCATTTCCCATTGACCACTGAGGTCACAACTCTCAGGTGAGAAGCAAAGTCAGAATTTGAACCAGCACATTCTCCTTAGAGACAATGGGCCAAAGAAAAGTCCGATGGAATCGAATGTCTTTTCATGTTGACATCCATCCCGTCAAGCCCTCGTTAAGCCATTGAAGTGTCACATTGGGCCTGGGGGAGGCGGTGCACCCTGTGAAATTACACGTCCGAAGATTTGGATTTGATTTCCAGCCCTCTGCCAGTCAGTCTGCCAGGCAATTTCATGTGACAAGCCTTAAGCGAGTCCCTTTCTGTCTCTGATTCCCGATTCCTTCACAGGGATTTATGTGGGCCTTAACGCCCACTGGGAAAAGATCCCTCTGCCACTCAGTGCCTGCTTTCTTGGTTTGACTTGTCAATCTGGACTTGAATACACCTTTGGTTTTGGATTGACTCTATTACCTCTCCTAGAAATTAACACACAAAACTGACAGCTGATTGACAAGATGAGAAGCAGTTTTCCAAAATTCAAATTGATCTTAATCAATTTCTTACTAAAAGAATGCTCAAATCAAGGGGACACAGCTCACTCGTTTTGACTTCATGAGCTATGGCAGGTAGAGACAACTTTCTGAAAATACACAGCTAAAACTGTCCGTGCTTTGAATGCTAGACATGTTTTTCAGAATACACAGCTAAAGCGGGGACCGTTTTAGCTGTGTATTTTGAAAAAGTTGTGTGCTCTTCAAAGAGAAAGCTACTTTTGCTGTGTCTTTGGGTTCGAGGGGAAATGGGAGTCCTCTTCAGTCAGCAGGGACGACACCTGAGTCCTTTGCAGTCCTCTTGTCTGCCTCTGAGGGTGAAATGAGAGTGGTCCCTGTCATCATGAGCCATGTCTGAAAGAATTATTCACATTCCCTACGAGAATAGACGGGTGAAATAGCAAAAGGTGTGTCTTCCTTTGGAGCATGGACGGGTTCAAAGCCCACCTCATACCACTAAGTATTTTGCTGAACACGAGCAGTTGTGTGTGCGGCCTGTGTTTGGGTGATTTTTGTGTCATGTGTGTGTGTGTGTGTGTGGGTGTGTGTGTGTGTGTGTGTGTCTGTATTTCTGTCTCCATTCCTGAGCAGCAAATCTTTTTTCCTCTTTTAGCATGTTACTCACAACTGTGGATGGAGCCCAGCACTCCTGAAAACACAATCCATGTATGGTTGAAGGAAATTTTCTTGGTGATGAGTGAGAGGTTGGTGACTGAAACCAGCTCATTTCCCATTGACCACTGAGGTCACATCTCTCAGGTGAGAAGCAAAGTGAGAATTTGAACCAGGCACATTCTCCTTAGAGACAATGGGCCAAAGACAGGTCCGATGGAATGGAATGTCTTTTCATGTTGACATCCATCCCGTCAAGCCCTCGTTAAGCCATTGAAGTGTCACATTGGGCCTGGGGGAGGCGGTGCACCCTGTGAAATTACACGTCCGAAGATTTGGATTTGATTTCCAGCCCTCTGCCAGTCAGTCTGCCAGGCACTTTCATGTGTCAAGCCTTAGGCGAGTCCCTTTCTGTCTCTGATTCCTGATTCCTTCACAGGGATTTATGTGGGCCTTAACGCCCACTGGGAAAAGACCCCTCTGCCAGCTCAGTGCCTGCTTTCTTGGTTTGACTTGTCAATCTGGACTTGAATACACCTTTGGTTTTGGATTGACTCTATTACCTCTCCTAGAAATTAACACACAAAACTGACAGCTGATTGACAAGATGAGAAGCAGTTTTCCAAAATTCAATTTGAACTTAATCCTTTCTTACTAAAAGAATGCTCAAATCAAGGGGACATAGCTCACTCGTTTTGACTTCATGAGCTATGGCAGGTAGAGACAACTTTTTGAAAATACACAGCTAAAACTGTCCGTGCTTTGAATGCTAGACTTGTTTTTCAGAATACACAGCTAAAACGGTCCCCGCTTTAACTGCTAAAGCACTTAAAGCGGGGACCGTTTTAGCTGTGTATTTTGAAAAAGTTGTGTGCTCTTCAAAAAGAAAGCTAATTTTGCTGTGTCTTTGGGTTCGAGGGGAAATGGGAGTCCTCTTCAGTCAGCAGGGACGACACCTGAGTCCTTTGCAGTCCTCTTGTCTGCCTCTGAGGGTGAAATGAGAGTGGTCCCTGTCATCATGAGCCATGTCTGAAAGAATTATTCACATTCCCTACGAGAATAGACGGGAGAAATAGCAAAAGGTGTGTCTTCCTTTGGAGCATGGACGGGTTCAAAGCCCACCTCATACCACTAAGTATTTTGCTGAACACGAGCAGTTGTGTGTGCGGCCTGTGTTTGGGTGATTTTTGTGTCATGTGTGTGTGTGTGTGTGTGTGTGTGTGTGTGTGTGTCTGTGTGTGTGTGTGTCTGTGTTTCTGTCTCTATTCCTGAGCAGCAAATCTTTTTTCCTCTTTTAGCATGTTACTCACAACTCTGGATGAAGCCCAGCACTCCTGAAAACACAATCCATGTATGGTTGAAGGAAATTTTCTTGGTGATGAGTGAGAGGTTGGTGACTGAAACCAGCTCATTTCCCATTGACCACTGAGGTCACATCTCTCAGGTGAGAAGAAAAGTGAGAATTTGAACCAGGCACATTCTCCTTAGAGACAATGGGCCAAAGACAGGTCCGATGGAATCGAATGTCTTTTCATGTTGACATCCATCCCGTCAAGCCCTCGTTAAGCCATTGAAGTGTCACATTGGGCCTGGGGGAGGCGGTGCACCCTGTGAAATTACACTTCCGAAGATTTGGATTTGATTTCCAGCCCTCTGCCAGTCAGTCTGCCAGGCACTTTCATGTGACAAGCCTTAGGCGAGTCCCTTTCTGTCTCTGATTCCCGATTCCTTCACAGGGATTTATGTGGGCCTTAACGCCCACTTTGAAAGGATCCCTCTGCCAGCTCAGTGCCTGCTTTCTTGGTTTGACTTGTCAATCTGGACTTGAATACACCTTTGGTTTTGGATTGACTCTATTACCTCTCCTAGAAATTAACACACAAAACTGACAGCTGATTGACAAGATGAGAAGCAGTTTTCCAAAATTCAAATTGAACTTAATCCTTTCTTACTAAAAGAATGCTCAAATCAAGGGGACACAGCTCACTCGTTTTGACTTCACGAGCTATGGCAGGTAGAGACAACTTTTTGAAAATACACAGCTAAAACTGTCCGTGCTTTGAATGCTAGACAGGTTTTTCAGAATACACAGCTAAAACAGTCCCCGCTTTATGTGCTAAAGCACTTAAAGCGGGGACCGTTTTAGCTGTGTATTTTGAAAAAGTTGTGTGCTCTTCAAAGAGAAAGCTACTTTTGCTGTGTCTTTGGGTTCGAGGGGAAATGGGAGTCCTCTTCAGTCAGCAGGGACGACACCTGAGTCCTTTGCAGTCCTCTTGTCTGCCTCTGAGGGTGAAATGAGAGTGGTCCCTGTCATCATGAGCCATGTCTGAAAGAATTATTCACATTCCCTACGAGAATAGACGGGTGAAATAGCAAAACGTGTGTCTTCCTTTGGAGCATGGACGGGTTCAAAGCCCACCTCATACCACTAAGTATTTTGCTGAACACGAGCAGTTGTGTGTGCGGCCTGTGTTTGGGTGATTTTTGTGTCCTGTGTGTTTGTGTGTGTGTGTGTGTGTGTGTGTGTGTGTGTGTGTGTGTCTGTGTGTTTGTGTCTGTATTTCTGTCTCCATTCCTGAGCAGCAAATCTTTTTTCCTCTTTTAGCATGTTACTCACAACTCTGGATGAAGCCCTGCACTCCTGAAAACACAATCCATGTATGGTTGAAGGAAATTTTCTTGGTGATGAGTGAGAGGTTGGTGACTGAAACCAGCTCATTTCCCATTGACCACTGAGGTCACATCTCTCAGGTGAGAAGCAAAGTGAGAATTTGAACCAGGCACATTCTCCTTAGAGACAATGGGCCAAAATCAGGTCCGATGGAATCGAATGTCTTTTCATGTTGACATCCATCCCGTCAAGCCCTCGTTAAGCCATTGAAGTGTCACATTGGGCCTGGGGGAGGCGGTGAACCCTGTGAAATTACACGTCCGAAGATTTGGATTTGATTTCCAGCCCTCTGCCAGTCAGTCTGCCAGGCACTTTCATGTGACAAGCCTTAGGCGAGTCCCTTTCTGTCTCTGATTCCCGATTCCTTCACAGGGATTTATGTGGGCCTTAACGCCCACTGGGAAAAGATCCCTCTGCCAGCTCAGTGCCTGCTTTCTTGGTTTGACTTGTCAATCTGGACTTGAATACACCTTTGGTTTTGGATTGACTCTATTACCTTTCCTAGAAATTAACACACAAAACTGACAGCTGATTGACAAGATGAGAAGCATTTTTCCAAAATTCAAATTGAACTTAATCCTTTCTTACTAAAAGAATGCTCAAATCAAGGGGACACAGCTCACTCGTTTTGACTTCATGAGCTATGGCAGGTAGAGACAACTTTTTGAAAATACACAGCTAAAAGTGTCCGTGCTTTGAATGTTAGACATGTTTTTCAGAATACACAGCTAAAGTGGCGACCGTTTTAGCTGTGTATTTTGAAAAAGTTGTGTGCTCTTCAAAGAGAAAGCTACTTTTGCTGTGTCTTTGGGTTCGAGGGGAAATGGGAGTCCTCTTCAGTCAGCAGGGACGACACCTGAGTCCTTTGCAGTCCTCTTGTCTGCCTCTGAGGGTGAAATGAGAGTGGTCCCTGTCATCATGAGCCATGTCTGAAAGAATTATTCACATTTCCTACGAGAATAGACGGGTGAAATAGCAAAAGGTGTGTCTTCCTTTGGAGCATGGACGGGTTCAAAGCCCACCTCATACCACTAAGTATTTTGCTGAACACGAGCAGTTGTGTGTGCGGCCTGTGTTTGGGTGATTTTAGTGTCCTGTGTGTTTGTGTGTGTGTCTGTGTGTGTGTGTGTGTCTGTGTGTGTGTGTGTCTGTATTTCTGTCTCCATTCCTGAGCAGCAAATCTTTTTTCCTCTTTTAGCATGTTACTCACAACTGTGGATGAAGCCCAGCACTCCTGAAAACACAATCCATGTATGGTTGAAGGAAATTTTCTTTTTGATGAGTGAGAGGTTGGTGACTGAAACCAGCTCATTTCCCATTGACCACTGCAGTCACATCTCTCAGGTGAGAAGCAAAGTCAGAATTTGAACCAGGCACATTCTCCTTAGAGACAATGGGCCAAAGAAAAGTCCGATGGAATCGAATGTCTTTTCATGTTGACATCCATCCCGTCAAGCCCTCGTTAAGCCATTGAAGTGCCACATTGGGCCTGGGGGAGGCGGTGCACCCTGTGAAATTACACGTCCGAAAATTTGGATTTGATTTCCAGCCCTCTGCCAGTCAGTCTGCCAGGCACTTTCATGTGACAAGCCTTAGGCGAGTCCCTTTCTGTCTCTGATTCCCGATTCCTTCACAGGGATTTATGTGGGCCTTAACGCCCACTGGGAAAAGATCCCTCTGCCAGCTCAGTGCCTGCTTTCTTGGTTTGACTTGTCAATCTGGACTTGAATACACCTTTGGTTTTGGATTGACTCTATTACCTCTCCTAGAAATTAACACACAAAACTGACAGCTGATTGACAATATGAGAAGCAGTTTTCCAAAATTCAAATTGAACTTAATCCTTTCTTACTAAAAGAATGCTCAAATCAAGGGGACACAGCTCACTCGTTTTGACTTCATGAGCTATGGCAGGTAGAGACAACTTTCTGAAAATACACAGCTAAAACTGTCCGTGCTTTGAATGCTAGACATGTTTTTCAGAATACACAGCTAAAGCGGGGACCGTTTTAGTTGTGTATTTTGAAAAAGTTGTGTGCTCTTCAAAGAGAAAGCTACTTTTGCTGTGTCTTTGGGTTCGAGGGGAAATGGGAGTCCTCTTCAGTCAGCAGGGACGACACCTGAGTCCTTTGCAGTCCTCTTGTCTGCCTCTGAGGGTGAAATGAGAGTGGTCCCTGTCATCATGAGCCATGTCTGAAAGAATTATTCACATTCCCTACGAGAATAGACGGGTGAAATAGCAAAAGGTGTGTCTTCCTTTGGAGCATGGACGGGTTCAAAGCCCTCCTCATACCACTAAGTATTTTGCTGAACACGAGCAGTTGTGTGTGCGGCCTGTGTTTGGGTGATTTTTGTGTCATGTGTGTGTGTGTGTGTGAGGGTGTGTGTGTGTGTGTGTGTGTCTGTATTTCTGTCTTCATTCCTGACCAGCAAATCTTTTTTCCTCTTTTAGCATGTTACTCACAACTGTGGATGAAGCCCAGCACTCCTGAAAACACAATCCATGTATGGTTGAAGGAAATTTTCTTGGTGATGAGTGAGAGGTTGGTGACTGAAACCAGCTCATTTCCCATTGACCACTGAGGTCACATCTCTCAGGTGAGAAGCAAAGTGAGAATTTGAACCAGGCACATTCTCCTTAGAGACAATGGGCCAAAGACAGGTCCGATGGAATGGAATGTCTTTTCATGTTGACATCCATCCCGTCAAGCCCTCGTTAAGCCATTGAAGTGTCACATTGGGCCTGGGGGAGGCGGTGCACCCTGTGAAATTACACGTCCGAAGATTTGGATTTGATTTCCAGCCCTCTGCCAGTCAGTCTGCCAGGCACTTTCATGTGACAAGCCTTAGGCGAGTCCCTTTCTGTCTCTGATTCCCGATTCCTTCACAGGGATTTATGTGGGCCTTAACGCCCACTGGGAAAAGACCCCTCTGCCAGCTCAGTGCCTGCTTTCTTGGTTTGACTTGTCAATCTGGACTTGAATACACCTTTGGTTTTGGATTGACTCTATTACCTCTCCTAGAAATTAACACACAAAACTGACAGCTGATTGACAAGATGAGAAGCAGTTTTCCAAAATACAAATTGAACTTAATCCTTTCTTACTAAAAGAATGCTCAAATCAAGGGGACACAGCTCACTCGTTTTGACTTCATGAGCTATGGCAGGTAGAGACAACTTTTTGAAAATACACAGCTAAAACTGTCCGTGCTTTGAATGCTAGACATGTTTTTCAGAATACACAGCTAAAGCGGGGACCGTTTTAGCTGTGTATTTTGAAAAAGTTGTGTGCTCTTCAAAGAGAAAGCTACTTTTGCTGTGTCTTTGGGTTCGAGGGGAAATGGGAGTCCTCTTCAGTCAGCAGGGACGACACCTGAGTCCTTTGCAGTCCTCTTGTCTGCCTCTGAGGGTGAAATGAGAGTGGTCCCTGTCATCATGAGCCATGTCTGAAAGAATTATTCACATTCCCTACGAGAATAGACGGGTGAAATAGCAAAAGTTGGGTCTTCCTTTGGAGCATGGACTGGTTCAAAGCCCACCTCATACCACTAAGTATTTTGCTGAACACGAGCAGTTGTGTGTGCGGCCTGTGTTTGGGTGATTTTTGTGTCATGTGTGTGTGTGTGTGTGTGTGTGTGTGTGTGTGTGTGTGTGTGTCTGTATTTCTGTCTCCATTCCTGAGCAGCAAATCTTTTTTCCTCTTTTAGCATGTTACTCACAACTGTGGATGAAGCCCAGCACTCCTGAAAACACAATCCATGTATGGTTGAAGGAAATTTTCTTGGTGATGAGTGAGAGTTTGGTGACTGAAACCAGCTCATTTCCCATTGACCACTGAGGTCACATCTCTCAGGTGAGAAGCAAAGTGAGAATTTGAATCAGGCACATTCTCCTTGGAGACAATCGGCCAAAAACAGGTCCGATGGAATCGAATGTCTTTTCATGTTGACATCCATCCCGTCAAGCCCTCGTTAAGCCATTGAAGTGTCACATTGGGCCTGGGGGAGGCGGTACACCCTGTGAAATTACACGTCCGAAGATTTGGATTTGATTTCCAGCCCTCTGCCAGTCAGTCTGCCAGGCACTTTCATGTGACAAGCCTTAGGCAAGTCCCTTTCTGTCTCTGATTCCCGATTCCTTCACAGGGATTTATGTGGGCCTTAACGCCCGCTGGGGAAAGATCCCTCTGCCAGCTCAGTGCCTGATTTCTTGGTTTGACTTGTCAATCTGGATTGAATACACCTTTGGTTTTGGATTGACTCTATTACCTCTCCTAGAAATTAACACACAAAACTGACAGCTGATTGACAAGATGAGAAGCAGTTTTCCAAAATTCAAATTGAACTTAATCCTTTCTTACTAAAAGAATGCTCAAATCAAGGCGACACAGCTCACTCGTTTTGACTTCATGAGCTATGGCAGGTAGAGACAACTTTTTGAAAATACACAGCTAAAACTGTCCGTGCTTTGAATGCTAGACATGTTTTTCAGAATACACAGCTAAAACGGTCCCCACTTTAAGTGTTAAAGCACTTAAAGCGGGGACCGTTTTAGCTGTGTATTTTGAAAAATTTGTGTGCTCTTCAAAGTGAAAGCTACTTTTGCTGTGTCTTTGGGTTCGAAGGGAAATGGGAGTCCTCTTCAGTCAGCAGGGACGACACCTGAGTCCTTTGCAGTCCTCATGTCTGCCTCTGAGGGTGAAATGAGAGTGGTACCTGTCATCATGAGCCATGTCTGAAAGAATTATTCACATTCCATACGAGAATAGACGGGTGAAATAGCAAAAGGTGTGTCTTCCTTTGGAGCATGGACGGGTTCAAAGCCCACCTCATACCACTAAGTATTTTGCTGAACACTAGCAGTTGTGTGTGCGGCCTGTGTTTCGGTGATTTTTGTGTCGTGTGTGTGTGTGTGTGTGTGTGTGTGTGTCTGTGTGTGTGTGTGTCTGTATTTCTGTCTCCATTCCTGAGCAGCAAAACTTTTTTATTCTTTTAGCATGTTACTCACAACTGTGGATGAAGAACAGCACTCCTGAAAACACAATCCATGTATGGTTGAAGGAAACCTTCTTGGTGATGAGTGAGAGGTTGGTGACTGAAACCAGCTCATTTCCCATTGACCACTGAGGTCACATCTCTCAGGTGAGAAGCAAAGTGAGAATTTGAACCAGGCACATTCTCCTTAGAGACAACGGGCCAAAGACAGGTCCGATGGAATCGAATGTCTTTTCATGTTGACATCCATCCCGTCAAGCCCTCGTTAAGCCATTGAAGTGTCACATTGGGCCTGGGGTAGGCGGTGCACCTGTGAAATTACACGGCCGAAGATTTGGATTTGATTTCCAGCCCTCTGCCAGTCAGTCTGCCAGGCACTTTCATGTGACAAGCCTTAGGCGAGTCCCTTTCTGTCTCTGATTCCCGATTCCTTCACAGGGATTTATGTGGGCCTTAACGAAAACTGGGAAAAGATCCCTCTGCCAGCTCAGTGCCTGCTTTCTTGGTTTGACTTGTCAATCTGGACTTGAATACACCTTTGGTTTTGGATTGACCCTATAACCTCTCCTAGAAATTAACACACAAAACTGACAGCTGATTGACAAGATGAGAAGCAGTTTTCCAAAATTCAAATTGAACTTAATCCTTTCTTACTAAAAGAATGCTCAAATCAAGGGGACACAGCTCACTCGTTTTGACTTCATGAGCTATGGCAGGTAGAGACAACTTTTTGAAAATACACAGCTAAAACTGTCCGTGCTTTGAATGCTAGACTTGTTTTTCAGAATACACAGCTAAAACGGTCCCCGCTTTAACTGCTAAAGCACTTAAAGCGGGGACCGTTTTAGCTGTGTATTTTGAAAAATTTGTGTGCTCTTCAAAGTGAAAGCTAATTTTGCTCTGTCTTTGGGTTCGAGGGGAAATGGGAGTCCTCTTCAGTCAGCAGGGACGACACCTGAGTCCTTTTCAGTCCTCATGTCTGCCTCTGTGGGTGAAATGAGATTGGTACCTGTCATCATGAGCCATGTCTGAAAGAATTATTCACATTCCCTACGAGAATAGACGGGTGAAATAGCAAAAGGTGTGTCTTCCTTTGGAGCATGGACGGGTTCAAAGCCCACCTCATACCACTAAGTATTTTGCTGAACACTAGCAGTTGTGTGTGCGGCCTGTGTTTCGGTGATTTTTGTGTCGTGTGTGTGTGTGTGTGTGTGTGTGTGTGTCTGTGTGTGTGTGTGTCTGTATTTCTGTCTCCATTCCTGAGCAGCAAAACTTTTTTCCTCTTTTAGCATGTTACTCACAACTGTGGATGAAGCCCAGCACTCCTGAAAACACAATCCATGTATGGTTGAAGGAAATTTTCTTGGTGATGAGTGAGAGGTTGGTGACTGAAACCAGCTCATTTCCCATTGACCACTGAGGTCACATCTCTCAGGTGAGAAGCAAAGTGGGAATTTGAACCAGGCACATTCTCCTTAGAGACAATGGGCCAAAGAAAGGTCCGATGGAATCGAATGTCTTTTCATGTTGACATCCATCCCGTCAAGCCCTCGTTAAGCCATTGAAGTGTCACATTGGGCCTGGGGGAGGCGGTGCACCCTGTGAAATTACACGTCCGAAGATTTGGATTTGATTTCCAGCCCTCTGCCAGTCAGTCTGCCAGGTACTTTCATGTGACAAGCCTTAGGCGAGTCCCTTTCTGTCTCTGATTCCCGATTCCTTCACAGGGATTTATGTGGGCCTTAACGCCCACTGGGAAAAGATCCCTCTGCCAGCTCAGTGCCTGCTTTCTTGGTTTGACTTGTCACTCTGGACTTGAATACACCTTTGGTTTTGGATTGACTCTATTACCTCTCCTAGAAATTAACACACAAAACTGACAGCTGATTGACAAGATGAGAAGCAGTTTTCCAAAATTCAAATTGAACTTAATCCTTTCTTACTAAAAGAATGCTCAAATCAAGAAGACACAGCTCACTCTTTTTGACTTCATGAGCTATGGCAGGTAGAGACAACTTTTTGAAAATACACAGCTAAAACTGTCCGTGCTTTGAATGCTAGACATGTTTTTCAGAATACAAAGCTAAAACGGTCCCCGCTTTAAGTGCTTTATTAGCTGTGTATTTTGAAAAAGTTGTGTGCTCTTCAAAGAGAAAGCTACTTTTGCTGTGTCTTTGGGTTCGAGGGGAAATGGGAGTCCTCTTCAGTCAGCAGGGAAGACACCTGAGTCCTTTGCAGTCCTCTTGTCTGCCTCTGAGGGTGAAATGAGAGTGGTCCCTGTCATCATGAGCCATGTCTGAAAGAATTATTCACATTCCCTACGAGAATAGATGGGTGAAATAGCAAAAGGTGTGTCTTCCTTTGGATCATGGACGGGTTCAAAGCCCACCTCATACCACTAAGTATTTTGCTGAACACGAGCAGTTGTGTGTGCGGCCTGTGTTTGGGTGATTTTTGTGTCGTGTGTGTGTGTGTGTGTGTGTGTGTGTGTGTCTGTGTGTGTGTGTCTGTATTTCTGTCTCCATTCCTGAGCAGCAAATCTTTTTTCCTCTTTTAGCATGTTACTCACAACTCTGGATGAAGCCCAACACTCCTGATAACACAATCCATGTATGGTTGAAGGAAATTTTCTTGGTGATGAGTGAGAGGTTGGTGACTGAAACCAGCACATTTCCCATTGACCACTGAGATCACATCTCTCAGGTGAGAAGCAAAGTGAGAATTTGAACCCGGCACATTCTCCTTAGAGACAATGGGCCAAAGACAGGTCCGATGGAATCGAATGTCTTTTCATGTTGACATCCATCCCGTCAAGCCCTCGTTAAGCCATTGAAGTGTCACATTGGGCCTGGGGGAGGCGGTGCACCCTGTGAAATTACACGTCCGAAGATTTGGATTTGATTTCCAGCCCTCTGCCAGTCAGTCTGCCAGGCACTTTCATGTGACAAGCCTTAGGTGAGTCCCTTTCTGTCTCTGATTCCCGATTCCTTCACAGGGATTTATGTGGGCCTTAACGCCCACTGGGAAAAGATCCCTCTGCCAGCTCAGTGCCTGCTTTCTTGGTTTGACTTGTCAATCTGGACTTGAATACACCTTTGGTTTTGGATTGACCCTATAACCTCTCCTAGAATTTAACACACAAAACTGACAGCTGATTGACAAGATGAGAAGCAGTTTTCCAAAATTCAAATTGAACTTAATCCTTTCTTACTAAAAGAATGCTCAAATCAAGGGGACACAGCTCACTCGTTTTGAATTCATGAGCTATGGCAGGTAGAGAAAACTTTTTGAAAATACACAGCTAAAACTGTCCGTGCTTTGAATGCTAGACATGTTTTTCAGTTTTAAGTGCTTTAGCAGTTAAAGCGGGACCGTTTTAGCTGTGTATTTTGAAAAAGTTGTGTGCTCTTCAAAGAGAAAGCTACTTTTGCTGTGTCTTTGGGTTCGAGGGGAAATGGGAGTCCTCTTCAGTCAGCAGGGACGACACCTGAGTCCTTTGCAGTCCTCTTGTCTGCCTCTGAGGGTGAAATGAGAGTGGTCCCTGTCATCATGAGCCATGTCTGAAAGAATTATTCACATTCCCTACGAGAATAGACGGGTGAAATAGCTAAAGGTGTGTCTTCCTTTGGAGCATGGAAGGGTTCAAAGCCCACCTCATACCACTAAGTATTTTGCTGAACACGAGCAGTTGTGTGTGCTGCCTGTGTTTGGGTGATTTTTGTGTCGTGTGTGTGTGTGTGTGTGTGTGTCTGTGTGTCTGTGTTTGTGTGTCTGTATTTCTGTCTCCATTCCTGAGCAGCAAATCTTTTTTCCTCTTTTAGCATTTTACTCACAACTGTGGATGAAGCCCAGCACTCCTGAAAACACAATCCATGTATGGTTGAAGGAAATTTTCTTGGTGATGAGTGAGAGGTTGGTGACTGAAACCAGCTCATTTCCCATTGACCACTGAGGTCACATCTCTCAGGTGAGAAGCAAAGTGAGAATTTGAACCAGGCACATTCTCCTTAGAGACAATGGGCCAAAGACTGGTCCGATGGAATCTAATGTCTTTTCATGTTGACATCCATCCCGTCAAGCCCTCGTTAAGCCATTGAAGTGTCACACTGGGCCTGGGGAAGCGGTTCACCCTGTGAAATTACACGTCCGAAGATTTGGATTTGATTTCCAGCCCTCTGCCAGTCAGTCTGCCAGGCACTTTCATGTGACAAGCCTTAGGCGAGTCCCTTTCTGTCTCTGATTCCCGATTCCTTCACAGGGATTTATGTTGGCCTTAACGCCCACTGGGAAAAGATCCCTCTGCCAGCTCAGTGCCTGCTTTCTTGGTTTGACTTGCCAATCTGGACTTGAATACACCTTTGGTTTTGGATTGACTCTATTACCTCTCCTAGAAATTAACACACAAAACTGACAGCTGATTGACAAGATGAGAAGCAGTTTTCCAAAATTCAAATTGAACTTAATCCTTTCTTACTAAAAGAATGCTCAAATCAAGGGGACACAGCTCACTCGTTTTGACTTCATGAGCTATGGCAGGTAGAGACAACTTTTTGAAAATACACAGCTAAAACTGTCCGTGCTTTGAATGCTAGACATGTTTTTCATTTTTAAGTGCTTTAGCACTTAACGCGGGACCGTTTTAGCTGTGTATTTTGAAAAAGTTGTGTGCTCTTCAAAGAGAAAGCTACTTTTGCTGTGTCTTTGGGTTCGAGGGGAAATGGGAGTCCTCTTCAGTCAGCAGGGACGACACCTGAGTCCTTTGCAGTCCTCTTGTCTGCCTCTGAGGGTGAAATGAGAGTGGTCCCTGTCATCATGAGCCATGTCTGAAAGAATTATTCACATTCCCTACGAGAATAGACGGGTGAAATAGCAAAAGGTGTGTCTTCCTTTGGAGCATGGACGGGTTCAAAGCCCACCTCATACCACTAAGTATTTTGCTGAACACGAGCAGTTGTGTGTGCGGCCTGTGTTTGGGTGAATTTTGTGTCGTGTGTGTGTGTGTGTGTGTGTGTGTGTCTGTGTGTGTGTGTCTGTATTTCTGTCTCCATTCCTGAGCAGCAAATCTTTTTTCCTCTTTTAGCATGTTACTCACAACTGTGGATGAAGCCCAGCACTCCTGAAAACACAATCCATGTATGGTTGAAGGAAATTTTCTTGGTGATGAGTGAGAGGTTGGTGACTGAAACCAGCTCATTTCACATTGACCACTGAGGTCACATCTCTCAGGTGAGAAGCAAAGTGAGAATTTGAACCAGGCACATTCTCCTTAGAGACAATGGGCCAAAGACAGGTCCGATGGAATCGAATGTCTTTTCATGTTGACATCCATCCCGTCAAGCCCTCGTTAAGCCATTGAAGCGTCACATTGGGCCTGGAGGAGGCGGTGCACCCTGTGAAATTACACGTCCGAAGATTTGGATTTGATTTCCAGCCCTCTGCCAGTCAGTCTGCCAGGCACTTTCATGTGACAAGCCTTAGGCGAGTCCCTTTCTGTCTCTGATTCCCGATTTCTTCACAGGGATTTATGTGGGCCTTAACACCCACTGGGAAAAGATCCCTCTGCCAGCTCAGTGCCTGCTTTCTTGGTTTGACTTGTCCATCTGGACTTGAGTACACCTTTGGTTTTGGATTGACTCTATTACCTCTCCTAGAAATTAACACACAAAACTGACAGCTGATTGACAAGATGAGAAGCAGTTTTCCAAAATTCAAATTGAACTTAATCCTGTCTTAGTAAAAGAATGCTCAAATCAAGGGGACACAGCTCACTCGTTTTGACTTCATGAGCTATGGCAGGTAGAGACAACTTTTTGAAAATACACAGCTAAAACTGCCCGTGCTTTGAATGCTAGACATGTTTTTCAGAATACACAGCTACAACGGTCCCCGCTTTAAGTGATAAAGCACTTAAAGCGGGGACCTTTTTAGCTGTGTATTTTGAAAAAGTTGTGTGCTCTTCAAAGAGAAAGCTACTTTTGCTGTGTCTTTGGGTTCGAGGGGAAATGGGAGTCCTCTTCAGTCAGCAGGGACGAAACCTGAGTCCTTTGCAGTCCTCTTGTCTGCCTCTGAGGGTGAAATGATAGTGGTCCCTGTCATCATGAGCCATGTCTGAAAGAATTATTCACATTCCCTACGAGAATAGACGGGTGAAATAGCAAAAGGTGTGTCTTCCTTTGGAGCATGGACGGGTTCAAAGCCCACCTCATACCACTAAGTATTTTGCTGAACACGAGCAGTTGTGTGTGCGGCCTGTGTTTGGGTGATTTTTGTGTCATGTGTGTGTGTGTGTGTGTGTGTGTTTGTGTCTGTGTGTGTGTGTCTGTATTTCTGTCTCCATTCCTGAGCAGCAAATCTTTTTTCCTCTTTTAAGATGTTACTCACAACTGTGGATGAAGCCCAGCACTCCTCAAAACACAATCCATGTATGGTTGAAGGAAATTTTCTTGGCGATGAGTGAGAGGTTGGTGACTGAAACCAGCTCATTTCCCATTGACCACTGAGGTCACATCTCTCAGGTGAGAAGCAAAGTGAGAATTTGAACCAGGCACATTCTCCTTAGAGACAATGGGCCAAAGACTGGTCCGATGGAATCGAATGTCTTTTCATGTTGACATCCATCCCGTCAAGCCCTCGTTAAGCCATTGAAGTGTCACATTGGGCCTGGAGGAGGCGGTGCACCCTGTGAAATTACACGTCCGAAGATTTGGATTTGATTTCCAGCCCTCTGCCAGTCAGTCTGCCAGGCACTTTCATGTGACAAGCCTTAGGCGAGTCCCTTTCTGTCTCTGATTCCCTATTCCTTCACAGGGATTTATGTGGGCCTTAACGCTCACTGGGAAAAGATCCCTCTGCCAGCTCAGTGCCTGCTTTCTTGGTTTGACTTGTCAATCTGGACTAGAATACACCTTTGGTTTTGGATTGACTCTATTACCTCTCCTAGAAATTAACACACAAAACTGACAGCTGATTGACAAGATGAGAAGCAGTTTTCCAAAATTCAAATTGAACTTAATCCTTTCTTACTAAAAGAATGCTCAAATCAAGGGGACACAGCTCACTCGTTTTGACTTCATGAGCTATGGCAGGTAGAGACAACTTTTTGAAAATACACAGCTAAAAATGTCCGTGCTTTGAATGCTAGACATGTTTTAGCTGTGTATTTTGAAAAAGTTGTGTGCTCTTCAAAGAGAAAGCTACTTTTGCTGTGTCTTTGTGTTCGAGGGGAAATGGGAGTCCTCTTCAGTCAGCAGGGACGACACCTGAGTCCTTTGCAGTCCTCTTGTCTGCTTCTGAGGGTGAAATGAGAGTGGTCCCTCTCATCATGAGCCATGTCTGAAAGAATTATTCACATTCCCTACGAGCAGAGACGGGTGAAATAGCAAAAGGTGTGTCTTCGTTTGGAGCATGGATGGGTTCAAAGCCCACTCATACCACTAAGTATTTTCCTGAACACGAGCAGTTGTGTGTGCGACCTGTGTTTGGGTGATTTTTGTGTCATGTTTGTGTGTGTGTGTGTGTGTGTGTGTGTGTGTCTGTGTGTGTGTGTCTGTATTTCTGTCTCCATTCCTGAGCAGCAAATCTTTTTTCCTGTTTTAGCATGTTACTCACAACTGTGGATGAAGCCCAGCACTCCTGAAAACACAATCCATGTATGGTTGAAGGAAATTTTCTTGGTGATGAGTGAGAGTTTGGTGACTGAAACCAGCTCATTTCCCATTGACCACTGAGGTCACATCTCTCAGGTGAGAAGCAAAGTGATAATTTGAACCAGGCACATTCTCCTTAGAGACAATGGGCCAAAGACAGGTCCGATGGAATCGAATGTCTTTTCATGTTGACATCCATCCCGTCAAGCCCTCGTTAAGCCATTGAAGTGTCACATTGGGCCTGGGGGAGGCGGTACACCCTGTGAAATTACACGTCCGAAGATTTGGATTTGATTTCCAGCCCTCTGCCAGTCAGTCTGCCAGTCAATTTCATGTGACAAGCCTTAGGCGAGTCCCTTTCTGTCTCTGATTCCCGATTCCTTCACAGGGATTTATGTGGGCCTTAACGCCCACTGGGAAAAGATCCCACTGCCAGCTCAGTGCCTGCTTTCTTGGTTTGACTTGTCAATCTGGACTTGAATAAACCTTTGGTTTTGGATTGACTCTATTACCTCTCCTAGAAATTAACACACAAAACTGACAGCTGATTGACAAGACGAGAAGCAGTTTTCCAAAATTCAATTTGAACTTAATCCTTTCTTACTAAAAGAATGCTTAAATCAAGGGGACACAGCTCACTCGTTTTGACTTCATGAGCTATGGCAGGTAGAGACAACTTTTTGAAAATACACAGCTAAAACTGTCCGTGCTTTGAATGCCAGAGATGTTTTTCAGAATACACAGCAAAAACGGTCCCCGCTTAAAGTGCTAAAGCACTTAAAGCGGGGACCATTTTAGCTGTGTATTTTGAAAAAGTTGTGTGCTCTTCAAAGAGAAAGCTAATTTTGCTGTGTCTTTTGGTTCGAGGGGAAATGGAAGTCCTCTCCAGTCAGCAGGGACGACACCTGAGTCCTTTGCAGTCCTCTTGTCTGCCTCTGAGGGTGAAATGAGAGTGGTCCCTGTCATCATGAGCCATGTCTGAAAGAATTATTCACATTCCCTACGAGAATATACGGGTGAAATAGCAAAAGGTGTGTCTTCCTTTGGAGCATGGACGGGTTCAAAGCCCAGCTCATACCACTAAGTATTTTGCTGAACACGAGCAGTTGTGTGTGCGGCCTGTGTTTGGGTGATTTTTGTGTGATGTTTGTGTGTGTGTGTGTGTGTGTGTCTGTGTGTCTGTGTGTCTGTGTGTGTGTGTCTGTATTTCTGTCTCCATTCCTGAGCAGCAAATCTTTTTTCCTCTTTTAGCATTTTACTCACAACTGTGGATGAAGCCCAGCACTCCTGAAAACACAATCCATGTATGGTTGAAGGAAATTTTCTTGGTGATGAGTGAGAGGTTGGTGACTGAAACCAGCTCATTTCCCATTGACCACTGAGGTCACATCTCTCAGGTGAGAAGCAAAGTGAGAATTTGAACCAGGCACATTCTCCTTAGAGACAATGAGCCAAAGACAGGTCCGATGGAATCGAATGTCTTTTCATGTTGACATCCATCCCGTCAAGCCCTCGTTAAGCCATTGAAGTGTCACATTGGGCCTGGGGGAGGCGGTGCACCCTGTGAAATTACACGTCCGAAGATTTGGATTTGATTTCCAGCCCTCTGCCAGTCAGTCTGCCAGGCAATTTCATGTGACAAGCCTTAGGCTAGTCCCTTTCTCTCTCTGATTCCCGATTCCTTCACAGGGATTTATGTGGGCCTTAACGCCCACTGGGAAAAGATCCCTCTGCCAGCTCAGTGCCTGCTTTCTTGTTTTGACTTGTCAATCTGGACTTGAATACACCTTTGGTTTTGGATTGACTCTATTACCTCTCCTAGAAATTAACACACAAATCTGACAGCTGATTGACAAGATGAGAAGCAGTTTTCCAAAATTCAATTTGAACTTAATCCTTTCTTACTAAAAGAATGCTCAAATCAAGGGGACATAGCTCACTCGTTTTGACTTCATGAGCTATGGCAGGTAGAGACAACTTTTTGAAAATACACAGCTAAAACTGTCCGTGCTTTGAATGCTAGACTTGTTTTTCAGAATACACAGCTAAAACGGTCCCCGCTTTTACTGCTAAAGCACTTAAAGCGGGGACCGTTTTAGTTGTGTATTTTGAAAAAGTTGTGTGCTCTTCAAAAAGAAAGCTACTTTTGCTGTGTCTTTGGGTTCGAGGGGAAATGGGAGTCCTCTTCAGTCAGCAGGGACGACACCTGAGTCCTTTGCAGTCCTCTTGTCTGCCTCTGAGGGTGAAATGAGAGTGGTCCCTGTCATCATGAGCCATGTCTTAAAGAATTATTCACATTCCCTACGAGAATAGACGGGAGAAATAGCAAAAGGTGTGTCTTCCTTTGGAGCATGGACGGGTTCAAAGCCCACCTCATACCACTAAGTATTTTGCTGAACACGAGCAGTTGTGTGTGCGGCCTGTGTTTGGGTGATTTTTGTGTGATGTTTGTGTGTGTGTGTGTGTGTGTGTGTGTGTTTGTGTCTGTGTGTCTGTGTGTGTGTGTCTGTATTTCTGTCTCCATTCCTGAGCAGCAAATCTTTTTTCCTCTTTTAGCATGTTACTCACAACTGTGGATGAAGCCCAGCACTCCTGAAAACACAATCCATGTATGGTTGAAGGAAATATTCTTGTTGATGAGTGAGAGGCTGGTGACTGTAACCAGCTCATTTCCCATTGACCACTGAGGTCACATCTCTCAGGTGAGAAGCAAAGTGAGAATTTGAACCAGGCACATTCTCCTTAGAGACAATGGGCCAAAGACAGGTCCGATGGAATCGAATGTCTTTTCATGTTGACATCCATCCCGTCAAGCCCTCGTTAAGCCATTGAAGTGTCACATTGGGCCTGGGGGAGGCGGTGCACCCTGGGAAATTACACGTCCGAAGATTTGGATTTGATTTCCAGCCCTCTGCCAGTCAGTCTGCCAGGCACTTTCATGTGACAAGCCTTAGGCGAGTCCTTTTCTGTCTCTGATTCCCGATTCCTTCACAGGGATTTATATGGGCCTTATCGCCCACTGGGAAAAGATCCCTCTGCCAGCGCAGTGCCTGCTTTCTTGGTTTGACTTGTAAATCTGGACTTGAATACACCTTTGGTTTTGGATTGACTCTATTACCTCTCCTAGAAATTAACACACAAAACTGACAGCTGATTGACAAGATGAGAAGCAGTTTTCCAAAATTCAAATTGAACTTAATCCTTTCTTACTAAAAGAATGCTCAAATCAAGGGGACACAGCTCACTCGTTTTGACTTCATGAGCTATGGCAGGTCGAGACAACTTTTTGAAAATACACAGCTAAAACTGTCCGTGCTTTGAAGCTAGACATGTTTTTCAGAATACACAGCTAAAACGGTCCCCGCTTTACGTGCTAAAGCACTTAAAAACGGTGACCGTTTTAGCTGTGTATTTTGAAAAAGTTGTGTGCTCTTCAAAGAGAAAACTACTTTTGCTGTGTCTTTGGGTTCGAGGGGAAATGGGAGTCCTCTTCAGTCAGCAGGGACGACACCTGAGTCCTTTGCAGTCCTCTTGTCTGCCTCTGAGGGTGAAATGAGAGTGGTCCCTGTCATCATGAGCCATGTGTGAAAGAATTATTCACATTTCCTACGAGAATAGACGGGTGAAATAGCAAAAGGTGTGTCTTCCTTTGGAGCATGGAAGGGTTCAAAGCCCACCTCATACCACTAAGTATTTTGCTGAACACGAGCAGTTGTGTGTGCGGCCTGTGTTTGGGTGATTTTTGTGTCCTGTGTGTTTGTGTGTGTGTCTGTGTGTGTGTGTCTGTCTGTGTGTGTGTGTGTCTGTATTTCTGTCTCCATTCCTGAGCAGCAAATCTTTTTTCCTCTTTTAGCATGTTACTCACAACAATGGATGAAGCCCAGCACTCCTGAAAACACAATCCATGTATGGTTGAAGGAAATTTTCTTGGTGATGAGTGAGAGGTTGGTGACTGAAACCAGCTCATTTCCCATTGACCACTGAGGTCACAACTCTCAGGTGAGAAGCAAAGTCAGAATTTGAACCAGCACATTCTCCTTAGAGACAATGGGCCAAAGAAAAGTCCGATGGAATCGAATGTCTTTTCATGTTGACATCCATCCCGTCAAGCCCTCGTTAAGCCATTGAAGTGTCACATTGGGCCTGGGGGAGGCGGTGCACCCTGTGAAATTACACGTCCGAAGATTTGGATTTGATTTCCAGCCCTCTGCCAGTCAGTCTGCCAGGCAATTTCATGTGACAAGCCTTAAGCGAGTCCCTTTCTGTCTCTGATTCCCGATTCCTTCACAGGGATTTATGTGGGCCTTAACGCCCACTGGGAAAAGATCCCTCTGCCACTCAGTGCCTGCTTTCTTGGTTTGACTTGTCAATCTGGACTTGAATACACCTTTGGTTTTGGATTGACTCTATTACCTCTCCTAGAAATTAACACACAAAACTGACAGCTGATTGACAAGATGAGAAGCAGTTTTCCAAAATTCAAATTGATCTTAATCAATTTCTTACTAAAAGAATGCTCAAATCAAGGGGACACAGCTCACTCGTTTTGACTTCATGAGCTATGGCAGGTAGAGACAACTTTCTGAAAATACACAGCTAAAACTGTCCGTGCTTTGAATGCTAGACATGTTTTTCAGAATACACAGCTAAAGCGGGGACCGTTTTAGCTGTGTATTTTGAAAAAGTTGTGTGCTCTTCAAAGAGAAAGCTACTTTTGCTGTGTCTTTGGGTTCGAGGGGAAATGGGAGTCCTCTTCAGTCAGCAGGGACGACACCTGAGTCCTTTGCAGTCCTCTTGTCTGCCTCTGAGGGTGAAATGAGAGTGGTCCCTGTCATCATGAGCCATGTCTGAAAGAATTATTCACATTCCCTACGAGAATAGACGGGTGAAATAGCAAAAGGTGTGTCTTCCTTTGGAGCATGGACGGGTTCAAAGCCCACCTCATACCACTAAGTATTTTGCTGAACACGAGCAGTTGTGTGTGCGGCCTGTGTTTGGGTGAATTTTGTGTCGTGTGTGTGTGTGTGTGTGTGTGTGTGTCTGTGTGTGTGTGTCTGTATTTCTGTCTCCATTCCTGAGCAGCAAATCTTTTTTCCTCTTTTAGCATGTTACTCACAACTGTGGATGAAGCCCAGCACTCCTGAAAACACAATCCATGTATGGTTGAAGGAAATTTTCTTGGTGATGAGTGAGAGGTTGGTGACTGAAACCAGCTCATTTCACATTGACCACTGAGGTCACATCTCTCAGGTGAGAAGCAAAGTGAGAATTTGAACCAGGCACATTCTCCTTAGAGACAATGGGCCAAAGACAGGTCCGATGGAATCGAATGTCTTTTCATGTTGACATCCATCCCGTCAAGCCCTCGTTAAGCCATTGAAGCGTCACATTGGGCCTGGAGGAGGCGGTGCACCCTGTGAAATTACACGTCCGAAGATTTGGATTTGATTTCCAGCCCTCTGCCAGTCAGTCTGCCAGGCACTTTCATGTGACAAGCCTTAGGCGAGTCCCTTTCTGTCTCTGATTCCCGATTTCTTCACAGGGATTTATGTGGGCCTTAACACCCACTGGGAAAAGATCCCTCTGCCAGCTCAGTGCCTGCTTTCTTGGTTTGACTTGTCCATCTGGACTTGAGTACACCTTTGGTTTTGGATTGACTCTATTACCTCTCCTAGAAATTAACACACAAAACTGACAGCTGATTGACAAGATGAGAAGCAGTTTTCCAAAATTCAAATTGAACTTAATCCTGTCTTAGTAAAAGAATGCTCAAATCAAGGGGACACAGCTCACTCGTTTTGACTTCATGAGCTATGGCAGGTAGAGACAACTTTTTGAAAATACACAGCTAAAACTGCCCGTGCTTTGAATGCTAGACATGTTTTTCAGAATACACAGCTACAACGGTCCCCGCTTTAAGTGATAAAGCACTTAAAGCGGGGACCTTTTTAGCTGTGTATTTTGAAAAAGTTGTGTGCTCTTCAAAGAGAAAGCTACTTTTGCTGTGTCTTTGGGTTCGAGGGGAAATGGGAGTCCTCTTCAGTCAGCAGGGACGAAACCTGAGTCCTTTGCAGTCCTCTTGTCTGCCTCTGAGGGTGAAATGATAGTGGTCCCTGTCATCATGAGCCATGTCTGAAAGAATTATTCACATTCCCTACGAGAATAGACGGGTGAAATAGCAAAAGGTGTGTCTTCCTTTGGAGCATGGACGGGTTCAAAGCCCACCTCATACCACTAAGTATTTTGCTGAACACGAGCAGTTGTGTGTGCGGCCTGTGTTTGGGTGATTTTTGTGTCATGTGTGTGTGTGTGTGTGTGTGTGTTTGTGTCTGTGTGTGTGTGTCTGTATTTCTGTCTCCATTCCTGAGCAGCAAATCTTTTTTCCTCTTTTAAGATGTTACTCACAACTGTGGATGAAGCCCAGCACTCCTCAAAACACAATCCATGTATGGTTGAAGGAAATTTTCTTGGCGATGAGTGAGAGGTTGGTGACTGAAACCAGCTCATTTCCCATTGACCACTGAGGTCACATCTCTCAGGTGAGAAGCAAAGTGAGAATTTGAACCAGGCACATTCTCCTTAGAGACAATGGGCCAAAGACTGGTCCGATGGAATCGAATGTCTTTTCATGTTGACATCCATCCCGTCAAGCCCTCGTTAAGCCATTGAAGTGTCACATTGGGCCTGGAGGAGGCGGTGCACCCTGTGAAATTACACGTCCGAAGATTTGGATTTGATTTCCAGCCCTCTGCCAGTCAGTCTGCCAGGCACTTTCATGTGACAAGCCTTAGGCGAGTCCCTTTCTGTCTCTGATTCCCTATTCCTTCACAGGGATTTATGTGGGCCTTAACGCCCACTGGGAAAAGATCCCTCTGCCAGCTCAGTGCCTGCTTTCTTGGTTTGACTTGTCAATCTGGACTAGAATACACCTTTGGTTTTGGATTGACTCTATTACCTCTCCTAGAAATTAACACACAAAACTGACAGCTGATTGACAAGATGAGAAGCAGTTTTCCAAAATTCAAATTGAACTTAATCCTTTCTTACTAAAAGAATGCTCAAATCAAGGGGACACAGCTCACTCGTTTTGACTTCATGAGCTATGGCAGGTAGAGACAACTTTTTGAAAATACACAGCTAAAAATGTCCGTGCTTTGAATGCTAGACATGTTTTAGCTGTGTATTTTGAAAAAGTTGTGTGCTCTTCAAAGAGAAAGCTACTTTTGCTGTGTCTTTGTGTTCGAGGGGAAATGGGAGTCCTCTTCAGTCAGCAGGGACGACACCTGAGTCCTTTGCAGTCCTCTTGTCTGCTTCTGAGGGTGAAATGAGAGTGGTCCCTCTCATCATGAGCCATGTCTGAAAGAATTATTCACATTCCCTACGAGCAGAGACGGGTGAAATAGCAAAAGGTGTGTCTTCGTTTGGAGCATGGATGGGTTCAAAGCCCACTCATACCACTAAGTATTTTCCTGAACACGAGCAGTTGTGTGTGCGACCTGTGTTTGGGTGATTTTTGTGTCATGTTTGTGTGTGTGTGTGTGTGTGTGTGTGTGTGTGTCTGTGTGTGTGTGTCTGTATTTCTGTCTCCATTCCTGAGCAGCAAATCTTTTTTCCTGTTTTAGCATGTTACTCACAACTGTGGATGAAGCCCAGCACTCCTGAAAACACAATCCATGTATGGTTGAAGGAAATTTTCTTGGTGATGAGTGAGAGTTTGGTGACTGAAACCAGCTCATTTCCCATTGACCACTGAGGTCACATCTCTCAGGTGAGAAGCAAAGTGATAATTTGAACCAGGCACATTCTCCTTAGAGACAATGGGCCAAAGACAGGTCCGATGGAATCGAATGTCTTTTCATGTTGACATCCATCCCGTCAAGCCCTCGTTAAGCCATTGAAGTGTCACATTGGGCCTGGGGGAGGCGGTACACCCTGTGAAATTACACGTCCGAAGATTTGGATTTGATTTCCAGCCCTCTGCCAGTCAGTCTGCCAGTCAATTTCATGTGACAAGCCTTAGGCGAGTCCCTTTCTGTCTCTGATTCCCGATTCCTTCACAGGGATTTATGTGGGCCTTAACGCCCACTGGGAAAAGATCCCACTGCCAGCTCAGTGCCTGCTTTCTTGGTTTGACTTGTCAATCTGGACTTGAATAAACCTTTGGTTTTGGATTGACTCTATTACCTCTCCTAGAAATTAACACACAAAACTGACAGCTGATTGACAAGACGAGAAGCAGTTTTCCAAAATTCAATTTGAACTTAATCCTTTCTTACTAAAAGAATGCTTAAATCAAGGGGACACAGCTCACTCGTTTTGACTTCATGAGCTATGGCAGGTAGAGACAACTTTTTGAAAATACACAGCTAAAACTGTCCGTGCTTTGAATGCCAGAGATGTTTTTCAGAATACACAGCAAAAACGGTCCCCGCTTAAAGTGCTAAAGCACTTAAAGCGGGGACCATTTTAGCTGTGTATTTTGAAAAAGTTGTGTGCTCTTCAAAGAGAAAGCTAATTTTGCTGTGTCTTTTGGTTCGAGGGGAAATGGAAGTCCTCTCCAGTCAGCAGGGACGACACCTGAGTCCTTTGCAGTCCTCTTGTCTGCCTCTGAGGGTGAAATGAGAGTGGTCCCTGTCATCATGAGCCATGTCTGAAAGAATTATTCACATTCCCTACGAGAATATACGGGTGAAATAGCAAAAGGTGTGTCTTCCTTTGGAGCATGGACGGGTTCAAAGCCCAGCTCATACCACTAAGTATTTTGCTGAACACGAGCAGTTGTGTGTGCGGCCTGTGTTTGGGTGATTTTTGTGTGATGTTTGTGTGTGTGTGTGTGTGTGTGTCTGTGTGTCTGTGTGTCTGTGTGTGTGTGTCTGTATTTCTGTCTCCATTCCTGAGCAGCAAATCTTTTTTCCTCTTTTAGCATTTTACTCACAACTGTGGATGAAGCCCAGCACTCCTGAAAACACAATCCATGTATGGTTGAAGGAAATTTTCTTGGTGATGAGTGAGAGGTTGGTGACTGAAACCAGCTCATTTCCCATTGACCACTGAGGTCACATCTCTCAGGTGAGAAGCAAAGTGAGAATTTGAACCAGGCACATTCTCCTTAGAGACAATGAGCCAAAGACAGGTCCGATGGAATCGAATGTCTTTTCATGTTGACATCCATCCCGTCAAGCCCTCGTTAAGCCATTGAAGTGTCACATTGGGCCTGGGGGAGGCGGTGCACCCTGTGAAATTACACGTCCGAAGATTTGGATTTGATTTCCAGCCCTCTGCCAGTCAGTCTGCCAGGCAATTTCATGTGACAAGCCTTAGGCTAGTCCCTTTCTCTCTCTGATTCCCGATTCCTTCACAGGGATTTATGTGGGCCTTAACGCCCACTGGGAAAAGATCCCTCTGCCAGCTCAGTGCCTGCTTTCTTGTTTTGACTTGTCAATCTGGACTTGAATACACCTTTGGTTTTGGATTGACTCTATTACCTCTCCTAGAAATTAACACACAAATCTGACAGCTGATTGACAAGATGAGAAGCAGTTTTCCAAAATTCAATTTGAACTTAATCCTTTCTTACTAAAAGAATGCTCAAATCAAGGGGACATAGCTCACTCGTTTTGACTTCATGAGCTATGGCAGGTAGAGACAACTTTTTGAAAATACACAGCTAAAACTGTCCGTGCTTTGAATGCTAGACTTGTTTTTCAGAATACACAGCTAAAACGGTCCCCGCTTTTACTGCTAAAGCACTTAAAGCGGGGACCGTTTTAGTTGTGTATTTTGAAAAAGTTGTGTGCTCTTCAAAAAGAAAGCTACTTTTGCTGTGTCTTTGGGTTCGAGGGGAAATGGGAGTCCTCTTCAGTCAGCAGGGACGACACCTGAGTCCTTTGCAGTCCTCTTGTCTGCCTCTGAGGGTGAAATGAGAGTGGTCCCTGTCATCATGAGCCATGTCTTAAAGAATTATTCACATTCCCTACGAGAATAGACGGGAGAAATAGCAAAAGGTGTGTCTTCCTTTGGAGCATGGACGGGTTCAAAGCCCACCTCATACCACTAAGTATTTTGCTGAACACGAGCAGTTGTGTGTGCGGCCTGTGTTTGGGTGATTTTTGTGTGATGTTTGTGTGTGTGTGTGTGTGTGTGTGTGTGTTTGTGTCTGTGTGTCTGTGTGTGTGTGTCTGTATTTCTGTCTCCATTCCTGAGCAGCAAATCTTTTTTCCTCTTTTAGCATGTTACTCACAACTGTGGATGAAGCCCAGCACTCCTGAAAACACAATCCATGTATGGTTGAAGGAAATATTCTTGTTGATGAGTGAGAGGCTGGTGACTGTAACCAGCTCATTTCCCATTGACCACTGAGGTCACATCTCTCAGGTGAGAAGCAAAGTGAGAATTTGAACCAGGCACATTCTCCTTAGAGACAATGGGCCAAAGACAGGTCCGATGGAATCGAATGTCTTTTCATGTTGACATCCATCCCGTCAAGCCCTCGTTAAGCCATTGAAGTGTCACATTGGGCCTGGGGGAGGCGGTGCACCCTGGGAAATTACACGTCCGAAGATTTGGATTTGATTTCCAGCCCTCTGCCAGTCAGTCTGCCAGGCACTTTCATGTGACAAGCCTTAGGCGAGTCCTTTTCTGTCTCTGATTCCCGATTCCTTCACAGGGATTTATATGGGCCTTATCGCCCACTGGGAAAAGATCCCTCTGCCAGCGCAGTGCCTGCTTTCTTGGTTTGACTTGTAAATCTGGACTTGAATACACCTTTGGTTTTGGATTGACTCTATTACCTCTCCTAGAAATTAACACACAAAACTGACAGCTGATTGACAAGATGAGAAGCAGTTTTCCAAAATTCAAATTGAACTTAATCCTTTCTTACTAAAAGAATGCTCAAATCAAGGGGACACAGCTCACTCGTTTTGACTTCATGAGCTATGGCAGGTCGAGACAACTTTTTGAAAATACACAGCTAAAACTGTCCGTGCTTTGAAGCTAGACATGTTTTTCAGAATACACAGCTAAAACGGTCCCCGCTTTACGTGCTAAAGCACTTAAAAACGGTGACCGTTTTAGCTGTGTATTTTGAAAAAGTTGTGTGCTCTTCAAAGAGAAAACTACTTTTGCTGTGTCTTTGGGTTCGAGGGGAAATGGGAGTCCTCTTCAGTCAGCAGGGACGACACCTGAGTCCTTTGCAGTCCTCTTGTCTGCCTCTGAGGGTGAAATGAGAGTGGTCCCTGTCATCATGAGCCATGTGTGAAAGAATTATTCACATTTCCTACGAGAATAGACGGGTGAAATAGCAAAAGGTGTGTCTTCCTTTGGAGCATGGAAGGGTTCAAAGCCCACCTCATACCACTAAGTATTTTGCTGAACACGAGCAGTTGTGTGTGCGGCCTGTGTTTGGGTGATTTTTGTGTCCTGTGTGTTTGTGTGTGTGTCTGTGTGTGTGTGTCTGTCTGTGTGTGTGTGTGTCTGTATTTCTGTCTCCATTCCTGAGCAGCAAATCTTTTTTCCTCTTTTAGCATGTTACTCACAACAATGGATGAAGCCCAGCACTCCTGAAAACACAATCCATGTATGGTTGAAGGAAATTTTCTTGGTGATGAGTGAGAGGTTGGTGACTGAAACCAGCTCATTTCCCATTGACCACTGAGGTCACAACTCTCAGGTGAGAAGCAAAGTCAGAATTTGAACCAGCACATTCTCCTTAGAGACAATGGGCCAAAGAAAAGTCCGATGGAATCGAATGTCTTTTCATGTTGACATCCATCCCGTCAAGCCCTCGTTAAGCCATTGAAGTGTCACATTGGGCCTGGGGGAGGCGGTGCACCCTGTGAAATTACACGTCCGAAGATTTGGATTTGATTTCCAGCCCTCTGCCAGTCAGTCTGCCAGGCAATTTCATGTGACAAGCCTTAAGCGAGTCCCTTTCTGTCTCTGATTCCCGATTCCTTCACAGGGATTTATGTGGGCCTTAACGCCCACTGGGAAAAGATCCCTCTGCCACTCAGTGCCTGCTTTCTTGGTTTGACTTGTCAATCTGGACTTGAATACACCTTTGGTTTTGGATTGACTCTATTACCTCTCCTAGAAATTAACACACAAAACTGACAGCTGATTGACAAGATGAGAAGCAGTTTTCCAAAATTCAAATTGATCTTAATCAATTTCTTACTAAAAGAATGCTCAAATCAAGGGGACACAGCTCACTCGTTTTGACTTCATGAGCTATGGCAGGTAGAGACAACTTTCTGAAAATACACAGCTAAAACTGTCCGTGCTTTGAATGCTAGACATGTTTTTCAGAATACACAGCTAAAGCGGGGACCGTTTTAGCTGTGTATTTTGAAAAAGTTGTGTGCTCTTCAAAGAGAAAGCTACTTTTGCTGTGTCTTTGGGTTCGAGGGGAAATGGGAGTCCTCTTCAGTCAGCAGGGACGACACCTGAGTCCTTTGCAGTCCTCTTGTCTGCCTCTGAGGGTGAAATGAGAGTGGTCCCTGTCATCATGAGCCATGTCTGAAAGAATTATTCACATTCCCTACGAGAATAGACGGGTGAAATAGCAAAAGGTGTGTCTTCCTTTGGAGCATGGACGGGTTCAAAGCCCACCTCATACCACTAAGTATTTTGCTGAACACGAGCAGTTGTGTGTGCGGCCTGTGTTTGGGTGATTTTTGTGTCATGTGTGTGTGTGTGTGTGTGGGTGTGTGTGTGTGTGTGTGTGTCTGTATTTCTGTCTCCATTCCTGAGCAGCAAATCTTTTTTCCTCTTTTAGCATGTTACTCACAACTGTGGATGGAGCCCAGCACTCCTGAAAACACAATCCATGTATGGTTGAAGGAAATTTTCTTGGTGATGAGTGAGAGGTTGGTGACTGAAACCAGCTCATTTCCCATTGACCACTGAGGTCACATCTCTCAGGTGAGAAGCAAAGTGAGAATTTGAACCAGGCACATTCTCCTTAGAGACAATGGGCCAAAGACAGGTCCGATGGAATGGAATGTCTTTTCATGTTGACATCCATCCCGTCAAGCCCTCGTTAAGCCATTGAAGTGTCACATTGGGCCTGGGGGAGGCGGTGCACCCTGTGAAATTACACGTCCGAAGATTTGGATTTGATTTCCAGCCCTCTGCCAGTCAGTCTGCCAGGCACTTTCATGTGTCAAGCCTTAGGCGAGTCCCTTTCTGTCTCTGATTCCTGATTCCTTCACAGGGATTTATGTGGGCCTTAACGCCCACTGGGAAAAGACCCCTCTGCCAGCTCAGTGCCTGCTTTCTTGGTTTGACTTGTCAATCTGGACTTGAATACACCTTTGGTTTTGGATTGACTCTATTACCTCTCCTAGAAATTAACACACAAAACTGACAGCTGATTGACAAGATGAGAAGCAGTTTTCCAAAATTCAATTTGAACTTAATCCTTTCTTACTAAAAGAATGCTCAAATCAAGGGGACATAGCTCACTCGTTTTGACTTCATGAGCTATGGCAGGTAGAGACAACTTTTTGAAAATACACAGCTAAAACTGTCCGTGCTTTGAATGCTAGACTTGTTTTTCAGAATACACAGCTAAAACGGTCCCCGCTTTAACTGCTAAAGCACTTAAAGCGGGGACCGTTTTAGCTGTGTATTTTGAAAAAGTTGTGTGCTCTTCAAAAAGAAAGCTAATTTTGCTGTGTCTTTGGGTTCGAGGGGAAATGGGAGTCCTCTTCAGTCAGCAGGGACGACACCTGAGTCCTTTGCAGTCCTCTTGTCTGCCTCTGAGGGTGAAATGAGAGTGGTCCCTGTCATCATGAGCCATGTCTGAAAGAATTATTCACATTCCCTACGAGAATAGACGGGAGAAATAGCAAAAGGTGTGTCTTCCTTTGGAGCATGGACGGGTTCAAAGCCCACCTCATACCACTAAGTATTTTGCTGAACACGAGCAGTTGTGTGTGCGGCCTGTGTTTGGGTGATTTTTGTGTCATGTGTGTGTGTGTGTGTGTGTGTGTGTGTGTGTGTGTCTGTGTGTGTGTGTGTCTGTGTTTCTGTCTCTATTCCTGAGCAGCAAATCTTTTTTCCTCTTTTAGCATGTTACTCACAACTCTGGATGAAGCCCAGCACTCCTGAAAACACAATCCATGTATGGTTGAAGGAAATTTTCTTGGTGATGAGTGAGAGGTTGGTGACTGAAACCAGCTCATTTCCCATTGACCACTGAGGTCACATCTCTCAGGTGAGAAGAAAAGTGAGAATTTGAACCAGGCACATTCTCCTTAGAGACAATGGGCCAAAGACAGGTCCGATGGAATCGAATGTCTTTTCATGTTGACATCCATCCCGTCAAGCCCTCGTTAAGCCATTGAAGTGTCACATTGGGCCTGGGGGAGGCGGTGCACCCTGTGAAATTACACTTCCGAAGATTTGGATTTGATTTCCAGCCCTCTGCCAGTCAGTCTGCCAGGCACTTTCATGTGACAAGCCTTAGGCGAGTCCCTTTCTGTCTCTGATTCCCGATTCCTTCACAGGGATTTATGTGGGCCTTAACGCCCACTTTGAAAGGATCCCTCTGCCAGCTCAGTGCCTGCTTTCTTGGTTTGACTTGTCAATCTGGACTTGAATACACCTTTGGTTTTGGATTGACTCTATTACCTCTCCTAGAAATTAACACACAAAACTGACAGCTGATTGACAAGATGAGAAGCAGTTTTCCAAAATTCAAATTGAACTTAATCCTTTCTTACTAAAAGAATGCTCAAATCAAGGGGACACAGCTCACTCGTTTTGACTTCACGAGCTATGGCAGGTAGAGACAACTTTTTGAAAATACACAGCTAAAACTGTCCGTGCTTTGAATGCTAGACAGGTTTTTCAGAATACACAGCTAAAACAGTCCCCGCTTTATGTGCTAAAGCACTTAAAGCGGGGACCGTTTTAGCTGTGTATTTTGAAAAAGTTGTGTGCTCTTCAAAGAGAAAGCTACTTTTGCTGTGTCTTTGGGTTCGAGGGGAAATGGGAGTCCTCTTCAGTCAGCAGGGACGACACCTGAGTCCTTTGCAGTCCTCTTGTCTGCCTCTGAGGGTGAAATGAGAGTGGTCCCTGTCATCATGAGCCATGTCTGAAAGAATTATTCACATTCCCTACGAGAATAGACGGGTGAAATAGCAAAACGTGTGTCTTCCTTTGGAGCATGGACGGGTTCAAAGCCCACCTCATACCACTAAGTATTTTGCTGAACACGAGCAGTTGTGTGTGCGGCCTGTGTTTGGGTGATTTTTGTGTCCTGTGTGTTTGTGTGTGTGTGTGTGTGTGTGTGTGTGTGTGTGTGTGTGTCTGTGTGTTTGTGTCTGTATTTCTGTCTCCATTCCTGAGCAGCAAATCTTTTTTCCTCTTTTAGCATGTTACTCACAACTCTGGATGAAGCCCTGCACTCCTGAAAACACAATCCATGTATGGTTGAAGGAAATTTTCTTGGTGATGAGTGAGAGGTTGGTGACTGAAACCAGCTCATTTCCCATTGACCACTGAGGTCACATCTCTCAGGTGAGAAGCAAAGTGAGAATTTGAACCAGGCACATTCTCCTTAGAGACAATGGGCCAAAATCAGGTCCGATGGAATCGAATGTCTTTTCATGTTGACATCCATCCCGTCAAGCCCTCGTTAAGCCATTGAAGTGTCACATTGGGCCTGGGGGAGGCGGTGAACCCTGTGAAATTACACGTCCGAAGATTTGGATTTGATTTCCAGCCCTCTGCCAGTCAGTCTGCCAGGCACTTTCATGTGACAAGCCTTAGGCGAGTCCCTTTCTGTCTCTGATTCCCGATTCCTTCACAGGGATTTATGTGGGCCTTAACGCCCACTGGGAAAAGATCCCTCTGCCAGCTCAGTGCCTGCTTTCTTGGTTTGACTTGTCAATCTGGACTTGAATACACCTTTGGTTTTGGATTGACTCTATTACCTTTCCTAGAAATTAACACACAAAACTGACAGCTGATTGACAAGATGAGAAGCATTTTTCCAAAATTCAAATTGAACTTAATCCTTTCTTACTAAAAGAATGCTCAAATCAAGGGGACACAGCTCACTCGTTTTGACTTCATGAGCTATGGCAGGTAGAGACAACTTTTTGAAAATACACAGCTAAAAGTGTCCGTGCTTTGAATGTTAGACATGTTTTTCAGAATACACAGCTAAAGTGGCGACCGTTTTAGCTGTGTATTTTGAAAAAGTTGTGTGCTCTTCAAAGAGAAAGCTACTTTTGCTGTGTCTTTGGGTTCGAGGGGAAATGGGAGTCCTCTTCAGTCAGCAGGGACGACACCTGAGTCCTTTGCAGTCCTCTTGTCTGCCTCTGAGGGTGAAATGAGAGTGGTCCCTGTCATCATGAGCCATGTCTGAAAGAATTATTCACATTTCCTACGAGAATAGACGGGTGAAATAGCAAAAGGTGTGTCTTCCTTTGGAGCATGGACGGGTTCAAAGCCCACCTCATACCACTAAGTATTTTGCTGAACACGAGCAGTTGTGTGTGCGGCCTGTGTTTGGGTGATTTTAGTGTCCTGTTTGTTTGTGTGTGTGTCTGTGTGTGTGTGTGTGTCTGTGTGTGTGTGTGTCTGTATTTCTGTCTCCATTCCTGAGCAGCAAATCTTTTTTCCTCTTTTAGCATGTTACTCACAACTGTGGATGAAGCCCAGCACTCCTGAAAACACAATCCATGTATGGTTGAAGGAAATTTTCTTTTTGATGAGTGAGAGGTTGGTGACTGAAACCAGCTCATTTCCCATTGACCACTGCAGTCACATCTCTCAGGTGAGAAGCAAAGTCAGAATTTGAACCAGGCACATTCTCCTTAGAGACAATGGGCCAAAGAAAAGTCCGATGGAATCGAATGTCTTTTCATGTTGACATCCATCCCGTCAAGCCCTCGTTAAGCCATTGAAGTGCCACATTGGGCCTGGGGGAGGCGGTGCACCCTGTGAAATTACACGTCCGAAAATTTGGATTTGATTTCCAGCCCTCTGCCAGTCAGTCTGCCAGGCACTTTCATGTGACAAGCCTTAGGCGAGTCCCTTTCTGTCTCTGATTCCCGATTCCTTCACAGGGATTTATGTGGGCCTTAACGCCCACTGGGAAAAGACCCCTCTGCCAGCTCAGTGCCTGCTTTCTTGGTTTGACTTGTCAATCTGGACTTGAATACACCTTTGGTTTTGGATTGACTCTATTACCTCTCCTAGAAATTAACACACAAAACTGACAGCTGATTGACAAGATGAGAAGCAGTTTTCCAAAATACAAATTGAACTTAATCCTTTCTTACTAAAAGAATGCTCAAATCAAGGGGACACAGCTCACTCGTTTTGACTTCATGAGCTATGGCAGGTAGAGACAACTTTTTGAAAATACACAGCTAAAACTGTCCGTGCTTTGAATGCTAGACATGTTTTTCAGAATACACAGCTAAAGCGGGGACCGTTTTAGCTGTGTATTTTGAAAAAGTTGTGTGCTCTTCAAAGAGAAAGCTACTTTTGCTGTGTCTTTGGGTTCGAGGGGAAATGGGAGTCCTCTTGAGTCAGCAGGGACGACACCTGAGTCCTTTGCAGTCCTCTTGTCTGCCTCTGAGGGTGAAATGAGAGTGGTCCCTGTCATCATGAGCCATGTCTGAAAGAATTATTCACATTCCCTACGAGAATAGACGGGTGAAATAGCAAAAGTTGGGTCTTCCTTTGGAGCATGGACTGGTTCAAAGCCCACCTCATACCACTAAGTATTTTGCTGAACACGAGCTGTTGTGTGTGCGGCCTGTGTTTGGGTGATTTTTGTGTCATGTGTGTGTGTGTGTGTGTGTGTGTGTGTGTGTGTGTGTGTGTCTGTATTTCTGTCTCCATTCCTGAGCAGCAAATCTTTTTTCCTCTTTTAGCATGTTACTCACAACTGTGGATGAAGCCCAGCACTCCTGAAAACACAATCCATGTATGGTTGAAGGAAATTTTCTTGGTGATGAGTGAGAGTTTGGTGACTGAAACCAGCTCATTTCCCATTGACCACTGAGGTCACATCTCTCAGGTGAGAAGCAAAGTGAGAATTTGAATCAGGCACATTCTCCTTGGAGACAATCGGCCAAAAACAGGTCCGATGGAATCGAATGTCTTTTCATGTTGACATCCATCCCGTCAAGCCCTCGTTAAGCCATTGAAGTGTCACATTGGGCCTGGGGGAGGCGGTACACCCTGTGAAATTACACGTCCGAAGATTTGGATTTGATTTCCAGCCCTCTGCCAGTCAGTCTGCCAGGCACTTTCATGTGACAAGCCTTAGGCAAGTCCCTTTCTGTCTCTGATTCCCGATTCCTTCACAGGGATTTATGTGGGCCTTAACGCCCGCTGGGGAAAGATCCCTCTGCCAGCTCAGTGCCTGATTTCTTGGTTTGACTTGTCAATCTGGATTGAATACACCTTTGGTTTTGGATTGACTCTATTACCTCTCCTAGAAATTAACACACAAAACTGACAGCTGATTGACAAGATGAGAAGCAGTTTTCCAAAATTCAAATTGAACTTAATCCTTTCTTACTAAAAGAATGCTCAAATCAAGGCGACACAGCTCACTCGTTTTGACTTCATGAGCTATGGCAGGTAGAGACAACTTTTTGAAAATACACAGCTAAAACTGTCCGTGCTTTGAATGCTAGACATGTTTTTCAGAATACACAGCTAAAACGGTCCCCACTTTAAGTGTTAAAGCACTTAAAGCGGGGACCGTTTTAGCTGTGTATTTTGAAAAATTTGTGTGCTCTTCAAAGTGAAAGCTACTTTTGCTGTGTCTTTGGGTTCGAAGGGAAATGGGAGTCCTCTTCAGTCAGCAGGGACGACACCTGAGTCCTTTGCAGTCCTCATGTCTGCCTCTGAGGGTGAAATGAGAGTGGTACCTGTCATCATGAGCCATGTCTGAAAGAATTATTCACATTCCATACGAGAATAGACGGGTGAAATAGCAAAAGGTGTGTCTTCCTTTGGAGCATGGACGGGTTCAAAGCCCACCTCATACCACTAAGTATTTTGCTGAACACTAGCAGTTGTGTGTGCGGCCTGTGTTTCGGTGATTTTTGTGTCGTGTGTGTGTGTGTGTGTGTGTGTGTGTGTCTGTGTGTGTGTGTGTCTGTATTTCTGTCTCCATTCCTGAGCAGCAAAACTTTTTTATTCTTTTAGCATGTTACTCACAACTGTGGATGAAGAACAGCACTCCTGAAAACACAATCCATGTATGGTTGAAGGAAACCTTCTTGGTGATGAGTGAGAGGTTGGTGACTGAAACCAGCTCATTTCCCATTGACCACTGAGGTCACATCTCTCAGGTGAGAAGCAAAGTGAGAATTTGAACCAGGCACATTCTCCTTAGAGACAACGGGCCAAAGACAGGTCCGATGGAATCGAATGTCTTTTCATGTTGACATCCATCCCGTCAAGCCCTCGTTAAGCCATTGAAGTGTCACATTGGGCCTGGGGTAGGCGGTGCACCTGTGAAATTACACGGCCGAAGATTTGGATTTGATTTCCAGCCCTCTGCCAGTCAGTCTGCCAGGCACTTTCATGTGACAAGCCTTAGGCGAGTCCCTTTCTGTCTCTGATTCCCGATTCCTTCACAGGGATTTATGTGGGCCTTAACGAAAACTGGGAAAAGATCCCTCTGCCAGCTCAGTGCCTGCTTTCTTGGTTTGACTTGTCAATCTGGACTTGAATACACCTTTGGTTTTGGATTGACCCTATAACCTCTCCTAGAAATTAACACACAAAACTGACAGCTGATTGACAAGATGAGAAGCAGTTTTCCAAAATTCAAATTGAACTTAATCCTTTCTTACTAAAAGAATGCTCAAATCAAGGGGACACAGCTCACTCGTTTTGACTTCATGAGCTATGGCAGGTAGAGACAACTTTTTGAAAATACACAGCTAAAACTGTCCGTGCTTTGAATGCTAGACTTGTTTTTCAGAATACACAGCTAAAACGGTCCCCGCTTTAACTGCTAAAGCACTTAAAGCGGGGACCGTTTTAGCTGTGTATTTTGAAAAATTTGTGTGCTCTTCAAAGTGAAAGCTAATTTTGCTCTGTCTTTGGGTTCGAGGGGAAATGGGAGTCCTCTTCAGTCAGCAGGGACGACACCTGAGTCCTTTTCAGTCCTCATGTCTGCCTCTGTGGGTGAAATGAGATTGGTACCTGTCATCATGAGCCATGTCTGAAAGAATTATTCACATTCCCTACGAGAATAGACGGGTGAAATAGCAAAAGGTGTGTCTTCCTTTGGAGCATGGACGGGTTCAAAGCCCACCTCATACCACTAAGTATTTTGCTGAACACTAGCAGTTGTGTGTGCGGCCTGTGTTTCGGTGATTTTTGTGTCGTGTGTGTGTGTGTGTGTGTGTGTGTGTGTCTGTGTGTGTGTGTGTCTGTATTTCTGTCTCCATTCCTGAGCAGCAAAACTTTTTTCCTCTTTTAGCATGTTACTCACAACTGTGGATGAAGCCCAGCACTCCTGAAAACACAATCCATGTATGGTTGAAGGAAATTTTCTTGGTGATGAGTGAGAGGTTGGTGACTGAAACCAGCTCATTTCCCATTGACCACTGAGGTCACATCTCTCAGGTGAGAAGCAAAGTGGGAATTTGAACCAGGCACATTCTCCTTAGAGACAATGGGCCAAAGAAAGGTCCGATGGAATCGAATGTCTTTTCATGTTGACATCCATCCCGTCAAGCCCTCGTTAAGCCATTGAAGTGTCACATTGGGCCTGGGGGAGGCGGTGCACCCTGTGAAATTACACGTCCGAAGATTTGGATTTGATTTCCAGCCCTCTGCCAGTCAGTCTGCCAGGTACTTTCATGTGACAAGCCTTAGGCGAGTCCCTTTCTGTCTCTGATTCCCGATTCCTTCACAGGGATTTATGTGGGCCTTAACGCCCACTGGGAAAAGATCCCTCTGCCAGCTCAGTGCCTGCTTTCTTGGTTTGACTTGTCACTCTGGACTTGAATACACCTTTGGTTTTGGATTGACTCTATTACCTCTCCTAGAAATTAACACACAAAACTGACAGCTGATTGACAAGATGAGAAGCAGTTTTCCAAAATTCAAATTGAACTTAATCCTTTCTTACTAAAAGAATGCTCAAATCAAGAAGACACAGCTCACTCTTTTTGACTTCATGAGCTATGGCAGGTAGAGACAACTTTTTGAAAATACACAGCTAAAACTGTCCGTGCTTTGAATGCTAGACATGTTTTTCAGAATACAAAGCTAAAACGGTCCCCGCTTTAAGTGCTTTATTAGCTGTGTATTTTGAAAAAGTTGTGTGCTCTTCAAAGAGAAAGCTACTTTTGCTGTGTCTTTGGGTTCGAGGGGAAATGGGAGTCCTCTTCAGTCAGCAGGGAAGACACCTGAGTCCTTTGCAGTCCTCTTGTCTGCCTCTGAGGGTGAAATGAGAGTGGTCCCTGTCATCATGAGCCATGTCTGAAAGAATTATTCACATTCCCTACGAGAATAGATGGGTGAAATAGCAAAAGGTGTGTCTTCCTTTGGATCATGGACGGGTTCAAAGCCCACCTCATACCACTAAGTATTTTGCTGAACACGAGCAGTTGTGTGTGCGGCCTGTGTTTGGGTGATTTTTGTGTCGTGTGTGTGTGTGTGTGTGTGTGTGTGTGTGTCTGTGTGTGTGTGTCTGTATTTCTGTCTCCATTCCTGAGCAGCAAATCTTTTTTCCTCTTTTAGCATGTTACTCACAACTCTGGATGAAGCCCAACACTCCTGATAACACAATCCATGTATGGTTGAAGGAAATTTTCTTGGTGATGAGTGAGAGGTTGGTGACTGAAACCAGCACATTTCCCATTGACCACTGAGATCACATCTCTCAGGTGAGAAGCAAAGTGAGAATTTGAACCCGGCACATTCTCCTTAGAGACAATGGGCCAAAGACAGGTCCGATGGAATCGAATGTCTTTTCATGTTGACATCCATCCCGTCAAGCCCTCGTTAAGCCATTGAAGTGTCACATTGGGCCTGGGGGAGGCGGTGCACCCTGTGAAATTACACGTCCGAAGATTTGGATTTGATTTCCAGCCCTCTGCCAGTCAGTCTGCCAGGCACTTTCATGTGACAAGCCTTAGGTGAGTCCCTTTCTGTCTCTGATTACCGATTCCTTCACAGGGATTTATGTGGGCCTTAACGCCCACTGGGAAAAGATCCCTCTGCCAGCTCAGTGCCTGCTTTCTTGGTTTGACTTGTCAATCTGGACTTGAATACACCTTTGGTTTTGGATTGACCCTTTAACCTCTCCTAGAATTTAACACACAAAACTGACAGCTGATTGACAAGATGAGAAGCAGTTTTCCAAAATTCAAATTGAACTTAATCCTTTCTTACTAAAAGAATGCTCAAATCAAGGGGACACAGCTCACTCGTTTTGAATTCATGAGCTATGGCAGGTAGAGAAAACTTTTTGAAAATACACAGCTAAAACTGTCCGTGCTTTGAATGCTAGACATGTTTTTCAGTTTTAAGTGCTTTAGCAGTTAAAGCGGGACCGTTTTAGCTGTGTATTTTGAAAAAGTTGTGTGCTCTTCAAAGAGAAAGCTACTTTTGCTGTGTCTTTGGGTTCGAGGGGAAATTTGAGTCCTCTTCAGTCAGCAGGGACGACACCTGAGTCCTTTGCAGTCCTCTTGTCTGCCTCTGAGGGTGAAATGAGAGTGGTCCCTGTCATCATGAGCCATGTCTGAAAGAATTATTCACATTCCCTACGAGAATAGACGGGTGAAATAGCAAAAGGTGTGTCTTCCTTTGGATCATGGACGGGTTCAAAGCCCACCTCATACCACTAAGTATTTTGCTGAACACGAGCAGTTGTGTGTGCGGCCTGTGTTTGGGTGATTTTTGTGTCATGTGTGTGTGTGTGAGAGTGTGTGTGTGTGTGTGTGTGTGTCTGTGTGTGTGTGTCTGTATTTCTGTCTCCATTCCAGAGCAGCAAATCTTTTTTCCTCTTTTAGCATGTTACTCACAACTGTGGATGAAGCCCAGCACTCCAGAAAACACAATCCATGTATGGTTGAAGGAAATTTTCTTGGTGATGAGTGAGAGGTTGGTGACTGAAACCAGCTCATTTCTCATTGACCACTGAGGTCACATCTCTCAGGTGAGAAGCAAAGTGAGAATTTGAACCAGGCACATTCTCCTTAGAGACAATGGGCCAAAGACAGGTCCGATGGAATCGAATGTCTTTTCATGTTGACATCCATCCCGTCAAGCCCTCGTTAAGCCATTGAAGTGTCACATTGGGCCTGGGGGAGGCGGTGCACCCTGTGAAATTGCACGTCCGAAGATTTGGATTTGATTTCCAGCCCTCTGCCAGTCAGTCTGCCAGGCACTTTCATGTGACAAGCCTTAGGCGAGTCCCTTTCTGTCTCTGATTCCCGATTCCTTCACAGGGATTTATGTGGGCCTTAACGCCCACTGGGAAAAGATCCCTCTGCCAGCTCAGTGCCTGCTTTCTTGGTTTGACTTGTCAATCTGGACTTGAATACACCTTTGGTTTTGGATTGACTCTATTACCTCTCCTAGAAATTAACACACAAAACTGACAGCTGATTGACAAGATGAGAAGCAGTTTTCCAAAATTCAAATTGAACTTAATCCTTTCTTACTAAAAGAATGCTCAAATCAAGGGGACACAGCTCACTCGTTTTGACTTCATGAGCTATGGCAGGTAGAGACAACTTTTTGAAAATACACAGCTAAAACTGTCCGTGCTTTGAATGCTAGACATGTTTTTCAGAATACACAGCTAAAACGGTCCCCGCTTTAAGTGCTTTATTAGCTGTGTATTTTGAAAAAGTTGTGTGCTCTTCAAAGAGAAAGCTACTTTTGCTGTGTCTTTGGGTTCGAGGGGAAATGGGAGTCCTCTTCAGTCAGCAGGGATGACACCTGAGTCCTTTGCAGTCCTCTTGTCTGCCTCTGAGGGTGAAATGAGAGTGTTCCCTGTCATCATGAGCCATGTCTGAAAGAATTATTCACATTCCCTACGAGAACAGACGGGTGAAATAGCAAAAGGTGTGTCTTCCTTTGGAGCATGGACGGGTTCAAAGCCCACCTCATACCACTAAGTATTTTGCTGAACACGAGCAGTTGTGTGTGCGGCCTGTGTTTGGGTGATTTTTGTGTCATGTGTGTGTGTGTGTGTGTGTCTGTGTGTGTGTGTCTGTGTGTGTGTGTCTGTATTTCTGTCTCCATTCCTGAGCAGCAAATCTTTTTTCCTCTTTTAGCATGTTACTCACAACTGTGGATGAAGCCCAGGACTCCTGAAAACACAATCCATGTATGGTTGAAGGAAATTTTCTTGGTGATGAGTGAGAGGTTGGTGACTGAAACCAGCTCATTTCCCATTGACCACTGAGGTCACATCTCTCAGGTGAGAAGGAAAGTGAGAATTTGAACCAGGCACATTCTCCTTAGAGACAATGGGCCAAAGACAGGTCCGATGGAATCGAATGTCTTTTCATGTTGACATCCATCCCGTCAAGCCCTCGTTAAGCCATTGAAGTGTCACATTGGGCCTGGGGGAGGCGGTGCACCCTGTGAAATTACACGTCCGAAGATCTGGATTTGATTTCCAGCCCTCTGCCAGTCAGTCTGCCAGGCACTTTCATGTGACAAGCCTTAGGCGAGTCCCTTTCTGTCTCTGATTCCCGATTCCTTCACAGGGATTTATGTGGGCCTTAACGCCCACTGGGAAAAGATCCCTCTGCCAGCTCAGTGCCTGCTTTCTTGGTTTGACTTGTCAATCTGGACTTGAATACACCTTTGGTTTTGGATTGACTCTATTACCTCTCCTAGAAATTAACACACAAAACTGACAGCTGATTGACAAGATGAGAAGCAGTTTTCCAAAATTCAAATTGAACTTAATCCTTTCTTACTAAAAGAATGCTCAAATCAAGGGGACACAGCTCACTCGTTTTGACTTCATGAGCTATGGCAGGTAGAGACAACTTTTTGAAAATACACAGCTAAAACTGTCCGTGCTTTGAATGCTAGACATGTTTTAGCTGTGTATTTTGAAAAAGTTGTGTGCTCTTCAAAGAGAAAGCTACTTTTGCTGTGTCTTTGGGTTCGAGGGGAAATGGGAGTCCTCTTCAGTCAGCAGGGACGACACCTGAGTCCTTTGCAGTCCTCTTGTCTGCTTCTGAGGGTGAAATGAGAGTGGTCCCTCTCATTATGAGCCATGTCTGAAAGAATTATTCACATTCCCTACGAGCAGAGACGCGTGAAATAGCAAAAGGTGTGTCTTCCTTTGGAGCATGGACGGGTTCAAAGCCCACCTCATACCACTAAGTATTTTGCTGAACACGAGCAGTTGTGTGTGCGGCCTGTGTTTGGGTGATTTTTGTGTCATGTTTGTGTGTGTGTGTGTGTGTGTGTGTGTGTCTGTGTGTGTGTGTCTGTATTTCTGTCTCCATTCCTGAGCAGCAAATCTTTTTTCCTCTTTTAGCATGTTACTCACAACTGTGGATGGAGCCCAGCACTCCTGAAAACACAATCCATGTATGGTTGAAGGAAATTTTCTTGGTGATGAGTGAGAGGTTGGTGACTGAAACCAGCTCATTTCCCATTGACCACTGAGGTCACATCTCTCAGGTGAGAAGCAAAGTGAGAATTTGAACCAGGCACATTCTCCTTAGAGACAATGGGCCAAAGACAGGTCCCATGGAATCGAATGTCTTTTCATATTGACATCCATCCCGTCAAGCCCTCGTTAAGACATTGAAGTGTCACATTGGGCCTGGGGGAGGCGGTGCACCCTGTAAAATTACACGTCCGAAGATTTGGATTTGATTTCCAGCCCTCTGCCAGTCAGTCTGCCAGGCACTTTCATGTGACAAGCCTTAGGCGAGTCCCTTTCTGTCTCTGATTCCCGATTCCTTCACAGGGATTTATGTGGGCCTTAACGCCCACTGGGAAAAGATCCCTCTGCCAGCTCAGTGCCTGCTTTCTTGGTTTGACTTGTCAATCTGGACTTGAATACACCTTTGGTTTTGGATTGACTCTATTACCTCTCGTAGAAATTAACACACAAAACTGACAGCTGATTGACAAGATGAGAAGCAGTTTTCCAAAATTCAAATTGAACTTAATCCTTTCTTACTAAAAGAATGCTCAAATCAAGGGGACACAGCTCACTCGTTTTGACTTCATGAGCTATGGCAGGTAGAGACAACTTTTTGAAAATACACAGCTAAAACTGTCCGTGCTTTGAATGCTAGACATGTTTTTCAGAATACACAGCTAAAACGGTCCCCGCTTTAAGTGCTAAAGCACTTAAAGCGGGGACCGTTTTAGCTGTGTATTTTGAAAAAGTTGTGTGCTCTTCAAAGAGAAAGCTACTTTTGCTGTGTCTTTGGGTTCGAGTTGAAATGGGAGTCCTCTTCAGTCAGCAGGGATGACACCTGAGTCCTTTGCAGTCCTCTTGTCTGCCTCTGAGGGTGAAATGAGAGTGTTCCCTGTCATCATGAGCCATGTCTGAAAGAATTATTCACATTCCCTACGAGAACAGACGGGTGAAATAGCAAAAGGTGTGTCTTCCTTTGGAGCATGGACGGGTTCAAAGCCCACCTCATACCACTAAGTATTTTGCTGAAAACGAGCAGTTGTGTGTGCGGCCTGTGTTTGGGTGATTTTTGTGTCATGTGTGTTTGTGTGTGTGTGTGTGTGTGTGTTTGTGTGTTTGTCTGTGTGTGTGTGTGTGTCTGAATTTCTGTCTCCATTCCTGAGCAGCAAATCTTTTTTCCTCTTTTAGCATGTTACTCACAACTGTGGATGAAGCCCAGCACTCCTGAAAACACAATCCATGTATGGTTGAAGGAAATTTTCTTGGTGATGAGTGAGAGGTTGGTGACTGAAACCAGCTCATTTCCCATTGACCACTGAGGTCACATCTCTCAGGTGAGAAGCAAAGTCAGAATTTGAACCAGGCACATTCTCCTTAGAGACAATGGGCCAAAGACAGGTCCGATGGAATCGAATGTCTTTTCATGTTGACATCCATCCCGTCAAGCCCTCGTTAAGCCATTGAAGTGTCACATTGGGCCTGGGGGAGGCGGTGCACCCTGTGAAATTACACGTCCGAAGATTTGGATTTGATTTCCAGCCCTCTGCCAGTCAGTCTGCCAGGCACTTTCATGTGACAAGCCTTAGGCGAGTCCCTTTCTGTCTCTGATTCCCGATTCCTTCACAGGGATTTATGTGGGCCTTAACGCCCACTGGGAAAAGATCCCTCTGCCAGCTCAGTGCCTGCTTTCTTGGTTTGACTTGTCAATCTGGACTTGAATACACCTTTGGTTTTGGATTGACTCTATTACCTCTCCTAGAAATTAACACACAAAACTGACAGCTGATTGACAAGATGAGAAGCAGTTTTCCAAAATTCAAATTGAACTTAATCCTTTCTTACTAAAAGAATGCTCAAATCAAGGGGACACAGCTCACTCGTTTTGACTTCATGAGCTATGGCAGGTATAGACAACTTTTTGAAAATACACAGCTAAAACTGTCCGTGCTTTGAATGTTAGACATGTTTTTCAGAATACACAGCTAAAGGGGGACCGTTTTAGCTGTGTATTTTGAAAAAGTTGTGTGCTCTTCAAAGAGAAAGCTACTTTTGATGTGTCTTTGGGTTCGAAGGGAAATGGGAGTCCTCTTCAGTCATCTGGGATGACACCTGAGTCCTTTGCAGTCCTCCTGTCTGCCTCTGAGGGTGAAAAGAGAGTGTTCCCTGTCATCATGGGCCATGTCTGAAAGAATTATTAACATTCCCTACGAGAATAGACGGGTGAAATAGCAAAAGTTGTGTCTTCTTTTGGAGCATGGACGGGTTCAAAGCCCACCTCATACCACTAAGTATTTTGCTGAACACGAGCAGTTGTGTGTGCGGCCTGTGTTTGGGTGAATTTTGTGTCGTGTGGGTGTGTGTGTGTGTGTGTGGTGTGTGTGTCTGTGTGTGTGTGTGTGTATTTCTGTCTCCATTCCTGAGCAGCAAATCTTTTTTCCTCTTTTATCATGTTACTCACAACTGTGGATGAAGCCCAGCACTCCTGAAAACACAATCCATGTATGGTTGAAGGAAATTTTCTTGGTGATGAGTGAGAGGTTGGTGACTGAAACCAGCTCATTTCCCATTGACCACTGAGGTCGCATCTCTCAGGTGAGAAGCAAAGTGAGAATTTGAACCAGGCACATTCTCCTTAGAGACAATGGGCCAAAGACAGGTCCGATGGAATCGAATGTCTTTTCATGTTGACATCCATCCCGTCAAGCCCTCGTTAAGCCATTGAAGTGTCACATTGGGCCTGGGGGAGGCGGTGCACCCTGTGAAATTACACGTCCGAAGATTTGGATTTGATTTCCAGCCCTCTGCCAGTCAGTCTGCCAGGCACTTTCATGTGACAAGCCTTAGGCGAGTCCCTTTCTGTCTCTGATTCCCGATTCCTTCACAGGGATTTATGTGGGCCTTAACGCCTACAGGGAAAAGATCCCTCTGCCAGCTCAGTGCCTGCTTTCTTGGTTTGACTTGTCAATCTGGACTTGAATACACCTTTGGTTTTGGATTGACTCTATTACCTCTCCTAGAAATTAACACACAAAACTGACAGCTGATTGACAAGATGAGAAGCAGTTTTTTCAAAATTCAAATTGAACTTAATCCATTCTTACTAAAAGAATGCTCAAATCAAGGGGACACAGCTCACTCGTTTTCACTTCATGAGCTATGGCAGGTAGAGACAACTTTTTGAAAATACATAGCTAAAACTGTCCGTGCTTTGAATGCTAGACATGTTTTAGCTGTGTATTTTGAAAAAGTTGTGTGCTCTTCAAAGAGAAAGCTACTTTTGCTGTGTCTTTGGGTTCGAGGGGAAATGGGAGTCCTCTTCAGTCAGCAGGGACGACACCTGAGTCCTTTGCAGTCCTCTTGTCTGCCTCTGAGGGTGAAATGAGAGTGGTCCCTGTCATGATGAGCCATGTCTGAAAGAATTATTCACATTCCCTACGAGAATAGACGGGTGAAATAGCAAAAGGTGTGTCTTCCTTTGGAGCATGGACGGGTTCAAAGCCCGCCTCATACCACTAAGTATTTTGCTGAACACGAGCAGTTGTGTGTGCGGCCTGTGTTTGGGTGATTTTTGTGTCATGTTTGTGTGTGTGTGTGTGTGTTTGTGTCTGTGTGTGTGTGTTTGTATTTCTGTCTCCATTCCTGAGCAGCAAATCTTTTTTCCTCTTTTAGCATGTTACTCACAACTGTGGATGAAGCCCAGCACTCCTCAAAACACAATCCATGTATGGTTGAAGGAAATTTTCTTGGTGATGAGTGAGAGGTTAGTGACTGAAACCAGCTCATTTCCCATTGACCACTGAGGTCACATCTCTCAGGTGAGAAGCAAAGTGAGAATTTGAACCAGGCACATTCTCCTTAGAGACAATGGGCCAAAGACAGGTCCGATGGAATCGAATGTCTTTTCATGTTGACATCCATCCCGTCAAGCCCTCGTTAAGCCATTGAAGTGTCACATTGGGCCTGGGGGAGGCGGTGCACCCTGTGAAATTACACGTCCGAAGATTTGGATTTGATTTCCAGCCCTCTGCCAGTCAGTCTGCCAGGCACTTTCATGTGACAAGCCTTAGGCGAGTCCCTTTCTGTCTCTGATTCCCGATTCCTTCACAGGGATTTATGTGGGCCTTAACGCCCACTGGGAAAAGATCCCTCTGCCAGCTCAGTGCCTGCTTTCTTGGTTTGACTTGTCAATCTGGACTTGAATACACCTTTGGTTTTGGATTGACTCTATTACCTCTCCTAGAAATTAACACACAAAACTGACAGCTGATTGACAAGATGAGAAGCAGTTTTCCAAAATTCAAATTGAACTTAATCATTTCTTACTAAAAGAATGCTCAAATCAAGGGGACACAGCTCACTCGTTTTGACTTCATGAGCTATGGCAGGTAGAGACAACTTTTTGAAAATACACAGCTAAAACTGTCCGTGCTTTGAATGCTAGACATGTTTTAGCTGTGTATTTTGAAAAAGTTGTGTGCTTTTCAAAGTGAAAGCTACTTTTGCTGTGTCTTTGGGTTCGAGGGCAAATGGGAGTCCTCTTCAGTCAGCAGGGACGACACCTGAGTCCTTTGCAGTGCTCTTGTCTGCTTCTGAGGGTGAAATGAGAGTGGTCCCTCTCATCATGAGCCATGTCTGAAAGAATTATTCACATTCCCTACGAGCAGAGACGGGTGAAATAGCAAAAGGTGTGTCTTCCTTTGGAGCATGGACGGGTTCAAAGCCCACCTCATACCACTAAGTATTTTGCTGAACACGAGCAGTTGTGTGTGCGGCCTGTGTTTGGGTGATTTTTGTGTCATGTGCGTGTGTGTGTGTGTGTGTGTGTGTGTGTGTGTGTGTGTGTCTGTGTGTGTGTGTCTGTATTTCTGTCTCCATTCCTGAGCAGCAAATCTTTTTTCCTCTTTTAGCATGTTACTCACAACTGTTGATGAAGCCCAGCACTCCTGAAAACACAATCCATGTATGGTTGAATGAAATTTTCTTGGTGATGTGTGAGAGGTTCGTGACTGAAACCAGCTCATTTCCCATTGACCACTGAGGTCACATCTCTCAGGTGAGAAGCAAAGTGAGAATTTGAACCAGGCACATTCTCCTTAGAGACAATGGGCCAAAGACAAGTCCTATGGAATCGAATGTCTTTTCATGTTGACATCCATCCCGTCAAGCCCTCGTTAAGCCATTGAAGTGTCACATTGGGCCTGGGGGAGGCCGTGCACCCTGTGAAATTACACGTCCGAAGATTTGGATTTGATTTCCAGCCCTCTGCCAGTCAGTCTGCCAGGCACTTTCATGTGACAAGCCTTAGGCGAGTCCCTTTCTGTCTCTGATTCCCGATTCCTTCACAGGGATTTATGTGGGCCTTAACGCCCATTGGGAATAGATCCCTCTGCCAGCTCAGTGCCTGCTTTCTTGGTTTGACTTGTCAATCTGGACTTGAATACACCTTTGGTTTTGGATTGACTCTATTACCTCTCCTAGAAATTAACACACAAAACTGACAGCTGATTGACAAGATGAGAAGCAGTTTTCCAAAATTCAAATTGAACTTAATCCTTTCTTACTAAAAGAATGCTCAAATCAAGGGGACACAGCTCACTCGTTTTGACTTCATGAGCTATGGCAGGTAGAGAGAACTTTTTGAAAATACACAGCTAAAACTGTCCGTGCTTTGAATGCTAGACATGTTTTTCAGAATACACAGCTAAAACGGTCCCCGCTTTAAGGGCTAAAGCACTTAAAGCGAACACCGTTTTAGCTGTGTATTTTAAAAAGTTGTGTGCTCTTCAAAGAGAAAGCTACTTTTGCTGTGTCTTTGGGTTCGAGGGGAAATGGGAGTCCTCTTCAGTCAGCAGGGATGACACCTGAGTCCTTTGCAGTCCTCTTGTCTGCCTCTGAGGGTGAAATGAGAGTGGTCCCAGTCATCATGAGCCATGTCTGAAAGAATTATTCACATTCCCTACGAGAACAGACGGGTGAAATAGCAAAAGGTGTGTCTTCCTTTGGAGCATGGACGGGTTCAAAGCCCACCTCATACCACTAAGTATTTTGCTGAAAACGAGCAATTGTGTGCGGCCTGTGTTTGGGTGATTTTTGTGTCATGTGTGTTTGTGTGTGTGTGTGTGTGTGTGTGTGTGTGTGTGTGTGTGTCTTTATTTCTGTCTCCATTCCTGAGACGGAAATCGTTTTTTCTCTTTTAGCATGTTACTCACAACTGTGGATGAAGCCCAGCACTCCTGAAAACACAATCCATGTATGGTTGAAGGAAATTTTCTTGGTGATGAGTGAGAGGTTGGTGACTGAAACCAGCTCATTTCCCATTGACCACTGAGGACACATCTCTCAGGTGAGAAGCAACGTCAGAATTTGAACCAGGCACATTCTCCTTAGAGACAATGGGCCAAAGACAGGTCCGATGGAATCGAGTGTCTTTTCATGTTGACATCCATCCAGTCAAGCCCTCGTTAAGCCATTGAAGTGTCACATTGGGCCTGGGGTAGGTGGTGCACCCTGTGAAATTACACGTCCGAAGATTTGGATTTGATTTCCAGCCCTCTGCCAGTCAGTCTGCCAGACACTTTCATGTGACAAGCCTTGGGCGAGTCCCTTTCTGTCTCTGATTCCCGATTCCTTCACAGGGATTTATGTGGGCCTTAAGGCCCACTGGGAAAAGATCCCTCTGCCAGCTCAGTGCCTGCTTTCTTGGTTTGACTTGTCAATCTGGACTTGAATACACCTTTGGTTTTGGATTGACTCTATTACCTCTCCGAGAAATTAACACACAAAACTGACAGCTGATTGACAAGATGAGAAGCAGTTTTCCAAAATTCAAATTGAACTTAATCCTTTCTGACTAAAAGAATGCTCAAATCAAGGGGACACAGCTCACTCGTTTTGACTTCATGAGCTATGGCAGGTAGAGACAACTTTTTGAAAATACACAGCTAAAACTGTCCGTGCTTTGAATGCTAGACATGTTTTTCAGAATACACAGCTAAAACGGTCCCCGCTTTAAGTGCTAAAGCACTTAAAGCGGGGACCGTTTTAGCTGTGTATTTTGAAAAAGTTGTGTGCTCTTCAAAGAGAAAGCTACTTTTGCTGTGTCTTTGGGTTCGAGGGGAAATGGGAGTCCTCTTCAGTCAGCAGGGACGACACCTGAGTCCTTTGCAGTCCTCTTGTCTGCCTCTGAGGGTGAAATGAGAGTGGTCCCTGTCATCATGAGCCATGTCTGAAAGAATTATTCACATTCCCTACGAGAATAGACAGGTGAAATAGCAAAAGGTGTGTCTTCCTTTGGAACATGAACGGGTTCAAAGCCCACCTCATACCACTAAGTATTTTGCTGAACACGAGCAGTTGTGTGTGCGGCCTGTGTTTGGGTGATTTTTGCGTCGTGTGTTTGTGTGTGTGTGTGTGTGTGTGTGTGTGTGTGTGTGTGTGTGTCTGTATTTCTGTCTCCATTCCTGAGCAGCAAATCTTTTTTCCTCTTTTAGCATGTTACTCACAACTGTGGATGAAGCCCAGGACTCCTGAAAACACAATCCATGTATGGTTGAAGGAAATTTTCTTGGCGATGAGTGAGAGGTTGGTTACTGAAACCAGCTCATTTCCCATTGACCACTGAGGTCACATCTCTCAGGTGAGAAGCAAAGTGAGAATTTGAACCAGGCACATTCTCCTTAGAGACAATGGGCCAAAGACAGGTCCGATGGAATCGAATGTCTTTTCATGTTGACATCCATCCCGTAAAGCCCTCGTTAAGACATTGAAGTGTCACATTGGGCCTGGGGGAGGCGGTGCACCCTGTGAAATTACACGTCCGAAGATTTGGATTTGATTTCCAGCCCTCTGCCAGTCAGTCTGCCAGGCACTTTCATGTGACAAGCCTTAGGCGAGTCCCTTTCTGTCTCTGATTCCCGATTCCTTCACAGGGATTTATGTGGGCCTTAACGCCCACTGGGAAAAGATCCCTCTGACAGCTCAGTGCCTGCTTTCTTGGTTTGACTTGTCAATCTGGACTTGAATACACCTTTGGTTTTGGATTGACTCTATTACCTCTCCTAGAAATTAACACACAAAACTGACAGCTGATTGACAAGATGAGAAGCAGTTTTCCAAAATTCAAATTGAACTTAATCCTTTCTTACTAAAAGAATGCTCAAATCAAGGGGACACAGCTCACTCGTTTTGACTTCATGAGCTATGGCAGGTAGAGACAACGTTTTGCAAATACACAGCTAAAACTGTCCGTGCTTTGAATGCTAGACATGTTTTAGCTGTGTATTTTGAAAAAGTTGTGTGCTCTTCAAAGAGAAAGCTACTTTTGCTGTGTCTTTGGGTTCGAGGGGAAATGGGAGTCCTCTTCAGTCAGCAGGGACGACACCTGAGTCCTTTGCAGTCCTCTTGTCTGCTTCTGAGTGTGAAATGAGAGTGGTACCTCTCATCATGAGCCATGTCTGAAAGAATTATTCACATTCCCTACGAGCAGAGACGGGTGAAATAGCAAAAGGTGTGTCTTCCTTTGGAGCATGGACGGGTTCAAAGCCCACCTCATACCACTAAGTATTTTGCTGAACACGAGCAGTTGTGTGTGCAACCTGTGTTTGGGTGATTTTTGTGTGATGTTTGTGTGTGTGTGTGTGTGTGTGTGTGTGTGTCTGTGTGTGTGTCTGTATTTCTGTCTCCATTCCTGAGCAGCAAATCTTTTTTCCTCTTTTAGCATGTTACTCACAACTGTGGATAAAGCCCAGCACTCCTGAAAACACAATCCATGTATGGTTGAAGGAAATTTTCTTGGTGATGAGTGAGAGGTTGGTGACTGAAACCAGCTCATTTCCCATTGACCACTGAGGTCACATCTCTCAGGTGAGAAGCAAAGTGAGAATTTGAACCAGGCACATTCTCCTTAGAGACAATGGGCCAAAGACAGGTCCGATGGAATCGAATGTCTTTTCATGTTGACATCCATCCCGTAAAGCCCTCGTTAAGACATTGAAGTGTCACATTGGGCCTGGGGGAGGCGGTGCACCCTGTGAAATTACACGTCCGAAGATTTGGATTTGATTTCCAGCCCTCTGCCAGTCAGTCTGCCAGGCACTTTCATGTGACAAGCCTTAGGCGAGTCCCTTTCTGTCTCTGATTCCCGATTCCTTCACAGGGATTTATGTGGGCCTTAACGCCCACTGGGAAAAGATCCCTCTGCCAGCTCAGTGCCTGCTTTCTTGGTTTGACTTGTCAATCTGGACTTGAATACACCTTTGGTTTTGGATTGACTCTATTACCTCTCCTAGAAATTAACACACAAAACTGACAGCTGATTGACAAGATGAGAAGCAGTTTTCCAAAATTCAAATTGAACTTAATCCTTTCTTACTAAAAGAATGCTCAAATCAAGGGGACACAGCTCACTCGTTTTGACTTCATGAGCTATGGCAGGTAGAGACAACGTTTTGCAAATACACAGCTAAAACTGTCCGTGCTTTGAATGCTAGACATGTTTTAGCTGTGTATTTTGAAAAAGTTGTGTGCTCTTCAAAGAGAAAGCTACTTTTGCTGTGTCTTTGGGTTCGAGGGGAAATGGGAGTCCTCTTCAGTCAGCAGGGACGACACCTGAGTCCTTTGCAGTCCTCTTGTCTGCTTCTGAGTGTGAAATGAGAGTGGTACCTCTCATCATGAGCCATGTCTGAAAGAATTATTCACATTCCCTACGAGCAGAGACGGGTGAAATAGCAAAAGGTGTGTCTTCCTTTGGAGCATGGACGGGTTCAAAGCCCACCTCATACCACTAAGTATTTTGCTGAACACGAGCAGTTGTGTGTGCAACCTGTGTTTGGGTGATTTTTGTGTGATGTTTGTGTGTGTGTGTGTGTGTGTGTGTGTGTGTCTGTGTGTGTGTCTGTATTTCTGTCTCCATTCCTGAGCAGCAAATCTTTTTTCCTCTTTTAGCATGTTACTCACAACTGTGGATAAAGCCCAGCACTCCTGAAAACACAATCCATGTATGGTTGAAGGAAATTTTCTTGGTGATGAGTGAGAGGTTGGTGACTGAAACCAGCTCATTTCCCATTGACCACTGAGGTCACATCTCTCAGGTGAGAAGCAAAGTGAGAATTTGAACCAGGCACATTCTCCTTAGAGACAATGGGCCAAAGACAGGTCCGATGGAATCGAATGTCTTTTCATGTTGACATCCATCCCGTAAAGCCCTCGTTAAGACATTGAAGTGTCACATTGGGCCTGGGGGAGGCGGTGCACCCTGTGAAATTACACGTCCGAAGATTTGGATTTGATTTCCAGCCCTCTGCCAGTCAGTCTGCCAGGCACTTTCATGTGACAAGCCTTAGGCGAGTCCCTTTCTGTCTCTGATTCCCGATTCCTTCACAGGGATTTATGTGGGCCTTAACGCCCACTGGGAAAAGATCCCTCTGCCAGCTCAGTGCCTGCTTTCTTGGTTTGACTTGTCAATCTGGACTTGAATACACCTTTGGTTTTGGATTTACTCTATTACCTCTCCTAGAAATTAACACACAAAACTGACAGCTGATTGACAAGATGAGAAGCAGTTTTCCAAAATTCAAATTGAACTTAATCCTTTCTTACTAAAAGAATGCTCAAATCAAGGGGACACAGCTCACTCGTTTTGACTTCATGAGCTATGGCAGGTAGAGACAACGTTTTGCAAATACACAGCTAAAACTGTCCGTGCTTTGAATGCTAGACATGTTTTAGCTGTGTATTTTGAAAAAGTTGTGTGCTCTTCAAAGAGAAAGCTACTTTTGCTGTGTCTTTGGGTTCGAGGGGAAATGGGAGTCCTCTTCAGTCAGCAGGGACGACACCTGAGTCCTTTGCAGTCCTCTTGTCTGCTTCTGAGTGTGAAATGAGAGTGGTACCTCTCATCATGAGCCATGTCTGAAAGAATTATTCACATTCCCTACGAGCAGAGACGGGTGAAATAGCAAAAGGTGTGTCTTCCTTTGGAGCATGGACGGGTTCAAAGCCCACCTCATACCACTAAGTATTTTGCTGAACACGAGCAGTTGTGTGTGCAACCTGTGTTTGGGTGATTTTTGTGTGATGTTTGTGTGTGTGTGTGTGTGTGTGTGTGTGTGTCTGTGTGTGTGTCTGTATTTCTGTCTCCATTCCTGAGCAGCAAATCTTTTTTCCTCTTTTAGCATGTTACTCACAACTGTGGATAAAGCCCAGCACTCCTGAAAACACAATCCATGTATGGTTGAAGGAAATTTTCTTGGTGATGAGTGAGAGGTTGGTGACTGAAACCAGCTCATTTCCCATTGACCACTTAGTTCACATCTCTCAAGTGAGAAGCAAAGTGAGAATTTGAACCAGGCACATTCTCCTTAGAGACAATGGGCCAAAGACAGGTCCGATGGAATCGAATGTCTTTTCATGTCGACATCCATCCCGTCAAGCCCTCGTTAAGCCATTGAAGTGTCACATTGGGCCTGGGGGAGGCGGTGCACCCTGTGAAATTACACGTCCGGAGATTTGGATTTGATTTCCACCCCTCTGCCAGTCTGTCTGCCAGGCACTGTCATGTGACAAGCCTTAGGCGAGTCCCTTTCTGTCTCTGATTCCCGATTCCTTCACAGGGATTTATGTGGGCCTTAACGCCCACTGGGAAAAGATCCCTCTGCCAGCTCAGTGCCTGCTTTCTTGGTTTGACTTGTCAATCTGGACTTGAATACACCTTTGGTTTTGGATTGACTCTATTACCTCTCCTAGAAATTAACACACAAAACTGACAGCTGATTGACAAGATGAGAAGCAGTTTTCCAAAATTCAAATTGAACTTAATCCTTTCTTCCTAAAAGAATGCTCAAATCAAGGGGACACAGCTCACTCGTTTTGACTTCATGAGCTATGGCAGGTAGAGACAACTTTTTGAAAATACACAGCTAAAACTGTCCGTGCTTTGAATGCTAGACATGTTTTTCAGGATACAGAGCTAAAGCGGGGACCGTTTTAGCTGTGTATTTGGAAAAAGTTGTGTGCTCTTCAAAGAGAAAGCTACTTTTTCTGTGTCTTTGGGTTCGAGGGGAAATGGGAGTCCTCTTCAGTCAGCAGGGACGACACCTGAGTCCTTTGCAGTCCTCTTGTCTGCCTCTGAGGGTGAAATGAGAGTGGTCCCTGTCATCATGAGCCATGTCTGAAAGAATTATTCACATTCCCTACGAGAATAGACGGGTGAAATAGCAAAAGGTGTGTCTTCCTTTGGAGCATGGACGGGTTCAAAGCCCACCTCATACCACTAAGTATTTTGCTGAACACGAGCAGTTGTGTGTGCGGCCTGTGTTTGGGTGATTTTTGTGTCATGTGCATGTGTGTGTGTGTGTGTGTGTGTGTGTGTGTCTGTGTGTGTGTGTCTGTATTTCTGTCTCCATTCCTGAGCAGCAAATCTTTTTTCCTCTTTTAGCATGTTACTCACAACTGTGGATGAAGCCCAGCACTCCTGAAAACACAATCCATGTATGGTTGAAGGAAATTTTCTTGGTGATGAGTGAGAGGTTGGTGACTGAAACCAGCTCATTTCCCATTGACCACTGAGGTCACATCTCTCAGGTGAGAAGCAAAGTGAGAATTTGAACCAGGCACATTCTCCTTAGAGACAATGGGCCAAAGACAGGTCCGATGGAATCGAATGTCTTTTCATGTTGACATCCATCCCGTCAAGCCCTCGTTAAGCCATTGAAGTGTCATATTGGGCCTGGGGGAGGCGGTGCACCCTGTGAAATTACACGTCCGAAGATTTGGATTTGATTTCCAGCCCTCTGCCAGTCAGTCTGCCAGGCACTTTCATGTGACAAGCCTTAGGCGAGTCCCTTTCTGTCTCTGATTCCCGATTCCTTCACAGGGATTTATGTGGGCCTTAACGCCCACTGGGAAAAGATCCCTCTGCCAGCTCAGTGCCTGCTTTCTTGGTTTGACTTGTCACTCTGGACTTGAATACACCTTTGGTTTTGGATTGACTCCATTATCTCTCCTAGAAATTAACACACAAAACTGACAGCTGATTGACAAGATGAGAAGCAGTTTTCCAAAATTCAAATTGAACTTAATCCTTTCTTACTAAAAGAATGCTCAAATCAAGGGGACACAGCTCACTCGTTTTGACTTCATGAGCTATGGCAGGTAGAGACAACTTTTTGAAAATACACAGCTAAAACTGTCCGTGCTTTGAATGCTAGACATGTTTTTCAGAATACAAAGCTAAAACGGTCCTTGCTTTAAGTGCTTTATTAGCTGTGTATTTTGAAAAAGTTGTGTGCTCTTCAAAGAGAAAGCTACTTTTGCTGTGTCTTTGGGTTCGAGGGGAAATGGGAGTCCTCTTCAGTCAGCAGGAACGACACCTGAGTCCTTTGCAGTCCTCCTATCTGCCTCTGAGGGTGAAATGAGAGTGGTCCCTGTCATCATGAGCCATGTCTGAAAGAATTATTCACATTCCCTACGAGAATAGACGGGTGAAATAGCAAAAGGTGTGTCTTCCTTTGGAGCATGGACGGGTTCAAAGCCCACCTCATACCACTAAATATTTTGCTGAACACGAGCAGTTGTGTGTGCGGTCTGTGTTTGGGTGATTTTTGTGTCATGTGCGTGTGTGTGTGTGTTTGTGTGTGTGTGTGTCTGTGTGTGTGTGTCTGTATTTCTGTCTCCATTCCTGAGCAGCAAATCTTTTTTCCTCTTTTAGCATGTTACTCACAACTGTGGATGAAGCCCAGCACTCCTGAAAACACAATCCATGTATGGTTGGAGGAAATTTTCTTGGTGATGAGTGAGAGTTTGGTGAATGAAACCAGTTCATTTCCCATTAACCACTGAGGTCACATCTCTCAGGTGAGAAGCAAAGTGAGAATTTGAACCAGGCACATTCTCCTTAGAGACAATGGGCCAAAGACAGGTCCGATGGAATCGAATGTCTTTTCATGTCGACATCCATCCCGTCAAGCCCTCGTTAAGCCATTGAAGTGTCACATTGGGCCTGGGGGAGGTGGTGCACCCTGTGAAATTACACGTCCGAAGATTTGGATTTGATTTCCAGCCCTCTGCCAGTCTGTCTGCCAGGCAATTTCATGTGACAAGCCTTAGGCGAGTCCCTTTCTGTCTCTGATTCCCGATTCCTTCACAGGGATTTATGTGGGCCTTAACGCCCACTGGGAAAAGATCCCTCTGCCAGCTCAGTGCCTGCTTTCTTGGTTTGACTTGTCAATCTGGACTTGAATACACCTTTGGTTTTGGATTGACTCTATTACCTCTCCTAGAAATTAACACACAAAACTGACAGCTGATTGACAAGATGAGAAGCAGTTTTCCAAAATTCAATTTGAACTTAATCCTTTCTTACTAAAAGAATGCTCAAATCAAGGGGACACAGCTCACTCGTTTTGACTTCATGAGCTATGGCAGGTAGAGACAACTTTTTGAAAATACACAGCTAAAACTCTCCGTGCTTTGAATGCTAGACATGTTTTTCAGAATACACAGCTAAAACGGTCCCCGCTTATAGTGCTAAAGCACATAAAGCGGGGACCGTTTTAGCTGTGTATTTTGAAAAAGTTGTGTGCTCTTCAAAGAGAAAGCTAATTTTGCTGTGTCTTTTGGTTCGAGGGGAAATGGGAGTCCTCTTCAGTCAGCAGGGACGACACCTGAGTCCTTTGCAGTCCTCTTGTCTGCCTCTGAGGGTGAAATGAGAGTGGTCCCTGTCATTATGAGCCATGTCTGAAAGAATTATTCACATTCCCTACGAGAATAGACGGGTGAAATAGCAAAAGTTGTGTCTTCCTTTGGAGCATGGACGGGTTCAAAGCCCACCTCATACCACTAAGTATTTTGCTGAACACGAGCAGTTGTGGGTGCGGCCTGTGTTTGGGTGATTTTTGTGTCATGGGTGTGTGTGTGTGTGTGTGTGTGTGTGTGTCTGTGTGTGTGTGTGTCTGTGTTTCTGTCTCCATTCCTGAGCAGCAAATCTTTTTTCCTCTTTTAGCATGTTACTCACAACTGTGGATGAAGCCCAGCACTCCTGAAGACACAATCCATGTATGGTTGAAGGAAATTTTCTTGGTGATGAGTGAGAGGTTGGTGACTGAAACCAGCTCATTTCCCATTGACCACTGAGGTCACATCTCTCAGGTGAGAAGCAAAGTGAGAATTTGAACCAGGCACATTCTCCTTAGAGACAATGGGCCAAAGACAGGTCCGATGGAATCGAATGTCTTTTCATGTTGACATCCATCCCGTCAAGCCCTCGTTAAGCCATTGAAGTGTCACATTGGGCCTGGGGGAGGCGGTGCACCCTGTGAAATTACACGTCCGAAGATTTGGATTTGATTTCCAGCCCTCTGCCAGTCAGTCTGCCAGGCACTTTCATGTGACAAGCCTTAGGCGAGTCCCTTTCTGTCTCTGATTCCCGATTCCTTCACAGGGATTTAGGTGGGCCGTAACGCCCACTTTGAAAAGATCCCTCTGCCAGCTCAGTGCCTGCTTTCTTGGTTTGACTTGTCAATCTGGACTTGAATATACCTTTGGTTTTGGATTGACTCTATTACCTCTCCTAGAAATTAACACACAAAACTGACAGCTGATTGACAAGATGAGAAGCAGTTTTCCAAAATTCAAATTGAACTTAATCCTTTCTTACTAAAAGAATGCTCAAATCAAGGGGACACAGCTCACTCGTTTTGACTTCACGAGCTATGGCAGGTAGAGACAACTTTTTGAAAATACACAGCTAAAACTGTCCGTGCTTTGAATGCTAGACAGGTTTTTCAGAATACACAGCTAAAACGGTCCCCGCTTTATGTGCTAAAGCACTTAAAGCGGGGACCGTTTTAGCTGTGCATTTTGAAAAAGTTGTGTGCTCTTCAAAGAGAAAGCTACTTTTTCTGTGTCTTTGGGTTCGAGGGGAAATGGGAGTCCTCTTCAGTCAGCAGGGACGACACCTGAGTCCTTTGCAGTCCTCTTGTCTGCCTCTGAGGGTGAAATGAGAGTGGTCCCTGTCATCATGAGCCATGTCTGAAAGAATTATTCACATTCCCTACGAGAATAAACGGGTGAAATAGCAAAAGGTGTGTCTTCCTTTGGAGCATGGACGGGTTCAAAGCCCACCTCATACCACTAAGTATTTTGCTGAACACGAGCAGTTGTGTGTGCGGTCTGTGTTTGGGTGATTTTTGTGTCCTGTGTGTTTGTGTGTGTGTGCGTGTGTGTGTGTGTGTGTGTCTGTGTGTGTGTGTGTGTCTGTATTTCTGTCTCCATTCCTGAGCAGCAAATCTTTTTTCCCTTTTTAGCATGTTACTCACAACTGTGGATGAAGCCCAGCACTCCTGAAAACACAATCCATGTATGGTTGAAGGAAATTTTCTTGGTGAGGAGTGAGAGGTTGGTGACTGAAACCAGCTCGTTTCCCATTGACCACTGAGGTCACATCTCTCAGGTGAGAAGCAAAGTGAGAATTTGAACCAGGCACTTTCTCCTTAGAGACAATGGGCCAAAGACAGGTCCGATGGAATCGAATGTCTTTTCATGTTGACATCCATCCCGTCAAGCCCTCGTTAAGCCATTGAAGTGTCACATTGGGCCTGGGGGAGGCGGTGCACCCTGTGAAATTACACGTCCGAAGATTTGGATTTGATTTCCAGCCCTCTGCCAGTCAGTCTGCCAGGCACTTTCATGTGACAAGCCTTAGGCGAGTCCCTTTCTGTCTCTGATTCCCGATTCCTTCACAGGGATTTATGTGGGCCTTAACGCCCACTGGGAAAAGATCCCTCTGCCAGCTCAGTGCCTGCTTTCTTGGTTTGACTTGTCAATCTAGACTTGAATACACCTTTGGTTTTGGATTGACTCTATTACCTCTCCTAGAAATTAACACACAAAACTGACAGCTGATTGACAAGATGAGAAGCAGTTTTCCAAAATTCAAATTGAACTTAATCCTTTCTTAATAAAAGAATGCTCAAATCAAGGGGACACAGCTCACTCGTTTTGACTTCATGAGCTATGGCAGGTAGAGACAACTTTTTGAAAATACACAGCTAAAACTGTCCGTGCTTTGAATGTTAGACATGTTTTTCAGAATACACAGCTAAAGCGGGGACCGGTTTAGCTGTGTATTTTGAAGAAGTTGTGTGCTCTTCAAAGAGAAAGCTACTTTTGCTGTGTCTTTGGGTTCGAAGGGAAATGGGAGTCCTCTTCAGTCATCTGGGATGACACCTGAGTCCTTTGCAGTCCTCCTGTCTGCCTGTGAGGGTGAAAAGAGAGTGGTCCCTGTCATCATGAGCCATGTTTGAAAGAATTATTAACATTCCCTACGAGAATAGATGGGTGAAATAGCAAAAGGTGTGTCTTCTTTTGGAGCATGGACGGGTTCAAAGCCCACCTCATACCACTAAGTATTTTGCTGAACACGAGCAGTTGTGTGTGCGGCCTGTGTTTGGGTGAATTTTGTGTCGTGTGTGTGTGTGTGTGTGTGTGTGTGTCTGTGTGTGTGTGTCTGTATTTCTGTCTCCATTCCTGAGCAGCAAATCATTTTTCCTCTTTTAGCATGTTACTCACAACTGTGGATGGAGCCCAGCACTCCTGAAAACACAATCCATGTATGGTTGAAGGAAATTTTCTTGGTGATGAGTGAGAGGTTGGTGACTGAAACCAGCTCATTTCCCATTGACCACTGAGGTCACATCTCTCAGGTGAGAAGCAAAGTGAGAATTTGAACCAGGCACATTCTCCTTAGAGACAAAGGGCCAAAGACAGGTCCGATGGAATCGAATGTCTTTTCATGTTGACATCCATCCCGTCAAGCCCTCGTTAAGCCATTGAAGTGTCACATTGGGCCTGGGGGAGGCGGTGCACCCTGTGAAATTACACGTCCGAAGATCTCTATTTGATTTCCAGCCCTCTGCCAGTCAGTCTGCCAGGCACTTTCATGTGACAAGCCTTAGGCGAGTCCCTTTCTGTCTCTGATTCCCGATTCCTTCACAGGGATTTAGGTGGGCCTTAACGCCCACTGGGAAAAGATCCCTCTGCCAGCTCAGTGCCTGCTTTCTTGGTTTGACTTGTCAATCTGGACTTGAATACACCTTTGGTTTTGGATTGACTCTATTACCTCTCCTAGAAATTAACACACAAAACTGACAGCTGATTGACAAGATGAGAAGCAGTTTTCCAAAATTCAATTTGAACTTAATCCTTTCTTACTAAAAGAATGCTCAAATCAAGGGGACACAGCTCACTCGTTTTGACTTCATGAGCTATGGCAGGTAGAGACAACTTTTTGAAAATACACAGCTAAAACTGTCCGTGCTTTGAATGCTAGACATGTTTTTCAGAATACAAAGCTAAAACGGTCCCCGCTTTAAGTGCTTTATTAGCTGTGTATTTTGAAAAAGTTGTGTGCTCTTCAAAGAGAAAGCTACTTTTGCTGTGTCTTTCGGTTCGAGGGGAAATGGGAGTCCTCTTCAGTCAGCAGGAACGACACTTGAGTCCTTTGCAGTCCTCTTGTCTGCCTCTGAGGGTGAAATGAGAGTGGTCCCTGTCATCATGAGCCATGTCTGAAAGAATTATTCACATTCCCTACGAGAATAAACGGGTGAAATAGCAAAAGGTGTGTCTCCCTTTGGAGCATGGACGGGTTCAAAGCCCACCTCATACCACTAAATATTTTGCTGAACACGAGCAGTTGTGTGTGCGGCCTGTGTTTGGGTGATTTTTGTGTCATGTGCGTGTGTGTGTGTGTTTGTGTGTGTGTGTGTCTGTGTGTGTGTGTCTGTATTTCTGTCTCCATTCCTGAGCAGCAAATCTTTTTTTCCTCTTTTAGCATGTTACTCACAACTGTGGATGAAGCCCGGCACTCCTGAAAACACAATCCATGTATGGTTGGAGGAAATTTTCTTGGTGATGAGTGAGAGGTTGTTGAATGAAACCAGCTCATTTCCCATTAACCACTGAGGTCACATCGCTCAGGTGAGAAGCAAAGTGAGAATTTGAACCAGGCACATTCTCCTTAGAGACAATGGGCCAAAGACAGGTCCGATGGAATCGAATGTCTTTTCATGTTGACATCCATCCCGTCAAGCCCTCTTTAAGCCATTGAAGTGTCACATTGGGCCTGGGGGAGGCGGTGCACCCTGTGAAATTACACGTCCGAAGATTTGGATTTGATTTCCAGCCCTCTGCCAGTCAGTCTGCCAGGCACTTTCATGTGACAAGCCTTAGGCGAGTCCCTTTCTGTCTCTGATTCCCGATTCCTTCACAGGGATTTATGTGGGACTTAACGCCCACTGGGAAAAGATCCCTCTGCCAGCTCAGTGACTGCTTTCTTGGTTTGACTTGTCACTCTGGACTTGAATACACCTTTGGTTTTGGATTGACTCTATTACCTCTCCTAGATATTAACACACAAAACTGACAGCTGATTGAATAGATGAGAAGCAGTTTTCCAAAATTCAAATTGAACTTAATCCTTTCTTACTTAAAGAATGCTCAAATCAAGGGGACACAGCTCACTCGTTTTGACTTCATGAGCTATGGCAGGTAGAGACAACTTTTTGAAAATACACAGCTAAAATTGTCCGTGCTTTGAATGCTAGACAAGTTTTTCAGAATACACAGCTAAAACGGTCCCCGCTTTAAGTGCTTTATTAGCTGTGTATTTTGAAAAAGTTGTGTGCTCTTCAAAGAGAAAGCTACTTTTGCTGTGTCTTTGGGTTCGAGGGGAAATGGGAGTCCTCTTCAGTCAGCAGGGACGACACCTGAGTCCTTTGCAGTCCTCTTGTCTGCCTCTGAGGGTGAAATGAGAGTGGTCCCTGTCATCATGAGCCATGTCTGAAAGAAATATTCACATTCCCTACGAGAATAGACGGGTGAAATAGCAAAAGGTGTGTCTTCCTTTGGAGCATGGACGGGTTCAAAGCTCACCTCATACCACTAAGTATTTTGCTGAACACGAGCAGTTGTGTGTGCGGCCTGTGTTTGGGTGATTTTTGTGTCATGTGCGTGTGTGTGTGTGTGTGTTTGTGTGTGTGTGTGTCTGTGTGTGTGTGTCTGTATTTCTGTCTCCATTCCTGAGCAGCAAATCTTTTTTCCTCTTTTAGCATGTTACTCACAACTGTGGATGAAGCCCAGCACTCCTGAAAACACAATCCATGTATGGTTGAAGGAAATTTTCTTGGTGATGAGTGAGAGGTTGGTGACTGAAACCAGCTCATTTCCCATTGACCACTGAGGTCACATCTCTCAGGTGAGAAGCAAAGTGAGATTTTGAACCAGGCACATTCTCCTTAGAGACAATGGGCCAAAGACAGGTCCGATGGAATCGAATTTCTTTTCATGTTGACATCCATCCCGTCAAGCCCTCGTTAAGTCATTGAAGTGTCACATTGGGCCTGGGGGAGGCGGTGCCCCCTATGAAATTACACGTCCAAAGATTTGGATTTGATTTCCAGCCCTCTGCCAGTCAATCTGCCAGGCACTTTCATGTGACAAGCCTTAGGCGAGTCCCTTTCTGTCTCTGATTCCCGATTCCTTCACAGGGATTTATGTGGGCTTTAAATCCCACTGGGAAAAGATCCCTCTGCCAGCTCAGTGCCTGCTTTCTTGGTTTGACTTGTCAATCTGGACTTGAATACACCTTTGGTTTTGGATTGACTCTATTACCTCTCCTAGAAATTAACACACAAAACTGACAGCTGATTGACAAGATGAGAAGCAGTTTTCCAAAATTCAAATTGAACTTAATCCTTTCTTCCTAAAAGAATGCTCAAATCAAGCGGACACAGCTCACTCGTTTTGACTTCATGAGATATGGCAGGTAGAGACAACTTTTTGAAAATACACAGCTAAAACTGTCCGTGCTTTGAATGCTAGACATGTTTTTCGGTTTTAAGTGCTTTAGCACTTAAAGCGGGACCGTTTTAGCTGTGTATTTTGAAAAAGTTGTGTGCTCTTCAAAGAGAAAGCTACTTTTGCTGTGTCTCTGGGTTCGAGGGAAAATAGGAGTCCTCTTCAGTCAGCAGGGACGACACCTGAGTCCTTTGCAGTCCTCTTGTCTGCCTCTGAAGGTGAAATGAGAGTGGTCCCTGTCATCATGAGCCATGTCTGAAAGAATTATTCACATTCCCTACGAGAATAGATGGGTGAAATAGCGAAATTTGTGTCTTCCTTTGGAGCATGGACGGGTTCAAAGCCCACCTCATACCACTAAGTATTTTGCTGAACACGAGCAGTTGTGTGTGCGGCCTGTGTTTGGGTGATTTTTGTTTCATGTGTGTGTGTGTGAGTGTGTGTGTGTGTGTGTGTTTGTGTCTGTGTGTGTGTGTCTGTATTTCTGTCTCCATTCCGGAGCAGCAAATCTTTTTTCCTCTTTTAGCATGTTACTCACAACTGTGGATGAAGCCCAGCACTCCAGAAAACACAATCCATGTATGGTTGAAGGAAATTTTCTTGGTGATGAGTGAGAGGTTGGTGACTGAAACCAGCTCATTTCCCATTGACCACTGAGGTCACATCTCTCAGGTGAGAAGCAAAGTGAGAATTTGAACCAGGCACATTCTCCTTAGAGACAATGGGCCAAAGACAGGTCCGATGGAATCGAATGTCTTTTCATGTTGACATCCATCCCGTCAAGCCCTCGTTAAGCCATTGAAGTGTCACATTGGGCCTGGGGGAGGCGGTGCACCCTGTGAAATTACACGTCCGAAGATTTGGATTTGATTTCCAGCACTCTGCCAGTCAGTCTGCCAGGCACTTTCATGTGACAAGCCTTAGGCGAGTCCCTTTCTGTCTCTGATTCCCGATTCCTTCACAGGGATTTATGTGGGCCTTAACGCCCACTGGGAAAAGATCCCTCTGCCAGCTCAGTGCCTGCTTTCTTGGTTTGACTTGTCAATCTGAACTTGAATACACCTTTGGTTTTGGATTGACTCTATTACCTCTCCTAGAAATTAACACACAAAACTGACAGCTGATTGACAAGATGAGAAGCAGTTTTCCAAAATTCAAATTGAACTTAATCCTTTCTTACTAAAAGAATGCTCAAATCAAGGGGACACAGCTCACTCGTTTTGATTCATGAGCTACGGCAGGTAGAGACAACTTTTTGAAAATACACAGCTAAAACTGTCCGTGCTTTGAATGCTAGACATGTTTTTTAGAATACACAGCTAAAACGGTCCCCGCTTTAAGTGCTAAAGAACTTAAAGCGGGGAACGTTTTAGCTGTGTATTTTGAAAAACTTGTGTGCTCTTCAAAGAGAAAGCTACTTTTGCTGTGTCTTTGGGTTCGAGGGGAAATGGGAGTCCTCTTCAGTCAGCAGGGACGACACCTGAGTCCTTTGCAGTACTCTTGTCTGCCTCTGAGGGTGAAATGAGAGTGGTCCCTGTCATCATGAGCCATGTCTGAAAGAATTATTCACATTCCCTACGAGAATAGATGGGTGAAATAGCAAAAGGTGTGTCTTCCTTTGGATCATGGACGGGTTCAAAGCCCACCTCATACCACTAAGTATTTTGCTGAACACGAGCAGTTGTGTGTGCGGCCTGTGTTTGGGTGATTTTTGTGTCGTGTGTGTGTGTGTGTGTGTGTGTGTGTGTGTGTGTCTGTGTGTGTGTGTCTGTATTTCTGTCTCCATTCCTGAGCAGCAAATCTTTTTTCCTCTTTTAGCATGTTACTCACAACTGTGGATGAAGCCCAGCACTCCTGAAAACACAATCCATGTATGGTTGAAGGAAATTTTCTTGGTGATGAGTGAGAGGTTGGTGACAGAAACCAGCTCATTTCCCATTGACCACTGAGAACACATCTCTCAGGTGAGAAGCAAAGTGAGAATTTGAACCCGGCACATTCTCCTTAGAGACAATTGGCCAAAGACAGGTCCGATGGAATCGAATGTCTTCTCATGTTGACATCCATCCCGTCAAGCCCTCGTTAAGCCATTGAAGTGTCACATTGGGCCTGGGGGAGGCGGTGCACCCTGTGAAATTACACGTCCGAAGATTTGGAGTGGATTTCCAGCCCTCTGCAAGTCAGTCTGCCAGGCACTTTCATGTGACAAGCCTTAGGCGAGTCCCTTTCTGTCTCTGATTCCCGATTCCTTCACAGGGATTTATGTGGGCCTTAACGCCCACTGGGGAAAGATCCCTCTGAAAGCTCAGTGCCTGCTTTCTTGGTTTGACTTGTCAATCTGGACTTGAACACACCTTTGGTTTTGGATTGACTCTATAACCTCTCCTAGAAATTAACACACAAAACTGACAGCTGATTGACAAGATGAGAAGCAGTTTTCCAAAATTCAAATTGAACTTAATCCTTTCTTACTAAAAGAATGCTCAAATCAAGGGGACACAACTCACTCGTTTTGACTTCATGAGCTATGGAAGGTAGAGAAAACTTTTTGAAAATACACAGCTAAAACTGTCCGTGCTTTGAATGCTAGACATGTTTTTCAGTTTAAAGTGCTTTAGCAGTTAAAGCGGGACCGTTTTAGCTGTGTATTTTGAAAAAGTTGTGTGCTCTTCAAAGAGAAAGCTACTTTAGCTGTGTCTTTGGGTTCGAGGGGAAATGGGATTCGTCTTCAGTCAGCAGGGACGACACCTGAGTCCTTTGCAGTCCTCTTGTCTGCCTCTGAGGGTGAAATGAGAGTGGTCCCTGTCATCATGAGCCATGTCTGAAAGAATTATTCACATTCCCTACGAGAATTGACGGGTGAAATAGCAAAAGGTGTGTCTTCCTTTGGAACATGGACGGGTTCAAATCCCACCTCATACCACTAAGTATTTTGCTGAACACGAGCAGTTGTGTGTGCGGCCTGTGTTTGGGTGATTTTTGTGTCATGTGTGTGTGTGTGAGTGTGTGTGTGTGTGTGTGTGTCTGTGTGTGTGTGTCTGTGTGTGTGTGTCTGTATTTCTGTCTCCATTCCGGAGCAGCAAATCTTTTTTCCTCTTTTAGCATGTTACTCACAACTGTGGATGAAGCCCAGCACTCCTGAAAACACAATCCATGTATGGTTGAAGGAAATTTTCTTGGTGATGAGTGAGAGGTTGGTGACTGAAACCAGCTCATTTCCCATTGACCACTGAGGTCACATCTCTCAGGTGAGAAGCAAAGTGAGAATTTGAACCAGGCACATTCTCCTTAGAGACAATGGGCCAAAGACAGGTCCGAAGGAATCGAATGTCTTTTCATGTTGACATCCATCCCGTCAAGCCCTCGTTAAGACATTGAAGTGTCACATTGGGCCTGGGGGAGGCGCTGCACCCTGTGAAATTACACGTCCGAAGATTTGGATTTGATTTCCAGCCCTCTGCCAGTCAGTCTGCCAGGCACTTTCATGTGACAAGCCTTAGGCGAGTCCCTTTCTGTCTCTGATTCCCGATTCCTTCACAGGGATTTATGTGGGACTTAAGGCCAACTGGGAAAAGATCCCTCTGCCAGCCTAGTGCCTGCTTTCTTGGTTTGACTTGTCAATCTGGACTTGAATACAACTTTGGTTTTGGATTGACTCTATTACCTCTCCTAGAAATTAACACACAAAACTGACAGCTGATTGACAAGATGAGAAGCAGTTTTCCAAAATTCAAATTGAACTTAATCCTTTCTTACTAAAATAATGCTCAAATCAAGGGGACACAGCTCACTCGTTTTGACTTCATGAGCTATGGCAGGTAGAGACAACATTTTGAAAATACACAGCTAAAACTGTCCGTGCTTTGAATGCTAGACATGTTTTTCAGAATACACAGCTAAAACGGTCCCCGCTTTAAGTGCTTTATTAGCTGTTTATTTTGAAAAAGTTGTGTGCTCTTCAAAGAGAAAGCTACTTTTGCTGTGTCTTTGGGTTCGAGGGAAAATGGGAGTCCTCTTCAGTCAGCAGGGACGACACCTGAGTCCTTTGCAGTCCTCTTGTCTGCCTCTGAGGGTGAAATGAGAGTGGTCCCTGTCATCATGAGCCATGTCTGAAAGAATTATTCACATTCCCTACGAGAATAGACGGGTGAAATAGCAAAAGGTGTGTCTTCCTTTGGAGCATGGACGGGTTCAAAGCCCACCTCATACCACTAAGTATTTTGCTGAACACTAGCAGTTGTGTGTGCGGCCTGTGTTTCGGTGATTTTTGTGTCCTGTTTGGGTGTGTGTGTGTGTGTGTGTGTGTCTGTGTGTTTGTGTGTCTGTATTTCTGTCTCCATTCCTGAGCAGCAAATCTTTTTTCCTCTTTTAGCATGTTACTCACAACTGTTAATGAAGACCAGCACTCCTGAAAACACAATCCATGTATGGTTGAAGGAAATTTTCTTGGTGATGAGTGAGAGGTTGGTGACTGAAACCAGCTCATTTCCCATTGACCACTGAGGTCACATCTCTCAGGTGAGAAGCAAAGTGAGAATTTGAACCAGGCACATTCTCCTTAGAGACAACGAGCCAAAGACAGGTCCGATGGAATCGAATGTCTTTTCATGTTGACATCCATCCCGTCAAGCCCTCGTTAAGCCATTGAAGTGTCACATTGGGCCTGGGGGAGGCGGTGCACCCTGTGAAATTACACGTCCAAAGATCTGGATTTGATTTCCAGCCCTCTGCCAGTCAGTCTGCCAGGCACTTTCATGTGACAAGCCTTAGGCGAGTCCCTTTCTGTCTCTGATTCCCGATTCCTTCACAGGGATTTATGTGGGCCTTAACGCCCACTGGGAAAAGATCCCTCTGCCAGCTCAGTGCCTGCTTTCTTGGTTTGACTTGTCAATCTGGACTTGAATACACCTTTGGTTTTGGATTGACTCTATTACCTCTCCTAGAAATTAACACACAAAACTGACAGCTGATTGACAAGATGAGAAGCAGTTTGCCAAAATTCAAATTGAACTTAATCCTTTCTTACTAAAAGAATGCTCAAATCAAGGGGACACAGCTCACTCGTTTTGACTTCATGAGCTATGGCAGGTAGAGACAACTTTTTGAAAATACACAGCTAAAACTGTCCGTGCTTTGAATGCTAGACATGTTTTTCAGAATACACAGCTAAAACGGTCCCCTCTTTAAGTGCTAAAACACTTAAAGTTGTGTGCTCTTCAAAGAGAAAGCTACTTTTGCTGTGTCTTTGGGTTCGAGGGGAAATGGGAGTCCTCTTCAGTCAGCAGGGACGACACCTGAGTCCTCTGCAGTCCTCTTGTCTGCCTCTGAGGGTGAAATGAGAGTGGTCCCTGTCATCATGAGCCATGTCTGAAAGAATTATTCACATTCCCTACGAAAACAGACGGGTGAATTAGCAAAAGGTGTGTCTTCCTTTGGATCATGGACTGTTTCAAAGCCCACCTCATACCATTAAGTATTTTGCTGAACACGAGCAGTTGTGTGTGCGGCCTGTGTTTGGGTGATTTTTTTGTCGTGTGTGTGTGTGTGTGTGTGTGTGTGTGTGTCTGTGTGTGTGTGTCTGTATTTCTGTCTCCATTCCTGAGCAGCAAATCATTTTTCCTCTTTTAGCATGTTACTCACAACTGTGGATGAAGCCCAGCACTCCTGAAAACACAATCCATGTATGGTTGAAGGAAATGTTCTTGGTGATGAGTGAGAGGTTGGTGACTGAAACCAGCTCATTTCCCATTGAACACTGAGGTCACATCTCTCAGGTGAGAAGCAAAGTGAGAATTTGAACCAGGCACATTCTCCTTAGAGACAACGAGCCAAAGACAGGTCCGATGGAATCGAATGTCTTTTCATGTTGACATCCATCCCGTCAAGCCCTCGTTAAGCCATTGAAGTGTCACATTGGGCCTGGGGGAGGCGGTGCACCCTGTGAAATTACACGTCCAAAGATCTGGATTTGATTTCCAGCCCTCTGCCAGTCAGTCTGCCAGGCACTTTCATGTGACAAGCCTTAGGCGAGTCCCTTTCTGTCTCTGATTCCCGATTCCTTCACAGGGATTTATGTGGGCCTTAACGCCCACTGGGAAAAGATCCCTCTGCCAGCTCAGTGCCTGCTTTCTTGGTTTGACTTGTCAATCTGGACTTGAATACACCTTTGGTTTTGGATTGACTCTATTACCTCTCCTAGAAATTAACACACAAAACTGACAGCTGATTGACAAGATGAGAAGCAGTTTGCCAAAATTCAAATTGAACTTAATCCTTTCTTACTAAAAGAATGCTCAAATCAAGGGGACACAGCTCACTCGTTTTGACTTCATGAGCTATGGCAGGTAGAGACAACTTTTTGAAAATACACAGCTAAAACTGTCCGTGCTTTGAATGCTAGACATGTTTTTCAGAATACACAGCTAAAACGGTCCCCTCTTTAAGTGCTAAAACACTTAAAGTTGTGTGCTCTTCAAAGAGAAAGCTACTTTTGCTGTGTCTTTGGGTTCGAGGGGAAATGGGAGTCCTCTTCAGTCAGCAGGGACGACACCTGAGTCCTCTGCAGTCCTCTTGTCTGCCTCTGAGGGTGAAATGAGAGTGGTCCCTGTCATCATGAGCCATGTCTGAAAGAATTATTCACATTCCCTACGAAAACAGACGGGTGAATTAGCAAAAGGTGTGTCTTCCTTTGGATCATGGACGGTTTCAAAGCCCACCTCATACCATTAAGTATTTTGCTGAACACGAGCAGTTGTGTGTGCGGCCTGTGTTTGGGTGATTTTTTTGTCGTGTGTGTGTGTGTGTGTGTGTGTGTGTGTGTCTGTGTGTGTGTGTCTGTATTTCTGTCTCCATTCCTGAGCAGCAAATCATTTTTCCTCTTTTAGCATGTTACTCACAACTGTGGATGAAGCCCAGCACTCCTGAAAACACAATCCATGTATGGTTGAAGGAAATGTTCTTGGTGATGAGTGAGAGGTTGGTGACTGAAACCAGCTCATTTCCCATTGAACACTGAGGTCACATCTCTCAGGTGAGAAGCAAAGTGAGAATTTGAACCAGGCACATTCTCCTTAGAGACAATGGGCCAAAGACAGTTCCGATGGAATCGAATGTCTTTTCATGTTGACATCCATCCCGTCAAGCCCTCGTTAAGCCACTGAAGTGTCACATTGGGCCTGAAGGAGGTGGTGCACCCTGTGAAATTACACGTCCGAAGATTTGGATTTGATTTCCAGCCCTCTGCCCGTCAGTCTGCCAGGCACTTTCATGTGACAAGCCTTAGGCGAGTCCCTTTCTGTCTCTGATTCCCGATTCCTTCACAGGGATTTATGTGGGCCTTAACGCCCACTGGGATATGATCCCTCTGCCAGCTCAGTGCCTGCTTTCTTGGTTTGACTTGTCAACCTGGACTTGAATACACCTTTGGTTTTGGATTGACTCTATTACCTCTCCTAGAAATTAACACACAAAACTGACAGCTGATTGACAAGATGAGAAGCAGTTTTCCAAAATTCAAATTGAACTTAATCCTTTCTTACTAAAAGAATGCTCAAATCAAGGGGACACAGCTCACTCGTTTTGACTTCATGAGCTATGGCAGGTAGAGACAACTTTTTGAAAATACACAGCTAAAACTGTCCGTGCTTTGAATGCTAGACATGTTTTTCAGAATACACAACTAAAACGGTCCCCGCTTTAAGTGCTTTATTAGCTGTGTATTTTGAAAAAGTTGTGTGCTCTTCAAAGAGAAAGCTACTTTTGCTGTGTCTTTGGGTTCGAGGGAAAATGGGAGTCCTCTTCAGTCAGCAGGGACGACACCTGAGTCCTTTGCAGTCCTCTTGTCTGCCTCTGAGGGTGAAATGAGAGTGGTCCCTGTCATCATGAGCCATGTCTGAAAGAATTATTCACATTCCCTACGAGAATAGACGGGTGAAATAGCAAAAGGTGTGTCTTCCTTTGGAGCATGGACGGGTTCAAAGCCCACCTCATACCACTAAGTATTTTGCTGAACACTAGCAGTTGTGTGTGCGGCCTGTGTTTCGGTGATTTTTGTGTCCTGTGTGGGTGTGTGTGTGTGTGTGTGTGTGTCTGTGTGTTTGTGTGTCTGTATTTCTGTCTCCATTCCTGAGCAGCAAATCTTTTTTCCTCTTTTAGCATGTTACTCACAACTGTTAATGAAGACCAGCACTCCTGAAAACACAATCCATGTATGGTTGAAGGAAATTTTCTTGGTGATGAGTGAGAGGTTGGTGACTGAAACCAGCTCATTTCCCATTGACCACTGAGGTCACATCTCTCAGGTGAGAAGCAAAGTGAGAATTTGAACCAGGCACATTCTCCTTAGAGACAACGAGCCAAAGACAGGTCCGATGGAATCGAATGTCTTTTCATGTTGACATCCATCCCGTCAAGCCCTCGTTAAGCCATTGAAGTGTCACATTGGGCCTGGGGGAGGCGGTGCACCCTGTGAAATTACACGTCCAAAGATCTGGATTTGATTTCCAGCCCTCTGCCAGTCAGTCTGCCAGGCACTTTCATGTGACAAGCCTTAGGCGAGTCCCTTTCTGTCTCTGATTCCCGATTCCTTCACAGGGATTTATGTGGGCCTTAACGCCCACTGGGAAAAGATCCCTCTGCCAGCTCAGTGCCTGCTTTCTTGGTTTGACTTGTCAATCTGGACTTGAATACACCTTTGGTTTTGGATTGACTCTATTACCTCTCCTAGAAATTAACACACAAAACTGACAGCTGATTGACAAGATGAGAAGCAGTTTTCCAAAATTCAAATTGAACTTAATCCTTTCTTCCTAAAAGAATGCTCAAATCAAGGGGACACAGCTCACTCGTTTTGACTTCATGAGCTATGGCAGGTAGAGACAACTTTTTGAAAATACACAGCTAAAACTGTCCGTGCTTTGAATGCTAGACATGTTTTTCAGAATACACAGCTAAAACGGTCCCCGCTTTAAGTGCCAAAGCACTTAAAGCGGGGACCGTTTTAGCTGTGTATTTTGAAAAATTTGTGTGCTCTTCAAAGGGAAAGCTACTTTTGCTGTGTCTTTGGGTTCGAGGGGAAATGGGAGTCCTCTTCAGTCAGCAGGGACGACACCTGAGTCCTCTGCAGTCCTCTTGTCTGCCTCTGAGTGTGAAATGAGAGTGGTCCCTGTCATCATGAGCCATGTCTGCAAGAATTATTCACATTCCCTACGAGAATAGACGGGTGAAATAGCAAAAGGTGTGTCTTCCTTTGGAGCATGGACGGGTTCTAAGCCCACCTCATACCACTAAGTATTTTCTGAACACGAGCAGTTGTGTGTGCCGCCTGTGTTTCGGTGATTTTTGGGTCGTGTGTGTGTGTGTGTGTGTGTGTGTGTGTGTCTGTGTGTGTGTGTCTGTATTTCTGTCTCCATTCCTGAGCAGCAAATCTTTTTTCCTCTTTTAGCATGTTACTCACAACTGTGGATGAAGCCCAGCACTCCTGAAAACACAATCCATGTATGGTTGAAAGAAATGTTCTTGGTGATGATTGAGAGGTTGGTGACTGAAACCAGCTCATTTCCCATTGACCACTGAGGTCACATCTCTCAGGTGAGAAGCAAAGTGAGAATTTGAACCAGGCACATTCTCCTTAGAGACAATGGGCCAAAGACAGGTCCGATGGAATCGAATGTCTTTTCATGTTGACATCCATCCCGTCAAGCCCTCGTTAAGCCATTGAAGTGTCACATTGGGCCTGGGGGAGGCCGTGCACCCTGTGAAATTTCACGTCTGAAGATTTGGATTTGATTTACAGCCCTCTGCCAGTCAGTCTGCCAGGCACTTTCATGTGACAAGCCTTAGGCGAGTCCCTTTCTGTCTCTGATTCCCGATTCCTTCACAGGGATATATGTGGGCCTTAACGCCCACTGGGAAAAGATCCCTCTGCCAGCTCAGTGCCTGCTTTCTTGGTTTGACTTGTCAATCTGGACTTGAATACACCTTTGGTTTTGGATTGACTCTATTACCTCTCCTAGAAATTAACACACAAAACTGACAGCTGATTGACAAGATGAGAAGCAGTTTTCCAAAATTCAAATTGAACTTAATCCTTTCTTACTAAAAGAATGCTCAAATCAAGGGGACACAGCTCACTCGTTTTGACTTCATGAGCTATGGCAGGTAGAGACAACTTTTTGAAAATACACAGCTGAAACTGTCCGTGCTTTGAATGCTAGACATGTTTTTCAGAATACACAGCTAAAACGGTCCCCTCTTTAAGTGCTAAAACACTTAAAGTTGTGTGCTCTTCAAAGAGAAAGCTACTTTTGCTGTGTCTTTGGGTTCGAGGGGAAATGGGAGTCCTCTTCAGTCAGCAGGGACGACACCTGAGTCCTCTGCAGTCCTCTTGTCTGCCTCTGAGGGTGAAATGAGAGTGGTCCCTGTCATCATGAGCCATGTCTGAAAGAATTATTCACATTCCCTACGAAAACAGACGGGTGAATTAGCAAAAGGTGTGTCTTCCTTTGGATCATGGACGGTTTCAAAGCCCACCTCATACCATTAAGTATTTTGCTGAACACGAGCAGTTGTGTGTGCAGCCTGTGTTTGGGTGATTTTTTTGTCGTGTGTGTGTGTGTGTGTGTGTGTGTGTGTCTGTGTGTGTGTGTCTGTATTTCTGTCTCCATTCCTGAGCAGCAAATCATTTTTCCTCTTTTAGCATGTTACTCACAACTGTGGATGAAGCCCAGCACTCCTGAAAACACAATCCATGTATGGTTGAAGGAAATGTTCTTGGTGATGAGTGAGAGGTTGGTGACTGAAACCAGCTCATTTCCCATTGAACACTGAGGTCACATCTCTCAGGTGAGAAGCAAAGTGAGAATTTGAACCAGGCACATTCTCCTTAGAGACAATGGGCCAAAGACAGTTCCGATGGAATCGAATGTCTTTTCATGTTGACATCCATCCCGTCAAGCCCTCGTTAAGCCATTGAAGTGTCACATTGGGCCTGAAGGAGGTGGTGCACCCTGTGAAATTACACGTCCGAAGATTTGGATTTGATTTCCAGCCCTCTGCCCGTCAGTCTGCCAGGCACTTTCATGTGACAAGCCTTAGGCGAGTCCCTTTCTGTCTCTGATTCCCGATTCCTTCACAGGGATTTATGTGGGCCTTAACGCCCACTGGGATATGATCCCTCTGCCAGCTCAGTGCCAGCTTTCTTGGTTTGACTTGTCAACCTGGACTTGAATACACCTTTGGTTTTGGATTGACTCTATTACCTCTCCTAGAAATTAACACACAAAACTGACAGCTGATTGACAAGATGAGAAGCAGTTTTCCAAAATTCAAATTGAACTTAATCCTTTCTTACTAAAAGAATGCTCAAATCAAGGGGACACAGCTCACTCGTTTTGACTTCATGAGCTATGGCAGGTAGAGACAACTTTTTGAAAATACACAGCTAAAACTGTCCGTGCTTTGAATGCTAGACATGTTTTTCAGAATACACAGCTAAAACGGTCCCCGCTTTAAGTGCCAAAGCACTTAAAGCGGGGACCGTTTTAGCTGTGTATTTTGAAAAAGTTGTGTGCTCTTCAAAGGGAAAGCTACTTTTGCTGTGTCTTTGGGTTCGAGGGGAAATGGGAGTCCTCTTCAGTCAGCAGGGACGACACCTGAGTCCTCTGCAGTCCTCTTGTCTGCCTCTGAGTGTGAAATGAGAGTGGTCCCTGTCATCATGAGCCATGTCTGCAAGAATTATTCACATTCCCTACGAGAATAGACGGGTGAAATAGCAAAAGGTGTGTCTTCCTTTGGAGCATGGACGGGTTCTAAGCCCACCTCATACCACTAAGTATTTTCTGAACACGAGCAGTTGTCTGTGCCGCCTGTGTTTCGGTGATTTTTGGGTCGTGTGTGTGTGTGTGTGTGTGTGTGTGTGTGTCTGTGTGTGTGTGTCTGTATTTCTGTCTCCATTCCTGAGCAGCAAATCTTTTTTCCTCTTTTAGCATGTTACTCACAACTGTGGATGAAGCCCAGCACTCCTGAAAACACAATCCATGTATGGTTGAAAGAAATGTTCTTGGTGATGATTGAGATTTTGGTGACTGAAACCAGCTCATTTCCCATTGACCACTGAGGTCACATCTCTCAGGTGAGAAGCAAAGTGAGAATTTGAACCAGGCACATTCTCCTTAGAGACAATGGGCAAAAGACAGGTCCGATGGAATCGAATGTCTTTTCATGTTGACATCCATCCCGTCAAGCCCTCGTTAAGCCATTGAAGTGTCACATTGGGCCTGGGGGAGGCCGTGCACCCTGTGAAATTTCACGTCTGAAGATTTGGATTTGATTTCCAGCCCTCTGCCAGTCAGTCTGCCAGGCACTTTCATGTGACAAGCCTTAGGCGAGTCCCTTTCTGTCTCTGATTCCCGATTCCTTCACAGGGATATATGTGGGCCTTAACGCCCACTGGGAAAAGATCCCTCTGCCAGCTCAGTGCCTGCTTTCTTGGTTTGACTTGTCAATCTGGACTTGAATACACCTTTGGTTTTGGATTGACTCTATTACCTCTCCTAGAAATTAACACACAAAACTGACAGCTGATTGACAAGATGAGAAGCAGTTTTCCAAAATTCAAATTGAACTTAATCCTTTCTTCCTAAAAGAATGCTCAAATCAAGGGGACACAGCTCACTCGTTTTGACTTCATGAGCTATGGCAGGTAGAGACAACTTTTTGAAAATACACAGCTAAAACTGTCCGTGCTTTGAATGCTAGACATGTTTTTCAGTTTTAAGTGCTTTAGCACTTAAAGCGGGACCGTTTTAGCTGTGTATTTTGAAAAAGTTGTGTGCTCTTCAAAGAGAAAGCTACTTTTGCTGTGTCTTTGGGTTCGAGGGGAAATAGGAGTCCTCTTCAGTCAGCAGGGACGACACCTGAGTCCTTTGCAGTCCTCTTGTCTGCCTCTGAAGGTGAAATGAGAGTGGTCCCTGTCATCATGAGCCATGTCTGAAAGAATTATTCACATTCCCTACGAGAATAGACGGGTGAAATAGCGAAATTTGTGTCTTCCTTTGGAGCATGGACGGGTTCAAAACCCACCTCATACCACTAAGTATTTTGCTGAACACGAGCAGTTGTGTGTGCGGCCAGTGTTTGGGTGATTTTTGTGTCATGTGTGTGTGTGTGAGTGTGTTTGTGTGTGTGTGTGTGTGTGTGTGTGTGTGTGTCTGTGTGTGTGTGTCTGTATTTCTGTCTCAATTCCTGAGCAGCAAATCTTTTTTCCTCTTTTAGCATGTTACTCACAACTGTGGATGAAGCCCAGCACTCCTGAAAACACAATCCATGTATGGTTGAAGGAAATTTTCTTGGTGATGAGTGAGAGGTTGGTGACTGAAACCAGCTCATTTCCCATTGACCACTGAGGTCACATCTCTCAGGTGAGAAGCAAAGTGAGAATTTGAACCAGGCACATTCTCCTTAGAGACAATGGGCCAAAGACAGGTCCGATGGAATCGAATGTCTTTTCATGTTGACATCCATCCCGTCAAGCCCTCGTTAAGCCATTGAAGTGTCACATTGGGCCTGGGGGAGGCGGTGCCCCCTGTGAAATTACACGTCCGAAGGTTTGGATTTGATTTCCAGCCCTCTGCCAGTCAGTCTGCCAGGCACGTTCATGTGACAAGCCTTAGGCGAGTCCCTTTCTGTCTCTGATTCCCGATTCCTTCACAGGGATTTATGTGGGCCTTAACGCCCACTGGGAAAAGATCCCTCTCCCAGCTCAGTGCCTGCTTTCTTGGTTTGACTTGTCAATCTGGACTTGAATACACCTTTGGTTTTGGATTGACTCTATTACCTCTCCTAGAAATTAACACACAAAACTGACAGCTGATTGACAAGATGAGAAGCAGTTTTCCAAAATTCAAATTGAACTTAATCCTTTCTTACTAAAAGAATGCTCAAATCAAGGGGACACAGCTCACTCGTTTTGACTTCATGAGCTATGGCAGGTAGAGACAACTTTTTGAAAATACACAGCTAAAACTGTCCGTGCTTTGAATGCTAGACATGTTTTTCAGAATACACAGCTAAAACGGTCCCCGCTTTAAGTGCTTTGGCACTTAAAGCGGGGACCGTTTTAGCTGTGTATTTTGAAAAATTTGTGTGCTCTTCATAGAGAAAGCTACTTTTGCTCTGTCTTTGGGTTCGAGGGGAAATGGGAGTCTTCTTCAGTCAGCAGGGACGACACCTGAGTCCTTTGCAGTCCTCTTGTCTGCCTCTGAGGGTGAAATGAGAGTGGTCCCTGTCATCATGAGCCATGTCTGAAAGAATTATTCACATTCCCTACGAGAATAGACGGGTGAAATAGCAAAAGGTGTGTCTTCCTTTGGATCATGGACGGGTTCAAAGCCCACCTCATACCACTAAGTATTTTGCTGAACACGAGCAGTTGTGTGTGCGGCCTGTGTTTGGGTGATTTTTGTGTCGTGTGTGTGTGTGTGTGTGTGTGTGTGTGTGTGTGTGTCTGTGTGTGTGTGTCTGTATTTCTGTCTCCATTCCTGAGCAGCAAATCTTTTTTCCTCTTTTAGCATGTTACTCACAACTGTGGATGAAGCCCAGCACTCCTGAAAACACAATCCATGTATGGTTGAAGGAAATTTTCTTGGTGATGAGTGAGAGGTTGGTGACTGAAACCAGCTCATTTCCCATTGACAACTGAGGACACATCTCTCAGGTAAGAAGCAAAGTGAGAATTTGAACCAGGCACATTCTCCTTAGAGACAATGGGCCAAAGACAGGTCCGATGGAATCGAATGTCTTTTCATGTTGACATCCATCCCGTCAAGCCCTCGTTAAGCCATTGAAGTGTCACATTGGCCTGGGGGAGGCGGTGCACCCTGTGAAATTACACGTCCGAAGATTTGGAGTTGATTTCCAGCCCTCTGCCAGTCAGTCTGCCAGGCACTTTCATGTGACAAGCCTTAGGCGAGTCCCTTTCTGTCTCTGATTCCCGATTCCTTCACAGGGATTTATGTGGGACTTAAGGCCAACTGGGAAAAGATCCCTCTGCCAGCTCAGTGCCTGCTTTCTTGGTTTGACTTGTCAATCTGGACTTGAATACAACTTTGGTTTTGGATTGACTCTATTACCTCTCCTAGAAATTAACACACAAAACTGACAGCTGATTGACAAGATGAGAAGCAGTTTTCCAAAATTCAAATTGAACTTAATCCTTTCTGACTAAAATAATGCTCAAATCAAGGGGACACAGCTCACTCGTTTTGACTTCATGAGCTATGGCAGGTAGAGACAACTTTTTGAAAATACACAGCTAAAACTGTCCGTGCTTTGAATGCTAGACATGTTTTTCAGAATACACAGCTAAAACGGTCCCCGCTTTAAGTGCTTTATTAGCTGTTTATTTTGAAAAAGTTGTGTGCTCTTCAAAGAGAAAGCTACTTTTGCTGTGTCTTTGGGTTCGAGGGAAAATGGGAGTCCTCTTCAGTCAGCAGGGACGACACCTGAGTCCTTTGCAGTCCTCTTGTCTGCCTCTGAGGGTGAAATGAGAGTGGTCCCTGTCATCATGAGCCATGTCTGAAAGAATTATTCACATTCCCTACGAGAATAGACGGGTGAAATAGCAAAAGGTGTGTCTTCCTTTGGAGCATGGACGGGTTCAAAGCCCACCTCATACCACTAAGTATTTTGCTGAACACTAGCAGTTGTGTGTGCGGCCTGTGTTTCGGTGATTTTTGTGTCCTGTTTGGGTGTGTGTGTGTGTGTGTGTGTGTCTGTGTGTTTGTGTGTCTGTATTTCTGTCTCCATTCCTGAGCAGCAAATCTTTTTTCCTCTTTTAGCATGTTACTCACAACTGTTAATGAAGACCAGCACTCCTGAAAACACAATCCATGTATGGTTGAAGGAAATTTTCTTGGTGATGAGTGAGAGGTTGGTGACTGAAACCAGCTCATTTCCCATTGACCACTGAGGTCACATCTCTCAGGTGAGAAGCAAAGTGAGAATTTGAACCAGGCACATTCTCCTTAGAGACAACGAGCCAAAGACAGGTCCGATGGAATCGAATGTCTTTTCATGTTGACATCCATCCCGTCAAGCCCTCGTTAAGCCATTGAAGTGTCACATTGGGCCTGGGGGAGGCGGTGCACCCTGTGAAATTACACGTCCAAAGATCTGGATTTGATTTCCAGCCCTCTGCCAGTCAGTCTGCCAGGCACTTTCATGTGACAAGCCTTAGGCGAGTCCCTTTCTGTCTCTGATTCCCGATTCCTTCACAGGGATTTATGTGGGCCTTAACGCCCACTGGGAAAAGATCCCTCTGCCAGCTCAGTGCCTGCTTTCTTGGTTTGACTTGTCAATCTGGACTTGAATACACCTTTGGTTTTGGATTGACTCTATTACCTCTCCTAGAAATTAACACACAAAACTGACAGCTGATTGACAAGATGAGAAGCAGTTTGCCAAAATTCAAATTGAACTTAATCCTTTCTTACTAAAAGAATGCTCAAATCAAGGGGACACAGCTCACTCGTTTTGACTTCATGAGCTATGGCAGGTAGAGACAACTTTTTGAAAATACACAGCTAAAACTGTCCGTGCTTTGAATGCTAGACATGTTTTTCAGAATACACAGCTAAAACGGTCCCCTCTTTAAGTGCTAAAACACTTAAAGTTGTGTGCTCTTCAAAGAGAAAGCTACTTTTGCTGTGTCTTTGGGTTCGAGGGGAAATGGGAGTCCTCTTCAGTCAGCAGGGACGACACCTGAGTCCTCTGCAGTCCTCTTGTCTGCCTCTGAGGGTGAAATGAGAGTGGTCCCTGTCATCATGAGTCATGTCTGAAAGAATTATTCACATTCCCTACGAAAACAGACGGGTGAATTAGCAAAAGGTGTGTCTTCCTTTGGATCATGGACGGTTTCAAAGCCCACCTCATACCATTAAGTATTTTGCTGAACACGAGCAGTTGTGTGTGCGGCCTGTGTTTGGGTGATTTTTTTGTCGTGTGTGTGTGTGTGTGTGTGTGTGTGTGTGTCTGTGTGTGTGTGTCTGTATTTCTGTCTCCATTCCTGAGCAGCAAATCATTTTTCCTCTTTTAGCATGTTACTCACAACTGTGGATGAAGCCCAGCACTCCTGAAAACACAATCCATGTATGGTTGAAGGAAATGTTCTTGGTGATGAGTGAGAGGTTGGTGACTGAAACCAGCTCATTTCCCATTGAACACTGAGGTCACATCTCTCAGGTGAGAAGCAAAGTGAGAATTTGAACCAGGCACATTCTCCTTAGAGACAATGGGCCAAAGACAGTTCCGATGGAATCGAATGTCTTTTCATGTTGACATCCATCCCGTCAAGCCCTCGTTAAGCCACTGAAGTGTCACATTGGGCCTGAAGGAGGTGGTGCACCCTGTGAAATTACACGTCCGAAGATTTGGATTTGATTTCCAGCCCTCTGCCCGTCAGTCTGCCAGGCACTTTCATGTGACAAGCCTTAGGCGAGTCCCTTTCTGTCTCTGATTCCCGATTCCTTCACAGGGATTTATGTGGGCCTTAACGCCCACTGGGATATGATCCCTCTGCCAGCTCAGTGCCTGCTTTCTTGGTTTGACTTGTCAACCTGGACTTGAATACACCTTTGGTTTTGGATTGACTCTATTACCTCTCCTAGAAATTAACACACAAAACTGACAGCTGATTGACAAGATGAGAAGCAGTTTTCCAAAATTCAAATTGAACTTAATCCTTTCTTCCTAAAAGAATGCTCAAATCAAGGGGACACAGCTCACTCGTTTTGACTTCATGAGCTATGGCAGGTAGAGACAACTTTTTGAAAATACACAGCTAAAACTGTCCGTGCTTTGAATGCTAGACATGTTTTTCAGAATACACAGCTAAAACGGTGCCCGCTTTAAGTGCTTTATTAGCTGTGTATTTTGAAAAAGTTGTGTGCTCTTCAAAGAGAAAGCTACTTTTGCTGTGTCTTTGGGTTCGAGGGAAAATGGGAGTCCTCTTCAGTCAGCAGGGACGACACCTGAGTCCTTTGCAGTCCTCTTGTCTGCCTCTGAGGGTGAAATGAGAGTGGTCCCTGTCATCATGAGCCATGTCTGAAAGAATTATTCACATTCCCTACGAGAATAGACGGGTGAAATAGCAAAAGGTGTGTCTTCCTTTGGAGCATGGACGGGTTCAAAGCCCACCTCATACCACTAAGTATTTTGCTGAACACTAGCAGTTGTGTGTGCGGCCTGTGTTTCGGTGATTTTTGTGTCCTGTGTGGGTGTGTGTGTGTGTGTGTGTGTCTGTGTGTTTGTGTGTCTGTATTTCTGTCTCCATTCCTGAGCAGCAAATCTTTTTTCCTCTTTTAGCATGTTACTCACAACTGTTAATGAAGACCAGCACTCCTGAAAACACAATCCATGTATGGTTGAAGGAAATTTTCTTGGTGATGAGTGAGAGGTTGGTGACTGAAACCAGCTCATTTCCCATTGACCACTGAGGTCACATCTGTCAGGTGAGAAGCAAAGTGAGAATTTGAACCAGGCACATTCTCCTTAGAGACAACGAGCCAAAGACAGGTCCGATGGAATCGAATGTCTTTTCATGTTGACATCCATCCCGTCAAGCCCTCGTTAAGCCATTGAAGTGTCACATTGGGCCTGGGGGAGGCGGTGCACCCTGTGAAATTACACGTCCAAAGATCTGGATTTGATTTCCAGCCCTCTGCCAGTCAGTCTGCCAGGCACTTTCATGTGACAAGCCTTAGGCGAGTCCCTTTCTGTCTCTGATTCCCGATTCCTTCACAGGGATTTATGTGGGCCTTAACGCCCACTGGGAAAAGATCCCTCTGCCAGCTCAGTGCCTGCTTTCTTGGTTTGACTTGTCAATCTGGACTTGAATACACCTTTGGTTTTGGATTGACTCTATTACCTCTCCTAGAAATTAACACACAAAACTGACAGCTGATTGACAAGATGAGAAGCAGTTTTCCAAAATTCAAATTGAACTTAATCCTTTCTTCCTAAAAGAATGCTCAAATCAAGGGGACACAGCTCACTCGTTTTGACTTCATGAGCTATGGCAGGTAGAGACAACTTTTTGAAAATACACAGCTAAAACTGTCCGTGCTTTGAATGCTAGACATGTTTTTCAGAATACACAGCTAAAACGGTCCCCGCTTTAAGTGCCAAAGCACTTAAAGCGGGGACCGTTTTAGCAGTGTATTTTGAAAAATTTGTGTGCTCTTCAAAGGGAAAGCTACTTTTGCTGTGTCTTTGGGTTCGAGGGGAAATGGGAGTCCTCTTCAGTCAGCAGGGACGACACCTGAGTCCTCTGCAGTCCTCTTGTCTGCCTCTGAGTGTGAAATGAGAGTGGTCCCTGTCATCATGAGCCATGTCTGCAAGAATTATTCACATTCCCTACGAGAATAGACGGGTGAAATAGCAAAAGGTGTGTCTTCCTTTGGAGCATGGACGGGTTCTAAGCCCACCTCATACCACTAAGTATTTTCTGAACACGAGCCGTTGTGTGTGCCGCCTGTGTTTCGGTGATTTTTGGGTCGTGTGTGTGTGTGTGTGTGTGTGTGTGTGTGTCTGTGTGTGTGTGTCTGTATTTCTGTCTCCATTCCTGAGCAGCAAATCTTTTTTCCTCTTTTAGCATGTTACTCACAACTGTGGATGAAGCCCAGCACTCCTGAAAACACAATCCATGTATGGTTGAAAGAAATGTTCTTGGTGATGATTGAGAGGTTGGTGACTGAAACCAGCTCATTTCCCATTGACCACTGAGGTCACATCTCTCAGGTGAGAAGCAAAGTGAGAATTTGAACCAGGCACATTCTCCTTAGAGACAATGGGCCAAAGACAGGTCCGATGGAATCGAATGTCTTTTCATGTTGACATCCATCCCGTCAAGCCCTCGTTAAGCCATTGAAGTGTCACATTGGGCCTGGGGGAGGCCGTGCACCCTGTGAAATTTCACGTCTGAAGATTTGGATTTGATTTACAGCCCTCTGCCAGTCAGTCTGCCAGGCACTTTCATGTGACAAGCCTTAGGCGAGTCCCTTTCTGTCTCTGATTCCCGATTCCTTCACAGGGATATATGTGGGCCTTAACGCCCACTGGGAAAAGATCCCTCTGCCAGCTCAGTGCCTGCTTTCTTGGTTTGACTTGTCAATCTGGACTTGAATACACCTTTGGTTTTGGATTGACTCTATTACCTCTCCTAGAAATTAACACACAAAACTGACAGCTGATTGACAAGATGAGAAGCAGTTTTCCAAAATTCAAATTGAACTTAATCCTTTCTTACTAAAAGAATGCTCAAATCAAGGGGACACAGCTCACTCGTTTTGACTTCATGAGCTATGGCAGGTAGAGACAACTTTTTGAAAATACACAGCTGAAACTGTCCGTGCTTTGAATGCTAGACATGTTTTTCAGAATACACAGCTAAAACGGTCCCCTCTTTAAGTGCTAAAACACTTAAAGTTGTGTGCTCTTCAAAGAGAAAGCTACTTTTGCTGTGTCTTTGGGTTCGAGGGGAAATGGGAGTCCTCTTCAGTCAGCAGGGACGACACCTGAGTCCTCTGCAGTCCTCTTGTCTGCCTCTGAGGGTGAAATGAGAGTGGTCCCTGTCATCATGAGCCATGTCTGAAAGAATTATTCACATTCCCTACGAAAACAGACGGGTGAATTAGCAAAAGGTGTGTCTTCCTTTGGATCATGGACGGTTTCAAAGCCCACCTCATACCATTAAGTATTTTGCTGAACACGAGCAGTTGTGTGTGCAGCCTGTGTTTGGGTGATTTTTTTGTCGTGTGTGTGTGTGTGTGTGTGTGTGTGTGTCTGTGTGTGTGTGTCTGTATTTCTGTCTCCATTCCTGAGCAGCAAATCATTTTTCCTCTTTTAGCACGTTACTCACAACTGTGGATGAAGCCCAGCACTCCTGAAAACACAATCCATGTATGGTTGAAGGAAATGTTCTTGGTGATGAGTGAGAGGTTGGTGACTGAAACCAGCTCATTTCCCATTGAACACTGAGGTCACATCTCTCAGGTGAGAAACAAAGTGAGAATTTGAACCAGGCACATTCTCCTTAGAGACAATGGGCCAAAGACAGTTCCGATGGAATCGAATGTCTTTTCATGTTGACATCCATCCCGTCAAGCCCTCGTTAAGCCATTGAAGTGTCACATTGGGCCTGAAGGAGGTGGTGCACCCTGTGAAATTACACGTCCGAAGATTTGGATTTGATTTCCAGCCCTCTGCCCGTCAGTCTGCCAGGCACTTTCATGTGACAAGCCTTAGGCGAGTCCCTTTCTGTCTCTGATTCCCGATTCCTTCACAGGGATTTATGTGGGCCTTAACGCCCACTGGGATATGATCCCTCTGCCAGCTCAGTGCCTGCTTTCTTGGTTTGACTTGTCAACCTGGACTTGAATACACCTTTGGTTTTGGATTGACTCTATTACCTCTCCTAGAAATTAACACACAAAACTGACAGCTGATTGACAAGATGAGAAGCAGTTTTCCAAAATTCAAATTGAACTTAATCCTTTCTTACTAAAAGAATGCTCAAATCAAGGGGACACAGCTCACTCGTTTTGACTTCATGAGCTATGGCAGGTAGAGACAACTTTTTGAAAATACACAGCTAAAACTGTCCGTGCTTTGAATGCTAGACATGTTTTTCAGAATACACAGCTAAAACGGTCCCCGCTTTAAGTGCCAAAGCACATAAAGCGGGGACCGTTTTAGCTGTGTATTTTGAAAAAGTTGTGTGCTCTTCAAAGGGAAAGCTACTTTTGCTGTGTCTTTGGGTTCGAGGGGAAATGGGAGTCCTCTTCAGTCAGCAGGGACGACACCTGAGTCCTCTGCAGTCCTCTTGTCTGCCTCTGAGTGTGAAATGAGAGTGGTCCCTGTCATCATGAGCCATGTCTGCAAGAATTATTCACATTCCCTACGAGAATAGACGGGTGAAATAGCAAAAGGTGTGTCTTCCTTTGGAGCATGGACGGGTTCTAAGCCCACCTCATACCACTAAGTATTTTCTGAACACGAGCAGTTGTGTGTGCCGCCTGTGTTTCGGTGATTTTTGGGTCGTGTGTGTGTGTGTGTGTGTGTGTGTGTGTGTCTGTGTGTGTGTGTCTGTATTTCTGTCTCCATTCCTGAGCAGCAAATCTTTTTTCCTCTTTTAGCATGTTACTCACAACTGTGGATGAAGCCCAGCACTCCTGAAAACACAATCCATGTATGGTTGAAAGAAATGTTCTTGGTGATGATTGAGATTTTGGTGACTGAAACCAGCTCATTTCCCATTGACCACTGAGGTCACATCTCTCAGGTGAGAAGCAAAGTGAGAATTTGAACCAGGCACATTCTCCTTAGAGACAATGGGCCAAAGACAGGTCCGATGGAATCGAATGTCTTTTCATGTTGACATCCATCCCGTCAAGCCCTCGTTAAGCCATTGAAGTGTCACATTGGGCCTGGGGGAGGCCGTGCACCCTGTGAAATTTCACGTCTGAAGATTTGGATTTGATTTCCAGCCCTCTGCCAGTCAGTCTGCCAGGCACTTTCATGTGACAAGCCTTAGGCGAGTCCCTTTCTGTCTCTGATTCCCGATTCCTTCACAGGGATATATGTGGGCCTTAACGCCCACTGGGAAAAGATCCCTCTGCCAGCTCAGTGCCTGCTTTCTTGGTTTGACTTGTCAATCTGGACTTGAATACACCTTTGGTTTTGGATTGACTCTATTACCTCTCCTAGAAATTAACACACAAAACTGACAGCTGATTGACAAGATGAGAAGCAGTTTTCCAAAATTCAAATTGAACTTAATCCTTTCTTACTAAAAGAATGCTCAAATCAAGGGGACACAGCTCACTCGTTTTGACTTCATGAGCTATGGCAGGTAGAGACAACTTTTTGAAAATACACAGCTAAAACTGTCCGTGCTTTGAATGCTAGACATGTTTTTCAGTTTTAAGTGCTTTAGCACTTAAAGCGGGACCGTTTTAGCTGTGTATTTTGAAAAAGTTGTGTGCTCTTCAAAGAGAAAGCTACTTTTGCTGTGTCTTTGGGTTCGAGGGGAAATAGGAGTCCTCTTCAGTCAGCAGGGACGACACCTGAGTCCTTTGCAGTCCTCTTGTCTGCCTCTGAAGGTGAAATGAGAGTGGTCCCTGTCATCATGAGCCATGTCTGAAAGAATTATTCACATTCCCTACGAGAATAGACGGATGAAATAGCGAAATTTGTGTCTTCCTTTGGAGCATGGACGGGTTCAAAGCCCACCTCATACCACTAAGTATTTTGCTGAACACGAGCAGTTGTGTGTGCGGCCAGTGTTTGGGTGATTTTTGTGTCATGTGTGTGTGTGTGAGTGTGTTTGTGTGTGTGTGTGTGTGTGTGTGTGTGTCTGTGTGTGTGTGTCTGTATTTCTGTCTCAATTCCTGAGCAGCAAATCTTTTTTCCTCTTTTAGCATGTTACTCACAACTGTGGATGAAGCCCAGCACTCCTGAAAACACAATCCATGTATGGTTGAAGGAAATTTTCTTGGTGATGAGTGAGAGGTTGGTGACTGAAACCAGCTCATTTCCCATTGACCACTGAGGTCACATCTCTCAGGTGAGAAGCAAAGTGAGAATTTGAACCAGGCACATTCTCCTTAGAGACAATGGGCCAAAGACAGGTCCGATGGAATCGAATGTCTTTTCATGTTGACATCCATCCCGTCAAGCCCTCGTTAAGCCATTGAAGTGTCACATTGGGCCTGGGGGAGGCGGTGCCCCCTGTGAAATTACACGTCCGAAGGTTTGGATTTGATTTCCAGCCCTCTGCCAGTCAGTCTGCCAGGCACGTTCATGTGACAAGCCTTAGGCGAGTCCCTTTCTGTCTCTGATTCCCGATTCCTTCACAGGGATTTATGTGGGCCTTAACGCCCACTGGGAAAAGATCCCTCTCCCAGCTCAGTGCCTGCTTTCTTGGTTTGACTTGTCAATCTGGACTTGAATACACCTTTGGTTTTGGATTGACTCTATTACCTCTCCTAGAAATTAACACACAAAACTGACAGCTGATTGACAAGATGAGAAGCAGTTTTCCAAAATTCAAATTGAACTTAATCCTTTCTTACTAAAAGAATGCTCAAATCAAGGGGACACAGCTCACTCGTTTTGACTTCATGAGCTATGGCAGGTAGAGACAACTTTTTGAAAATACACAGCTAAAACTGTCCGTGCTTTGAATGCTAGACATGTTTTTCAGAATACACAGCTAAAACGGTCCCCGCTTTAAGTGCTTTGGCACTTAAAGCGGGGACCGTTTTAGCTGTGTATTTTGAAAAATTTGTGTGCTCTTCATAGAGAAAGCTACTTTTGCTCTGTCTTTGGGTTCGAGGGGAAATGGGAGTCTTCTTCAGTCAGCAGGGACGACACCTGAGTCCTTTGCAGTCCTCTTGTCTGCCTCTGAGGGTGAAATGAGAGTGGTCCCTGTCATCATGAGCCATGTCTGAAAGAATTATTCACATTCCCTACGAGAATAGACGGGTGAAATAGCAAAAGGTGTGTCTTCCTTTGGATCATGGACGGGTTCAAAGCCCACCTCATACCACTAAGTATTTTGCTGAACACGAGCAGTTGTGTGTGCGGCCTGTGTTTGGGTGATTTTTGTGTCGTGTGTGTGTGTGTGTGTGTGTGTGTGTGTGTGTGTGTGTCTGTGTGTGTGTGTCTGTATTTCTGTCTCCATTCCTGAGCAGCAAATCTTTTTTCCTCTTTTAGCATGTTACTCACAACTGTGGATGAAGCCCAGCACTCCTGAAAACACAATCCATGTATGGTTGAAGGAAATTTTCTTGGTGATGAGTGAGAGGTTGGTGACTGAAACCAGCTCATTTCCCATTGACAACTGAGGACACATCTCTCAGGTAAGAAGCAAAGTGAGAATTTGAACCAGGCACATTCTCCTTAGAGACAATGGGCCAAAGACAGGTCCGATGGAATCGAATGTCTTTTCATGTTGACATCCATCCCGTCAAGCCCTCGTTAAGCCATTGAAGTGTCACATTGGCCTGGGGGAGGCGGTGCACCCTGTGAAATTACACGTCCGAAGATTTGGAGTTGATTTCCAGCCCTCTGCCAGTCAGTCTGCCAGGCACTTTCATGTGACAAGCCTTAGGCGAGTCCCTTTCTGTCTCTGATTCCCGATTCCTTCACAGGGATTTATGTGGGCCTTAACGCTTACTGGGAAAAGATCCCTCTGCCAGCTCAGTGCCTGCTTTCTTGGTTTGACTTGTCAATCTGGACTTGAATACACCTTTGGTTTTGGATTGACTCTATTACCTCTCCTAGAAATTAACACACAAAACTGAGAGATGATTGACAAGATGAGAAACAGTTTTCCAAAATTCAAATTGAACTTAATCCTTTCTTGCTAAAGGAATGCTCAAATCAAGGGGACACAGCTCACTCGTTTTGACTTCATGAGCTATGGCAGGTAGAGACAACTTTTTGAAAATACACAGCTAAAACTGTCCGTGCTTTGAATGCTAGACATGTTTTTCAGTTTTAAGTGCTTTAGCACTTAAAGCGGGACCGTTTTAGCTGTGTATTTTGAAAAAGTTGTGTGCTCTTCAAAGAGAAAGCTACTTTTGCTGTGTCTTTGGGTTCGAGGCGAAATGGGAGTCCTCTTCAGTCAGCAGGGACGACACCTGAGTCCTTTGCAGTCCTCTTGTCTGCCTCTGAGGGTGAAATGAGAGTGGTCCCTGTCATCATGAGCCATGTCTGAAAGAATTATTCACATTCCGTACGAGAATAGACGGGTGAAATAGCAAAAGGTGAGTCTTCCTTTGGAGCATGGACAGGTTCAAAGCCCACCTCATACCACTAAGTATTTTGCTGAACACGAGCAGTTGTGTGTGCGGCCTGTGTTTGGGTGATTTTTGTGTCATGTTTGTGTGTGTGTGTGTGTGTGTGTGTCTGTGTGTCTGTGTGTGTGTGTCTGTATTTCTGTCTCCATTCCTGAGCAGCAAATCTTTTTTCCTCTTTTAGCATGTTACTCACAACTGTGGATGAAGCCCAGCACTCCTGAAAACACAATCCATGTATGGTTGAAGGAAATTTTCTTGGTGATGAGTGAGAGGTTGGTGACTGAAACCAGCTCATTTCCCATTGACCACTGAGGTCACATCTCTCAGGTGAGAAGCAAAGTGAGAATTTGAACCAGGCACATTCTCCTTAGAGACAATGGGCCAAAGACAGGTCCGATGGAATCGAATGTCTTTTCATGTTGACATGCATCCCGTCAAGCCCTCGTTAAGCCATTGAATTGTCACATTGGGCCTGGGGGAGGCGGTGCACTTTGTGAAATTACACGTCCGAAGATTTGGATTTGATTTCCAGCCCTCTGCCAGTCAGTCTGCCAGGCACTTTCATGTGACAAGCCTTAGGCGAGTCCCTTTCTGTCTCTGATTCCCGATTCCTTCACAGGGATTTATGTGGGTCTTAACGCCCACTGGGAATAGATCCCTCTGCCAGCTCAGTGCCTGCTTTCTTGGTTTGACTTGTCAATCTGGACTTGAATACACCTTTGGTTTTGGATTGACTCTATTACCTCTCCTAGAAATTAACACACAAAACTGACAGCTGATTGACAAGATGAGAAGCAGCTTTCCAAAATTCAAATTGAACTTAATCCTTTCTTACTAAAAGAATGCTCAAATCAAGGGGACACAGCTCACTCGTTTTGACTTCATGAGCTATGGCAGGTAGAGACAACTTTTTGAAAATACACAGCTAAAACTGTCCGTGCTTTGAATGCTAGTCATGTTTTTCAGAATACACAGCTAAAACGGTCCCCGATTTAAGTGCTAAATCACTTAAAGCGGGGACCGTTTTAGCTGTGTATTTTGAAAAAGTTGTGTGCTCTTCAAAGAGAAAGCTACTTTTGCTGTGTCTTTGGGTTCGAGGGGAAATGGGAGTCCTCTTCAGTCAGCAGGGACGACACCTGAGTCCTTTGCAGTCCTCTTGTCTGCCTCTGAGGGTGAAATGAGTGTGGTCCCTGTCATCATGAGCCATGTCTGAAAGAATTATTCACATTCCCTACGAGAATAGACGGGTGAAATAGCAAAAGGTGTGTCTTCCTTTGGAGCATGGACGGGTTCAAAGCCCACCTCATACCACTAAGTATTTTGCTGAACACGAGCAGTTGTGTGTGCGGCCTGTGTTTGGTTGATTTTTGTGTCGTGTGTGTGTGTGTGTGTGTGTCTGTGTGTGTGTGTCTGTGTGTGTGTGTCTGTATTTCTGTCTCCATTCCTGAGCAGCAAATCTTTTTTCCTCTTTTAGCATGTTACTCACAACTGTGGATGAAGCCCAGCACTCCTGAGAACACAATCCATGTATGGTTGAAGGAAATTTTCTTGGTGATGAGTGAGAGTTTGGTGACTGAAACCAGCTCATTTCCCATTGACCACTGAGGTCGCATCTCTCAGGTAAGAAGCAAAGTGAGAATTTGAACCAGGCACATTCTCCTTAGAGACAATGGGCCAAAGACAAGTCCGATGGAATCGAATGTCTTTTCATGTTGACATCCATCCCGTCAAGCCCTCGTTAAGCCATTGAAGTGTCACATAGGGCCTGGGGGAGGCGGTGCACCCTTTGAAATTACACGTCCGAAGATTTGGATTTGATTTCCAGCCCTCTGCCAGTCAGTCTGCCAGGCACTTTCATGTGACAAGCCTTAGGCGAGTCCCTTTCTGTCTCTGATTCCCGATTCCTTCACAGGGATTTATGTGGGCCTTAACGCCCACTGGGAAAAGATCCCTCTGCCAGCTCAGTGCCTGCTTTCTTGCTTTGACTTGTCAATCTGGACTTGAATACACCTTTGGTTTTGGATTGACTCTATTACCTCTCCTAGAAATTAACACACAAAAGTGACAGCTGATTGACAAGATGAGAAGCAGTTTTCCAAAATTCAAATTGAACTTAATCCTTTCTTACTAAAAGAATGCTCAAATCAAGGGGACACAGCTCACTCGTTTTGACTTCATGAGCTATGGCAGGTAGAGACAACTTTTTGAAAATACACAGCTAAAACTTTTCGTGCTTTGAATGCTAGACATGTTTTTCAGTTTTAAGTGCTTTAGCACTTAAAGCGGGACCGTTTAGCTGTGTATTTTGAAAAAGTTGTGTGCTCTTCAAAGAGCAAGCTACTTTTGCTGTGTCTTTGGGTTCGAGGGGAAATGGGAGTCCTCTTCAGTCAGCAGGGACGACACCTGAGTCCTTTGCAGTCCTCTTGTCTGCCTCTGAGGGTGAAATGAGAGTGGTCCCTGTCATCATGAGCCATGTCTGAAAGAGTTATTCACATTCCCTACGAGAATAGACGAGTGAAATAGCAAAAGTTGGGTCTTCCTTTGGAGCATGGACGGGTTCAAATCCCACCTCATACCACTAAGTATTTTGCTGAACACGAGCAGTTGTGTGTGCGGCCTGTGTTTGGGTGATTTTTGTGTCATGTGTGTTTGTGTGAGTGTGTGTGTGTGTGTGTGTGTGTGTCTGTGTGTGTGTGTCTGTATTTCTGTCTCCATTCCGGAGCAGCAAGTCTTTTTTCCTCTTTTAGCATGTTACTCACAACTGTGGATGAAGCCCAGCACTCCAGAAAACACAATCCATGTATGGTTGAAGGAAATTTTCTTGGTGATGAGTGAGAGGTTGGTGACTGAAACCAGCTCATTTCCCATTGACCACTGAGGTCACATCTCTCAGGTGCGAAGCAAAGTGAGAATTTGAACCAGGCACATTCTCCTTAGAGACAATGGGCCAAAGACAGGTCCGATGGAATCGAATGTATTTTCATGTTGACATCCATCCCGTCAAGCCCTCGTTAAGCCATTGAAGTGTCACATTGGGCCTGGGGGAGGCGGTGCCCCCTGTGAAATTACACGTCCGAAGATTTGGATTTGATTTCCAGCCCTCTGCCAGTCAGTCTGCCAGGCACGTTCATGTGACAAGCCTTAGGCGAGTCCCTTTCTGTCTCTGATTCCCGATTCCTTCACAGGGATTTATGTGGGCCTTAATGCCCACTGGGAAAAGATCCCTCTCCCAGCTCAGTGCCTGCTTTCTTGGTTTGACTTGTCAATCTGGACTTGAATACACCTTTGGTTTTGGATTGACTCTATTACCTCTCCTAGAAATTAACACACAAAACTGACAGCTGATTGACAAGATGAGAAGCAGTTTTCCAAAATTCAAATTGAACTTAATCCTTTCTTACTAAAAGAATGCTCAAATCAAGGGGACACAGCTCACTCGTTTTGACTTCATGAGCTATGGCAGGTAGAGACAACTTTTTGAAAATACACAGCTAAAACTGTCCGTGCTTTGAATGCTAGACATGTTTTTCAGAATACACAGCTAAAACGGTCCCCGCTTTAAGTGCTTTGGCACTTAAAGCGGGGACCGTTTTAGCTGTGTATTTTGAAAAATTTGTGTGCTCTTCATAGAGAAAGCTACTTTTGCTGTGTCTTTGGGTTCGAGGGGAAATGGGAGTCCTCTTCAGTCAGCAGGGACGACACCTGAGTCCTTTGCAGTCCTCTTGTCTGCCTCTGAGGGTGAAATGAGAGTGGTCCCTGTCATCATGAGCCATGTCTGAAAGAATTATTCACATTCCCTACGAGAATAGACGGGTGAAATAGCAAAAGGTGTGTCTTCCTTTGGATCATGGACGGGTTCAAAGCCCACCTCATACCACTAAGTATTTTGCTGAACACGAGCAGTTGTGTGTGCGGCCTGTGTTTGGGTGATTTTTGTGTCGTGTGTGTGTGTGTGTGTGTGTGTGTGTGTGTGTGTGTGTGTCTGTGTGTGTGTGTCTGTATTTCTGTCTCCATTCCTGAGCAGCAAATCTTTTTTCCTCTTTTAGCATGTTACTCACAACTGTGGATGAAGCCCAGCACTCCTGAAAACACAATCCATGTATGGTTGAAGGAAATTTTCTTGGTGATGAGTGAGAGTTTGGTGACTGAAACCAGCTCATTTCCCATTGACCACTGAGAACACATCTCTCAGGTAAGAAGCAAAGTGAGAATTTGAACCAGGCACATTCTCCTTAGAGACAATGGGCCAAAGACAGGTCCGATGGAATCGAATGTCTTTTCATGTTGACATCCATCCCGTCAAGCCCTCGTTAAGCCATTGAAGTGTCACATTGGCCTGGGGGAGGCGGTGCACCCTGTGAAATTACACGTCCGAAGATTTGGAGTTGATTTCCAGCCCTCTGCCAGTCAGTCTGCCAGGCACTTTCATGTGACAAGCCTTAGGCGAGTCCCTTTCTGTCTCTGATTCCCGATTCCTTCACAGGGATTTATGTGGGCCTTAACGCTTACTGGGAAAAGATCCCTCTGCCAGCTCAGTGCCTGCTTTCTTGGTTTGACTTGTCAATCTGGACTTGAACAAACCTTTGGTTTTGGATTGACTCTATTACCTCTCCTAGAAATTAACACACAAAACTGACAGCTGATTGACAAGATTAGAAGCAGTTTTCCAAAATTCAAATTGAACTTAATCCTTTCTTACTAAAAGAATGCTCAAATCAAGGGGACACAGCTCACTCGTTTTGACTTCATGAGCTATGGCAGGTAGAGACAACTTTTTGAAAATACACAGCTAAAACTGTCCGTGCTTTGAATGCTAGACATGTTTTTCAGAATACACAGCTAAAGCGGGGACCGTTTTAGCTGTGTATTTTGAAAAAGTTGTGTGCTCTTCAAAGAGAAAGGTACTTTTGCTGTGTCTTTGGGTTCGAGGGGAAATGGGAGTCCTCTTCAGTCAGCAGGGACGACACCTGATTCCTTTGCAGTCCTCTTGTCTGCCTCTGAGGGTGCAATGAGTGTGGTCCCTGTCATCATGAGCCATGTCTGAAAGAAATATTCACATTCCCTACGAGAATAGACGGGTGAAATAGCAAAAGGTGTGTCTTCCTTTGGAGCATGGACGGGTTCAAAGCCCACCTCATACCACTAAGTATTTTGCTGAACACGAGCAGTTGTGTGTGCGGCCTGTGTTTGGTTGATTTTTGTGTCGTGTGTGTGTGTGTGTGTGTGTCTGTGTGTGTGTGTCTGTGTGTGTGTGTCTGTATTTCTGTCTCCATTCCTGAGCAGCAAATCTTTTTTCCTCTTTTAGCATGTTACTCACAACTGTGGATGAAGCCCAGCACTCCTGAGAACACAATCCATGTATGGTTGAAGGAAATTTTCTTGGTGATGAGTGAGAGTTTGGTGACTGAAACCAGCTCATTTCCCATTGACCACTGAGGTCGCATCTCTCAGGTAAGAAGCAAAGTGAGAATTTGAACCAGGCACATTCTCCTTAGAGACAATGGGCCAAAGACAAGTCCGATGGAATCGAATGTCTTTTCATGTTGACATCCATCCCGTCAAGCCCTCGTTAAGCCATTGAAGTGTCACATAGGGCCTGGGGGAGGCGGTGCACCCTTTGAAATTACACGTCCGAAGATTTAGATTTGATTTCCAGCCCAATGCCAGTCAGTCTGCCAGGCACTTTCATGTGACAAGCCTTAGGCGAGTCCCTTTCTGTCTCTGATTCCCGATTCCTTCACAGGGATTTATGTGGGCCTTAACCCCCACTGGGAAAAGATCCCTCTGCCAGCTCAGTGCCTGCTTTCTTGCTTTGACTTGTCAATCTGGACTTGAATACACCTTTGGTTTTGGATTGACTCTATTACCTCTCCTAGAAATTAACACACAAAAGTGACAGCTGATTGACAAGATGAGAAGCAGTTTTCCAAAATTCAAATTGAACTTAATCCTTTCTTACTAAGAGAATGCTCAAATCAAGGGGACACAGCTCACTCGTTTTGACTTCATGAGCTATGGCAGGTAGAGACAACTTTTTGAAAATACACAGCTAAAACTGTCCGTGCTTTGAATGCTAGACATGTTTTTCAGTTTTAAGTGCTTTAGCACTTAAAGCGGGACTGTTTTAGCTGTGTATTTTGAAAAAGTTGTGTGCTCTTCAAAGAGAAAGCTACTTTTGCTGTGTCTTTGGGTTCGAGGCGAAATGGGAGTCCTCTTCAGTCAGCAGGGACGACACCTGAGTCCTTTGCAGTCCTCTTGTCTGCCTCTGAGGGTGAAATGAGAGTGGTCCCTGTCATCATGAGCCATGTCTGAAAGAATTATTCACATTCCGTACGAGAATAGACGGGTGAAATAGCAAAAGGTGAGTCTTCCTTTGGAGCATGGACAGGTTCAAAGCCCACCTCATACCACTAAGTATTTTGCTGAACACGAGCAGTTGTGTGTGCGGCCTGTGTTTTGGTGATTTTTGTGTCATGTTTGTGTGTGTGTGTGTGTGTGTGTGTCTGTGTGTCTGTGTGTGTGTGTCTGTATTTCTGTCTCCATTCCTGAGCAGCAAATCTTTTTTCCTCTTTTAGCATGTTACTCACAACTGTGGATGAAGCCCAGCACTCCTGAAAACACAATCCATGTATGGTTGAAGGAAATTTTCTTGGTGATGAGTGAGAGGTTGGTGACTGAAACCAGCTCATTTCCCATTGACCACTGAGGTCACATCTCTCAGGTGAGAAGCAAAGTGAGAATTTGAACCAGGCACATTCTCCTTAGAGACAATGGGCCAAAGACAGGTCCGATGGAATCGAATGTCTTTTCATGTTGACATGCATTCCGTCAAGCCCTCGTTAAGCCATTGAAGTGTCACATTGGGCCTGGGGGAGGCGGTGCCCCCTGTGAAATTACACGTCCGAAGATTTGGATTTGATTTCCAGCCCTCTGCCAGTCAGTCTGCCAGGCACTTTCATGTGACAAGCCTTAGGCGAGTCCCTTTCTGTCTCTGATTCCCGATTCCTTCACAGGGATTTATGTGGGCCTTAACGCCCACTGGGAATAGATCCCTCTGCCAGCTCAGTGCCTGCTTTCTTGGTTTGACTTGTCAATCTGGACTTGAATACACCTTTGGTTTTGGATTGACTCTATTACCTCTCCTAGAAATTAACACACAAAACTGACAGCTGATTGACAAGATGAGAAGCAGTTTTCCAAAATTCAAATTGAACTTAATCCTTTCTTACTAAAAGAATGCTCAAATCAAGGGGACACAGCTCACTCGTTTTGACTTCATGAGCTATGGCAGGTAGAGTCAACTTTTTGAAAATACACAGCTAAAACTGTCCGTGCTTTGAATGCTAGACATGTTTTTCAGAATACACAGCTAAAACGGTCCCCGGTTCAAGTGCTAAAGCACTTAAAGCGGGGACCGTTTTAGCTGTGTATTTTGAAAAATTGTGTGCTCTTCAAAGAGAAAGCTACTTTTGCTGTGTCTTTGGGTTCGAGGGGAAATGGGAGTCCTCTTCAGTTAGCAGGGACGACACCTGAATCCTTTGCAGTCCACTTGTCTGCCTCTGAGGGTGAAATGAGTGTGGTCCCTGTCATCATGAGCCATGTCTGAAAGAATTATTCACATTCCCTACGAGAATAGACGGGTGAAATAGCAAAAGGTGTGTCTTCCTTTGGAGCATGGACGGGTTCAAAGCCCACCTCATACCACTAAGTATTTTGCTGAACACGAGCAGTTGTGTGTGCGGCCTGTGTTTGGTTGATTTTTGTGTCATGTGTGTGTGTGTGTGTGTGTGTGTCTGTGTGTGTGTGTCTGTGTGTGTGTGTCTGTATTTCTGTCTCCATTCCTGAGCAGCAAATATTTTTTCCTCTTTTAGCATGTTAATCACAACTGTGGATGAAGCCCAGCACTCCTGAAAACACAATCCATGTATGGTTGAAGGAAATTTTCTTGGTGATGAGTGAGAGTTTGGTGACTGAAACCAGCTCATTTCCCATTGACCACTGAGGTCGCATCTCTCAGGTAAGAAGCAAAGTGAGAATTTCAACCAGGCACATTCTCCTTAGAGACAATGGGCCAAAGACAAGTCCGATGGAATCGAATGTCTTTTCATGTTGACATCCATCCCGTCAAGCCCTCGTTAAGCCATTGAAGTGTCACATAGGGCCTGGGGGAGGCGGTGCACCCTTTGAAATTACACGTCCGAAGATTTGGATTTGATTTCCAGCCCTCTGCCAGTCAGTCTGCCAGGCACTTTCATGTGACAAGCCTTAGGCGAGTCCCTTTCTGTCTCTGATTCCCGATTCCTTCACAGGGATTTATGTGGGCCTTAACGCCCACTGGGAAAAGATCCCTCTGCCAGCTCATTGCCTGCTTTCTTGCTTTGACTTGTCAATCTGGACTTGAATACACCTTTGGTTTTGGATTGACTCTATTACCTCTCCTAGAAATTAACACACAAAAGTGACAGCTGATTGACAAGATGAGAAGCAGTTTTCCAAAATTCAAATTGAACTTAATCCTTTCTTACTAAAAGAATGCTCAAATCAAGGGGACACAGCTCACTCGTTTTGACTTCATGAGCTATGGCAGGTAGAGACAACTTTTTGAAAATACACAGCTAAAACTGTCCGTGCTTTGAATGCTAGACATGTTTTTCAGAATACACAGCTAAAACGGTCCCCGCTTTAAGTGCTGTGTATTTTGATAAATTTGTGTGCTCTTCAAAGAGAAAGCTACTTTAGCTCTGTCTTTGGGTTCGAGGGGAAATGGGAGTCCTCTTCAGTCAGCAGGGACGACACGTGAGTCCTTTGCAGTCCTCTTGTCTGCCTCTGAGGGTGAAATGAGAGTGTTCCCTGTCATCATGAGCCATGTCTGAAAGAATTATTCACATTCCCTACGAGAATAGACGGGTGAAATAGCAAAAGGTGTGTCTTCCTTTGGAGCATGGACGGGTTCAAAGCCCACCTCATACCACTAAGTATTTTGCTGAACACGAGCAGTTGTGTGTGCGGCCTGTGTTTGGGTGATTTTTGTGTCGTGTGTGTGTGTGTGTGTGTGTGTGTGTGTGTCTGTGTATGTGTGTCTGTATTTCTGTCTCCATTCCTGAGCAGCAAATCTTTTTTCCTCTTTTAGCATGTTACTCACAACTGTGGATGAAGCCCAGCACTCCTGAAAACACAATCCATGTATGGTTGAAGGAAATTTTCTTGGTGATGAGTGAGAGGTTGGTGACTGAAACCAGCTCATTTCCCATTGACCACTGAGGTCACATCTCTCAGGTTAGAAGCAAAGTGAGAATTTGAACCAGGCACATTCTCCTTAGAGACAATGGGCCAAAGACAGGTCCGATGGAATCGAATGTCTTTTCATGTTGACATCCATCCCGTCAAGCCCTCGTTAAGCCATTGAAGTGTCACATTGGGCCTGGGGGATGCGGTGCCCCCTGTGAAATTACACGTCCGAAGATTTGGATTTGATTTCCAGCCCTCAGCCAGTCAGTCTGCCAGGCACTTTCATGTGACAAGCCTTAGGCGAGTCCCTTTCTGTCTCTGATTCCCGATTCCTTCACAGGGATTTATGTGGGCCTTAACGCCCACTGGGAAAAGATCCCTCTGCCAGCTCAGTGCCTGCTTTCTTGCTTTGACTTGTCAATCTGGACTTGAATACACCTTTGGTTTTGGATTGACTCTATTACCTCTCCTAGAAATTAACACACAAAACTGACAGCTGATTGACAAGATGAGAAGCAGTTTTCCAAAATTCAAATTGAACTTAGTCCTTTCTTATTAAAAGAATGCTCAAATCAAGGGGACACAGCTCACTCGTTTTGACTTCATGAGCTATGGCAGGTAGAGACAACTTTTTGAAAATACACAGCTAAAACTGTCCGTGCTTTGAATGCTAGACATGCTTTTCAGTTTTAAGTGCTTTAGCACTTAAAGCGGGACCGTTTTAGCTGTGTATTTTGAAAAAGTTGTGTGCTCTTCAAAGAGAAAGCTACTTTTGCTGTGTCTTTGGGTTCGAGGGGAAATGGGAGTCCTCTTCAGTCAGCAGGGACGACACCTGAGTCCTTTGCAGTCCTCTTGTCTGCCTCTGAGGGTGAAATGAGAGTGTCCCTGTCATCATGAGCCATGTCTGAAAGAATTATTCACATTCCCTACGAGAATAGACGGGTGAAATAGCAAAAGGTGTGTCTTCCTTTGGAGCATGGACGGGTTCAAAGCCCACCTCATACCACTAAGTATTTTGCTGAACACGAGCAGTTGTGTGTGCGGCCTGTGTTTGGGTGATTTTTGTGTCATGTGTGTGTGTGTGTGTGTCTGTGTGTGTGTGTCTGTATTTCTGTCTCCATGCCTGAGCAGCAAATCTTTTTTCCTCTTTTAGCATGTTACTCACAACTGTGGATGAAGCCCAGCACTCCTGAAAACACAATCCATGTATGGTTGAAGGAAATTTTCTTGGTGATGAGTGAGAGTTTGGTGATTGAAACCAGCTCATTTCACATTGACCACTGAGGTCACATCTCTCAGGTGAGAAGCAAAGTGAGAATTTGAACCAGGCACATTCTCCTTAGAGACAATGGGCCAAAGACAGGTCCGATGGAATCGAATGTCTTTTCATGTTGACATCCATCCCGTCAAGCCCTCGTTAAGCCATTGAAGTGTCACATTGGGCCTGGGGGAGGCGGTGCACCCTGTGAAATTACACGTCCGAAGATTTGGATTTGATTTCCAGCCCTCTGCCAGTCAGTCTGCCAGGCACTTTCATGTGACAAGCCTTAGGCGAGTCCCTTTCTGTCTCTGATTCCCGATTCCTTCACAGGGATTTATGTGGGCCTTAACGCCCACTGGGAAAAGATCCCTCTGCCGGCTCAGTGCCTGCTTTCTTGGTTTGACTTGTCAATCTGGACTTGAATACACCTTTGGTTTTGGATTGACTCTATTACCTCTCCTAGAAATTAACACACAAAACTGTCAGGTGATTGACAAGATGAGAAGCAGTTTTCCAAAATTCAAATTGAACTTAATCCTTTCTTACTAAAAGAATGCTCAAATCAAGGGGACACAGCTCACTCGTTTTGACTTCATGAGCTATGGCAGGTAGAGACAACTTTTTGAAAATACACAGCTAAAACTGTCCGTGCTTTGAATGCTAGACATGTTTTTGAGAATACACAGATAAAACGGTCCCCGCTTTAAGTGCTAAAGCACTTAAAGCGGGGACCGTTTTAGCTGTGTATTTAGAAAAAGTTGTGTGCTCTTCAAAGAGAAAGCTACTTTTGCTGTGTCTTTGGGTTCGAGGGGAAATGGGAGTCCTCTTCAGTCAGCAGGGATTACACCTGAGTCCTTTGCAGTCCTCTTGTCTGCCTCTGAGGGTGAGATGAGAGTGGTCCCTGTCATCATGAGCCATGTCTGAAAGAATTATTCACATTCCCTACGAGAATAGACGGGTGAAATAGCAAAAGGTGTGTCTTCCTTTGGATCATGGACGGGTTCAAAGCCCACCCCATACCACTAAGTATTTTGCTGAACACGAGCTGTTGTGTGTGCGGCCTGTGTTTGGGTGATTTTTGTGTCGTGTGTGTGTGTGTTTGTGTGTGTGTCTGTGTGTGTGTGTCTGTATTTCTGTCTCCATTCCTGAGCAGCAAATATTTTTTCCTCTTTTAGCATGTTAATCACAACTGTGGATGAAGCCCAGCACTCCTGAAAACACAATCCATGTATGGTTGAAGGAAATTTTCTTGGTGATGAGTGAGAGGTTGGTGACTGAAACCAGCTCATTTCCCATTGACCACTGTGGTCACATCTCTCAGGTGAGAAGCAAAGTGAGAATTTGAACCAGGCACATTCTCCTTAGAGACAATGGGCCAAAGACAGGTCCGATGGAATCGAATGTCTTTTCTTGTTGACATCTATCCCGTCAAGTCCTCGTTAAGCCATTGAAGTGTCACATTGGGCCTGGGGGAGGCGGTGCACCCTGTGAATTTACACGTCCGAAGATTTGGATTTGATTTCCTGCCCTCTGCCAGTCAGTCTGCCAGGCACTTTCATGTGACAAGCCTTAGTCGAGTCCCTTTCTGTCTCTGATTCCCGATTCCTTCACAGGGATTTATGTGGGCCTTAACCCCCACTGGGAAAAGATCCCTCTGCCAGCTCAGTGCCTGATTTCTTGGTTTGACTTGTCAATCTGGACTTGAATACACCTTTGGATTTGGATTGACTCTATTACCTCTCCTAGAAATTAACACACAAAACTGACAGCTGATTGACAAGATGAGAAGCAGTTTTCCAAAATTCAAATTGAACTTAATCCTTTCTTACTAAAAGAATGCTCAAATCAAGCTGACACAGCTCACTCGTTTTGACTTCATGAGCTATGGCAGGTAGAGACAATTTTTGAAAATACACAGCTAAAACTGTCCGTGCTTTGAATGCTAGACATGTTTTTCAGAATACACAGCTAAAACTGTCCCCGCTTTAAGTGCTGTGTATTTTGATAAATTTGTGTGCTCTTTAAAGAGAAAGCTACTTTTGCTGTGTCTTTGGGTTCGAGGGGAATTGGGAGTCCTCTTCAGTCAGCAGGGACGACACCTGAGTCCTTTGCAGTCCTCTTGTCTGCCTCTGAGGGTGAAATGAGAGTGGTCCCTGTCATCATGAGCCATGTCTGAAAGAATTATTCACATTCCCTACGAAAACAGACGGGTGAAATAGCAAAAGTTGTGTCTTCCTTTGGAGCATGGACGGGTTCAAAGCCCACCTCATACCACTAAGTATTTTGCTGAACACGAGCAGTTGTGTGTGCGGCCTGTGTTTGGGTGATTTTTGTGTCGTGTGTGTGTGTGTGTGTGTGTGTGTGTGTGTGTCTGTGTATGTGTGTCTGTATTTCTGTCTCCATTCCTGAGCAGCAAATCTTTTTTCCTCTTTTAGCATGTTACTCACAACTGTGGATGAAGCCCAGCACTCCTGAAAACACAATCCATGTATGGTTGAAGGAAATTTTCTTGGTGATGAGTGAGAGGTTGGTGACTGAAACCAGCTCATTTCCCATTGACCACTGAGGTCACATCTCTCAGGTGAGAAGCAAAGTGAGAATTTGAACCAGGCACATTCTCCTTAGAGACAATGGGCCAAAGACAGGTCCGATGGAATCGAATGTCTTTTCATGTTGACATCCATCCCGTCAAGCCCTCGTTAAGCCATTGAAGTGTCACATTGGGCCTGGGGGAGGCGGTGCCCCCTGTGAAATTACACGTCCGAAGATTTGGATTTGATTTCCAGCCCTCTGAAAGTCAGTCTGCCAGGCACTTTCATGTGACAAGCCTTAGGCGAGTCCCTTTCTGTCTCTGATTCCCGATTCCTTCACAGGGATTTATGTGGGCCTTAACGCCCACTGGGAAAAGATCCCTCTGCCAGCTCAGTGCCTGCTTTCTTGGTTTGACTTGTCAATCTGGACTTGAATACACCTTTGGTTTTGGATTGACTCTATTACCTCTCCTAGAAATTAACACACAAAACTGACAGCTGATTGACAAGATGAGAAGCAGTTTTCCAAAATTCAAATTGAACTTAGTCATTTCTTCCTAAAAGAATGCTCAAATCAAGGGGACACAGCTCACTCGTTTTGACTTCATGAGCTATGGCAGGTAGAGACAACTTTTTGAAAATACACAGCTAAAACTGTCCGTGCTTTGAATGCTAGACATGCTTTTCAGTTTTAAGTGCTTTAGCACTTAAAGCGGGACAGTTTTAGATGTGTATTTTGAAAAAGTTGTGTGCTCTTCAAAGAGAAAGCTACTTTTGCTGTGTCTTTGGGTTCGAGGGGAAATGGGAGTCCTCTTCAGTCAGCAGGGACGACACCTGAGTCCTTTGCAGTCCTCTTGTCTGCCTCTGAGGGTGAAATGAGAGTGGTCCCTGTCATCATGAGCCATGTCTGAAAGAATTATTCACATTCCCTACGAGAATAGACGGGTGAAATAGCAAAAGGTGTGTCTTCCTTTGGAGCATGGACGGGTTCAAAGCCCACCTCATACCACTAAGTATTTTGCTGAACACGAGCAGTTGTGTGTGCGGCCTGTGTTTGGGTGATTTTTGTGTCATGTGTGTTTGTGTGTGTGTCTGTGTGTGTGTGTCTGTATTTCTGTCTCCATGCCTGAGCAGCAAATCTTTTTTCCTCTTTTAGCATGTTACTCACAACTGTGGATGAAGCCCAGCACTCCTGAAAACACAATCCATGTATGGTTGAAGGAAATTTTCTTGCTGATGAGTGAGAGGTTGGTGATTGAAACCAGCTCATTTCCCATTGACCACTGAGGTCACATCTCTCAGGTGAGAAGCAAAGTGAGAATTTGAACCAGGCACATTCTCCTTAGAGACAATGGGCCAAAGACAGGTCCGATGGAATCGAATGTCTTTTCATGTTGACATCCATCCCGTCAAGCCCTCGTTAAGCAATTGAAGTGTCACATTGGGCCTGGGGGAGGCGGTGCACCCTGTGAAATTACACGTCCGAAGATTTGGATTTGATTTCCAGCCCTCTGCCAGTCAGTCTGCCAGGCACTTTCATGTGACAAGCCTTAGGCGAGTCCCTTTCTGTCTCTGATTCCCGATTCCTTCACAGGGATTTATGTGGGCCTTAACGCTCACTGGGAAAAGATCCCTCTGCCAGCTCAGTGCCTGCTTTCTTGGTTTGACTTGTCAATCTGGACTTGAATACACCTTTGGTTTTGGATTGACTCTATTACCTCTCCTAGAAATTAACACACAAAACTGACAGCTGATTGACAAAATGAGAAGCAGTTTTCCAAAATTCAAATTGAACTTAATCCTTTCTTCCTAGAAGAATGCTCAAATCAAGGGGACACAGCTCACTCGTTTTGACTTCATGAGCTATGGCAGGTAGAGACAACTTTTTGAAAATACACAGCTAAAACTGTCCGTGCTTTGAATGCTAGACATGTTTTTCAGAATACACAGCTAAAACGGTCCCCGCTTTAAGTGCTAAAGCACTTAAAGCGGGGACCGTTTTAGCTGTGTATTTTGAAAAAGTTGTGTGCTCTTCAAAGAGAAAGCTACTTTTTCTGTGTCTTTGGGTTCGAGGGGAAATGGGAGTCCTCTTCAGTCAGCAGGGACGACACCTGAGTCCTTTGCAGTACTCTTGTCTGCCTCTGAGGGTGAGATGAGAGTGGTCCCTGTCATCATGAGCCATGTCTGAAAGAATTATTCACATTCCGTACGAGAATAGACGGGTGAAATAGCAAAAGGTGTGTCTTCCTTTGGATCATGGACGGGTTCAAAGCCCACCCCATACCACTAAGTATTTTGCTGAACACGAGCAGTTGTGTGTGCGGCCTGTGTTTGGGTGATTTTTGTGTCGTGTGTGTGTGTGTGTGTGTGTGTGTGTGTGTGTCTGTGTATGTGTGTCTGTATTTCTGTCTCCATTCCTGAGCAGCAAATCTTTTTTCCTCTTTTAGCATGTTACTCACAACTGTGGATGAAGCCCAGCACTCCTGAAAACACAATCCATGTATGGTTGAAGGAAATTTTCTTGGTGATGAGTGAGAGGTTGGTGACTGAAACCAGCTCATTTCCCATTGACCACTGAGGTCACATCTCTCAGGTGAGAAGCAAAGTGAGAATTTGAACCAGGCACATTCTCCTTAGAGACAATGGGCCAAAGACAGGTCCGATGGAATCGAAAGTCTTTTCATGTTGACATCCATCACGTCAAGCCCTCGTTAAGCCATTGAAGTGTCACATTGGGCCTGGGGGAGGCGGTGCACCCTGTGAAATTACACGTCCGAAGATTTGGATTTGATTTCCAGCCCTCTGCCAGTCAGTCTGCCAGGCACTTTCATGTGACAAGCCTTAGGCGAGTCCCTTTCTGTCTCTGATTCCCGATTCCTTCACAGGGATTTATGTGGGCCTTAAGGCCCAATGGGAAAAGATCCCTCTGCCAGCTCAGTGCCTGCTTTCTTGCTTTGACTTGTCAATCTGGACTTGAATACACCTTTGGTTTTGGATTGACTCTATTACCTCTCCTAGAAATTAACACACAAAACTGACAGCTGATTGACAAGATGAGAAGCAGTTTTCCAAAATTCAAATTGAACTTAGTCCTTTCTTACTAAAAGAATGCTCAAATCAAGGGGACACAGCTCACTCGTTTTGACTTCATGAGCTATGGCAGGTAGAGACAACTTTTTGAAAATACACAGCTAAAACTGTCCGTGCTTTGAATGCTAGACATGCTTTTCAGAATACACAGCTAAAACGGTCCCCGCTTTAAGTGCTGTGTATTTTGATAAATTTGTGTGCTCTTTAAAGAGAAAGCTACTTTTGCTGTGTCTTTGGGTTCGAGGGGAAATGGGAGTCCTCTTCAGTCAGCAGGGACGACACCTGAGTCCTTTGCAGTCCTGTTGTCTGCCTCTGAGGGTGAGATGAGAGTGGTCCCTGTCATCATGAGCCATGTCTGAAAGAATTATTCACATTCCCTACGAGAATAGACGGGTGAAATAGCAAAAGGTGTGTCTTCCTTTGGATCATGGACGGGTTCAAAGCCCACCCCATACCACTAAGTATTTTGCTGAACACGAGCAGTTGTGTGTGCGGCCTGTGTTTGGGTGATTTTTGTGTCGTGTGTGTGTGTGTTTGTGTGTCTGTCTGTGTGTGTGTGTCTGTATTTCTGTCTCCATTCCTGAGCAGCAAATATTTTTTCCTCTTTTAGCATGTTAATCACAACTGTGGATGAAGCCCAGCACTCCTGAAAACACAATCCATGTATGGTTGAAGGAAATTTTCTTGGTGATGAGTGAGAGGTTGGTGACTGAAACCAGCTCATTTCCCATTGACCACTGAGGTCACATCTCTCAGGTGAGAAGCAAAGTGAGAATTTGAACCAGGCACATTCTCCTTAGAGACAATGGGCCAAAGACAGGTCCGATGGAATCGAATGTCTTTTCTTGTTGACATCCATCCCGTCAAGCCCTCGTTAATCCATTGAAGTGTCACATTGGGCCTGGGGGAGGCGGTGCACCCTGTGAAATTACACGTCCGAAGATTTGGATTTGATTTCCAGCCCTCTGCCAGTCAGTCTGCCAGGCACTTTCATGTGACAAGCCTTAGGAGAGTCCCTTTCTGTCTCTGATTCCCGATTCCTTCACAGGGATTTATGTGGGCCTTAACGCCCACTGGGAATAGATCCCTCTGCCAGCTCAGTGCCTGCTTTCTTGGTTTGACTTGTCAATCTGGACTTGAATACACCTTTGGTTTTGGATTGACTCTATTACCTCTTCTAGAAATTAACACACAAAACTGACAGCTGATTGACAAGATGAGAAGCAGCTTTCCAAAATTCAAATTGAACTTAATCCTTTCTTCCTAAAAGAATGCTCAAATCAAGGGGACACAGCTCACTCGTTTTGACTTCATGAGCTATGGCAGGTAGAGACAACTTTTTGAAAATACACAGCTAAAACTGTCCGTGCTTTGAATGCTAGACATGTTTTTCAGTTTTAAGTGCTTTAGCACTTAAAGCGGGACCGTTTTAGCTGTGTATTTTGAAAAAGTTGTGTGCTCTTCAAAGAGAAAGCTACTTTTGCTGTGTCTTTGGGTTCGAGGGGAAATGGCAGTCCTCTTCAGTTAGCAGGGACGACACCTGAGTCCTTTGCAGTCCTCTTGTCTGCCTCTGAGGGTGAAATGTGTGTGGTCCCTGTCATCATGAGCCATGTCTGAAAGAATTATTCACATTCCCTACGAGAATAGACGGGTGAAATAGCAAAAGGTGTGTCTTCCTTTGGAGCATGGACGGGTTCAAAGCCCACCTCATACCACTAAGTATTTTGCTGAACACGAGCATTTGTGTGTGCGGCCTGTGTTTGGTTGATTTTTGTGTCATGTGTGTGTGTGTGTGTCTGTGTGTGTGTGTCTGTGTGTGTGTGTCTGTATTTCTGTCTCCATTCCTGAGCAGCAAATCTTTTTTTTTCTTTTAGCATGTTACTCACAACTGTGGATGAAGCCCAGCACTCCTGAAAACACAATGCATGTATGGTTGAAGGAAATTTTCTTGGTGATGTGTGAGAGTTTGGTGACTGAAACCAGCTCATTTCCCATTGACCACTGAGGTCGCATCTCTCAGGTGAGAAGCAAAGTGAGAATTTGAACCAGGCACATTCTCCTTAGAGACAATGGGCCAAAGACAAGTCCGATGGAATCGAATGTCTTTTCATGTTGACATCCATCCCGTCAAGCCCTCGTTAAGCCATTGAAGTGTCACATTGGGCCTGGGAGAGGCGGTGCACCCTTTGAAAATACACGTCCGAAGATTTGGATTTGATTTCAAGCCCTCTGCCAGTCAGTCTGCCAGGCAATTTCATGTGACAAGCCTTAGGCGAGTCCCTTTCTGTCTCTGATTCCCGATTCCTTCACAGGGATTTATGTGGGCCTTAACGCCCACTGGGAAAAGATCCCTCTGCCAGCTCAGTGCCTGCTTTCTTGCTTTGACTTGTCAATCTGGACTTGAATACACCTTTGGTTTTGGATTGACTCTATTACCTCTCCTAGAAATTAACACACAAAAATGACAGCTGATTGATAATATGAGAAGCAGTTTTCCAAAATTCAAATTGAACTTAATCCTTTCTTACTAAAAGAATGCTCAAATCAAGGGGACACAGCTCACTCGTTTTGACTTCATGAACTATGGCAGGTAGAGGCAACTTTTTGAAAATACACAGCTAAAACTGTCCGTGCTTTGAATGCTAGACATGTTTTTCAGAATACACAGCTTAAACGGTCCCCGCATAAGTGCTTTAGCACTTAAAGCGGGTACCGTTTTAGCTGTGTATTTTGAAAAATTCTGTGCTCTTCAAAGAGAAAGCTACTTTTGCTGTGTCTTTGGGTTCGAGGGGAAATGGGAGTCCTCATCAGTCAGCAGGGACGACACCTGAGTCCTTTGCAGTCCTCTTGTCTGCCTCTGAGGGTGAAATGAGAGTGGTCCCTGTCATCATGAGCCATGTCTGAAAGAATTATTCACATTCCCTACGAGAATAGACGGGTGAAATAGCAAAAGGTGTGTCTTCCTTTGGAGCATGGACGGGTTCAAAGCCCACCTCATACCACTAAGTATTTTGCTGAACACGAGCAGTTGTGTGTGCGGCCTATGTTTGGTTGATTTTTGTATCATGTGTGTGTGTGTGTGTGTGTGTCTGTGTGTGTGTGTCTGTGTGTGTGTGTCTGTATTTCTGTCTCCATTCCTGAGCAGCAAATCTTTTTTCCTCTTTTAGCATGTTACTCACAACTGTGGATGAAGCCCAGCACTCCTGAAAACACAATCCATGTATGGTTGAAGGAAATTTTCTTGGTGATGAGTGAGAGGTTGGTGACTGAAACCAGCTAATTTCCCTTTGACCACTGAGGTCACATCTCTCAGGTGAGAAGCAAAGTGAGAATTTGAAACAGGCACATTCTCCTTAGAGACAATGGGCCAAAGACAGGTCCGATGGAATCGAATGTCTTTTCATGTTGACATCCATCCCGTTAAGCCCTCGTTAAGCCATTGAAGTGTCACATTGGGCCTGGGGGAGGCGGTTCACCCTGTGAAATTACACGTCCGAAGATTTGGATTTGATTTCCAGCCCTCTGTCAGTCAGTCTGCCAGGCACTTTCATGTGACAAGCCTAAGGCGAGTCCCTTTCTGTCTCTGATTCCCGATTCCTTCACAGGGATTTATGTGGGCCTTAACGCCCACTGGGAAAAGATCCCTCTGCCAGCTCAGTGCCTGCTTTCTTGGTTTGACTTGTCAATCTGGACTTGAATACACCTTTGGTTTTGGATTGACTCTATTACCTCTCCTAGAAATTAACACACAAAACTGACAGCTGATTGACAAGATGAGAAGCAGTTTTCCAAAATTCAAATTGAACTTAATCCTTTCTTACTAAAAGAATGCTCAAATCAAGGGGACACAGCTCACTTGTTTTGACTTCATGAGCTATGGCAGGTAGAGACAACTTTTTGAAAATACACAGCTAAAACTGTCCGTGCTTTGAATGCTAGACATGTTTTTCAGAATACACAGCTAAAACGGTCCCCGTTTTAGCTGTGTATTTTGAAAAAGTTGTGTGCTCTTCAAAGAGAAAGCTACTTTTGCTGTGTCTTTGGGTTCGAGGGGAAATGGGAGTCCTCTTCAGTTAGCAGGGACGACACCTGATTCCTTTGCAGTCCTCTTGCCTGCCTCTGAGGGTGAAATGAGTGTGGTCCCTGTCATCATGAGCCATGTCTGAAAGAATTATTCACATTCCCTACGAGAATAGACGGGTGAAATAGCAAAAGGTGTGTCTTCCTTTGGAGCATGGACGGGTTCAAAGCCCACCTCATACCACTAAGTATTTTGCTGAACACGAGCAGTTGTGTGTGCGGCCTGTGTTTGGTTGATTTTTGTGTCATGTATGTGTGTGTCTGTGTGTGTCTGTGTGTGTGTGTCTGTGTGTGTGTGTCTGTATTTCTGTCTCCATTCCTGAGCAGCAAATCTTTTTTCCTCTTTTAGCATGTTACTCACAACTGTGGATGAAGCCCAGCACTCCTGAAAACACAATCCATGTATGGTTGAAGGAAATTTTCTTGGTGATGAGTGAGAGGTTGGTGACTGAAACCAGCTCATTTCCCATTGACCACTGAGGTCGCATCTCTCAGGTGAGAAGCAAAGTGAGAATTTGAACCAGGCACATTCTCCTTAGAGACAATGGGCCAAAGACAAGTTTGATGGAATCGAATGTCTTTTCATGTTGACATCCATCCCGTCAAGCCCTCGTTAAGCCATTGAAGTGTCACATTGGGCCTGGGGGAGGCGGTGCACCCTGTGAAATTACACGTCCGAAGATTTGGATTTGATTTCCAGCCCTCTGCCAGTCAGTCTGCCAGGCACTTTCATGTGACAAGCCTTAGGCGAGTCCCTTTCTGTCTCTGATTCCCGATTCCTTCACAGGGATTTACGTGGGCCTTAACGCCCACTGGGAAAAGATCCCTCTGCCAGCTCAGTGCCTGCTTTCTTGCTTTGACTTGTGAATCTGGACTTGAATACACCTTTGGTTTTGGATTGACTCTATTACCTCTCCTAGAAAATAACACACAAAACTGACAGCAGATTGACAAGATGAGAAGCAGTTTTCCAAAATTCAAATTGAACTTAATCCTTTCTTACTAAAAGAATGCTCAAATCAAGGGGACACAGCTCACTCGTTTTGACTTCATGAGCTATGGCAGGTAGAGACAACTTTTTGACAATACACAGCTAAAACTGTCCGTGCTTTGAATGCTAGACATGTTTTTCAGAATACACAGCTAAAACGGTCCCCGCTTTAAGTGCTAAACAACTTAAAGCGGGGGCCGTTTTAGCTGTGTATTTTGAAAAAGTTGTGTGCTCTTCAAAGAGAAAGCTACTTTTGCTGTGTCTTTGGGTTCGAGGGAAAATGGGAGTCCTCTTCAGTCAGCAGGGACGACACCTGAGTCCTTTGCAGTCCTCTTGTCTGCCTCTGAGTGTGAAATGAGAGTGGTCCCTGTCATCATGAGCCATGTCTGAAAGAATTATTCACATTCCCTACGAGAATACACGGGTGAAATAGCAAAAGGTGTGTCTTCCTTTGGAGCATGGACGGGTTCAAAGCTCACCTCATACCACTAAGTATTTTGCTGAACACCAGCAGTTCTGAGTGCGGCCTGTGTTTGGGTGATTTTTGTGTCGTGTGTGTGTGTGTGTGTGTGTGTCTGTGTCTGTGTGTGTGTTTCTGTGTTTCTGTCTCCATTCCTGAGCAGCAAATCTTTTTTCCTCTTTTAGCATGTTACTCACAACTGTGGATGAAGCCCAGCACTCCTGAAAACACAATCCATGTATGGTTGAAGGAAATTTTCTTGGTGATGAGTGAGAGGTTGGTGACTGAAACCAGCTCATTTCCCATTGACCACTGAGGTCACATCTCTCAGGTGAGAAGCAAAGTGAGAATTTGAACCAGGCACATTCTCCTTAGAGACAATGGGCCAAAGACAGGTCCGATGGAATCGAATGTCTTTTCATGTTGACATCCATCCCGTCAAGCCCTCGTTAAGCCATTGAAGTGTCACATTGGGCCTGGGGGAGGCGGTTACCCCTGTGAAATTACACGTCCGAAGATTTGGATTTGATTTCCAGCCCTCTGCCAGTCAGTCTGCCAGGCACTTTCATGTGACAAGCCTTAGGCGAGTCCCTTTCTGTCTCTGATTCCCGATTCCTTCACAGGGATTTATGTGGGCCTTAACGCCCAATGGGAAAAGATCCCTCTGCCAGCTCAGTGCCTGCTTTCTTGGTTTGACTTGTCAATCTGGACTTGAATACACCTTTGGTTTTGGATTGACTCTATTACCTCTCCTAGAAATTAACACACAAAACTGACAGCTGATTGACAAGATGAGAAGCAGTTTTCCAAAATTCAAATTGAACTTAGTCCTTTCTTACTAAAAGAATGCTCAAATCAAGGGGACACAGCTCACTCGTTTTGACTTCATGAGCTATGGCAGGTAGAGACAACTTTTTGAAAATACACAGCTAAAACTGTCCGTGCTTTGAATGCTAGACATGCTTTTCAGTTTTAAGTGCTTTAGCACTTAAAGCGGGACCGTTTTAGCTGTGTATTTTGAAAAAGTTGTGTGCTCTTCAAAGAGAAAGCTACTTTTGCTGTGTCTTTGGGTTCGAGGGGTAATGGGAGTCCTCTTCAGTCAGCAGGGACGACACCTGAGTCCTTTGCAGTCCTCTTGCCTGCCTCTGAGGGTGAAATGAGAGTGGTCCCTGTCATCATGAGCCGTGTCTGAAAGAATTATTCACATTCCCTACTAGAATAGACGGGTGAAATAGCAAAAGGTGTGTCTTCCTTTGGAGCATGGACGGGTTCAAAGCCCACCTCATACCAGTAAGTATTTTGCTGAACACGAGCAGTTGTGTGTGCGGCCTGTGTTTGGGTGATTTTTGTGTCATGTGTGTGTGTGTGTGTGTCTGTGTGTGTGTGTCTGTATCTCTGTCTCCATGCCTGAGCAGCAAATCTTTTTTCCTCTTTTAGCATGTAACTCACAACTGTGGATGAAGCCCAGCAATCCTGAAAACACAATCCATGTATGGTTGAAGGAAATTTTCTTGGTGATGAGTGAGAGGTTGGTGATTGAAACCAGCTCATTTCCCATTGACCACTGAGGTCACATCTCTCAGGTGAGAAGCAAAGTGAGAATTTGAACCAGGCACATTCTCCTTAGAGACAATGGGCCAAAGACAGGTCCGATGGAATCGAATGTCTTTTCATGTTGACATCCATCCCGTCAATCCCTCGTTAAGCCATTGAAGTGTCACATTGGGCCTGGGGCAGGCGGTGCACCCTGTGAAATTACACGTCCGAAGATTTGGATTTGATTTCCAGCCCTCTGCCAGTCAGTCTGCCAGGCACTTTCATGTGACTAGACTTAGGCGAGTCCCTTTCTGTCTCTGATTCCCGATTCCTTCACAGGGATTTATGTGGGCCTTAACGCCCACTGGGAAAAGATCCCTCTGCCAGCTCAGTGCCTGCTTTCTTGGTTTGACTTGTCAATCTGGACTTGAATACACCTTTGGTTTTGGATTGACTCTATTACTTCTCCTAGAAATTAACACACAAAACTGTCAGGTGATTGACAAGATGAGAAGCAGTTTTCCAAAATTCAAATTGAACTTAGTCCTTTCTTACTAAAAGAATGCTCAAATCAAGGGGACACAGCTCACTCGTTTTGACTTCATGAGCTATGGCAGGTAGAGACAACTTTTTGAAAATACACAGCTAAAACTGTCCGTGCTTTGAATGCTAGACATGCTTTTCAGTTTTAAGTGCTTTAGCACTTAAAGCGGGACCGTTTTAGCTGTGTATTTTGAAAAAGTTGTGTGCTCTTCAAAGAGAAAGCTACTTTTGCTGTGTCTTTGGGTTCGAGGGGTAATGGGAGTCCTCTTCAGTCAGCAGGGACGACACCTGAGTCCTTTGCAGTCCTCTTGCCTGCCTCTGAGGGTGAAATGAGAGTGGTCCCTGTCATCATGAGCCGTGTCTGAAAGAATTATTCACATTCCCTACTAGAATAGACGGGTGAAATAGCAAAAGGTGTGTCTTCCTTTGGAGCATGGACGGGTTCAAAGCCCACCTCATACCAGTAAGTATTTTGCTGAACACGAGCAGTTGTGTGTGCGGCCTGTGTTTGGGTGATTTTTGTGTCATGTGTGTGTGTGTGTGTGTCTGTGTGTGTGTGTCTGTATCTCTGTCTCCATGCCTGAGCAGCAAATCTTTTTTCCTCTTTTAGCATGTAACTCACAACTGTGGATGAAGCCCAGCAATCCTGAAAACACAATCCATGTATGGTTGAAGGAAATTTTCTTGGTGATGAGTGAGAGGTTGGTGATTGAAACCAGCTCATTTCCCATTGACCACTGAGGTCACATCTCTCAGGTGAGAAGCAAAGTGAGAATTTGAACCAGGCACATTCTCCTTAGAGACAATGGGCCAAAGACAGGTCCGATGGAATCGAATGTCTTTTCATGTTGACATCCATCCCGTCAATCCCTCGTTAAGCCATTGAAGTGTCACATTGGGCCTGGGGCAGGCGGTGCACCCTGTGAAATTACACGTCCGAAGATTTGGATTTGATTTCCAGCCCTCTGCCAGTCAGTCTGCCAGGCACTTTCATGTGACTAGACTTAGGCGAGTCCCTTTCTGTCTCTGATTCCCGATTCCTTCACAGGGATTTATGTGGGCCTTAACGCCCACTGGGAAAAGATCCCTCTGCCAGCTCAGTGCCTGCTTTCTTGGTTTGACTTGTCAATCTGGACTTGAATACACCTTTGGTTTTGGATTGACTCTATTACTTCTCCTAGAAATTAACACACAAAACTGTCAGGTGATTGACAAGATGAGAAGCAGTTTTCCAAAATTCAAATTGAACTTAATCCTTTCTTACTAAAAGAATGCTCAAATCAAGGGGACACAGCTCACTCGTTTTGACTTCATGAGCTATGGCAGGTAGAGACAACTTTTTGAAAATACACAGCTAAAACTGTCCGTGCTTTGAATGCTAGACATGTTTTTCAGAATACACAGCTAAAACGGTCCCCGCTTTAAGTGCTAAAGCACTTAAAGCGGGGACCGTTTTAGCTGTGTATTTTGAAAAATTTGTGTGCTCTTCAAAGAGAAAGCTACTTTTGCTGTGTCTTTGGGTTCGAGGGGAAATGGGAGTCCTCTTCAGTCAGCAGGGATGACACCTGAGTCCTTTGCAGTCCTCTTGTCTGCCTCTGAGGGTGAGATGAGAGTGGTGCCTGTCATCATGAGCCATGTCTGAAAGAATTATTCACATTCCCTACGAGAATAGACGGGTGAAATAGCAAAAGGTGTGTCTTCCTTTGGAGCATGGACGGGTTCAAAGCCCACCCCATACCACTAAGTATTTTGCTGAACACGAGCTGTTGTGTGTGCGGCCTGTGTTTGGGTGATTTTTGTGTCGTGTGTGTGTGTGTTTGTGTGTGTGTCTGTGTGTGTGTGTCTGTATTTCTGTCTTCATTCCTGAGCAGCAAATATTTTTTCCTCTTGTAGCATGTTAATCACAACTGTGGATGAAGCCCAGCACTCCTGAAAACACAATCCATGTATGGTTGAAGGAAATTTTCTTGGTGATGAGTGAAAGGTTGGTGACTGAAACCAGCTCATTTCCCATTGACCACTGAGGTCACATCTCTCAGGTGAGAAGCAAAGTGAGAATTTGAACCAGGCACATTCTCCTTAGAGACAATGGGCCAAAGACAGTTCCGATGGAATCGAATGTCTTTTCTTGTTGACATCTATCCCGTCAAGTCCTCGTTAAGCCATTGAAGTGTCACATTGGGCCTGGGGGAGGCGGTGCACCCTGTGAAATTACACGTCCGAAGATTTGGATTTGATTTCCTGCCCTCTGCCAGTCAGTCTGCCAGGCACTTTCATGTGACAAGCCTTAGGCGAGTCCCTTTCTGTCTCTGATTCCCGATTCCTTCACAGGGATTTATGTGGGCCTTAACGCCCACTGGGAAAAGATCCCTCTGCCAGCTCAGTGCTTGCTTTCTTTGTTTGACTTGTCAATCTGGACTTGAATACACCTTTGGTTTTGGATTGACTCTATTACCTCTCCTAGAAATTAACACACAAAACTGACAGCTGATTGACAAGATGAGAAGCAGTTTTCCAAAATTCAAATTGAACTTAATCCTTTCTTACTAAAAGAATGCTCAAATCAACGGGACACAGCTCACTCGTTTTGACATCATGAGCTATGGCAGGTAGAGACAACTTTTTGAAAATACACAGCTAAAACTGTCCGTGCTTTGAATGCTAGACATGTTTTTCAGTTTTAAGTGCTTTAGCACTTAAAGCGGGACTGTTTTAGCTGTGTATTTTGAAAAAGTTGTGTGCTCTTCAAAGAGAAAGCTAATTTTGCTGTGTCTTTGGGTTCGGGGGGAAATGGGAGTCCTCTTCAGTCAGCAGGGACGACACCTGAGTCCTTTTCAGTCCTCTTGTCTGCCTCTGAGGGTGAAATGAGAGTGGTCCCTGTCATCATGAGCCGTGTCTGAAAGAATTATTCACATTCCCTACGAGAATAGACGGGTGAAATAGCAAAAGGTGTGTCTTCCTTTGGAGCATGGACGTGTTCAAAGCCCACCTCATACCACTAAGTATTTTGCTGAACATGAGCAGTTGTGTGTGCGGCCTGTGTTTGGGTGATTTTTGTGTCGTGGGTGTGTGTTTGTGTGTGTGTGTGTGTGTGTCTCTGTGTGTGTGTCTGTATTTCTGTCTCCATTTCTGAGCAGCAAACCTTTTTTCCTCTTTTAGCATGTTACTCACAACTGTGGATGAAGCGCAGCACTCCTGAAAACACAATCCATGTATGGTTGAAGGAAATTTTCTTGGTGATGAGTGAGAGGTTGGTGACTGAAACCAGCTCATTTCCCATTGACCACTGAGGTCACATCTCTCAGGTGAGAAGCAAAGTGAGAATTTGAACCAGGCACATTTTCCTTAGAGACAATGGGCCAAAGACAGGTCCGATGGAATCGAATGTCTTTTCATGTTGACATCCATCCCGTCAAGCCCTCGTTAAGCCATTGAAGTGTCACATTGGGCCTGGGGGAGGCGGTGCACCCTGTGAAATTACACGTCCGAAGATTTGGATTTGATTTCCAGCCCTCTGCCAGTCAGTCTGCCAGGCACTTTCATGTGACAAGCCTTAGGCGAGTCCCTTTCTGTCTCTGATTCCCGATTCCTTCACAGGGATTTATGTGGGCCTTAACGCCCACTGGGAAAAGATCCCTCTGCCAGCTCAGTGCCTGCTTTCTTGGTTTGACTTGTCAATCTGGACTTGAATACACCTTTGGTTTTGGATTGACTCTATTACCTCTCATAGAAATTAACACACAAAACTGACAGTTGATTGACAAGATGAGAAGCAGTTTTCCAAAATTCAAATTGAACTTAATACTTTCTTCCGAAAAGAATGCTCAAATCAAGGGGACACAGTTCAATCGTTGTGACTTCATGAGCTATGGCAGGTAGAGACAACTTTTTGAAAATACACAGCTAAAACTGTCCGTGCTTTGAATGCTAGACATGTTTTTCAGAATACACAGCTAAAACGGTCCCCGCCTTAAGTGCTGTAGCACTTAAAGCGGGGACCGTTTTAGCTGTGTATTTTGAAAAAGTTGTGTGCTCTTCAAAGAGAAAGCTACTTTTGCTGTGTCTTTGGGTTCGAGGGAAAATGGGAGTCCTCTTCAGTCAGCAGGGACGACACCTGAGTAATTTGCAGTCCTCTTGTCTGCCTCTGAGGGTGAAATGAGAGTGATCCCTGTCATCATGAGCCATGTCTGAAAGAATTATTCACATTCCCTACGAGAATAGACGGGTGAAATAGCAAAAGGTGTGTCTTCCTTTGGAGCATGGACGGGTTCAAAGCCCACCTCATACCACTAAGTATTTTGCTGAACACGAGCAGTTGTGTGTGCGGCCTGTGTTTGGGTGATTTTTGTTTCATGTGTGTGTGTGTGAGTGTGTGTGTGTGTGTGTGTGTCTGTGTGTGTCTGTGTGTGTGTGTCTGTATTTCTGTCTCCATTCCTGAGCAGCAAATCTTTTTTTCCTCTTTTAGCATGTTACTCACAACTGTGGATGAAGCCCAGCACTCCTGAATACACAATCCATGTATGGTTGAAGGAAATTTTCTTGGTGATGAGTGAGAGGTTGGTGACTGAAACCAGCTCATTTCCCATTGACCACTGAGGTCACATCTCTCAGGTTAGAAGCAAAGTGAGAATTTGAACCAGGCACATTCTCCTTAGAGACAGTGGGCCAAAGACAGGTCCGATGGAATCGAATGTCTTTTCATGTTGACATCCATCCCGACAAGCCCTCGTTAAGCCATTGAAGTGTCACATTGGGCCTGGGGGAGGCGGTGCACCCTGTGAAATTACACGTCTGAAGATTTGGATTTGATTTCCAGCCTTCTGCCAGTCAGTCTGCCAGGCACTTTCATGTGACTAGACTTAGGCGAGTCCCTTTCTGTCTCTGATTCCCGATTCCTTCACAGGGATTTATGTGGGCCTTAACGCCCACTTGGAAAAGATCCCTCTGCCAGCTCAGAGCGTGCTTTCTTGGTTTGACTTGTCAATCTGGACTTGAATACACCTTTGGTTTTGGATTGACTCTATTACCTCTCCTAGAAATTAACACACAAAACTGACAGCTGATTGACAAGATGAGAAGCAGTTTTCCAAAATTCAAATTGAACTTAATCCTTTCTTACTAAAAGAATGCTCAAATCAAGGGGACACAGCTCATTCGTTTTGACTTCATGAGCTATGGCAGGTAGAGACAACTTTTTGAAAATACACAGCTAAAACTGTCCGTGCTTTGAATGCTAGACATGTTTTTCAAAATACACAGCTAAAACGGTCCCCGCTTTAAGTGCTAAACAACTTAAAGCGGGGGCCGTTTTAGCTGTGTATTTTGAAAAAGTTGTGTGCTCTTCAAAGAGAAAGCTACTTTTGCTGTGTCTTTGGGTTCGAGGGGAAATGGGAGTCCTCTTCAGTCAGCAGGGACGACACCTGAGTCCTTTGCAGTCCTCTTGTCTGCCTCTGAGTGTGAAATGAGAGTGGTCCCTGTCATCATGAGCCATGTCTGAAAGAATTATTCACATTCCCTACGAGAATACACGGGTGAAATAGCAAAAGGTGTGTCTTCCTTTGGAGCATGGATGGGTTCAAAGCTCACCTCATACCACTAAGTATTTTGCTGAACACCAGCAGTTCTGTGTGCGGCCTGTGTTTGGGTGATTTTTGTGTCATGTGTGTGTGTGTGTGTGTGTGTGTGTGTGTGTGTCTGTGTGTGTGTGTGTGTCTGTATTTCTGTCTCCATTCCTGAGCAGCAAATCTTTTTTCCTCTTTTAGCATGTTACTCACAACTGTGGATGAAGCCCAGCACTCCTGAAAACACAATCCATGTATGGTTGAAGGAAATTTTCTTGGTGATGAGTGAGAGGTTGGTGATTGAAACCAGCTCATTTCCCATTGACCACTGAGGTCACATCTCTCAGGTGAGAAGCAAAGTGAGAATTTGAACCAGGCACATTCTCCTTAGAGACGATGGGCCAAAGACAGGTCCGATGGAATCGAATGTCTTTTCATGTTGACATCCATCCCGTCAAGCCCTCGTTAAGCCATTGAAGTGTCACATTGGGCCTGGGGCAGGCGGTGCACCCTGTGAAATTACACGTCCGAAGATTTGGATTTGATTTCCAGCCCTCTGCCAGTCAGTCTGCCAGGCACTTTCATGTGACTAGCCTTAGGCGAGTCCCTTTCTGTCTCTGATTCCCGATTCCTTCACAGGGATTTATGTGGGCCTTAACGCCCACTGGGAAAAGATCCCTCTGCCAGCTCAGTGCCTGATTTCTTGGTTTGACTTGTCAATCTGGACTTGAATACACCTTTGGATTTGGATTGACTCTATTACCTCTCCTAGAAATTAACACACAAAACTGACAGCTGATTGACAAGATGAGAAGCAGTTTTCCAAAATTCAAATTGAACTTAATCCTTTCTTACTAAAAGAATGCTCAAATGAAGGGGACACAGCTCACTCGTTTTGACTTCATGAGCTATGGCAGGTAGAGACAACTTTTTGAAAATACACAGCTAAAACTGTCCGTGCTTTGAATGCTAGACATGTTTTTCAGAATACACAGCTAAAACGGTCCCCGCTTTAAGTGCTGTGTATTTTGATAAATTTGTGTGCTCTTTAAAGAGAAAGCTACTTTTGCTGTGTCTTTGGGTTCGAGGGGAATTGGGAGTCCTCTTCAGTCAGCCGGGAGGACACCTGAGTCCTTTGCAGTCCTCTTGTCTGCCTCTGAGGGTGAAATGAGAGTGGTCCCTGTCATCATGAGCCATGTCTGAAAGAATTATTCACATTCCCTACGAGAACAGACGGGTGAAATACAAAAGGTGTGTCTTCCTTTGGAGCATGGACGGGTTCAAAGCCCACCTCATACCACTAAGTATTTTGCTGAACACGAGCAGTTGTGTGTGCGGCCTGTGTTTGGGTGATTTTTGTGTCGTGTGTGTGTGTGTGTGTGTGTGTGTGTGTGTGTGTGTCTGTGTATGTGTGTCTGTATTTCTGTCTCCATTCCTGAGCAGCAAATCTTTTTTCCTCTTTTAGCATGTTACTCACAACTGTGGATGAAGCCCAGCACTCCTGAAAACACAATCCATGTATGGTTGAAGGAAATTTTCTTGGTGATGAGTGAGAGGTTGGTGACTGAAACCAGCTCATTTCCCATTGACCACTGAGGTCACATCTCTCAGGTGAGAAGCAAAGTGAGAATTTGAACCAGGCACATTCTCCTTAGAGACAATGGGCCAAAGACAGGTCCGATGGAATCGAATGTCTTTTCATGTTGACATCCATCCCGTCAAGCCCTCGTTAAGCCATTGATGTGTCACATTGGGCCTGGGGGAGGCGGTGCCCCCTGTGAAATTACACGTCCGAAGATTTGGATTTGATTTCCAGCCCTCTGCCAGTCAGTCTGCCAGGCACTTTCATATGACAAGCCTTAGGCGAGTCCCTTTCTGTCTCTGATTCCCGATTCCTTCACAGGGATTTATGTGGGCCTTAACGCCCAATGGGAAAAGATCCCTCTGCCAGCTCAGTGCCTGCTTTCTTGCTTTGACTTGTCAATCTGGACTTGAATACACCTTTGGTTTTGGATTGACTCTATTACCTCTCCTAGAAATTAACACACAAAACTGACAGCTGATTGACAAGATGAGAAGCAGTTTTCCAAAATTCAAATTGAACTTAGTCCTTTCTTACTAAAAGAATGCTCAAATCAAGGGGACACAGCTCACTCGTTTTGACTTCATGAGCTATGGCAGGTAGAGACAACTTTTTGAAAATACACAGCTAAAACTGTCCGTGCTTTGAATGCTAGACATGTTTTTAAGAATATACAGCTAAAACGGTCCCCGCTTAAAGTGCTAAAGCACTTAAAGCGGGGACCTTTTTAGCTGTGTATTTTGAAAAAGTTGTGTGCTCTTCAAAGAGAAAGCTACTTTTGCTGTGTCTTTGGGTTCGAGGGGAAATGGGAGACCTCTTCAGTCAGCAGGGACGACACCTGAGTCCTCTGCAGTCCTCTTGTCTGCCTCTGAGGGTGAAATGAGAGTGGTCCCTGTCATCATGAGCCATGTCTGAAAGAATTATTCACATTCCCTACGAGAATAGACGGGTGAAATAGCAAAAGGTGTGTCTTCCTTTGGAGCATGGACGGGTTAAAGCCCACCTCATAACACTAAGTATTTTGCTGAACACGAGCAGTTGTGTTTGCGGCCTGTGTTTGGGTGAATTTTGTGTCTTGTGTGTGTGTGTGTGTGTATGTGTGTGTGTGTGTGTGTGTCTGTATTTCTGTCTCCATTCCTGAGCAGCAAATCTTTTTTCCTCTTTTAGCATGTTACTCACAACTGTGGATGAAGCCCAGCACTCCTGAAAACACAATCCATGTATGGTTGAAGGAAATTTTCTTGGTGATGAGTGAGAGGTTGGTGACTGAAACCAGCTCATTGCCCATTGACCACTGAGGTCACATCTCTCAGGTGAGAAGCAAAGTGAGAATTTGAACCAGGCACATTCTCCTTTGAGACAATGGGCCAAAGACAGGTCCGATGGAATCGAATGTCTTTTCATGTTGACATCCATCCCGTCAAGCCCTCGTTAAGCCATTGAAGTGTCACATTGGGCCTGGGGGAGGCGGTGCACCCTGTGAAATTACACGTCCAAAGATTTGGATTTGATTTCCAGCCCTCTGCCAGTCAGTCTGCCAGGCACTTTCATGTGACAAGCCTTAGGCGAGTCCCTTTCTGTCTCTGATTCCCGATTCCTTCACAGGGATTTATGTGGGCCTTAACGCCCACTGGGAAAAGATCCCTCTGCCAGCTCAGTGCCTGCTTTCTTGGTTTGACTTGTCAATCTGGACTTGAATACACCTTTGGTTTTGGATTGAATCTATTACCTCTCCTAGAAATTAACACACAAAACTGACAGCTGATTGACAAGATGAGAAGCAGTTTTCCAAAATTCAAATTGAACTTAATCCTTTCTTACTAAAAGAATGCTCAAATCAAGGGGACACAGCTCACTCGTTTTGACTTCATGAGCTATGGCAGGTAGAGACAACTTTTTGAAATTACACAGCTAAAACTGTCGGTGCTTTGAATGCTAGACATGTTTTTTCAGAATACACAGCTAAAACGGTCCCCGCTTTAAGTGCTAAAGCACTTAGAAACCGGGACCGTTTTAGCTGTGTATTTTGAAAAAGTTGTGTGCTCTTCAAAGAGAAAGCTACTTTTGCTGTGTCTTTGGGTTCGAGTTGAAATGGGAGTCCTATTCAGTCAGCAGGGACGACACCTGAGTCCTTTGCAGTCCTCCTGTCTGCCTCTGAGGGTGAAATGAGAGTGGTCCCTGTCATCATGAGCCATGCCTGAAAGAATTATTCACATTCCCTACGAGAATAGACGGGTGAAATAGCAAAAGGTGTGTCTTCCTTTGGAGCATGGAAGGGTTCAAAGCCCACCTCATACCACTAAGTATTTTGCTGAACATGAGCAGTTGTGTGTGCGGCCTGTGTTTGGGTGATTTTTGTGTCATGTGTGTGTGTGTGTGTGTGTGTGTGTGTGTGTGTGTCTGTGTGTATGTGTCTGTATTTCTGTCTCCATTCCTGAGCAGCAAATCTTTTTTCCTCTTTTAGCATGTTATTCACAACTGTGGATGAAGCCCAGCACTCCTGAAAACACAATCCATGTATGGTTGAAGGAAATTTTCTTGGTGATGAGTGAGAGGTTGGTGACTGAAACCAGCTCATTTCCCATTGACCACTGAGGTCACATCTCTCAGGTGAGAAGCAAAGTGAGAATTTGAACCAGGCACATTCTCCTTAGAGACAATGGGCCAAAGACAGGTCCGATGGAATCGAATGTCTTTTCATGTTGACATCTATCCCGTCAAGTCCTCGTTAAGCCATTGAAGTGTCACATTGGGCCTGGGGGAGGCGGTGCACCCTGTGAAATTACAGGTCCGAAGATTTGGATTTGATTTCCTGCCCTCTGCCAGTCAGTCTGCCAGGCACTTTCATGTGACAAGCCTTAGGCGAGTCCCTTTCTGTCTCTGATTCCCGATTCCTTCACAGGGATTTATGTGGGCCTTAACGCCCACTGGGAAAAGATCCCTCTGCCAGCTCAGTGCCTGCTTTCTTGGTTTGACTTGTCAATCTGGACTTGAATACACCTTTGGATTTGGATTGACTCTATTACCTCTCCTAGAAATTAACACACAAAACTGACAGCTGATTGACAAGATGAGAAGCAGTTTTCCAAAATTCAAATTGAACTTAATCCTTTCTTACTAAAAGAATGCTCAAATGAAGGGGACACAGCTCACTCGTTTTGACTTCATGAGCTATGGCAGGTAGAGACAACTTTTTGAAAATACACAGCTAAAACTGTCCGTGCTTTGAATGCTAGACATGTTTTTCAGAATACACAGCTAAAACGGTCCCCGCTTTAAGTGCTGTGTATTTTGATAAATTTGTGTGCTCTTTAAAGAGAAAGCTACTTTTGCTGTGTCTTTGGGTTCGAGGGGAATTGGGAGTCCTCTTCAGTCAGCCGGGAGGACACCTGAGTCCTTTGCAGTCCTCTTGTCTGCCTCTGAGGGTGAAATGAGAGTGGTCCCTGTCATCATGAGCCATGTCTGAAAGAATTATTCACATTCCCTACGAGAACAGACGGGTGAAATAGCAAAAGGTGTGTCTTCCTTTGGAGCATGGACGGGTTCAAAGCCCACCTCATACCACTAAGTATTTTGCTGAACACGAGCAGTTGTGTGTGCGGCCTGTGTTTGGGTGATTTTTGTGTCGTGTGTGTGTGTGTGTGTGTGTGTGTGTGTGTGTGTGTGTGTCTGTGTATGTGTGTCTGTATTTCTGTCTCCATTCCTGAGCAGCAAATCTTTTTTCCTCTTTTAGCATGTTACTCACAACTGTGGATGAAGCCCAGCACTCCTGAAAACACAATCCATGTATGGTTGAAGGAAATTTTCTTGGTGATGAGTGAGAGGTTGGTGACTGAAACCAGCTCATTTCCCATTGACCACTGAGGTCACATCTCTCAGGTGAGAAGCAAAGTGAGAATTTGAACCAGGCACATTCTCCTTAGAGACAATGGGCCAAAGACAGGTCCGATGGAATCGAATGTCTTTTCATGTTGACATCCATCCCGTCAAGCCCTCGTTAAGCCATTGATGTGTCACATTGGGCCTGGGGGAGGCGGTGCACCCTGTGAAATTACACGTCCGAAGATTTGGATTTGATTTCCAGCCCTCTGCCAGTCAGTCTGCCAGGCACTTTCATGTGACAAGCCTTAGGCGAGTCCCTTTCTGTCTCTGATTCCCGATTCCTTCACAGGGATTTATGTGGGCCTTAACGCTTACTGGGAAAAGATCCCTCTGCCAGCTCAGTGCCTGCTTTCTTGGTTTGACTTGTCAATCTTGACTTGAATACACCTTTGGATTGGATTGACTCTATTACCTCTCCTAGAAATTAACACACAAAACTGACAGCTGATTGACAAGATGAGAAGCAGTTTTCCAAAATTCAAATTGAACTTAATCCTTTCTTACTAAAAGAATGTTCAAATCAAGGGGACACAGCTCACTCGTTTTGACTTCATGAGCTATGGCAGGTAGAGACAACTTTTTGAAAATACACAGCTAAAACTGTCCGTGCTTTGAATGCTAGACATGTTTTTCAGGATACACAGCTAAAACGGTCCCCTCTTTAAGTGCTAAAGCACTTAAAGTTGTGTGCTCTTCAAAGAGAAAGCTACTTTTGCTGTGTCTTTGGGTTCGAGGGGAAATGGGAGTCCTCTTCAGTCAGCAGGGACGACACCTGAGTCCTTTGCAGTCCTCCTGTCTGCCTCTGAGGGTGAAATGAGAGTGGTCCCTGTCATCATGAGCCATGTCTTAAAGAATTATTCACATTCCCTACGAGAATAGACGGGTGAAATAGCAAAATGTGTGTCTTCTTTTGGAGCATGGACGGGTTCAAAGCCCACCTCATACCACTAAGTATTTTGCTGAACACGAGCAGTTGTGTGTGCGGCCTGTGTATGGGTGATTTTTGTGTCATGTGTGTGTGTGTGTGTGTGTGTTTGTGTGTGTGTCTGTGTGTCTGTATTTCTGTCTCCATTCCTGAGCAGCAAATCTTTTTTCCTCTTTTAGCATGTTACTCACAAATGTGGATGAAGCCCAGCACTCCTGAAAACACAATCCATGTATGGTTGAAGGAAATTTTCTTGGTGATGAGTGAGAGGTTGGTGACTGAAACCAGCTCATTTCCCATTGACCACTGAGGTCACATCTCTCAGGTGAGAAGCAAAGTGAGAATTTGAACCAGGCACATTCTCCTTAGAGACAATGGGCCAAAGACAGGTCCGATGGAATCGAATGTCTTTTCATGTTGACATCCATCCCGTCAAGCCCTCGTTAAGCCATTGAAGTGCCACATTGGGCCTGGGGGAGGCGGTGCACCCAGTGAAATTACACGTCCGAAGATTTGGATTTGATTTCCAGCCCTCTGCCAGTCAGTCTGCCAGGCACTTTCATGTGACAAGACTTAGGCGAGTCCCTTTCTGTCTCTGATTCCCGATTCCTTCACAGTGATTTATGTGGGCCTTAATGCCCTCTGGGAAAAGATCCCTCTGCCTTCTCAGAGCCTGCTTTCTTGGTTTGACTTGTCAATCTGGACTTGAATACACCTTTGGTTTTGGATTGACTCTATTACCTTTCCGAGAAATTAACACACAAAACTGACAGCTGATTGACAAGATGAGAAGCAGTTTTCCAAAATTCAAATTGAACTTAATCCTTTCTTACTAAAAGAATGCTCAAATCAAGGGGACACAGCTCACTCGTTTTGACTTCATGAGCTATGGCAGGTAGAGACAACTTTTTGAAAATACACAGCTAAAACTGTCTGTGCTTTGAATGCTAGACATGTTTTTCAGAATACACACCTAAAACGGTCCCCGCTTTAAGTGCTAAAGCACTTAAAGGGAAGAACGTTTTAGCAGTGTATTTTGAAAAAGTTGTGTGCTCTTCAAAGAGAAAGCTACTTTTGCTGTGTCTTTGGGTTCGAGGGGAAATTGGAGTCCTCTTCAATCAGCAGGGACGACACCTGAGTCCTTTGCAGTCCTCTTGTCTGCCTCTGAGGGTGAAATGAGAGTGGTCCCTGTCATCATGAGCCATGTCTGAAAGAATTATTCACATTCCCTACGAGAATAGAAGGGTGAAATAGCAAAAGGTGTGTCTTCCTTTGGAGCATGGACGGGTTCAAAGCCCACCTCATACCACTAAGTATTTTGCTGAACACGAGCAGTTGTGTGTGCGGCCTGTGTTTGGGTGATTTCTGTGTCATGTGTGTGTGTGTGAGTGTGTGTGTGTGTGTGTGTCTGTGTGTGTGTGTCTGTATTTCTGTCTCCATTCCTGAGCAGCAAATCTTTTTTCCTCTTTTAGCATGTTACTCACAACTGTGGATGAAGCCCAGCACTCCTGAAAACACAATCCATGTATGGTTGAAGGAAATTTTCTTGGTGATGAGTGAGAGGTTGGTGACTGAAACCAGCTCATTTCCCATTGACCACTGAGGTCACATCTCTCAGGTGAGAAGCAAAGTGAGAATTTGAACCAGGCACATTCTCCTTAGAGACAATGGGCCAAAGACAGGTCCGATGGAATCGAATGTCTTTTCATGTTGACATCCATCCCGTCAAGCCCTCGTTAAGCCATTGAAGTGTCACATTGGGCCTGGGGGAGGTGGTGCACCCTGTGAAATTACACGTCCGAAGATTTGGATTTGATTTCCAGCCCTCTGCCAGTCAGTCTGCCAGGCACATTCATGTGACAAGCCTTAGGGAAGTCCCTTTCTGTCTCTGATTCCCGATTCCTTCACAGGGATTTATGTGGGCCTTAACGCCCACTGGGAAAAGATCCCTCTGCCAGCTCAGTGCCTGCTTTCCTGGTTTGACTTGTCAATCTGGACTTGAATACACCTTTGGTTTTGGATTGACTCTATTACCTCTCCTAGAAATTAACACACAAAACTGACAGCTGATTGACAAGATCAGAAGCAGTTTTCCAAAATTCAAATTGAACTTAATCCTTTCTTACTAAAAGAATGCTCAAATCAAAGGGACTCAGCTCACTCGTTTTGACTTCATGAGCTATGGCAGGTAGAGACAATTTTTGAAAATACACAGCCAAAACTGTCCGTGCTTTGAATGCTAGACATGTTTTTCAGAATACCCAGCTAAAATGGTCCCCCCTTTAAGTGTTAAACACTTAAAGCGGGGACCGTTTTAGCTGTGTATTTTGAAAAAGTTGCGTGCTCTTCAAAGAGAAAGCTACTTTTGCTGTGTCTTTGGGTTCGAGGGGAAATGGGAGTCCTCTTCAGTCAGCAGGGACGACACCTGAGTCCTTTGCAGTCCTCCTGTCTGCCTCTGAGGGTGAAATGAGAGTGGTCCCTGTCATCATGAGCCATGCCTGAAAGAATTATTCACATTCCCTTCGAGAATAGACGGGTGAAATAGCAAAAGGTGTGTCTTCCTTTGGAGCATGGAAGGGTTGAAAGCCCACCTCATACCACTAAGTATTTTGCTGAACACGAGCAGTTGTGTGTGCGGCCTGTGTTTGGGTGATTTTTGTGTCATGTGTGTGTGTGTGTGTGTGTGTGTGTGTCTGTGTGTATGTGTCTGTATTTCTGTCTCCATTCCTGAGCAGCAAATCTTTTTTCCTCTTTTAGCATGTTATTCACAACTGTGGATGAAGCCCAGCACTCCTGAAAACACAATCCATGTATGGTTGAAGGAAATTTTCTTGGTGATGAGTGAGAGGTTGGTGACTGAAACCAGCTCATTTCCCATTGACCACTGAGGTCACAACTCTCAGGTGAGAAGCAAAGTGAGAATTTGAACCAGGCACATTCTCCTTTGAGACAATGGGCCAAAGACAGGTCCGATGGAATGGAATGTGTTTTCATGTTGACATCCATCCCGTCAAGCCCTCGTTAAGCCATTGAAGTGTCACATTGGGCCTGGGGGAGGCGGTGCACCCTGTGAAATTACACGTCCGAAGATTTGGATTTGATTTCCAGCCCTCTGCCAGTCAGTCTGCCAGGCACTTTCATGTAACAAGCCTTAGGCGAGTCCCTTTCTGTCTCTTATTCCCGATTCCTTCACAGGGATTTATGTGGGCCTTAACGCCCACTGGGAAAAGATCCCTCTGCCAGCTCAGTGCCTGCTTTCTTGGTTTGACTTGTCAATCTTGACTTGAATACACCTTTGGTTTTGGATTGACTCTATTACCTCTCCTAGAAATTAACACACAAAACTGACAGCTGATTGACAAGATGAGAAGCAGTTTTCCAAAATTCAAATTGAACTTAATCCTTTCTTCCTAAAAGAATGCTCAAATCAAGGGGACACAGCTCACTCGTTTTGACTTCATGAGCTATGGCAGGTAGAGACAACTTTTTGAAAATACACAGCTAAAACTGGCCGTGCTTTGAATGCTAGACATGTTTTTCAGAATACACAGCTAAAACACTTAAAGCGGGGACCGTTTTAGCTGTGTATTTTGAAAAAGTTGTGTGCTCTTCAAAGAGAAAGCTAATTTTGCTGTGTCTTTGGGTTCGAGGGGAAATGGGAGTCCTATTCAGTCAGCAGGGACGACACCTGAGTCCTCTGCAGTCCTCTTGTCTGCCTCTGAGGGTGAAATGAGAGTGGTCCCTGTCATCATGAGCCATGTCTGAAAGAATTATTCACATTCCCTACGAGAATAGACGGGTGAAATAGCAAAAGTTGTGTCTTCCTTTGGAGCATGGACGGGTTCAAAGCCCACCTCATACCACTAAGTATTTTGCTGAACACGAGCAGTTGTGTGTGCGGCCTGTGTTTGGGTGATTTTTGTGTCGTGTGTGTGTGTGTGTGTGTGTGTGTGTGTGTGTGTGTGTCTTTATTTCTGTCTCCATTCCTGAGCAGCAAATCTTTTTTCCTCTTTTAGCATGTTACTCACAACTGTGGATGAAGCCCAGCACTCCTGAAAACACAATCCATGTATGGTTGAAGGAAATTTTCTTGGTGATGAGTGAGAGGTTGGTGACTGAAACCAGCTCATTTCCCATTGACCATTGAGGTCACATCTCTCAGGTGAGAAGCAAAGTGAGAATTTGAACCAGGCACATTCTCCTTAGAGACAATGGGCCAAAGACAGTTCCGATGGAATCGAATGTCTTTTCATGTTGACATCCATCCCGTCAAGCCCTCGTTAAGCCATTGAAGTGTCACATTGGGCCTGGGGGAGGCGGTGCACCCTGTGAAATTACACGTCCGTAGATTTGGATTTGATTTCCAGCCCTCTGCCAGTCAGTCTGCCAGGCACTTTCATGTGACAAGCCTTAGGCTAGTCCCTTTCTGTCTCTGATTCCCGATTCCTACACAGGGATTTATGTGGGCCTTAACGCCCACTGGGAAAAGTTCCCTCTGCCAGCTCAGTGCCTGCTTTCTTGGTTTGACTTGTCAATCTGGACTTGAATACACCTTTGGTTTTGGATTGACTCTATTACCTCTCTTAAAAATTAACACACAAAACTGACAGCTGATTGACAAGATGAGAAGCAGTTTTCCAAAATTCAAATTGAACTTAATCCTTTCTTACTAAAATAATGCTCAAATCAAGGGGACACAGCTCACTCGTTTTGACTTCATGAGCTATAGCAGGTAGAGACAACTTTTTGAAAATACACAGCTAAAACTGTCCGTGCTTTGAATGCTAGACATGTTTTTCAGAATACACAGCTAAAACGGTCCCCGCTTTAAGTGCTAAGGCACTTAAAGCAGGGAACGTTTTAGCTGTGTATTTAGAAAAAGTTGTGTGCTCTTCAAAGAGAAAGCTACTTTTGCTGTGTCTTTGGGTTCGAGGGGAAATGGGAGTCCTCTTCAGTCAGCAGGGACGACACCTGAGTCCTTTGCAGTCCTCTTGTCTGCCTCTGATGGTGAAATGAGAGTGGTCCCTGTCATCATGAGCCATGTCTGAAAGAATTATTCACACTCCCTACGAGAATAGACGGGTGAAATAGCAAAAGGTGTGTCTTCCTTTGGAGCATGGACGGGTTCAAAGCCCACCACATACCACTAAGTATTTTGCTGAACACGAGCAGTTGTGTGTGCGGCCTGTGTTTGGGTGAATTTTGTGTCATGTGTGTGTGTGTGTGTGTGTGTGTGTGTGTGTGTGTGTGTCTGTATTTCTGTCTCCATTCCTGAGCAGCAAATCTTTTTTCCTCTTTTAGCATGTTACTCACAACTGTGGATGAAGCTCAGCACTCCTGAAAACACAATCCATGTATGGTTGAAGGAAATTTTCTTGGTGATGAGTGAGAGGTTGGTGACTGAAACCAGCTCATTTCCCATTGACCACTGAGGTCACATCTCTCAGGTGAGAAGCAAAGTGAGAATTTGAACCAGGCACATTCTCCTTAGAGACAATGGGCCAAAGACAGGTCCGATGGAATCGAATGTCTTTTCATGTTGACATCCATCCCGTCAAGCCCTCGTTAAGCCATTGAAGTGTCACATTGGGCCTGGGGGAGGCGGTGCACCCTGTGAAATTACACGTTCGAAGATTTGGATTTGATTTCCAGCCCTCTGCCAGTCAGTCTGCCAGGCACTTTCATGTGACAAGCCTTAGGCGAGTCCCTTTCTGTCTCTGATTCCCGATTCCGTCACAGGGATTTATGTGGGCCTTAACGCCCACTGGGAAAAGATCCCTCTGCCAGCTCAGTGCCTGCTTTCTTGGTTTGACTTGTCAATCTGGACTTGAATACACCTTTGGTTTTGGATTGACTCTATTACCTCTCCTAGAAATTAACACACAAAACTGACAGCTGATTGACAAGATGAGAAGCAGTTTTCCAAAATTCAAATTGAACTTAATCCTTTCTTACTAAAAGAATGCTCAAATCAAGGGGACACAGCTCACTCGTTTTGACTTCATGAGCTATGGCAGGTAGAGACAATTTTTGAAAATACACAGCCAAAACTGTCCGTGCTTTGAATGCTAGACATGTTTTTCAGAATACCCAGCAAAAACGGTCCCCCCTTTAAGTGTTAAACACTTAAAGCGGGGACCGTTTTAGCTGTGTATTTTGAAAAAGTTGTGTGCTCTTCAAAGAGAAAGCTACTTTTGCTGTGTCTTTGGGTTCGAGTTGAAATGGGAGTCCTATTCAGTCAGCAGGGACGACACCTGAGTCCTTTGCAGTCCTCCTGTCTGCCTCTGAGGGTGAAATGAGAGTGGTCCCTGTCATCATGAGCCATGCCTGAAAGAATTATTCACATTCCCTACGAGAATAGACGGGTGAAATAGCAAAAGGTGTGTCTTCCTTTGGAGCATGGAAGGGTTCAAAGCCCACCTCATACCACTAAGTATTTTGGTGAACACGAGCAGTTGTGTGTGCGGCCTGTGTTTGGGTGATTTTTGTGTCATGTGTGTGTGTGTGTGTGTGTGTGTGTGTCTGTGTGTATGTGTCTGTATTTCTGTCTCCATTGCTGAGCAGCAAATCTTTTTTACTCTTTTAGCATGTTATTCACAACTGTGGATGAAGCCCAGCACTCCTGAAAACACAATCCATGTATGGTTGAAGGAAATTTTCTTGGTGATGAGTGAGAGGTTGGTGACTGAAACCAGCTCATTTCCCATTGACCACTGAGGTCACATCTCTCAGGTGAGAAACAAAGTGAGAATTTGAACCAGGCACATTCTCCTTTGAGACAATGGGCCAAAGACAGGTCCGATGGAATGGAATGTGTTTTCATGTTGACATCCATCCCGTCAAGCCCTCGTTAAGCCATTGAAGTGTCACATTGGGCCTGGGGGAGGCGGTGCACCCTGTGAAATTACACGTCCGAAGATTTGGATTTGATTTCCAGCCCTCTGCCCGTCAGTCTGCCAGGCACTTTCATGTAACAAGCCTTAGGCTAGACCCTTTCTGTCTCTGATTCCCGATTCCTTCACAGGGATTTATGTGGGCCTTAACGCCCACTGGGAAAAGATCCCTCTGCCAGCTCAGTGCCTGCTTTCTTGGTTTGACTTGTCAATCTGGACTTGAATACACCTTTGGTTTTGGATTGACTCTATTACCTCTCCTAGAAATTAACACACAAAACTGACAGCTGATTGACAAGATGAGAAGCAGTTTTCCAAAATTCAAATTGAACTTAATCCTTTCTTCCTAAAAGAATGCTCATATCAAGGGGACACAGCTCACTCGTTTTGACTTCATGAGCTATGGCAGGTAGAGACAACTTTTTGAAAATACACAGCTAAAACTGTCCATGCTTCGAATGCTAGACATGTTTTTCAGAATACACAGCTAAAAAGGTCCCCGCTTTAAGTGCTAAAGCACTTAAAAACGGGGACCGTTTTAGCTGTGTATTTTGAAAAAGTTGTGTGCTCTTCAAAGAGAAAGCTACTTTTGCTGTGTCTTTGGGTTCGAGGGGAAATGGGAGTCCTCTTCAGTCAGCAGGGACGACACCTGAGTCCTTTGCAGTCCTCTTGTCTGCCTCTGAGGGTGAAATGAGAGTGGTCCCTGTCATCATGAGCCATGTCTGAAAGAATTATTCACATTCCCTACGAGAATAAACGGGTGAAAGAGCAAAAGGTGTGTCTTCCTTTGGAGCATGGACGGGTTCAAAGCCCACCTCATACCACTAAGTATTTTGCTGAACACGAGCAGTTGTGTGTGCGGCCTGTGTTTGGGTGATTTTTGTGTCATGTGTGTGTGTGTGTGTGTGTCTGTGTGTGTGTGTCTGTATTTCTGTCTCCATTCCTGAGCAGCAAATCTTTTTTCCTCTTTTAGCATGTTACTCACAACTGTGGATGAAGCCCAGCACTCCTGAAAACACAATCCATGTATGGTTGAAGGAAATTTTCTTGGTGATGAGGGAGTGGTTGGTGACTGAAACCAGCTCATTTCCCATTGACCACTGAGGTCACATCTCTCAGGTGAGAAGCAAAGTGAGAATTTGAACCAGGCACATTCTCCTTAGAGACAGTGGGCCAAAGACAAGTCCGATGGAATCGAATGTCTTTTCATGTTGACATCCATCCCGTCAAGCCCTCGTTAAGCCATTGAAGTGTCACATTGGGCCTGGGGGAGGCGGTGCACCCTGTGAAATTACACGTCCGAATGTTTGGATTTGATTTCCAGCCCTCTGCCAGTCAGTCTGCCAGGCACTTTCATGTGACAAGCCTTAGGCGAGTCCCTTTCTGTCTCTGATTCCCGATTCCTTCACAGGGATTTATGTGGACCTTAACGCCCACTGGGAAAAGATCTCTCTGCCAGCTCAGTGCCTGCTTTCTTGGTTTGACTTGTCAATCTGGACTTGAATACACCTTTGGTTTTGGATTGACTCTATTACCTCTCCTAGAAATTAACACACAAAACTGACAGCTGATTGACAAGATGAGAAGCAGTTTTCCAAAATTCAAATTGAACTTAATACTTTCTTACTATAAGAATGCTCAAATCAAGGGGACACAGCTCACTCGTTTTGACTTCACGAGCTATGGCAGGTAGAGAAAGCTTTTTGAAAATACACAGCTAAAACTGTCCGTGCTTTGAATGCTAGACATGTTTTTCAGAATACACAGCTAAAACGGTCCCCGCTTTATGTGCTAAAGCACTTAAAGCGGGGACCGTTTTAGCTGTGTATTTTGAAAAAGTTGTGTGCTCTTCAAAGAGAAAGCTACTTTTTCTGTGTCTTTGGGTTCGAGGGGAAATGGGAGTCCTCTTCAGTCAGCAGGGACGACACCTGAGTCCTTTGCAGTCCTCTTGTCTGCCTCTGAGGGTGAAATGAGAGGGGTCCCTGTCATCATGAGCCATGTCTGAAAGAATTATTCACATTCCCTACGAGAATAGACGGGTGAAATAGCAAAAGGTGTGTCTTCCTTTGGAGCATGGACGGGTTCAAAGCCCACCTCATACCACTAAGTATTTTGCTGAACACGAGCAGTTGTGTGTGCGGCCTGTGTTTGGGTGATTTTTGTGTCCAGTGTGTTTGTGTGTGTGTGTGTGTGTGTGTGTGTGTGTGTGTCTGTATTTCTGTCTCCATTCCTGAGCAGCAAATCTTTTTTCCTCTTTAAGCATGTTAGTCACAACTGTGGATGAAGCACAGCACTCCTGAAAACACAATCCGTGTATGGTTGAAGGAAATTTTCTTGGTGATGAGTGAGATGTTGGTGACTGAAACCAGCTCATTTCCCATTGACCACTGAGGTCACATCTCTCAGGTGAGAAGCAAAGTGAGAATTTGAACCAGGCACATTCTCCTTAGAGACAATGGGCCAAAGACAGGTCCGATGGAATCGAATGTCTTTTCATGTTGACATCCATCCCGTCAAGCCTTCGTTAAGCCATTTAAGTGTCACATTGGGCCTGGGGGAGGCGGTGCACCCTGTGAAATTACACGTCCGAAGATTTGGATTTGATTTCCAGCCCTCTGCCTGTCAGTCTGCCAGGCAATTTCATGTGACAAGACTTAGGCGAGTCCCTTTCTGTCTCTGATTCCCGATTCCTTCACAGGGATTTATGTGGGCCTTAAGGCCCACTGGGAAAATATCCCTCTGCCAGCTCAGTGCCTGCTTTCTTGGTTTGACTTGTCAATCTGGACTTGAATACACCTTTGGTTTTGGATTGACTCTATTACCTCTCCTAGAAATTAACACACAAAACTGACAGCTGATTGACAAGATGAGAAGCAGTTTTCCAAAATTCAAATTGAACTTAATCCTTTCTTACTAAAAGAATGCTCAAATCAAGGGGACACAGCTCACTCGTTTTGACTTCATGAGCTATGGCAGGTAGAGACAACTATTTGAAAATACACAGCTAAAACTGTCCGTGCTTTGAATGCTAGACATGTTTTTCAGAATACACAGCTAAAACGGTCCCCGCATTAAGTGCTAAAGCACTTAAAAACGGGGACCGTTTTAGCTGTGTATTTTGAAAAAGTTGTGTGCTCTTCAAAGAGAAAGCTACTTTTGCTGTGTCTTTGGGTTCGAGGGGAAATGGGAGTCCTCTTCAGTCAGCAGGTACGACACCTGAGTCCTTTGCAGTCCTGTTGTCTGCCTCTGAGGGTGAAATGAGTGTGGTCCCTGTCATCATGAGCCATGTCTGAAAGAATTATTCACATTCCCTACGAGAATAGACGGGTGAAATAGCAAAAGGTGTGTCTTCCTTTGGAGCATGGACGGGTTCAAAGCCCACCTCATACCACTAAGTATTTTGCTGAACACGAGCAGTTGTGTGTGCGGCCTGTGTTTGGGTGATTTTTGTGTCATGTGTGTGTGTGTGTGTGTGTCTGTGTATGTGATTTCCAGCCCTCTGCCAGTCAGTCTGACAGGCAATTTCATGTGACAAGCCTTAGGCGAGTCCCTTTCTGTCTCTGATTCCCGATTCCTTCACAGGGATTTATGTGGGCCTTAACGCCCACAGGGAAAAGATCCCTCTGCCTTCTCAGTGCCTGCTTTCTTCGTTTGACTTGTCAATCTGGACTTGAATACACCTTTGGTTTTGGATTGACTCTATTACCTCTCCTAGAAATTAACACACAAAACTGACAGCTGATTGACAAGATGAGAAGCAGTTTTCCAAAATTCAAATTGAACTTAATCCTTTCTTACTAAAAGAATGCTCAAATCAAGGGGACACAGCTCACTCGTTTTGACTTCATGAGCTATGGCAGGTAGAGACAACTTTCTGAAAATACACAGCTAAAACTGTCCGTGCTTTGAATGCTAGACATGTTTTTCAGAATACACAGCTAAAGCGGGGACCGTTTTAGCTGTGTATTTTGAAAAAGTTGTGTGCTCTTCAAAGAGAAAGCTACTTTTGCTGTGTCTTTGGGTTCGAGGGGAAATGGGAGTCCTCTTCAGTCAGCAGGGACGACACCTGAGTCCTTTGCAGTCCTCTTGTCTGCCTCTGAGGGTGAAATGAGAGTGGTCCCTGTCATAATGAGCCATGTCGGAAAGAATTATTCACATTCCCTACGAGAATAGACGGGTGAAATAGCAAAAGGTGTGTCTTCCTTTGGAGAATGGACGGGTTCGAAGCCCACCTCATACCACTAAGTATTTTGCTGAACACGAGCAGTTGTGTGTGCGGCCTGTGTTTGGGTGATTTTTGTGTCATGTGTGTGTGTGTGTGTGTGTGTGTGTGTGTGTCTGTGTGTGTGTGTCTGTATTTCTGTCTCCATTCCTGAGCAGCAAATCTGTTTTCCTCTTTTAGCATTTTACTCACAACTGTGGATGAAGCCCAGCACTCCTGAAAACACAATCCATGTATGGTTGAAGGAAATTTTCTTGGTGATGAGTGAGAGGTTGGTGACTGAAACCAGCTCATTTCCCATTGACCACTGAGGTCACATCTCTCAGGTGAGAAGCAAAGTGAGAATTTGAACCAGGCACATTCTCCTTAGAGACAATGGGCCAAAGACAGGTCCGATGGAATCGAATGTCTTTTCATGTTGACATCCATCCCGTCAAGCCCTCGTTAAGCCATTGAAGTGTCACATTGGGCCTGTGGGAGACGGTGCACCCTGTGAAATTACACGTCCGAAGATTTGGATTTGATTTCCAGCCCTCTGCCAGTCAGTCTGCCAGGCACTTTCATGTGACAGGCCTTAGGCGAGTCCCTTTCTGTCTCTGTTTCCCGATTCCTTCACAGGGATTTATGTGGGCCTTAACGCCCACTGGGAAAAGATCCCTCTGCCAGCTCAGTGCCTGCTTTCTTGGTTTGACTTGTCAATCTGGACTTGAATACACCTTTGGTTTTGGATTGACTCTATTACCTCTCCTAGAAATTAACACACAAAACTGACAGCTGATTGACAAGATGAGAAGCAGTTTTTTCAAAATTCAAATTGTACTTAATCCTTTCTTACTAAAAGAATGCTCAAATCAAGGGGACACAGCTCACTCGTTTTGACTTCATGAGCTATGGCAGGTAGAGACAACTTTTTGAAAATACACAGCTAAAACTGTCCGTGCTTTGAATGCTAGACATGGTTTTCAGAATACACAGCTAAAACGGTCCCCGCTTTAAGTGCTTTAGGACTTAAAGCGGGGACCGTTTTAGCTGTGTATTTTGAAAAAGTTGTGTGCTCTTCAAAGAGAAAGCTACTTTTGCTGTGTCTTTGGGTTCGAAGGGAATTGGAAGTCCTCTTCAGTCAGCAGGGACGACACCTGAGTCCTTTGCAGTCCTCTTGTCTGCCTCTGAGGGTGAAATGAGAGTGGTCCCTGTCATCATGAGCCATGTCTGAAAGAATTATTCACATTCCCTACGAGAATAGACGGGTGAAATAGCAAAAGGTGTGTCTTTCTTTGGAGCATGGACGGGTTCAAAGCCCACCTCATACCACTAAGTATTTTGCTGAACACGAGCAGTTGTGTGTGCGGCCCGTGTTTGGGTGATTTTTGAGTCGTGTGTGTGTGTGTGTGTGTGTGTGTCTGTGTGTGAGTGTCTGTATTTCTGTCTCCATTCCTGAGAAGCAAATCTTTTTTCCTCTTTTAGCATGTTACTCACAACTGTGGATGAAGCCCAGCACTCCTGAAAACACAATCCATGTATGGTTGAAGGAAATTTTCTTGGTGATGAGTGAGAGGTTGGTGACTGAAACCAGCTCATTTCCCATTGACCACTGAGGTCACATCTCTCAGGTGAGAAGCAAAGTGAGAATTTGAACCAGGCACATTCTCCTTAGAGACAATGGGCCAAAGACAGGTCCGATGGAATCGAATGTCTTTTCATGTTGACATCCATCCCGTCAAGCCCTCGTTAAGCCATTGAAGTGTCACATTGGGCCTGGGGGAGGCGGTGCACCCTGTGAAATTACACGTCCGAAGATTTGGATTTGATTTCCAGCCCTCTGCCAGTCAGTCTGCCAGGCACTTTCATGTGACAAGCCTTAGGCGAGTCCCTTTCTGTCTCCGATTCCCGATTCCTTCACAGGGATTTATGTGGGCCTTAACGCCCACTGGGAAAAGATCCCTCTGCCAGCTCAGTGCCTGCTTTCTTGCTTTGACTTGTCAATCTGGACTTGAATACACCTTTGGTTTTGGATTGACTCTATTACCTCTCCTAGAAATTAACACAGAAAACTGACAGCTGATTGACAAGATGAGAAGCAGTTTTCCAAAATTCAAATTGAACTTAATCCTTTCTTACTAAAAGAATGCTCAAATCAAGGGGACACAGCTCACTCGTTTTGACGTCATGAGCTATGGCAGGTAGAGACAACTTTTTGAAAATACACAGCTAAAATTGTCCGTGCTTTGAGTGCTAGACAAGTTATTCAGAATACACAGCTAAAACGGTCCCCGCTTTAAGTGCTTTATTAGCTGTGTATTTTGAAAAAGTTGTGTGCTCTTAAAAGAGAAAGCTACTTTTGCTGTGTCTTTGGGTTCGAGGGGAAATGGGAGTCCTCTTCAGTCAGCCGGGAAAACACCTGAGTCCTTTGCAGTCCTCTTGTCTGCCTCTGAGGGTGAAATGAGAGTGGTCCCTGTCATCATGAGCCATGTCTGAAAGAATTATTCACATTCCCTACGAGAATAGACGGGTGAAATAGCAAAAGGTGTGTCTTCCTTTGGAGCATGGACGGGTTCAAAGCCCACCTCATACCACTAAGTATTTTGCTGAACACGAGCAGTTGTGTGTGCGGCCTGTGTTTGGGTGATTTTTGTGTCATGTGCGTGTGTGTGTGTGTGTGTGTGTGTGTGTGTGTGTCCGTGTGTGTGTGTCTGTATTTCTGTCTCCATTCCTGAGCAGCAAATCTTTTTTCCTCTTTTAGCATGTTACTCACAACTGTGGATGAAGCCCAGCACTCCTGAAAACACAATCCATGTATGGTTGAAGGAAATTTTCTTGGTGATGAGTGAGAGGTTGGTGACTGAAACCAGCTCATTTCCCATTGACCACTGAGGTCACATCTCTCAGGTGAGAAGCAAAGTGAGAATTTGAACCAGGCACATTCTCCTTAGAGACAATGGGCCAAAGACAGGTCCGATGGAATCGAATGTATTTTCATGTTGACATCCATCCCGTCAAGCCCTCGTTAAACCATTGAATTGTCACATTGGACCTGGGGGAGGCGGTGCACCCTGTGAAATTACACGTCCGAAGATTTGGATTTGATTTCCAGCCCTCTGCCAGTCAGTCTGCCAGGCACTTTCATGTGACAAGCCTTAGGCGAGTCCCTTTCTGTCTCTGATTCCCGATTCCTTCACAGGGATTTATGTGGGCCTTAACGCCCACTGGGAAAAGATCCCTCTGCCAGCTCAGTGCCTGCTTTCTTGGTTTGACTTGTCACTCTGGACTTGAATACACCTTTGGTTTTGGATTGACTCTATTACCTCTCCTAGAAATTAACACACAAAACTGACAGCTGATTGACAAGATGAGAAGCAGTTTTCCAAAATTCAAATTGAACTTAATCCTTTCTTCCTAAAAGAATGCTCAAATCAAGGGGACACAGCTCACTCGTTTTGACTTCATGAGCTATGGCAGGTAGAGACAACTTTTTGAAAATACACAGCTAAAACTGTCCGTGCTTTGAATGCTAGACATGTTTTTCAGAATACAAAGCTAAAACGGTCCCTGCTTTAAGTGCTTTATTAGCTGTGTATTTTGAAAAAGTTGTGTGCTCTTCAAAGAGAAAGCTACTTTTGCTGTGTCTTTCGGTTCGAGGGGAAATGGGAGTCCTCTTCAGTCAGCTGGGACGACACCTGAGTCCTTTGCAGTCCTCCTATCTGCTTCTGAGGGTGAAATGAGGGTGGTCCCTGTCATCATGAGCCATGTCTGAAAGAATTATTCACATTCCCTACGAGAATAGACGGGTGAAATAGCAAAAGGTGTGTCTTCCTTTGGAGCATGGACGGGTTCAAAGCCCACCTCATACCACTAAATATTTTGCTGAACACGAGCAGTTGTGTGTGCGGCCTGTGTTTGGGTGATTTTTGTGTCATGTGCGTGTGTGTGTGTGTGTGTTTGTGTGTGTGTGTGTCTGTGTGTGTGTGTCTGTATTTCTGTCTCCATTCCTGAGCAGCAAATCTTTTTTCCTCTTTTAGCATGTTACTCACAACTGTGGATGAAGCCCAGCTCTCCTAAAAACACAATCCATGTATGGTTGGAGGAAATTTTCTTGGTGATGAGTGAGAGGTTGGTGAATGAAACCAGCTCATTTCCCATTGACCACTGAGGTCACGTCTCCCAGGTGAGAGCAAAGTGAGAATTTGAACCAGGCACTTTCTCCTTAGAGACAATGGGCCAAAGACAGGTCCGATGGAATCGAATGTCTTTTCATGTTGACATCCATCCCGTCAAGACCTCTTTAAGCCATTGAAGTGTCACATTTGGCCTGGAGGAGGCGGCGCACCCTGTGAAATTACACGTTCGAGGATTTGGATTTGATTTCCAGCCCTCTGCCAGTCAGTCTGCCAGGCACTTTCATGTGACAAGCCTTAGGCGAGTCCCTTTCTGTCTCTGATTCCCGATTCCTTCACAGGGATTTATGTGGGCCTTAACGCCCACTGGGAAAAAATCCCTCTGCCAGCTCAGTGTCTGCTTTCTTGGTTTGACTTGTCACTCTGGACTTGAATACACCTTTGGTTTTGGATTGACTCTATTACCTCTCCTAGAAATTAACACACAAAACTGACAGCTGATTGACAAGATGAGAAGCAGTTTTCCAAAATTTAAATTGAACTTAATCGTTTCTTACTAAAAGAATGCTCAAATCAAGGGGACACAGCTCACTCGTTTTGACTTCATGAGCTATGGCAGGTAGAGACAACTTTTTGAAAATACACAGCTAAAACTGTCCGTGCTTTGAATGCTAGACATGTTTTTCAGAATACACAGCTAAAATGGTCCCCGCTTTAAGTGCTTTATTAGCTGTGTATTTTGAAAAATTTGTGTGCTCTTCAAACAGAAAGCTACTTTTGCTGTGTCTTTGGGTTCGAGGGGAAATGGGAGTCCTCTTCAGTCAGCAGGGACGACACCTGAGTCCTTTGCAGTCCTCTTGTCTGCCTCTGAGGGTGAAATGAGAGTGGTCCCTGTCATCATGAGCCATGTCTGAAAGAATTATTCACATTCCCTACGAAAATAGACGGGTGAAATAGCAAAAGTTGGGTCTTCCTTTGGAGCATGGACGGGTTCAAAGCCCACCTCATACCACTAAGTATTTTGCTGAACACGAGCAGTTGTGTGTACGGCCTGTGTTTGGGTGATTTTTGTGTCATGTGTGTGTGTGTGAGTGTGTGTGTGTGTGTGTCTGTGTGTGTGTGTCTGTATTTCTGTCTCCATTCCTGAGCAGCAGATCTTTTTTCCTCTTTTAGCATGTTACTCACAACTGTGGATGAAGCCCAGCACTCCTGAAAACACAATCCATGTATGTTTGAAGGAAATTTTCTTGGTGATGAGTGAGAGGTTGGTGACTGAAACCAGCTCATTTCCCATTGACCACTGAGGTCACATCTCTCAGGTGAGAAGCAAAGTGAGAATTTGAACCCGGCACATTCTCCTTAGAGACAATGGGCCAAAGACAGGTCCGATGGAATCGAATGTCTTTTCATGTTGACATCCATCCCGTCAAGCCCTCGTTAAGCCATTGAAGTTTCACATTGGGCCTGGGGGAGGCGGTGTACCCTGTGAAATTACACGTCCGAAGATTTGCATTTGATTTCCAGCCCTCTGCCAGTCAGTCTGCCAGGCACTTTCATGTGACAAGCCTTAGGCGAGTCCCTTTCTGTCTCTGATTCCCGATTCCTTCACAGGGATTTATGTGGGCCTTAACGCCCACTGGGAAAAGATCCCTCTGCCAGCTCAGTGCCTGCTTTCTTGGTTTGACTTGTCAATCTGGACTTGAATACACCTTTGGTTTTGGATTGACTCTATTACCTCTCCTAGAAATTAACACAGAAAACTGACAGCTGATTGACAAGATGAGAAGCAGTTTTCCAAAATTCAAATTGAACTTAATCCTTTCTTACTAAAAGAATGCTCAAATCAAGGGGACACAGCTCACTCGTTTTGACTTCATGAGCTATGGCAGGTAGAGACAACTTTTTGAAAATACACAGCTAAAATTGTCCGTGCTTTGAATGCTAGACAAGTTTTTCAGAATACACAGCTAAAACGGTCCCCGCTTTAAGTGCTTTATTAGCTGTGTATTTTGAAAAAGTTATGTGCTCTTCAAAGAGAAAGCTACTTTTGCTGTGTCTTTGGGTTCGAGGGGAAATGGGAGTCCTCTTCAGTCAGCAGGGACGACACCTGAGTCCTTTGCAGTCCTCTTGTCTGCCTCTGAGGGTGAAATGAGAGTGGTCCCTGTCATCATGAGCCATGTCTGAAAGAATTATTCGCATTCCCTACGAGAATAGACGGGTGAAATAGCAAAAGGTGTGTTTTCCTTCGGAGCATGGACGGGTTCAAAGCCCACCTCATACCACTAAGTATTTTGCTGAACACGAGCAGTTGTTTGTGCGGCCTGTGTTTGGGTGATTTTTGTGTCATGTGCGTGTGTGTGTGTGTGTCTTTGTGTGTGTGTGTGTGTGTGTGTGTGTCTGTATTTCTGTCTCCATTCCTGAGCAGCAAATCTTTTTTCCTCTTTTAGCATGTTACTCACAACTGTGGATGAAGCCCAGCACTCCTGAAAACACAATCCATGTATGGTTGAAGGAAATTTTCTTGGTGATGAGTGAGAGGTTGGTGACTGAAACCAGCTCATTTCCCATTGACCACTGAGGTCACATCTCTCAGGTGAGAAGCAAAGTGAGAATTTGAACCAGGCACATTCTCCTTAGAGACAATGGGCCAAAGACAGGTCCGATGGTATCGAATGTCTTTTCATGTTGACATCCATCTCGTCAAGCCCTCGTTAAGCCATTGAAGTGTCACATTGGGCCTGGGGGAGGCGGTGCACCCTGTGAAATTACACGTCCGAAGATTTGGATTTGATTTCCAGCACTCTGCCAGTCAGTCTGCCAGGCACTTTCATGTGACAAGCCTTAGGCGAGTCCCTTTCTGTCTCTGATTCCCGATTCCTTCACAGGGATTTATGTGGGCCTTAACGCCCACTGGGAAAAGATCCCTCTGCCAGCTCAGTGCCTGCTTTCTTGGTTTGACTTGTCAATCTGAAATTGAATACACCTTTGGTTTTGGATTGACTCTATTACCTCTCCTAGAAATTAACACACAAAACTGACAGCTGATTGACAAGATGAGAAGCAGTTTTCCAAAATTCAAATTGAACTTAATCCTTTCTTCCTAAAAGAATGCTCAAATCAAGGGGACACAGCTCACTCGTTTTGACTTCATGAGCTATGGCAGGTAGAGACAACTTTTTGAAAATACACAGCTAAAACTGTCCGTGCTTTGAATGCTAGACATGTTTTTCAGAATACACAGCTAAAACGGTCCCCGCCTTAAGTGCTAAATCACTTAAAGTGGGGACCGTTTTTGCTGTGTATTTTGAAAAAGTTGTGTGCTCTTCAAAGAGAAAGCTACTTTTGCTGTGTCTTTGGGTTCGAGGCGAAATGGGAGTCCTCTTCAGTCAGCAGGGACGACACCTGAGTCCTTTGCAGTCCTCTTGTCTGCCTCTGAGGGTTAAATGAGAGTGGTCCCTGTCATCATGAGCCATGTCTGAAAGAATTATTCACATTCCCAACGAGAATAGACGGGTGAAATAGCAAAAGGTGTGTCTTCCTTTGGAGCATGGACGGGTTCAAAGCCCACCTCATACCACTAAGAATTTTCCTGAACACGAGCAGTTGTGTGTGCGGCCTGTGTTTGGGTGATTTTTGTGTCGTGTGTGTGTGTGTGTGTGTGTGTGTGTGTCTGTGTGTGTGTGTCTGTATTTCTGTCTCCATTCCTGAGCAGCAAATCTTTTTGCCTCTTTTAGCATGTTACTCACAACTGTAGATGAAGCCCAGCACTCCTGAAAACACAATCCATGTATGGTTGAAGGAAATTTTCTTGGTGATGAGTGAGAGGTTGGTGACTGAAACCAGCTCATTTCCCATTGACCACTGAGGTCACATCTCTCAGGTGAGAAGCAAAGTGAGAATTTGAACCAGGCACATTCTCCTTAGAGACAATGGGCCAAAGACAGGTCCGATGGAATCGAATGTCTTTTCATGTTGACATCCATCCCGTCAAGCCCTCGTTAAGCCATTGAAGTGTCACATTGGGCCTGGGGGAGGCGGTGCACCCTGTGAAATTACACGTCCGAAGATTTGGATTTGATTTCCAGCCCTCTGCCAGTCAGTCTGCCAGGCACTTTCATGTGACAAGCCTTAGGCGAGTCCCTTTCTGTCTCTGATTCCCGATTCCTTCACAGGGATTTATGTGGGCCTTAACGCCCACTGGGAAAAGATCCCTCTGCCAGCTCAGTGCCTGCTTTCTCGGTTTGACTTGTCAATCTGGACTTGAATACACCTTTGGTTTTGGATTGACTCTATTACCTCTCCTAGAAATTAACACACAAAACTGACAGCTGATTGACAAGATGAGAAGCAGTTTTCCAAAATTCAAATTGAACTTAATCCTTTCTTACTAAAAGAATGCTCAAATCAAGGGGACACAGCTCACTCGTTTTGACTTCACGAGCTATGGCAGGTAGGACAACTTTTTGAAAATACACAGCTAAAACTGTCCATGCTTTGAATGCTAGACATGTTTTTCAGAATACACAGCTAAAATGGTCCCCGCTTTAAGTGCTTTATTAGCTGTGTATTTTGAAAAATTTGTGTGCTCTTCAAAGAGAAAGCTACTTTTTCTGTGTCTTTGGGTTCGAGGGGCAATGGGAGTCCTCTTCAGTCAGCAGCGACGACACCTGAGTCCTTTGCAGTCCTCTTGTCTGCCTCTGAGGGTGAAATGAGAGTGGTCCCTGTCATCATGAGCCATGTCTGAAAGAATTACTCACATTCCCTACGAGAACAGACGGGTGAAATAGCAAAAGGTGTGTCTTCCTTTGGAGCATGGACGGGTTTAAAGCCCACCTCATACCACTAAGTATTTTCCTGAACACGAGCAGTTGTGTGTGCGGCCTGTGTTTGGGTGATTTTTGTGTCGTGTGTGTGTGTGTGTGTGTGTGTTTGTGTCTGTGTGTGTGTGTCTGTATTTCTGTCTCCATTCCTGAGCAGCAAATCTTTTTTCCTCTTTTAGCATGTTACTCACAACTGTGGATGAAGCTCAGCACTCCTGAAAACACAATCCATGTATGGTTGAAGGAAATTTTCTTGGTGATGAGTGAGAGTTTGGTGACTGTAACCAGCTCATTTCCCATTGACCACTGAGGTCACACCTCTCAGGTGAGAAGCAAAGTGAGAATTTGAACCAGGCACATTCTCCTTTGAGACAATGGGCCAAAGACAGGTCCGATGGAATGGAATGTGTTTTCATGTTGACATCCATCCCGTCAAGCTCTCGTTAAGCCATTGAAGTGTCACATTGGGCCTGGGGGAGGCGGTGCACCCTGTGAAATTACACGTCCGAAGATTTGGATTTGATTTCCAGCCCTCTGCCAGTCAGTCTGCCAGGCACTTCATGTGACAAGCCTTAGGCGAGTCCCTTTCTGTCTCTGATTCCCGATTCCTTCACAGGGATTTATGTGGGCCTTAACGCCCACTGGGAAAAGATCCCTCTGCCAGCTCAGTGCCTGCTTTCTCGGTTTGACTTGTCAATCTGGACTTGAATACACCTTTGGTTTTGGATTGACTCTATTACCTCTCCTAGAAATTAACACACAAAACTGACAGCTGATTGACAAGATGAGAAGCAGTTTTCCAAAATTCAAATTGAACTTAATCCTTTCTTACTAAAAGAATGCTCAAATCAAGGCGACACAGCTCACTCGTTTTGACGTCATGAGCTATGGCAGGTAGAGACAACTTTTTGAAAATAGACAGCTAAAATTGTCCGTGCTTTGAGTGCTAGACATGTTTTTCAGTTTTAAGTGCTTTAGCACTTAAAGCGGGACCGTTTTAGCTGTGTATTTTGAAAAAGTTGTGTGCTCTTCAAAGAGAAAGCTACTTTTGCTGTGTCTTTGGGTTCGAGGGGAAATGGGAGTCCTCTTCAGTCAGCAGGGACGACACCTGAGTCCTTTGCAGTCCTCTTGTCTGCCTCTGAGGGTGAGATGAGAGTGGTCCCTGTCATCATGAGCCATGTCTGAAAGAATTATTCACATTCCCTACGAGAATAGACCGGTGAAATAGCAAAAGTTGTGTCTTCCTTTGGAGCATGGACGGGTTCAAAGCCCACCTCATACCACTAAGTATTTTGCTGAACACGAACAGTTGTGTGTGCGGCCTGTGTTTGGGGGATTTTTGTGTCATGTGTGTGTGTGTGTGTGTGTGTGTGTGTGTGTTTCTGTGTGTGTGTGTCTGTATTTCTGTCTCCATTCCTGAGCAGCAAATCTTTTTTCCTCTTTTAGCATGTTACTCACAACTGTGGATGAAGCCCAGCACTCCTGAAAACACAATCCATGTATGGTTGAAGGAAATTTTCTTGGTGATGAGTGAGAGGTTGGTGACTGAAACCAGCTCATTTCCCATTGACCACTGAGGTCGCATCTCTCAGGTGAGAAGCAAAGTGAGAATTTGAACCAGGCACATTCTCCTTAGAGACAATGGGCCAAAGACAAGTCCGATGGAATCGAATGTCTTTTCATGTTGACATCCATCCCGTCAAGCCCTCGTTAAGCCATTGAAGTGTCACATTGGGCCTGGGGGATGCGGTGCACCCTGTGAAATTACACGTCCGAAGATTTGGATTTGATTTCCAGCCCTCTGCCAGTCAGTCTGCCAGGCACTTTCATGTGACAAGCCTTAGGCGAGTCCCTTTCTGTCTCTGATTCCCGATTCCTTCCCAGGGATTTATGTGGGCCTTAACGCCCACTGGGAAAAGATCCCTCTGCCAGCTCAGTGCCTGCTTTCTTGGTTTGACTTGTCAATCTGGACTTGAATACACCTTTGGTTTTGGATTGACTCTATTACCTCTCCTAGAAATTAACACACAAAACTGACAGCTGATTGACAAGATGAGAAACAGTTTTCCAAATTTCAAATTGAACTTAATCAATTCTTCCTAAAAGAATGCTCAAATCAAGGGGACACAGCTCACTCGTTTTGACTTCATGAGCTATGGCAGGTAGAGACAACTTTTTGAAAATACACAGCTAAAACTGTCCGTGCTTTGAATGCTAGACATGTTTTTCAGAATACACAGCTAAAACGGTCCCCGCTTTAAGTGCTAAAGCACTTAAAGCGGGGACCGTTTTAGCAGTGTATTTTGAAAATTTGTGTGCTCTTCAAAGAGAAAGCTACTTTTGCTGTGTCTTTGGGTTCGAGGGGAAATGGGAGTCCTCTTCAGTCAGCAGGGACGACACCTGAGTCCTTTGCAGTCCTCTTGTCTGCCTCTGATGGTGAAATGAGGGTGGTCCCTGTCATCATGAGCCATGTCTGAAAGAATTATTCACATTCCGTACGAGAATAGACGGGTGAAATAGCAAAAGGTGTGTCTTCCTTTGGAGCATGGACAGGTTCAAAGCCCACCTCATACCACTAAGTATTTTGCTGAACACGAGCAGTTGTGTGTGCGGCCTGTGTTTGGGTGATTTTTGTGTCATATTTGTGTGTGTGTGTGTGTGTGAGTGTGTCTGTGTGTGTGTGTCTGTATTTCTGTCTCCATTCCTGAGCAGCAAATCTTTTTTCCTCTTTTAGCATGTTACTCACAACTGTGGATGAAGCCCAGCACTCCTGAAAACACAATCCATGTATGGTTGAAGGAAATTTTCTTGGTGATGAGTGAGAGGTTGGTGACTGAAACCAGCTCATTTCCCATTGACCACTGAGGTCACATCTCTCAGGTGAGAAGCAAAGTGAGAATTTGAACCAGGCACATTCTCCTTATAGACAATGGGCCAAAGACTGGTCCGATGGAATCGATTGTCTTTTCATGTTGACATCCATCCCGTCAAGCCCTCGTTAAACCATTGAAGTGTCACATTGGGCCTGGTGGAGGCGGTGCACCCTGTGAAATTACACGTCCGAAGATTTGGATTTGATTTCCAGCCCTCTGCCAGTCAGTCTGCCAGGCACTTTCATGTGACAAGCCTTAGGCGAGTCCCTTTCTGTCTCCGATTCCCGATTCCTTCCCAGGGATTTATGTGGGCCTTAACGCCCACTGGGAAAAGATCCCTCTGCCAGCTCAGTGCCTGCTTTCTTGGTTTGACTTGTCAATCTGGACTTGAATACACCTTTGGTTTTGGATTGACTCTATTACCTCTCCTAGAAATTAACACACAAAACTGACAGCTGATTGACAAGATGAGAAGCAGTTTTCCAAAATTCAAATTGAACTTAATCCTTTCTTCCTAAAAGAATGCTCAAATCAATGGGACACAGCTCACTCGTTTTGACTTCATGAGCTATGGGCAGGTAGAGACAACTTTTTGAAAATACACAGCTAAAACTGTCCGTGCTTTGAATGCTAGACATGTTTTTCAGAATACACAGCTAAAATGGTCCCCGCTTTAAGTGCTTTATTAGCTGTGTATTTTGAACAAGTTGTGTACTCTTCAAAGAGAAATCTACTTTTGCTGTGTCTTTGGGTTCGAGGGGAAATGGGAGTCCTCTTCAGTCAGCAGGGACGACACCTGAGTCCTTTGCAGTCCTCTTGTCTGCCTCGGAGGGTGAAATGAGAGTGGTCCCTGTCATCATGAGCCATGTCTGAAAGAATTATTCACATTCCCTACGAGAATAGACGGGTGAAATAGCAAAAGGTGTGTCTTCCTTTGGAGCATGGACGGCTTCAAAGCCCACCTCATACCACTAAGTATTTTGCTGAACACGAGCAGTTGTGTGTGCGGCCTGTGTTTCGGTGATTTTTGTGTCATGTGTGTGTGTGTGAGTGTGTGTGTGTGTGTGTGTGTGTGTGTCTGTGTGTGTGTGTCTGTATTTCTGTCTCCATTCCAGAGCAGCAAATCTTTTTTCCTCTTTTAGCATGTTATTCACAACTGTGGATGAAGCCCAGCACTCCAGAAAACACAATCCATGTATGGTTGAAGGAAATTTTCTTGGTGATGAGTGAGAGGTTGGTGACTGAAACCAGCTCATTTCCCATTGACCACTGAGGTCACATCTCTCAGGTGAGAAGCAAAGTGAGAATTTGAACCAGGCACATTCTCCTTAGAGACACTGGGCCAAAGACAGGTCCGATGGAATCGAATGTCTTTTCATGTTGACATCCATCCCGTCAAGCCCTCGTTAAGCCATTGAAGTGTCACATTGGGCCTGGGGGAGGCGGTGCACCCTGTGAAATTACACGTCCGAAGATTTGGATTTGATTTCCAGCCCTCTGCCAGTCAGTCTGCCAGGCACGTTCATGTGAGAAGCCTTAGGCGAGTCCCTTTCTGTCTCTGATTCCCGATTCCTTCACAGGGATTTATGTGGGCCTTAACGCCCACTGGGAAAAGATCCCTCTACCAGCTCAGGGCCTGCCTTCTTGGTTTGACTTGTCAATCTGGACTTGAATACACCTTTGGATTTGGATTGACTCTATTACCTCTCCTAGAAATTAACACACAAAACTGACAGCTGATTGACAAGATGAGAAGCAGTTTTCCAAAATTCAAATTGAACTTAATCCTTTCTTACTAAAAGAATGCTCAAATCAAGGGGACACAGCTCACTCGTTTTGACTTCATGAGCTATGGCAGGTAGAGACAACTTTTTGAAAATACACAGCTAAAACTGTCCGTGCTTTGAATGCTAGACATGTTTTTCAGAATTCACAGCTAAAACAGTCCCCGCTTTAAGTGCTTTGGCACTTAAAGCGGGGACCGTTTTAGCTGTGTGTTTTGAAAAATTTGTGTGCTCTTCAAAGAGAAAGCTACTTTTGCTGTGTCTTTGGGTTCGAGGGGAAATGGGAGTCCTCTTCAGTCAGCAGGGACGACACCTGAGTCCTTTGCAGTCCTCTTGTCTGCCTCGGAGGGTGAAATGAGAGTGGTCCCTGTCATCATGAGCCATGTCTGAAAGAATTATTCACATTCCCTACGAGAATAGACGGGTGAAATAGCAAAAGGTGTGTCTTCCTTTGGATCATGGACGGGTTCAAAGCCCACCTCATACCACTAAGTATTTTGCTGAACACGAGCAGTTGTGTGTGCGGCCTGTGTTTGGGTGATTTTTGTGTCGTGTGTGTGTGTGTGTGTGTGTGTCTGTGTGTGTGTGTCTGTATTTCTGTCTCCATTTCAGAGCAGCAAATCTTTTTTCCTCTTTTAGCATGTTACAACTGTGGATGAAGCCCAGCACTCCTGAAAACACAATCCATGTATGGTTGAAGGAAATTTTCTTGGTGATGAGTGAGAGGTTGGTGACTGAAACCAGCTCATTTCCCATTGACCACTGAGGTCACATCTCTCAGGTGAGAAGCAAAGTGAGAATTTGAACCAGGCACATTCTCCTTAGAGACAATGGGCCAAAGACAGGTCCGATGGAATCGAATGTCTTTTCATGTTGACATCCATCCCGTCAAGCCCTCGTTAAGCCATTGAAGTGTCACATTGGGCCTGGGGGAGGCGGTGCACCCTGTGAAATTACACGTCCGAAGATTTGGATTTGATTTCCAGCCCTCTGCCAGTCAGTCTGCCAGGCACGTTCATGTGACAAGCCTTAGGCGAGTCCCTTTCTGTCTCTGATTCCCGATTCCTTCACAGGGATTTATGTGGGCCTTAACGCCCACTGGGAAAAGATCCCTCTGCCAGCTCAGGGCCTGCTTTCTTGGTTTGACTTGTCAATCTGGACTTGAATACACCTTTGGATTTGGATTGACTCTATTACCTCTCCTAGAAATTAACACACAAAACTGACAGCTGATTGACAAGATGAGAAGCAGTTTTCCAAAATTCAAATTGAACTTAATCCTTTCTTCCTAAAAGAATGCTCAAATCAAGGGGACACAGCTCACTCGTTTTGACTTCATGAGCTATGGCAGGTAGAGAAAACTTTTGGAAAATACACAGCTAAAACTTTTCGTGCTTTGAATGCTAGACATGTTTTTCAGTTTTAAGTGCTCTAGCACTTAAAGCGGGGACCGTTTTAGCTGTGTATTTTGAAAAAGTTGTGTGCTCTTCAAAGAGAAAGCTACTTTTGCTGTGTCTTTGGGTTCGAGGGGAAATGGGAGTCCTCTTCAGTCAGCAGGGACGACACCTGAGTCCTTTGCAGTCCTCCTGTCTGCCTCTGAGGGTGAAATGAGAGTGGTCCCTGTCATCATGAGCCATGTCTGAAAGAATTATTCACATTCCCTACGAGAATAGACGGGTGAAATAGCAAAAGGTGTGTCTTCCTTTGGAGCATGGACGGGTTCAAAGCCCACCTCATACCACTAAGTATTTTGCTGAACACGAGCAGTTGTGTGTGCGGCCTGTGTTTGGGTGATTTTTGTGTCGTGTGTGTGTGTGTGTGTGTGTGTGTCTGTGTGTGTGTCTGTGTGTGTGTGTCTGTATTTCTGTCTCCATTCCAGAGCAGCAAATCTTTTTTCCTCTTTTAGCATGTTACTCACAACTCTGGAAGAAGCCCAGCACTCCTGAAAACACAATCCATGTATGGTTGAAGGAAATTTTCTTGGTGATGAGTGAGAGGTTGGTGACTGAAACCAGCTCATTTCCCATTGACCACTGAGGTCACATCTCTCAGGTGAGAAGCAAAGTGAGAATTTGAACCAGGCACATTCTCCTTAGAGACAATGGGCCAAAGACAGGTCCGATGGAATCGAATGTCTTTTCATGTTGACATCCATCCCGTCAAGCCCTCGTTAAGCCATTGAAGTGTGACATTGGGCCTGGGGGAGGCGGTGCACCCTGTGAAATTACACGTCCGAAGATTTGGATTTGATTTCCAGCCCTCTGCCAGTCAGTCTGCCAGGCACTTTCATGTGACAAGCCTTAGGCGAGTCCCTTTCTGTCTCTGATTCCCGATTCCTTCACAGGGATTTATGTGGGCCTTAACGCCCACTGGGAAAAGATCCCTCTGCCAGCTCAGTGCCTGCTTTCTTGGTTTGACTTGTCAATCTGGACTTGAATACACCTTTGGATTTGGATTGACTCTATTACCTCTCCTAGAAATTAACACACAAAACTGACAGCTGATTGACAAGATGAGAAGCAGTTTTCCAAAATGCAAATTGAACTTAATCCTTTCTGAATAAAAGAATGCTCAAATCAAGGGGACACAGCTCACTCGTTTTGACTTCATGAGCTATGGCAGGTAGAGACATCTTTTTGAAAATACACAGCTAAAACTGTCCGTGCTTTGAATGCTAGACATGTTTTTCAGAATACACAGCTAAAACGGTCCCCGCTTTAAGTGCTAAAGCACTTAAAGCGGGGACCGTTTTAGCTGTGTATTTTGAAAAAGTTGTGTGCTCTTCAAAGAGAAAGCTACTTTTGCTGTGTCTTTGGGTTCGAGGGGAAATGGGAGTCCTCTTCAGTCAGCAGGGACGACACCTGAGTCCTTTGCAGTCCTCTTGTCTGCCTCTGAGGGTGAAACGAGAGTGGTCCCTGTCATCATGAGCCATGTCTGAAAGAATTATTCACATTCCCTACGAGAATAGACGGGTGAAATAGCAAAAGGTGTGTCTTCCTTTGGAGCATGGACGGGTTCAAAGCCCACCTCATACCACTAAGTATTTTGCTGAACACGAGCAGTTGTGTGTGCGGCCTGTGTTTGGGTGAATTTTGTGTCATGTTTGTGTGTGTGTGTGTGTGTGTGTCTGTGTGTCTGTGAGTGTGTGTCTGTATTTCTGTCTCCATTCCTGAGCAGCAAATCTTTTTTCCTCTTTTAGCATGTTACTCACAACTGTGGATGAAGCCCAGCACTCCTGAAAACACAATCCATGTATGATTGAAGGAAATTTTCTTGGTGATGAGTGAGAGGTTGGTGACTGAAACCAGCTCATTTCCCATTGACCACTGAGGTCGCATCTCTCAGGTGAGAAGCAAAGTGAGAATTTGAACCAGGCACATTCTCCTTAGAGACAATGGGCCAAAGACAAGTCCGATGGAATCGAATGTCTTTTCATGTTGACATCCATCCCGTCAAGCCCTCGTTAAGCCATTGAAGTGTCACATTGGGCCTGGGGGATGTGGTGCACCCTGTGAAATTACACGTCCGAAGATTTGGATTTGATTTCCAGCCCTCTGCCAGTCAGTCTGCCAGGCACTTTCATGTGACAAGCCTTAGGCGAGTCCCTTTCTGTCTCTGATTCCCGATTCCTTCCCAGGGATTTATGTGGGCCGTAACGCCCACTGGGAAAAGATCCCTCTGCCAGCTCAGTGCCTGCTTTCTTGGTTTGACTTGTCAATCTGGACTTGAATACACCTTTGGTTTTGGATTGACTCTATTACCTCTCCTAGAAATTAACACACAAAACTGACAGCTGATTGACAAGATGAGAAGCAGTTTTCCAAAATTCAAATTGAACTTAATCCTTTCTTCCTAAAAGAATGCTCAAATCAAGGGGACACAGCTCACTCGTTTTGACTTCATGAGCTATGGCAGGTAGAGACAACTTTTTGAAAATACACAGCTAAAACTGTCCGTGCTTTGAATGCTAGACATTTTTTTCAGAATACACAGCTAAAACGGTCCCCGCTTTAAGTGCTAAAGCACTTAAAGCGGGGACCGTTTTAGCTGTGTATTTTGAAAAAGTTGTGTGCTCTTCAAAGAGAAAGCTACTTTCGCTGTGTCTTTGGGTTCGAGGGGAAATGGGAGTCCTCTTCAGTCAGCAGGGACGACACCTGAGTCCTTTGCAGTCCTCTTGTCTGCCTCTGAGGGTGAAATGAGAGTGGTCCCTGTCATCATGAGCCATGTCTGAAAGAATTATTCACATTCCCTACGAGAATAGACGGGTGAAATAGCAAAAGTTGTGTCTTCCTTTGGAGCATGGACAGGTTCAAAGCCCACCTCATACCACTAAGTATTTTGCTGAACACGAGCAGTTGTGTGTGCGGCCTGTGTTTGGGTGATTTTTGTGTCGTGTGTGTGTGTGTGTGTGTGTGTGTGTGTGTGTGTCTGTGTGTGTGTGTCTGTATTTCTGTCTCCATTCCTGAGCAGCAAATCTTTTTTCCTCTTTTAGCATGTTACTCACAACTGTGGATGAAGCCCAGCACTCCTGAAAACACAATCCATGTATGGTTGAAGGAAATTTTCTTGGTGATGAATGAGAGGTTGGTGACTGAAACCAGCTCATTTCCCATTGAACACTGAGGTCACATCTCTCAGGTGAGAAGCAAAGTGAGAATTTGAACCAGGCACATTCTCCTTAGAGACAATGGGCCAAAGACAGTTCCGATGGAATCGAATGTCTTTTCATGTTGACATCCATCCCGTCAAGCCCTCGTTAAGCCATTGAAGTGTCACATTGGGCCTGGGGGAGGTGGTGCACCCTTTGAAATTACACGTCCAAAGATTTGGATTTGATTTCCAGCCCTCTGCCAGTGAGTCTGCCAGGCAATTTCATGTGACAAGCCTTAGGCGAGTCCCATTCTGTCTCTGATTCCCGATTCCTTCACAGGGATTTATGTGGGCCTTAACGCCCACTGGGAAAAGATCCCTCTGCCAGCTCAGTGCCTGCTTTCTTGGTTTGACTTGTCAATCTGGACTTGAATACACCTTTGGTTTTGGATTGACTCTATTACCTCTCCTAGAAATTAACACACAAAACTGACAGCTGATTGACAAGATGAGAAGCAGCTTTCCAAAATTCAAATTGAACTTAATCCTTTCTTACTAAAAGAATGCTCAAATCAAGGGGACACAGCTCACTCGTTTTGACTTCATGAGCTATGGCAGATAGAGACAACTTTTTGAAAATACACAGCTAAAACTGTCTGTGCTTTGAATGCTAGACATGTTTTTCAGAATACACAGCTAAAACGGTCCCCGCTTTAAGTGCTAAAGCACTTAAAGCGGGGACCGTTTTAGCTGTGTATTTTGAAAAAGTTGTGTGCTCTTCAAAGAGAAAGCTACTTTTGCTGTATCTTTGGGTTCGAGGGGAAATGGGAGTCCTCTTCAGTCAGCAGGGACGACACCTGAGTCCTTTGCAGTCCTCTTGTCTGCCTCTGAGGGTGAAATAAGAGTGGTCCCTGTCATCATGAGCCATGTCTGAAAGAATTATTCACATTTCCTACGAGAATAGACGGGTGAAATAGCAAAAGGTGTGTCTTCCTTTGGCGCATGGACGGGTTCAAAGCCCACCTCATACCACTAAGTATTTTGCTGAACACGAACAGTTGTGTGTGCGGCCTGTGTTTGGGGGATTTTTGTGTCATGTGTGTGTGTGTGTGTGTGTGTGTGTGTGTTTCTGTGTGTGTGTGTCTGTATTTCTGTCTCCATTCCTGAGCAGCAAATCTTTTTTCCTCTTTTAGCATGTTACTCACAACTGTGGATGAAGCCCAGCACTCCTGAAAACACAATCCATGTATGGTTGAAGGAAATTTTCTTGGTGATGAGTGAGAGGTTGGTGACTGAAACCAGCTCATTTCCCATTGACCACTGAGGTCGCATCTCTCAGGTGAGAAGCAAAGTGAGAATTTGAACCAGGCACATTCTCCTTAGAGACAATGGGCCAAAGACAAGTCCGATGGAATCGAATGTCTTTTCATGTTGACATCCATCCCGTCAAGCCCTCGTTAAGCCATTGAAGTGTCACATTGGGCCTGGGGGATGCGGTGCACCCTGTGAAATTACACGTCCGAAGATTTGGATTTGATTTCCAGCCCTCTGCCAGTCAGTCTGCCAGGCACTTTCATGTGACAAGCCTTAGGCGAGTCCCTTTCTGTCTCTGATTCCCGATTCCTTCCCAGGGATTTATGTGGGCCTTAACGCCCACTGGGAAAAGATCCCTCTGCCAGCTCAGTGCCTGCTTTCTTGGTTTGACTTGTCAATCTGGACTTGAATACACCTTTGGTTTTGGATTGACTCTATTACCTCTCCTAGAAATTAACACACAAAACTGACAGCTGATTGACAAGATGAGAAACAGTTTTCCAAATTTCAAATTGAACTTAATCAATTCTTCCTAAAAGAATGCTCAAATCAAGGGGACACAGCTCACTCGTTTTGACTTCATGAGCTATGGCAGGTAGAGACAACTTTTTGAAAATACACAGCTAAAACTGTCCGTGCTTTGAATGCTAGACATGTTTTAGCAGTGTATTTTGAAAATTTGTGTGCTCTTCAAAGAGAAAGCTACTTTTGCTGTGTCTTTGGGTTCGAGGGGAAATGGGAGTCCTCTTCAGTCAGCAGGGACGACACCTGAGTCCTTTGCAGTCCTCTTGTCTGCCTCTGATGGTGAAATGAGGGTGGTCCCTGTCATCATGAGCCATGTCTGAAAGAATTATTCACATTCCGTTCGAGAATAGACGGGTGAAATAGCAAAAGGTGTGTCTTCCTTTGGAGCATGGACAGGTTCAAAGCCCACCTCATACCACTAAGTATTTTGCTGAACACGAGCAGTTGTGTGTGCGGCCTGTGTTTGGGTGATTTTTGTTTCATGTGTGTGTGTGTGAGTGTGTGTGTGTGTGAGTGTGTCTGTGTGTGTGTGTCTGTATTTCTGTCTCCATTCCTGAGCAGCAAATCTTTTTTCCTCTTTTAGCATGTTACTCACAACTGTGGATGAAGCCCAGCACTCCTGAAAACACAATCCATGTATGGTTGAAGGAAATTTTCTTGGTGATGAGTGAGAGGTTGGTGACTGAAACCAGCTCATTTCCCATTGACCACTGAGGTCACATCTCTCAGGTGAGAAGCAAAGTGAGAATTTGAACCAGGCACATTCTCCTTATAGACAATGGGCCAAAGACTGGTCCGATGGAATCGATTGTCTTTTCATGTTGACATCCATCCCGTCAAGCCCTCGTTAAACCATTGAAGTGTCACATTGGGCCTGGTGGAGGCGGTGCACCCTGTGAAATTACACGTCCGAAGATTTGGATTTGATTTCCAGCCCTCTGCCAGTCAGTCTGCCAGGCACTTTCATGTGACAAGCCTTAGGCGAGTCCCTTTCTGTCTCCGATTCCCGATTCCTTCCCAGGGATTTATGTGGGCCTTAACGCCCACTGGGAAAAGATCCCTCTGCCAGCTCAGTGCCTGCTTTCTTGGTTTGACTTGTCAATCTGGACTTGAATACACCTTTGGTTTTGGATTGACTCTATTACCTCTCCTAGAAATTAACACACAAAACTGACAGCTGATTGACAAGATGAGAAGCAGTTTTCCAAAATTCAAATTGAACTTAATCCTTTCTTCCTAAAAGAATGCTCAAATCAATGGGACACAGCTCACTCGTTTTGACTTCATGAGCTATGGGCAGGTAGAGACAACTTTTTGAAAATACACAGCTAAAACTGTCCGTGCTTTGAATGCTAGACATGTTTTTCAGAATACACAGCTAAAATGGTCCCCGCTTTAAGTGCTTTATTAGCTGTGTATTTTGAACAAGTTGTGTACTCTTCAAAGAGAAATCTACTTTTGCTGTGTCTTTGGGTTCGAGGGGAAATGGGAGTCCTCTTCAGTCAGCAGGGACGACACCTGAGTCCTTTGCAGTCCTCTTGTCTGCCTCGGAGGGTGAAATGAGAGTGGTCCCTGTCATCATGAGCCATGTCTGAAAGAATTATTCACATTCCCTACGAGAATAGACGGGTGAAATAGCAAAAGGTGTGTCTTCCTTTGGAGCATGGACGGCTTCAAAGCCCACCTCATACCACTAAGTATTTTGCTGAACACGAGCAGTTGTGTGTGCGGCCTGTGTTTCGGTGATTTTTGTGTCATGTGTGTGTGTGTGAGTGTGTGTGTGTGTGTGTGTGTGTGTCTGTGTGTGTGTGTCTGTATTTCTGTCTCCATTCCAGAGCAGCAAATCTTTTTTCCTCTTTTAGCATGTTATTCACAACTGTGGATGAAGCCCAGCATTCCAGAAAACACAATCCATGTATGGTTGAAGGAAATTTTCTTGGTGATGAGTGAGAGGTTGGTGACTGAAACCAGCTCATTTCCCATTGACCACTGAGGTCACATCTCTCAGGTGAGAAGCAAAGTGAGAATTTGAACCAGGCACATTCTCCTTAGAGACACTGGGCCAAAGACAGGTCCGATGGAATCGAATGTCTTTTCATGTTGACATCCATCCCGTCAAGCCCTCGTTAAGCCATTGAAGTGTCACATTGGGCCTGGGGGAGGCGGTGCACCCTGTGAAATTACACGTCCGAAGATTTGGATTTGATTTCCAGCCCTCTGCCAGTCAGTCTGCCAGGCACGTTCATGTGAGAAGCCTTAGGCGAGTCCCTTTCTGTCTCTGATTCCCGATTCCTTCACAGGGATTTATGTGGGCCTTAACGCCCACTGGGAAAAGATCCCTCTACCAGCTCAGGGCCTGCCTTCTTGGTTTGACTTGTCAATCTGGACTTGAATACACCTTTGGATTTGGATTGACTCTATTACCTCTCCTAGAAATTAACACACAAAACTGACAGCTGATTGACAAGATGAGAAGCAGTTTTCCAAAATTCAAATTGAACTTAATCCTTTCTTACTAAAAGAATGCTCAAATCAAGGGGACACAGCTCACTCGTTTTGACTTCATGAGCTATGGCAGGTAGAGACAACTTTTTGAAAATACACAGCTAAAACTGTCCGTGCTTTGAATGCTAGACATGTTTTTCAGAATTCACAGCTAAAACAGTCCCCGCTTTAAGTGCTTTGGCACTTAAAGCGGGGACCGTTTTAGCTGTGTGTTTTGAAAAATTTGTGTGCTCTTCAAAGAGAAAGCTACTTTTGCTGTGTCTTTGTGTTCGAGGGGAAATGGGAGTCCTCTTCAGTCAGCAGGGACGACACCTGAGTCCTTTGCAGTCCTCTTGTCTGCCTCGGAGGGTGAAATGAGAGTGGTCCCTGTCATCATGAGCCATGTCTGAAAGAATTATTCACATTCCCTACGAGAATAGACGGGTGAAATAGCAAAAGGTGTGTCTTCCTTTGGATCATGGACGGGTTCAAAGCCCACCTCATACCACTAAGTATTTTGCTGAACACGAGCAGTTGTGTGTGCGGCCTGTGTTTGGGTGATTTTTGTGTCGTGTGTGTGTGTGTGTGTGTGTGTCTGTGTGTGTGTGTCTGTATTTCTGTCTCCATTTCAGAGCAGCAAATCTTTTTTCCTCTTTTAGCATGTTACAACTGTGGATGAAGCCCAGCACTCCTGAAAACACAATCCATGTATGGTTGAAGGAAATTTTCTTGGTGATGAGTGAGAGGTTGGTGACTGAAACCAGCTCATTTCCCATTGACCACTGAGGTCACATCTCTCAGGTGAGAAGCAAAGTGAGAATTTGAACCAGGCACATTCTCCTTAGAGACAATGGGCCAAAGACAGGTCCGATGGAATCGAATGTCTTTTCATGTTGACATCCATCCCGTCAAGCCCTCGTTAAGCCATTGAAGTGTCACATTGGGCCTGGGGGAGGCGGTGCACCCTGTGAAATTACACGTCCGAAGATTTGGATTTGATTTCCAGCCCTCTGCCAGTCAGTCTGCCAGGCACGTTCATGTGACAAGCCTTAGGCGAGTCCCTTTCTGTCTCTGATTCCCGATTCCTTCACAGGGATTTATGTGGGCCTTAACGCCCACTGGGAAAAGATCCCTCTGCCAGCTCAGGGCCTGCTTTCTTGGTTTGACTTGTCAATCTGGACTTGAATACACCTTTGGATTTGGATTGACTCTATTACCTCTCCTAGAAATTAACACACAAAACTGACAGCTGATTGACAAGATGAGAAGCAGTTTTCCAAAATTCAAATTGAACTTAATCCTTTCTTCCTAAAAGAATGCTCAAATCAAGGGGACACAGCTCACTCGTTTTGACTTCATGAGCTATGGCAGGTAGAGAAAACTTTTGGAAAATACACAGCTAAAACTTTTCGTGCTTTGAATGCTAGACATGTTTTTCAGTTTTAAGTGCTTTAGCACTTAAAGCGGGGACCGTTTTAGCTGTGTATTTTGAAAAAGTTGTGTGCTCTTCAAAGAGAAAGCTACTTTTGCTGTGTCTTTGGGTTCGAGGGGAAATGGGAGTCCTCTTCAGTCAGCAGGGACGACACCTGAGTCCTTTGCAGTCCTCCTGTCTGCCTCTGAGGGTGAAATGAGAGTGGTCCCTGTCATCATGAGCCATGTCTGAAAGAATTATTCACATTCCCTACGAGAATAGACGGGTGAAATAGCAAAAGGTGTGTCTTCCTTTGGAGCATGGACGGGTTCAAAGCCCACCTCATACCACTAAGTATTTTGCTGAACACGAGCAGTTGTGTGTGCGGCCTGTATTTGGGTGATTTTTGTGTCGTGTGTGTGTGTGTGTGTGTGTGTCTGTGTGTGTGTCTGTGTGTGTGTGTCTGTATTTCTGTCTCCATTCCAGAGCAGCAAATCTTTTTTCCTCTTTTAGCATGTTACTCACAACTCTGGAAGAAGCCCAGCACTCCTGAAAACACAATCCATGTATGGTTGAAGGAAATTTTCTTGGTGATGAGTGAGAGGTTGGTGACTGAAACCAGCTCATTTCCCATTGACCACTGAGGTCACATCTCTCAGGTGAGAAGCAAAGTGAGAATTTGAACCAGGCACATTCTCCTTAGAGACAATGGGCCAAAGACAGGTCCGATGGAATCGAATGTCTTTTCATGTTGACATCCATCCCGTCAAGCCCTCGTTAAGCCATTGAAGTGTGACATTGGGCCTGGGGGAGGCGGTGCACCCTGTGAAATTACACGTCCGAAGATTTGGATTTGATTTCCAGCCCTCTGCCAGTCAGTCTGCCAGGCACTTTCATGTGACAAGCCTTAGGCGAGTCCCTTTCTGTCTCTGATTCCCGATTCCTTCACAGGGATTTATGTGGGCCTTAACGCCCACTGGGAAAAGATCCCTCTGCCAGCTCAGTGCCTGCTTTCTTGGTTTGACTTGTCAATCTGGACTTGAATACACCTTTGGATTTGGATTGACTCTATTACCTCTCCTAGAAATTAACACACAAAACTGACAGCTGAATGACAAGATGAGAAGCAGTTTTCCAAAATTCAAATTGAACTTAATCCTTTCTTACTAAAAGAATGCTCAAATCAAGGGGACACAGCTCACTCGTTTTGACTTCATGAGCTATGGCAGGTAGAGAAAACTTTTTGAAAATACACAGCTAAAACTTTTCGTGCTTTGAATGCTAGACATGTTTTTCAGAATACACAGCTTAAACGGTCCTTGCATAAGTGCTTTAGCACTTAAAGCGGGTACCGTTTTAGCTGTGTATTTTGAAAAATTGTGTGCTCTTCAAAGAGAAAGCTACTTTTGCTGTGTCTTTGGGTTCGAGGGGAAATGGGAGTCCTCTTCAGTCAGCAGGGACGACACCTGAGTCCTTTGCAGTCCTCTTGTCTGACTTTGAGGGTGAAATGAGAGTGGTCCCTGTCATCATGAGCCATGTCTGAAAGAATTACTCACATTCTGTACGAGAATAGACGGGTGAAATAGCAAAAGGTGTGTCTTCCTTTGGAGCATGGACGGGTTCAAAGCCCACCTCATACCACTAAGTATTTTGCTGAACACGAGCAGTTGTGTGTGCGGCCTGTGTTTGGGTGATTTTTGTGTCGTGTGTGTGTGTGTGTGTGTGTCTGTGTGTGTGTGTCTGTATTTCTGTCTCCATTCCTGAGCAGCAAATCTTTTTTCCTCTTTTAGCATGTTACTCACAACTGTGGATGAAGCCCAGCACTCCTGAAAACACAATCCATGTATGGTTGAAGGAAATTTTCTTGGTGATGAGTGAGAGGTTGGTGACTGAAACCAGCTCATTTCCCATTGACCACTGAGGTCACATCTCTCAGGTGAGAAGCAAAGTGAGAATTTGAACCAGGCACATTCTCCTTAGAGACAATGGGCCAAAGACAGGTCCGCTGGAATGGAATGTCTTTTCATGTTGACATCCATCCCGTCAAGCCCTCGTTAAGCCATTGAAGTGTCACATTGGGCCTGGGGAAGCGATGCACCCTGTGAAATTACACGTTCGAAGATTTGGATTTGATTTCCAGCCCTCTGCCAGTCAGTCTGCCAGGCACTTTCATGTGACAAGTCTTAGGCGAGTCCCTTTCTGTCTCTGATTCCCGATTCCTTCACAGGGATTTATGTGGGCCTTAACGCCCACTGGGAAAAGATCCCTCTGCCAGCTCAGTGCCTGCTTTCTTGGTTTGACTTGTCAATCTGGACTTGAATACACCTTTGGTTTTGGATTGACTCTATTACTTCTCCTAGAAATTAACACACAAAACTGACAGCTGATTGACAAGATGAGAAGCAGTTTTCCAAAATTCAAATTGAACTTAATCCTTTCTTCCTAAAAGAATGCTCAAATCAAGGGGACACAGCTCACTCGTTTTGACTTCATGAGCTATGGCAGTTAGAGACAACTTTTTGAAAATACACAGCTAAAACTGTCCGTGCTTTGAATGCTAGACATGTTTTTCAGAATACACAGCTAAAACGGTCCCCGCTTTAAGTGCTAAAGCACTTAAAGCGGGGACCGTTTTAGCAGTATATTTTGAAAATTTGTGTGCTCTTCAAAGAGAAAGCTACTTTTGCTGTGTCTTTGGGTTCGAGGGGAAATGGGAGTCCTCTTCAGTCAGCAGGGACGACACCTGAGTCCTTTGCAGTCCTCTTGTCTGCCTCTGAGGGTGAAATGAGAGTGGTCCCTGTCATCATGAGACATGTCTGAAAGAATTATTCACATTCCCTACGAGAATAGACGGGTGAAATAGCAAAAGGTGTGTCTTCCTTTGGAGCATGGACGGGTTCAAAGCCCACCTCATACCACTAAGTATTTTGCTGAACACGAGCATTTGTGTGTGCGGCCTGTGTTTGGGTGATTTTTGTGTCGTGTGTGTGTGTGTGTGTGTGTGTCTGTGTGTGTGTGTCTGTATTTCTGTCTCCATTCCTGAGCAGCAAATCTTTTTTCCTCTTTTAGCATGTTACTCACAACTGTGGATGAAGCCCAGCACTCCTGAAAACACAATCCATGTATGGTTGAAGGAAATTTTCTTGGTGATGAGTGAGAGGTTGGTGACTGAAACCAGCTCATTTCCCATTGACCACTGAGGACACATCTCTCAGGTGAGAAGCAAAGTGAGAATTTGAACCAGGCACATTCTCCTTAGAGACAATGGGCCAAAGACAGGTCCGATGGAATCAAGTGTCTTTTCATGTTGACATCCATCCCGTCAAGCCCTCGTTAAGCCATTGAAGTGTCACATTGGGCCTGGGGAAGCGGTGCACCTTGTGAAATTACACGTTCGAAGATTTGGATTTGATTTCCAGCCCTCTGCCAGTCAGTCTGCCAGGCACTTTCATGTGACAAGTCTTAGGCGAGTCCCTTTCTGTCTCTGATTCCCGATTCCTTCACAGGGATTTATGTGGGCCTTAACGCCCACTGGGAAAAGATCCCTCTGCCAGCTCAGTGCCTGCTTTCTTGGTTTGACTTGTCAATCTGGACTTGAATACACCTTTGGTTTTGGATTGACTCTATTACCTCTCCTAGAAATTAACACACAAAACTGACAGCTGATTGACAAGATGAGAAACAGTTTTCCAAAATTCAAATTGAACTTAATCCTTTCTTACTAAAAGAATGCTCAAATCAAGGGGACACAGCTCACTCGTTATGACTTCATGAGCTATGGCAGGTAGAGACAACTTTTTGAAAATACACAGCTAAAACTGTCCGTGCTTTGAATGCTAGACATGTTTTTCAGAATACACAGCTAAAACGGTCCCCGCTTTAAGTGCTTTATTAGCTGTGTATTTTGAAAAAGTTGTGTGCTCTTCAAAGAGAAAGCTACTTTTGCTGTGTCTTTGGGTTCGAGGGGAAATGGGAGTCCTCTTTAGTCAGCAGGGACGACACCTGAGTCCTTTGCCGTCCTCTTGTCTGCCTCTGAGGGTGAAATGAGTGTGGTCCCTGTCATCATGAGCCATGTCTGAAAGAATTATTCACATTCCCTACGAGAATAGACGGGTGAAATAGCAAAAGGTGTGTCTTCCTTTGGAGCATGGACGGGTTCAAAGCCCACCTCATACCACAAAGTATTTTGCTGAACACGAGCAGTTGTGTGTGCGGCCTGTGTTTGGGTGATTTTTGTGTCATGTGCGTGTGTGTGTGTGTGTGTTTGTGTGTGTGTGTGTCTGTGTGTGTGTGTCTGTATTTCTGTCTCCATTCCTGAGCAGCAAATCTTTTTTCCTCTTTTAGCATGTTACTCACAACTGTGGATGAAGCCCAGCACTCCTGAAAACACAATCCATGTATGGTTGAAGGAAATTTTCTTGGTGATGAGTGAGAGGTTGGTGACTGAAACCAGCTCATTTCCCATTGACCACTGAGGTCACATCTCTCAGGTGAGAAGCAAAGTGAGAATTTGAACCAGGCACATTCTCCTTAGAGACAATGGGCCAAAGACAGGTCCGATGGAATCGAATGTCTTTTCATGTTGACATCCATCCCGTCAAGCCATCGTTAAGACATTGAAGTGTCACATTGGGCCTGGGGGAGGCGGTGCACCCTGTGAAATTACACGTCCGAAGATTTGGATTTGATTTCCAGCCCTCTGCCAGTCAATCTGCCAGGCACTTTCATGTGACAAGCCTTAGGCGAGTCCCTTTCTGTCTCTGATTCCCGATTCCTTCACAGGGATTTATGTGGGCCTTAACGCCCACTGGGAAAAGATCCCTCTGCCAGCTCAGTGCCTGCTTTCTTGGTTTGACTTGTCAATCTGGACTTGAATACACCTTTGGTTTTGGATTGACTCTATTACCTCTCCTAGAAATTAACACACAAAACTGACAGCTGATTGACAAGATGAGAAGCAGTTTTCCAAAATTCAAATTGAACTTAATCCTTTCTTACTAAAAGAATGCTCAAATCAAGCGGACACAGCTCACTCGTTTTGACTTCATGAGCTATGGCAGGTAGAGACAACTTTTTGAAAATACACAGCTAAAACTGTCCGTGCTTTGAATGCTAGACATGTTTTTCAGAATACACAGCAAAAACGGTCACCGCTTTTAGTGCTAAATCACTTAAAGTGGGGACCGTTTAGCTGTGTATTTTGAAAAAGTTGTGTGCTCTTCAAAGAGAAAGCTACTTTTGCTGTGTCTTTGGGTTCGAGGGGAAATGGGAGTCCTCTTCAGTCAGCAGGGACGACACCTGAGTCCTTTGCAGTCCTCTTGTCTGCCTCTGAGGGTGAAATGAGAGTGGTCCCTGTCATCATGAGCCATGTCTGAAAGAATTATTCACATTCCCTACGAGAATTGACGGGTGAAATAGCAAAAGGTGTGTCTTCCTTTGGAGCATGGACGGGTTCAAAGCCCACCTCATACCACTAAGTATTTTGCTGAACATGAGCAGTTGTGTGTGCGGCCTGTGTTTGGGTGGTTTTTGTGTCGTGTGTGTGTGTGTGTGTGTGTGTGTGTGTGTGTGTGTCTGTGTGTCTGTGTCTGTATTTCTGTCTCCATTCCTGAGCAGCAAATCTTTTTTCCTCTTTTAGCATGTTACTCACAACTGTGGATGAAGCCCAGCACTCCTGAAAACACAATCCATGTATGGTTGAAGGAAATTTTCTTGGTGATGAGTGAGAGGTTGGTGACTGAAACCAGCTCATTTCCCATTGACCACTGAGGTCACATCTCTCAGGTGAGAAGCAAAGTGAGAATTTGAACCAGGCACATTCTCCTTAGAGACAATGGGCCAAAGACAGGTCCGATGGAATCGAATGTCTTTTCATGTTGACATCCATCCCGTCAAGCCCTCGTTAAGCCATTGAAGTGTCACATTGGGCCTGGGGGAGGCAGTGCACCCTGTGAAATTACACGTCCGAAGATTTGGATTTGATTTCCAGCCCTCTGCCAGTCAGTCTGCCAGGCACTTTCATGTGACAAGCCTTAGGCGTGTCCCTTTCTGTCTCTGATTCCCGATTCCTTCACAGGGATTTATGTGGGCCTTAACGCCCACTGGGAAAAGATCCCTCTGCCAGCTCAGTGCCTGCTTTCTTGGTTTGACTTGTCACTCTGGACTTGAATACACCTTTGGTTTTGGATTGACTCTATTACCTCTCCTAGAAAATAACACACAGAACTGACAGCTGATTGACAAGATGAGAAGCAGTTTTCCAAAATTCAAATTGAACTTAATCCTTTCTTACTAAAAGAATGCTCAAATCAAGGGGACACAGCTCACTCGTTTTGACTTCATGAGCTATGGCAGGTAGAGACAACTTTTTGAAAATACACAGCTAAAACTGTCCGTGCTTTGAATGCTAGACATGTTTTTCAGAATACAAAGCTAAAACGGTCCCCGCTTTAAGTGCTTTATTAGCTGTGTATTTTGAAAAAGTTGTGTGCTCTTCAAGGAGAAAGCTACTTTTTCTGTGTCTTTCGGTTCGAGGGGAAATGGGAGTCCTATTCAGTCAGCAGGGACGACACCTGAGTCCTTTGCAGTCCTCCTATCTGCCTCTGAGGGTGAAATGAGAGTGGTCCCTGTCATCATGAGCCATGTCTGAAAGAATTATTCACATTCCCTACGAGAATAGACGGGTGAAATAGCAAAAGGTGTGTCTTCCTTTGGAGCATGGACGGGTTCAAAGCCCACCTCATACCACTAAATATTTTGCTGAACACGAGCAGTTGTGTGTGCGGCCTGTGTTTGGGTGATTTTTGTGTCATGTGCGTGTGTGTGTGTGTGTGTTTGTGTGTGTGTCTGTGTGTGTGTGTGTGTGTCTGTATTTCTGTCTCCATTCCTGAGCAGCAAATCTTTTTTCCTCTTTTAGCATGTTACTCACAACTGTGGATGAAGCCCAGCACTCCTGAAAACACAATCCATGTATGGTTGGAGGAAATGTTCTTGGTGATGAGTGAGAGGTTGGTGACTGAAACCAGCTCATTTCCCATTGACCACTGAGATCACATCTCTCAGGTGAGAAGCAAAGTGAGAATTTGAACCAGGCACATTCTCCTTAGAGACAATGGGCCAAAGACAGGTCCGATGGAATCGAATGTCTTTTCATGTTGACATCCATCCCGTCAAGCCCTCGTTAAGCCATTGAAGTGTCACATTGGGCCTGGGGGAGGCGGTGCACCCTGTGAAATTACACGTCCGAAGATTTGGATTTGATTTCCAGCCCTCTGCCAGTCAGTCTGCCAGGCACTTTCATGTGACAAGCCTTAGGCGAGTCCCTTTCTGTCTCTGATTCCCGATTCCTTCACAGGGATTTATGTGGGCCTTAACGCCCACTGGGAAAAGATCCCTCTGCCAGCTCAGTGCCTGCTTTCTTGGTTTGACTTGTCACTCTGGACTTGAATACACCTTTGGTTTTGGATTGACTCTATTACCTCTCCTAGAAATTAACACACAAAACTGACAGCTGATTGACAAGATGAGAAGCAGTTTTCCAAAATTCAAATTGAACTTAATCCTTTCTTACTAAAAGAATGCTCAAATCAAGGGGACACAGCTCACTCGTTTTGACTTCATGAGCTATGGCAGGTAGAGACAACTTTTTGAAAATACACAGCTAAAACTGTCCGTGCTTTGAATGCTAGACATGTTTTTCAGAATACAAAGCTAAAACGGTCCCCGCTTTAAGTGCTTTATTAGCTGTGTATTTTGAAAAAGTTGTGTGCTCTTCAAGGAGAAAGCTACTTTTTCTGTGTCTTTCGGTTGGAGGGGAATTGGGAGTCCTCTTCAGTCAGCAGGGACGACACCTGAGTCCTTTGCAGTCCTTCTATCTGCCTCTGAGGGTGAAATGAGAGTGGTCCCTGTCATCATGAGCCATGTCTGAAAGAATTATTCACATTCCCTACGAGAATAGACGGGTGAAATAGCAAAAGGTGTGTCTTCCTTTGGAGCATGGACGGGTTCAAAGCCCACCTCATACCACTAAATATTTTGCTGAACACGAGCAGTTGTGTGTGCGGCCTGTGTTTGGGTGATTTTTGTGTCATGTGCGTGTGTGTGTGTGTGTGTTTGTGTGTGTGTGTGTGTGTGTGTGTGTGTGTCTGTATTTCTGTCTCCATTCCTGAGCAGCAAATCTTTTTTCCTCTTTTAGCATGTTACTCACAACTGTGGATGAAGCCCAGCACTCCTGAAAACACAATCCATGTATGGTTGGAGGAAATTTTCTTGGTGATGAGTGAGAGGTTGTTGAATGAAACCAGCTCATTTCCCATTGACCACTGAGGTCACATCTCTCAGGTGAGAAGCAAAGTGAGAATTTGAACCAGGCACATTCTCCTTAGAGACAATGGGCCAAAGACAGGTCCGATGGAATCGAATGTCTTTTCATGTTGACATCCATCCCGTCAAGCCCTCGTTAAGCCATTGAAGTGTCACATTGGGCCTGGGGGAGGCGGTGCACCCTGTGAAATTACACGTCCGAAGATTTGGATTTGATTTCCAGCCCTCTGCCAGTCAGTCTGCCAGGCACTTTCATGTGACAAGCCTTAGGCGAGTCCCTTTCTGTCTCTGATTCCCGATTCCTTCACAGGGATTTATGTGGGCCTTAACGCCCACTGGGAAAAGATCCCTCTGCCAGCTCAGTGCCTGCTTTCTTGGTTTGACTTGTCACTCTGGACTTGAATACACCTTTGGTTTTGGATTGACTCTATTACCTCTCCTAGAAATTAACACACAAATCTGACAGCTGATTGACAAGATGAGAAGCAGTTTTCCAAAATTCAAATTGAACTTAATCCTTTCTTACTAAAAGAATGCTCAAATCAAGGGGACACAGCTCACTCGTTTTGACTTCATGAGCTATGGCAGGTAGAGACAACTTTTTGAAAATACACAGCTAAAACTGTCCGTGCTTTGAATGCTAGACATGTTTTTCAGAATACACAGCTAAAATGGTCCCCGCTTTAAGTGCTTTCTTAGCGTGTATTTTGAAAAAGTTGTGTGCTCTTCAAAGAGAAAGCTACTTTTGCTGTGTCTTTGGGTTCGAGGGGAAATGGGAGTCCTCTTCAGTCAGCAGGGACGACACCTGAGTCCTTTGCAGTCCTCTTGTCTGCCTCTGAGGGTGAAATGAGAGTGGTCCCTGTCATCATGAGCCATGTCTGAAAGAATTATTCACATTCCCTACGAGAATAGACGGGTGAAATAGCAAAAGGTGTGTCTTCCTTTGGAGCATGGACGGGTTCAAAGCCCACATCATACCACTAAGTATTTTGCTGAACACGAGCAGTTGTGTGTGCGGCCTGTGTTTGGGTGATTTTTGTGTCATGTGTGTGTGTGTGTGTGTGTGTGTGTGTGTCTTTATTTCTGTCTCCATTCCTGAGCAGCAAATCTTTTTTCCTCTTTTAGCATGTTACTCACAACTGTGGATGAAGCCCAGCACTCCTGAAAACACAATCCATGTATGGTTGAAGGAAATTTTCTTGGTGATGAGTGAGAGGTTGGTGACTGAAACCAGCTCATTTCCCATTGACCACTGAGGTCACATCTCTCAGGTGAGAAGCAAAGTGAGAATTTGAACCAGGCACATTCTCCTTAGAGACAATGGGCCAAAGACAGGTCCGATGGAATCGAATGTCTTTTCATGTTGACATCCATCCCGTCAAGCCCTCGTTAAGCCATTGAAGTGTCACATTGGGCCTGGGGGAGGCGGTGCACCCTGTGAAATTACACGTCCTAAGATTTGGATTTGATTTCCAGCCCTCTGCCAGTCAGTCTGCCAGGCACTTTCATGTGACAAGCCTTAGGCGAGTCCCTTTCTGTCTCTGATTCCCGATTCCTTCACAGGGATTTATGTGGGCCTTAACGCCCACTGGGAAAAGATCCCTCTGCCAGCTCAGTGCCTGCTTTCTTGGTTTGACTTGTCAATCTGGACTTGAATACACCTTTGGTTTTGGATTGACTCTATTACCTCTCCTAGAAATTAACACACAAAACTGACAGCTGATTGACAAGATGAGAAGCAGTTTTCCAAAAGTCAAATTGAACTTAATCCTTTCTTACTAAAAGAATGCTCAAATCAAGGGGACACAGCTCACTCGTTTTGACTTCATGAGCTATGGCAGGTAGAGACAACTTTTTGAAAATACACAGCTAAAACTGTCCGTGCGTTGAATGCTAGACTTGTTTTTCAGAATACACAGCTAAAACGGTCCCCGCTTTAAGTGCTAAAGCACTTAAGTGCTAAAGCACTTAAAGCGGGGACCGTTTTAGCTGTGTATTTTGAAAAAGTTGTGTTCTCTTCAAAGAGAAAGCTACTTTTGCTGTGTCTTTGGGTTCGAGGGGAAATGGGAGTCCTCTTCAGTCAGCAGGGACAACACCTGAGTCCTTTGCAGTCGCCTTGTCTGCCTCTGAGGGTGAAATGAGAGTGGTCCCTGTCATCATGAGCCATGTTTGAAAGAATTATTCACATTCCCTATGAGAATAGACGTTTGAAATAGCAAAAGGTGTGTCTTCCTTTGGCGCATGGACGGGTTCAAAGCCCACCTCATACCACTAAGTATTTTGCTGAACACGAGCAGTTGTGTGTGCGGCCTGTGTTTGGGTGATTTTTGTGTGATGTTTGTGTGTGTGTGTGTGTGTGTGTGTGTCTGTGTGTCTGTGAGTGTGTGTCTGTATTTCTGTCTCCATTCCTGAGCAGCAAATCTTTTTTCCTCTTTTAGCATGTTACTCACAACTGTGGATGAAGCCCAGCACTCCTGAAAACACAATCCATGTATGGTTGAAGGAAATTTTCTTGGTGATGAGTGAGAGGTTGGTGACTGAAACCAGCTCATTTCCCATTGACCACTGAGGTAGCATCTCTCAGGTGAGAAGCAAAGTGAGAATTTGAACCAGGCACATTCTCCTTAGAGACAGTGGGCCAAAGACAAGTCCGATGGAATCGAATGTCTTTTCATGTTGACATCCATCCCGTCAAGCCCTCGTTAAGCCATTGAAGTGTCACATAGGGCCTGGGGGATGCGGTGCACCCTGTGAAATTACACGTCCGAAGATTTGGATTTGATTTCCAGCCCTCTGCCAGTCAGTCTGCCAGGCACTTTCATGTGACAAGCCTTAGGCGAGTCCCTTTCTGTCTCTGATTCCCGATTCCTTCCCAGGGATTTATGTGGGCCTTAACGCCCACTGGGAAAAGATCCCTCTGCCAGCTCAGTGCCTGCTTTCTTGGTTTGACTTGTCAATCTGGACTTGAATACACCTTTGGTTTTGGATTGACTCTATTACATCTCCTAGAAATTAACACACAAATCTGACAGCTGATTGACAAGATGAGAAGCAGTTTTCCAAAATTCAAATTGAACTTAATCCTTTCTTCCTAAAAGAATGCTCAAATCAAGGGGACACAGCTCACTCGTTTTGACTTCATGATCTATGGCAGGTAGAGACAACTTTTTGAAAATACACAGCTAAAACTGTCCGTGCGTTGAATGCTAGACTTGTTTTTCAGAATACACAGCTAAAACGGTCCCCGCTTTAAGTGCTAAAGCACTTAAAGCGGGGACCGTTTTAGCTGTGTATTTTGAAAAAGTTGTGTGCTCTTCAAAGAGAAAGCTACTTTTGCTGTGTCTTTGGGTTCGAGGGGAAATGGGAGTCCTCTTCAGTCAGCAGGGACGACACCTGAGTCCTTTGCAGTCCTCTTGTCTGCCTCTGAGGGTGAAATGAGAGTGGTCCCTGTCATCATGAGCCATGTCTGAAAGAATTATTCACATTCCCTACGAGAATAGACGGGTGAAATAGAAAAAGGTGTGTCTTCTTTTGGAGCATGGACGGGTTCAAAGCCCACCTCATATCACTAAGTATTTTGCTGAACACGAGAAGTTGTGTGTGCGGTCTGTGTTTGGGTGATTTTTGTGTCATGTTTGTGTGTGTGTGTGTGTGTGTGTGTGTGTGTCTGTGTGTGTGCGTCTGTATATCTGTCTCCATTCCTGAGCAGCAAATCTTTTTTCCTCTTTTAGCATGTTACTCACAACTGTGGATGAAGCCCAGCACTCCTGAAAACACAATCCATGTATGGTTGAAGGAAATGTTCTTGGTGATGAGTGAGAGGTTGGTGACTGAAACCAGCTCATTTCCCATTGACCACTGAGGTCACATCTCTCAGGTGAGAAGCAAAGTGAGAATTTGAAACAGGCACATTCTCCTTAGAGACAATGGGCCAAAGACAGGTCCGATGGAATCGAATGTCTTTTCATGTTGACATCCATCCCGTCAAGCCCTCGTTAAGCCATTGAAGTGTCACATTGGGCCTGGGGGAGGCGGTGCACCCTGTGAAATTACACGTCCGAAGATTTGGATTTGATTTCCAGCCCTCTGCCAGTCAGTCTGCCAGGCACTTTCATGTGACAAGCCTTAGGCGAGTCCCTTTCTGTCTCTGATTCCCGATTCCTTCACAGGGATTTATGTGGGCCTTAACGCCCACTGGGAAAAGATCCCTCTGCCAGCTCAGTGCCTGCTTTCTTGGTTTGACTTGTCAATCTGGACTTGAATACACCTTTGGATTTGGATTGACTCTATTACCTCTCATAGAAATTAACACACAAAACTGACAGCTGATTGACAAGATGAGAAGCAGTTTTCCAAAATTCAAATTGAACTTAATCCTTTCTTACTAAAAGAATGCTCAAATCAAGGGGACACAGCTCACTCGTTTTGACTTCATGAGCTATGGCAGGTAGAGACAACATTTTGAAAATACACAGCTAAAACTGTCGGTGCTTTGAATGCTAGACATGTTTTTCAGAATACACAGCTAAAACGGTCCCCGCTTTAAGTGCTAAAGCACTTAAGTGCTAAAGCACTTAAAGCGGGGACCGTTTTAGCTGTGTATTTTGAAAAAGTTGTGTTCTCTTCAAAGAGAAAGCTACTTTTGCTGTGTCTTTGGGTTCGAGGGGAAATGGGAGTCCTCTTCAGTCAGCAGGGACAACACCTGAGTCCTTTGCAGTCGCCTTGTCTGCCTCTGAGGGTGAAATGAGAGTGGTCCCTGTCATCATGAGCCATGTTTGAAAGAATTATTCACATTCCCTACGAGAATAGACGGGTGAAATAGCAAAAGGTGTGTCTTCCTTTGGCGCATGGACGGGTTCAAAGCCCACCTCATACCACTAAGTATTTTGCTGAACACGAGCAGTTGTGTGTGCGGCCTGTGTTTGGGTGATTTTTGTGTGATGTTTGTGTGTGTGTGTGTGTGTGTGTGTGTCTGTGTGTCTGTGAGTGTGTGTCTGTATTTCTGTCTCCATTCCTGAGCAGCAAATCTTTTTTCCTCTTTTAGCATGTTACTCACAACTGTGGATGAAGCCCAGCACTCCTGAAAACACAATCCATGTATGGTTGAAGGAAATTTTCTTGGTGATGAGTGAGAGGTTGGTGACTGAAACCAGCTCATTTCCCATTGACCACTGAGGTAGCATCTCTCAGGTGAGAAGCAAAGTGAGAATTTGAACCAGGCACATTCTCCTTAGAGACAGTGGGCCAAAGACAAGTCCGATGGAATCGAATGTCTTTTCATGTTGACATCCATCCCGTCAAGCCCTCGTTAAGCCATTGAAGTGTCACATAGGGCCTGGGGGATGCGGTGCACCCTGTGAAATTACACGTCCGAAGATTTGGATTTGATTTCCAGCCCTCTGCCAGTCAGTCTGCCAGGCACTTTCATGTGACAAGCCTTAGGCGAGTCCCTTTCTGTCTCTGATTCCCGATTCCTTCCCAGGGATTTATGTGGGCCTTAACGCCCACTGGGAAAAGATCCCTCTGCCAGCTCAGTGCCTGCTTTCTTGGTTTGACTTGTCAATCTGGACTTGAATACACCTTTGGTTTTGGATTGACTCTATTACATCTCCTAGAAATTAACACACAAAACTGACAGCTGATTGACAAGATGAGAAGCAGTTTTCCAAAATTCAAATTGAACTTAATCCTTTCTTACTAAAAGAATGCTCAAATCAAGGGGACACAGCTCACTCGTTTTGACTTCATGAGCTATAGCAGGTAGAGACAACTTTTTGAAAATACACAGCTAAAACTGTCCGTGCTTTGAATGCTAGACATGTTTTTCAGAATACACAGCTAAAAAGGTCCCCGCTTTAAGTGCTAAATCACTTAAAGCGGGGACCGTTTTTGCTGTGTATTTTGAAAAAGTTGTGTGCTCTTCAAAGAGAAAGCTACTTTTGCTGTGTCTTTGGGTTCGAGGGGAAATGGGAGTCCTCTTCAGTCAGCAGGGACGACACCTGAGTCCTTTGCAGTCCTCTTGTCTGCCTCTGAGGGTGAAATGAGAGTGGTCCCTGTCATCATGAGCCATGTCTGAAAGAATTATTCACATTCCCTACGAGAATAGACGGGTGAAATAGCAAAAGGTGTGTCTTCCTTTGGAGCATGGACGGGTTCAAAGCCCACCTCATACCACTAAGTATTTTGCTGAACACGAGCAGTTGTGTGTGCGGCCTGTGTTTGGGTGATTTTTGTGTCGTGTGTGTGTGTGTGTGTGTTATGAGTGTGTGTGTGTCTGTGTGTGTGTGTCTGTATTTCTGTCTCCATTCCTGAGCAGCAAATCTTTTTTCCTCTTTTAGCATGTTACTCACAACTGTGGATGAAGCCCAGCACTCCTGAAAACACAAATCATGTATGGTTGAAGGAAATTTTCTTGGTGATGAGTGAGAGGTTGGTGACTGAAACCAGCTCATTTCCCATTGACCACTGAGGTCACATCTCTCAGGTGAGAAGCAAAGTGAGAATGTGAACCAGGCACATTCTCCTTAGAGACAATGGGCCAAAGACAGGTCCGATGGAATCGAATGTCTTTTCATGTTGACTTCCATCCCGTCAAGCCCTCGTTAAGCCATTGAAGTGTCACATTGGGCCTGGGGGAGGCGGTGCACCCTGTGAAATTACACGTCCGAAGATTTGGATTTGATTTCCAGCCCTCTGCCAGTCAGTCTGTCAGGCACTTTCATGTGACAAGCCTTAGGCGAGTCCCTTTCTGTCTCTGATTCCCGATTCCTTCACAGGGATTTATGTGGGCCTTAACGCCCACTGGGAAAAGATCCCTCTGCCACCTCAGTGCCTGCTTTCTTGGTTTGACTTGTCAATCTGGACTTGAATACACCTTTGGTTTTGGATTGACTCTATTACCTCTCCTAGAAATTAACACACAAAACTGACAGCTGATTGACAAGATGAGAAGCAGTTTTCCAAAATTCAAATTGAACTTAATCCTTTCTTACTAAAAGAATGCTCAAATCAAGGGGACACAGCTCACTCGTTTTGACTTCATGAGCTATGGCAGGTAGAAACAACTTTTTGAAAATACACAGCTAAAACTGTCCGTGCTTTGAATGCTAGACATGCTTTTCAGTTTTAAGTGCTTTAGCACTTAAAGCGGGACCGTTTTAGCTGTGTATTTTGAAAAAGTTGTGTGCTCTTCAAAGAGAAAGCTACTTTTGCTATGTCTTTGGGTTCGAGGGGAAATGGGAGTCCTCTTCAGTCAGCAGGGACGACAGCTGAGTCCTTTGCAGTTCTCTTGTCTGCCTCTGAGGGTGAAATGAGAGTGGTCCCTGTCATCATGAGCCATGTCTGAAAGAATTATTCACATTCCCTACGAGAATAGACGGGTGAAATAGCAAAAGGTGTGTCTTCCTTTGGAGCATGGACGGGTTCAAAGCCCACCTCATACCACTAAGTATTTTGCTGAACACGAGCAGTTGTGTGTGCGGCCTGTGTTTATGTGATTTTTGTGTCATGTGTGTGTGTGTGTGTGTCTGTGTGTGTGTGTCTTTATTTCTGTCTCCATGCCTGAGCAGCAAATCTTTTTTCTTCTTTTAGCATGTTACTCACAACTGTGGATGAAGCCCAGCACTCCTGAAAACACAATCCATGTATGGTTGAAGGAAATTTTCTTGGTGATGAGTGAGAGGTTGGTGACTGAAACCAGCTCATTTCCCATTGACCACTGAGGTCACATCTCTCAGGTGGGAAGCAAAGTGAGAATTTGAACCAGGCACATTCTCCTTAGAGACAATGGGCCAAAGACAGGTCCGATGGAATCGAATGTCTTTTCATGTTGACATCCATCCCGTCAAGCCCTCGTTAAGCCATTGAAGTGTCACATTGGGCCTGGGGGAGGCGGTGCACCCTGTGAAATTACACGTCCGAAGATTTGGATTTGATTTCCAGCCCTCTGCCAGTCAGTCTGCCAGGCACTTTCATGTGACAAGCCTTAGGCGAGTCCCTTTCTGTCTCTGATTCCCGATTCCTTCACAGGGATTTATGTGGGCCTTAACGCCCACTGGGAAAAGATCCCTCTGCCTGCTCAGTGCCTGCTTTCTTGGTTTGACTTGTCAATCTGGACTTGAATACACCTTTGGTTTTGGATTGACTCTATTACCTCTCCTAGAAATTAACACACAAAACTGACAGCTGATTGACAAGATGAGAAGCAGTTTTCCAAAATTCAAATTGAACTTAATCCTTTCTTACTAAAAGAATGCTCAAATCAAGGGGACACAGCTCACTCGTTTTGACTTCATGAGCTATGGCAGGTAGAGACAACTTTTTGAAAATACACAGCTAAAACTGTCCGTGCTTTGAATGCTAGACATGTTTTTCAGAAAACACAGCTAAAGCGGGGACCGTTTTAGCTGTGTATTTTGAAAAAGTTGTGTGCTCTTCAAAGAGAAAGCTACTTTTGCTGTATCGTTGGATTCGAGGGGAAATGGGAGTCCTGTTCAGTCAGCAGGGACGACACCTGAGTCCTTTGCAGTCCTCTTGTCTGCCTCTGAGGGTGAAATGAGAGTGGTCCCTGTCATCATGAGCCATGTCTGAAAGAATTATTCACATTCCCTACGAGAATAGACGGGTGAAATAGCAAAAGTTTTGTCTTCCTTTGGAGCATGGACTGTTTCAAAGCCCACCTCATACCACTAAGTATTTTGCTGAACACGAGCAGTTGTGTGTGCGGCCTGTGTTTGGGTGATTTTTGAGTCGTGTGTGTGTGTTTGTGTGTGTGTGTGTGTGTGTCTGTGTGTGTGTGTCTGTATTTCTGTCTCCATTCCTGAGCAGCAAATCTTTTTTCCTCTTTTAGCATGTTACTCACAACTGTGGATGTAGCCCAGCACTCCTGAAAAAACAATCCATGTATGGTTGAAGGAAATTTTCTTGGTGATGAGTGAGAGTTTGGTGACTGAAACCAGCTCATTTCCCATTGACCACTGAGGTCACATCTCTCAGGTGAGAAGCAAAGTGAGAATTTGAACCAGGCACATTCTCCTTAGAGACAATGGGCCAAAGACAGGTCCGATGGAATCGAATGTCTTTTCATGTTGACATCCATCCCGTCAAGCCCTCGTTAAGCCATTGAAGTGTCACATTGGGCCTGGGGGAGGCGGTGCACCCTGTGAAATTACACGTCCGAAGATTTGGATTTGATTTCCAGCCCTCTGCCAGTCAGTCTGCCAGGCACTTTCATGTGACAAGCCTTAGGCGAGTCCCTTTCTGTCTCTGATTCCTGAATCCTTCACAGGGATTTATGTGGGCTTTAACGCCCACTGGGAAAAGATCCCTCTGCCAGCTCAGTGCCTGCTTTCTTGGTTTGACTTGTCAATCTGGACTTGAATACACCTTTGGTTTTGGATTGACTCTATTACCTCTCCTAGAAATTAACACACAAAACTGACAGCTGATTGACAAGATGAGAAGCAGTTTTCCCGAAATTCAAATTGAACTTAACCCTTTCTTACTAAAAGAATGCTCAAATCAAGGGGACACAGCTCACTCGTTTTGACTTCATGAGCTATGGCAGGTAGAGAAAACTTTTTGAAAATACACAGCTAAATCTGTCCGTGCTTTGAATGCTAGACATGTTTTTCAGTTTTAAGTGCTTTAGCACTTAAAGCGGGACCGATTTAGCTGTGTATTTTGAAAAAGTTGTGTGCTCTTCAAAGAGAAAGCTACTTTTGCTGTGTCTTTGGGTTCGAGGGGAAAAGGGAGTCCTCTTCAGTCAGGAGGGATGACGCCTGAGTCCTTTGCAGTCCTCTTGTCTGCCTCTGAGGGTGAAATGAGAGTGGTCCCTGTCATCATGAGCCATGTCTGAAAGAATTATTCACATTCCCTACGAGAATAGACGGGTGAAATAGCAAAAGTTGTGTCTTCCTTTGGAGCATGGACAGGTTCAAAACCCACCTCATACCACTAAGTATTTTGCTGAACACGAGCAGTTGTGTGTGAGGCCTGTGTTTGGGTGATTTTTGTGTCATGTGTGTGTGTGTGTGTGTTTGTGTGTCTGTGTGTCTGTGTGTGTGTGTCTGTATTTCTGTCTCCATGCCTGAGCAGCAAATCTTTTTTCCTCTTTTAGCATGTTACTCACAACTGTGGATGAAGCCCAGCACTCCTGAAAACACAATCCATGTATGGTTGAAGGAAATTTTCTTGGTGATGAGTGAGAGGTTGGTGACTGAAACCAGCTCATTTCCCATTGACCACTGAGGTCACATCTCTCAGGTGAGAAGCAAAGTGAGAATTTGAACCAGGCACATTCTCCTTAGAGACAATGGGCCAAAGACAGGTCCGATGGAATCGAATGTCTTTTCATGTTGACATCCATCCCGTCAAGCCCTCGTTAAGCCATTGAAGTGTCACATTGGGCCTGGGGGAGGCGGTGCACCCTGTGAAATTACACGTCCGAGGATTTGGATTTGATTTCCAGCCCTCTGCCAGTCAGTCTGCCAGGCACTTTCATGTGACAAGCCTTAGGCGAGTCCCTTTCTGTCTCTGATTCCCGATTCCTTCACAGGGATTTATGTGGGCCTTAACGCCCACTGGGAAAAGATCCCTCTGCCAGCTCAGTGCCTGCTTTCTTGGTTTGACTTGTCAATCTAGACTTGAATACACCTTTGGTTTTGGATTGACTCTATTACCTCTCCTAGAAATTAACACACAAAACTGACAGCTGATTGACAAGATGAGAAGCAGTTTTCCAAAATTCAAACTGAACTTAATCCTTTCTTACTAAAAGAATGCTCAAATCAAGGGGACACAGCTCACTCGTTTTGACTTCATGAGCTATGGCAGGTAGAGACAACTTTTTGAAAATACACAGCTAAAACTGTCCGTGCTTTGAATGCTAGACATGTTTTTCAGTTTTAAGTGCTTTAGCACTTAAAGCGGCACCGTTTTAGCTGTGTATTTTGAAAAAGTTGTGTGCTCTTCAAAGAGAAAGCTACTTTTGCTGTGTCTTTGGGTTCGAGGGGAAATGGGAGTCCTCTTCAGTCAGCAGGGATGACACCTGAGTCCTTTGCAGTCCTCTTGTCTGCCTCTGAGGGTGAAATGAGAGTGGTCCCTGTCATCATGAGCCATGTCTGAAAGAATTATTCACATTCCCTACGATAATAGACGGGTGAAAGAGCAAAAGGTGTGTCTTCCTTTGGAGCATGAACGGGTTCAAAGCCCACCTCATACCACTAAGAATTTTGCTGAACACGAGCAGTTGTGTTTGCGGCCTCTGTTTGGGTGATTTTTGTGTCATGTGTGTGTGTGTGTGTGTGTGTGTGTGTGTCTGTGTGTCTGTGTGTGTGTGTCTGTATTTCTGTCTCCATTCCTGAGCAGCAAATCTTTTTTCCTCTTTTAGCATGTTACTCACAACTGTGGATGAAGCCCAGCACTCCTGAAAACACAATCCATGTATGGTTGAAGGAAATTTTCTTGGTGATGAGTGAGAGGTTGGTGACTGAAACCAGCTCATTTCCCATTGACCACTGAGGTCACATCTCTCAGGTGAGAAGCAAAGTGAGAATGTGAACCAGGCACATTCTCCTTAGAGACAATGGGCCAAAGACAGGTCCGATGGAATCGAATGTCTTTTCATGTTGACATCCATCCCGTCAAGCCCTCGTTAAGCCATTGAAGTGTCACATTGGGCCTTGGGGAGGCGGTGCACCCTGTGAAATTACACGTCCGAAGATTTGGATTTGATTTCCAGCCCTCTGCCAGTCAGTCTGCCAGGCACTTTCATGTGACAAGCCTTAGGCGAGTCCCTTTCTGTCTCTGATTCCCGATTCCTTCACAGGGATTTATGTGGGCCTTAATGCCCACTGGGAAAAGATCCCTCTGCCAGCTCAGTGCCTGCTTTCTTGGTTTGACTTCTCAACCTGGACTTGAATACACCTTTGGTTTGGATTTACTGTATTACCTCTCCTAGAAATTAACACACAAAACTGACAGCTGATTGACAAGATGAGAAGCAGTTTTCCAAAATTCAAATTGAACTTAATCCTTTCTTACTAAAAGAATGCTCAAATCAAAGGGACACAGCTCACTCGTTTTGACTTCATGAGCTATGGCAGGTAGAGACAAATTTTTGAAAATACACAGCCAAAACTGTCCGTGCTTTGAATGCTAGACATGTTTTTCAGAATACACTGCTAAAACAGTCCCCGCTTTAAGTGTTAAAGCACTTAAAGCGGGGACAGTTTTAGCTGTGTATTTTGAAAAAGTTGTGTGCTCTTCAAAAAGAAAGCTACTTTTGCTGTGTCTTTGGGTTCGAGGGGAAATGGGAGTCCTCTTCAGTCAGCAGGGACGACACCTGAGTCCTTTGCAGTCCTCTTGTCTGCATCTGAGGGTGAAATGAGAGTGGTCCCGGTCATCATGAGCCATGTCTGAAAGAATTATTCACATTCCCTACGAGAATAGACGGGTGAAATAGCAAAAGATGTGTCTTCCTTTGGAGCATGGAAGGGTTCAAAGCCCACCTCATACCACTAAGTATTTTGCTGAACACGAGCAGTTGTGTGTGCGGCCTGTGTTTGGGTGATTTTTGTGTCATGTGTCTGTGTGTGTGTGTGTGTGTGTGTGTGTGTCTGTGTGTGTGTGTCTGTATTTCTGTCTCCATTCCTGAGCAGCAAATCTTTTTTCCTCTTTTAGCATGTTACTCGCGACTGTGGATGAAGCCCAGCACTCCTGAAAACACAATCCATGTATGTTTGAAGGAAATTTTCTTGGTGATGAGTGAGAGGTTGGTGACTGAAGCCAGCTCATTTCCCATTGACCACTGAGGTCACATCTCTCAGGTGAGAAGCAAAGTGAGAATTTGAACCAGGCACATTCTCCTTAGAGACAATGGGCCAAAGACAGGTCCGATGGAATCGAATGTCTTATCATGTTGACATCCATCCCGTCAAGCCCTCGTTAAGCCATTGAAGTGTCACATTGGGCCTTGGGGAGGCGGTGCACCCTGTGAAATTACACGTCCGAAGATTTGGATTTGATTTCCAGCCCTCTGCCAGTCAGTCTGCCAGGCACTTTCATGTGACAAGCCTTAGGCGAGTCCCTTTCTGTCTCTGATTCCCGATTCCTTCACAGGGATTTATGTGGGCCTTAACGACCACTGAGAAAAGATCCCTATGCCAGCTCATTGCCTGCTTTCTTGGTTTGACTTGTCAATCTGGACTTGAATACACCTTTGGTTTTTGATTGACTCTATTACCTCTGCTAGAAATTAACACACAAAACTGACAGCTGATTGACAAGATGAGAAGCAGTTTTCCAAAATTCAAATTGACCTTATTCCTTTCTTACTAAAAGAATGCTCAAATCAAGGGGACACAGCTCACTCGTTTTGACTTCATGAGCTATGGCAGGTAGAGTCAACTTTTTGAAAATACACAGCTAAAACTGTCCGTGCTTTGAATGCTAGACATGTTTTTCAGAATACACAGCTAAAACGGTAACTTGTTTAAGTGCTAAAGCACTTAAAGCGGGGACCGTTTTGGCTGTGTATTTTGAAAAAGTTGTGTGCTCTTCAAAGAGAAAGCTACTTTTGCTGTGTCTTTGGGTTCGAGGGGAAATGGGAGTCCTCTTCAGTCAGCAGGGACGACACCTGAGTCCTTTGCAGTCCTCTTGTCTGCCTCTGAGGGTGAAATGAGAGTGGTCCCTGTCATCATCAGCCATGTCTAAAAGAATTATTCACATTTCCTACGAGAATAGACGGGTGAAATAGCAAAAGGTGTGTCTTCCTTTGTTGCATGGACGGGTTCAAAGCCCACCTCATACCACTAAGTATTTTGCTGAAAACGAGCAGTTGTGTGTGCTGCCTGTGTTTGGGTGATTTTTGTGTCTTGTGTGTGTGTGTGTGTGTGTATGTGTGTGTGTGTGTGTGTGTCTGTATTTCTGTCTCCATTCCTTAGCAGCAAATCATTTTTCCTCTTTTAGCATGTTACTCACAACTGTGGATGAAGCCCAGCACTCCTGAAAACACAATCCATGTATGGTTGAAGGAAATTTTCTTGGTGAGGAGTGAGAGGTTGGTGACTGAAACCAGCTCATTTCTTATTGACCACTGAGGTCACATCTCTCAGGTGAGAAGCAAAGTGAGAATTTGAACCAGGCACATTCTCCTTAGAGACAATGGGCCAAAGACAGGTCCGATGGAATCGAATGTCTTTTCATGTTGACATCCATCCCGTCAAGCCCTCGTTAAGCCATTGAAGTGTCACATTGGGCCTGGGGGAGGCGGTGCACCCTGTGAAATTACACGTCCGAAGATTTGGATTTGATTTCCAACCCTCTGCCAGTCAGTCTGCCAGGCACTTTCATGTGACAAGCCTTAGGCGAGTCCCTTTCTGTCTCTGATTCCCGATTCCTTCACAGGGATTTATGTGGGCCTTAACGCCCACTGGGAAAAGATCCCTCTGCCAGCTCAGTGCCTGCTTTCTTGGTTTGACTTGTCAATCTGGACTTGAATACACCTTTGGTTTTGGATTGACTCTATTACCTCTCCTAGAAATTAACACACAAAACTGACAGCTGATTGACAAGATGAGAAGCAGTTTTCCAAAATTCAAATTGAACTTAATCCTTTCTTCCTAAAAGAATGCTCAAATCAAGGGGACACAGCTCACTCGTTTTGACTTCATGAGCTATGGCAGGTAGAGACAACTTTTTGAAAATACACAGCTAAAACTGTCCGTGCTTTGAATGCTAGACATGTTTTTCAGAATACACAGCTAAAACGGTCCCCGCTTTAAGTGTTAAAGCCCTTAAAGCGGGGACCGTTTTAGCTGTGTATTTTGAAAAATTTGTGTGCTCTTCAAAGAGAAAGCTACTTTTGCTCTGTCTTTGGGTTCGAGGGGAAATGGGAGTCCTCTTCAGTCAGCAGGGACGACACCTGAGTCCTTTGCAGTTCTCTTGTCTGCCTCTGAGGGTGAAATGAGAGTGGTCCCTGTCATCATGAGCCATGTCTGAAAGAATTATTCACATTCCCTACGAGAATAGACGGGTGAAATAGCAAAAGGTGTGTCTTATTTTTCAGCATGGACGGGTTCAAAGTCCACCTCATACCACTAAGTATTTTGCTGAACACGAGCAGTTGTGTGTGCGGCCTGTGTTTCGGTGATTTTTGTGTCGTGTGTGGGTGTGTGTGTGTGTGTGTGTCTGTGTCTGTGTGTGTGTGTGTGTCTGTATTTCTGTCTCCATTCCTGAGCAGCAAATCTTTTTTCCTCTTTTAGCATGTTACTCACAACTGTGGATGAAGTCCAGCACTCCTGAAAACACAATCCATGTATGGTTGAAGGAAATTTTCTTGGTGATGAGTGAGAGGTTGGTGACTGAAACCAGCTCATTTCCCATTGACCACAGAGGTCACATCACTCAGGTGAGAAGCAAAGTGAGAATTTGAACCAGGCACATTCTCCTTAGAGACAACGGGCCAAAGACACGTCCGATGGAATCGAATGTCTTTTCATGTTGACATCCATCCCGTCAAGCCCTCTTTAAGCCATGGAAGTGTCACATTGGGCCTGGGGGAGGCGGTGCACCCTGTGAAATTACACGTCCGAAGTTCTGGATTTGATTTCCAGCACTCTGCCAGTCAGTCTGCCAGGCACTTTTATGTGACAAGCCTTAGGCGAGTCCCTTTCTGTCTCTGATTCCCGATTCCTTCCCAGGGATTTATGTGGGCCTTAACGCCCACTGGGAAAAGATCCCTCTGCCAGCTCAGTGCCTGCTTTCTTGGTTTGACTTGTCAATCTGGACTTGAATACACCTTTGGTTTTGGATTGACTCTATTACCTCTCCTAGAAATTAACACACAAAACTGACAGCTGATTGACAAGATGAGAAGCAGTTTTCCAAAATTCAAATTGAACTTAATCCTTTCTTCCTAAAAGAATGCTCAAATCAAGGGGACACAGCTCACTCGTTTTGACTTCATGAGCTATGGCAGGTAGAGACAACTTTTTGAAAATACACAGCTAAAACTGTCCGTGCTTTGAATGCTAGACATGTTTTTCTGAATACACAGCTAAAACGGTCCCCTCTTTAAGTGCTAAAGCACTTAAAGTTGTGTGCTCTTCAAAGAGAAAGCTACTTTTGCTGTGTCTTTGGGTTCGAGGGGAAATGGGAGTCCTCTTCAGTCAGCAGGGACGACACCTGAGTCCTTTGCAGTCCTCTTGTCTGCCTCTGAGGGTGAAATGAGAGTGGTCCCTGTCATCATGAGCCATGTCTGAAAGAATTATTCACATTCCCTACGAGAATAGACGAGTGAAATAGCAAAAGGTGTGTCTTCCTTTGGAGCATAGACGGGTTCAAAGCCCACCTCATACCACTAAGTAATTTGCTGAACACGAGCAGTTGTGTGTGCGGCCTGTGTTTGGGTGATTTTTGTGTCGTGTGTGTGTGTGTGTGTGTGTGTGTGTGTGTGTGTGTGTGTGTCTGTGTGTGTGTGTCTGTATTTCTGTCTCCATTCCTGAGCAGCAAATCTTTTTTCCTCTTTTAGCATGTTACTCACAACTGTGGATGAAGCCCAGCACTCCTGAAAACACAATCCATGTATGGTTGAAGGAAATTTTCTTGGTGATGAGTGAGAGGTTGGTGACTGAAACCAGCTCATTTCCCATTGACCACTGAGGTCACATCTCTCAGGTGAGAAGCAAAGTGAGAATTTGAACCAGGCACATTCTCCTTAGAGACAATGGGCCAAAGACAGTTCCGATGGAATCGAATGTCTTTTCATGTTGACATCCATCCCGTCAAGCCCTCGTTAAGCCATTAAAGTGTCACATTGGGCCTGAAGGAGGCGGTGCACCCTGTGAAATTACACGTCCGAAGATTTGGATTTGATTTCCAGCCCTCTGCCAGTCAGTCTGCCAGGCACTTTCATGTGACAAGCCTTAGGCGAGTCCCTTTCTGTCTCTGATTCCCGATTCCTTCACAGGGATTTATGTGGGCCTTAACGCCCACTGGGAAAGGATCCCTCTGCCAGCTCAGTGCCTGCTTTCTTGGTTTGACTTGTCAACCTGGACTTGAATACACCTTTGGTTTTGGATTGACTCTATTACCTCTCCTAGAAATTAACACACAAAACTGACAGCTGATTGACAAGATGAGAAGCAGTTTTCCAAAATTCAAATTGAACTTAATCCTTTCTTACTAAAAGAATGCTCAAATCAACAGGACACAGCTCACTCGTTTTGACTTCATGAGCTATGGCAGGTAGAGACAACTTTTTGAAAATACACAGCTAAAACTGTCCGTGCTTTGAATGCTAGACATGTTTTTCAGAATACACAGCTAAAACGGTCCCCGCTTTAAGTGTTAAAGCACTTAAAGCGGGGACCGTTTTAGCTGTGTATTTTGAAAAATTTGTGTGCTCTTCAAAGAGAAAGCTACTTTTGCTCTGTCTTTGGGTTCGAGGGGAAATGGGAGTCCTCTTCAGTCAGCAGGGACGACACCTGAGTCCTTTGCAGTCCTCTTGTCTGCCTCTGAGGGTGAAATGAGAGTGGTCCCTGTCATCATGAGCCATGTCTGAAAGAATTATTCACATTCCCTACGAGAATAGACGGGTGAAATAGCAAAAGGTGTGTCTTCCTTTGGAGCATGGACGGGTTCAAAGCCCACCTCATACCACTAAGTATTTTGCTGAACACTAGCAGTTGTGTGTGCGGCCTGTGTTTGGGTGATTTTTGTGTCGTGTGTGGGTGTGTGTGTGTGTGTGTCTGTGTGTGTGTGTGTCTGTATTTCTGTCTCCATTCCTGAGCAGCAAATCTTTTTTCCTCTTTTAGCATGTTTCTCACAACTGTGGATGAAGACCAGCACTCCTGAAAACACAATCCATGTATGGTTGAAGGAAACTTTCTTGGTGATGAGTGAGAGGTTGGTGACTGAAACCAGCTCATTTCCCATTGACCACTGAGGTCACATCTCTCAGGTGAGAAGCAAAGTGAGAATTTGAACCAGGCACATTCTCCTTAGAGACAACGGGCCAAAGACAGGTCCGATGGAATCGAATGTCTTTTCATGTTGACATCCATCCCGTCAAGCCCTCGTTAAGCCATTGAAGTGTCACATTGGGCCTGGGGGAGGCGGTGCACCCTGTGAAATTACACGTCCGAAGATTTGGATTTGATTTCCAGCCCTCTGAGAGTCAGTCTGCCAGGCACTTTCATGTGACAAGCCTTAGGCGAGTCCCTTTCTGTCTCTGATTCCCGATTCCTTCACAGGGATTTATGTGGGCCTTAACGCCCACTGGGAAAAGATCCCTCTGCCAGCTCAGTGCCTGCTTTCTTGGTTTGACTTGTCAATCTGGACTTGAATACACCTTTGGTTTTGGATTGACTCTATTACCTCTCCTAGAAATTAAGACACAAAACTGACAGCTGATTGACAAGATGAGAAGCAGTTTTCCAAAATTCAAATTTAACTTAATCCTTTCTTACTAAAAGAATGCTCAAATCAAGGGAACACAGCTCACTCGTTTTGACTTCATGAGCTATGGCAGGTAGAGACAACTTTTTGAAAATACACAGCTAAAACTGTTCGTGATTTGAATGCTAGACATGTTTTTCAGAATACACAGCTAAAGCGGGGACCGTTTTAGCTGTGTATTTTGAAAAATTTGTGTGCTCTTCAAAGAGAAAGCTACTTTTGCTGTGTCTTTGGGTTCGAGGGGAAATGGGAGTCCTCTTTAGTCAGCAGTTACGACACCTGAGTCCTTTGCAGTCCTCTTGTCTGCCTCTGAGGGTGAAATGAGAGTGGTCCCTGTCATCATGAGCCATGTCTGAAAGAATTATTCACATTCCCTACGAGAATAGACGGGTGAAATAGCAAAAGGTGTGTCTTCTTTTTCAGCATGGACGGGTTCAAAGCCCACCTCATACCACTAAGTATTTTGCTGAACACGAGCAGTTGTGTGTGCGGCCTGTGTTTCGGTGATTTTTGTGTCGTGTGTCTGTGTGTGTGTGTGTGTGTGTCTGTGTCTGTGTGTGTGTGTGTGTCTGTATTTCTGTCTCCATTCCTGAGCAGCAAATCTTTTTTCCTCTTTTAGCATGTTACTCACAACTGTGGATGAAGACCAGCACTCCTGAAAACACAATCCATGTATGGTTGAAGGAAATTTTCTTGGTGATGAGTGAGAGGTTGGTGACTGAAACCAGCTCATTTCCCATTGACCACAGAGGTCACATCACTCAGGTGAGAAGCAAAGTGAGAATTTGAACCAGGCACATTCTCCTTAGAGACAACGGGCCAAAGACACGTCCGATGGAATCGAATGTCTTTTCATGTTGACATCCATCCCGTCAAGCCCTCTTTAAGCCATTGAAGTGTCACATTGGGCCTGGGGGAGGCGGTGCACCCTGTGAAATTACACGTCCGAAGTTCTGGATTTGATTTCCAGCCCTCTGCCAGTCAGTCTGACAGGCACTTTTATGTGACAAGCCTTAGGCGAGTCCCTTTCTGTCTCTGATTCCCGATTCCTTCACAGGGATTTATGTGGGCCTTAACGCCCACTGGGAAAAGATCCCTCTGCCAGCTCAGTGCCTGCTTTCTTGGTTTGACTTGTCAATCTGGACTTGAATACACCTTTGGTTTTGGATTGACTCTATTACCTCTCCTAGAAATTAACACACAAAACTGACAGCTGATTGACAAGATGAGAAGCAGTTTTCCAAAATTCAAATTGAACTTAATCCTTTCTTCCTAAAAGAATGCTCAAATCAAGGGGACACAGCTCACTCGTTTTGACTTCATGAGCTATGGCAGGTAGAGACAACTTTTTGAAAATACACAGCTAAAACTGTCCGTGCTTTGAATGCTAGACATGTTTTTCTGAATACACAGCTAAAACCATCCCCTCTTTAAGTGCTAAAGCACTTAAAGTTGTGTGCTCTTCAAAGAGAAAGCTACTTTTGCTGTGTCTTTGGGTTCGAGGGGAAATGGGAGTCCTCTTCAGTCAGCAGGGACGACACCTGAGTCCTTTGCAGTCCTCTTGTCTGCCTCTGAGGGTGAAATGAGAGTGGTCCCTGTCATCATGAGCCATGTCTGAAAGAATTATTCACATTCCCTACGAGAATAGACGAGTGAAATAGCAAAAGGTGTGTCTTCCTTTGGAGCATAGACGGGTTCAAAGCCCACCTCATACCACTAAGTAATTTGCTGAACACGAGCAGTTGTGTGTGCGGCCTGTGTTTGGGTGATTTTTGTGTCGTGTGTGTGTGTGTGTGTGTGTGTGTGTGTCTGTGTGTGTCTGTGTGTGTTTGTCTGTATTTCTGTCTCCATTCCTGAGCAGCAAATCTTTTTTCCTCTTTTAGCATTTTACTCACAACTGTGGATGAAGCCCAGCACTCCTGAAAACACAATCCATGTATGGTTGAAGGAAATTTTCTTGGTGATGAGTGAGAGGTTGGTGACTGAAACCAGCTCATTTCCCATTGACCACTGAGGTCACATCTCTCAGGTGAGAAGCAAAGTGAGAATTTGAACCAGGCACATTCTCCTTAGAGACAATGGGCCAAAGACAGTTCCGATGGAATCGAATGTCTTTTCATGTTGACATCCATCCCGTCAAGCCCTCGTTAAGCCATTAAAGTGTCACATTGGGCCTGAAGGAGGCGGTGCACCCTGTGAAATTACACGTCCGAAGATTTGGATTTGATTTCCAGCCCTCTGCCAGTCAGTCTGCCAGGCACTTTCATGTGACAAGCCTTAGGCGAGTCCCTTTCTGTCTCTGATTCCCGATTCCTTCACAGGGATTTATGTGGGCCTTAACGCCCACTGGGAAAAGATCCCTCTGCCAGCTCAGTGCCTGCTTTCTTGGTTTGACTTGTCAACCTGGACTTGAATACACCTTTGGTTTTGGATTGACTCTATTACCTCTCCTAGAAATTAACACACAAAACTGACAGCTGATTGACAAGATGAGAAGCAGTTTTCCAAAATTCAAATTGAACTTAATCCTTTCTTACTAAAAGAATGCTCAAATCAACAGGACACAGCTCACTCGTTTTGACTTCATGAGCTATGGCAGGTAGAGACAACTTTTTGAAAATACACAGCTAAAACTGTCCGTGCTTTGAATGCTAGACATGTTTTTCAGAATACACAGCTAAAACGGTCCCCGCTTTAAGTGTTAAAACACTTAAAGCGGGGACCGTTTTAGCTGTGTATTTTGAAAAATTTGTGTGCTCTTCAAAGAGAAAGCTACTTTTGCTCTGTCTTTGGGTTCGAGGGGAAATGGGAGTCCTCTTCAGTCAGCAGGGACGACACCTGAGTCCTTTGCAGTCCTCTTGTCTGCCTCTGAGGGTGAAATGAGAGTGGTCCCTGTCATCATGAGCCATGTCTGAAAGAATTATTCACATTCCCTACGAGAATAGACGGGTGAAATAGCAAAAGGTGTGTCTTCCTTTGGAGCATGGACGGGTTCAAAGCCCACCTCATACCACTAAGTATTTTGCTGAACACTAGCAGTTGTGTGTGCGGCCTGTGTTTGGGTGATTTTTGTGTCGTGTGTGGGTGTGTGTGTGTGTGTGTCTGTGTGTGTGTGTGTCTGTATTTCTGTCTCCATTCCTGAGCAGCAAATCTTTTTTCCTCTTTTAGCATATTACTCACAACTGTGGATGAAGACCAGCACTCCTGAAAACACAATCCATGTATGGTTGAAGGAAACTTTCTTGGTGATGAGTGAGAGGTTGGTGACTGAAACCAGCTCATTTCCCATTGACCACTGAGGTCACATCTCTCAGGTGAGAAGCAAAGTGAGAATTTGAACCAGGCACATTCTCCTTAGAGACAACGGGCCAAAGACAGGTCCGATGGAATCGAATGTCTTTTCATGTTGACATCCATCCCGTCAAGCCCTCGTTAAGCCATTGAAGTGTCACATTGGGCCTGGGGGAGGCGGTGCACCCTGTGAAATTACACGTCCGAAGATTTGGATTTGATTTCCAGCCCTCTGCCAGTCAGTCTGCCAGGCACTTTCATGTGACAAGCCTTAGGCGAGTCCCTTTCTGTCTCTGATTCCCGATTCCTTCACAGGGATTTATGTGGGCCTTAACGCCCACTGGGAAAAGATCCCTCTGCCAGCTCAGTGCCTGCTTTCTTGGTTTGACTTGTCAATCTGGACTTGAATACACCTTTGGTTTTGGATTGACTCTATTACCTCTCCTAGAAATTAAGACACAAAACTGACAGCTGATTGACAAGATGAGAAGCAGTTTTCCAAAATTCAAATTGAACTTAATCCTTTCTTACTAAAAGAATGCTCAAATCAAGGGAACACAGCTCACTCGTTTTGACTTCATGAGCTATGGCAGGTAGAGACAACTTTTTGAAAATACACAACTAAAACTGTTCGTGATTTGAATGCTAGACATGTTTTTCAGAATACACAGCTAAAGCGGGGACCGTTTTAGCTGTGTATTTTGAAAAATTTGTGTGCTCTTCAAAGAGAAAGCTACTTTTGCTGTGTCTTTGGGTTCGAGGGGAAATGGGAGTCCTCTTTAGTCAGCAGTTACGACACCTGAGTCCTTTGCAGTCCTCTTGTCTGCCTCTGAGGGTGAAATGAGAGTGGTCCCTGTCATCATGAGCCATGTCTGAAAGAATTATTCACATTCCCTACGAGAATAGACGGGTGAAATAGCAAAACGTGTGTCTTCCTTTGGAGCATGGACGGGTTCGAAGCCCACCTCATACCACTAAGTATTTTGCTGAACACGAGCAGTTGTGTGTGCGGCATGTGTTTGGGTGATTTTTGTGTCATGTGTGTGTGTGTGAGTGTGTGTGTGTGTGTGTGTGTGTGTGTGTCTGTGTGTGTGTGTCTGTATTTCTGTCTCCATTCCTGAGCAGCAAATCTTTTTTCCTCTTTTAGCATGTTACTCACAACTCTGGATGACGCCCAGCACTCCTGAAAACAAAATCCATGTTTGGTAGAAGGAAATTTTCTTGGTGATGAGTGAGAGGTTGGTAACTGAAACCAGCTCGTTTCCCATTGACCACTGAGGTCACATCTCTCAGGTGAGAAGCAAAGTGAGAATTTGAACCAGGCACATTCTCCTTAGAGACAATGGGCCAAAGACAGGTCTGATGGAATCGAATGTCTTTTCATGTTGACATCCATTCCGTCAAGCCCTCGTTAAACCATTGAAGTGTCACATTGGGCCTGGGGGAGGCGGTGCACCCTGTGAAATTACACGTCCGAAGATTTGGATTTGATTTCCAGCCCTCTGCCAGTGAGTCTGCCAGGCACTTTCATGTGACAAGCCTTAGGCGAGTCCCTTTCTGTCTCTGTTTCCCGATTCCTTCACAGAGATTTATGTGGGCCTTAACGCTTACTGGGAAAAGATCCCTCTGCCAGCTCAGTGCCTGCTTTCTTGGTTTGACTTGTCAATCTGGACTTGAATACACCTTTGGTTTTGGATTGACTCTATTACCTCTCCTAGAAATTAACACACAAAACTGACAGCTGATTGACAAGATGAGAAGCAGTTTTCCAAAATTCAAATTGAACTTAATCCTTTCTTACTAAAAGAATGCTCAAATCAAGGGGACACAGTTCACTCGTTTTGACTTCATGAGCTATGGCAGGTAGAGACAACTTTTTGAAAATACACAGCTAAAACTGTCCGTGCTTTGAATGCTAGACATGTTTTTCAGAATACACAGCTAAAACGGTCCCCGCTTTAAGTGTTAAAGCCCTTAAAGCGGGGACCGATTTAGCTGTGTATTTTGAAAAATTTGTGTGCTCTTCAAAGAGAAAGCTACTTTTGCTGTGTCTTTGGGTTCGAGGGGAAATGGGAGTCCTCTTCAGTCAGCAGGGACGACACCTGAGTCCTTTGCAGTCCTCTTGTCTGCCTCTGAGGGTGAAATGAGAGCGGTCCCTGTCATCATGAGCCATGTCTGAAAGAATTATTCACATTCCCTACGAGAATAGACGGGTGAAATAGCAAAAGGTGTGTCTTCTTTTTCAGCATGGACGGGTTCAAAGCCCACCTCATACCACTAAGTATTTTGCTGAACACGAGCAGTTGTGTGTGCGGCCTGTGTTTCGGTGATTTTTGTGTCGTGTGTGTGTGTGTGTGTGTGTGTGTGTGTCTGTGTCTGTGTGTGTGTGTGTGTCTGTATTTCTGTCTCCATTCCTGAGCAGCAAATCTTTTTTCCTCTTTTAGCATGTTACTCACAACTGTGGATGAAGACCAGCACTCCTGAAAACACAATCCATGTATGGTTGAAGGAAATTTTCTTGGTGATGAGTGAGAGGTTGGTGACTGAAACCAGCTCATTTCCCATTGACCACAGAGGTCACATCACTCAGGTGAGAAGCAAAGTGAGAATTTGAACCAGGCACATTCTCCTTAGAGACAACGGGCCAAAGACACGTCCGATGGAATCGAATGTCTTTTCATGTTGACATCCATCCCGTCAAGCCCTCTTTAAGCCATTGAAGTGTCACATTGGGCCTGGGGGAGGCGGTGCACCCTGTGAAATTACACGTCCGAAGTTCTGGATTTGATTTCCAGCCCTCTGCCAGTCAGTCTGACAGGCACTTTTATGTGACAAGCCTTAGGCGAGTCCCTTTCTGTCTCTGATTCCCGATTCCTTCACAGGGATTTATGTGGGCCTTAACGCCCACTGGGAAAAGATCCCTCTGCCAGCTCAGTGCCTGCTTTCTTGGTTTGACTTGTCAATCTGGACTTGAATACACCTTTGGTTTTGGATTGACTCTATTACCTCTCCTAGAAATTAACACACAAAACTGACAGCTGATTGACAAGATGAGAAGCAGTTTTCCAAAATTCAAATTGAACTTAATCCTTTCTTCCTAAAAGAATGCTCAAATCAAGGGGACACAGCTCACTCGTTTTGACTTCATGAGCTATGGCAGGTAGAGACAACTTTTTAAAAATACACAGCTAAAACTGTTCGTGATTTGAATGCTAGACATGTTTTTCAGAATACACAGCTAAAGCGGGGACCGTTTTAGCTGTGTATTTTGAAAAATTTGTGTGCTCTTCAAAGAGAAAGCTACTTTTGCTGTGTCTTTGGGTTCGAGGGGAAATGGGAGTCCTCTTTAGTCAGCAGTTACGACACCTGAGTCCTTTGCAGTCCTCTTGTCTGCCTCTGAGGGTGAAATGAGAGTGGTCCCTGTCATCATGAGCCATGTCTGAAAGAATTATTCACATTCCCTACGAGAATAGACGGGTGAAATAGCAAAAGGTGTGTCTTCTTTTTCAGCATGGACGGGTTCAAAGCCCACCTCATACCACTAAGTATTTTGCTGAACACGAGCAGTTGTGTGTGCGGCCTGTGTTTCGGTGATTTTTGTGTCGTGTGTGTGTGTGTGTGTGTGTGTGTGTCTGTGTCTGTGTGTGTGTGTGTGTCTGTATTTCTGTCTCCATTCCTGAGCAGCAAATCTTTTTTCCTCTTTTAGCATGTTACTCACAACTGTGGATGAAGACCAGCACTCTTGAAAACACAATCCATGTATGGTTGAAGGAAATTTTCTTGGTGATGAGTGAGAGGTTGGTGACTGAAACCAGCTCATTTCCCATTGACCACAGAGGTCACATCACTCAGGTGAGAAGCAAAGTGAGAATTTGAACCAGGCACATTCTCCTTAGAGACAACGGGCCAAAGACACGTCCGATGGAATCGAATGTCTTTTCATGTTGACATCCATCCCGTCAAGCCCTCTTTAAGCCATTGAAGTGTCACATTGGGCCTGGGGGAGGCGGTGCACCCTGTGAAATTACACGTCCGAAGTTCTGGATTTGATTTCCAGCCCTCTGCCAGTCAGTCTGACAGGCAATTTTATGTGACAAGCCTTAGGCGAGTCCCTTTCTGTCTCTGATTCCCGATTCCTTCACAGGGATTTATGTGGGCCTTAACGCCCACTGGGAAAAGATCCCTCTGCCAGCTCAGTGCCTGCTTTCTTGGTTTGACTTGTCAATCTGGACTTGAATACACCTTTGGTTTTGGATTGACTCTATTACCTCTCCTAGAAATTAACACACAAAACTGACAGCTGATTGACAAGATGAGAAGCAGTTTTCCAAAATTCAAATTGAACTTAATCCTTTCTTACTAAAAGAATGCTCAAATCAAGGGGACACAGTTCACTCGTTTTGACTTCATGAGCTATGGCAGGTAGAGACAACTTTTTGAAAATACACAGCTAAAACTGTCCGTGCTTTGAATGCTAGACATGTTTTTCAGAATACACAGCTAAAACGGTCCCCGCTTTAAGTGTTAAAGCCCTTAAAGCGGGGACCGATTTAGCTGTGTATTTTGAAAAATTTGTGTGCTCTTCAAAGAGAAAGCTACTTTTGCTGTGTCTTTGGGTTCGAGGGGAAATGGGAGTCCTCTTCAGTCAGCAGGGACGACACCTGAGTCCTTTGCAGTCCTCTTGTCTGCCTCTGAGGGTGAAATGAGAGCGGTCCCTGTCATCATGAGCCATGTCTGAAAGAATTATTCACATTCCCTACGAGAATAGACGGGTGAAATAGCAAAAGGTGTGTCTTCTTTTTCAGCATGGACGGGTTCAAAGCCCACCTCATACCACTAAGTATTTTGCTGAACACGAGCAGTTGTGTGTGCGGCCTGTGTTTCGGTGATTTTTGTGTCGTGTGTGTGTGTGTGTGTGTGTGTGTGTGTCTGTGTCTGTGTGTGTGTGTGTGTCTGTATTTCTGTCTCCATTCCTGAGCAGCAAATCTTTTTTCCTCTTTTAGCATGTTACTCACAACTGTGGATGAAGACCAGCACTCCTGAAAACACAATCCATGTATGGTTGAAGGAAATTTTCTTGGTGATGAGTGAGAGGTTGGTGACTGAAACCAGCTCATTTCCCATTGACCACAGAGGTCACATCACTCAGGTGAGAAGCAAAGTGAGAATTTGAACCAGGCACATTCTCCTTAGAGACAACGGGCCAAAGACACGTCCGATGGAATCGAATGTCTTTTCATGTTGACATCCATCCCGTCAAGCCCTCTTTAAGCCATTGAAGTGTCACATTGGGCCTGGGGGAGGCGGTGCACCCTGTGAAATTACACGTCCGAAGTTCTGGATTTGATTTCCAGCCCTCTGCCAGTCAGTCTGACAGGCACTTTTATGTGACAAGCCTTAGGCGAGTCCCTTTCTGTCTCTGATTCCCGATTCCTTCACAGGGATTTATGTGGGCCTTAACGCCCACTGGGAAAAGATCCCTCTGCCAGCTCAGTGCCTGCTTTCTTGGTTTGACTTGTCAATCTGGACTTGAATACACCTTTGGTTTTGGATTGACTCTATTACCTCTCCTAGAAATTAACACACAAAACTGACAGCTGATTGACAAGATGAGAAGCAGTTTTCCAAAATTCAAATTGAACTTAATCCTTTCTTCCTAAAAGAATGCTCAAATCAAGGGGACACAGCTCACTCGTTTTGACTTCATGAGCTATGGCAGGTAGAGACAACTTTTTGAAAATACACAGCTAAAACTGTCCGTGCTTTGAATGCTAGACATGTTTTTCTGAATACTCAGCTAAAACCGTCCCCTCTTTAAGTGCTAAAGCACTTAAAGTTGTGTGCTCTTCAAAGAGAAAGCTACTTTTGCTGTGTCTTTGGGTTCGAGGGGAAATGGGAGTCCTCTTCAGTCAGCAGGGACGACACCTGAGTCCTTTGCAGTCCTCTTGTCTGCCTCTGAGGGTGAAATGAGAGTGGTCCCTGTCATCATGCGCCATGTCTGAAAGAATTATTCACATTCCCTACGAGAATAGACGAGTGAAATAGCAAAAGGTGTGTCCTCCTTTGGAGCATAGACGGGTTCAAAGCCCACCTCATACCACTAAGTAATTTGCTGAACACGAGCAGTTGTGTGTGCGGCCTGTGTTTGGGTGATTTTTGTGTCGTGTGTGTGTGTGTGTGTGTGTGTGTGTGTCTGTGTGTGTCTGTGTGTGTGTGTCTGTATTTCTGTCTCCATTCCTGAGCAGCAAATCTTTTTTCCTCTTTTAGCATGTTACTCACAACTGTGGATGAAGCCCAGCACTCCTGAAAACACAATCCATGTATGGTTGAAGGAAATTTTCTTGGTGATGAGTGAGAGGTTGGTGACTGAAACCAGCTCATTTCCCATTGACCACTGAGGTCACATCTCTCAGGTGAGAAGCAAAGTGAGAATTTGAACCAGGCACATTCCCCTTAGAGACAATGGGCCAAAGACAGTTCCGATGGAATCGAATGTCTTTTCATGTTGACATCCATCCCGTCAAGCCCTCGTTAAGCCATTAAAGTGTCACATTGGGCCTGAAGGAGGCGGTGCACCCTGTGAAATTACACGTCCGAAGATTTGGATTTGATTTCCAGCCCTCTGCCAGTCAGTCTGCCAGGCACTTTCATGTGACAAGCCTTAGGCGAGTCCCTTTCTGTCTCTGATTCCCGATTCCTTCACAGGGATTTATGTGGGCCTTAACGCCCACTGGGAAAAGATCCCTCTGCCAGCTCAGTGCCTGCTTTCTTGGTTTGACTTGTCAACCTGGACTTGAATACACCTTTGGTTTTGGATTGACTCTATTACCTCTCCTAGAAATTAACACACAAAACTGACAGCTGATTGACAAGATGAGAAGCAGTTTTCCAAAATTCAAATTGAACTTAATCCTTTCTTACTAAAAGAATGCTCAAATCAACAGGACACAGCTCACTCGTTTTGACTTCATGAGCTATGGCAGGTAGAGACAACTTTTTGAAAATACACAGCTAAAACTGTCCGTGCTTTGAATGCTAGACATGTTTTTCAGAATACACAGCTAAAACGGTCCCCGCTTTAAGTGTTAAAACACTTAAAGCGGGGACCGTTTTAGCTGTGTATTTTGAAAAATTTGTGTGCTCTTCAAAGAGAAAGCTACTTTTGCTCTGTCTTTGGGTTCGAGGGGAAATGGGAGTCCTCTTCAGTCAGCAGGGACGACACCTGAGTCCTTTGCAGTCCTCTTGTCTGCCTCTGAGGGTGAAATGAGAGTGGTCCCTGTCATCATGAGCCATGTCTGAAAGAATTATTCACATTCCCTACGAGAATAGACGGGTGAAATAGCAAAAGGTGTGTCTTCCTTTGGAGCATGGACGGGTTCAAAGCCCACCTCATACCACTAAGTATTTTGCTGAACACTAGCAGTTGTGTGTGCGGCCTGTGTTTGGGTGATTTTTGTGTCGTGTGTGGGTGTGTGTGTGTGTGTGTCTGTGTGTGTGTGTGTCTGTATTTCTGTCTCCATTCCTGAGCAGCAAATCTTTTTTCCTCTTTTAGCATATTACTCACAACTGTGGATGAAGACCAGCACTCCTGAAAACACAATCCATGTATGGTTGAAGGAAACTTTCTTGGTGATGAGTGAGAGGTTGGTGACTGAAACCAGCTCATTTCCCATTGACCACTGAGGTCACATCTCTCAGGTGAGAAGCAAAGTGAGAATTTGAACCAGGCACATTCTCCTTAGAGACAACGGGCCAAAGACAGGTCCGATGGAATCGAATGTCTTTTCATGTTGACATCCATCCCGTCAAGCCCTCGTTAAGCCATTGAAGTGTCACATTGGGCCTGGGGGAGGCGGTGCACCCTGTGAAATTACACGTCCGAAGATTTGGATTTGATTTCCAGCCCTCTGCCAGTCAGTCTGCCAGGCACTTTCATGTGACAAGCCTTAGGCGAGTCCCTTTCTGTCTCTGATTCCCGATTCCTTCACAGGGATTTATGTGGGCCTTAACGCCCACTGGGAAAAGATCCCTCTGCCAGCTCAGTGCCTGCTTTCTTGGTTTGACTTGTCAATCTGGACTTGAATACACCTTTGGTTTTGGATTGACTCTATTACCTCTCCTAGAAATTAAGACACAAAACTGACAGCTGATTGACAAGATGAGAAGCAGTTTTCCAAAATTCAAATTGAACTTAATCCTTTCTTACTAAAAGAATGCTCAAATCAAGGGAACACAGCTCACTCGTTTTGACTTCATGAGCTATGGCAGGTAGAGACAACTTTTTGAAAATACACAACTAAAACTGTTCGTGATTTGAATGCTAGACATGTTTTTCAGAATACACAGCTAAAGCGGGGACCGTTTTAGCTGTGTATTTTGAAAAATTTGTGTGCTCTTCAAAGAGAAAGCTACTTTTGCTGTGTCTTTGGGTTCGAGGGGAAATGGGAGTCCTCTTTAGTCAGCAGTTACGACACCTGAGTCCTTTGCAGTCCTCTTGTCTGCCTCTGAGGGTGAAATGAGAGTGGTCCCTGTCATCATGAGCCATGTCTGAAAGAATTATTCACATTCCCTACGAGAATAGACGGGTGAAATAGCAAAACGTGTGTCTTCCTTTGGAGCATGGACGGGTTCGAAGCCCACCTCATACCACTAAGTATTTTGCTGAACACGAGCAGTTGTGTGTGCGGCATGTGTTTGGGTGATTTTTGTGTCATGTGTGTGTGTGTGAGTGTGTGTGTGTGTGTGTGTGTGTGTGTGTCTGTGTGTGTGTGTCTGTATTTCTGTCTCCATTCCTGAACAGCAAATCTTTTTTCCTCTTTTAGCATGTTACTCACAACTCTGGATGACGCCCAGCACTCCTGAAAACAAAATCCATGTTTGGTAGAAGGAAATTTTCTTGGTGATGAGTGAGAGGTTGGTAACTGAAACCAGCTCGTTTCCCATTGACCACTGAGGTCACATCTCTCAGGTGAGAAGCAAAGTGAGAATTTGAACCAGGCACATTCTCCTTAGAGACAATGGGCCAAAGACAGGTCTGATGGAATCGAATGTCTTTTCATGTTGACATCCATTCCGTCAAGCCCTCGTTAAACCATTGAAGTGTCACATTGGGCCTGGGGGAGGCGGTGCACCCTGTGAAATTACACGTCCGAAGATTTGGATTTGATTTCCAGCCCTCTGCCAGTGAGTCTGCCAGGCACTTTCATGTGACAAGCCTTAGGCGAGTCCCTTTCTGTCTCTGTTTCCCGATTCCTTCACAGGGATTTATGTGGGCCTTAACGCTTACTGGGAAAAGATCCCTCTGCCAGCTCAGTGCCTGCTTTCTTGGTTTGACTTGTCAATCTGGACTTGAATACACCTTTGGTTTTGGATTGACTCTATTACCTCTCCTAGAAATTAACACACAAAACTGACAGCTGATTGACAAGATGAGAAGCAGTTTTCCAAAATTCAAATTGAACTTAATCCTTTCTTACTAAAAGAATGCTCAAATCAAGGGGACACAGTTCACTCGTTTTGACTTCATGAGCTATGGCAGGTAGAGACAACTTTTTGAAAATACACAGCTAAAACTGTCCGTGCTTTGAATGCTAGACATGTTTTTCAGAATACACAGCTAAAACGGTCCCCGCTTTAAGTGTTAAAGCCCTTAAAGCGGGGACCGATTTAGCTGTGTATTTTGAAAAATTTGTGTGCTCTTCAAAGAGAAAGCTACTTTTGCTGTGTCTTTGGGTTCGAGGGGAAATGGGAGTCCTCTTCAGTCAGCAGGGACGACACCTGAGTCCTTTGCAGTCCTCTTGTCTGCCTCTGAGGGTGAAATGAGAGCGGTCCCTGTCATCATGAGCCATGTCTGAAAGAATTATTCACATTCCCTACGAGAATAGACGGGTGAAATAGCAAAAGGTGTGTCTTCCTTTGGAGCATGGACGGGTTCAAAGCCCACCTCATACCACTAAGTATTTTGCTGAACACTAGCAGTTGTGTGTGCGGCCTGTGTTTCGGTGATTTTTGTGTCGTGTGTGGGGGTGTGTGTGTGTGTGTGTGTCTGTGTCTGTGTGTGTGTGTGTCTGTATTTCTGTCTCCATTCCTGAGCAGCAAATCTTTCTTCCTCTTTTAGCATGTTACTCACAACTGTGGATGAAGACCAGCACTCCTGAAAACACAATCCATGTATGGTTGAAGGAAATTTTCTTGGTGATGAGTGAGAGGTTGGTGACTGAAACCAGCTCATTTCCCATTGACCACAGAGGTCACATCACTCAGGTGAGAAGCAAAGTGAGAATTTGAACCAGGCACATTCTCCTTAGAGACAACGGGCCAAAGACACGTCCGATGGAATCGAATGTCTTTTCATGTTGACATCCATCCCGTCAAGCCCTCTTTAAGCCATTGAAGTGTCACATTGGGCCTGGGGGATGCGGTGCACCCTGTGAAATTACACGTCCGAAGGTCTGGATTTGATTTCCAGCCCTCTGCCAGTCAGTCTGCCAGGCACTTTTATGTGACAAGCCTTAGGCGAGTCCCTTTCTGTCTCTGATTCCCGATTCCTTCACAGGGATTTATGTGGGCCTTAACGCCCACTGGGAAAAGATCCCTCTGCCAGCTCAGTGCCTGCTTTCTTGGTTTGACTTGTCAATCTGGACTTGAATACACCTTTGGTTTTGGATTGACTCTATTACCTCTCCTAGAAATTAACACACAAAACTGACAGCTGATTGACAAGATGAGAAGCAGTTTTCCAAAATTCAAATTGAACTTAATCCTTTCTTACTAAAAGAATGCTCAAATCAAGGGGACACAGTTCACTCGTTTTGACTTCATGAGCTATGGCAGGTAGAGACAACTTTTTGAAAATACACAGCTAAAACTGTCCGTGCTTTGAATGCTAGACATGTTTTTCAGAATACACAGCTAAAACGGTCCCCTCTTTAAGTGCTAAAGCACTTAAAGTTGTGTGCTCTTCAAAGAGAAAGCTACTTTTGCTGTGTCTTTGGGTTCGAGGGGAAATGGGAGTCCTCTTCAGTCAGCAGTTACGACACCTGAGTCCTTTGCAGTCCTCTTGTCTGCCTCTGAGGGTGAAATGAGAGTGGTCCCTGTCATCATGAGCCATGTCTGAAAGAATTATTCACATTCCCTACGAGAATAGACGGGTGAAATAGCAAAAGGTGTGTCTTCCTTTGGAGCATGGACGGGTTCAAAGCCCACCTCATACCACTAAGTATTTTGCTGAACACTAGCAGTTGTGTGTGCGGCCTGTGTTTGGGTGATTTTTGTGTCGTGTGTGGGTGTGTGTGTGTGTGTGTGTCTGTGTGTGTGTGTCTGTATTTCTGTCTCCATTCCTGAGCAGCAAATCTTTTTTCATCTTTTAGCATGTTACTCACAACTGTGGATGAAGCCCAGCACTCCTGAAAACACAATCCATGTATGGTTGAAGGAAATGTTCTTGGTGATGAGTGAGAGGTTGGTGACTGAAACCAGCTCATTTCCCATTGACCCCTGAGGTCACATCTGTCAGGTGAGAAGCAAAGTGAGAATTTGAACCAGGCACATTCTCCTTAGAGACAATGGGCCAAAGACAGGTCCGATGGAATCGAATGTCTTTTCATGTTGACATCCATCCCGTCAAGCCCTCGTTAAGCCATTGATGTGTCACATTGGGCCTGAAGGAGGCGGTGCACCCTGTGAAATTACACGTCCGAAGATTTGGATTTGATTTCCAGCCCTCTGCCAGTCAGTCTGCCAGGCACTTTCATGTGACAAGCCTTAGGCGAGTCCCTTTCTGTCTCTGATTCCCGATTCCTTCACAGGGATTTATGTGGGCCTTAACGCCCACTGGGAAATGATCCCTCTACCAGCTCAGTGCCTGCTTTCTTGGTTTGACTTGTCAACCTGGACTTGAATACACCTTTGGTTTTGGATTGACTCTATTACCTCTCCTAGAAATTAACACACAAAACTGACAGCTGATTGACAAGATGAGAAGCAGTTTTCCAAAATTCAAATTGAACTTAATCCTTTCTTACTAAAAGAATGCTCAAATCAAGGGGACACAGCTCACTCGTTTTGACTTCATGAGCTATGGCAGGTAGAGACAACTTTTTGAAAATACACAGCTAAAACTGTCCGTGCTTTGAATGCTAGACATGTTTTTCAGAATACACAGCTAAAACGGTCCCCGCTTTAAGTGTTAAAGCCCTTAAAGCGGGGACCGTTTTAGCTGTGTATTTTGAAAAATTTGTGTGCTCTTCAAAGAGAAAGCTACTTTTGCTGTGTCTTTGGGTTCGAGGGGAAATGGGAGTCCTCTTCAGTCAGCAGGGACGACACCTGAGTCCTTTGCAGTCCTCTTGTCTGCCTCTGAGGTTGAAATGAGAGCGGTCCCTGTCATCATGAGCCATGTCTGAAAGAATTATTCACATTCCCTACGAGAATAGACGGGTGAAATAGCAAAAGGTGTGTCTTCCTTTGGAGCATGGACGGGTTCAAAGCCCACCTCATACCACTAAGTATTTTGCTGAACACTAGCAGTTGTGTGTGCGGCCTGTGTTTCGGTGATTTTTGTGTCGTGTGTGGGGGTGTGTGTGTGTGTGTGTGTCTGTGTCTGTGTGTGTGTGTGTCTGTATTTCTGTCTCCATTCCTGAGCAGCAAATCTTTCTTCCTCTTTTAGCATGTTACTCACAACTGTGGATGAAGACCAGCACTCCTGAAAACACAATCCATGTATGGTTGAAGGAAATTTTCTTGGTGATGAGTGAGAGGTTGGTGACTGAAACCAGCTCATTTCCCATTGACCACAGAGGTCACATCACTCAGGTGAGAAGCAAAGTGAGAATTTGAACCAGGCACATTCTCCTTAGAGACAACGGGCCAAAGACAGGTCCGATGGAATCGAATGTCTTTTCATGTTGACATCCATCCCGTCAAGCCCTCTTTAAGCCATTGAAGTGTCACATTGGGCCTGGGGGAGGCGGTGCACCCTGTGAAATTACACGTCCGAAGATCTGGATTTGATTTCCAGCCCTCTGCCAGTCAGTCTGCCAGGCACTTTTATGTGACAAGCCTTAGGCGAGTCCCTTTCTGTCTCTGATTCCCGATTCCTTCACAGGGATTTATGTGGGCCTTAACGCCCACTGGGAAAAGATCCCTCTGCCAGCTCAGTGCCTGCTTTCTTGGTTTGACTTGTCAATCTGGACTTGAATACACCTTTGGTTTTGGATTGACTCTATTACCTCTCCTAGAAATTAACACACAAAACTGACAGCTGATTGACAAGATGAGAAGCAGTTTTCCAAAATTCAAATTGAACTTAATCCTTTCTTCCTAAAAGAATGCTCAAATCAAGGGGACACAGCTCACTCGTTTTGACTTCATGAGCTATGGCAGGTAGAGACAACTTTTTGAAAATACACAGCTAAAACTGTCCGTGCTTTGAATGCTAGACAAGTTTTTCAGAATACACAGCTAAAACGGTCCCCTCTTTAAGTGCTAAAGCACTTAAAGTTGTGTGCTCTTCAAAGAGAAAGCTACTTTTGCTGTGTCTTTGGGTTCGAGGGGAAATGGGAGTCCTCTTCAGTCAGCAGGGACGACACCTGAGTCCTCTGCAGTCCTATTGTCTGCCTCTGAGTGTGAAATGAGAGTGATCCCTGTCATCATGCGCCATGTCTGAAAGAATTATTCACATTCCCTACGAAAATAGACGGGTGAAATAGCAAAAGGTGTGTCTTCCTTTGGAGCATGGACGGTTTCAAAGCCCACCTCATACCACTAAGTATTTTGCTGAACACGAGCAGTTGTGTGTGCGGCCTGTGTTTGGGTGATTTTTTTGTCGTGTGAGTGTGTGTGTGTGTGTGTGTGTGTGTCTGTGTGTGTGTGTCTGTATTTCTGTCTCCATTCCTGAGCAGCAAATCTTTTTTCCTCTTTTAGCATGTTACTCACAACTGTGGATGAAGCCCAGCACTCCTGAAAACACAATCCATGTATGGTTGAAGGAAATTTTCTTGGTGATGAGTGAGAGGTTGGTGACTGAAACCAGCTCATTTCCCATTGACCACTGAGGTCACATCTCTCAGGTGAGAAGCAAACGGAGAATTTGAACCAGGCACATTCTCCTTAGAGACAATGGGCCAAAGACAGTTCCGATGGAATCGAATGTCTTTTCATGTTGACATCCATCCCGTCAAGCCCTCGTTAAGCCATTGAAGTGTCACATTGGGCCTGAAGGAGGCGGTGCACCCTGTGAAATTACACGTCTGAAGATTTGGATTTGATTTCCAGCCCTCTGCCAGTCAGTCTGCCAGGCACTTTCATGTGACAAGCCTTAGGCGAGTCCCTTTCTGTCTCTGATTCCCGATTCCTTCACAGGGATTTATGTGGGCCTTAACGCCCACTGGGAAATGATCCCTCTGCCAGCTCAGTGCCTGCTATCTTGGTTTGACTTGTCAACCTGGACTTGAATACACCTTTGGTTTTGGATTGACTCTATTACCTCTCCTAGAAATTAACACACAAAACTGACAGCTGATTGACAAGATGAGAAGCAGTTTTCCAAAATTCAAATTGAACTTAATCCTTTCTTCCTAAAAGAATGCTCAAATCAAGGGGACACAGCTCACTCGTTTTGACTTCATGAGCTATGGCAGGTAGAGACAACTTTTTGAAAATACACAACTAAAACTGTCCGTGCTTTGAATGCTAGACATGTTTTTCAGAATACACAGCTAAAACTGTCCCCGCATTAAGTGTTAAAGCACTTAAAGCGGGGACCGTTTTAGCTGTGTATTTTGAAAAATTTGTGTTCTCTTCAAAGAGAAAGCTACTTTTGCTCTGTCTTTGGGTTCGAGGGGAAATGGGAGTCCTCTTCAGTCAGCAGGGACGACAGCTGAGTCCTTTGGAGTCCTCTTGTCTGCCTCTGAGGGTGAAATGAGAGTGGTCCCTGTCATCATGAGCCATGTCTGAAAGAATTATTCACATTCCCTACGAGAATAGACGGGTGAAATAGCAAAAGGTGTGTCTTCCTTTGGAGCATGGACGGGTTCAAAGCCCACCTCATACCACTAAGTATTTTGCTGAACACGAGCAGTTGTGTGTGCGGCCTGTGTTTGGGTGATTTTTGTGTGATGTTTGTGTGTGTGTGTGTGTGTGTGTGTGTGTCTGTGTGTCTGTGTGTGTGTGTCTGTATTTCTGTCTCCATTCCTGAGCAGCAAATCTTTTTTCCTCTTTTAGCATGTTACTCACAACTGTGGATGAAGCCCAGCACTCCTGAAAACACAATCCATGTATGGTTGAAGGAAATTTTCTTGGTGATGAGTGAGAGGTTGGTGACTGAAACCAGCTCATTTCCCATTGACCACTGAGGTCAAATCTCTCAGGTGAGAAACAAAGTGAGAATTTGAACCAGGCACATTCTCCTTAGAGACAATGGGCCAAAGACAGGTCCGATGGAATCGAATGTCTTTTCATGTTGACATCCATCCCGTCAAGCCCTCGTTAAGCCATTGAAGTGTCACATTGGGCCTGGGGGAGGCGGTGCACCCTGTGAAATTACACGTCCGAAGATTGGGATTTGATTTCCAGCCCTCTGCCAGTCAGTCTGCCAGGCACTTTCATGTGACAAGCCTTAGGCGAGTCCCTTTCTGTCTCTGATTCCCGATTCCTTCACAGGGATTTAGGTGGGCCTTAACGCCCACTTTGAAAGATCCCTCTGCCAGCTCAGTGCCTGCTTTCTTGGTTTGACTTGTCAATCTGGACTTGAATACACCTTTGGTTTTGGATTGACTCTATTACCTCTCCTAGAAATTAACACACAAAACTGACAGCTGATTGACAAGATGAGAAGCAGTTTTCCAAAATTCAAATTGAACTTAATCCTTTCTTACTAAAAGAATGCTCAAATCAAGGGGACACAGCTCACTCGTTTTGACTTCATGAGCTATGGCAGGTAGAGACAACTTTTTGAAAATACACAGCTAAAACTGTCCGTGCTTTGAATGCTAGACATGTTTTTCAGAATACACAGCTAAAACGGTCCCCGCTTTAAGTGCTAAACCACTTAAAGCGGGGACCGTTGTAGCTGTGTATTTTGAAAAGGTTGTGTGCTCTTCAAAGAGAAAGCTACTTTTGCTGTGTCTTTGGGTTCGAGGGGAAATGGGAGTCCTCTTCAGTCAGCACGATGACACCTGAGTCCTTTGCAGTCCTCTTGTCTGCCTCTGAGGGTGAAATGAGAGTGTTCCCTGTCATCATGAGCCATGTCTGAAAGAATTATTCACATTCCCTACGAGAACAGACGGGTGAAATAGCAAAAGGTGTGTCTTCCTTTGGAGCATGGACGGGTTCAAAGCCCACCTCATACCACTAAGTATTTTGCTGAAAACGAGCAGTTGTGTGTGCGGCCTGTGTTTGGGTGATTTTTGTGTCATGTGTGTTTGTGTGTGTGTGTGTGTGTGTGTGTGTGTGTCTGTGTGTGTGTGTCTGTATTTCTGTCTCCATTCCTGAGCAGCAAATATTTTTTCCTCTTTTAGCATGTTACTCACAACTGTGGATGAAGCCCAGCACTCCTGAAAACACAATCCATGTATGGTTGAAGGAAATTTTCTTGGTGATGAGTGAGAGGTTGGTGACTGAAACCAGCTCATTTCCCATTGACCACTGAGGTCACATCTCTCAGGTGAGAAGCAAAGTGAGAATTTGAACCAGGCATATTCTCCTTAGAGACAACGGGCCAAAGACAGGTCCGATGGAATCGAATGTCTTTTCATGTTGACATCCATCCCGTCAAGCCCTCGTTAAGCCATTGAAGTGTCACATTGGGCCTGGGGGAGGCGGTGCACCCTGTGAAATTACACGTCCGAAGATTTGGATTTGATTTCCAGCCCTCTGCCAGTCAGTCTGCCAGGCACTTTCATGTGACAAGCCTTAGGCGAGTCCCTTTCTGTCTCTGATTCCCGATTCCTTCACAGGGATTTATGTGGGCCTTAACGCCCACTGGGAAAAGATCCCTCTGCCAGCTCAGTGCCTGCTTTCTTTGTTTGACTTGTCAATCTGGACTTGAATACACCTTTGGTTTTGGATTGACTCTATTACCTCTCCTAGAAATTAACACACAAAACTGACAGCTGATTGACAAGATGAGAAGCAGTTTTCAAAAATTCAAATGGAACTTAATCCTTTCTTACTAAAAGAATGCTCAAATCAAGGGGACACAGCTCACTCGTTTTGACTTCATGAGCTATGGCAGGTAGAGACAACTTTTTGAAAATACACAGCTAAAACTGTCCGTGCTTTGAATGCCAGACATGTTTTTCAGAATACACAGCAAAAACGGTCCCCGCTTAAAGTGCTAAAGCACTTAAAGCGGGGACCGTTTTAGCTGTGTATTTTGAAAAAGTTGTGTGCTCTTCAAAGATAAAGGTAATTTTGCTGTGTGTTTTGGTTCGAGGGGAAATGGGAGTCCTCTTCAGTCAGCAGGGACGACACCTGAGTCCTTTGCAGTCCTCTTGTCTGCCTCTGAGGGTGAAATGAGAGTGGTCCCTGTCATCATGAGCCATGTCTGAAAGAATTATTCACATTCCCTACGAGAATAGACGGGTGAAATAGCAAAAGGTGTGTCTTCCTTTGGAGCATGGACGGGTTCAAAGCCCAGCTCATACCACTAAGTATTTTGCTGAACACGAGCAGTTGTGTGTGCGGCCTGTGTTTGGGTGATTTTTGTGTGATGTTCGTGTGTGTGTGTGTGTGTGTGTGTGTCTGTGTGTCTGTGTGTGTGTGTCTGTATTTCTGTCTCCATTCCTGAGCAGCAAATCTTTTTTCCTCTTTTAGCATGTTACTCACAACTGTGGATGAAGCCCAGCACTCCTGAAAACACAATCCATGTATGGTTGAAGGAAATTTTCTTGGTGATGATTGAGAGGTTGGTGACAGAAACCAGCTCATTTCCCATTGACCACTGAGGTCACATCTCTCAGGTGAGAAACAAAGTGAGAATTTGAACCAGGCACATTCTCCTTAGAGACAATGGGCCAAAGACAGGTCCGATGGAATCGAATGTCTTTTCATGTTGACATCCATCCCGTCAAGCCCTCGTTAAGCCATTGAAGTGTCACATTGGGCCTAGGGGAGGCGGTGCACCCTGTGAAATTACACGTCCGAAGATTGGGATTTGATTTCCAGCCCTCTGCCAGTCAGTCTGCCAGGCACTTTCATGTGACAAGCCTTAGGCGAGTCCCTTTCTGTCTCTGATTCCCGATTCCTTCACAGGGATTTATGTGGGCCTTAACGCCCACTGTGAAAGATCCCTCTGCCAGCTCAGTGCCTGCTTTCTTGGTTTGACTTGTCAATCTGGACTTGAATACACCTTTGGTTTTGGATTGACTCTATTACCTCTCCTAGAAATTAACACACAAAACTGACAGCTGATTGACAAGATGAGAAGCAGTTTTCCAAAATTCAAATTGAACTTAATCCTTTCTTACTAAAAGAATGCTCAAATCAAGGGGACACAGCTCACTCGTTTTGACTTCATGAGCTATGGCAGGTAGAGACAACTTTTTGAAAATACACAGCTAAAACTGTCGTGCTTTGAATGTTAGACATGTTTTTCAGAATACACAGCTAAAGCGGGGACCGTTTTAGCTGTGTATTTTGAAAAAGTTGTGTGCTCTTCAAAGAGAAAGCTACTTTTGCTGTGTCTTTGGGTTCGAAGGGAAATGGGAGTCCTCTTCAGTCATCTGGGATGACACCTGAGTCCTTTGCAGTCCTCCTGTCTGCCTCTGAGGGTGAAAAGAGAGTGGTCCCTGTCATCATGAGCCATGTTTGAAAAAATTATTAACATTCCCTACGACAATAGACGGGTGAAATAGCAAAAGGTGTGTCTTCTTTTGGAGCATGGACGGGTTCAAAGCCCACCTCATACCACTAAGTATTTTGCTGAACACGAGCAGTTGTGTGTGCGGCCTGTGTTTGGGTGATTTTTGTGTCATGTGCGTGTGTGTGTGTGTGTGTGTGTGTCTGTGTGTGTGTGTCTGTATTTCTGTCTCCATTCCTGAGCAGCAAATCTTTTTTCCTCTTTTAGCATGTTACTCACAACTGTGGATGAAGCCCAGCACTCTTGAAAACACAATCCATGTATGGTTGAAGGAAATTTTCTTGGTGATGAGTGAGAGGTTGGTGACTGAAACCAGCTCATTTCCCATTGACCACTGAGGTCACATCTCTCAGGTGAGAAGCAAAGTGAGAATTTGAACCAGGCACATTCTCCTTAGAGACAATGGGCCAAAGACAGGTCCGATGGAATCGAATGTCTTTTCATGTTGACATCCATCCCGTCAAGCCCTCGTTAAGCCATTGAAGTGTCACATTGGGCCTGGGGGAGGCGGTGCACCCTGTGAAATTACACGTCCGAAGATTTGGATTTGATTTCCAGCCCTCTGCCAGTCAGTCTGCCAGGCACTTTCATGTGAAAAGCCTTAGGCGAGTCCCTTTCTGTCTCTGATTCCCGATTCCTTCACAGGGATTTATGTGGGCCTTAACGCCCACTGGGAAAAGATCCCTCTGCCAGCTCAGTGCCTGCTTTCTTGGTTTGACTTGTCACTCTGGACTTGAATACACCTTTGGATTTGGATTGACTCCATTATCTCTCCTAGAAATTAACACACAAAACTGACAGCTGATTGACAAGATGAGAAGCAGTTTTCCAAAATTCAAATTGAACTTAATCCTTTCTTACTAAAAGAATGCTCAAATCAAGGGGACACAGCTCACTCGTTTTGACTTCATGAGCTATGGCAGGTAGAGACAACTTTTTGAAAATACAGAGCTAAAACTGTCCGTGCTTTGAATGCTAGACATGTTTTTCAGAATACAAAGCTAAAACGGTCCCCGCTTTAAGTGCTTTATTAGCTGTGTATTTTGAAAAAGTTGTGTGCTCTTCAAAGAGAAAGCTACTTTTGCTGTGTCTTTCGGTTCGAGGGGAAATGGGAGTCCTCTTCAGTCAGCAGGAACGACACCTGAGTCCTTTGCAGTCCTCCTATCTGCCTCTGAGGGTGAAATGAGAGTGGTCCCTGTCATCATGAGCCATGTCTGAAAGAATTATTCACATTCCCTACGAGAATAGACGGGTGAAATAGCAAAAGGTGTGTCTTCCTTTGGAGCATGGACGGGTTCAAAGCCCACCTCATACCACTAAATATTTTGCTGAACACGAGCAGTTGTGTGTGCGGCCTGTGTTTGGGTGATTTTTGTGTCATGTGCGTGTGTGTGTGTGTGTGTGTGTGTGTGTCTGTGTGTGTGTGTCTGTATTTCTGTCTCCATTCCTGAGCAGCAAATCTTTTTTCCTCTTTTAGCATGTTACTCACAACTGTGGATGAAGCCCAGCACTCCTGAAAACACAATCCATGTATGGTTGGAGGAAATTTTCTTGGTGATGAGTGAGAGGTTGGTGAATGAAACCAGCTCATTTCCCATTAACCACTGAGGTCACATCTCTCAGGTGAGAAGCAAAGTGAGAATTTGAACCAGGCACATTCTCCTTAGAGACAATGGGCCAAAGACAGGTCCGATGGAATCGAATGTCTTTTCATGTTGACATCCATCCCGTCAAGCCCTCGTTAAGCCATTGAAGTGTCACATTGGGCCTGGGGGAGGCGGTGCACCCTGTGAAATTACACGTCCGAAGATTTGGATTTGATTTCCAGCCCTCTGCCAGTCACTCTGCCAGGCAATTTCATGTGACAAGCCTTAGGCGAGTCCCTTTCTGTCTCTGATTCCCGATTCTTTCACAGGGATTTATGTGGGACTTAACGCCCACTGGGAAAAGATCCCTCTGCCAGCTCAGTGCCTGCTTTCTTGGTTTGACTTGTCACTCTGGACTTGAATACACCTTTGGTTTTGGATTGACTCTATTACCTCTCCTAGAAATTAACACACAAAACTGACAGCTGATTGACTAGATGAGAAGCAATTTTCCAAAATTCAAATTGAACTTAATCCTTTCTTACTAAAAGAATGCTCAAATCAAGGGGACACAGCTCACTCGTTTTGACTTCATGAGCTATGGCAGGTAGAGACAACTTTTTGAAAATACACAGCTAAAAGTGTCCGTGCTTTGAATGCTAGACATGTTTTTCAGAATACACAGCTAAAATGGTCCCCGCTTTAAGTGCTTTATTAGCTGTGTATTTTGAAAAAGTTGTGTGCTCTTCAAAGAGAAAGCTACTTTTGCTGTTTCTTTGGGTCCGAGGGGAAATGGGAGTCCTCTTCAGTCAGCAGGGACGACACCTGAGTCCTTTGCAGTCCTCTTGTCTGCCTCTGAGGGTGAAATGAGAGTGGTCCCTGTCATCATGAGCCATGTCTGAAAGAATTATTCACATTCCCTACGAGAATAGACGGGTGAAATAGCAAAAGGTGTGTCTTCCTTTGGAGCATGGACGGGTTCAAAGCCCACCTCATACCACTAAGTATTTTGCTGAACAGGAGCAGTTGTGTGTGCGGCCTGTGTTTGGGTGATTTTTGTGTCATGTGTGTGTGTGTGTGTGTGTGTGTGTGTGTGTGTGTTTGTGTGTGTGTGTCTGTATTTCTGTCTCCATTCCTGAGCAGCAAATCTTTTTTCCTCTTTTAGCATGTTACTCACAACTGTGGATAAAGCCCAGCACTCCTCAAAACACAATCCATGCATGGTTGAATGAAATTTTCTTGGCGATGAGTGAGAGGTTGGTGACTGAAACCAGCTCACTTCCCATTGACCACTGAGTTCACATCTCTCAGGTGAGAAGCAAAGTGAGAATTTGAACCAGGCACATTCTCCTTAGAGACAATGGGCCAAAGACAGGTCCGATGGAATCGAATGTCTTTTCATGTTGACATCCATCCCGTCAAGCCCTCGTTAAGACATTGAAGTGTCACATTGGGCCTAGGGGAGGCGGTGCATCCTGTGAAATTACACGTCCGAAGATTTGGATTTGATTTCCAGCCCTCTGCCAGTCAGTCTGCCAGGCACTTTCATGTGACAAGCCTTAGGCGAGTCCCTTTCTGTCTCTGATTCCCGATTCCTTCACAGGGATTTATGTGGGCCTTAACGCCCACTGGGAAAAGATCCCTCTGCCAGCTCAGTGCCTGCTTTCTTGGTTTGACTTGTCAATCTGGACTTGAATACACCTTTGGTTTTGGATTGACTCTATTACCTCTCCTAGAAATTAACACACAAAACTGACAGCTGATTGACAAGATGAGAAGCAGTTTTCCAAAATTCAAATTGAACTTAATCCTTTCTTCCTAAAAGAATGCTCAAATCAAGGGGACACAGCTCACTCGTTTTGACTTCATGAGCTATGGCAGGTAGAGACAACTTTTTGAAAATACACAGCTAAATCTGTCCGTGCTTTGAATGCTAGACATGTTTTTCAGAATACACAGCTAAAACGGTCCCCGCTTTAAGTGCTGAAGCACTTAAAGCGGGGACCGTTTTAGCTGTGTATTTTGAAAAAGTTGTGTGCTCTTCAAAGAGAAAGCTACTTTTGCTGTGTCTTTGGGTTCGAGGGGAAATGGCAGTCCTCTTCAGTCAGCACGATGACACCTGAGTCCTTTGCAGTCCTCTTGTCTGCCTCTGAGGGTGAAATGAGAGTGTTCCCTGTCATCATGAGCCATGTCTGAAAGAATTATTCACATTCCCTACGAGAACAGACGGGTGAAATAGCAAAAGGTGTGTCTTCCTTTGGAGCATGGACGGGTTCAAAGCCCACCTCATACCACTAAGTATTTTGCTGAAAACGAGCAGTTGTGTATGCGGCCTGTGTTTGGGTGATTTTTGTGTCATGTGTGTTTGTGTGTGTGTGTGTGTGTGTGTGTGTGTGTGTCTGTGTGTGTGTGTCTGTATTTCTGTCTCCATTCCTGAGCAGCAAATCTTTTTTCCTCTTTTAGCATGTTACTCACAAATGTGGATGAAGCCCAGCACTCCTGAAAACACAATCCATGTATGGTTGAAGGAAATTTTCTTGGTGATGAGTGAGAGGTTGGTGACTGAAACCAGCTCATTTCCCATTGACCACTGAGGTCACATCTCTCAGGTGAGAAGCAAAGTGAGAATTTGAACCAGGCATATTCTCCTTAGAGACAACGGGCCAAAGACAGGTCCGATGGAATCGAATGTCTTTTCATGTTGACATCCATCCCGTCAAGCCCTCGTTAAGCCATTGAAGTGTCACATTGGGCCTGGGGGAGGCGGTGCACCCTGTGAAATTACACGTCCGAAGATTTGGATTTGATTTCCAGCCCTCTGCCAGTCAGTCTGCCAGGCACTTTCATGTGACAAGCCTTAGGCGAGTCCCTTTCTGTCTCTGATTCCCGATTCCTTCACAGGGATTTATGTGGGCCTTAACGCCCACTGGGAAAAGATCCCTCTGCCAGCTCAGTGCCTGCTTTCTTGGTTTGACTTGTCAATCTGGACTTGAATACACCTTTGGTTTTGGATTGACTCTATTACCTCTCCTAGAAATTAACACACAAAACTGACAGCTGATTGACAAGATGAGAAGCAGTTTTCCAAAATTCAAATGGAACTTAATCCTTTCTTACTAAAAGAATGCTCAAATCAAGGGGACACAGCTCACTCGTTTTGACTTCATGAGCTATGGCAGGTAGAGACAACTTTTTGAAAATACACAGCTAAAACTGTCCGTGCTTTGAATGCCAGACATGTTTTTCAGAATACACAGCAAAAACGGTCCCCGCTTAAAGTGCTAAAGCACTTAAAGCGGGGACCGTTTTAGCTGTGTATTTTGAAAAAGTTGTGTTCTCTTCAAAGATAAAGGTAATTTTGCTGTGTGTTTTGGTTCGAGGGGAAATGGGAGTCCTCTTCAGTCAGCAGGGACGACACCTGAGTCCTTTGCAGTCCTCTTGTCTGCCTCTGAGGGTGAAATGAGAGTGGTCCCTGTCATCATGAGCCATGTCTGAAAGAATTATTCACATTCCCTACGAGAACAGACGGGTGAAATAGCAAAAGGTGTGTCTTCCTTTGGAGCATGGACGGGTTCAAAGCCCACCTCATACCACTAAGTATTTTGCTGAACACGAGCAGTTGTGTGTGCGGCCTGTGTTTGGGTGATTTTTGTGTGATGTTTGTGTGTGTGTGTGTGTGTGTGTGTGTCTGTGTGTCTGTGTGTGTGTGTCTGTATTTCTGTCTCCATTCCTGAGCAGCAAATCTTTTTTCCTCTTTTAGCATGTTACTCACAACTGTGGATGAAGCCCAGCACTCCTGAAAACACAATCCATGTATGGTTGAAGGAAATTTTCTTGGTGATGAGTGAGAGGTTGGTGACTGAAACCAGCTCATTTCCCATTGACCACTGAGGTCACATCTCTCAGGTGAGAAACAAAGTGAGAATTTGAACCAGGCACATTCTCCTTAAAGACAATGGGCCAAAGACAGGTCCGATGGAATCGAATGTCTTTTCATGTTGACATCCATCCCGTCAAGCCCTCGTTAAGCCATTGAAGTGTCACATTGGGCCTAGGGGAGGCGGTGCACCCTGTGAAATTACACGTCCGAAGATTTGGATTTGATTTCCAGTTCTCTGCCAGTCAGTCTGCCAGGCACTTTCATGTGACAAGCCTTAGGCGAGTCCCTTTCTGTCTCTGATTCCCGATTCCTTCACAGGGATTTAGGTGGGCCTTAACGCCCACTTTGAAAGATCCCTCTGCCAGCTCAGTGCCTGCTTTCTTGGTTTGACTTGTCAATCTGGACTTGAATACACCTTTGGTTTTGGATTGACTCTATTACCTCTCCTAGAAATTAACACACAAAACTGACAGCTGATTGACAAGATGAGAATCAGTTTTCCAAAATTCAAATTGAACTTAATCCTTTCTTACTAAAAGAATGCTCAAATCAAGGGGACACAGCTCACTCGTTTTGACTTCATGAGCTATGGCAGGTAGAGACAACTTTTTGAAAATACACAGCTAAAACTGTCGTGCTTTGAATGTTAGACATGTTTTTCAGAATACACAGCTAAAGCGGGGACCGTTTTAGCTGTGTATTTTGAAAAAGTTGTGTGCTCTTCAAAGAGAAAGCTACTTTTGCTGTGTCTTTGGGTTCGAAGGGAAATGGGAGTCCTCTTCAGTCATCTGGGATGACACCTGAGTCCTTTGCAGTCCTCCTGTCTGCCTCTGAGGGTGAAAAGAGAGTGGTCCCTGTCATCATGAGCCATGTTTGAAAGAATTATTAACATTCCCTACGAGAATAGACGGGTGAAATAGCAAAAGGTGTGTCTTCTTTTGGAGCATGTACGGGTTCAAAGCCCACCTCATACCACTAAGTATTTTGCTGAACACGAGCAGTTGTGTGTGCGGCCTGTGTTTGGGTGATTTTTGTGTCATGTGCGTGTGTGTGTGTGTGTGTGTGTGTGTGTGTCTGTGTGTGTGTGTCTGTATTTCTGTCTCCATTCCTGAGCAGCAAATCTTTTTTCCTCTTTTAGCATGTTACTCAAAACTGTGGATGAAGCCCAGCACTCTTGAAAACACAATCCATGTATGGTTGAAGGAAATTTTCTTGGTGATGAGTGAGAGGTTGGTGACTGAAACCAGCTCATTTCCCATTGACCACTGAGGTCACATCTCTCAGGTGAGAAGCAAAGTGAGAATTTGAACCAGGCACATTCTCCTTAGAGACAATGGGCCAAAGACAGGTCCGATGGAATCGAATGTCTTTTCATGTTGACATCCATCCCGTCAAGCCCTCGTTAAGCCATTGAAGTGTCACATTGGGCCTGGGGGAGGCGGTGCACCCTGTGAAATTACACGTCCGAAGATTTGGATTTGATTTCCAGCCCTCTGCCAGTCAGTCTGCCAGGCACTTTCATGTGACAAGCCTTAGGCGAGTCCCTTTCTGTCTCTGATTCCCGATTCCTTCACAGGGATTTATGTGGGCCTTAACGCCCACTGGGAAAAGATCCCTCTGCCAGCTCAGTGCCTGCTTTCTTGGTTTGACATGTCACTCTGGACTTGAATACACCTTTGGTTTTGGATTGACTCCATTATCTCTCCTAGAAATTAACACACAAAACTGACAGCTGATTGACAAGATGAGAAGCAGTTTTTCAAAATTCAAATTGAACTTAATCCTTTCTTACTAAAAGAATGCTCAAATCAAGGGGACACAGCTCACTCGTTTTGACTTCATGAGCTATGGCAGGTAGAGACAACTTTTTGAAAATACAGAGCTAAAACTGTCCGTGCTTTGAATGCTAGACATGTTTTTCAGAATACAAAGCTAAAACGGTCCCCGCTTTAAGTGCTTTATTAGCTGTGTATTTTGAAAAAGTTGTGTGCTCTTCAAAGAAAAAGCTACTTTTGCTGTGTCTTTCGGTTCGAGGGGAAATGGGAGTCCTCTTCAGTCAGCAGGAACGACACCTGAGTCCTTTGCAGTCCTCCTATCTGCCTCTGAGGGTGAAATGAGAGTGGTCCCTGTCATCATGAGCCATGTCTGAAAGAATTATTCACATTCCCTACGAGAATAGACGGGTGAAATAGCAAAAGGTGTGTCTTCCTTTGGAGCATGGACGGGTTCAAAGCCCACCTCATACCACTAAATATTTTGCTGAACACGAGCAGTTGTGTGTGCGGCCTGTGTTTGGGTGATTTTTGTGTCATGTGCGTGTGTGTGTGTGTTTGTGTGTGTGTGTGTCTGTGTGTGTGTGTCTGTATTTCTGTCTCCATTCCTGAGCAGCAAATCTTTTTTCCTCTTTTAGCATGTTACTCACAACTGTGGATGAAGCCCAGCACTCCTGAAAACACAATCCATGTATGGTTGGAGGAAATTTTCTTGGTGATGAGTGAGAGGTTGGTGAATGAAACCAGCTCATTTCCCATTAACCACTGAGGTCACATCTCTCAGGTGAGAAGCAAAGTGAGAATTTGAACCAGGCACATTCTCCTTAGAGACAATGGGCCAAAGACAGGTCCGATGGAATCGAATGTCTTTTCATGTTGACATCCATCCCGTCAAGCCCTCGTTAAGCCATTGAAGTGTCACATTGGGCCTGGGGGAGGCGGTGCACCCTGTGAAATTACACGTCCGAAGATTTGGATTTGATTTCCAGCCCTCTGCCAGTCAGTCTGCCAGGCACTTTCATGTGACAAGCCTTAGGCGAGTCCCTTTCTGTCTCTGATTCCCGATTCTTTCACAGGGATTTATGTGGGACTTAACGCCCACTGGGAAAAGATCCCTCTGCCAGCTCAGTGCCTGCTTTCTTGGTTTGACTTGTCACTCTGGACTTGAATACACCTTTGGTTTTGGATTGACTCTATTACCTCTCCAAGAAATTAACACACAAAACTGACAGCTGATTGACTAGATGAGAAGCAATTTTCCAAAATTCAAATTGAACTTAATCCTTTCTTACTAAAAGAATGCTCAAATCAAGGGGACACAGCTCACTCGTTTTGACTTCATGAGCTATGGCAGGTAGAGACAACTTTTTGAAAATACACAGCTAAAACTGTCCGTGCTTTGAATGCTAGACATGTTTTTCAGTTTTAAGTGCTTTAGCACTTAAAGCGGGACCGTTTTAGCTGTGTATTTTGAAAAAGTTGTGTGCTCTTCAAAGAGAAAGCTACTTTTGCTGTGTTTTTGGGTTCGAGGGGAAATAGGAGTCCTCTTCAGTCAGCAGGGACGACACCTGAGTCCTTTGCAGTCCTCTTGTCTGCCTTTGAAGGTGAAATGAGAGTGGTCCCTGTCATCATGAGCCATGTCTGAAAGAATTATTCACATTCCCTACGAGAATAGATGGGTGAAATAGCGAAATTTGTGTCTTCCTTTGGAGCATGGACGGGTTCAAAGCCCACCTCATACCACTAAGTATTTTGCTGAACACGAGCAGTTGTGTGTGCGGCCTGTGTTTGGGTGACTTTTGTGTCATGTGTGTGTGTGTGAGTGTGTGTGTGTGTGTGTGTGTCTGTGTGTGTGTGTCTGTATTTCTGTCTCCATTCCTGAGCAGCAAATCTTTTTTCCTCTTTTAGCATGTTACTCACAACTCTGGATGAAGCCCAGCACTCCTGAAAACACAATCCATGTATGGTTGAAGGAAATTTTCTTGGTGATGAGTGAGAGGTTGGTGACAGAAACCAGCTCATTTCCCATTGACCACTGAGATCACATCTCTCAGGTGAGAAGCAAAGTGAGAATTTGAACCCGGCACATTCTCCTTAGAGACAATGGGCCAAAGACAGGTCCGATGGAATCGAATGTCTTTTCATGTTGACATCCATCCCGTCAAGCCCTTGTTAAGCCATTGAAGTGTCACATTGGGCCTGGGGGAGGCGGTGCACCCTGTGAAATTACACGTCCGAAGATTTGGATTTGATTTCCAGCCCTCTGCCAGTCAGTCTGCCAGGCACTTTCATGTGACAAGCCTTAGGCGAGTCCCTTTCTGTCTCTGATTCCCGATTCCTTCACAGGGATTTATGTGGGCCTTAACGCCCACTGGGAAAAGATCCCTCTGCCAGCTCAGTGCCTGCTTTCTTGGTTTGACTTGTCAATCTGGACTTGAATACACCTTTGGTTTTGGATTGACTCTATAACCTCTCCTAGAAATTAACACACAAAACTGACAGCTGATTGACAAGATGAGAAGCAGTTTTCCAAAATTCAAATTGAACTTAATCCTTTCTTACTAAAAGAATGCTCAAATCAAGGGGACACAGCTCACTCGTTTTGACTTCATGAGCTATGGCAGGTAGAGAAAACTTTTTGAAAATACACAGCTAAAACTTTTCGTGCTTTGAATGCTAGACATGTTTTTCAGTTTTAAGTGCTAAAGCACTTAAAGCGGGGACCGTTTTAGGTGTGTATTTTGAAAAAGTTGTGTTCTCTTCAAAGAGAAAGCTACTTTTGCTGTGTCTTTGGGTTCGAGGGGAAATGGGAGTCCTCTTCAGTCAGCAGGGACAACACCTGAGTCCTTTGCAGTCGTCTTGTCTGCCTCTGAGGGTGAAATGAGAGTGGTCCCTGTCATCATGAGCCATGTTTGAAAGAATTATTCACATTCCCTACGAGAATAGACGGGTGAAATAGCAAAAGGTGCGTCTTCCTTTGGAGCATGGACGGGTTCAAAGCCCACCTCATACCACTAAGTATTTTGCTGAACACGAGCAGTTGTGTGTGCGGCCTGTGTTTGGGTGATTTTTGTGTCGTGTGTGTGTGTGTGTGTGTGTGTGTGTGTGTGTGTGTGTCTGTGTGTGTGTGTCTGTATTTCTGTCTCCATTCCTGAGCAGCAAATCTTTTTTCCTCTTTTAGCATGTTACTCACAACTGTGGATGAAGCCCAGCACTCCTGAAAACACAATCCATGTATGGTTGAAGGAAATTTTCTTGGTGATGAGTGAGAGGTTGGTGACTGAAACCAGCTCATTGCCCATTGACCACTGAGGACACATCTCTCAGGTAAGAAGCAAAGTGAGAATTTGAACCAGGCACATTCTCCTTAGAGACAATGGGCCAAAGACAGGTCCGATGGAATCGAATGTCTTTTCATGTTGACATCCATCCCGTCAAGCCCTCGTTAAGCCATTGAAGTGTCACATTGGCCTGGGGGAGGCGGTGCACCCTGTGAAATTACACGTCCGAAGATTTGGATTTGATTTCCAGCCCTCTGCCAGTCAGTCTGCCAGGCACTTTCATGTGACAAGCCTTAGGCGAGTCCCTTTCTGTCTCTGATTCCCGATTCCTTCACAGGGATTTATGTGGGCCTTAACGCCCACTGGGAAAAGATCCCTCTGCCAGCTCAGTGCCTGCTTTCTTGGTTTGACTTGTCAATCTGGACTTGAATACACCTTTGGTTTTGGATTGACTCTATTACCTCTCCTAGAAATTAACACACAAAACTGACAGCTGATTGACAAGATGAGAAGCAGTTTTCCAAAATTCAAATTGAACTTAATCCTTTCTTCCGAAAAGAATGCTCAAATCACGGGGACACAGCTCACTCGTTTTGACTTCATGAGCTATGGCAGGTAGAGACAACTTTTTGAAAATACACAGCTAAAACTGTCCGTGCTTTGAATGCTAGACATGTTTTTCAGAATACACAGCTAAAGCGGGGACCGTTTTAGCTGTGTATTTTGAAAAAGTTGTGTGCTCTTCAAAGAGAAAGCTACTTTTGCTGTGTCTTTGGGTTCGAGGGGAAATGGGAGTCCTCTTCAGTCAGCAGGGACGACACCTGAGTCCTTTGCAGTCCTCTTGTCTGCCTCTGAGGGTGAAATGAGAGTGGTCCCTGTCATCATGAGCCATGTCTGAAAGAATTATTCACATTCCGTACGAGAATAGATGGGTGAAATAGAAAAAGGTGTGTCTTCCTTTGGAGCATGGACAGGTTCAAAGCCCACCTCATACCACTAAGTATTTTGCTGAACACGAGCAGTTGTGTGTGCGGCCTGTGTTTGGGTGATTTTTGTGTCATGTTTGTGTGTGTGTGTGTGTGTGTGTGTGTGTGTCTGTGTGTGTGTGTCTGTATTTCTGTCTCCATTCCTGAGCAGCAAATCTTTTTTCCTCTTTTAGCATGTTACTCACAACTGTGGATGAAGCCCAGCACTCCTGAAAACACAATCCATGTATGGTTGAAGGAAATTTTCTTGGTGATGAGTGAGAGGTTGGTGACTGAAACCAGCTCATTTCCCATTGACCACTAAGGTCACATCTCTCAGGTGAGAAGCAAAGTGAGAATTTGAACCAGGCACATTCTCCTTAGAGACAATGGGCCAAAGACAGGTCCGATGGAATCGAATGTCTTTTCATGTTGACATCCATCCCGTCAAGCCCTCGTTAAGCCATTGAAGTGTCACATTGGGCCTGGGGGAGGCGGTGCCCCCTGTGAAATTACACGTCCGAAGATGTGGATTTGATTTCCAGTACTCTGCCAGTCAGTCTGCCAGGCACTTTCATGTGACAAGCCTTAGGCGAGTCCCTTTCTGTCTCTGATTCCCGATTCCTTCTCAGGGATTTATGCGGGCCTTAACGCCCACTGGGAAAAGATCCCTCTGCCAGCTCAGTGCCTGCTTTCTTGGTTTGACTTGTCAATCTGGACTTGAATACACCTTTGGTTTTGGATTGACTCTATTACCTCTCCTAGAAATTAACACACAAAACTGACAGCTGATTGACAAGATGAGAAGCAGTTTTCCAAAATTCAAATTGAACTTAATCCTTTCCTACTAAAAGAATGCTCAAATCAAACGGACACAGCTCACTCGTTTTGACTTCATGAGCTATGGCAGGTAGAGACAACTTTTTGAAAATACACAGCTAAAACTGTCCGTGCTTCGAATGCTAGACATGTTTTTCAGAATACACAGCTAAAACGGTCCCCGCTTTAAGTGCTAAAGCACTTAAAGCGGGGACCGTTTTAGCTGTGTATTTTGAAAAAGTTGTGTGCTCTTCAAAGAGAAAGCAACTTTTGCTGTGTCTCTGGGTTCGAGGGGAAATGGGAGTCCTCTTCAGTCAGCAGGGACGACACCTGAGTCCTTTGCAGTCCTCTTGTCTGCCTCTGAGGGTGAAATGAGAGTGGTCCCTGTCATCATGAGCCATGTCTGAAAGAACTATTCACATTCCCTACGAGAATAGACGGGTGAAATAGCAAAAGGTGTGTCTTCCTTTGGAACATGGACGGGTTCAAATCCCACCTCATACCACTAAGTATTTTGCTGAACACGAGCAGTTGTGTGTGCGGCCTGTGTTTGGGTGATTTTTGTGTCATGTGTGTGTGTGTGAGTGTGTGTGTGTGTTTGTGTGTGTGTGTCTGTGTGTGTGTGTCTGTATTTCTGTCTCCATTCCGGAGCAGCAAATCTTTTTTCCTCTTTTAGCATGTTACTCACAACTGTGGATGAAGCCCAGCACTCCTGAAAACACAATCCACGTATGGTTGAAGGAAATTTTCTTGGTGATGAGTGAGAGGTTGGTGACTGAAACCAGCTCATTTCACATTGACCACTGAGGTCACATCTCTCAGGTGAGAAGCAAAGTGAGAATTTGAACCAGGCACATTCTCCTTAGAGACAATGGGCCAAAGACTGGTCCGATGGAATCGAATGTCTTTTCATGTTGACATCCATCCCGTCAAGCCCTCGTTAAGTCATTGAAGTGTCACATTGGGCCTGGGGGAGGCGGTGCCCCCTGTGAAATTACACGTCCGAAGATTTGGATTTGATTTCCAGCCCTCTGCCAGTCAATCTGCCAGGCACTTTCATGTGACAAGCCTTAGGCGAGTCCCTTTCTGTCTCTGATTCCCGATTCCTTCACAGGGATTTATGTGGGCCTTAACGCCCACTGGGAAAAGATCCCTCTGCCAGCTCAGTGCCTGCTTTCTTGGTTTGACTTGTCAATCTGGACTTGAATACACCTTTGGTTTTGGATTGACTCTATTACCTCTGCTAGAAATTAACACACAAAACTGACAGCTGATTGACAAGATGAGAAACAGTTTTCCAAAATTCAAATTGAACTTAATACTTTCTTACTAAAAGAATGCTCAAATCAAGCGGACACAGCTCACTCGTTTTGACTTCATGAGCTATGGCAGGTAGAGACAACTTTTTGAAAATACACAGCTAAAACTGTCCGTGCTTTGAATGCTAGACATGTTTTTAAGAATACACAGCTAAAACGGTCCCCGCTTTAAATGCTTTAGCACTTAAAGCGGGGACCGTTTTAGCTGTGTATTTTGAAAAAGTTGTGTGCTCTTCAAAGAGAAAGCTACTTTTGCTGTGTCTCTTGGTTCGAGGGGAAATGGGAGTCCTCTTCAGTCAGCAGGGACGACACCTGAGTCCTTTGCAGTCCTCTTGTCTGCCTCTGATGGTGAAATGAGAGTGGTCCCTGTCATCATGAGCCATGTCTGAAAGAATTATTCACATTCCCTACGAGAATAGACGGGTGAAATAGCAAAAGGTGTGTCTTCCTTTGGAACATGGACGGGTTCAAAACCCACCTCATACCACTAAGTATTTTGCTGAACACGAGCAGTTGTGTGTGCGGCCTGTGTTTGGGTGATTTTTGTGTCATGTGTGTGTGTGTGAGTGTGTGTGTGTGTGTGTGTGTGTGTGTGTGTGTGTGTCTGTATTTCTGTCTCCATTCCGGAGCAGCAAATCTTTTTTCCTCTTTTAGCATGTTACTCACAACTGTGGATGAAGCCCAGCACTCCTGAAAACACAATCCATGTATGGTTGAAGGAAATTTTCTTGGTGATGAGTGAGAGGTTGGTGACTGAAACCAGCTCATTTCCCATTGACCACTGAGATCACATCTCTCAGGTGAGAAGCAAAGTGAGAATTTGAACCAGGCACATTCTCCTTAGAGACAATGGGCCAAAGACAGGTCCGATGGAATCGAATGTCTTTTCATGTTGACATCCATCCCGTCAAGCCCTCGTTAAGCCATTGAAGTGTCACATTGGGCCTGGGGGAGGCGGTGCACCCTGTGAAATTACACGTCCGAAGATTTGGATTTGATTTCCAGCCCTCTGCCAGTCAGTCTGCCAGGCACTTTCATGTGACAAGCCTTAGGCGAGTCCCTTTCTGTCTCTGATTCCCGATTCCTTCACAGGGATTTATGTGGGCCTTAACGCCCACTGGGAAAAGATCCCTCTGCCAGCTCAGTGCCTGCTTTCTTGGTTTGACTTGTCAATCTGGACTTGAATACACCTTTGGTTTTTTATTGACTCTATTACCTCTCCTAGAAATTAACACACAAAACTGACAGCTGATTGACAAGATGAGAAACAGTTTTCCAAAATTCAAATTGAACTTAATCCTTTCTTACTAAAAGAATGCTCAAATCAAGGGGACACAGCTCACTCGTTTTGACTTCATGAGCTATGGCAGGTAGAGACAACTTTTTGAAAATACACAGCTAAAACTGTCCGTGCTTTGAATGCTAGACATGTTTTTCAGAATACACAGCTAAAACGGTCCCCGGTTCAAGTGCTAAAGCACTTAAAGCGGGGACCGTTTTAGCTGTGTATTTTGAAAAATTTGTGTGCTCTTCAAAGAGAAAGCTACTTTTGCTGTGTCTTTGGGTTCGAGGGGAAATGGGAGTCCTCTTCAGTTAGCAGGGACGACACCTGATTCCTTTGCAGTCCTCTTGTCTGCCTCTGAGGGTGAAATGAGTGTGGTCCCTGTCATCATGAGCCATGTCTGAAAAAATTATTCACATTCCCTACGAGAATAGACGGGTGAAATAGCAAAAGGTGTGTCTTCCTTTGGAGCATGGACGGTTTCAAAGCCCACCTCATACCACTAAGTATTTTGCTGAACACGAGCAGTTGTGTGTGCGGCCTGTGTTTGGGTGATTTTTGTGTCATGTGTGTGTGTGTGTGTGTGTGTCTGTGTGTGTGTGTCTGTGTGTGTGTGTCTGTATTTCTGTCTCCATTCCTGAGCAGCAAATCTTTTTTCCTCTTTTAGCATTTTACTCACAACTGTGGATGAAGCCCAGCACTCCTGAAAACACAATCCATGTATGGTTGAAGGAAATTTTCTTGGTGATGAGTGAGAGTTTGGTGACTGAAACCAGCTCATTTCCCATTGACCACTGAGGTCGCATCTCTCAGGTAAGAAGCAAAGTGAGAATTTGAACCAGGCACATTCTCCTTAGAGACAATGGGCCCAAGACAAGTCCGATGGAATCGAATGTCTTTTCATGTTGACATCCATCCCCTCAAGTCCTCGTTAAGCCATTGAAGTGTCACATAGGGCCTGGGGGAGGCGGTGCACCCTTTGAAATTACACGTCCGAAGATTTGGATTTGATTTCAAGCCCTCTGCCAGTCAGTCTGCCAGGCACTTTCATGTGACAAGCCTTAGGCGAGTCCCTTTCTGTCTCTGATTCCCGATTCCTTCACAGGGATTTATGTGGGCCTTAACGCCCACTGGGAAAAGATCCCTCTGCCAGCTCAGTGCCTGCTTTCTTGCTTTGACTTGTCAATCTGGACTTGAATACACCTTTGGTTTTGGATTGACTCTATTACCTCTCCTAGAAATTAACACACAAAACTGACAGCTGATTGACAAGATGAGAAGCAGTTTTCCAAAATTCAAATTGAACTTAATCCTTTCTTACTAAAAGAATGCTCAAATCAAGGGGACACAGCTCACTCGTTTTGACTTCATGAGCTATGGCAGGTAGAGGCAACTTTTTGAAAATACACAGCTAAAACTGTCCGTGCTTTGAATGCTAGACATGTTTTTCAGAATACACAGCTTAAACGGTCCCCGCATAAGTGCTTTAGCAATTAAAGCGGTTACCGTTTTAGCTGTGTATTTTGAAAAATTGTGTGCTCTTCAAAGAGAAAGCTACTTTTGCTGTGTCTTTGGGTTCGAGGGGAAATGGGAGTCCTCTTCAGTCAGCAGGGACGACATCTGAGTCCTTTGCAGTCCTCTTGTCTGACTCTGAGGGTGAAATGAGAGTGGTCCCTGTCATCATGAGCCATGTCTGAAAGAATTATTCACATTCCCTACGAGAATAGACGGGTGAAATAGCAAAAGGTGTGTCTTCCTTTGGAGCATGGACGGGTTCAAATCCCACCTCATACCACTAAGTATTTTGCTGAGCACGAGCAGTTGTGTGTGCGGCCTGTGTTTGGGTGATTTTTGTGTGATGTTTGTGTGTGTGTGTCGTTGTGTGTGTGTGTGTCTGTGTGTCTGTGTGTGTGTGTCTGTATTTCTGTCTCCATTCCTGAGCAGCAAATCTTTTTTCTTCTTTTAGTATGTTACTCACAAATGTGGATGTAGCCCAGCACTCCTGAAAACACAATCCATGTATGGTTGAAGGAAATTTTCTTGGTGATGAGTGAGAGGTTGGTGACTGAAACCAGCTCATTTCCCATTGACCACTGAGGTCATATCTCTCAGGTGAGAAGCAAAGTGAGAATTTGAACCAGGCACATTCTCCTTAGAGACAATGGGCCAAAGACAGGTCCGATGGAATCGAATGTCTTTTCATGTTGACATGCATCCCGTCAAGCCCTCGTTAAGCCATTGAAGTGTCACATTGGGCCTGGGGGAGGCGGTGCACCCTGTGAAATTACACGTCCGAAGATTTGGATTTGATTTCCAGCCCTCTGCCAGTCAGTCTGCCAGGCACTTTCATGTGACAAGCCTAAGGCAAGTCCCTTTCTGTCTCTGATTCCCGATTCCTTCACAGGGATTTATGTGGGCCTTAACGCCCACTGGGAAAAGATCCCTCTGCCAGCTCAGTGCCTGCTTTCTTGGTTTGACTTGTTCAATCTGGACTTGAATACACCTTTGCTTTTGGATTGACTCTATTACCTCTCTGACAAATTAACACACAAAACTGACAGCTGATTGGCAAGATGAGAAGCAGTTTTCCAAAATTCAAATTGAACTTAATCCTTTCTTCCTAAAAGAATGCTCAAATCAAGGGGACACAGCTCACTCGTTTTGACTTCATGAGCTATGGCAGGTAGAGACAACTTTTTGAAAATACACAGCTAAAACTGTCCGTGCTTTGAATGCTAGACATGTTTTTCAGAATACACAGCTAAAACGGTCCCCGGTTCAAGTGCTAAAGCACTTAAAGCGGGGACCGTTTTAGCTGTGTATTTTGAAAAAGTTGTGTGCTCTTCAAAGAGAAAGCTACTTTTGCTGTGTCTTTGGGTTCGAGGGGAAATGGGAGTCCTCTTCAGTTAGCAGGGACGACACCTGATTCCTTTGCAGTCCTCTTGTCTGCCTCTGAGGGTGAAATGAGTGTGGTCCCTGTCATCATGAGCCATGTCTGAAAGAATTATTCACATTCCCTACGAGAATAGACGGGTGAAATAGCAAAAGGTGTGTCTTCCTTTGGAGCATGGACGGGTTCAAAGCCCACCTCATACCACTAAGTATTTTGCTGAACACGAGCAGTTGTGTGTGCGGCCTGTGTTTGGGTGATTTTTGTGTCATGTGTGTGTGTGTGTGTGTGTGTCTGTGTGTGTGTGTCTGTGTGTGTGTGTCTGTATTTCTGTCTCCATTCCTGAGCAGCAAATCTTTTTTCCTCTTTTAGCATGTTACTCACAACTGTGGATGAAGCCCAGCACTCCTGAAAACACAATCCATGTATGGTTGAAGGAAATTTTCTTGGTGATGAGTGAGAGTTTGGTGACTGAAACCAGCTCATTTCCCATTGACCACTGAGGTCGCATCTCTCAGGTAAGAAGCAAAGTGAGAATTTGAACCAGGCACATTCTCCTTAGAGACAATGGGCCAAAGACAAGTCCGATGGAATCGAATGTCTTTTCATGTTGACATCCATCCCCTCAAGCCCTCGTTAAGCCATTGAAGTGTCACATAGGGCCTGGGGGAGGCGGTGCACCCTTTGAAATTACACGTCCGAAGATTTGGATTTGATTTCAAGCCCTCTGCCAGTCAGTCTGCCAGGCACTTTCATGTGACAAGCCTTAGGCGAGTCCCTTTCTGTCTCTGATTCCCGATTCCTTCACAGGGATTTATGTGGGCCTTAACGCCCACTGGGAAAAGATCCCTCTGCCAGCTCAGTGCCTGCTTTCTTGCTTTGACTTGTCAATCTGGACTTGAATACACCTTTGGTTTTGGATTGACTCTATTACCTCTCCTAGAAATTAACACACAAAAGTGACAGCTGATTGACAAGATGAGAAGCAGTTTTCCAAAATTCAAATTGAACTTAATCCTTTCTTACTAAAAGAATGCTCAAATCAAGGGGACACAGCTCACTCGTTTTGACTTCATGAGCTATGGCAGGTAGAGGCAACTTTTTGAAAATACACAGCTAAAACTGTCCGTGCTTTGAATGCTAGACATGTTTTTCAGAATACAGAGCTTAAACGGTCCCCGCATAAGTGCTTTAGCAATTAAAGCGGGTACCGTTTTAGCTGTGTATTTTGAAAAATTGTGTGCTCTTCAAAATGAAAGCTACTTTTGCTGTGTCTTTGGGTTCGAGGGGAAATGGGAGTCCTCTTCAGTCAGCAGGGACGACATCTGAGTCCTTTGCAGTCCTCTTGTCTGACTCTGAGGGTGAAATGAGAGTGGTCCCTGTCATCATGAGCCATGTCTGAAAGAATTATTCACATTCCGTACGAGAATAGACGGGTGAAATAGCAAAAGGTGTGTCTTCCTTTGGAGCATGGACAGGTTCAAAGCCCACCTCATACCACTAAGTATTTTGCTGAACACGAGCAGTTGTGTGTGCGGCCTGTGTTTGGGTGATTTTTGTGTCGTGTGTGTGTGTGTGTGTGTGTGTGTGTGTCTGTGTGTGTGTGTCTGTATTTCTGTCTCCATTCCTGAGCAGCAAATCTTTTTTCCTCTTTTAGCATGTTACTCACAACTGTGGATGAAGCCCAGCACTCCTGAAAACACAATCCATGTATGGTTGAAGGAAATTTTCTTGGTGATGAGTGAGAGGTTGGTGACTGAAACCAGCTCATTTCCCATTGACCACTGAGGTCACATCTCTCAGGTGAGAAGCAAAGTGAGAATTTGAACCAGGCACATTCTCCTTAGAGACAATGGGCCAAAGACAGGTCCGATGGAATCGAATGTCTTTTCATGTTGACATCCATCCCGTCAAGCCCTCGTTAAGCCATTGAAGTGTCACATTGGGCCTGGGGGATGCGGTGCACCCTGTGAAATTACACGTCCGAAGATTTGGATTTGATTTCCAGCCCTCTGCCAGTCAGTCTGCCAGGCACTTTCATGTGACAAGCCTAAGGCTAGTCCCTTTCTGTCTCTGATTCCCGATTCCTTCACAGGGATTTATGTGGGCCTTAACGCCCACTGGGAAAAGATCCCTCTGCCAGCTCAGTGCCTGCTTTCTTGGTTTGACTTGTCAATCTGGACTTGAATACACCTTTGGTTTTGGATTGACTCTATTACCTCTCTGAGAAATTAACACACAAAACTGACAGCTAATTGACAAGATGAGAAGCAGTTTTCCAAAATTCAAATTGAACTTAATACTTTCTTACTAAAAGAATGCTCAAATCAAGGGGACACAGCTCACTCGTTTTGACTTCATGAGCTATGGCAGGTAGAGACAACTTTTTGAAAATACACAGCTAAAACTGTCCGTGCTTTGAATGCTAGACATGTTTTTCAGTTTTAAGTGCTTTAGCAGTTAAAGCGGGACCGTTGAAGCTGTGTATTTTGAAAAAGTTGTGTGCTCTTCAAAGAGAAAGCTACTTTTGCTGTGTCTTTGGGTTCGAGGGGAAATGGGAGTCCTCTTCAGTCAGCAGGGACGACACCTGAGTCCTTTGCAGTCCTCTTGTCTGCCTCTGAGGGTGAAATGAGAGTGGTCCCTGTCATCATGAGCCATGTCTGAAAGAATTATTCACATTCCCTACGAGAATAGACGGGTGAAATAGCAAAAGTTGGGTCTTCCTTTGGAGCATGGACGAGTTCAAAGCCCACCTCATACCACTAAGTATTTTGCTGAACACGAGCAGTTGTGTGTACGGCCTGTGTTTGGGTGATTTTTGTGTAATATGTGTGTGTGTGTGAGTGTGTGTGTGTGTGTGTGTGTGTGTGTGTGTGTGTGTCTGTATTTCTGTCTCCATTCCTGAGCAGCAAATCTTTTTTCCTCTTTTAGCATGTTACTCACAACTGTGGATGAAGGCCAGCACTCCTGAAAACACAATCCATGTATGGTTGAAGGAAATTTTCTTGGTGATGAAAGAGAGGTTGGTGACTGAAACCAGCTCATTTCCCATTGACCACTGAGGTCACATCTCTCAGGTGAGAAGCAAAGTGAGAATTTGAACCAGGCACATTCTCCTTAGAGACAATGGGCCAAAGACTGGTCCGATGGAATCGAATGTCTTTTCATGTTGACATCCATCCCGTCAAGCCATCGTTAAGCCATTGAAGTGTCACATTGGGCCTGGTGGAGGCGGTGCACCCTGTGAAATTACACGTCCGAAGATTTGGATTTGATTTCCAGCCCTCTGCCAGTCAGTCTGCCAGGCACTTTCATGTGACAAGCCTTAGGCGAGTCCCTTTCTGTCTCTGATTCCCGATTCCTTCACAGGGATTTATGTGGGCCTTAACGCCCACTGGGAAAAGATCCCTCTGCCAGCTCAGTGCCTGCTTTCTTGGTTTGACTTGTCAATCTGGACTTGAATACACCTTTGGTTTTGGATTGACTCTATTACCTCTCCTAGAAATTAACACACAAAAGTGACAGCTGATTGACAAGATGAGAAACATTTTTCCAAAATTCAAATTGAACCTAATCCTTTCTTACTAAAAGAATGCTCAAATCAAGGGGACACAGCTCACTCGTTTTGACTTCATGAGCTATGGCAGGTAGAGACAACTTTTTGAAAATACACAGCTAAAACTGTCCGTGCTTTGAATGCTAGACATGTTTTTCAGAATACACAGCTAAAACGGTCCCCGCTTTAAGTGCTAAATCACTTAAAGCGGGGACCGTTTTAGCTGTGTATTTTGAAAAAGTTGTGTGCTCTTCAAAGAGAAAGCTACTTTTGCTGTGTCTTTGGGTTCGAGGGGAAATGGGAGTCCTCTTCAGTCAGCAGGGACGACACCTGAGTCCTTTGCAGTCCTCTTGTCTGCCTCTGAGGGTGAAATGAGAGTGGTCCCTGTCATCATGTGCCATGTCTGAAAGAATTATTCACATTCCCTACGAGAATAGACTGGTGAAATAGCAAAAGGTGTGTCTTCCTTTGGAGCATGGACGGGTTCAAAGCCCACCTCATACCACTAAGTATTTTGCTGAACACGAGCAGTTGTGTGTGCGGCCTGTGTTTGGGTGATTTTTGTGTCGTGTGTGTGTGTGTGTGTGTGTGTGTGTGTGTCTGTGTGTGTGTGTCTGTATTTCTGTCTCCATTCCTGAGCAGCAAATCTTTTTTCCTCTTTTAGCATGTTACTCACAACTGTGGATGAAGCCCAGCACTCCTGAAAACACAATCCATGTATGGTTGAAGGAAATTTTCTTGGTGATGAGTGAGAGGTTGGTGACTGAAACCAGCTCATTTCCCATTGACCACTGAGGTCACATCTCTCAAGTGAGAAGCAAAGTGAGAATTTGAACCAGGCACATTCTCCTTAGAGACAATGGGCCAAAGACAGGTCCGATGGAATCGAATGTCTTTTCATGTCGACATCCATCCCGTCAAGCCCTCGTTAAGCCATTGAAGTGTCACATTGGGCCTGGGGGAGGCGGTGCACCCTGTGAAATTACACGTCCGAAGATTTGGATTTGATTTCCAGCCCTCTGCCAGTCAGTCTGCCAGGCACTTTCATGTGACAAGCCTTAGGCGAGTCCCTTTCTGTCTCTGATTCCCGATTCCTTCACAGGGATTTATGTGGGCCTTAACGCCCACTGGGAATAGATCCCTCTGCCAGCTCAGTGCCTGCTTTCTTGGTTTGACTTGTCAATCTGGACTTGAATACACCTTTGGTTTTGGATTGACTCTATTACCTCTCCGAGAAATTAACACACAAAACTGACAGCTGATTGACAAGATGAGAAGCAGCTTTCCAAAATTCAAATTGAACTTAATCCTTTCTTACTAAAAGAATGCTCAAATCAAGGGGACACAGCTCACTCGTTTTGACTTCATGAGCTATGGCAGGTAGAGACAACTTTTTGAAAATACACAGCTAAAACTGTCCGTGCTTTGAATGCTAGACATGTTTTTCAGTTTTCAGTGCTTTAGCACTTAAAGCGGGACCGTTTTAGCTGTGTATTTTGAAAAAGTTGTGTGCTCTTCAAAGAGAAAGCTAATTTTGCTGTGTCTTTGGGTTCGAGGGGAAATGGGAGTCCTCTTCAGTCAGCAGGGACGACAACTGAGTCCTTTGCAGTCCTCTTGTCTGCCTCTGACGGTGAAATGAGAGTGGTCCCTGTCATCCTGAGCCATGTCTGAAAGAATTATTCACATTCCCTACGAGAATAGACGGGTGAAATAGCAAAAGGTGTGTCTTCCTTTGGAGCATGGACGGGTTCAAAGCCCACCTCATACCACTAAGTATTTTGCTGAACACGAGCAGTTGTGTGTGCGGCCTGTGTTTGGGTGATTTTTGTGTCGTGTGTGTGTGTGTGTGTGTGTGTGTCTGTGTGTGTGTGTCTGTATTTCTGTCTCCATTCCTGAGCAGCAAATCTTTTTTCCTCTTTTAGCATGTTACTCACAACTGTGGATGAAGCCCAGCACTCCTGAAAACACAATCCATGTATGGTTGAAGGAAATTTTCTTGGTGATGAGTGAGAAGTTGGTGACTGAAACCAGCTCATTTCCCATTGACCACTGAGGTCACATCTCTCAAGTGAGAAGCAAAGTGAGAATTTGAACCAGGCACATTCTCCTTAGAGACAATGGGCCAAAGACATTTCCGATGGAATCGAATGTCTTTTCATGTCGACATCCATCCCGTCAAGCCCTCGTTAAGCCATTGAAGTGTTACATTGGGCCTGGGGGAGGCGGTGCACCCTGTGAAATTACACGTCCGAAGATTTGGATTTGATTTCCAGCCCTCTGCCAGTCAGTCTGCCAGGCACTTTCATGTGACAAGCCTTAGGCGAGTCCCTTTCTGTCTCTGATTCCCGATTCCTTCACAGGGATTTATGTGGGCCTTAACGCCCACTGGGAATAGATCCCTCTGCCAGCTCAGTGCCTGCTTTCTTGGTTTGACTTGTCACTCTGGACTTGAATACACCTTTGGTTTTGGATTGACTCTATTACCTCTCCTAGAAATTAACACAAAAAACTGACAGCTGATTGACAAGATGAGAAGCAGTTTTCCAAAATTCAAATTGAACTTAATCCTTTCTTACTAAAAGAATGCTCAAATCAAGGGGACACAGCTCACTCGTTTTGACTTCATGAGCTATGGCAGGTAGAGACAACTTTTTGAAAATACACAGCTAAAACTGTCCGTGCTTCGAATGCTAGACATGTTTTTCAGAATACACAGCTAAAACGGTCCCCGATTTAAGTGCTTTAGCACTTAAAGCGGGGACCGTTTTAGCTGTGTATTTTGAAAAAGTTGTGTGCTCTTCAAAGAGAAAGCTACTTTTGCTGTGTCTCTGGGTTCGAGGGGAAATGGGAGTCCTCTTCAGTCAGCAGGGACGACACCTGAGTCCTTTGCAGTCCTCTTGTCTGCCTCTGAGGGTGAAATGAGAGTGGTCCCTGTCATCATGAGCCATGTCTGAAAGAATTATTCACATTCCCTACGAGAATAGACGGGTGAAATAGCAAAAGGTGTGTCTTCCTTTGGAACATGGACGGGTTCAAATCCCACCTCATACCACTAAGTATTTTGCTGAACACGAGCAGTTGTGTGTGCGGCCTGTGTTTGGGTGATTTTTGTGTCATGTGTGTGTGTGTGTGTGTGTGTGTGTGTGTGTGTCTGTCTGTCTGAGGGTCTGTGTGTCTGTGTTTCTGTCTCCATTCCTGAGCAGCAAATCTTCTTTCCTCTTTTAGCATGTTACTCAGAACTGTGGATGAAGCCCAGCACTCCTGAAAACACTATAAATGTATGGTTGAAGGAAATTTTCTTGATGAAGAGTGAGAGGGTGGTGACTGAAACCAGCTCATTTCCCATTGACCACTGAGGTCACATCTCTCAGGTGAGAAGCAAAGTGAGAATTTGAACCAGGCACATTCTCCTTAGAGACAATGAGCCAAAGACAGGTCCGATGGAATCTAATGTCTCTTCATGTTGACATCCATCACTTCAAGCTCTCCTTAAGCCATTGAAGTGTCACATTGGGCTTGGGGGAGGCGGTGTACCCTGTGGAATTACACGACCGAAGATTTCGATTTGATTTCCAGCCCTCTGCCAGTCAGTCTGCCAGGCCCTTTCAAGTGACAAGCCTTAGGCGAGTCCCTTTCTGTCTCTGTTTCCCGATTCCTTCACAGGGATTTATGTGGGCCTTAAGGCCTACTGGGAAAAGATACCTCTTCTGACTCAGTGCCTGCTTTCTTGATTTGACTTGTCAATCTGGAGTTGAATACATCTTTGATTTTGGATTGATTCTATTACCTCTCCTGGAAGTTAACACACAAAACTGACAGTTGATTGACAGGATGAGAAGCAGTTTTCCAGAATTCAAATAGAACTTAATCCTTTCTTACGAAAAGAATGCTCAACTCAAGGGGACACAGATCACTCATTTTGACTTCAAGAGCTATGGCATGTAGAGACAACTTTTTGAATATACACAGCTAAAACTGTCCGTGCTTTGAATGCTAGACAAGTTATTCAGAATAAACAGCTAAAACGGTCCCCGATTTAAGTGATTTAGTATTTGTATTTTTGAAAATATCACACCTTGGGGGTGTATTTGTATTATATTCAAAAATAAAAATAAGAGTCGAATTTGTATTTTTGAAAATAACCCAACTTGGGGGTGCATTTCTATTATATTCAAAAATAAAACTAAGAGTTGTATTTGTATTTTTGAAAAAAACACAGCTTGGGTGTGTATTTGCATTATTTTCAAAAATACAAAAGAGAGTTGTATTTGTATTTTTGAAAATAACAGAGCTTGAGGGTGTATTTGTATTATTTTCCAAGATACAGCTAAGTGTTTCATTTGTATTTTTGAAAATAACAGAGCTTGAGGGTGTATTTGTATTTTTTTCCAAGATGCAGCTAAGTGTTTATTTGTATTTTTGAAAATAACACAACTTGGGGGTGTATTTGTTTTATTTTCCAAGATACAGCTAAGGGTTGTATTTGTATTTTTGAAAATAACACAGCATGGGGGTGTTTTTGTGTTATTTTCAAAGATACTGCTAAGGGTTGTATCTGTATTTTTGAAAATAACACAGCTTGGGGGTGTATTTGTATTATTTTCCAAGATACAGCTAAGGGTTGTATTTGTATTTTTGAAAATAAAACAGCTTCGTAGTGTATTTGTATTATTTTCAAAGATAAAGCTAAGGTTTGTATTTGTATTCTTGAAAACAACACAGATTGTGGGTGTATTTGTATTATTTTCTGAGATACAGCTAAGGGTTGTATATGTATTTTGGAAAATAACACAGCTTGGGGTTGTATTTCTATTATTTTCCAAGACACATCTAAGGTTTGTATTTGTCTTTTTGAAAATAACACAGCTTGGGGGTGTATTTGTACTATTCTCCAAGATTCAGCTAAGGGTTGTATTTGTCTTTTTGAAAATAACACAGCTTGGGGGAGTATTTGTATTATTTTCCAAGATACAGCTAAGGGTTTTATTTGTATTTTTGAAAATAACACACCTTGGGGGTGTATTTGTATTATTTTCCAAGACACAGCTAAGGACTGTATTTGTATTTTTGACAATAACACATCTTGGGGGTGTATTTGTATTATTGTCCAAGATACAGCTAAGGGTTGTATTTGTATTTTTGAAAATAACACAGATTGTGGGTGTATTTGTATTATTTTCCAAGATACAGCTAAGGGTTGTATTTGTCTTTTTGAAAATAACACAGCTTGGGGGTGTATTTGTACTATTCTCCAAGATTCAGCTAAGGGTTGTATATGTCTTTTTGAAAATAACACAGCTTGGGGGAGTATTTGTATTATTTTCCAAGATATAGCTAAGGGTTTTATTTGTATTTTTGAAAATAACACACCTTGGGGGTGTATTTGTATTATTTTCCAAGATACAGCTAAGGACTGTATTTGTATTTTTGACAATAACACATCTTGGGGGTGTATTTGTATTATTTTCCAAGATACAGCTAAGGGTTGTATTTGTATTTTTGATAATAACACAGCTTGGGAGTTTATTTGTATTATTTTCCAATATACAGCTGAGGGTTGTATTTGCATTTTTGAGAATAATACAGCTTTCGGGAGTATTTGTATTATTTTCCAAGATACAGCTAAGGGTTGTATTTGTATTTTTGACAATAACACAGCTTGGGGGTGTATTTGTACTATTCTCCAAGATTCAGCTAAGGGTTGTATTTGTCTTTTTAAAAATAACACAGCTTGTGGGTGTATTTGTATTATTTTCCAAGATATAGCTAAGGGTATTATTTGTATTTTTGAAAATAACACCCCTTGGAGATGTATTTCCATTATTTTCCAAGATACAGCTAAGAATTTTATTTGTATTTTTGACAACAACACATCTTGGTGGTGTATTGGTATTATTTTCCAAGATACAGCTAAGAGTTGTATTTGTATTTTTGACAATAACACAGCTTGGGGGTGTATTTGTATTATTTTCCAACATACAGCTAAGGGTTGTATTTGTATTTTTGAGAACAACACAGCTTGCGGGTGTATTTGTATTATTTTCCAAGATACAGCTAAGGGTTGCATATTTCTTTTTGAAAATTACAAAATTTGGGGGTGTATTGGTATTATTTTCCAAGATAGAGCTAAGAGTTGTATTTGTAGTTTTGAAAATAACACAGCTTGTGTCTGTATTTGTTTTATTTTCCAAGATAGAGCTAAGGGATGTATTGGTATTTTTGAAAATAACACAGCTTGGGGGTGTATTTGTGATATTTTCCAAGATACAGCTAAGGGTTGTATTGGTATTTTGGAATATAACACAGCTTTGTGGTGTATTTGTATTATTTTCCAAGATACAGCTAAGGGTTGTATTTTTCTTTTTGAAAATAACACATCATGGGGGTGTTAATGTATTATTTTCCAAGATTCAGCTAAGGGTTGTATTTGTATTTTTGAAAATAACACAGATTGGGGGTGTATTTGTATTATTTTCCAAGATACAGCTAAGGGAGGTATTTGTATTTTTGAAAATAACACAGCTTAGGGGTGTATTTGTATTATTTTCCAAGAAACAGCTAAGGGTTGTATTTGTATTTTTGACAATAACACAGCTTGGGGTTGTATTTGAATTATTTTCAAAATACAGCTAAGGGTTGTATTTGTATTTTTTAAAATAACACAACTTGGGGGTGTATTTGTATTATTTTCCAAGTTACAGCTAAGGGTTGTACTTGTATTTTTGAAAATAAAACTGCTTGGGGGTGTATTTGTATTATTTTCCAAGATACAGCTAAGGGATATACTGGTATTTTTGAAAATAACACAACTTGAGGATGTATTTGTATGATTTTCCAAGATACAGCTAAGGGTTGTATTTGTATTTTTGACAATAACACAGCTTGGGGGTGTATTTGTATTATTTCCAAAGATAAAGCTAAGCGTTTTATTTGTATTTTTGACAATAACACAGCTTGGGTGTGTATTTATGTTATTTTCAAAGATACAGCTAAGGGTTCTATTTGTATTTTTGAAAAAAACACAGGTTGGGGGTGTATTGTATTATTTTCCAAGATACAGCTAAGGGTTGTATTTGTATTTTTGAAAATAACACAGCTTGGGGGTGTATTTGTATTATTTTCCAAGATACTGCTAAGGGTTGTATTTGTATTTTTGAAAATAACACAGATTTGGGGTGTATTTGTATTATTTTCCAAGATACTTCTAAGGGTTGTATTTGTATTTTCGTCAATAACACAGCTTGGGGGAGTATTTGTATTATTTTCCAAGATACTGCTAAGGGTTGTATTTGTATTTTTGGAAATAACACAGCTTGCGGGTGTATTTGTATTATTTTCCAAGATACAGCTAATGGTTGTATTTGTATTTTTGACAATAACCCAGCTTGGGGGTGTATTTGTATTATTTTCCAAGATACAGCTAAGGGATGTATTTGTATTCCTGACAATAACACAGCTTTGGGTTGTATTAGTATTATTTTCAAAGATACAACTAAGGGTTCTCTCTGTATTTTTGACAATAACAAAACTTGGGGTTTATGTGTATTATTTTCAGAGATAGAGATAAGGGTTGTATATGTATTTTTGACAATAACACAGTTTGGGCGTGTATTTGTATTATTTTCCGATATACAGCTAAGGGTTATATTTTTATTTTTGAAAATAACACAGCTTGTGGGTGTATTTGTATTATTTTCCGAGATACAGCTAAGGGTTGTATTTGTGTTTTTGAAAATAACACAGCTTGGGGGTGTATTTGTATTATTTTCCGAGATACAGCTAAGGTTTTTATTTTTATTTTTGAAAATAACACAGCTTGGGTGTGTGTTTGTATTATTTTCTGAGATACAGCTAAGGGTTGTATTGGTATATTTGAAAATATGACACCGTGCGGTTGTATTTGTATTATTTTCCACGATACAGCTAAGGGTTGTATTTGTATTTTTGAAAATAACACCGCTGGGGGTGTATTTGTATTATTTTCTGAGATACAGCTAAGGGTTGTATTTGTATTTTTGAAAATAACACAGCTTGGGGGGGTATTTGTATTATTTTCCGAGATAGTGCTAAGGGTCGTATGTGAATTTTTGAAAATAACACAGCTTGGGTGTGTATTTGTATTATTTTCTGAGATACAGCTAAGGGTTATATTTGTATTTTTGAAAATAACACCGCTTGGGTGTGTATTTGTGTTATTTTCCGAGATACAGCTAAGGGTTGTACTTGTATTTTTGAAAATAACAGTGATTGGGTGTGTTTTTGAATTATTTTCCGAGATGCAGCTAAGGGTTGTATCTGTATTTTTGACAGTAACACAGCTTGGGTGTGTATTTGTATTACTTTACGAGATACAGCTAATTGTTGTATTTGTATTTTTGACAATAACACAGTTTGGGGGTTTATTTGTATTATTTTACGAGATACAGCTAAGGGTTGTATCTGTATTTTTGACAATAACACAGCTTGGGTGTGTATTTGTATTATTTTCCGAGTTATAGATAAAGGTTGTATATGTATTTTTGACTGTAAAACAGCTTGGGTGTGTATTTGTATTATTTTGCGAGATACAGCTAAGGGTTGTATCTGTATTTTTGAAAATAACACAGCTTGGGGGTGTATTTGTATAATTTTCCGAGATACAGCTTAGGGTTTTATCTGTATTTCTGACAATAACACAGCTTGCGTGTGTATTTGTATTATTTTCCGAGTTACAGCTAAAGGTTGTGTATGTATTTTTGACTATAAAAGAGCTTGGGTGCGTATTTGTATTTTTTTGCGAGATACAGCTAAGGGTTGAATTTGTATTTCTGAAAATAACACAGCTTGTGGGTGTTTTTGTATTATTTTCCGAGATACAGCTAAGGGTTGTATTTGTATTTTTGAAAATAACACAGCTTGGGGGTTTATTTGTATTATTTTCCGAGATACAGCTAAGGGCTCTATTTTTATTTTTGAAAATAACACAGCTAGAGTGTGTATTTGTATTATTTTGAAACATACAGGTAAGGGTTGTATTTGTCTTTTGGAAAATAACACAGCTTGGGGGTGTATTTGTATTATTTTCCGAGATACAGCTAAGGGTTGAATTTGTATTTTTGAAAATACCACAGATTTAGGGTGTATTTGTAATATTTTCTGACATACAGCTAAGGGTTGTATTTGTATTTTTGAAAATAACACAGCTTGGGGGTGTATTTGTATTATTTTCCAAGTTAGAGCTAAGGGTTGTATTTTTATTTTTGAAAATAACACAGCTTGGGGGTGTCTTTGTATTATTTTCAAAGATACAGCTAAGGGTTGTATTTTTATTTTTGAAAATGACACAGCTTTGGGGTGTATTTGTATTATTTTCCGAGATACAGCTAAGGGTAGTTTTTGTATTTTTGAAATATCACACCTTGGGGGTGTATTTTTATTATTTTGCGAGATACCGCTAAGGGTTGTATTTGAATTTTTGAAAATAACACAACTTGGGGGTTTATTTGTATTATTTTCCGAGATTAAGCTAAGGGTTGTATTTGTATTTTTGAAAATAACACCGTTTGGTTGTGTATTTGTATTATTTTCTGAGATACAGCTAAGGGTTGTATTTGTGTTTTTGAAAATAACACACCTTGGGGTTGTATTTGTATTCTTTTCCAAGATACAGTTAATTGTTGTATTTGTATTTTTGACAATAACAGAGCTTGGGGGTGTATTTGCATTATTTTCCGAGATACAGCTAAGTGTTGTATTTGTATTTTTGGAAATAACACAGCTTGGGGGTGAATTTGTATTATTTTCCGACTTACAGATAAATGTTGTATATGTATTTTTGACTATAAAACAGCTTGGGTGTGTATTTGTATTATTTTGCGAGATACAGCTAAGGGTTGTATCTGTATTTTTGAAAATAACACAGCTTGGGGGTGTATTTGTATTATTTTACGAGATACAGCTAAGGGTTGAATTTGTATTTTTGAAAATACCATAGTTTGAGGGTGTATTTGTAATATTTTCTGACATACAGCTAAGGGTTGCATTTGTATTTTTGAAAATAACACAGCTTGGGGGTGTATTTGTATTATATTCCTAGATACAGCTAAGGGTTGTATTTGTATTTTGGAAAATAAAACCGTTTGGGGGTGTATTTGTATTATTTTCTGAGATACAGCTATGGGTGGTATTTGTATTTTTGAAAATAACACAGGTTGGGTGTGTATTTGTATTATTTTCCGAGATAGAACTAAGGGTTGTATTTGTATTTTGGAAAATAACAGAGCTTGTGGGTGTATTTGTATTAATTTCCGAGATACAGTTAAAGGTTGTATTTTTATTTTTGAAAATAACACAGCTTGGGGGTGTATTTGAATTATTTTCCAAGTTAGAGCTAAGGGTTGTATTTTTATTTTTGAAAATAATACAGCTTGGGGGTGTCTTTGTATTATTTTCAAAGATACAGCTAAAGGGTGTATTTTTATTTTTGAAAATAACACAGCTTTGGTGTGTATGTGTATTATTTTCCGAGGTACAGCTAAGGGTTGTATTTGTATTTTTGGAAATAACACAGCTTGGGGGTGTATTTGTATTATATTCCTAGATATAGCTAAGGGTTGTATTTGTATTTTTGAAAATAACACAACTTGGGGGTGTATATGTATTATTTTCCGACATTCAGCTAAGGGATGTATTTGTATTTTTGAAAATAACACCGTTTGGGGGTGTATTTGTATTATTTTCTGAGATACAGCTAAGGGTTATATTTGTGTTTTTGAAAACAACACACCTTGGGGTTGTATTTGTATTCTTTTCCAAGATACATTTAATTGTTGTTTTTGTATTTTTGACAATAACAGAGCTTGGGGGTGTATTTGCATTATTTTCCGTGATACAGCTAAGTGTTGTATTTGTATTTTTGGAAATAACACCGCTTGGGTGTGTGTTTGTATTATTTTCCGAGATACAGCTAAGGGTTGTATTTGTATTTTTGAAAATAACACAGATCTGGGTTGTATTTGTATTATATTCCAAAATACAGCTAAGTGTTGTAATTGTATTTTTGAAAATAACACAGACTGGGGGTGTATTTATATTATTTTCCGAGATACAGCTAATGGTTGTATTTGTATTTTTGAAATTAATACAGCTTGGGGGTGTATTTGTCTTATTTTCTGAATTACGGCTAAGTTCGTTATTTTTGTATTTTTGAAAATAACACAGCTTGGGGGTGTATTTGTACTATTTTCCGAGATACAGCTAAGGGTTGTATTTGTATTTTTGAAAATAACACAGCTTGGGGGTGTATTTGTACTATTTTCCAAGATACTGCTAAGGGTTGTATTTGTATTTTTGAAAATAACACCGCTTCGGAGTGTATTTGTATTACTTTACAACATACAGCTAAGGGTTGTATTTGTATTTTTGACAATAACACAGCTTGGGGTTGTATTTGAATTATTTTCAATATATAGATAAGGGTTGTATTTGTATTTTTAAAAATAACACAACTTGTGGGTGTATTTGTATTATTTTCCAACATACAAATAAGGGTTGTATTTGTATTTTTGAAAATAACACAGCTTGGGGGTGTATTTGTATTATTTTCCAAGATACAGCTAAGGGATGTATTTTTATTTTTGAAAATAACACAGCTTGGGGATGTATTTGTATTATTTTCCAAGATACAGCTAAGGGTTGTATTGGTATTTTGGAAAAAAACACAGCTTTGGGGTGTATTTGTATTATTTTCCTAGATAGAGATAAATGTTGTATTTGTATTTTTTAAAATAACACACCTTGGGGGTGTATTTGTATTATTTTACAAGATACTGCTAAGGGTTGTGTTTGTGTTTTTGAAAATAACACAGTTTGGGGGTGTATTTCTATCATTTTTCTAGATACAGCAAAGGGTTGTATATTTATTTTTGAAAATAACACAGCTTGGGGGAGTATTTGTATCATTTTCAAAGATACGGCTAAGGGTTGTATTTGTATTTTCGAAAATAACACAGCTTGGGGATGTATTTGTATTATTTTCGAAGATACAGCTAAGAGTTTTATTTGTATGTTTTAAAATAACAAAGATTGATTGTGTATTTGTATTGTTTGCCAAGGTAGAGCTAAGGGTTTTATTTGTATTTTTGAAAATAACACAGCTTTTTGGTGTATATGTATTACTTTCCAAGATAAAGGTAAGTGTTATATTTATGAAAATAACACAGTTTCGGGAGTATATGTATTATTTTCCAAGATACAGCTAAGGGATGTATTTGTATTTTTGAGAAAAACACAGCTTGGGGGTGTATTTGTATTATTTTCCAAGATACTGCTAAGGGTTGTATTTGTATTTTTGAAAATAACAGTTTGGGGGTGTATTTGTATTATTTTTCAAGATACAACTAAGGGTTGTATTTGTATTTTTGAAAATAACACAGCTTTCGTGTGTATTTGTTTTATTTTCCAAGATGCAGCTAAGGGTTGTATTTGTAGTTTTGAAAATAACACAGATTGGGGGTGTATATGTATTATTTTCCAGGATACTTCTAAGGGTTGTATTTGTATTTTCGTGAATAACACAGCTTGTGGGTGTATTTGTATTATTTTCCAAAATACTGCTAAGGGTTGTATTTGTATTTTTGGAAATAACACAGCTTGCGGGTGTATTTGTATTATTTTCCAAGATACAGCAAATTGTTGTATTTCTATTTTTGACAATAACACAGCTTGGGGGTGTATTTGTATTATTTTCAAAGATACAGCTAAGGTTTGTATTTCTATTTTTGAAAACAACACAGCTTGTGTGTGTATTTGTATTATTTTCCAAGTTACAGCTAATGGCTGTATTTGTATTTTTGACAATAACACAGCTTGCGGGTGTATTTGTATTATTTTCCGAGATACAGCTAAGGGTTGCATTTGTATTTTTAAGAAATAACACAGCTTGGTGGTATATTTGTATTATTTTCAAAGATACAGGTAAGGGTTGTATTTGTATTTTTGACAATAACACAGCTTGGGTGTGTATTTGTATTATATACAAATATACAGCTAAGTGTTGCATTTGTATTTTTGACAATAACACAGCTTGCGGGTTTATTTGTATTATTTTCCGAGATACAGCTAAGGGTTTTATTTTTGTTTTTGAAAATAACACAGCTTGTGGGTGTATTTGTATTATTTTCCGAGATACAGCTAAGGGTTCTGTTTGTGTTTTTGAAAATAACACCGCTTGGGGGTGTATTTGTATTATTTTCCAAGATACAGCTAAGGGTTGTGTTTGTATTTTTGAAAATAACACAGCTTGGGGGTGTGTTTGTATTATTTTCCAAGATAGAGCTAAGGGTTGTATTTGAATTTTTCAAAATAACTCAGCTTGTGGGTGTATTTTTATTATTTTCGGAGATAGAGCTAAGGGTTGTATATGTATTTTTGAAAATAACACAGCTTGGGGGTGTATTTGTATTATTTTCCAAGATACAGCTAAGGGTTGTATTTTTATTTTTGAAAATAACACAGCTTTGGTGTGTATCTGTATTATTTTCCGAGATACAGCTAAGGGTTTTATTTGTATTTTTGAAAATACCACAGCTTGTGGGTGTATTTGTATTATTTTCTGAATTAAGACTAAGGGCTGTATTTACATATTTTTGAAAATAACACTGCTTGGGGGTGTATTTGTATTATTTTCCAAGATACAGCTATGGGTTTTGTTTGTATTTTGAAAATAACACAGCTTGTGTGTGTATTTGTATTATATACTGAATTACATCTATGGGCTGTATTTTTGTATTTTTAAAAATAATACTGCTTCGGGTTGAATTTGTATTATTTTCCAAGATAAAGCTAAGGGTTGTATTTGCATTTTTGAAAATAACAGCACTTGGGGGTAAATTTGTATCATTTTCCTAGATACAGCTAAGGGCTGTGTTTGTATTTTTGAAAATAACACAGCTTGGGGGTGTATTTATATTATTTTCCGACATACAGCAAACGGTTGTACTTGTATTTTTGAAAATACCACCGCTTGTGGGTGTATTTGTATTGTTTTCTGCGATAGAGCTAAGGGTTGTATTTGTATTTTTGAAAATAACACAGCTTGGGTGTGTATTTGTATTATTTTCCGAGATACAGCTAATGGTTGTATTTGTATTTTTGGAAATAACAAAGCTTGGAGGTGATTTGTATTATTTTCCTAGATACAGCTAAGGGTTGTATTTGTATTTTTGAAAATAACACAGCTTGTGGGTGTATTTGTATTATTTTTCGAGATACAGCTAAGGGTTGTATTTGTATTTTTGACAATAACACAGCTTGGGGGTGTATTTGTATTGTTTTCCGAGATACAGCTGAGGTGTGTATTTGTATTTTTGAAAATAACACTGCTTTGGAGTGTATTTGTATTACTTTCCAAGATACAGCTAAGGGTTGTATTTGTATTTTTGACAATAACACAGCTTGGGGGTGTATTTGTATTATTTTCCAAGATACAGCTAAGGGTTGTATTTGTATTTTTGATAATAACACAGCTTGGGAGTGTATTTGTATTACTTTCCAAGATACAGCTGAGGGTTGTATTTGTATTTTTGACAATAACACAGCTTGGGGATGTATTTGTATTATTTTCCAATATACGGCTAAGGGTTGTATTTGTATTTTTGAAAATAACACATCTTGGGGTTGTATTTGTATTATTTTCCAAGATACAGCTAAGGGTTGTATTTGTATTTTTGAAAATAACACAGACTGGGGGTGTATTTGTATTATTTTCCGAGATACAGCTAAGGGTTGTATTTGTATTTTTGAAATTAACACAGCTTGGTAGTGTATTTGTCTTATTTTCTGAATTACGGCTAAGTTCTGTATTTTTATATTTTTGCAAATGACACAGCTTGGGGGTGTATTTGTATTATTTTCCAAGATAAGGCTATGAATTATATCTGTATTTTTGACAATGACACAGCTTTGGGGTGTATTTGTATTACTTTCCAAGATAAAGCTAAGAGTTGTATATGTATTTTTGAAAATAACACAGCTTTGGGGTGTATTTGTATTACTTTCCAAGATACAGCTAACGTTTGTATTTGTATTTTTGAAATTAAGACGGCTTTGTGGTGTATTTGTATTACTTTCCAAGATAGAGCTAAGTGTTGTGTTTGTATTTTTGACAATAACACAGCTGGGGGGGGTGTATTTGTATTATTTTCCAAGATACAGCTAAGGGTTTGGTTTGTATTTTTGAAAATTACACAACTTGAATTTGTATTTGTATTATTTTCAAAGATAGAGCTAAGGGTTGTATTTGTGATTTTGAAAATAACACAACATTGGGGTGTATTTGTATTATTTTCAAAGATACAACTAAGGGTTTTATTTGTATTTTTCACAATAACGCAGCTTGGGAGTGTATTTGTATTATTTTCGAAGATACAGCTAAGGGTTGTATTTGTATTTTTGACAGTAACTCAGATTGGGGTGTATTTGTATTATTTTCAAAGATACAGCTAAGGGTTGTATTTGTCTTTTTGAAAATAACACATCTTGGGGGTGTATTTGTATTATTTATCAAGGTACAGCTAAGGGTTGTATTTGTATTTTTGAAAATAACATAGCTTGGGGTTGTATTTGCATTATTTTCCAGGATACAGCTAAGGGTTGTATTGGTATTTTTGAAAATTACACAGCTTGGGGGTGTATTTGTGTTTTTTTCCAAGATACAGCTAATGGCTGTACTTGTATTTTGGAAAATAACACGGCTTGGGGGTGTATTTCTATTATTTTCCAAGATACAGCTGAGGGTTGTATTTGCAGGTTTGAAAATAACACAGATTTGGTGTGTATTTGTATTATTTTCAAAAATATAGTTATGGGTTGTATTTGTATTTTTGACAATCACAGAGCTTGGGGGGATTTTTGTAGTATTTTGCAAGATACAGCTAAGGAATGTATTGGTATTTTTGAAAATAACACAGCTTGGGGTTGTATTTGTATTATTTTCCAAGGTACAGCTAAGGGTTGTATTTGTATTTTTGAAATTAACACAGATTGGGGTGTATTTGTCTTATTTTCTGAATTACGGCTAAGTTCTGTATTTTTGAAAATAACACAGCTTGGTGTTGTATTTGTATTATTATCCAAGATACAGCTAAGGGTTGTATTTGTATATTTGGAAATAACACAGCTTGGGCTTCTATTTGTATTATTTTCAAAGATATAGCTAAGGGTTGTATTTGTATTTTTGAAAATAACACAGCATGGGGGTGTATTTGTATTATTTTCAAAGATACAACTAAGGGTTGTATTTGTATTTTTCACAATAACGCGGCTTGGGGGTGTATTTGTATTATTTTCAAAGATACAGCTAAGGGTTGCATTTGTATTTTTGACAATAACTCAGCTTGGGTGGTATTTGTATTATTTTCAAAGATACAGGTAAGGATTGTATTTGTATTTTTGAAAATAACACAGCTTGTGGTTGTATTTGTATTATTTTCCAAGATACAGCTCAGAGTTGTATTTGTATTTTTGAAAATAACACAGCTTAGGGTTGTATTTGCATTATTTTCCACGATAGAGCTAGGGGTTTTATTGTTATTTTTGAAAATTACACAGATTGTGGGTGTATTTGTGTTTTCTCCCAAGATACTGCTAAGTGTAGTACTTGTATTTTGGAAAATAACACGGCTTGGGGGTGTATTTGTATTATATTCCAAGATACAGCTAAGGGATGTATTTGTATTTTTGAAAATAACACAGCTATGGGGTGTATTTGTATTATTTTCAAAATTACAGTTATGGGTTGTATTTGTATTTTTAACAATCACAGAGCTTGGAGGGGTATTTGTATTATTTTACAAGATAGAGCTAAGGGTTGTATTTGTATTTTTGACAATAACACAGATTGTGGGTGTATTTGTGCTATTTTCAAAGATACAGCTAAGGGTTGTAATTGTATTTTTGACAGTAACACAGCTTTGGAGTGTATTTGAATTATTTTCAAAATACAGCTAAGGGTTGTATTTGAATTTTTGAGAATAACACAGCTTGGGTGTGTATTTGAATTATTTTCCAAGATACAGCTAAGGTTTCTATTTGTATTTATGAAAATAACACAACTTCTGGGTGTATTTGTATTATTTTCCAATATACAGCTAAGGGGTGTATTTGTATTTTTGAAAATAATACAGCTTGGGGGGGTTATTTGTATTATTTTCCAAGAAACAGCTATGGGTTGTATTTGTATTTTTGAAAATAACAGAGCTTGTGAGTGTATTTGCATTATTTTCCAAGATACAGCTAAGGGTTTTATTGGTATTTTTGAAAATAACACAGCTTGGGGGTGTATTTGTGTTATTTTTCAAGATACATCTTTGGGTTTTATTTGTATTTTGGAAAATAACACAGCTTGGTGGTGTATTTGTATTATTTTCCGAGATACAGCTAAGGGTTATATTTGTATTTTTGAAAATAACACCGATGGGTGTGTATTTGTATTATTTTCCGAGATACAGCTAAGGGTTGTGTTTGCATTTTTGAAAATAACACACCTTGTTGATGTATTTGTATTATTTTCCGACATAGAGCTAAGGGTTGTATTTGTATTTTTGAAAATAAGACACCTTGGGCGTGTGTTTGTATTATTTTCCGAGATACAGCTAAGGGATGTATTTTGTATTTTTGAAAATAACACAGCATGGGGGCGTATTTGTATTATTTTCCAAGATACAGCTAAGGGGTGCATTTTTATTTTTGACAGTAACACAGCTTGGTGGCGTATTTGTATTATTTTCAAAGATACAGCTAAGCTTTGTATTTGTATTTTTGACAATAACACAGCTTCGGGGTGTATTTGTATTAATTTCAAAGTTACAGCTAAGGGTTATATTTGTATTTTTGACAATAAGAAAGCTTGGGGGTGTATTTTTATTATTTTCCAAGATACAGCTAAAAGTTGTATTTGTATTTTTGACAATAACAGAGCTTGGGGGTGTATTTCTATTATTTTCAAAGATACAGCTAAGGATTGTATTTGTATTTTTGACAATAACACAGCTTGGGGGTGTATTTGTATTATGTTCCAAGATAGAGCTAAGGGATGTATTTGTATTTTTGAAAATAACACAGCTTGTGGGTGTATTTGTATTATTTTCCGAATTACGGCTAAGGGCTGAATTTTTGTATTTTTGAAAAGAACACAGCTTGGGAGTCTATTTGTATTACTTTTCTAGACACAGCTAAGCGTTGTATTTGTATTTTTCACAATAACAAATCTTGGGGGAGTATTTGTATTATTTTCCAAAAAACAGTTAAGAGTTGTATTTGTATTTTTCAAAATAACACAGTTTGGGGGTGTATTTGTATTATTTTCCAAGATACAGCTAAGTGATGTATTTGTATTCCTGACAAAAACACAGCTTTGGGGTGTATTTGTATTATTTTCAAAGATACAGCTAAGGGTTGTATCTGTATTTTTGACAATAACACAGCTTGGAGGTGTATGTGTATTGTTTTCAGAGATAGAGCTAAGGGTAGTATTTGTATATTTGACAATAACACAGCTTGTGAGTGTTTTTGTATTATTTTCCAACATACAGTTAATCGTTGTATTTGTATTTTTGACAATATCACAGCTTGGGGGTGAATTTGTATTATTTTCCAAGATACAGCTAAGGGTTGTATTTGTATTTTTTACAATAACACAGCTAGGGGGTGTATTTATATTATTTTCCAAGATACAGCTAAGGATTCTCTTTGTATTTTTGACAATAACACAGCTTGGGGGTGTATTTGTATTATTTTCCAAGATACAGCTATGGGTTTTATTTGTATTTGTGACAATAACACAGCTAGGGGGTGTATTTATATTATTTTCCAAGATACAGCTAATGGTTGTATTGGTATTTTTGACAATAACCCAGCTTGGGGGTGTATTTGTATTATTTTCCAAGATACAGCTAAGGGATGTATTTGTATTCCTGACAATAACACAGCTTTGGGTTGTATTAGTATTATTTTCAAAGATACAACTAAGGGTTCTATCTGTATTTTTGACAATAACAAAACTTGGGGGTTTATGTGTATTATTTTCAGAGATAGACATAAGGGTCGTATATGTATTTTTGACAATAACACAGTTTGGGCGTGTATTTGTATTATTTTCCGATATACAGCTAAGGGTTATATTTTTATTTTTGAAAATAACACAGCTTGTGGGTGTATTTGTATTATTTTCCGAGATACAGCTAAGGGTTGTATTTGTGTTTTTGAAAATAACACAGCTTGGGGGTGTATTTGTATTATTTTCCGATATACAGCTAAGGTTTTTATTTTTATTTTTGAAAATAACACAGATTGGATGTGTGTTTGTATTATTTTCCGAGATACAGCTAAGGGTTGTATTGGTATATTTGAAAATAAGACACCGTGCGGTTGTATTTGTATTATTTTCCAAGATACAGCTAAGGGTTGTATTTGTATTTTTGAAAATAACACAGCTTGGGGGTGTATTTGTATTATTTTCCGAGATACAGCTAAGGGTTGTATTTGTATTTTTGAAAATAACACAGCTTGGGGGGGTATTTGTATTATTTTCCGAGATAGTGCTAAGGGTCGTATATGAATTTTTGAAAATAACACAGCTTGGGTGTGTATTTGTATTATTTTCTGAGATACAGCTAAGGGTTATATTTGTATTTTTGAAAATAACACCGCTTGGGTGTGTATTTGTGTTATTTTCCGAGATACAGCTAAGGGTTGTACTTGTATTTTTGAAAATAACAGTGATTGGGTGTGTTTTTGAATTATTTTCCGAGATGCAGCTAAGGGTTGTATCTGTATTTTTGACAGTAACACAGCTTGGGTGTGTATTTGTATTACTTTACGAGATACAGCTAATTGTTGTATTTGTATTTTTGACAATAACACAGCTTGGGGGTGTATTTGTATTATTTTCCAAGATACAGCTATGGGTTTTATTTGTATTTGTGACAATAACACAGCTTGTGGGTGTATTTGAATTATTTTTCAAGATACAGCTAATGGTTGTATTTGTATTTTTGACAATAACCCAGCTTGGGGGTGTATTTGTATTATTTTCCAAGATACAGCTAAGGGATGTATTTGTATTCCTGACAATAACACAGCTTTTGGTTGTATTAGTATTATTTTCAAAGATACAACTAAGGGTTCTATCTGTATTTTTGACAATAACAAAACTTGGGGGTTTATGTGTATTATTTTCAGAGATAGAGATAAGGGTTGTACTTGTATTTTCGAAAATAACACAGCTTGGGGTTGTATTTTTATTATTTTCCAAAATACAGCAAAGGGATATATTGGTATTTTTGAAAATAACACTGCTTGGGGATGTATTTGTATTATATTCCAAGATACAGCTAAGGGATATATTGGTATTTTGGAAAATAACACAGCTTGTGGGTGTATTTTTATTATTTTCCAAGATACAGATAAGGGTTGTATTTATATTTTTGAAAATAACACAGCTTGTGGGTGTATTTGTATCATTTTTCTAGATACAGCGAAGGGTTTTATTTTTATTTTTGAAAATAACACATCTTGGGGGAGTATTTGTATCATTTTCAAAGATACGGATAAGGGTTATATTTGTATTTTTTTTAAAATAACACAGCTTGGGTGTGTATTTGTATTATTTCCCAAGCTAGAGCTCAGGGTTTTATTTGTATTTTTGAAAATAACACAGCTTTTGGGTGTATATGTATTATTTTCCAAGATACAGGTAAGTGTTGTATTTTTGAAAATAACACAGTTCTGGGTGTATATGTATTATTTTGCAAGATACAGCTAAGGGTTGTATTTGTATTTTTGAAAATAATACAGCTTGGGGGTGTATTTGTATTATTTTCCAAGATACAGCTAAGGGTTTTATTTGTATTTTTGACAATAACACAGCTTGGGGGTGTATTTGTATTATTTTCAAAGATAAAGCTAAGCGTTGTATTTGTATTTTTGACAATAACAGAGCTTGGGGGTGTATTTATGTTATTTTCAAAAATACAGCTAAGGGTTCTATTTGTATTTTTGAAAATAACAAAGCTTGGGGGTGTATTGTATTATTTTCCAAGATACAGCTAAGGGTTGTATTTGTATTTTTGAAAATAACTCAGCTTGGGGGTGTATTTGTATTATTTTCCAAGATACTGCTAAGGGTTGTATTTGTATTTTTGAAAATAACCCAGCTTGGGGGTGTATTTGTATTATTTTCCATGATACAGCTACGGGTTGTATTTGTATTTTTGAAAATAACACACCTTTCGGGTGTATTTGTTTTATTTTCCAAGATACAGGTAAGGGTTGTATTATTATTTTTGAAAATAACACAGATTGGGGGTGTATTTGTATTATTTTCCAAGATACTTCTGAGGGTTGTATTTGTATTTTCGTCAGTAACACAGCTTGGGGGTGTATTTGTATTATTTTCCAAGATACTGCTAAGGGTTGCATTTGTATTTTTGGAAATAACACAGCTTGCGGGTGTCTTTGTATTATTTTCCAAGATACAGCTAATTGTTGTATTTGTATTTTTGACAATAACACAGCTTGGGGTGTATTTGTATTATTTTCCAAGATACAGCTAAGGTTTGTATTTGTATTTTTGAAAACAACACAGTTTGGATGTGTATTTGTATTATTTTCCAAGATACAGCTAAGGGTTGTATTTGTATTTTTGACAATAACACAGATTGGGGGTGTATTTGTATTATTTTCCAAGATACAGCTAAGGGTTGTATTTGTATTTTTGACAGTAACACAGCTTGGGGGTGTATTTATGTTATTTTCAAAAATACAGCTAAGGGTTCTATTTGTATTTTTGAAAATAACACAGCGTGGGGGTGTACTGTATTATTTTCCAAGATACAGCTAAGGGTTGTATTTGTATTTTTGACAATAACACAGCTTGGGGGTGTATTTGTATTATATTCAAAGATACAGCTAAGTGTTGCATTTGTATTTTTGACAATAACACAGCTTGTGGGTGTTTTTGTGTTATTTTCAAATATACAGCTAAGAGTTCTATCTGTATTTTTGAGAATAAAACAGCTTGGGGGTGTATTTGTATTATTTTCAAAGATACAGCTAAGGGTTGTATTTGTTTTTTTGACAATAACACAGCTTGGGGTTATATTTGAATTATTTTCAAAATACAGCTAAGGGTTGTATTTGTATTTTTTAAAATAACACAACTTGTGAGTGTATTTGTATTATTTTCCAAGATACAGCTAAGGGTTGTATTTGTATTTTTGAAATTAACACAGCTTGGTAGTGTATTTGTCTTATTTTCTGAATTACGGCTAAGTTCTGTATTTTTATATTTTTGCAAATGACACAGCTTGGGGGTGTATTTGTATTATTTTCCAAGATGCAGCTAAGAGTTGTATATGTATTTTTGAAAATAACACAGCTTTGGGGTGTATTTGTATTACTTTCCAAGATACAGCTAAGAGTTGTATATGTATTTTTGAAAATAACACAGCTTTGGGGTGTATTTGTATTACTTTCCAAGATACAGCTAACGTTTGTATTTGTATTTTTGAAATTAAGACGGCTTTGTGGTGTATTTGTATTACTTTCCAAGATAGAGCTAAGTGTTGTGTTTGTATTTTTGACAATAACACAGCTGGGGGGGGAGTGTATTTGTATTATTTTCCAAGATACAGCTAAGGGTTTGGTTTGTATTTTTGAAAATTACACAACTTGAATTTGTATTTGTATTATTTTCAAAGATAGAGCTAAGGGTTGTATTTGTGATTTTGAAAATAACACAACATTGGGGTGTATTTGTATTATTTTCAAAGATACAACTAAGGGTTTTATTTGTATTTTTCACAATAACGCAGCTTGGGAGTGTATTTGTATTATTTTCAAAGATACAGCTAAGGGTTGTATTTGTATTTTTGACAGTAACTCAGATTGGGGTGTATTTGTATTATTTTCAAAGATACAGCTAAGGGTTGTATTTGTCTTTTTGAAAATAACACATCTTGGGGGTGTATTTGTATTATTTATCAAGGTACAGCTAAGGGTTGTATTTGTATTTTTGAAAATAACATAGCTTGGGGTTGTATTTGCATTATTTTCCAGGATACAGCTAAGGGTTGTATTGGTATTTTTGAAAATTACACAGCTTGGGGGTGTATTTGTGTTTTTTTCCAAGATACAGCTAATGGCTGTACTTGTATTTTGGAAAATAACACGGCTTGGGGGTGTATTTCTATTATTTTCCAAGATAGAGCTGAGGGTTGTATTTGCAGTTTTGAAAATAACACAGATTTGGTGTGTATTTGTATTATTTTCAAAAATATAGTTATGGGTTGTATTTGTATTTTTGACAATCACAGAGCTTGGGGGGATTTTTGTAGTATTTTGCAAGATACAGCTAAGGAATGTATTGGTATTTTTGAAAATAACACAGCTTGGGGTTGTATTTGTATTATTTTCCAAGGTACAGCTAAGGGTTGTATTTGTATTTTTGAAATTAACACAGATTGGGGTGTATTTGTCTTATTTTCTGAATTACGGCTAAGTTCTGTATTTTTGAAAATAACACAGCTTGGTGTTGTATTTGTATTATTATCCAAGATACAGCTAAGGGTTGTATTTGTATTTTTGGAAATAACACAGCTTGGGCTTCTATTTGTATTATTTTCAAAGATATAGCTAAGGGTTGTATTTGTATTTTTGAAAATAACACAGCATGGGGGTGTATTTGTATTATTTTCAAAGATACAACTAAGGGTTGTATTTGTATTTTTCACAATAACGCGGCTTGGGGGTGTATTTGTATTATTTTCAAAGATACAGCTAAGGGTTGCATTTGTATTTTTGACAATAACTCAGCTTGGGTGGTATTTGTATTATTTTCAAAGATACAGGTAAGGATTGTATTTGTATTTTTGAAAATAACACAGCTTGTGGTTGTATTTGTATTATTTTCCAAGATACAGCTCAGAGTTGTATTTGTATTTTTGAAAATAACACAGCTTAGGGTTGTATTTGCATTATTTTCCACGATAGAGCTAGGGGTTTTATTGTTATTTTTGAAAATTACACAGATTGTGGGTGTATTTGTGTTTTCTCCCAAGATACTGCTAAGTGTAGTACTTGTATTTTGGAAAATAACACGGCTTGGGGGTGTATTTGTATTATATTCCAAGATACAGCTAAGGGATGTATTTGTATTTTTGAAAATAACACAGCTATGGGGTGTATTTGTATTATTTTCAAAATTACAGTTATGGGTTGTATTTGTATTTTTAACAATCACAGAGCTTGGAGGGGTATTTGTATTATTTTACAAGATAGAGCTAAGGGTTGTATTTGTATTTTTGACAATAACACAGATTGTGGGTGTATTTGTGCTATTTTCAAAGATACAGCTAAGGGTTGTAATTGTATTTTTGACAGTAACACAGCTTTGGAGTGTATTTGAATTATTTTCAAAATACAGCTAAGGGTTGTATTTGAATTTTTGAGAATAACACAGCTTGGGTGTGTATTTGAATTATTTTCCAAGATACAGCTAAGGTTTCTATTTGTATTTATGAAAATAACACAACTTCTGGGTGTATTTGTATTATTTTCCAATATACAGCTAAGGGGTGTATTTGTATTTTTGAAAATAATACAGCTTGGGGGGGTTATTTGTATTATTTTCCAAGAAACAGCTATGGGTTGTATTTGTATTTTTGAAAATAACAGAGCTTGTGAGTGTATTTGCATTATTTTCCAAGATACAGCTAAGGGTTTTATTGGTATTTTTGAAAATAACACAGCTTGGGGGTGTATTTGTGTTATTTTTCAAGATACATCTTTGGGTTTTATTTGTATTTTGGAAAATAACACAGCTTGGTGGTGTATTTGTATTATTTTCCGAGATACAGCTAAGGGTTATATTTGTATTTTTGAAAATAACACCGATGGGTGTGTATTTGTATTATTTTCCGAGATACAGCTAAGGGTTGTGTTTGCATTTTTGAAAATAACACACCTTGTTGATGTATTTGTATTATTTTCCGACATAGAGCTAAGGGTTGTATTTGTATTTTTGAAAATAAGACACCTTGGGCGTGTGTTTGTATTATTTTCCGAGATACAGCTAAGGGATGTATTTTGTATTTTTGAAAATAACACAGCATGGGGGCGTATTTGTATTATTTTCCAAGATACAGCTTAGGGGTGCATTTTTATTTTTGACAGTAACACAGCTTGGTGGCGTATTTGTATTATTTTCAAAGATACAGCTAAGCTTTGTATTTGTATTTTTGACAATAACACAGCTTCGGGGTGTATTTGTATTAATTTCAAAGTTACAACTAAGGGTTATATTTGTATTTTTGACAATAAGAAAGCTTGGGGGTGTATTTTATTATTTTCCAAGATACAGCTAAAAGTTGTATTTGTATTTTTGACAATAACAGAGCTTGGGGGTGTATTTCTATTATTTTCCAAGATACAGCTAAGGATTGTATTTGTATTTTTGACAATAACACAGCTTGGGGGTGTATTTGTATTATGTTCCAAGATAGAGCTAAGGGATGTATTTGTATTTTTGAAAATAACACAGCTTGTGGGTGTATTTGTATTATTTTCCGAATTACGGCTAAGGGCTGAATTTTTGTATTTTTGAAAATAACGCAGCTTGGGAGTCTATTTGTATTACTTTTCTAGACACAGCTAAGCGTTGTACTTGTATTTTTCACAATAACAAATCTTGGGGGAGTATTTGTATTATTTTCCAAAAAACAGTTAAGAGTTGTATTTGTATTTTTCAAAATAACACAGTTTGGGGGTGTATTTGTATTATTTTCCAAGATACAGCTAAGTGATGTATTTGTATTCCTGACAAAAACACAGCTTTGGGGTGTATTTGTATTATTTTCAAAGATACAGCTAAGGGTTGTATCTGTATTTTTGACAATAACACAGCTTGGAGGTGTATGTGTATTGTTTTCAGAGATAGAGCTAAGGGTAGTATTTGTATTTTTGACAATAACACAGCTTGTGAGTGTTTTTGTATTATTTTCCAACATACAGTTAATCGTTGTATTTGTATTTTTGACAATATCACAGCTTGGGGGTGTATTTGTATTATTTTCCAAGATACAGCTAAGGGTTGTATTTGTATTTTTTACAATAACACAGCTAGGGGGTGTATTTATATTATTTTCCAAGATACAGCTAAGGATTCTCTTTGTATTTTTGACAATAACACAGCTTGGGGGTGTATTTGTATTATTTTCCAAGATACAGCTATGGGTTTTATTTGTATTTGTGACAATAACACAGCTTGTGGGTGTATTTGAATTATTTTCCAAGATACAGCTAATGGTTGTATTGGTATTTTTGACAATAACCCAGGTTGGGGGTGTATTTGTATTATTTTCCAAGATACAGCTAAGGGATGTATTTGTATTCCTGACAATAACACAGCTTTGGGTTGTATTAGTATTATTTTCAAAGATACAACTAAGGGTTCTATCTGTATTTTTGACAATAACAAAACTTGGGGGTTTATGTGTATTATTTTCAGAGATAGACATAAGGGTTGTATATGTATTTTTGACAATAACACAGTTTGGGCGTGTATTTGTATTATTTTCCGATATACAGCTAAGGGTTATATTTTTATTTTTGAAAATAACACAGCTTGTGGGTGTATTTGTATTATTTTCCGAGATACAGCTAAGGGTTGTATTTGTGTTTTTGAAAATAACACAGCCTGGGGGTGTATTTGTATTATTTTCCGATATACAGCTAAGGTTTTTATTTTTATTTTTGAAAATAACACAGATTGGATGTGTGTTTGTATTATTTTCCGAGATACAGCTAAGGGTTGTATTGGTATATTTGAAAATAAGACACCGTGCGGTTGTATTTGTATTATTTTCCGAGATACAGCTAAGGGTTGTATTTGTATTTTTGAAAATAACACAGCTTGGTGGGGTATTTGTATTATTTTCCGAGATAGTGCTAAGGGTCGTATATGAATTTTTGAAAATAACACAGCTTGGGTGTGTATTTGTATTATTTTCTGAGATACAGCTAAGGGTTATATTTGTATTTTTGAAAATAACACCGCTTGGGTGTGTATTTGTGTTATTTTCCGAGATACAGCTAAGGGTTGTACTTGTATTTTTGAAAATAACAGTGATTGGGTGTGTTTTTGAATTATTTTCCGAGATGCAGCTAAGGGTTGTATCTGTATTTTTGACAGTAACACAGCTTGGGTGTGTATTTGTATTATTTTACGAGATACAGCTAATTGTTGTATTTGTATTTTTGACAATAACACAGCTTGGGGGTGTATTTGTATTATTTTCCAAGATACAGCTATGGGTTTTATTTGTATTTGTGACAATAACACAGCTTGTGGGTGTATTTGAATTATTTTTCAAGATACAGCTAATGGTTGTATTTGTATTTTTGACAATAACCCAGCTTGGGGGTGTATTTGTATTATTTTCCAAGATACAGCTAAGGGATGTATTTGTATTCCTGACAATAACACAGCTTTTGGTTGTATTAGTATTATTTTCAAAGATACAACTAAGGGTTCTATCTGTATTTTTGACAATAACAAAACTTGGGGGTTTATGTGTATTATTTTCAGAGATAGAGATAAGGGTTGTATATGTATTTTTGACAATAACACAGTTTGGGCGTGTATTTGTATTATTTTCTGATATACAGCTAAGGGTTATATTTTTATTTTTGAAAATAACACAGCTTGTGGGTGTATTTGTACTATTTTCCGAGATACAGCTAAGGGTTGTATTTGTGTTTTTGAAAATAACACAGCTTGGGGGTGTATTTGTATTATATTCCAAGATACAGCTAAGGGATGTATTTGTATTTTTGAAAATAACACAGCTATGGGGTGTATTTGTATTATTTTCAAAATTACAGTTATGGGTTGTATTTGTATTTTTAACAATCACAGAGCTTGGAGGGGTATTTGTATTATTTTACAAGATAGAGCTAAGGGTTGTATTTGTATTTTTGACAATAACACAGATTGTGGGTGTATTTGTGCTATTTTCAAAGATACAGCTAAGGGTTGTAATTGTATTTTTGACAGTAACACAGCTTTGGAGTGTATTTGAATTATTTTCAAAATACAGCTAAGGGTTGTATTTGAATTTTTGAGAATAACACAGCTTGGGTGTGTATTTGAATTATTTTCCAAGATACAGCTAAGTTTTCTATTTGTATTTATGAAAATAACACAACTTCTGGGTGTATTTGTATTATTTTCCAATATACAGCTAAGGGGTGTATTTGTATTTTTGAAAATAATACAGCTTGGGGGGGTTATTTGTATTATTTTCCAAGAAACAGCTATGGGTTGTATTTGTATTTTTGAAAATAACAGAGCTTGTGAGTGTATTTGCATTATTTTCCAAGATACAGCTAAGGGTTTTATTGGTATTTTTGAAAATAACACAGCTTGGGGGTGTATTTGTGTTATTTTTCAAGATACATCTTTGGGTTTTATTTGTATTTTGGAAAATAACACGGCTTGGGGGTGTATTTGTATTATTTTCCTAGATACAGCTAAGGGTTGTATTTGTATTTTTGAAAATAACACAGCTTGGGGATGTATTTGTATTATTTTCCGAGATACAGCTAAGGGTTTTTTTTGTATTTTTGACAATAACACTTCTTGGGGGTGTATTTGTATTATTTTCCCAGATACAGCTAAGGGTTGTATTTATATTTTTGAAAATCACACAGCTTGGAAGTGTATTTGTATTATTTTCCGAGATACAGCTAAGGGTTTTATTTCTATTTTTGAAAATAACACAGCTTGGTGGTGTATTTGTATTATTTTCCGAGATACAGCTAAGGGTTTGGTTTGTATTTTTGAAAATAACACAACTTGAGGTTGTATTTGTATTATTTTCAAAGATAGAGCTAAGGGTTGTATTTGTGTTTTTGAAAATAACACAGCATTGTGGTGTATTTGTATTATTTTCAAAGATACAACTAAGGGTTTTATTTGTATTTTTCACAATAACGCAGCTTGGGAGTGTATTTGTATTATTTTCAAAGATACAGGTAAGGGTTGTATTTGTATTTTTGACAGTAACTCAGATTGGGGTGTATTTGTATTATTTTCAAAGATACAGCTAAGGGTTGTATTTGTCGTTTTGAAAATAACACATCTTGGGGGTGTATTTTTATTATTTATTAAGGTACAGCTAAGGGTTGTATTTGTATTTTTGAAAATAACATAGCTTGGGGTTGTATTTGCATTATTTTCCAGGATACAGCTAAGGGTTGTATTGGTATTTTTGAAAATTACACAGCTTGGGGGTGTATTTGTGTTTTTTTCCAAGATACAGCTAATGGCTGTACTTGTATTTTGGAAAATAACACGGCTTGGGGGTGTATTTCTATTATTTTCCAAGATACAGCTGAAGGTTGTATTTGCAGTTTTGAAAATAACACAGATTTGGTGTGTATTTGTATTATTTTCAAAAATATAGTTATGGGTTGTATTTGTATTTTTGACAATCACAGAGCTTGGGGGGATTTTTGTAGTATTTTGCAAGATACAGCTAAGGATTGTATTGGTATTTTTGAAAATAACACAGCTTGGGGTTGTATTTGTATTATTTTCCAAGGTACAGCTAAGGGTTGTATTTGTATTTTTGAAATTAACACAGATTGGGGTGTATTTGTCTTATTTTCTGAATTACGGCTAAGTTCTGTATTTTTGAAAATAACACAGCTTGGTGTTGTATTTGTATTATTATCCAAGATACAGCTAAGGGTTGTATTTGTATTTTTGGAAATAACACAGCTTGGGCTTCTATTTGTATTATTTTCAAAGATATAGCTAAGGGTTGTATTTGTATTTTTGAAAATAACACAGCATGGGGGTGTATTTGTATTATTTTCAAAGATACAACTAAGGGTTGTATTTGTATTTTTCACAATAACGCGGCTTGGGGGTGTATTTGTATTATTTTCAAAGATACAGCTAAGGGTTGTATTTGTATTTTTGACAATAACTCAGCTTGGGTTGTATTTGTATTATTTTCAAAGATACAGGTAAGGATTGTATTTGTATTTTTGAAAATAACACAGCTTGTGGTTGTATTTGTATTATTTTCCAAGATACAGCTCAGAGTTGTATTTGTATTTTTGAAAATAACACAGCTTAGGGTTGTATTTGCATTATTTTCCACGATAGAGCTAGGGGTTTTATTGTTATTTTTGAAAATTACACAGATTGTGGGTGTATTTGTGTTTTCTCCCAAGATACTGCTAAGGGTAGTACTTGTATTTTGGAAAATAACACGTCTTGGGGGTGTATTTGTATTATATTCCAAGATACAGCTAAGGGATGTATTTGTATTTTTGAAAATAACACAGCTATGGGGTGTATTTGTATTATTTTCAAAATTACAGTTATGGGTTGTATTTGTATTTTTAACAATCACAGAGCTTGGAAGGGTATTTGTATTATTTTACAAGATAGAGCTAAGGGTTGTATTTGTATTTTTGACAATAACACAGATTGTGGGTGTGTTTGTGCTATTTTCAAAGATACAGCTAAGGGTGGTAATTGTATTTTTGACAGTAACACAGTTTTGGAGTGTAGTTGAATTATTTTCAAAATACAGCTAAGGGTTGTATTTGAATTTTTGAGAATAACACAGCTTGGGTGTGTATTTGAATTATTTTCCAAGATACAGCTAAGGTTTCTATTTGTATTTATGAAAATAACACAACTTCTGGGTGTATTTGTATTATTTTCCAATATACAGCTAAGGGGTGTATTTGTATTTTTGAAAATAATACAGCTTGGGGGGTTATTTGTATTATTTTCCAAGAAACAGCTATGGGTTGTATTTGTATTTTTGAAAATAACAGAGCTTGTGAGTGTATTTGCATTATTTTCCAAGATACAGCTAAGGGTTTTATTGGTATTTTTGAAAATAACACAGCTTGGGGGTGTATTTGTATTATTTTTCAAGATAAAGCTAAGGGTTGTATTTGTATTCTTGAAAATAACACACCTTGGGGGTGTATTTGTATTATTTTCCAAGATACAGCAAAGGGTTGTATTTGTATTTTTGAAAATAACACAGGTCGGTGTGTATTTGTATTATTTTCCAAGATACAGCTAAGGGTTGAATTTGTATTTTTGACAATAACACAGCTTGGTGGTGTATTTGTATTATTTTCCAATATACAACTAAGGGTTGTATTTGTATTTTTGACAATAACACAGCTTGGGGGTGTATTTGTACTATTCTGCAAGATTCAGCTAAGGGTTGTATTTGTCTTTTTAATAATAACACAGCTTGTGGGTGTATTTGTATTATTTTCCAAGATATAGCTAAGGGTATTATTTGTATTTTTGAAAATAACACCCCTTGGAGGTGTATTTGCATTATTTTCCAAGATACAGCTAAGGATTTTATTTGTATTTTTGACAATAACACATCTTGGGGGTGTATTTGTATTATTTTGCAAGATACGGCTAAGGGTTGTATTTGTATTTTTTTCAATAACACAGCTTGGGGGTGTATTTGTATTATTTTCCAACATATAGCTAAGGGTTCTATTTGTATTTTTGAGAACAACACAGCTGGCGGGTGTATTTGTATTATTTTCCAAGATACAGCTAAGGGTTTTATTTTTCTTTTTGAAAATAACACAATTTGGAGGTGTATTGATATTATTTTCCAAGGTACAGCTAAGGGTCGTATATGTAGTTTTGAAAATAACACAGCTTGCGTCTGTATTTGTTTTATTTTCCAAGATAGAGCTAAGGGATGTATTGGTATTTTTGAAAATAACATAGATTGTGGGTGTATTTGTATTATTTTGCAAGATACAGCTAAGGGAGGTATTTTATTTTTGAAAATAACACAGCTTAGGGGTGTATTTGTATTATTTTCCAAGATACAGCTAAGGGTTGTATTTGTATTTTTGACAACAACACAGCTTGGGGTTGTTTTTGAATTATTTTCAAAATACAGCTAAGGGTTGCATTTGTATTTTTTAAAATAACGCAACTTGGGGGTGTATTTGTGTTATTTTCCAAGATACAGCTAAGGGTTGTACTTGTATTTTCGAAAATAACACAGCTTGGGGGTGTATTTTATTATTTTCCAAGATACAGATAAGGGTTGTATTTATATTTTTGAAAATAACACAGCTTGTGGGAGTATTTGTATCATTTTTCTAGATACAGCGAAGGGTTTTATTTTTATTTTTGAAAATAACACAGCTTGGGGGAGTATTTGTATCATTTTCAAAGATACGGATAAGGGTTATATTTGTATTTTTTTTAAAATAACAAAGATTGGGTGTGTATTTGTATTATTTCCCAAGCTAGAGCTCAGGGTTTTATTTGTATTTTTGAAAATAACACAGCTTTTGGGTGTATATGTATTATTTTCCAAGATACAGGTAAGTGTTGTATTTTTGAAAATAACACAGTTGTGGGTGTATATGTATTATTTTGCAAGATACAGCTAAGGGATGTATTTGTATTTTTGAAAATAATACAGCTTGGGGGTGTATTTGTATTATTTTCCAAGATACAGCTAAGGGTTTTATTTGTATTTTTGACAATAACACAGCTTGGGGGTGTATTTGTATTATTTTCAAAGATAAAGCTAAGCGTTGTATTTGTATTTTTGACAATAACAGAGCTTGGGGGTGTATTTATGTTATTTTCAAAAATACAGCTAAGGGTTCTATTTGTATTTTTGAAAATAACACAGCTTGGGGGTGTATTGTATTATTTTCCAAGATACAGCTAAGGGTTGTATTTGTATTTTTGAAAATAACACAGCTTGGGGGTGTATTTGTATTATTTTCCAAGATACTGCTAAGGGTTGTATTTGTATTTTTGAAAATAACCCAGCTTGGGGGTGTATTTGTATTATTTTCCATGATTCAGCTACGGGTTGTATTTGTATTTTTGAAAATAACACACCTTTCGGGTGTATTTGTTTCATTTTCCAAGATACAGCTAAGGGTTGTATTATTATTTTTGAAAATAACACAGATTGGGGGTGTATTTGTATTATTTTCCAAGATACTTCTAAGGGTTGTATTTGTATTTTCGTCAGTAACACAGCTTGGGGGTGTATTTGTATTATTTTCCAAGATACTGCTAAGGGTTGCATTTGTATTTTTGGAAATAACACAGCTTGGGGATGTATTTCTATTATTTCCCAAGATAAAGCTAAGGGTTTTATTTGTATTTTTGAAAATAACAGAGCTTGTTGGTGTATATGTATTATTTTCCAAGATACAGCTAATGGTTGTATTTGAATTTTTGACACTAACACAGCTTGGGGGTGTATTTGTATTATTTTCCAACATACAACTAAGGGTTGTATTTGTATTTTTGACAATAACACAACTTGGGCTTGTATTTTAATTACATTCAAAATACAGCTAAGGGTTCTATATGTATTTCTGAAAATAACACAGTTTGGGGGTGTATTTGTATTATTTTCTAAGATACAGCTAAGGGTTGTATTTGTATTTTTGAAAATAACACAGCTTGGGGGTGTATTTGTATTATTTTCCAAGATACAGCTAAGGGATATATATGTATTCTTGAAAATAACACAGCTTAAGGGTGTATTTGTATTATTTTCCAAGATACATCTAAGGGTTGCATTTGTATTTTTGAAAATAACACAGCTTAGTGTTGTATTTGTATTATTTTCCAAGATACAGCTAAGGGTTTTATTTGTATTTTTGACAATAACACAGCTTGGGTGTGTATTTGTATTTTTTTCAAAGATAAAGCTAAGCATTGTATTTTTATTTTTGACAATAACACAGCTTGGGGGTGTATTATTGTTATTTTCAAAGATACAGCTAAGGGTTCTATTTGTATTTTTGAAAATAACACAGCTTGGGAGTGTATTGTATTATTTTCCAAGATACAGCTAAGGGTTGTATTTGTGTTTTTGAAAATAACACAGCTTGGGGGTGTATTTGTATTATCTTCCAAGATACTGCGAAGTGTTGTATTTGTATTTTTGAAAATAACCCAGCTTGGTGTTGTATTTGTATTATTTTAGAAGATACAGCTACGGGTTGTATTTGTATTTTTGAAAATAACACAGCTTTAGGGTGTATTTGTTTTATTTTCCAAGATACAGCTAAGGGCTGTATTATTAATTTTGAAAATAACACAGATTGGAGGTGTATTTGTATTATTTTCCAAGATACTTCTATGGGTTGTATTTGTATTTTCGTCAGTAACACAGCTTGGGGTTGTATTTGTATTATTTTCCAAGATACTGCTAAGGGTTGCATTTGTATTTTTGGAAATAACACAGCTTGCCGGTGTCTTTGTATTATTTTCCAAGATACAGCTAATTGTTGTATTTGTATTTTTGACAATAACACAGCTTGGGGTGTATTTGTATTATTTTCAAAGATACAGCTAAGGTTTGTATTTGTATTTTTGAAAAGAACACAGCTTGGGTGTGTATTTGTATTATTTTCCAAGACACAGCTAATGGTTGTATTTGTATTTTTGACAGAAACACAGATTAGGGGTGTATTTGTATTATTTTCCAAGATACAGCTAAGGGTTGTATTTGTATTTTTGACATTAACACAGCTTGGGGGTGTATTTATGTTATTTTCAAAGATACAGCTAAGGGTTCTATTTGTATTTTTTAAAATAACACAGCGTGGGGGTGTATTGTATTATTTTCCAAGATACAGCTAAGTGTTGTATTTGTATTTTTGACAATAACACAACTTGGGGGTGTATTTGTATTATATTCAAAGATACAGCTAAGTGTTGCATTTGTATTTTTGACAATAACACAGCTTGTGGGTGTTTTTGTGTTATTTTCAAATATACAGCTAAGAGTTCTATTTGTATTTTTGACAATAAAACAGCTTGGGGGTGTATTTGTATTATTTTCAAAGATACAGCTAAGGGTTGTATTTGTTTTTTTGACAATAACACAGCTTGGGGTTGTATTTGAATTATTTTCAAATACAGCTAAGGGTTGTATTTGTATTTTTTATAGTAACAGAACTTGTGTGTGTATTTGTATTATTTTCCAAGATACAGCTAAGGGTTGTATTTGTATTTTTGAAAATAACACAGTTTGGGGGTGTCTTTGTATTATTTTCCAAGATACAGCTAAGGGAATTATTTGTATTTTTGAAAATAACAACGCTTGGGTGTGTATTTGTATTATTTTCCGAGATACAGCTAAGGGTTGTGTTTGCATTTTTGAAAATAACACAGCTTGTGGATGTATTTGTATTATTTTCTGACATAGGGCTAAGGGTTGTATTTGTATTTTTGAAAATAACACACCTTGGGCGTGTGTTTGTATTATTTCCCGAGATACAGCTTAGGGATGTATTTTGTATTTTTGAAAATAACACAGCTTGGGGGTGTATTTGTATTATTTTCCAAGATACAGCTAAGGGTTGTATTTGTATTTTTGAAAATAACAGAGCTTGGGGGTGTATTTGTATTATTTTCCAAGATACAGCTAAGGGATGTCTTGTTATTTTTTAAAATAACACAGCTTGTGGATGTATTTGTATTATTTTCCATGATACAGCTAAGGGTTGTATTGGTATTTTGGAAAATAACACAGCTTCGGGGTGTATTTGTATTATTTTCCAAAATACAGATAAGTGCTGTGTTTGTATTTTTTAAAATAACACACCTTGGGGGTTTATTTGTATTATTTTACAAGATACAGCTAAGGGTCGTATTTGTATTTTTGAAAATAACACACCTTGTGTGTGTATTTGTATCATTTTTCTAGATACAGCGAAGGGTTGTATTTTTATTTTTGAAAATAACACAGCTTGGGGGAGTATTTGTATCATTTTCAAAGATACGGCTAAGGGTTGTATTTGTATTTTTGAAAATAACACAGCTTGTGTGTGTATTTGTATTATTTTCCAAGATAGAGCTAAGGGATATATTTGTATTTTTGAAAATAACACACCTTGTTGGTGTATATGTATTATTTTCCAAGATACAGCTAAGGGTTGTTATTGAATTTTTGATACTAACACAGCTTGGGGGTGTATTTGTATTATTTTCCAACATACAACTAAGGGTTGTATTTGTATTTTTGACATTAACACAGCTTGGGGTTGTAGTTGTATTACTTTCAAAGATAGAGCTAAGTGATCTATTTGCATTTTTGACAATAACACAGCTTGGGCTTGTATTTTAATTATATCCAAAATACAGCTAAGGGTTCTATTTGTATTTCTGAAAATAACACAGCTTGGGGGTGTATTTGTATTATTTTCTTAGATACAGCTAAGGGTTTTATTTGTATTTTTGAAAATAACACAGCTTGGGGGTGTATTTGTATTATTTTCCAACATACAGCTAAGGGATATATTTGTATTTTTGAAAATAACACAGCTTGTGGGTGTATTTGTATTATTTTCCAAGATACAGCTAAAGGTTGTATTTGTATTTTTGAAAATAACACAGCTTGTGTGTGTATTTGTGTTATTTTCAAAGATACAGCTAAGGGTTGTATTTGTATTTTTGACAATAACACAGCTTGGGCATGTATTTGGATTATTTTCAAAATACAGCTAAGGGTTGTGTTTGTATTTTTGAAAATAACACAGCTTGGGGATGTATTTGTATTACTTTCCAAGATACATCTACGGGTTGTACTTTTATTTTTGAAAATCACACATCTTGTTTGTGTATTTGTATTAGTTTCGATGATACACCTAAGTGTTTTATATGTATTCTTGAAAATAACACAGCTTGGGGGTGTATTTGTATTATTTTCCAAGATACAGCTAAGAGTTTTATTTGTATTTTTGAAAATAACACAGCATGGGGGTGTATTTGTATTATTTTCCAAGATATCTCTTAGGGTTTTATTTGTATTTTTGAATATAACACAGCTTGTGGGTGTATATGTATTATTTTCCAAAATACAGCTAAGGGTTGTATTTGTATCTTTGAAAATCACACAGCTTGTGGGTGTATTTGTATTATTTTCTAAGATACAGCTAAGGATTGTATTTGTATTTTTGAAAATAACACAGCTTGTGGGTGTATTTGTATTATCTTCCAAGATACAGCTAAGGGTTGTATTTGTATTTTTGAAAATAACACAGCTTGTGGGTGAATTTGTATTATCTTCCAAGATACAGCTAAGGGTTGTATTTGTATTCTTGAAAATAACACAGCTTGGGGGTGTATTTTTACTATTTTCCAAGATACAGCTAAGGGATATATTTGTATTTTTGAAAATAACACAGCTTGTGGGTGTATTTGTATTATTTTCCAAGATACAGCTAAGGGTTGTATTTGTATTTTTGAAAATAACACAGCTTGTGGGTGAATTTGTATTATTTTCCAAGATACAGCTAAGGGTAGTATTTGTATTCTTGAAAATAACACAGCTTGTGGGTGTATTTGTATTATTTTCCAAGATACAGCTAAGGGTTGTATTTGTACTCTTGAAAATAACAGAGCTTGTGGGTGTAGTTGTGTTATTTTCAAAGATAAAACTAAAGTTTGTATTTGTATTTTTGACAATAACACAGCTTGGGTTTGTATTTGAATTATTTTCCAAGATACAGCTAAGGGTTCTATTTGTATTTTTTAAAATAACACAGCTTGGCGGTGTATTTCTTTTATTTTCCAAGATAAAGCTAAGGGTTGTATTTGTATTTTTGAAAATAAGGCGGCTTCTGTGTTTATTTGTATTGCTTTCCAAGATAGAGCTAAGGGTTTTATTTGTATTTTTGACAACAACACAGTTTGGGGGTGTATTTGTATTATTTTCCAAGATACAGCTAAGGGTTGTATTTGTATTTCTGAAAATAACACAGGTTGGGGGTGTGTTTGTATTATTTTCCAAGTTACAGCTACGGGTTGTATTTGTATTTTAGACAATAACACAGCTTGGGTATATTTTTGTATTAATTTCCAATATACAGCTAAGGGTTGTATTTGTATTTTTGACAGTAACACAGCTTCGGGGTGTATTTGTATTATTTTCCAAGATACAACTAAGGGTTGTATTTTTATTTTTGATAAGAACACATCTTGGGGGTTTATTTCTATTATTTTACAAGATACAGCTAAGGGTTGTATTTGTATTTTTAATAATAACACAGATTGGGGGTGTATTTGTATTATTTTCCAAGATACAGCTAAGGGTGGTATTTGTATTTTTGACAATAACACAGCTTGTGTGTGTATTTGTATTATGTTCCAAGAGACAGCTAAGGGTTTTATTTGTGTTTTTGAAAATAACACAGCTTGAGGTTGTATTTGTATTACTTTCCAAGATACAGCTAATGGTTGTATTTGTATTTTTGAAAATAACACAGCTTGCGGGTTTATTTGTATTATTTTCCGAGATACAGCTAAGGGTTGTATAGGTTTTTTTGAAAATAACACACTTTGTGGGTGTATTTGTAGTATTTTCCGAGATACAGCTAAGGGTTATATTTGTATTTTTGAAAATAACAACGCTTGGGTGTGTATTTGTATTATTTTCCGAGATACAGCTAAGGGTTGTGTTTGCATTTTTGAAAATAACACAGCTTGGTGGCGTATTTGTATTATTTTCAAAGATATAGCTAAGGTTTGTATTTGTATTTTTCACAATAACACAGCTTCGGGGTGTATTTGTATCAATTTCAAAGGTACAGCTAAGGGTTGTATTTGTATTTTTGACAATAAGAAAGCTTGGGGGTGTATTTTTATTATTTTGCAAGATACAGCTAAAAGTTGTATTTGTATTTTTGACAATAACACAGCTTGGGGGTGTATTTCTATTATTTTCCAAGATACTGCTAGGGATTGTATTTGTATTTTTGACAATAACACAGCTTTGGGGTGTATTTGTATTATGTTCCAAGATAGAGCTAAGGGATGTATTTGTATTTTTGAAAATAACACAGCTTGTGGGTGTATTTGTGTTATTTTCTGAATTACGGCTAAGGGCTGTATTTTTATATTTTTAAAAATAAGACAACTTGGGAGTGTATTTGTATTACATTTCAAGACACAGCTAAGCGTTGTATTTGTATTTTTGACAATAACAAATCTTGGGGAGTATTTGTATTATTTTCCAAAAAACAGTTAAGAGTTGTATTTGTATTTTTCAAAATAACACAGCTTGGGGGTGTATTTGTATTATTTTCTGAGATACAGCTCAGGTTTGAATTTATATTTTTGAAAATAACACAGCTTGGGGGTGTGTTTGTATTATTTCCTAACATAGAGCTAAGGGTTGTATTTGTATTTTTGAAAATAATACAGCTTGGGGGAGTATTTGTATTATTTTCCGAGATACAGCTAAGGGTTCTATTTGTATTTTTGAAAATAACACAGCTTAGGGGTGTATTTGTATTATTTTCCGAGATACAGCTAAGGGTTGTATTTGTATTTTTGAAATTAACACAGCTTGGGGGTGTATTTGTATTATTTTCCGAGACAGAGCTAAGGGTTGTGTTTGTATTTTTGAAATTAACACAGCTTGGGTGTGTATTAGTCTTATTTTGTGAATTACGGCTAAGTTCTGTATTTCTGTATTTTTGAAAATAACACAGCTTGGGGGTGTATTTGTATTATTTTCCAAGATACAGCTAAGGTTTGTATTTGTATTTTTGAAAATAACACAGCTTGGGAGTGTATTTGTATTACTTTCCAAGATACAGCTAAGGGTTGTATTTGTATTTTTGACAATAACACAGCTTGGGGGTGTATTTGTATTACTTTCCGAGATACAGCTAAGGGTTGTATTTGTATTTTTGAAAATAACACCGCTTGGGGTTGTATTTGTATTATTTTCCGAGATACAGCTAGGTGTTGTATTTGTATTTTTTAAAATAACAGCGCTTGGTGGTGTATTTGTATTATTTTCCTAGATACAGCTAAGGGTTTTATTTGTATTTTTGAAAATAACACAGCTTGGGGGTGTATTTGTATTACTTTCCAAGATACAGCTAAGGGTTGTATTTGCATTTTTGAAAATAACACCGCTTGGGTTTGTATTTGTATTATTATCCGAGATAGAGCTAAGTGTTGTACTTGTGTTTTTGAAAATAACACCGCTTGGGGGTGTATTTGTATTATTTTCTGCGATACAGCTAAGGGTTGTATTTGTATTTTTGGAAATAAAACAGTATCGAGGTGTATTTGTATTATTTTCCTAGATAAAGCTAAGGGTTTTATTTATATTTTTGAAAATAACACAGCTTGGTGTTGTATTTGTATTATTTGCCAAGACACAGCTAAGGGTTGTATTTGTATATTTGAAAATAACACAGCCTGGGGGTGTATTTGTATTATTTTCCGAGGTACAGCTAAGGGTAGTATTTATATTTTGAAATTAATACAGCTTGGGGGTGTATTTGTCTTATTTTCTGAATTACGGCTAAGTTCTGTATTTTTGTATTTTTAAAAATAACACAGGTTGGGGGTGTGTTTGTATTATTTTCCAAGATACAGCTAAGGGTTGTATTTGTATTTTTGAAAATAACACAGCTTGGGAGTGTATTTGTATTACTTTCCAAGATACAGCTTAAGGTTGTATTTGTATTTTTGACAATAACACGGCTTGGGGGTTTATTTGTATTATTTTCCAAGATACAGCTAAGGGTTGTATTTGTATTTTTGAAAACAACGCAGCTTGCGGGTGTATTTGTATTACTCTCCAAGATACAGCTAAGGGTTGTATTTGTATTTTTGAAAATAACACCGCTTAGGGTTGTATTTGTATTATTTTCCGAGATACAGCGAAGTGTTGTATTTGTATTTTTTTAAATAACAGCGCTTCGGGGTGTATTTGTATTATTTTCCTAGATACAGCTAAGGGTTTTGTTTGTATTTTTTAAAATAACACTCTTTGGGGGTGTATTTGTATTATTTTCCGACATACAGCTAAGGGTTGTACTTTTATTTTTGAAAATAACACTACCTGGGGGTGTATTTGTATTATTTTCTGCGATACAGCTAAGGGTTGTATTTGTATTTTTGAAAATAAAACTGCTTGGGGGTGTATTTTTTATCATTTTCTGCGATACCGCTAAGGGTTGTATTCGTATTTTTGGAAATAACACAGCTTGGAGGTGTATTTGTATTATTTTCCTAGATACAACTAAGGGTTGTATTTGTATTTTTGAAAATAACACAGCTTGGGGATGTATTTGTATTATTTTCCGAGATACAGCTAAGGGTTTTTTTTTGTATTTTTGAGAATAACACTGCTTGGGGGTGTATTTGTATTATTTTCCCAGATACAGCTAAGGGTTGTATTTGTATTTTTGAAAATTACACAGCTTGGAAGTGTATTTGTATTATATTCCGAGATACAGCTAAGGGTTTTATTTCTATTTTTGAAAATAACACAGCTTGGTGGTGTATTTGTATTATTTTCCGAGATACAGCTAAGGGTTATATTTGTATTTTTGAAAATAACACCGATGGGTGTGTATTTGTATTATTTTCCGAGATACAGCTAAGGGTTGTGTTTGCATTTTTGAAAATAACACACCTTGTTGATGTATTTGTATTATTTTCCGACATAGAGCTAAGGGTTGTATTTGTATTTTTGAAAATAAGACACCTTGGGCATGTGTTTGTATTATTTTCCGAGATACAGCTAAGGGATGTATTTTGTATTTTTGAAAATAACACAGCATGGGGGCGTATTTGTATTATTTTCCAAGATACAGCTAAGGGGTGCATTTTTCTTTTTGACAGTAACACAGCTTGGTGGCGTATTTGTATTATTTTCAAAGATACAGCTAAGCTTTGTATTTGTATTTTTGACAATAACACAGCTTCGGGGTGTATTTGTATTAATTTCAAAGTTACAGCTAAGGGTTATATTTGTATTTTTGACAATAAGAAAGCTTGGGGGTGTATTTTTATTATTTTCCAAGATACAGCTAAAAGTTGTATTTGTATTTTTGACAATAACATAGCTTGGGGGTGTATTTCTATTATTTTCCAAGATACAGCTAAGGATTGTATTTGTATTTTTGACAATAACACAGCTAGGGGGTGTATTTGTATTATGTTCCAAGATAGAGCTAAGGGATGTATTTGTATTTTTGAAAATAACACAGCTTGTGGGTGTATTTGTATTATTTTCCGAATTACGGCTAAGGGCTGAATTTTTGTATTTTTGAAAATAACACAGCTTGGGAGTCTATTTGTATTACTTTTCTAGACACAGCTAACCGTTGTATTTGTATTTTTCACAATAACAAATCTTGGGGGAGTGTTTGTATTATTTTCCAAAAAACAGTTAAGATTTGTATTTGTATTTTTCAAAATAACACAGTTTGGGGGTGTATTTGAATTATTTTCCAAGATACAGATAAGTGATGTATTTGTATTCCTGACAAAAACACAGCTTTGGGGTGTATTTGTATTATTTTCAAAGATACGGCAAAGGGTTGTATCTGTATTTTTGACAATAACACAGCTTGGAGGTGTATGTGTATTGTTTTCAGAGATAGAGCTAAGGGTAGTATTTGTATTTTTGACAATAACACAGCTTGTGAGTGTTTTTGTATTATTTTCCAACATACAGTTAATCGTTGTATTTGTATTTTTGACAATAACACAGCTAGGGGGTGTATTTATATTATTTTCCAAGATACAGCTAAGGATTCTCTTTGTATTTTTGACAATAACACAGCTTGGGGGTGTATTTGTATTATTTTCCAAGATACAGCTATGGGTTTTATTTGTATTTGTGACAATAACACAGCTTGTGGTTGTATTTGAATTATTTTCCAAGATACAGCTATGGGTTGTATTGGTATTTTTGACAATAACCCAGCTTGGGGGTGTATTTGTATTATTTTCCAAGATACAGCTAAGGGATGTATTTGTATTCCTGACAATAACACAGCTTTGGGTTGTATTAGTATTATTTTCAAAGATACAACTAAGGGTTCTATCTGTATTTTTGACAATAACAAAACTTGGGGTTTATGTGTATTATTTTCAGAGATAGAGATAAGGGTTGTATATGTATTTTTGACAATAACACAGTTTGGGCGTGTATTTGTATTATTTTCCGTTATACAGCTAAGGGTTATATTTTTATTTTTGAAAATAACACAGCTTGTGGGTGTATTTGTATTATTTTCCGAGATACAGCTAAGGGTTGTATTTGTGTTTTTGAAAATAACACAGCTTGGGGGTGTATTTGTATTATTTTCCGATATACAGCTAAGGTTTTTATTTTTATTTTTGAAAATAACACAGCTTGGGTGTGTGTTTGTATTATTTTCCGAGATACAGCTAAGGGTTGTATTGGTATATTTGAAAATAAGACACCGTGCGGTTGTATTTGTATTATTTTCCAAGATACAGCTAAGGGTTGTATTTGTATTTTTGAAAATAACACAGCTTGGGGGTGTATTTGTATTATTTTCCGAGATACAGCTAAGGGTTGTATTTGTATTTTTGAAAATAACACAGCTTGGGGGGGGGGGTATTTGTATTATTTTCCGAGATAGTGCTAAGGGTCGTATATGAATTTTTGAAAATAACACAGCTTGGGTGTGTATTTGTATTATTTTCTGAGATACAGCTAAGGGTTATATTTGTATTTTTGAAAATAACACCGCTTGGGTGTGTATTTGTGTTATTTTCCGGGATACAGCTAAGAGTTGTACTTGTATTTTTGAAAATAACAGTGATTGGGTGTGTTTTTGAATTATTTTCCGAGATGCAGCTAAGGGTTGTATCTGTATTTTTGACAGTAAAACAGCTTGGGTGAGTATTTGTATTACTTTACGAGATACAGCTAATTGTTGTATTTGTATTTTTGACAATAACACAGCTTGGGGGTGTATTTGTATTATTTTCCAAGATACAGCTATGGGTTTTATTTGTATTTGTGACAATAACACAGCTTGTGGGTGTATTTGAATTATTTTCCAAGATACAGCTAATGGTTGTATTGGTATTTTTGACAATAACCCAGCTTGGGGGTGTATTTGTATTATTTTCCAAGATACAGCTAAGGGATGTATTTGTATTCCTGACAATAACACAGCTTTGGGTTGTATTAGTATTATTTTCAAAGATACAACTAAGGGTTCTATCTGTATTTTTGACAATAACAAAACTTGGGGGTTTATGTGTATTATTTTCAGAGATAGAGATAAGGGTTGTATATGTATTTTTGACAATAACACAGTTTGGGCGTGTATTTGTATTATTTTCCGATATACAGCTAAGGGTAATATTTTTATTTTTGAAAATAACACAGCTTGTGGGTGTATTTGTATTATTTTCCGAGATACAGCTAAGGGTTGTATTTGTGTTTTTGAAAATAACACAGCTTGGGGGTGTATTTGTATTATTTTCCGAGATACAGCTAAGGTTTTTATTTTTATTTTTGAAAATAACACAGCTTGGGTGTGTGTATTATTTTCCGAGATACAGCTAAGGGTTGTATTGGTATATTTGAAAATAAGACACCGTGCGGTTGTATTTGTATTATTTTCCAAGATACAGCTAAGGGTTGTATTTGTATTTTTGAAAATAACACAGCTTGGGGGTGTATTTGTATTATTTTCCGAGATACAGCTAAGGGTTGTATTTGTATTTTTGAAAATAACACAGCTTGGGGGGGTATTTGTATTATTTTCCGAGATAGTGCTAAGGGTCGTATATGAATTTTTGAAAATAACACAGCTTGGGTGTGTATTTGTATTATTTTCTGAGATACAGCTAAGGGTTATATTTGTATTTTTGAAAATAACACCGCTTGGTTGTTTATTTGTGTTATTTTCCGAGATACAGCTAAGGGTTGTACTTGTATTTTTGAAAATAACAGTGATTGGGTGTGTTTTTGAATTATTTTCCGAGATGCAGCTAAGGGTTGTATCTGTATTTTTGACAGTAACACAGCTTGGGTGTGTATTTGTATTACTTTACGAGATACAGCTTATTGTTGTATTTGTATTTTTGACAATAACACAGTTTGGGGGTTTATTTGTATTATTTTACGAGATACAGCTAAGGGTTGTATCTGTATTTTTGACAATAACACAGCTTGGGTGTGTATTTGTATTATTTTCCTAGTTATAGAAATAGGTTGTATATGTATTTTTGACTGTAAAACAGCTTGGGTGTGTATTTGTATTATTTTGCGAGATATAGCTAAGGGTTGTATCTGTATTTTTGAAAATAACACAGCTTGGGGGTGTATTTGTATAATTTTCCGAGATACAGCTTAGGGTTTTATCTGTATTTCTGACAATAACACAGCTTGCGTGTGTATTTGTATTATTTTCAGAGTTACAGCTAAAGGTTGTGTATGTATTTTTGACTATAAAAGAGCTTGGGTGCGTATTTGTATTTTTTTGCGAGATACAGCTAAGGGTTGAATTTGTATTTCTGAAAATAACACAGCTTGTGGGTGTTTTTGTATTATTTTCCGAGATACAGCTAAGGGTTGTATTTGTATTTTTGAAAATAACACAGCTTGGGGGTTTATTTGTATTATTTTCCGAGATACAGCTAAGGGTTCTATTTTTATTTTTGAAAATAACACAGCTAGAGTGTGTATTTGTATTATTTTGAAACATACAGGTAAGGGTTGTATTTGTCTTTTGGAAAATAACACAGCTTGGGAGTGTATTTGTATTATTTTTCGAGATACAGCTAAGGGTTGAATTTGTATTTTTGAAAATACCACAGCTTTAGGGTGTATTTGTAATATTTTCTGACATACAGCTAAGGGTTGTATTTGTATTTTTGAAAATAACACAGCTTGGGGGTGTATTTGTATTATTTTCCAAGTTAGAGCTAAGGGTTGTATTTTTATTTTTGAAAATAACACAGCTTGGGGGTGTCTTTGTATTATTTTCAAAGATACAGCTAAGGGTTGTATTTTTATTTTTGAAAATGACACAGCTTTGGGGTGTATTTGTATTATTTTCCGAGATACAGCTAAGGGTTGTTTTTGTATTTTTGAAATATCACACCTTGGGGGTGTATTTTTATTATTTTCTGAGATACCGCTAAGGGTTGTATTTGAATTTTTGAAAATAACACAACTTGGGGGTTTATTTGTATTATTTTCCGAGATTAAGCTAAGGGTTGTATTTGTATTTTTGAAAATAACACCGTTTGGTGGTGTATTTGTATTATTTTCTGAGATACAGCTAAGGGTTGTATTTGTGTTTTTGAAAATAACACACCTTGGGGTTGTATTTGTATTCTTTTCCAAGATAGAGTTAATTGTTGTATTTGTATTTTTGACAATAACAGAGCTTGGGGGTGTATTTCTATTATTTTTTAAGATACAGCTAAGGATTGTATTTGTATTTTTGACAATAACACAGCTTGGGGGTGTATTTGTATTATGTTCCAAGATAGAGCTAAGGGATGTATTTGTATTTTTGAAAATAACACAGCTTGTGGGTGTATTTGTATTATTTTCCGAATTACGGCTAAGGGCTGAATTTTTGTATTTTTGAAAATAACACAGCTTGGGAGTCTATTTGTATTACTTTTCTAGACACAGCTAAGCGTTGTATTTGTATTTTTCACAATAACAAATCTTGGGGGAGTATTTGTATTATTTTCCAAAAAACAGTTAAGAGTTGTATTTGTATTTTTCAAAATAACACAGTTTGGGGGTGTATTTGTATTATTTTCCAAGATACAGCTAAGTGATGTATTTGTATTCCTGACAAAAACACAGCTTTGGGGTGTATTTGTATTATTTTCAAAGATACAGCTAAGGGTTGTATCTGTATTTTTGACAATAACACAGCTTGGAGGTGTATGTGTATTGTTTTCAGAGATAGAGCTAAGGGTAGTATTTGTATTTTTGACAATAACACATCTTGTGAGTGTTTTTGTATTATTTTCCAACATACAGTTAATCGTTGTATTTGTATATTTGACAATATCACAGCTTGGGGGTGTATTTGTATTATTTTCCAAGATACAGCTAAGGGTTGTATTTGTATTTTTGACAATAACACAGCTAGGGGGTGAATTTATATTATTTTCCAAGATACAGCTAAGGATTCTCTTTGTATTTTTGACAATAACACAGCTTGGGGGTGTATTTGTATTATTTTCCAAGATACAGCTATGGGTTTTATTTGTATTTGTGACAATAACACAGCTTGTGGGTGTATTTGAATTATTTTCCAAGATACCGCTAATGGTTGTATTGGTATTTTTGACAATAACCCAGCTTGGGGGTGTATTTGTATTATTTTCCAAGATACAGCTAAGGGATGTATTTGTATTCCTGACAATAACACAGCTTTGGGTTGTATTAGTATTATTTTCAAAGATACAACTAAGGGTTCTATCTGTATTTTTGACAATAACCAAACTTGGGGGTTTATGTGTATTATTTTCAGAGATAGAGATAAGGGTTGTATATGTATTTTTGACAATAACACAGTTTGGGCGTGTATTTGTATTATTTTCCGATATACAGCTAAGGGTAATATTTTTATTTTTGAAAATAACACAGCTTGTGGGTGTATTTGTATTATTTTCCGAGATACAGCTAAGGGTTGTATTTGTGTTTTTGAAAATAACACAGCTTGGGGGTGTATTTGTATTATTTTCCGATATACAGCTAAGGTTTTTATTTTTATTTTTGAAAATAACACAGCTTGGGTGTGTGTTTGTATTATTTTCCGAGATACAGCTAAGGGTTGTATTGGTATATTTGAAAATAAGACACCGTGCGGTTGTATTTGTATTATTTTCCAAGATACAGCTAAGGGTTGTATTTGTATTTTTGAAAATAACACAGCTTGGGGGTGTATTTGTATTATTTTCCGAGATACAGCTAAGGGTTGTATTTGTATTTTTGAAAATAACACAGCTTGGGGCGGTATTTGTATTATTTTCCGAGATAGTGCTAAGGGTCGTATATGAATTTTTGAAAATAACACAGCTTGGGTGTGTATTTGTATTATTTTCTGAGATACAGCTAAGGGTTATATTTGTATTTTTGAAAATAACACCGCTTGGTTGTTTATTTGTGTTATTTTCCGAGATACAGCTAAGGGTTGTACTTGTATTTTTGAAAATAACAGTGATTGGGTGTGTTTTTGAATTATTTTCCGAGATGCAGCTAAGGGTTGTATCTGTATTTTTGACAGTAACACAGCTTGGGTGTGTATTTGTATTACTTTACGAGATACAGCTTATTGTTGTATTTGTATTTTTGACAATAACACAGTTTGGGGGTTTATTTGTATTATTTTACGAGATACAGCTAAGGGTTGTATCTGTATTTTTGACAATAACACAGCTTGGGTGTGTATTTGTATTATTTTCCTAGTTATAGAAATAGGTTGTATATGTATTTTTGACTGTAAAACAGCTTGGGTGTGTATTTGTATTATTTTGCGAGATATAGCTAAGGGTTGTATCTGTATTTTTGAAAATAACACAGCTTGGGGGTGTATTTGTATAATTTTCCGAGATACAGCTTAGGGTTTTATCTGTATTTCTGACAATAACACAGCTTGCGTGTGTATTTGTATTATTTTCAGAGTTACAGCTAAAGGTTGTGTATGTATTTTTGACTATAAAAGAGCTTGGGTGCGTATTTGTATTTTTTTGCGAGATACAGCTAAGGGTTGAATTTGTATTTCTGAAAATAACACAGCTTGTGGGTGTTTTTGTATTATTTTCCGAGATACAGCTAAGGGTTGTATTTGTATTTTTGAAAATAACACAGCTTGGGGGTTTATTTGTATTATTTTCCGAGATACAGCTAAGGGTTCTATTTTTATTTTTGAAAATAACACAGCTAGAGTGTGTATTTGTATTATTTTGAAACATACAGGTAAGGGTTGTATTTGTCTTTTGGAAAATAACACAGCTTGGGAGTGTATTTGTATTATTTTTCGAGATACAGCTAAGGGTTGAATTTGTATTTTTGAAAATACCACAGCTTTAGGGTGTATTTGTAATATTTTCTGACATACAGCTAAGGGTTGTATTTGTATTTTTGAAAATAACACAGCTTGGGGGTGTATTTGTATTATTTTCCAAGTTAGAGCTAAGGGTTGTATTTTTATTTTTGAAAATAACACAGCTTGGGGGTGTCTTTGTATTATTTTCAAAGATACAGCTAAGGGTTGTATTTTTATTTTTGAAAATGACACAGCTTTGGGGTGTATTTGTATTATTTTCCGAGATACAGCTAAGGGTTGTTTTTGTATTTTTGAAATATCACACCTTGGGGGTGTATTTTTATTATTTTCTGAGATACCGCTAAGGGTTGTATTTGAATTTTTGAAAATAACACAACTTGGGGGTTTATTTGTATTATTTTCCGAGATTAAGCTAAGGGTTGTATTTGTATTTTTGAAAATAACACCGTTTGGTGGTGTATTTGTATTATTTTCTGAGATACAGCTAAGGGTTGTATTTGTGTTTTTAAAAATAACACACCTTGGGGTTGTATTTGTATTCTTTTCCAAGATAGAGTTAATTGTTGTATTTGTATTTTTGACAATAACAGAGCTTGGGGGTGTATTTCTATTATTTTTTAAGATACAGCTAAGGATTGTATTTGTATTTTTGACAATAACACAGCTTGGGGGTGTATTTGTATTATGTTCCAAGATAGAGCTAAGGGATGTATTTGTATTTTTGAAAATAACACAGCTTGTGGGTGTATTTGTATTATTTTCCGAATTACGGCTAAGGGCTGAATTTTTGTATTTTTGAAAATAACACAGCTTGGGAGTCTATTTGTATTACTTTTCTAGACACAGCTAAGCGTTGTATTTGTATTTTTCACAATAACAAATCTTGGGGGAGTATTTGTATTATTTTCCAAAAAACAGTTAAGAGTTGTATTTGTATTTTTCAAAATAACACAGTTTGGGGGTGTATTTGTATTATTTTCCAAGATACAGCTAAGTGATGTATTTGTATTCCTGACAAAAACACAGCTTTGGGGTGTATTTGTATTATTTTCAAAGATACAGCTAAGGGTTGTATCTGTATTTTTGACAATAACACAGCTTGGAGGTGTATGTGTATTGTTTTCAGAGATAGAGCTAAGGGTAGTATTTGTATTTTTGACAATAACACATCTTGTGAGTGTTTTTGTATTATTTTCCAACATACAGTTAATCGTTGTATTTGTATATTTGACAATATCACAGCTTGGGGGTGTATTTGTATTATTTTCCAAGATACAGCTAAGGGTTGTATTTGTATTTTTGACAATAACACAGCTAGGGGGTGAATTTATATTATTTTCCAAGATACAGCTAAGGATTCTCTTTGTATTTTTGACAATAACACAGCTTGGGGGTGTATTTGTATTATTTTCCAAGATACAGGTATGGGTTTTATTTGTATTTGTGACAATAACACAGCTTGTGGGTGTATTTGAATTATTTTCCAAGATACAGCTAATGGTTGTATTTGTATTTTTGACAATAACCCAGCTTGGGGGTGTATTTGTATTATTTTCCAAGATACAGCTAAGGGATGTATTTGTATTCCTGACAATAACACAGCTTTGGGTTGTATTAGTATTATTTTCAAAGATACAACTAAGGGTTCTATCTGTATTTTTGACAATAACAAAACTTGGGGTTTATGTGTATTATTTTCAGAGATAGAGATAAGGGTTGTATATGTATTTTTGACAATAACACAGTTTGGGCGTGTATTTGTATTATTTTCCGATATACAGCTAAGGGTTATATTTTTATTTTTGAAAATAACACAGCTTGTGGGTGTATTTGTATTATTTTCCGAGATACAGCTAAGGGTTGTATTTGTGTTTTTGAAAATAACACAGCTTGGGGGTGTATTTGTATTATTTTCCGATATACAGCTAAGGTTTTTATTTTTATTTTTGAAAATAACACAGCTTGGGTGTGTGTTTGTATTATTTTCCGAGATACAGCTAAGGGTTGTATTGGTATATTTGAAAATAAGACACCGTGCGGTTGTATTTGTATTATTTTCCAAGATACAGCTAAGGGTTGTATTTGTATTTTTGAAAATAACACAGCTTGGGGGGGTATTTGTATTATTTTCCGAGATACAGCTAAGGGTTGTATTTGTATTTTTGAAAATAACACAGCTTGGGGGGGTATTTGTATTATTTTCCGAGATAGTGCTAAGGGTCGTATATGAATTTTTGAAAATAACACAGCTTGGGTGTGTATTTGTATTATTTTCTGAGATACAGCTAAGGGTTATATTTGTATTTTTGAAAATAACACCGCTTGGTTGTTTATTTGTGTTATTTTCCGAGATACAGCTAAGGGTTGTACTTGTATTTTTGAAAATAACAGTGATTGGGTGTGTTTTTGAATTATTTTCCGAGATGCAGCTAAGGGTTGTATCTGTATTTTTGACAGTAACACCGCTTGGGTGTGTATTTGTATTACTTTACGAGATACAGCTTATTGTTGTATTTGTATTTTTGACAATAACACAGTTTGGGGGTTTATTTGTATTATTTTACGAGATACAGCTAAGGGTTGTATCTGTATTTTTGGCAATAACACAGCATGGGTGTGTATTTGTATTATTTTCCTAGTTATAGAAATAGGTTGTATATGTATTTTTGACTGTAAAACAGCTTGGGTGTGTATTTGTATTATTTTGCGAGATATAGCTAAGGGTTGTATCTGTATTTTTGAAAATAACACAGCTTGGGGGTGTATTTGTATAATTTTCCGAGATACAGCTTAGGGTTTTATCTGTATTTCTGACAATAACACAGCTTGCGTGTGTATTTGTATTATTTTCAGAGTTACAGCTAAAGGTTGTGTATGTATTTTTGACTATAAAAGAGCTTGGGTGCGTATTTGTATTTTTTTGCGAGATACAGCTAAGGGTTGAATTTGTATTTCTGAAAATAACACAGCTTGTGGGTGTTTTTGTATTATTTTCTGAGATACAGCTAAGGGTTGTATTTGTATTTTTGAAAATAACACAGCTTGGGGGTTTATTTGTATTATTTTCCGAGATACAGCTAAGGGTTCTATTTTTATTTTTGAAAATAACACAGCTAGAGTGTGTATTTGTATTATTTTGAAACAAACAGGTAAGGGTTGTATTTGTCTTTTGGAAAATAACACAGCTTGGGAGTGTATTTGTATTATTTTTCGAGATACAGCTAAGGGTTGAATTTGTATTTTTGAAAATACCACAGCTTTAGGGTGTATTTGTAATATTTTCTGACATACAGTTAAGGGTTGTATTTGTATTTTTGAAAATAACACAGCTTGGGGGTGTATTTGTATTATTTTCCAAGTTAGAGCTAAGGGTTGTATTTTTATTTTTGAAAATAACACAGCTTGGGGGTGTCTTTGTATTATTTTCAAAGATACAGCTAAGGGTTGTATTTTTATTTTTGAAAATGACACAGCTTTGGGGTGTATTTGTATTATTTTCCGAGATACAGCTAAGGGTTGTTTTTGTATTTTTGAAATATCACACCTTGGGGGTGTATTTTTATTATTTTCCGAGATACCGCTAAGGGTTGTATTTGAATTTTTGAAAATAACACAACTTGGGGGTTTATTTGTATTATTTTCCGAGATTAAGCTAAGGGTTGTATTTGTATTTTTGAAAATAACACCGTTTGGTGGTGTATTTGTATTATTTTCTGAGATACAGCTAAGGGTTGTATTTGTGTTTTTGAAAATAACACACCTTGGGGTTGTATTTGTATTCTTTTCCAAGATAGAGTTAATTGTTGTATTTGTATTTTTGACAATAACAGAGCTTGGGGGTGTATTTCTATTATTTTTCAAGATACAGCTAAGGATTGTATTTGTATTTTTGACAATAACACAGCTTGGGGGTGTATTTGTATTATTTTCCGAATTACGGCTAAGGGCTGAATTTTTGTATTTTTGAAAATAACACAGCTTGGGAGTCTATTTGTATTACTTTTCTAGACACAGCTAAGCGTTGTATTTGTATTTTTCACAATAACAAATCTTGGGGGAGTATTTGTATTATTTTCCAAAAAACAGTTAAGAGTTGTATTTGTATTTTTCAAAATAACACAGTTTGGGGGTGTATTTGTATTATTTTCCAAGATACAGCTAAGTGATGTATTTGTATTCCTGACAAAAACACAGCTTTGGGGTGTATTTGTATTATTTTCAAAGATACAGCTAAGGGTTGTATCTGTATTTTTGACAATAACACAGCTTGGAGGTGTATGTGTATTGTTTTCAGAGATAGAGCTAAGGGTAGTATTTGTATTTTTGACAATAACACATCTTGTGAGTGTTTTTGTATTATTTTCCAACATACAGTTAATCGTTGTATTTGTATATTTGACAATATCACAGCTTGGGGGTGTATTTGTATTATTTTCCAAGATACAGCTAAGGGTTGTATTTGTATTTTTGACAATAACACAGCTAGGGGGTGAATTTATATTATTTTCCAAGATACAGCTAAGGATTCTCTTTGTATTTTTGACAATAACACAGCTTGGGGGTGTATTTGTATTATTTTCCAAGATACAGGTATGGGTTTTATTTGTATTTGTGACCATAACACAGCTTGTGGGTGTATTTGAATTATTTTTCAAGATACAGCTAATGGTTGTATTTGTATTTTTGACAATAACCCAGCTTGGGGGTGTATTTGTATTATTTTCCAAGATACAGCTAAGGGATGTATTTGTATTCCTGACAATAACACAGCTTTGGGTTGTATTAGTATTATTTTCAAAGATACAACTAAGGGTTCTATCTGTATTTTTGACAATAACAAAACTTGGGGTTTATGTGTATTATTTTCAGAGATAGAGATAAGGGTTGTATATGTATTTTTGACAATAACACAGTTTGGGCGTGTATTTGTATTATTTTCCGATATACAGCTAAGGGTTATATTTTTATTTTTGAAAATAACACAGCTTGTGGGTGTATTTGTATTATTTTCCGAGATACAGCTAAGGGTTGTATTTGTGTTTTTGAAAATAACACAGCTTGGGGGTGTATTTGTATTATTTTCCGATATACAGCTAAGGTTTTTATTTTTATTTTTGAAAATAACACAGCTTGGGGGGGTATTTGTATTATTTTCCGAGATAGTGCTAAGGGTCGTATATGAATTTTTGAAAATAACACAGCTTGGGTGTGTATTTGTATTATTTTCTGAGATACAGCTAAGGGTTATATTTGTATTTTTGAAAATAACACCGCTTGGGTGTGTATTTGTGTTATTTTCCGAGATACAGCTAAGGGTTGTACTTGTATTTTTGAAAATAACAGTGATTGGGTGTGTTTTTGAATTATTTTCCGAGATGCAGCTAAGTGTTGTATCTGTATTTTTGACAGTAACACAGCTTGGGTGTGTATTTGTATTACTTTACGAGATACAGCTAATTGTTGTATTTGTATTTTTGACAATAACACAGCTTGGTGGTGTATTTGTATTATTTTCCAAGATACAGCTATGGGTTTTATTTGTATTTGTGACAATAACACAGCTTGTGGGTGTATTTGAATTACTTTTCAAGATACAGCTAATGGTTGTATTTGTATTTTTGACAATAACCCAGCTTTGGGGTGTATTTGTATTATTTTCCAAGATACAGCTAAGAGATGTATTTGTATTCCTGACAATAACACAGCTTTGGGTTGTATTAGGATTATTTTCAAAGATACAACTAAGGGTTCTATCTGTATTTTTGACAATAACAAAACTTGGGGGTTTATGTGTATTATTTTCAGAGATAGAGATAAGGGTTGTATATGTATTTTTGACAATAACACAGTTTGGGCGTGTATTTGTATTATTTTCCGATATACAGCTAAGGGTTATATTTTTATTTTTGAAAATAACACAGCTTGTGGGTGTATTTGTATTATTTTCCGAGATACAGCTAAGGGTTGTATTTGTGTTTTTGAAAATAACACAGCTTGGGGGTGTATTTGTATTATTTTCCGAGATACAGCTAAGGTTTTTATTTTTATTTTTGAAAATAACACAGCTTGGGTGTGTGTTTGTATTATTTTCCGAGATACAGCTAAGGGTTGTATTGGTATATTTGAAAATAAGACACCGTGCGGTTGTATTTGTATTATTTTCCAAGATACAGCTAAGGGTTGTATTTGTATTTTTGAAAATAACACAGCTTGGGGGTGTATTTGTATTATTTTCCGAGATACAGCTAAGGGTTGTATTTGTATTTTTGAAAATAACACAGCTTGGGGGGGTATTTGTATTATTTTCCGAGATAGTGCTAAGGGTCGTATATGAATTTTTGAAAATAACACAGCTTGGGTGTGTATTTGTATTATTTTCTGAGATACAGCTAAGGGTTATATTTGTATTTTTGAAAATAACACCGCTTGGTTGTTTATTTGTGTTATTTTCCGAGATACAGCTAAGGGTTGTACTTGTATTTTTGAAAATAACAGTGATTGGGTGTGTTTTTGAATTATTTTCCGAGATGCAGCTAAGGGTTGTATCTGTATTTTTGACAGTAACACATCTTGGGTGTGTATTTGTATTACTTTACGAGATACAGCTTATTGTTGTATTTGTATTTTTGACAATAACACAGTTTGGGGGTTTATTTGTATTATTTTACGAGATACAGCTAAGGGTTGTATCTGTATTTTTGACAATAACACAGCTTGGGTGTGTATTTGTATTATTTTCCTAGTTATAGAAATAGGTTGCATATGTATTTTTGACTGTAAAACTGCTTGGGTGTGTATTTGTATTATTTTGCGAGATATAGCTAAGGGTTGTATCTGTATTTTTGAAAATAACACAGCTTGGGGGTGTATTTGTATAATTTTCCGAGATACAGCTTAGGGTTTTATCTGTATTTCTGACAATAACACAGCTTGCGTGTGTATTTGTATTATTTTCCGAGTTACAGCTAAAGGTTGTGTATGTATTTTTGACTATAAAAGAGCTTGGGTGCGTATTTGTATTTTTTTGCGAGATACAGCTAAGGGTTGAATTTGTATTTCTGAAAATAACACAGCTTGTGGGTGTTTTTGTATTATTTTCCGAGATACAGCTAAGGGTTGTATTTGTATTTTTGAAAATAACACAGCTTGGGCGTTTATTTGTATTATTTTCCGAGATACAGCTAAGGGTTCTATTTTTATTTTTGAAAATAACACAGCTAGAGTGTGTATTTGTATTATTTTGAAACATACAGGTAAGGGTTGTATTTGTCTTTTGGAAAATAACACAGCTTGGGAGTGTATTTGTATTATTTTTCGAGATACAGCTAAGGGTTGAATTTGTATTTTTGAAAATACCACAGCTTTAGGGTGTATTTGTAATATTTTCTGACATACAGCTAAGGGTTGTATTTGTATTTTTGAAAATAACACAGCTTGGGGGTGTATTTGTATTATTTTCCAAGTTAGAGCTAAGGGTTGTATTTTTATTTTTGAAAATAACACAGCTTGGGGGTGTCTTTGTATTATTTTCAAAGATACAGCTAAGGGTTGTATTTTTATTTTTGAAAATGACACAGCTTTGGGGTGTATTTGTATTATTTTCCGAGATACAGCTAAGGGTTGTTTTTGTATTTTTGAAATATCACACCTTGGGGGTGTATTTTTATTATTTTCCGAGATACCGCTAAGGGTTGTATTTGAATTTTTGAAAATAACACAACTTGGGGTTTTATTTGTATTATTTTCCGAGATTAAGCTAAGGGTTGTATTTGTATTTTTGAAAATAACACCGTTTGGTGGTGTATTTGTATTATTTTCTGAGATACACCTAAGGGTTGTATTTGTGTTTTTGAAAATAACACACCTTGGGGTTGTATTTGTATTCTTTTCCAAGATAGAGTTAATTGTTGTATTTGTATTTTTGACAATAACAGAGCTTGGGGGTGTATTTCTATTATTTTTCAAGATACAGGTAAGGATTGTATTTGTATTTTTGACAATAACACAGCTTGGGGGTGTATTTGTATTATGTTCCAAGATAGAGCTAAGGGATGTATTTGTATTTTTGAAAATAACACAGCTTGTGGGTGTATTTGTATTATTTTCCGAATTACGGCTAAGGGCTGAATTTTTGTATTTTTGAAAATAACACAGCTTGGGAGTCTATTTGTATTACTTTTCTAGACACAGCTAAGCGTTGTATTTGTATTTTTCACAATAACAAATCTTGGGGGAGTATTTGTATTATTTTCCAAAAAACAGTTAAGAGTTGTATTAGTATTTTTCAAAATAACACAGTTTAGGGGTGTATTTGTATTATTTTCCAAGATACAGCTAAGTGATGTATTTGTATTCCTGACAAAAACACAGCTTTGGGGTGTATTTGTATTATTTTCAAAGATACAGCTAAGGGTTGGATCTGTATTTTTGACAATAACACAGCTTGGAGGTGTATGTGTATTGTTTTCAGAGATAGAGCTAAGGGTAGTATTTGTATTTTTGACAATAACACATCTTGTGAGTGTTTTTGTATTATTTTCCAACATACAGTTAATCGTTGTATTTGTATATTTGACAATATCACAGCTTGGGGGTGTATTTGTATTATTTTCCAAGATACAGCTAAGGGTTGTATTTGTATTTTTGACAATAACACAGCTAGGGGGTGAATTTATATTATTTTCCAAGATACAGCTAAGGATTCTCTTTGTATTTTTGACAATAACACAGCTTGGGGGTGTATTTGTATTATTTTCCAAGATACAGCTATGGGTTTTATTTGTATTTGTGACCATAACACAGCTTGTGGGTGTATTTGAATTATTTTTCAAGATACAGCTAATGGTTGTATTTGTATTTTTGACAATAACCCAGCTTGGGGGTGTATTTGTATTATTTTCCAAGATACAGCTAAGGGATGTATTTGTATTCCTGACAATAACACAGCTTTGGGTTGTATTAGTATTATTTTCAAAGATACAACTAAGGGTTCTATCTGTATTTTTGACAATAACAAAACTTGGGGTTTATGTGTATTATTTTCAGAGATAGAGATAAGGGTTGTATATGTATTTTTGACAATAACACAGTTTGGGCGTGTATTTGTATTATTTTCCGATATACAGCTAAGGGTTATATTTTTATTTTTGAAAATAACACAGCTTGTGGGTGTATTTGTATTATTTTCCGAGATACAGCTAAGGGTTGTATTTGTGTTTTTGAAAATAACACAGCTTGGGGGTGTATTTGTATTATTTTCCGAGATACAGCTATGGGTTGTATTTGTATTTTTGACAATAACACAGCTTGTGGGTGTATTTGTATTATTTTCCGAGATACAGCTAAGGTTTGTATTTGTATTTTTGAAAATAACACAGCTTCGGTTTGTATTTGTATTATTCTCCAAGATACAGCTAAGGGTTGTATTTGTTTTTTGAAAATTAAACAGCTTGGTGGTGTATTTGTATTATTTTCCGAGATACAGCTAAGGGTTGTGTGTATTTTTGAAAATAACACAGCTTGGGGGTGTCTATTATTATTTTCAAAGATACAGCTAAGGGTTGTATTTGTATTTTTGAAAATAACACAGCTTTGGAGTGTATTTGTATTACTTTCCAAGATACAGCTAAGGGTTTTATTTGTATTTTTGACAATAACACAGCTTGGGGGGGTATTTGTATTATTTTCCAAGATACTGCTAAGGATTGTATTTGTATTTTTGAAAAGAACACCGCTTCGGAGTGTATTTGTATTACTTTACAAGATACAGCTAAGGGTTGTATTTGTATTTTTGACAATAACACAGCTTGTGGTTGTATTTGAATTATTTTCAATATATAGCTAAGGGTTGTATTTGTATTTTTTAAAATAACACAACTTGTGGGTGTATTTGTATTATTTTCTAACATACAAATAAGGGTTGTATTTGTATTTTTGAAAATAACACAGCTTGGGGGTGTATTTGTATTATTTTCCAAGATACAGCTAAGGGATGTATTTTTATTTTTGAAAATAACACAGCTTGGGGATGTATTTGTATTATTTTCCAAGATACAGCTAAGGGTTGTATTGGTATTTTGGAAAATAACACAGCTTTGGGGTGTATTTGTATTATTTTCCTAGATAGAGATAAGTGTTGTATTTGTATTTTTTAAAATAACACACCTTGGGGGTGTATTTGTATTATTTTACAAGATACTGCTAAGGGTTGTATTTGTATTTTTGAAAATAACACAGTTTGGATGTGTATTTGTATTATTTTCCGAGATATAGCTAATGGTTGTATTTGTATTTTTGGAAATAACAAATCTTGGAGGTGATTTGTATTATTTTCCTAGATACAGCTAAGGGTTGTATTTGTATTTTTGAAAATAACACAGCTTGTGGGTGTATTTGTATTATTTTTCGAGATACAGCTAAGGGTTGTATTTGTATTTTTGACAATAACACAGCTTGGTGGTGTATTTGTATTATTTTCCGAGATAGAGCTGAGGTTTGTATTTGTATTTTTGAAAATAACACAGCTTTGGAGTGTATTTGTATTACTTTCCAAGATACAGCTAAGGGTTGTATTTGTATTTTTGACAATAACACAGCTTGGGGGTGTATTTGTATTATTTTCCAAGATACAGCTAAGGGCTGTATTTGTATTTTTGATAATAACACAGCTTGGGAGTGTATTTGTATTACTTTACAAGATACATCTAAGGGTTGTATTTGTATTTTTGACAATAACACAGCTTGGGTGTGTATTTGTATTATTTTCCAATATACGGCTAAGGGTTGTATTTGTATTTTTGAAAATAACACATCTTGGGGTTGTATTTGTATTATTTTCCAAGATACAGCTAAGGGTTGTATTTGTATTTTTGAAATTAACACAGCTTGGTAGTGTATTTGTCTTATTTTCTGAATTACGGCTAAGTTCTGTATTTTTATATTTTTGAAAATAACACAGCTTGGGGATGTATTTGTATTATTTTCCAACATACAGCTAAGGGTTGTATTTGTATTTTTGAAAATAACACAGCTTGGGAGTGTATTTGTATTACTTTCCAAGATACAGCTAAGGGTTGTATTTGTATTTTTGACAATAACACAGCTTGAGGGTGTATTTGTATTATTTTCCAAGATACAGCTAAGGGTTGTATTTGCATTTTTGAAAATAACACAGCTTGGGGTATATTTGTATTACTTTCCAAGATACATCTTTGGGTTGCATTTGTATTTTTTACACTAACACAGCTTGGGGGTGTATTTGTATTATTTTACAAGATACAGCTAAGAGTTGTATTTGTATTTTTGAAAATAACACAGCTTGGGGGTGTATTTGTATTATTTTCCAAGATACAGCTAAGGGTTTTATTGGTATTTTTGAAAATAACACAGCATGTGGATGAATTTGTATTATTTTCCAAGATACAGCTAAGGGTTTTATTTGTATTCTTGAAAATAACACAGCTTGGGGGTGTATTTGTATTATTTTCCAAGGTACAGCTAAGGGTTGTATTTGTATTTTTGAAAATAACACAGCTTGGCGGTGTATTTCTGTTATTTTCCAAGATACAGCTAAGGGTTGTATTTGTATTTTTGAAAATAATGCAGCTTGGCTGTGTATTTGTATTATTTTCAAAGATACAGCTAAGGGTTGTATTTGTATTTTTGACAATAACACAGCTTGGGGGTGTATCTGTATTATTTTCCAAGATAGAGATAAGGGTTGTATTTGTATTTCTGAAAATAATACAGCTTGGGGACGTATTTGTATTATTTTCCAAGATACAGCTAAGGGTTGTATTTGTCTTTTTGAAAATAACACAGCCTGATGGTGTATTTGTGTTTTTCTCCAAGATACAGCTAAGGGTTGTACTTGTATTTTGGAAAATAACACTGCTTGGGGATGTAACTGTATTATATTCCAAGATAGAGCTAAGGTTCGTATTTGTATTTTTGAAAATAACACAGCTTGGGGGTGTATTTGTATTATTTTCCAAGATACAGCTAAGTGTTGTATTTGTATTTTTGAAAATAACACAGCTTGGGGGTGTATTTGTATCATTTTCAAAGATACAGCTAAGGATTGTATTTGTACTTTTGAAAATAACACAGCTTGTGGGTGTATTTGTATTATTTTCATAGATACAGCTAAGGGTTGTATTTGTATCTTTGAAAATAACACAGCTTGGGGTTGTATTTGTATTATTTTCCAAGATACAGCTAAGGTTTGTAATTGTATTTTTGAAAACAACACAGCTTGTGGCTGTATTTCCGTCTTTTTCCAAGATACAGCTAAGGGTTCTCTTTGTATTTTTGCAAATAACACAGCTTGGGGGTGTATTTGTATTATTTTCCAAGATAAGGCTATGAATTATATCTGTGTTTTTGACAATAACACAGCTTTGGGGTGTATTTGTATTACTTTCCAAGATACAGCTAAGAGTTGTATATGTATTTTTGAAAATAACACAGCTTTGGGGTGTATTTGTATTACTTTCCAAGATACAGCTAACGTTTGTATTTGTATTTTTGAAAATAAGACGGCTTTGTGGTGTATTTGTATTACTTTCCAAGATAGAGCTAAGTGTTGTGTTTGTATTTTTGACAATAACACAGCTGGGGGGGGTGTATTTGTATTATTTTCCAAGATACAGCTAAGGGTTTGGTATGTTTTTTTGAAAATAACACAACTTGAGGTTGTATTTGTATTATTTTCAAAGATAGAGCTAAGGGTTGTATTTGTGTTTTTGAAAATAACACAGCATTGGGGTGTATTTGTATTATTTTCAAAGATACAACTAAGGGTTTTATTTGTATTTTTCACAATAACGCAGCTTGGGAGTGTATTTGTATTATTTTCAAAGATACAGCTAAGGGTTGTATTTGTATTTTTGACAGTAACTCAGATTGGGGTGTATTTGTATTATTTTCAAAGATACAGCTAAGGGTTGTATTTGTTTTTTTGAAAATAACACATCTTGGGGGTGTATTTGTATTATTTATCAAGGTACAGCTAAGAGTTGTATTTGTATTTTTGAAAATAACATAGCTTGGGGTTGTATTTGCATTATTTTCCAGGATACAGCTAAGGGTTGTATTGGTATTTTTGAAATTTACACAGCTTGGGGGTGTATTTGTGTTTTTTTCCAAGATACAGCTAACGGCTGTACTTGTATTTTGGAAAATAACACGGCTTGGGGGTGTATTTCTATTATTTTCCAAGATACAGCTGAGGGTTGTATTTGCAGTTTTGAAAATAACACAGATTTGGTGTGTATTTGTATTATTTTCAAAAATATAGTTATGGGTTGTATTTGTATTTTTGACAATCACAGAGCTTGGGGGGATTTTTGTAGTATTTTGCAAGATACAGCTAAGGATTGTATTGGTATTTTTGAAAATAACACAGCTTGGGGTTGTATTTGTATTATTTTCCAAGGTACAGCTAAGGGTTGTATTTGTATTTTTGAAATTAACACAGATTGGAGTGTATTTGTCTTATTTTCTGAATTACGGCTAAGTTCTGTATTTTTGAAAATAACACAGCTTGGTGTTGTATTTGTATTATTATCCAAGATACAGCTAAGGGTTGTATTTGTATTTTTGGAAATAACACAGCTTGGGCTTCTATTTGTATTATTTTCAAAGATATAGCTAAGTGTTGTATTTGTATTTTTGAAAATAACACAGCATGGGGGTGTATTTGTATTATTTTCAAAGATACAACTAAGGGTTGTATTTGTATTTTTCACAATAACGCGGCTTGGGGGTGTATTTGTATTATTTTCAAAGATACAGCTAAGGGTTGTATTTGTATTTTTGACAATAACTCAGCTTGGGTTGTATTTGTATTATTTTCAAAGATACAGGTAAGGATTGTATTTGTATTTTTGAAAATAACACAGCTTGTGGTTGTATTTGTATTATTTTCCAAGATACAGCTCAGAGTTGTATTTGTATTTTTGAAAATAACACAGCTTAGGGTTGTATTTGCATTATTTTCCACGATAGAGCTAGGGGTTTTATTGTTATTTTTGAAAATTACACAGATTGTGGGTGTATTTGTGTTTTCTCCCAAGATACTGCTAAGGGTAGTACTTGTATTTTGGAAAATAACACGGCTTGGGGGTTTATTTGTATTATATTCCAAGATACAGCTAAAGGATGTATTTGTATTTTTGAAAATAACACAGCTATGGGGTGTATTTGTATTATTTTCAAAATTACAGTTATGGGTTGTATTTGTATTTTTAACAATCACAGAGCTTGGAGGGGTATTTGTATTATTTTACATGATAGAGCTAAGGGTTGTGTTTGTATTTTTGACAATAACACAGATTGTGGGTGTATTTGTGCTATTTTCAAAGATACAGCTAAGGGTTGTAATTGTATTTTTGACAGTAACACAGCTTTGGAGTGTATTTGAATTATTTTCAAAACACAGCTAAGGGTTGTATTTGAATTTTTGAGAATAACACAGCTTGGGTGTGTATTTGAATTATTTTCCAAGATACAGCTAAGGTTTCTATTTGTATTTATGAAAATAACACAACTACTGTGTGTATTTGTGTTATTTTCCAATATACAGCTAAGGGGTGTATTTGTATTTTTGAAAATAATACATCTTGGGGGGGTTATTTGTATTATTTTCCAAGAAACAGCTATGGGTTGTATTTGTATTTTTGAAAATAACAGAGCTTGTGAGTGTATTTGCATTATTTTCCAAGATACAGCTAAGGGTTTTATTGGTATTTTTGAAAATAACACAGCTTGGGGGTGTATTTGTGTTATTTTTCAAGATACATCTATGGGTTTTATTTGTATTTTGGAAAATAACACAGCTTGGGGGTGTATTTGTATTATTTTCCAATATACAGCTAAGGGTTGTATTTGTATTTTTGAAAATAACACAGCTTGGGGGTGTATTTGTATTAGTTTCAAAGATACAGTTATGGGTTGTGTTTGTATTTTTGACAATAACAGAGCTTTGGGGGGTATTTGTATTATTTTTCAAGATACAGCTAAGAGTTGTATTTGTATTTTTGACAATAACACAGCTTGTGGGTGTATTTGTGTTATTTTCAAAGATACAGGTAAGGGTTGTATTTGTATTTTTGACAGTAACACAGCTTGAGTGTGTATTTGTGTTATTTTCAAAGATACCGCTAAGGGATGTATTTGTATTTTTGACAATAACACAGCTTGGGTTTGTATTTGTATTATTTTCAAAGTTACAGCTAAGGGTTGTACTTGTATTTTTGAAAATAACAGAGCTTAGGGGTGTATTTGTATTATATTCCAAGACACAGCTAAGGGTTGTATTTGTATTTTTGAAAATAACACAGCTTGGGGGTGTATCTGTATCATTTTCAAAGATACAGCTAAGGACTGTATTTGTATTTTTGAAAATAAAACAGCTCGGGGGTGTGTTTGTATTATTTTCCAAGATACATCTAAGGGTTGTACTTGTATTTTTGAAAATAACACAGCTTGGGGGTGTATATGTATTATTTCCCAAGATACAGCTAAGGGTTGTATTTGTATTCTTGAAAATAACACAGCTTGTAGCTGTATATGTATTATTTTCCAATATACAGCTAAGGGTTTTATTTGTATTTTTGAAAATAACACAGCTTGGAGGTGTATTTATATTATGTTCCAAGATACAGCCAAGGGTTTTATCTGTATTTTCCACAATAACACAGATTTCGGGTGTATTTGTATTACTTTCCAAGATACAGCAAAGGGTTGTATTAGTATTTTTGAAAATAAGATGGCTTTGGGTGTATTTGTATTGCTTTACAAGATAGAGCTAAGGGTTGTATTTGTATTTTTGACAATAACACAGCTTGGGGGTGTATTTGTATTATTTTCCGAGATACAGCTAGGGGTTGTATTTGTATTTTTGAAAATAACACAGCTTGGGGTGTATTTGTATTACTTTCCGAGATACAGCTAAGGGTCGCATTTGTATTTTTGAAAATAACACTGCTTGGGGGTGTATTTGTATTATTTTCCGAGATATAGCTTATGGTTGTATTTGTATTTTTGAAAATAACACAGCTTGGGTATGTATTTGTATTATTTTCCGAGATACAGCTAAGGGTTGTATTTGTATTTTGAAATTAACACAGCTTGGGGGTGTATTTGTCTTATTTTCTGAATTACGGCTAAGTTCTGTATTTTTGTAGTTTTGAAAATAACACAGCTTGGGGGTGTATTTGTATTATTTTCAAAGATACAGCTAAGGGTTGTGTTTGTATTTTTGAAAATAACACAGCTTGGGAGTGTATGTGTATTACTTTCCAAGATACAGCTAAGGTTTGTATTTGTATTTTTGACAATAACACAGCTTTGGGGTGTATTTGTATTATTTTCCAAGATACAGCTAAGGGTTGTATTTGTATTTTTGAAAATAACACAGCTTGGGGGTGTATTTGTATTACTTTCCAAGATACAGCTAAGGGTGTATTTGTATTTTTGAAAATAACACCGCTTGGGGTTGTACATGTATTACTTTCGGAGATACAGATAAGTGTTGTTTTTGTATTTTTTTAAATAACAGCGCTTGGGGGTGTATTTGTATTATTTTCCTGATACAGCTAAGGGTTGTACTTGTATTTTTGAAAATAACACCGCTTGGGGGTGTATTTGTATTATTTTCTGTGATACAGCTAAGGGTTGTAATTGTATTTTTGAAAATAACACAGCTTGGGGGTGTATTTGTATTATTTTCCGAGATACAGCTAAGGGTTTTATTTGTATTTTTGACAATAACAGGGCTTAGGGGTGTATTTGTATTATTTTCCGAGATACAGCTAAAGGTTGTATTTGTATTTTTGAAAATCACACGGCTTGTGGGTGTATTTGTATTATTTTCCGAGACACAGCTAAGGGTTGTATTTCTATTTTTGAAAATAACACAGCTTGGGGGTGTATTTGTATTATATTCGGAGATACAGCTAAGGGTTTTATTTTTATTTTTGAAAATAACACAACTTTTGGGTGTATTTGTATTATTTTCAAAGATACAGCTATGGATTTTATTTGTATTTTTGAAAATAACACAGCTTGGGGGTGTATTTGTATTATTTTCCGACATACAGCTAAGGGTTGAATTTGTTTTTTTGAAAATAACACAGCTTGGGGGTTTATTTGTATTATATTCTGACATACGGCTAAGGGTTGTAATTGTATTTTTGACAATAACACAGCTTGGGGGTGTATTTGTATTATTTTCCGAGATACAGCTAAGGGTTGTGTTTGTATTTTTGAAAATAACACAGCTTCGGGTTGTATTTGTATTATTTTCCAAGATACAGCTAAGGGTTGTATTTGTATTTTAGAAAATTACACAGCTTGGTGGTGTATTTGTATTATTTTCCGAGATACAGCTAAGGGTTGTTTGTATTTTTGAAAATAACACAACTTGGGGGCGTATTTGTATTATTTTCCGAGATACAGCTAAGGATTGTATTTGTATTTTTGTAAATAACACAGCTTGGGGGTGTATTTGTATTATTTTCCAAGATAGAGCTAAGGGTTGTATTTCTTTTTTGACAATAACACAGCATGGGGGCGTATTTGTATTATTTTCAAAGATACAGCTAAGGGATTTATGTGTATTTTTGACAATAACACAGGTTGGGGGTGTATTTGTATTAATTTCAAAGTTACAGCTAAGTGTTGTATTTGTATTTTTGACAATAACAAAGCCGGGGGTGTATTTGTATTATTTTCCAAGATACAGCTAAAAGTTGTATTTGTATTTTTGACAATAACACAGCGTGTGGGTGTATTTTTATTATTTTCCAAGATACAGCTAAGGATTGTATTTGTATTTTTGTCAATAACTCAGCTAGGGGGTGTATTTGTATTATTTTCCAAAATACAGCTAAGGGTTGTATTTGTATTTTTCATAATAAAACATCTTGGGGCTGTATTTGTATTATTTTCCAAGATACAGCTAGGGGTTGTATTTGTATTTTTGAAAATAACACTGCTTGGTGGTGTATTTGTAGTATTTTCCGAGTTACAGCTAAGGGTTGTATACGTATTTTTGACCATAAAACAGCTTGTTTGTGTATTTGTATTAATTTGCGAGATAAAGCTAAGGGTTTTATCTGTAGTTTTGAAAATAACACAGCTTGGGGGTGTCTTTGTATTATTTTCCGAGATACAGCTTCGGGTTGTATCTGAATTTTTGACAATAACACAGCTTGGGTCTGTATTTGTATTTTTTTCCGAGATACAGCTAAGGGTTGTATTTGTATTTTTGATAATAACACAGCTTTTGGGTGTATTTGTATTATTTTCCAAGATACAGCTAAGGGTTGTATTTGTATTTTTGAAAATAACATAGATTGCGGGTTTATTTGAATTATTTTCCGAGATACAGCTAAGGGTTGTATTTTTATTTTTGAAAATAACACAGCAATTGGGTGTATTTGTATTATTTTCAAAGATACAGCTAAGGGTTGTATTTGTATTTTCGAAAATAACACAGCTTGGGGGTGTATTTGTATTATTTTCCACGACACAGCTAAGGGTTGTATTTGTATTTTTGAAAATAACATAGCTTGGGAGTGTATTTGTATTACTTTCCAAGATACAGCTAAGGATTGTATTTGTATTTTTGACAATAACAAAGCTTGGGATTGTATTTGTATTATTTTCCAATATAAGGCTAAGGATTGTATTTGTATTTTTGCAAGTAACACTGCTTGGGGGTGTATTTGTATTATTTTCCATTATACAGCTAAGGTTTGTATTTGCTTTTTTGAAAATAACACAGCTTGGGGCTGTATTTATATTATTTTCCAAGACAAAGCTATGGGTTCTATTTGTATTTTTGAAAATAACACAGCTTGGGGTTGTATTTGTATTATTTTGCCAGATACAGCTATGGGTTGTATTTGTATTTTTGAAAATAACACAGCTTGGAGGTGTATTTGTATTATTTTCCGAGATACAGCTAAGGGTTTTATTTGTCTTTTTGAAAATAACACAGCTTGGGTGTGTATTTGTATTATATTCCAAGATACAGCTAAGGGTTGTATTTGTGTTTTTGAAAATATCACAGCTTGGGGGTGTGTTTGTATTATTTTCCAAGATACAGCTAAGTGTTGTGTTTGCTTCTTTGAAAATAACACAGCTTGTGGCTGTATTTGTATTATTTTCCAAGATACAGCTAAGGGTTGTATTTGTTTTTTGAAAATAGCACAGCTTGGGGGTGTATTTGTATTATTTTCCGAGATAAAGCTAAGGGTTGTATTTGTATTTTTGAAAATAACACCGCTTGGGGTTGAATTTGTATTATTTTCCAAGATAAAGCTAAGGGTTGTATTTGTATTTTTGAAACTAACAGCACTTGGGGGTGTATTTGTATTATTTTCCTAGATACAACTAAGGGCTGTGTTTGTATTTTTGAAAATAACACAGCTTGGGGGTGTATTTGTATTATTTTCCGAGATACAGCTAAGGGTTGTATTGTTCTTTTTTAAAATAACACAGGCTGGGGGTGTATTTGTATTATTTTCCAAGATACAGCTAATGGTTGTATTTTTTTTTTCAAAAAAACACAGCTTGGGGGTGTATTTGAATTATTTTACAAGATACAGCTAGGGGTTGTATTTTTATTTTTGACAATAAGAAAGCCAGTGGTGTATTTGAATTATTTTCCAAGATACAGCTAAGTGTTGTATTTGTATTTTTGCAAATAACACTGCTTGGGGGTGTATTTGTATTCTTTTCCAGGATACAGCTAAGGTTTGTATTTGCTTTTTTGAAAATAACACAGCTTGGGGCTGTATTTATATTATTTTCCAAGACAAAGCTATGGGTTCTATTTGTATTTTTGAAAATAACACAGCTTGGGGTTTTATTTGTATTATTTTGCCAGATACAGCTATGGGTTGTATTTGTATTTTTGAAAATAACACAGCTTGGAGGTGTATTTGTATTATTTTCCGAGATACAGCTAAGGGTTTTATTTGTCTTTTTGAAAATAACATAGTTTGGGTGTGTATTTGTATTATATTCCAAGATACAGCTAAGGGTTGTATTTGTGTTTTTGAAAATAACACAGCTTTGGGGTGTGTTTGTATTATTTTCCAAGATACAGCTAAGGGTTGTGTTTGCTTCTTTGAAAATAACACAGCTTGTGGCTGTATTTGTATTATTTTCCAAGATACAGCTAAGGGTTGTATTTGTTTTTTGAAAATAGCACAGCTTGGGGGTGTATTTGTATTATTTTCCGAGATAAAGCTAAGGGTTGTATTTGTATTTTTGAAAATAACACAGCTTGGGAGAGTATTGGTATTTTTTTCCGAGATACAGCTAAGGATTGTATTTGTATTTTTGAAAATAACACAGCTTGGGGGTGTGTTTGTATTATTTTCTGAGAAACAGCTAGGTGTTGTATTTGTATTTTTGAAAATAACACAGCTTGGGGGTGTATTGATATTATTTTCCAAGACAAAGCTATGGGTTCTATTTGTATTTTTCAAAATAACACAGCTTGGTGTTGTATTTGTATTATTTTGCCAGATACAGCTATGGGTTGTATTTGTATTTTTGAAAATGGCACAGCTTGGGGGTGTATTTGTATTATTTTCCGAGATACAGCTAAGGGTTTTATTTGTCTTTTTGAAAATAACACAGCTTGGGGGTGTATTTGTATTATATTCCAAGATATAGCTAAGGGTTGTATTTGTGTTTTTGAAAATAACATAGCTTGGGGGTGTATTTGTATTATTTTCCAAGATACAGCTAAGGGTTGTATTTGTATTTTTGAAAAAAGTACAGCTTGGGAGACTATTTGTATTTTTTTCCGAGATACAGCTAAGGGTTGTATTTGTATTTTTGAAAATAACAGGTTTTGGGGGTGTATTTGTATTATTTTCTGAGATACAGCTAAGGATTGTATTTTTTTTTTTGAAAATAACACAGCTTGGTGGTGTATTTATATTATTTTCCAAGACAAAGCTATGGGTTCTATTTGTATTTTTGAAAATAACACAGCTTGAAGGTGTATTTGTATTATTTTACAGATACAGCTAAGGGTTGTATTTGTATTTTTGACAATACCAAATCCTGTGTGTGTATTTGTATTATTTTCCAAGGTATAGCTAATGTTTGTATTTGTATTGTTGAAAATAACACAGCTTGAGGTGTATTTGTATTATTTTCCAAGATACATCTTTGGGTGTATTTGTATTTTTGACGCTAACACAGCTTGGCGATGTGTTTGTATTATTTTCCAAGATACAGCTAAGGGTTGTATTTGTATTTTTGACAATAACACAGCTTGGAGGTGTATTTTTATTATTTTCAAAGACACAGCTAAGTGTTGTATTTTTAGTTTTGAAAATAACACAGCTTTGGGGTGTATTTGTATTATTTTCCAAGATACAGCTAAGGCTTGTATTTGTGTTTTTGAAAACAACACAGCTTGGGTGTGCATTTGCATTATTTTCGAAGATACACCTAAGGGTTGTATTTGTATTTTTGAAAATAACACATTTTGTGGGTGTATTTGTATTATTTTACACGATACAGCTAAGGGTTTTATTTGTGTTTTTGAAAATTACACAGCTTGGTGTTGTATTTGTATTATTTTGCAAGATAAAGCTTAGGGTTGTATTTGTATTTTTGAAAATAACACAGCTTGGGGGTGTATTTGTATTATTTTCGAAGATACAGCTAAGGGTTGTATTTGTATTTTTGAAAATAACACAGCTTGGGGTTTTATTTGTATTATTTTCAGAGATACATCTAAGGGTTTTATTTGTCTTTTTTAAAATAACACAGCTTGGGGGTGTATTTTTATTATATTCCAAGATACAGATAAGGGTTGTATTTGTGTTTTTGAAAATAACACAGCTTGGGGTTGTATTTGTATTATTTTCCAAGATACAGCTAAGGGTTGTATTTTTTATTTTTTTCAAAAAAACACAGCTTGGGGTTGTTTTTGAATTATTTTACAAGATACAGCTAAGGGTTGTATTTGTATTTTTGACAATAACAAAGCCGGTGGTGTATTTGAATTATTTTCCAAGATTCAGCTATGGGTTGTTTTGGTATTTTTGAAAATAACACAGCTTGTGGTTGTATATTTATTATTTTCTGAGATACAGCTAAGGATTTTATTTGTATTTTTGAAAATAACGCAGCTTGGGGGTGTATTTCTATTATTTTCCAGGATACAGCTAAGGGTTTTATTTGTAATTTTTAAAATAACACAGCTTGGGTGTGTATTTGTATTATTTTCGGAGATACACCTAAGGGTTGTATTTGTATTTTTGAAAATAACACTGCTTGGAAGAGTATTTGTATTTTTTTCCGAGATACAGCTAAGGGTTGTATTTGTATTTTTGAAAATAACACAGCTTGTGGGTGTATTTGTATTATTTTCTGAGATAGAGCTAAGGGTTGTATTTGTATTTTTAAAAATAACACAGCTTGGGGGTGTATTTATATTATTTTCCAAGACAAAGCTATGGGTTGTATTTGTATTTTTGAAAATAACACAGCTTGGGGTTGTATTTGTATTATTTTGCCATATACAGCTATGGGTTGTATTTATATATTTGAAAATACCCCAGCTTGGGAGTGTATTTGTATTATTTGCCCAAATACAGCTAAGGGTTCTATTTGTGTTTTTGAAAATAACACAGCTTGGGGGTGTGTTTGTGTTATTTTCCAAGATACAGCTAATGGTTGTATTTGTCTTTTTGAAAATAACACAGCTTGAAGGTGTATTTGTATTATTTTACAGATACAGCTAAGGGTTGTATATGTATTTTTGACAATAACAAATCCTGTGTGTGTATTTGTATTATTTTCCAAGGTATAGCTAAGGTTTGTATTTGTATTTTTGAAAATAACACAGCTTGGGGTATATTTGTATTACTTTCCAAGATACATCTTTGAGTTGCATTTGTATTTTTTACACTAACACAGCTTGGGGGTTTATTTGTATTATTTTCCAAGATACAGCTAAGTGTTGTATTTTTAGTTTTGAAAATAACACAGCTTTGGGGAGTATTTGTATTATTTTCCAAGATACAGCTAAAACTTGTATTTGTGTTTTTTAAAATAACACAGCTTGGGTGTGCATTTGCATTATTTTCCAAGATACAGCTAAGGGTTGTATTTGTATTTTTGAAAATAAAACATTTTGTGAGTGTATTTGTATTATTTTGCAAGATACAGCTAAGGGTTGTATTTGTGTTTTTGAAAATAACACAGCTTGGGGTTGTATTTGTATTATTTTCCAAGAAACAGCTAAGGGTTGTATTTGTATTTTTGAAAATAACACAGCTTGGGGTTGTATATGTATTATTTTCCGAGATATAGCTAAGGGTTGTATTTGTGTTTTTTAAAAAAACACAGCTTGGGAGTGTATTTGAATTATTTTACAAGATACAGCTAAGGATTTTATTTGTATTCTTGACAATAACAAAGCCGGTGGTGTATTTCAATTATTTTCCAAGATACAGCTAAGGCTTGTATTTGTATTTTTGAAAATAACACAGCTTGGGTTTGTATTTGTATTATTTTCCAAGATACAGCTAAGTGTTGTATTTGTGTTTTTGAAAATAACACAGCTTGGGGGTGTATTTGTATTATTTTCCAAGGTATAGCTTAGGGTTGTATTTGCTTTTTTGAAAATAACACAGCTTGGGGTTGTATTTGTATGATTTTCCAAGATACAGCTAAGGGTTGTATTTGTATTTTTGAAAATAACACAGATTGGGTGTGTATTTGTATTATTTTCCCAGATAAAGCTAAGGGTTGTATTTGTATTTTTGAAAATAACACATCTTGGGGGTGTATTTGTATTATTTTCCAAGATACAGGTAAGGCTTCTATTTGTGTTTTTGAAAATAATACAGCTTGGGTGTGTATTTGCATTATTTTCCAAGATACAGCCAAGAGTTTTATTTGTATTTTTGAAAATAACACAGCTTGAAGGTGTATTTGTATTATTTTACAGATACAGCTAAGGGTTGTATTTGTATTTTTGACAAAAACAAAGCCGGGGGTGTATTTGTATTATTTTCCAAGATACAGCTAAGGGTTGTATTTGTATTTTTGACAATAACACAGCTTGGGGGTGTAATTGAATTATTTTCATAGATACAGCTAATGGTTGTATTTGTATTTTTGAAAATAACACACCTTGGGATTGTATTTGTATTATTTTCAAAGATACAGCTAAGGGTTGTATTTGTATTTTTGAAAATAACACAGCTAGGGGGTGTATTTGTATTATTTTCCAGATGCAGCTAAGGGTTGTATTTGTATTTTTGAAAATAACACAGCTTGAAGGTGTATTTGTATTATTTTACAAATACAGCTAAGGAATGCATTTGTATTTTTGACAATAACAAAGCCTGTGGTGGTATTTGTATTATTTTCCAAGGTATAGCTAAGGTTTGTATTTGTATTTTTGAAAATAACACAGCTTGTGGTGTATTTGTATTATTTTCCAAGATACATCTTTTCGTTGTATTTGTATTTTTTACACTAACACAGCTTGGGGGTGTATTTGTATTATTTTCCAAGATACAGCTAAGGGTTTTATTTTTTGTTTTGAAAATAACCCAGCTTTGGGGTGTATTTGTATTATTTTCCAAGATACAGCTAAAGCTTGTATGTGTGTTTTTGAAAATAACACAGCTTGGGTGTGCATTTACATTATTTTCCAAATTACAGCTAAGGGTTGTATTTGTGTTTTTGAAAATAACACAGCTTGGGCGTGTATTTGTATCATTTTCCAAGATACAGCTAAGTGTTGTATTTGTATTTTTGAAAATAACACAGCTTGGGGTTGTATTTAATTTCTTACTAAAAGAATGCTCAACTCAAGGGGACACAGCTCACTCATTTTGACTTCATGAGCTATGGCATGTAGAGACAACTTTTTGAAAATACACAGCTAAAACTGTCCGTGCTTTGAATGCTAGACATGTTTTTCAGAATACACAGCTAAAACGGTCCCCGTTTTCAGTGCTAAAGCACTTAAAGCGGGGACCGTTTTAGCTGTGTATTTTGAAAAAGTTGTGTGCTCTTCAAAGAGAAAGCTACTTTTGCTGTGTCTTTGGGTTCGAGGGGAAATGGGAGTCCTCTTCAGTCAGCAGGGACGACACCTGAGTCCTTTGCAGTCCTCTTGTCTGCCTCTGAGGGTGAAATGAGAGTGGTCCCTGTCATCATGAGCCATGTCTGATAGAATTATTCACATTCCCTACGAGAATAGACGGGTGAAATAGCAAAAGGTGTGTCTTCCTTTGGAGCATGGACGGGTTCAAAGCCCAACTCATACCACTAAGTATTTTGCTGAACACGAGCATTTGTGTGTGCGGCCTGTGTTTGGGTGTATTTTGTGTCATGTGTGTATGTGTGTGTGTGTGTGTGTCTGTGTGTGTGTGTCTGTATTTCTGTCTCCATTCCTGAGCAGCAAATCTTTTTTCCTCTTTTAGCATGTTACTCACAACTGTGGATGAAGCCCAGCACTCCTGAAAACACAATCCATGTATGGTTGAAGGAAATTTTCTTGGTGATGAGTGAGAGGTTGGTGACTGAAACCAGCTCATTTCCCATTGACCACTGAGGTCACATCTCTCAGGTGAGAAGCAAAGTGAGAATTTGAAATAGGCACATTCTCCTTAGAGACAATGGGCCAAAGACAGGTCCGATGGAATCGAATGTCTTTTCATATTGACATCCATCCCGTCAAGCCCTCGTTAAGTCATTGAAGTGTCACATTGGGCCTGGGGGAGGCGGTGCCCCCTGTGAAATTACACGTCCGAAGATTTGGATTTGATTTCCAGCCCTCTGCCAGTCAATCTACCAGGCACTTTCATGTGACAAGCCTTAGGCGAGTCCCTTTCTGTCTCTGATTCCCGATTCCTTCACAGGGATTTATGTGGGCCTTAACGCCCACTGGGAAAAGATCCCTCTGCCAGCTCAGTGCCTGCTTTCTTGGTTTGACTTGTCAATCTGGACTTGAATACACCTTTGGTTTTGGATTGACTCTATTACCTCTCCTAGAAATTAACACACAAAACTGACAGCTGATTGACAAGATGAGAAGCAGTTTTCCAAAATTCAAATTGAACTTAATCCTTTCTTCCTATAAGAATGCTCAAATCAAGCGGACACAGCTCACTCGTTTTGACTTCATGAGCTATGGCAGGTAGAGACAACTTTTTGAAAATACACAGCTAAAACTGTCCGTGCTTTGAATGCTAGACATGTTTTTCAGTTTTAAGTGCTTTAGCACTTAAAGCGGGACCGTTTTAGCTGTGTATTTTGAAAAAGTTGTGTGCTCTTCAAAGAGAAAGCTATTTTGCTGTGTCTTTGGGTTCGAGGGGAAATAGGAGTCCTCTTCAGTCAGCAGGGACGACACCTGAGTCCTTTGCAGTCCTCTTGTCTGCCTCTGAAGGTGAAATGAGAGTGGTCCCTGTCATCATGAGCCATGTCTGAAAGAATTATTCACATTCCCTACGAGAATAGACGGGTGAAATAGCGAAATTTTTGTCTTCCTTTGGAGCATGGACGGGTTCAAAGCCCACCTCATACCACTAAGTATTTTGCTGAACACGAGCAGTTGTGTGTGCGGCCTGTGTTTGGGTGATTTTTGTGTCATGTGTGTGTGTGTGAGTGTGTGTGTGTGTATGTGTGTGTGTCTGTGTGTGTGTGTCTGTATTTCTGTCTCCATTCCGGAGCAGCAAATCTTTTTTCCACTTTTAGCATGTTACTCACAACTGTGGATGAAGCCCAACACTCCAGAAAAAACAATCCATGTATGGTTGAAGGAAATTTTCTTGGTGATGAGTGAGAGGTTGGTGACTGAAACCAGCTCATTTCCCATTGACCACTGAGGTCACATCTCTCAGGTGAGAAGCAAAGTGAGAATTTGAACCAGGCACATTCTCCTTAGAGACAATGGGCCAAAGACAGGTCCGATGGCATGGAATGTCTTTTCATGTTGACATCCATCCCGTCAAGCCCTCGTTAAGCCATTGAAGTGTCACATTGGGCCTGGGGGAGGCGGTGCCCCCTGTGAAATTACACGTCCGAAGATTTGGATTTGATTTCCAGCACTCTGCCAGTCAGTCTGCCAGGCACTTTCATGTGACAAGCCTTAGGCGAGTCCCTTTCTGTCTCTGATTCCCGATTCCTTCACAGGGATTTATGTGGGCCTTAACGCCCACTGGGAAAAGATCCCTCTGCCAGCTCAGTGCCTGCTTTCTTGGTTTGACTTGTCAATCTGAACTTGAATACACCTTTGGTTTTGGATTGACTCTATTACCTCTCCTAGAAATTAACACACAAAACTGACAGCTGATTGACAAGATGAGAAGCAGTTTTCCAAAATTCAAATTGAACTTAATCCTTTCTTACTAAAAGAATGCTCAAATCAAGGGGACACAGCTCACTCGTTTTGACTTCATGAGCTATGTCAGGTAGAGACAACTTTTTGAAAATACACAGCTAAAACTGTCCGTGCTTTGAATGCTAGACATGTTTTTCAGTTTTAAGTGCTTTAGCACTTAAAGCGGGGACCGTTTTAGCTGTGTATTTTGAAAAAGTTGTGTGCTCTTCAAAGAGAAAGCTACTTTTGCTGTGTCTTTGGGTTCGAGGGGAAATGGGAGTCCTCTTCAGTCAGCAGGGACGACACCTGAGTCCTTTGCAGTCCTCTTGTCTGCCTCTGAGGGTGAAATGAGAGTGGTCCCTGTTATCATGAGCCATGTCTGAAAGAATTATTCACATTCCCTACGAGAATAGATGGGTGAAATAGCAAAAGGTGTGTCTTCCTTTAAATCATGGACGGTTTCAAAGCCCACCTCATACCACTAAGTATTTTGCTGAACACGAGCAGTTGTGTGTGCGGCCTGTGTTTGGGTGATTTTTGTGTCGTGTGTGTGTGTGTGTGTGTCTGTGTGTGTGTGTGTGTCTGTATTTCTGTCTCCATTCCTGAGCAGCAAATCTTTTTTCCTCTTTTAGCATGTTACTCACAACTCTGGATGAAGCCCAGCACTCCTGAAAACACAATCCATGTATGGTTGAAGGAAATTTTCTTGGTGATGAGTGAGAGGTTGGTGACTGAAACCAGCTCATTTCCCATTGACCACTGAGATCACATCTCTCAGGTGAGAAGCAAAGTGAGAATTTGAACCCGGCACATTCTCCTTAGAGACAATGGGCCAAAGACAGGTCCGATGGAATCGAATGTCTTTTCATGTTGACATCCATCCCGTCAAGCCCTCGTTAAGCCATTGAAGTGTCACATTGGGCCTGGGGGAGGCGGTGCACCCTGTGAAATTACACGTCCGAAGATTTGGATTTGATTTCCAGCCCTCTGCCAGTCAATCTACCAGGCACTTTCATGTGACAAGCCTTAGGCGAGTCCCTTTCTGTCTCTGATTCCCGATTCCTTCACAGGGATTTATGTGGGCCTTAACGCCCACTGGGAAAAGATCCCTCTGCCAGCTCAGTGCCTGCTTTCTTGGTTTGACTTGTCAATCTGGACTTGAATACACCTTTGGTTTTGGATTGACTCTATTACCTCTCCTAGAAATTAACACACAAAACTGACAGCTGATTGACAAGATGAGAAGCAGTTTTCCAAAATTCAAATTGAACTTAATCCTTTCTTCCTAAAAGAATGCTCAAATCAAGCGGACACAGCTCACTCGTTTTGACTTCATGAGCTATGGCAGGTAGAGACAACTTTTTGAAAATACACAGCTAAAACTGTCCGTGCTTTGAATGCTAGACATGTTTTTCAGTTTTAAGTGCTTTAGCACTTAAAGCGGGACCGTTTTAGCTGTGTATTTTGAAAAAGTTGTGTGCTCTTCAAAGAGAAAGCTATTTTGCTGTGTCTTTGGGTTCGAGGGGAAATAGGAGTCCTCTTCAGTCAGCAGGGACGACACCTGAGTCCTTTGCAGTCCTCTTGTCTGCCTCTGAAGGTGAAATGAGAGTGGTCCCTGTCATCATGAGCCATGTCTGAAAGAATTATTCACATTCCCTACGAGAATAGACGGGTGAAATAGCGAAATTTTTGTCTTCCTTTGGAGCATGGACAGGTTCAAAGCCCACCTCATACCACTAAGTATTTTGCTGAACACGAGCAGTTGTGTGTGCGGCCTGTGTTTGGGTGATTTTTGTGTCATGTGTGTGTGTGTGAGTGTGTGTGTGTGTGTGTGTGTGTGAGTGTGTCTGTGTGTGTGTGTCTGTATTTCTGTCTCCATTCCGGAGCAGCAAATCTTTTTTCCTCTTTTAGCATGTTACTCACAACTGTGGATGAAGCCCAGCACTCCTGAAAACACAATCCATGTATGGTTGAAGGAAATTTTCTTGGTGATGAGTGAGAGGTTGGTGACTGAAACCAGCTCATTTCCCATTGACCACTGAGGTCACATCTCTCAGGTGAGAAGCAAAGTGAGAATTTGAACCAGGCACATTCTCCTTAGAGACAATGGGCCAAAGACAGGTCCGATGGAATCGAATGTCTTTTCATGTTGACATCCATCCCGTCAAGCCCTCGTTAAGCCATTGAAGTGTCACATTGGGCCTGGGGGAGGCGGTGCACCCTGTGAAATTACACGTCCGAAGATTTGGATTTGATTTCCAGCCCTCTGCCAGTCAGTCTGCCAGGCACTTTCATGTGACAAGCCTTAGGCGAGTCCCTTTCTGTCTCTGATTCCCGATTCCTTCACAGGGATATATGTGGGCCTTAACGCCCACTGGGAAAAGATCCCTCTGCCAGCTCAGTGCCTGCTTTCTTGGTTTGACTTGTCAATCTGGACTTGAATACACCTTTGGATTTGGATTGACTCTATTACATCTCCTAGAAATTAACACACAAAACTGACATCTGATTGACAAGAGGAGAAGCAGTTTTCCAAAATTCAAATTGAACTTAATCCTTTCTTACTAAAAGAATGCTCAAATCAAGGGGACACAGCTCACTCGTTTTGACTTCATGAGCTATGGCAGGTAGAGACAACTTTTTGAAAATACACAGCTAAAACTGTCCGTGCTTCGAATGCTAGACATGTTTTTCAGAATACACAGCTAAAGCACTTAAAGCGGGGACCGTTTTAGCTGTGTATTTTGAAAAAGTTGTGTGCTCTTCAAAGAGAAAGCTACTTTTGCTGTGTCTCTGGGTTCGAGGGGAAATGGGAGTCCTCTTCAGTCAGCAGGGACAACACCTGAGTCCTTTGCAGTCGTCTTGTCTGCCTCTGAGGGTGAAATGAGAGTGGTGCCTTTCATCATGAGCCATGTCTGAAAGAATTATTCACATTCCCTACGAGAATAGACGGGTGAAATAGCAAAAGGTGCGTCTTCCTTTGGAGCATGGACGGGTTCAAAGCCCACCTCATACCACTAAGTATTTTGCTGAACACGAGCAGTTGTGTGTGCGGCCTGTGTTTGGGTGATATTTGTGTCGTGTGTGTGTGTGTGTGTGTGTGTGTGTGTGTCTGTGTGTGTGTGTCTGTATTTCTGTCTCCATTCCTGAGCAGCAAATCTTTTTTCCTCTTTTAGCATGTTACTCACAACTGTGGATGAAGCCCAGCACTCCTGAAAACACAATCCATGTATGGTTGAAGGAAATTTTCTTGGTGATGAGTGAGAGGTTGGTGACTGAAACCAGCTCATTTCCCATTGACCACTGAGGTCACATCTCTCAGGTGAGAAGCAAAGTGAGAATTTGAACCAGGCACATTCTCCTTAGAGACAATGGGCCAAAGACAGGTCCGATGGAATCGAATGTCTTTTCTTGTAAACATCTATCCCGTCAAGTCCTCGTTAAGCCATTGAAGTGTCACATTGGGCCTGGGGGAGGCGGTGCACCCTGTGAAATTACACGTCCGAAGATTTGGATTTGATTTCCTGCCCTCTGCCATTCAGTCTGCCAGGCACTTTCATGTGACAAGCCTTAGGCGAGTCCCTTTCTGTCTCTGATTTCCGATTGCTTCACAGGGATTTATGTGGGCCTTAACGCCCACTGGGAAAAGATCCCTCTGCCAGCTCAGTGCCTGCTTTCTTGGTTTGACTTGTCAATCTGGACTTGAATACACCTTTGGATTTGGATTGACTCTATTACCTCTCCTAGAAATTAACAGACAAAACTGACAGCTGATTGACAAGATGAGAAGCAGTTTTCCAAAATTCAAATTGAACTTAATCCTTTCTTACTAAAAGAATGCTCAAATCAAGGGGACACAGCTCACTCGTTTTGACTTCATGAGCTATGGCAGGTAGAGACAACTTTTTGAAAATACACAGCTAAAACTGTCCGTGTTTTGAATGCTAGACATGTTTTTCAGAATACACAGCTAAAGCGGGGACCGTTTTAGCTGTGTATTTTGAAAAAGTTGTGTGCTCTTCAAAGAGAAAGCTACTTTTGCAGTGTCTTTGGGTTCGAGGGGAAATGGGAGTCCTCTTCAGTCAGCAGGGACGACACCTGAGTCCTTTGCAGTCCTCTTGTCTGTCTCTGAGGGTGAAATGAGAGTGGTCCCTGTCATCATGAGCCATGTCTGAAAGAATTATTCACATTCCCTACGAGAATAGAAGGGTGAAATAGCAAAAGGTGTGTCTTCCTTTGGAGCATGGACGGGTTCAAAGCCCACCTCATACCACTAAGTATTTTGCTGAACACGAGCAGTTGTGTGTGCGGCCTGTGTTTGGGTGATTTTTGTGTCATGTGTGTGTGTGTGTGTGTGTGTGTGTGTGTGTGTGTGTCTGTGTGTGTGTGTCTGTATTTCTGTCTCCATTCCTGAGCAGCAAATCTTTTTTCCTCTTTTAGCATGTTACTCACAACTGTGGATGAAGCCCAGCACTCCTGAAAACACAATCCTTGTATGGTTGAAGGAAATTTTCTTGGTGATGAGTGAGAGGTTGGTGACTGAAACCAGCTCATTTCCCATTGACCACTGAGGTCACATCTCTCAGGTGAGAAGCAAAGTGAGAATTTGAACCAGGGACATTCTCCTTAGATACAATGGGCCAAAGACAGGTCCGATGGAATCGAATGTCTTTTCATGTTGACATCCATCCCGTCAAGCCCTCGTTAAGCCATTGAAGTGTCACATTGGGCCTGGGGGAGGCGGTGCACCCTGTAAAATTACACGTCCGAAGATTTGGATTTGATTTCCAGCCCTCTGCCAGTCAGTCTGCCAGGCACTTTCATGTGACAAGCCTTAGGCGAGTCCCTTTCTCTCTCTGATTCCCGATTCCTTCACAGGGATTTATGTGGGCCTTAACGCCCACTGGGAAAAGATCCCTCTGCCAGCTCAGTGCCTGCTTTCTTGGTTTGACTTGTCAATCTGGACTTGAATACACCTTTGGTTTTGGATTGACTCTATTACCTCTCCTAGAAATTAACACACAAAACTGACAGCTGATTGACAAGATGAGAAGCAGTTTTCCAAAATTCAAATTGAACTTAATCCTTTCTTACTAAGAGAATGCTCAAATCAAGGGGACACAGCTCACTCGTTTTGACTTCATGAGCTATGGCAGGTATAGACAAATTTTTGAAAATACACAGCTAAAACTGTCCGTGCTTTGAATGCTAGACATGTTTTTCAGAATACACAGCTAAAGCGGGGACCGTTTTAGCTGTGTATTTTGAAAAAGTTGTGTGCTCTTCAAAGAGAAAGCTACTTTTGCTGTGTCTTTGGGTTCGAGGGGAAATGGGAGTCCTCTTCAGTCAGCAGGGATGACACCTGAGTCCTCTGCAGTCCTCTTGTCTGCCTCTGAGTTTGAAATGCGTGTGGTCCCTGTCATCATGAGCCATGTCTGAAAGAATTATTCACATTCCCTACGAGAATAGACGGGTGAAATAGCAAAAGATGTGTCTTCCTTTGGAGCATGGACGGGTTCAAAGCCCACCTCATATCACTAAGTATTTTGCTGAACACGAGCAGTTGTGTGTGCGGCCTGGGTTTGGGTGATTTTTGTGTCATATGTGTGTGTGTGTGTGTGTGTGTGTTTCTGTTTGTGTGTGTCTGTATTTCTGTCTCCATTCCTGAGCAGCAAATCTTTTTTCCTCTTTTAGCATGTTACTCACAACTGTGGATGAAGCCCAGCACTCCTGAAAACACAATCCAAGTATGGTTGAAGGAAATTTTCTTGGTGATGAGTGAGAGGTTGGTGACTGAAACCAGCTCATTTCCCATTGACCACTGAGGTCACATCTCTCAGGTGAGAAGCAAAGTGAGAATTTGAACCAGGCACATTCTCCTTAGAGACAATGGGTCAAAGACAGGTCCGATGGAATCGCATGTCTTTTCATGTTGACATCCATCCCGTCAAGCCCTCGTTAAGCCATTGAAGTGTCACATTGGGCCTGGGGGAGGCGGTGCACCCTGTGAAATTACACGTCTGAAGATTTGGATTTGATTTCCAGCCCTCTGCCAGTCAGTCTGCCAGGCACTTTCATGTGACAAGCCTTAGGCGAGTCCCTTTCTGTCTCTGATTCCCGATTCCTTCACAGGGATTTATGTGGGCCTTAACGCCCACTGGGAAAAGATCCCTCTGCCAGCTCAGTGCCTGCTTTCTTGGTTTGACTTGTCAATCTGGACTTGAATACACCTTTGGATTTGGATTGACTCTATTACCTCTCCTTGAAATTAACACACAAAACTGACAGCTGATTGACAAGATGAGAAGCAGTTTTCCAAAATTCAAATTGAACTTAATCCTTTCTTCCTAAAAGAATGCTCAAATCAAGGGGACACAGCTCACTCGTTTTGACTTCATGAGCTATGGCAGGTAGAGACAACTTTTTGAAAATACACAGCTAAAACTGTCCGTGCTTTGAATGCTAGACATGTTTTTCAGAATACACAGCTAAAACGGTCCCCGCTTTAAGTGCTAAAGCACTTAAAGCGGGGAACGTTTTAGCAGTGTATTTTGAAAAAGTTGTGTGCTCTTCAAAGAGAAAGCTACTTTTGCAGTGTCTTTGGGTTCGAGGGGAAATGGGAGTCCTCTTCAGTCAGCAGGGACGACACCTGAGTCCTTTGCAGTCCTCTTGTCTGCCTCTGAGCGTGAAATGAGAGTGGTCCCTGTCATCATGAGCCATGTCTGAAAGAATTATTCACATTCCCTACGAGAATAGAAGGGTGAAATAGCAAAAGGTGTGTCTTCCTTTGGAGCATGGACGGGTTCAAAGCCCACCTCATACCACTAAGTATTTTGCTGAACACGAGCAGTTGTGTGTGCGGCCTGTGTTTGGGTGATTTTTGTGTCATGTGTGTGTGTGTGTGTGTGTGTGTGTGTGTGTGTGTCTGTGTGTGTGTGTCTGTATTTCTGTCTCCATTCCTGAGCAGCAAATCTTTTTTCCTCTTTTAGCATGTTACTCACAACTGTGGATGAAGCCCAGCACTCCTGAAAACACAATCCTTGTATGGTTGAAGGAAATTTTCTTGGTGATGAGTGAGAGGTTGGTGACTGAAACCAGCTCATTTCCCATTGACCACTGAGGTCACATCTCTCAGGTGAGAAGCAAAGTGAGAATTTGAACCAGGGACATTCTCCTTAGAGACAATGGGCCAAAGACAGGTCCGATGGCATGGAATGTCTTTTCATGTTGACATCCATCCCGTCAAGCCCTCGTTAAGCCATTGAAGTGTCACATTGGGCCTGGGGGAGGCGGTGCACCCTGTAAAATTACACGTCCGAAGATTTGGATTTGATTTCCAGCCCTCAGCCAGTCAGTCTGCCAGGCACTTTCATGTGACAAGCCTTAGGCGAGTCCCTTTCTGTCTCTGATTCCCGATTCCTTCACAGGGATTTATGTGGGCCTTAACGCCCACTGGGAAAAGATCCCTCTGCCAGCTCAGTGCCTGCTTTCTTGGTTTGACTTGTCAATCTGGACTTGAATACACCTTTGGTTTTGGATTGACTCTATTACCTCTCCTAGAAATTAACACACAAAACTGACAGCTGATTGACAAGATGAGAAGCAGTTTTCCAAAATTCAAATTGAACTTAATCCTTTCTTACTAAGAGAATGCTCAAATCAAGGGGACACAGCTCACTCGTTTTGACTTCATGAGCTATGGCAGGTATAGACAAATTTTTGAAAATACACAGCTAAAACTGTCCGTGCTTTGAATGCTAGACATGTTTTTCAGAATACACAGCTAAAGCGGGGACCGTTTTAGCTGTGTATTTTGAAAAAGTTGTGTGCTCTTCAAAGAGAAAGCTACTTTTGCTGTGTCTTTGGGTTCGAGGGGAAATGGGAGTCCTCTTCAGTCAGCAGGGATGACACCTGAGTCCTCTGCAGTCCTCTTGTCTGCCTCTGAGTTTGAAATGCGTGTGGTCCCTGTCATCATGAGCCATGTCTGAAAGAATTATTCACATTCCCTACGAGAATAGACGGGTGAAATAGCAAAAGGTGTGTCTTCCTTTGGAGCATGGACGGGTTCAAAGCCCACCTCATATCACTAAGTATTTTGCTGAACACGAGCAGTTGTGTGTGCGGCCTGGGTTTGGGTGATTTTTGTGTCATATGTGTGTGTGTGTGTGTGTGTGTGTTTCTGTTTGTGTGTGTCTGTATTTCTGTCTCCATTCCTGAGCAGCAAATCTTTTTTCCTCTTTTAGCATGTTACTCACAACTGTGGATGAAGCCCAGCACTCCTGAAAACACAATCCATGTATGGTTGAAGGAAATTTTCTTGGTGATGAGTGAGAGGTTGGTGACTGAAACCAGCTCATTTCCCATTGACCACTGAGGTCACATCTCTCAGGTGAGAAGCAAAGTGAGAATTTGAACCAGGCACATTCTCCTTAGAGACAATGGGTCAAAGACAGGTCCGATGGAATCGCATGTCTTTTCATGTTGACATCCATCCCGTCAAGCCCTCGTTAAGCCATTGAAGTGTCACATTGGGCCTGGGGGAGGCGGTGCACCCTGTGAAATTACACGTCCGAAGATTTGGATTTGATTTCCAGCCCTCTGCCAGTCAGTCTGCCAGGCACTTTCATGTGACAAGCCTTAGGCGAGTCCCTTTCTGTCTCTGATTCCCGATTCCTTCACAGGGATTTATGTGGGCCTTAACGCCCACAGGGAAAAGATCCCTCTGCCAGCTCAGTGCCTGCTTTCTTGGTTTGACTTGTCAATCTGGACTTGAATACACCTTTGGTTTTGGATTGACTCTATTACCTCTCCTAGAAATTAACACACAAAACTGACAGCTGATGGACAAGATGAGAAGCAGTTTTCCAAAATTCAAATTGAACTTAATCCTTTCTTACTAAAAGAATGCTCAAATCAAGGGGACACAGCTCACTCGTTTTGACTTCATGAGCTATGGCAGGTAGAGACAACTTTTTGAAAATACACAGCTAAAACTGTCCGTGCTTTGAATGCTAGACATGTTTTTCAGAATACACAGCTAAAACGGTCCCCGCTTTAAGTGCTAAAGCACTTAAAGCGGGGACCGTTTTAGCTGTGTATTTTGAAAAAGTTGTGTGCTCTTCAAAGGGAAAGCTACTTTTGCTGTGTCTCTGGGTTCGAGGGGAAATGGGAGTCCTCTTCAGTCAGCAGGGACGACACCTGAGTCCTTTGCAGTCCTCTTGTCTGCCTCTGAGGGTGAAATGAGAGTGGTCCCTGTCATCATGAGCCATTTCTGAAAGAATTATTCACATTCCCTACGAGAATAGACGGGTGAAATAGCAAAAGTTGTGTCTTCCTTTGGAGCATGGACTGTTTCAAAGCCCACCTCATACCACTAAGTATTTTGCTGAACACGAGCAGTTGTGAGTGCGGCCTGTGTTTGGGTGATTTTTGTGTCGTTTGTGTGTGTGTGTGTGTGTGTGTGTCTGTGTGTGTGTGTCTGTATTTCTGTCTCCATTCCTGAGCAGCAAATCTGTTTTCCTCTTTTAGCATGTTACTCACAACTGTGGATGAAGCCCAGCACTCCTGAAAACACAATCCATGTATGGTTGAAGGAAATTTTCTTGGTGATGAGTGAGAGGTTGGTGACTGAAACCAGCTCATTTCCCATTGACCACTGAGGTCACATCTCTCAGGTGAGAAGCAAAGTGAGAATTTGAACCAGGCACATTCTCCTTAGAGACAATGGGCCAAAGACAGGTCCGATGGAATCGAATGTCTTTTCATGTTGACATCCATCCCGTCAAGCCCTCGTTAAGCCATTGAAGTGTCACATTGGGCCTGGGGGAGGCGGTGCACCCTGTGAAATTACACGTCCGAAGATTTGGATTTGATTTCCAGCCCTCTGCCAGTCAGTCTGCCAGGCACTTTCATGTGACAAGCCTTAGGCGAGTCCCTTTCTGTCTCTGATTCCCAATTCCTTCACAGGGATTTATGTGGGCCTTAACGCCCACTGGGAAAAGATCCCTCTGCCAGCTCAGAGCGTGCTTTCTTGGTTTGACTTGTCAATCTGGACTTGAATACACCTTTGGATTTGGATTGACTCTATTACCTCTCCTAGAAATTAACACACAAAACTGACAGCTGATTGACAAGATGAGAAGCAGTTTTCCAAAATTCAAATTGAACTTAATCCTTTCTTCCTAAAAGAATGCTCAAATCAAGGGGACACAGCTCACTCGTTTTGACTTCTTGAGCTATGGCAGGTAGAGAAAACTTTTTGAAAATACGCAGCTAAAACTGTCCGTGCTTTGAATGCTAGACATGTTTTTCAGAATACACAGCTAAAACGGTCCCCGCTTTAAGTGCTAAACCACTTAAAGTGGGGACAGTTTTAGCTGTGTATTTTGAAAAAGTTGTGTGCTCTTCAAAGAGAAAGCTACTTTTGCTGTGTCTTTGGGTTCGAGGGTAAATGGGAGTCCTCTTCAGTCAGCAGGGACGACACCTGAGTCCTTTGCAGTCCTCTTGTCTGCCTCTGAGGGTGAAATGAGAGTGGTCCCTGTCATCATGAGCCATGTCTGAAAGAATTATTCACATTCCCTACGAGAATAGACGGGTGAAATAGCAAAAGGTGTGTCTTCCTTTGGAGCATGGACGGGTTCAAAGCCCACCTCATACCACTAAGTATTTTGCTGAACACTAGCAGTTGTGTGTGCGGCCTGTGTTTCGGTGATTTTTGTGTCGTGTGTGTGTGTGTGTGTGTGTGTGTGTGTGTCTGTGTGTTTGTGTGTCTGTATTTCTGTCTCCATTCCTGAGCAGCAAATCTTTTTTCCTCTTTTAGCATGTTACTCACAACTGTTAATGAAGACCAGCACTCCTGAAAACACAATCCATGTATGGTTGAAGGAAATTTTCTTGGTGATGAGTGAGAGGTTGGTGACTGAAACCAGCTCATTTCCCATTGACCACTGAGGTCACATCTCTCAGGTGAGAAGCAAAGTGAGAATTTGAACCAGGCACATTCTCCTTAGAGACAATGGACCAAAGACAGGTCCGATGGAATCGAATGTCTTTTCATGTTGACATCCATCCCGTCAAGCCCTCGTTAAGCCATTGAAGTGTCACATTGGGCCTGGGGGAGGCGGTGCACCCTGTGAAATTTCACGTCCAAAGATCTGGATTTGATTTCCAGCCCTCTGCCCAGTCAGTCTGCCAGGCACTTTCATGTGACAAGCCTTAGGCGAGTCCCTTTCTGTCTCTGATTCCCGATTCCTTCACAGGGATTTATGTGGGCCTTAACGCCCACTGGGAAAAGATCCCTCTGCCAGCTCAGTGCCTGCTTTCTTGGTTTGACTTGTCAATCTGGACTTGAATACACCTTTGGTTTTGGATTGACTCTATTACCTCTCCTAGAAATTAACACACAAAACTGACAGCTGATTGACAAGATGAGAAGCAGTTTTCCAAAATTCAAATTGAACTTAATCCTTTCTTCCGAAAAGAATGCTCAAATCAAGGGGACACAGCTCACTCGTTTTGACTTCATGAGCTATGGCAGGTAGAGACAACTTTTTGAAAATACACAGCTAAAACTGTCCGTGCTTTGAATGCTAGACATGTTTTTCAGAATACACAGCTAAAACGGTCCCCGCTTTAAGTGCTAAACCACTTAAAGTGGGGACAGTTTTAGCTGTGTATTTTGAAAAAGTTGTGTGCTCTTCAAAGAGAAAGCTACTTTTGCTGTGTCTTTGGGTTCGAGGGGAAATGGGAGTCCTCTTCAGTCAGCAGGGACGACACCTGAGTCCTTTGCAGTCCTCTTGTCTGCCTCTGAGGGTGAAATGAGAGTGGTCCCTGTCATCATGAGCCATGTCTGAAAGAATTATTCACATTCCCTACGAGAATAGACGGGTGAAATAGCAAAAGGTGTGTCTTCCTTTGGAGCATGGACGGGTTCAAAGCCCACCTCATACCACTAAGTATTTTGCTGAACACTAGCAGTTGTGTGTGCGGCCTGTGTTTCGGTGATTTTTGTGTCGTGTGTGGGTGTGTGTGTGTGTGTGTCTGTGTGTGTCTGTGTGTTTGTGTGTCTGTATTTCTGTCTCCATTCCTGAGCAGCAAATCTTTTTTCCTCTTTTAGCATGTTACTCACAACTGTTAATGAAGACCAGCACTCCTGAAAACACAATCCATGTATGGTTGAAGGAAATTTTCTTGGTGATGAGTGAGAGGTTGGTGACTGAAACCAGCTCATTTCCCATTGACCACTGAGGTCACATCTCTCAGGTGAGAAGCAAAGTGAGAATTTGAACCAGGCACATTCTCCTTAGAGACAACGGGCCAAAGACAGGTCCGATGGAATCGAATGTCTTTTCATGTTGACATCCATCCCGTCAAGCCCTCGTTAAGCCATTGAAGTGTCACATTGGGCCTGGGGGAGGCGGTGCACCCTGTGAAATTACACGTCCAAAGATCTGGATTTGATTTCCAGCCCTCTGCCAGTCAGTCTGCCAGGCACTTTCATGTGACAAGCCTTAGGCGAGTCCCTTTCTGTCTCTGATTCCCGATTCCTTCACAGGGATTTATGTGGGCCTTAACGCCCACTGGGAAAAGATCCCTCTGCCAGCTCAGTGCCTGCTTTCTTGGTTTGACTTGTCAATCTGGACTTGAATACACCTTTGGTTTTGGATTGACTCTATTACCTCTCCTAGAAATTAACACACAAAACTGACAGCTGATTGACAAGATGAGAAGCAGTTTTCCAAAATTCAAATTGAACTTAATCCTTTCTTACTAAAAGAATGCTCAAATCAAGGGGACACAGCTCACTCGTTTTGACTTCATGAGCTATGGCAGGTAGAGACAACTTTTTGAAAATACACAGCTAAAACTGTCCGTGCTTTGAATGCTAGACATGTTTTTCAGAATACACAGCTAAAACGGTCCCCGCTTTAAGTGCTAAACCACTTAAAGTGGGGACAGTTTTAGCTGTGTATTTTGAAAAAGTTGTGTGCTCTTCAAAGAGAAAGCTACTTTTGCTGTGTCTTTGGGTTCGAGGGTAAATGGGAGTCCTCTTCAGTCAGCGGGGACGACACCTGAGTCCTTTGCAGTCCTCTTGTCTGCCTCTGAGGGTGAAATGAGAGTGGTCCCTGTCATCATGAGCCATGTCTGAAAGAATTATTCACATTCCCTACGAGAATAGACGGGTGAAATAGCAAAAGGTGTGTCTTCCTTTGGAGCATGGACGGGTTCAAAGCCCACCTCATACCACTAAGTATTTTGCTGAACACTAGCAGTTGTGTGTGCGGCCTGTGTTTCGGTGATTTTTGTGTCGTGTGTGGGTGTGTGTGTGTGTGTGTGTGTGTGTCTGTGTGTTTGTGTGTCTGTATTTCTGTCTCCATTCCTGAGCAGCAAATCTTTTTTCCTCTTTTAGCATGTTACTCACAACTGTTAATGAAAACCAGCACTCCTGAAAACACAATCCATGTATGGTTGAAGGAAATTTTCTTGGTGATGAGTGAGAGGTTGGTGACTGAAACCAGCTCATTTCCCATTGACCACTGAGGTCACATCTCTCAGGTGAGAAGCAAAGTGAGAATTTGAACCAGGCACATTCTCCTTAGAGACAACGGGCCAAAGACAGGTCCGATGGAATCGAATGTCTTTTCATGTTGACATCCATCCCGTCAAGCCCTCGTTAAGCCATTGAAGTGTCACATTGGGCCTGGGGGAGGCGGTGCACCCTGTGAAATTACACGTCCAAAGATCTGGATTTGATTTCCAGCCCTCTGCCAGTCAGTCTGCCAGGCACTTTCATGTGACAAGCCTTAGGCGAGTCCCTTTCTGTCTCTGATTCCCGATTCCTTCACAGGGAATTATGTGGGCCTTAACGCCCACTGGGAAAAGATCCCTCTGCCAGCTCAGTGCCTGCTTTCTTGGTTTGACTTCTCAATCTGGACTTGAATACACCTTTGGTTTTGGATTGACTCTATTACCTCTCCTAGAAATTAACACACAAAACTGACAGCTGATTGACAAGATGAGAAGCAGTTTTCCAAAATTCAAATTGAACTTAATCCTTTCTTCCTAAAAGAATGCTCAAATCAAGGGGACACAGCTCACTCGTTTTGACTTCATGAGCTATGGCAGGTAGAGACAACTTTTTGAAAATACACAGCTAAAACTGTCCGTGCTTTGAATGCTAGACATGTTTTTCCGAATACACAGCTAAAACGGTCCCCGCTTTAAGTGCTAAACCACTTAAAGTGGGGACAGTTTTAGCTGTGTATTTTGAAAAAGTTGTGTGCTCTTCAAAGAGAAAGCTACTTTTGCTGTGTCTTTGGGTTCGAGGGTAAATGGGAGTCCTCTTCAGTCAGCAGGGACGACACCTGAGTCCTTTGCAGTCCTCTTGTCTGCCTCTGAGGGTGAAATGAGAGTGGTCCCTGTCATCATGAGCCATGTCTGAAAGAATTATTCACATTCCCTACGAGAATAGACGGGTGAAATAGCAAAAGGTGTGTCTTCCTTTGGAGCATGGACGGGTTCAAAGCCCACCTCATACCACTAAGTATTTTGCTGAACACTAGCAGTTGTGTGTGCGGCCTGTGTTTTGGTGATTTTTGTGTCGTGTGTGTGTGTGTGTGTGTGTGTGTGTGTCTGTGTGTTTGTGTGTCTGTATTTCTGTCTCCATTCTTGAGCAGCAAATCTTTTTTCCTCTTTTAGCATGTTACTCACAACTGTTAATGAAGACCAGCACTCCTGAAAACACAATCCATGTATGGTTGAAGGAAATTTTCTTGGTGATGAGTGAGAGGTTGGTGACTGAAACCAGCTCATTTCCCATTGACCACTGAGGTCACATCTCTCAGGTGAGAAGCAAAGTGAGAATTTGAACCAGGCACATTCTCCTTAGAGACAACGGGCCAAAGACAGGTCCGATGGAATCGAATGTCTTTTCATGTTGACATCCATCCCGTCAAGCCCTCGTTAAGCCATTGAAGTGTCACATTGGGCCTGGGGGAGGCGGTGCACCCTGTGAAATTACACGTCCAAAGATCTGGATTTGATTTCCAGCCCTCTGCCAGTCAGTCTGCCAGGCACTTTCATGTGACAAGCCTTAGGCGAGTCCCTTTCTGTCTCTGATTCCCGATTCCTTCACAGGGATTTATGTGGGCCTTAACGCCCACTGGGAAAAGATCCCTCTGCCAGCTCAGTGCCTGCTTTCTTGGTTTGACTTGTCAATCTGGACTTGAATACACCTTTGGTTTTGGATTGACTCTATTACCTCTCCTAGAAATTAACACACAAAACTGACAGCTGATTGACAAGATGAGAAGCAGTTTTCCAAAATTCAAATTGAACTTAATCCTTTCTTCCTAAAAGAATGCTCAAATCAAGGGGACACAGCTCACTCGTTTTGACTTCATGAGCTATGGCAGGTAGAGACAACTTTTTGAAAATACACAGCTAAAACTGTCCGTGCTTTGAATGCTAGACATGTTTTTCAGAATACACAGCTAAAACGGTCCCCTCTTTAAGTGCTAAAACACTTAAAGTTGTGTGCTCTTCAAAGAGAAAGCTACTTTTGCTGTGTCTTTGGGTTCGAGGGGAAATGGGAGTCCTCTTCAGTCAGCAGGGACGACACCTGAGTCCTTTGCAGTCCTCTTGTCTGCCTCTGAGCGTGAAATGAGAGTGGTCCCTGTCATCATGAGCCATGTCTGAAAGAATTATTCACATTCCCTACGAGAATAGAAGGGTGAAATAGCAAAAGGTGTGTCTTCCTTTGGAGCATGGACGGGTTCAAAGCCCACCTCATACCACTAAGTATTTTGCTGAACACGAGCAGTTGTGTGTGCGGCCTGTGTTTGGGTGATTTTTGTGTCATGTGTGTGTGTGTGTGTGTGTGTGTGTGTGTGTGTCTGTGTGTGTGTGTCTGTATTTCTGTCTCCATTCCTGAGCAGCAAATCTTTTTTCCTCTTTTAGCATGTTACTCACAACTGTGGATGAAGCCCAGCACTCCTGAAAACACAATCCTTGTATGGTTGAAGGAAATTTTCTTGGTGATGAGTGAGAGGTTGGTGACTGAAACCAGCTCATTTCCCATTGACCACTGAGGTCACATCTCTCAGGTGAGAAGCAAAGTGAGAATTTGAACCAGGGACATTCTCCTTAGAGACAATGGGCCAAAGACAGGTCCGATGGCATGGAATGTCTTTTCATGTTGACATCCATCCCGTCAAGCCCTCGTTAAGCCATTGAAGTGTCACATTGGGCCTGGGGGAGGCGGTGCACCCTGTAAAATTACACGTCCGAAGATTTGGATTTGATTTCCAGCCCTCAGCCAGTCAGTGTGCCAGGCACTTTCATGTGACAAGCCTTAGGCGAGTCCCTTTCTGTCTCTGATTCCCGATTCCTTCACAGGGATTTATGTGGGCCTTAACGCCCACTGGGAAAAGATCCCTCTGCCAGCTCAGTGCCTGCTTTCTTGGTTTGACTTGTCAATCTGGACTTGAATACACCTTTGGTTTTGGATTGACTCTATTACCTCTCCTAGAAATTAACACACAAAACTGACAGCTGATTGACAAGATGAGAAGCAGTTTTCCAAAATTCAAATTGAACTTAATCCTTTCTTACTAAGAGAATGCTCAAATCAAGGGGACACAGCTCACTCGTTTTGACTTCATGAGCTATGGCAGGTATAGACAAATTTTTGAAAATACACAGCTAAAACTGTCCGTGCTTTGAATGCTAGACATGTTTTTCAGAATACACAGCTAAAGCGGGGACCGTTTTAGCTGTGTATTTTGAAAAAGTTGTGTGCTCTTCAAAGAGAAAGCTACTTTTGCTGTGTCTTTGGGTTCGAGGGGAAATGGGAGTCCTCTTCAGTCAGCAGGGATGACACCTGAGTCCTCTGCAGTCCTCTTGTCTGCCTCTGAGTTTGAAATGCGTGTGGTCCCTGTCATCATGAGCCATGTCTGAAAGAATTATTCACATTCCCTACGAGAATAGACGGGTGAAATAGCAAAAGGTGTGTCTTCCTTTGGAGCATGGACGGGTTCAAAGCCCACCTCATATCACTAAGTATTTTGCTGAACACGAGCAGTTGTGTGTGCGGCCTGGGTTTGGGTGATTTTTGTGTCATATGTGTGTGTGTGTGTGTGTGTGTGTGTTTCTGTTTGTGTGTGTCTGTATTTCTGTCTCCATTCCTGAGCAGCAAATCTTTTTTCCTCTTTTAGCATGTTACTCACAACTGTGGATGAAGCCCAGCACTCCTGAAAACACAATCCATGTATGGTTGAAGGAAATTTTCTTGGTGATGAGTGAGAGGTTGGTGACTGAAACCAGCTCATTTCCCATTGACCACTGAGGTCACATCTCTCAGGTGAGAAGCAAAGTGAGAATTTGAACCAGGCACATTCTCCTTAGAGACAATGGGTCAAAGACAGGTCCGATGGAATCGCATGTCTTTTCATGTTGACATCCATCCCGTCAAGCCCTCGTTAAGCCATTGAAGTGTCACATTGGGCCTGGGGGAGGCGGTGCACCCTGTGAAATTACACGTCCGAAGATTTGGATTTGATTTCCAGCCCTCTGCCAGTCAGTCTGCCAGGCACTTTCATGTGACAAGCCTTAGGCGAGTCCCTTTCTGTCTCTGATTCCCGATTCCTTCACAGGGATTTATGTGGGCCTTAACGCCCACAGGGAAAAGATCCCTCTGCCAGCTCAGTGCCTGCTTTCTTGGCTTGACTTGTCAATCTGGACTTGAATACACCTTTGGTTTTGGATTGACTCTATTACCTCTCCTAGAAATTAACACACAAAACTGACAGCTGATGGACAAGATGAGAAGCAGTTTTCCAAAATTCAAATTGAACTTAATCCTTTCTTACTAAAAGAATGCTCAAATCAAGGGGACACAGCTCACTCGTTTTGACTTCATGAGCTATGGCAGGTAGAGACAACTTTTTGAAAATACACAGCTAAAACTGTCCGTGCTTTGAATGCTAGACATGTTTTTCAGAATACACAGCTAAAACGGTCCCCGCTTTAAGTGCTAAAGCACTTAAAGCGGGGACCGTTTTAGCTGTGTATTTTGAAAAAGTTGTGTGCTCTTCAAAGGGAAAGCTACTTTTGCTGTGTCTCTGGGTTCGAGGGGAAATGGGAGTCCTCTTCAGTCAGCAGGGACGACACCTGAGTCCTTTGCAGTCCTCTTGTCTGCCTCTGAGGGTGAAATGAGAGTGGTCCCTGTCATCATGAGCCATTTCTGAAAGAATTATTCACATTCCCTACGAGAATAGACGGGTGAAATAGCAAAAGTTGTGTCTTCCTTTGGAGCATGGACTGTTTCAAAGCCCACCTCATACCACTAAGTATTTTGCTGAACACGAGCAGTTGTGTGTGCGGCCTGTGTTTGGGTGATTTTTGTGTCGTTTGTGTGTGTGTGTGTGTGTGTGTGTCTGTGTGTGTGTGTCTGTATTTCTGTCTCCATGCCTGAGCAGCAAATCTTTTTTCCTCTTTTAGCATGTTACTCACAACTGTTAATGAAGACCAGCACTCCTGAAAACACAATCCATGTATGGTTGAAGGAAATTTTCTTGGTGATGAGTGAGAGGTTGGTGACTGAAACCAGCTCATTTCCCATTGACCACTGAGGTCACATCTCTCAGGTGAGAAGCAAAGTGAGAATTTGAACCAGGCACATTCTCCTTAGAGACAACGGGCCAAAGACAGGTCCGATGGAATCGAATGTCTTTTCATGTTGACATCCATCCCGTCAAGCCCTCGTTATGCCATTGAAGTGTCACATTGGGCCTGGGGGAGGCGGTGCACCCTGTGAAATTACACGTCCAAAGATCTGGATTTGATTTCCAGCCCTCTGCCAGTCAGTCTGCCAGGCACTTTCATGTGACAAGCCTTAGGCGAGTCCCTTTCTGTCTCTGATTCCCGATTCCTTCACAGGGAATTATGTGGGCCTTAACGCCCACTGGGAAAAGATCCCTCTGCCAGCTCAGTGCCTGCTTTCTTGGTTTGACTTGTCAATCTGGACTTGAATACACCTTTGGTTTTGGATTGACTCTATTACCTCTCCTAGAAATTAACACACAAAACTGACAGCTGATTGACAAGATGAGAAGCAGTTTTCCAAAATTCAAATTGAACTTAATCCTTTCTTCCTAAAAGAATGCTCAAATCAAGGGGACACAGCTCACTCGTTTTGACTTCATGAGCTATGGCAGGTAGAGACAACTTTTTGAAAATACACAGCTAAAACTGTCCGTGCTTTGAATGCTAGACATGTTTTTCAGAATACACAGCTAAAACGGTCCCCTCTTTAAGTGCTAAAACACTTAAAGTTGTGTGCTCTTCAAAGAGAAAGCTACTTTTGCTGTGTCTTTGGGTTCGAGGGGAAATGGGAGTCCTCTTCAGTCAGCAGGGACGACACCTGAGTCCTCTGCAGTCCTCTTGTCTGCCTCTGAGCGTGAAATGAGAGTGGTCCCTGTCATCATGAGCCATGTCTGAAAGAATTATTCACATTCCCTACGAGAATAGAAGGGTGAAATAGCAAAAGGTGTGTCTTCCTTTGGAGCATGGACGGGTTCAAAGCCCACCTCATACCACTAAGTATTTTGCTGAACACGAGCAGTTGTGTGTGCGGCCTGTGTTTGGGTGATTTTTGTGTCATGTGTGTGTGTGTGTGTGTGTGTGTGTGTGTGTGTGTGTCTGTGTGTGTGTGTCTGTATTTCTGTCTCCATTCCTGAGCAGCAAATCTTTTTTCCTCTTTTAGCATGTTACTCACAACTGTGGATGAAGCCCAGCACTCCTGAAAACACAATCCTTGTGTGGTTGAAGGAAATTTTCTTGGTGATGAGTGAGAGGTTGGTGACTGAAACCAGCTCATTTCCCATTGACCACTGAGGTCACATCTCTCAGGTGAGAAGCAAAGTGAGAATTTGAACCAGGCACATTCTCCTTAGAGACAACGGGCCAAAGACAGGTCCGATGGAATCGAATGTCTTTTCATGTTGACATCCATCCCGTCAAGCCCTCGTTAAGCCATTGAAGTGTCACATTGGGCCTGGGGGAGGCGGTGCACCCTGTGAAATTACACGTCCAAAGATCTGGATTTGATTTCCAGCCCTCTGCCAGTCAGTCTGCCAGGCACTTTCATGTGACAAGCCTTAGGCGAGTCCCTTTCTGTCTCTGATTCCCGATTCCTTCACAGGGATTTATGTGGGCCTTAACGCCCACTGGGAAAAGATCCCTCTGCCAGCTCAGTGCCTGCTTTCTTGGTTTGACTTGTCAATCTGGACTTGAATACACCTTTGGTTTTGGATTGACTCTATTACCTCTCCTAGAAATTAACACACAAAACTGACAGCTGATTGACAAGATGAGAAGCAGTTTTCCAAAATTCAAATTGAACTTAATCCTTTCTTCCTAAAAGAATGCTCAAATCAAGGGGACACAGCTCACTCGTTTTGACTTCATGAGCTATGGCAGGTAGAGACAACTTTTTGAAAATACACAGCTAAAACTGTCCGTGCTTTGAATGCTAGACATGTTTTTCAGAATACACAGCTAAAACGGTCCCCTCTTTAAGTGCTAAAACACTTAAAGTTGTGTGCTCTTCAAAGAGAAAGCTACTTTTGCTGTGTCTTTGGGTTCGAGGGGAAATGGGAGTCCTCTTCAGTCAGCAGGGACGACACCTGAGTCCTCTGCAGTCCTCTTGTCTGCCTCTGAGCGTGAAATGAGAGTGGTCCCTGTCATCATGAGCCATGTCTGAAAGAATTATTCACATTCCCTACGAGAATAGAAGGGTGAAATAGCAAAAGGTGTGTCTTCCTTTGGAGCATGGACGGGTTCAAAGCCCACCTCATACCACTAAGTATTTTGCTGAACACGAGCAGTTGTGTGTGCGGCCTGTGTTTGGGTGATTTTTGTGTCATGTGTGTGTGTGTGTGTGTGTGTGTGTGTGTGTGTGTGTCTGTGTGTGTGTGTCTGTATTTCTGTCTCCATTCCTGAGCAGCAAATCTTTTTTCCTCTTTTAGCATGTTACTCACAACTGTGGATGAAGCCCAGCACTCCTGAAAACACAATCCTTGTGTGGTTGAAGGAAATTTTCTTGGTGATGAGTGAGAGGTTGGTGACTGAAACCAGCTCATTTCCCATTGACCACTGAGGTCACATCTCTCAGGTGAGAAGCAAAGTGAGAATTTGAACCAGGGACATTCTCCTTAGAGACAATGGGCCAAAGACAGTTCCGATGGCATGGAATGTCTTTTCATGTTGACATCCATCCCGTCAAGCCCTCGTTAAGCCATTGAAGTGTCACATTGGGCCTGGGGGAGGCGGTGCACCCTGTGAAATTACACGTCCGAAGATTTGGATTTGATTTCCAGCCCTCAGCCAGTCAGTCTGCCAGGCACTTTCATGTGACAAGCCTTAGGCGAGTCCCTTTCTGTCTCTGATTCCCGATTCCTTCACAGGGATTTATGTGGGCCTTAACGCCCACTGGGAAAAGATCTCTCTGCCAGCTCAGTGCCTGCTTTCTTGGTTTGACTTGTCAATCTGGACTTGAATACACCTTTGGTTTTGGATTGACTCTATTACCTCTCCTAGAAATTAACACACAAAACTGACAGCTGATTGACAAGATGAGAAGCAGTTTTCCAAAATTCAAATTGAACTTAATCCTTTCTTACTAAGAGAATGCTCAAATCAAGGGGACACAGCTCACTCGTTTTGACTTCATGAGCTATGGCAGGTATAGACAAATTTTTGAAAATACACAGCTAAAACTGTCCGTGCTTTGAATGCTAGACATGTTTTTCAGAATACACAGCTAAAGCGGGGACCATTTTAGCTGTGTATTTTGAAAAAGTTGTGTGCTCTTCAAAGAGAAAGCTACTTTTGCTGTGTCTTTGGGTTCGAGGGGAAATGGGAGTCCTCTTCAGTCAGCAGGGATGACACCTGAGTCCTCTGCAGTCCTCTTGTCTGCCTCTGAGTTTGAAATGCGTGTGGTCCCTGTCATCATGAGCCATGTCTGAAAGAATTATTCACATTCCCTACGAGAATAGACGGGTGAAATAGCAAAAGGTGTGTCTTCCTTTGGAGCATGGACGGGTTCAAAGCCCACCTCATATCACTAAGTATTTTGCTGAACACGAGCAGTTGTGTGTGCGGCCTGGGTTTGGGTGATTTTTGTGTCATATGTGTGTGTGTGTGTGTGTGTGTGTTTCTGTTTGTGTGTGTCTGTATTTCTGTCTCCATTCCTGAGCAGCAAATCTTTTTTCCTCTTTTAGCATGTTACTCACAACTGTGGATGAAGCCCAGCACTCCTGAAAACACAATCCATGTATGGTTGAAGGAAATTTTCTTGGTGATGAGTGAGAGGTTGGTGACTGAAACCAGCTCATTTCCCATTGACCACTGAGGTCACATCTCTCAGGTGAGAAGCAAAGTGAGAATTTGAACCAGGCACATTCTCCTTAGAGACAATGGGTCAAAGACAGGTCCGATGGAATCGCATGTCTTTTCATGTTGACATCCATCCCGTCAAGCCCTCGTTAAGCCATTGAAGTGTCACATTGGGCCTGGGGGAGGCGGTGCACCCTGTGAAATTACACGTCCGAAGATTTGGATTTGATTTCCAGCCCTCTGCCAGTCAGTCTGCCAGGCACTTTCATGTGACAAGCCTTAGGCGAGTCCCTTTCTGTCTCTGATTCCCGATTCCTTCACAGGGATTTATGTGGGCCTTAACGCCCACAGGGAAAAGATCCCTCTGCCAGCTCAGTGCCTGCTTTCTTGGTTTGACTTGTCAATCTGGACTTGAATACACCTTTGGTTTTGGATTGACTCTATTACCTCTCCTAGAAATTAACACACAAAACTGACAGCTGATGGACAAGATGAGAAGCAGTTTTCCAAAATTCAAATTGAACTTAATCCTTTCTTACTAAAAGAATGCTCAAATCAAGGGGACACAGCTCACTCGTTTTGACTTCATGAGCTATGGCAGGTAGAGACAACTTTTTGAAAATACACAGCTAAAACTGTCCGTGCTTTGAATGCTAGACATGTTTTTCAGAATACACAGCTAAAACGGTCCCCGCTTTAAGTGCTAAAGCACTTAAAGCGGGGACCGTTTTAGCTGTGTATTTTGAAAAAGTTGTGTGCTCTTCAAAGGGAAAGCTACTTTTGCTGGGTCTCTGGGTTCGAGGGGAAATGGGAGTCCTCTTCAGTCAGCAGGGACGACACCTGAGTCCTTTGCAGTCCTCTTGTCTGCCTCTGAGGGTGAAATGAGAGTGGTCCCTGTCATCATGAGCCATTTCTGAAAGAATTATTCACATTCCCTACGAGAATAGACGGGTGAAATAGCAAAAGTTGTGTCTTCCTTTGGAGCATGGACTGTTTCAAAGCCCACCTCATACCACTAAGTATTTTGCTGAACACGAGCAGTTGTGTGTGCGGCCTGTGTTTGGGTGATTTTTGTGTCGTTTGTGTGTGTGTGTGTGTGTGTGTGTCTGTGTGTGTGTGTCTGTATTTCTGTCTCCATTCCTGAGCAGCAAATCTGTTTTCCTCTTTTAGCATGTTACTCACAACTGTGGATGAAGCCCAGCACTCCTGAAAACACAATCCATGTATGGTTGAAGGAATTTTTCTTGGTGATGAGTGAGAGGTTGGTGACTGAAACCAGCTCATTTCCCATTGACCACTGAGGTCACATCTCTCAGGTGAGAAGCAAAGTGAGAATTTGAACCAGGCACATTCTCCTTAGAGACAACGGGCCAAAGACAGGTCCGATGGAATCGAATGTCTTTTCATGTTGACATCCATCCCGTCAAGCCCTCGTTAAGCCATTGAAGTGTCACATTGGGCCTGGGGGAGGCGGTGCACCCTGTGAAATTACACGTCCAAAGATCTGGATTTGATTTCCAGCCCTCTGCCAGTCAGTCTGCCAGGCACTTTCATGTGACAAGCCTTAGGCGAGTCCCTTTCTGTCTCTGATTCCCGATTCCTTCACAGGGATTTATGTGGGCCTTAACGCCCACTGGGAAAAGATCCCTCTGCCAGCTCAGTGCCTGCTTTCTTGGTTTGACTTGTCAATCTGGACTTGAATACACCTTTGGTTTTGGATTGACTCTATTACCTCTCCTAGAAATTAACACACAAAACTGACAGCTGATTGACAAGATGAGAAGCAGTTTTCCAAAATTCAAATTGAACTTAATCCTTTCTTACTAAAAGAATGCTCAAATCAAGGGGACACAGCTCACTCGTTTTGACTTCATGAGCTATGGCAGGTAGAGACAACTTTTTGAAAATACACAGCTAAAACTGTCCGTGCTTTGAATGCTAGACATGTTTTTCAGAATACACAGCTAAAACGGTCCCCGCTTTAAGTGCTAAACCACTTAAAGTGGGGACAGTTTTAGCTGTGTATTTTGAAAAAGTTGTGTGCTCTTCAAAGAGAAAGCTACTTTTGCTGTGCCTTTGGGTTCGAGGGTAAATGGGAGTCCTCTTCAGTCAGCGGGGACGACACCTGAGTCCTTTGCAGTCCTCTTGTCTGCCTCTGAGGGTGAAATGAGAGTGGTCCCTGTCATCATGAGCCATGTCTGAAAGAATTATTCACATTCCCTACGAGAATAGACGGGTGAAATAGCAAAAGGTGTGTCTTCCTTTGGAGCATGGACGGGTTCAAAGCCCACCTCATACCACTAAGTATTTTGCTGAACACTAGCAGTTGTGTGTGCGGCCTGTGTTTCGGTGATTTTTGTGTCGTGTGTGGGTGTGTGTGTGTGTGTGTGTGTGTGTCTGTGTGTTTGTGTGTCTGTATTTCTGTCTCCATTCCTGAGCAGCAAATCTTTTTTCCTCTTTTAGCATGTTACTCACAACTGTTAATGAAGACCAGCACTCCTGAAAACACAATCCATGTATGGTTGAAGGAAATTTTCTTGGTGATGAGTGAGAGGTTGGTGACTGAAACCAGCTCATTTCCCATTGACCACTGAGGTCACATCTCTCAGGTGAGAAGCAAAGTGAGAATTTGAACCAGGCACATTCTCCTTAGAGACAACGGGCCAAAGACAGGTCCGATGGAATCGAATGTCTTTTCATGTTGACATCCATCCCGTCAAGCCCTCGTTAAGCCATTGAAGTGTCACATTGGGCCTGGGGGAGGCGGTGCACCCTGTGAAATTACACGTCCAAAGATCTGGATTTGATTTCCAGCCCTCTGCCAGTCAGTCTGCCAGGCACTTTCATGTGACAAGCCTTAGGCGAGTCCCTTTCTGTCTCTGATTCCCGATTCCTTCACAGGGATTTATGTGGGCCTTAACGCCCACTGGGAAAAGATCCCTCTGCCAGCTCAGTGCCTGCTTTCTTGGTTTGACTTGTCAATCTGGACTTGAATACACCTTTGGTTTTGGATTGACTCTATTACCTCTCCTAGAAATTAACACACAAAACTGACAGCTGATTGACAAGATGAGAAGCAGTTTTCCAAAATTCAAATTGAACTTAATCCTTTCTTCCTAAAAGAATGCTCAAATCAAGGGGACACAGCTCACTCGTTTTGACTTCATGAGCTATGGCAGGTAGAGACAACTTTTTGAAAATACACAGCTAAAACTGTCCGTGCTTTGAATGCTAGACATGTTTTTCAGAATACACAGCTAAAACGGTCCCCTCTTTAAGTGCTAAAACACTTAAAGTTGTGTGCTCTTCAAAGAGAAAGCTACTTTTGCTGTGTCTTTGGGTTCGAGGGGAAATGGGAGTCCTCTTCAGTCAGCAGGGACGACACCTGAGTCCTTTGCAGTCCTCTTGTCTGCCTCTGAGGGTGAAATGAGAGTGGTCCCTGTCATCATGAGCCATGTCTGAAAGAATTATTCATATTCCCTACGAGAATAGACGGGTGAAATAGCAAAAGGTGTGTCTTCCTTTGGAGCATGGACGGGTTCAAAGCCCACCTCATACCACTAAGTATTTTGCTGAACACGAGCAGTTGTGTGTGCGGCCTGTGTTTGGGTGATTTTTGTGTCGTGTGTGTGTGTGTGTGTGTTTGTGTGTGTGTGTGTGTCTGTGTGTGTGTCTGTATTTCTGTCTCCATTCCTGAGCAGCAAATCTTTTTTCCTCTTTTAGCATGTTACTCACAACTCTGGATGTAGCCCAGCACTCCTGAAAACACAATCCATGTATGGTTGAAGGAAATTTTCTTGGTGATGAGTGAGAGGTTGGTGACTGAAACCAGCTCATTTCACATTGACCACTGAGGTCACATCTCTCAGGTGAGAAGCAAAGTGAGAATTTGAACCAGGCACATTCTCCTTAGAGACAATGGACCAAAGACAGGTCCGATGGAATCGAATGTCTTTTCATGTTGACATCCATCCCGTCAAGCCCTCGTTAAGCCATTGAAGTGTCACATTGGGCCTGGGGGAGGCGGTGCACCCTGTGAAATTACACGTCCGAAAATTTGGATTTGATTTCGAGCCCTCTGCCAGTCAGTCTGCCAGGCACGTTCAAGTGACAAGCCTTAGGCGGGTCCCTTTCTGTCTCTGATTCCCGATTCCTTCACAGGGATTTATGTGGGCCTTAACGCCCACTGGGAAAAGATCCCTCTGCCAGCTCAGGGCCTACTTTCTTTGTTTGACTTGTCAATCTGGACTTGAATACACCTTTGGATTTGGATTGACTCTATTACCTCTCCTAGAAATTAACACACAAAACTGACAGCTGATTGACAAGATGAGAAGCAGTTTTCCAAAATTCAAATTGAACTTAATCCTTTCTTCCTAAAAGAATGCTCAAATCAAGGGGACACAGCTCACTCGTTTTGACTTCATGAGCTATGGCTGGTAGAGAAAACTTTTTGAAAATACACAGCTAAAACTTTTCGTGCTTTGAATGCTAGACATGTTTTTCAGTTTTAAGTGCTTTAGCACTTAAAGCGGGACCGTTTTAGCTGTGTATTTTGAAAAAGTTGTGTGCTCTTCAAAGAGAAAGCTACTTTTGCTGTGTCTTTGGGTTCGAGGGGAAATGGGAGTCCTCTTCAGTCAGCAGGGACGACACCTGAGTCCTTTGCAGTCCTCTTGTCTGCCTCTGAGGGTGAAATGAGAGTGGTCCCTGTCATCATGAGCTATGTCTGAAAGAATTATTCACATTCCCTACGAGAATAGACGGGTGAAATAGCAAAAGGTGTGTCTTCCTTTGGAGCATGGACGGGTTCAAATCCCACCTCATTCCACTAAGTATTTTGCTGAACACGAGCAGTTGTGTGTGCGGCCTGTGTTTGGGTGATTTTTGTTTGATGTTTGTGTGTGTGTGTGTGTGTGTGTGTGTGTGTGTGTGTGTGTCTGTGTGTCTGTGTGTGTGTGTCTGTATTTCTGTCTCCATTCCTGAGCAGCAAATCTTTTTTCCTCTCTTAGCATGTTACTCACAACTGTGGATGAAGCCCAGCAGTCCTGAAAACACAATCCATGTATGGTTGAAGGAAATTTTCTTGGTGATGAGTGAGAGGTTGGTGACTGAAACCAGCTCATTTCCCATTGACCACTGAGGTCACATCTCTCAGGTGAGAAGCAAAGTGAGAATTTGAACCGGGCACATTCTCCTTAGAGACAATGAGCCAAAGACAGGTCCGATGGAATCGAATGTCTTTTCATGTTGACATCCATCCCGTCAAGCCCTCGTTAAGCCATTGAAGTGTCACATTGGGCCTAGGGGAGGCGGTGCACCCTGTGAAATTACACGTCCGAAGATTTGGATTTGATTTCCAGCCCTCTGCCAGTCAGTCTGCCAGGCACTTTCATGTGACAAGAATTAGGCGAGTCCCTTTCTGTCTCTGATTCCCGATTCCTTCACAGGGATTTATGTGGTCCTTAACGCCCACTGGGAAAAGATCCCTCTGCCAGCTCAGTGCCTGCTTTCTTGGTTTGACTTGTCAATCTGGACTTGAATACACCTTTGGTTTTGGATTGACTCTATTACCTCTCCTAGAAATTAACAAACAAAACTGACAGCTGATTGACAAGGTGAGAAACAGTTTTCCAAAATTCAAATTGAACTTAATCCTTTCTTACTAAAAGAATGCTCAAATCAAGGCGACACAGCTGACTCGTTTTGACTTCATGAGCTATGGCAGGTAGAGACAACTTTTTGAAAATACACAGCTAAAACTGTCCGTGCTTTGAATGCTAGACATGTTTTTCAGAATACACAGCTTAAACGGTCCCCGCATAAGTGCTTTAGCACTTAAAGCGGGTACCGTTTTAGCTGTGTATTTTGAAAAATTGTGTGCTCTTCAAAGAGAAAGCTACTTTTGCTGTGTCTTTTGTTCGAGGGGAAATGGGAGTCTTCTTCAGTCAGCAGGGACGACACCTGAGTCCTTTGCAGTCCTCTTGTCTGACTCTGAGGGTGAAATGGGAGTGGTCCCTGTCATCATGAGCCATGTCTGAAAGAATTATTCACATTCCCTACGAGAATAGACGGGTGAAATAGCAAAAGGTGTGTCTTCCTTTGGAGCATGGACGGGTTCAAAGCCCACCTCATACCACTAAGTATTTTGCTGAACACGAGCAGTTGTGTGTGCGGCCTGTGTTTGGGTGATTTTTGTGTCGTGTGTGTGTGTGTGTGTGTGTGTGTGTGTGTGTGTGTGTCTGTGTGTGTGTGTATGTATTTCTGTCTCCATTCCTGAGCAGCAAATCTTTTTTCCTCTTTTAGCATGTTACTCACAACTTTGGATGAAGCCCAGCACTCCTGAAAACACAATCCATGTATGGTTAAAGGAAATGTTCTTGGTGATGAGTGAGAGGTTGGTGACTGAAACCAGCTCATTTCCCATTGAGCACTGAGGTCACATCTCTCAGGTGAGAAGCAAAGTGAGAATTTGAACCAGGCACATTCTCCTTAGAGACAATGGACCAAAGACAGGTCCGATGGAATCGAATGTCTTTTCATGTTGACATCCATCCCGTCAAGCCCTCGTTAAGCCATTGAAGTGTCACATTGGGCCTGGGGGAGGCGGTGCACCCTGTGAAATTACACGTCCGAAGATTTGGATTTGATTTCCAGCCCTCTGCCAGTCAGTCTGCCAGGCACTTTCATGTGACAAGCCTTAGGCGAGTCCCTTTCTGTCTCTGATTCCCGATTCCTTCACAGGGATTTATGTGGGCCTTAACGCCCACTGGGAAAAGATCCCTCTGCCAGCTCAGTGCCTGCTTTCTTGGTTTGACTTGTCAATCTGGACTTGAATACACCTTTGGTTTTGGATTGACTCTATTACCTCTCCTAGAAATTAACACACAAAACTGACAGCTGATTGACAAGATGAGAAGCAGTTTTCCAAAATTCAAATTGAACTTAATCCTTTCTTACTAAAAGAATGCTCAAATCAAGGGGACACAGCTCACTCGTTTTGACTTCATGAGCTATGGCAGGTAGAGACAACTTTTTGAAAATACACAGCTAAAACTGTCCGTGCTTTGAATGTTAGACATGTTTTTCAGAATACACAGCTAAAGCGGGGACCGTTTTAGCTGTGTATTTTGAAAAAGTTGTGTGCTCTTCAAAGAGAAAGCTACTTTTGCTGTGTCTTTGGGTTCGAGGGGAAATGGGAGTCCTCTTCAGTCAGCAGGGACGACACCTGAGTCCTTTGCAGTCCTCCTGTCTGCCCCTGAGTGTGAAATGAGAGTGGTCCCTGTGATCATCAGCCAGGTCTGAAAGAATTATTCACATTCCCTACGAGAATAGACGGGTGAAATAGCAAAAGGTGTGTCTTCCTTTGGAGCATGGACGGGTTCAAAGCCCACCTCATACCACTAAGTATTTTGCTGAACACGAGCAGTTGTGTGTGCGGCCTGTGTTTGGGTGATTTTTGTGTCGTGTGTGTGTGTGTGTGTGTGTGTGTGTGTGTCTCTGTGTGTGTGTCTGTATTTCTGTCTCCATTCCTGAGCAGCAAATCTTTTTGCCTCTTTTAGCATGTTACTCACAACTGGGGATGAAGCCCAGCACTCCTGAAAACACAATCCATGTATGGTTGAAGGAAATGTTCTTGGTGAGGTGTGAGAGGTTGGTGACTGAAACCAGCTCATTTCCCATTGACCACTGAGGTCACATCTCTCAGGTGAGAAGCAAAGTGAGAATTTGAACCAGGCACATTCTCCTTAGAGACAATGGGCCAAAGACAGGTCCGATGGAATCGAATGTCTTTTCATGTTGACATCCATCCCGTCAAGCCCTCGGTAAGCCATTGAAGTGTCACATTGGGCCTGGGGGAGGCGGTGCACCCTGTGAAATTACACGTCCGAAGATTTGGATTTGATTTCCAGCCCTCTGCCAGTCAGTCTGCCAGGCACTTTCATGTGACAAGCCTTAGGCGAGTCCCTTTCTGTCTCTGATTCCCGATTCCTTCACAGGGATTGATGTGGGCCTTAACGCCCACTGGGAAAAGATCCCTCTGCCAGCTCAGTGCCTGCTTTCTTGGTTTGACTTGTCAATCTGGACTTGAATACACCTTTGGTTTTGGATTGACTCTATTACCTCTCCTAGAAATTAACACACAAAACTGACAGCTGATTGACAAGATCAGAAGCAGTTTTCCAAAATTCAAATTGAACTTAATCCTTTCTTACTAAAAGAATGCTCAAATCAAGGGGACACAGCTCACTCGTTTTGACTTCATGAGCTATGGCAGGTAGAGACAACTTTTTGAAAATACACAGCTAAAACTGTCCGTGCTTTGAATGCTAGACATGTTTTTCAGAATACACAGCTAAAGCGGGGACCGTTTTAGCTGTGTATTTTGAAAAAGTTGTGTGCTCTTCAAAGAGAAAGCTACTTTTGCTGTGTCTTTGGGTTCGAGGGGAAATGGGAGTCCTCTTCAGTCAGCAGGGACGACACCTGAGTCCTTTGCAGTCCTCCTGTCTGCCCCTGAGGGTGAAATGAGAGTGGTCCCTGTCATCATGAGCCATGTCTGAAAGAATTATTCACATTCCCTACGAGAATAGACGGGTGAAATAGCAAAAGGTGTGTCTTCCTTTGGAGCATGGACGGGTTCAAAGCCCACCTCATACCACTAAGTATTTTGCTGAACACGAGCAGTTGTGTGTGCGGCCTGTGTTTGGGTGATTTTTGTGTCGTGTGTGTGTGTGTGTGTGTGTGTGTGTGTGTGTGTCTGTGTGTGTGTGTCTGTATTTCTGTCTCCATTCCTGAGCAGCAAATCTTTTTGCCTCTTTTAGCATGTTACTCACAACTGTGGATGAAGCCCAGCACTCCTGAAAACACAATCCATGTATGGTTGAAGGAAATGTTCTTGGTGAGGTGTGAGAGGTTGGTGACTGAAACCAGCTCATTTCCCATTGACCACTGAGGTCACATCTCTCAGGTGAGAAGCAAAGTGAGAATTTGAACCAGGCACATTCTCCTTAGAGACAATGGGCCAAAGACAGGTCCGATGGAATCGAATGTCTTTTCATGTTGACATCCATCCCGTCAAGCCCTCGTTAAGCCATTGAAGTGTCACATTGGGCCTGGGGGAGGCGGTGCACCCTGTGAAATTACACGTCCGAAGATTTGGATTTCATTTCCAGCCCTCTGCCAGTCAGTCTGCCAGGCACTTTCATGTGACAAGCCTTAGGCGAGTCCCTTTCTGTCTCTGATTCCCGATTCCTTCACAGGGATTTACGTGGGCCTTAACGCCCACTGGGAAAAGATCCCTCTGCCAGCTCAGTGCCTGCTTTCTTGGTTTGACTTGTCAATCTGGACTTGAATACACCTTTGGTTTTGGATTGACTCTATTACCTCTCCTAGAAATTAACACACAAAACTGACAGCTGATTGACAAGATGAGAAGCAGTTTTCCAAAATTCAAATTGAACTTAATCCTTTCTTCCTAAAAGAATGCTCAAATCAAGGGGACACAGCTCACTCGTTTTGACTTCATGAGCTATGGCAGGTAGAGACAACTTTTTGAAAATACACAGCTAAAACTGTCCATGCTTTGAATGCTAGACACGTTTTTCAGAATACACAGCTAAAACGGTCCCCGCTTTAAGTGCCAAAGCACTTAAAGCGGGGACCGTTTTAGCTGTGTATTTTGAATAAGTTGTGTGCTCTTCAAAGAGAAAGCTACTTTTGCTGTGTCTTTGGGTTCGAGGGGAAATGGGAGTCCTCTTCAGTCAGCAGGGACGACACCTGAGTCCTTTTCAGTCCTCTTGTCTGCCTCTGAGGGTGAAATGAGAGTGGTCCCTGTCATCATGAGCCGTGTCTGAAAGAATTATTCACATTCCCTACGAGAATAGACGGGTGAAATAGCAAAAGGTGTGTCTTCCTTTGGAGCATGGACGGGTTCAAAGCCCACCTCATACCACTAAGTACTTTGCTGAACACGAGCAGTTGTGTGTGCGGCCTGTGTTTGGGTGATTTTTGTGTCATGTGTGTGTGTGTGTGTGTCTGTGAGTGTGTGTCTGTATTTCTGTCTCCATTCCTGAGCAGCAAATCTTTTTTCCTCTTTTAGCATGTTACTCACGACTGTGGATGAAGCCCAGCACTCCTGAAAACACAATCCTTGTATGGTTGAAGGAAATTTTCTTGGTGATGAGTGAGAGGTTGGTGACTGAAACCAGCTCATTTCCCATTGACCACTGAGGTCACATCTCTCAGGTGAGAAGCAAAGTGAGAATTTGAACCAGGCACATTCTCCTTAGAGACAATGGACCAAAGACAGGTCCGATGGAATCGAATGTCTTTTCATGTTGACATCCATCCCGTCAAGCCCTCGTTAAGCCATTGAAGTGTCACATTGGGCCTGGGGGAGGCGGTGCACCCTGTGAAATTACACGTCCGAAGATTTGGATTTGATTTCCAGCCCTCTGCCAGTCAGACTGCCAGGCACTTTCATGTGACAAGCCTTAGGCGAGTCCCTTTCTGTCTCTGATTCCCGATTCCTTCACAGGGATTTATGTGGGCCTTAACGCCCACTGGGAAAAGATCCCTCTGCCAGCTCAGTGCCTGCTTTCTTGGTTTGACTTTTCAATCTGGACTTGAATACACCTTTGGTTTTGGATTGACTCTATTACCTCTCCTAGAAATTAACACACAAACCTGACAGCTGATTGACAAGATGAGAAGCAGTTTTCCAAAATTGAAATTGAACTTAATCCTTTCTTCCGAAAAGAATGCTGAAATCAAGGGGACACAGCTCACTCGTATTGACTTCATGAGCTATGGCAGGTAGAGACAACTTTTTGAAAATACACAGCTAAAACTGTCCGTGCTTTGAATGCTAGACATGTTTTTCAGAATACACAGCTAAAACGGTCCCCGCTTGAAGTGATAAAGCACTTAAAGCAGGGACCGTTTTAGCATTGTATTTTGAAAAAGTTGTGTGCTCTTCAAAGAGAAAGCTACTTTTGCTGTGTCTTTGTGTTCGAGGGGAAATGGGAGTCCTCTTCAGTCAGCAGGGATGACACCTGAGTCCTTTGCCGTCCTCCTGTCTGCCTCTGAGGGTGAAATGAGAGTGGTCCCTGTCATCATGAGCCATGTCTGAAAGAATTATTCACATTCCCTACGAGAATAGACGGGTTAAATAGCAAAAGGTGTGTCTTTTTTGGAGCATGGACGGGTTCAAAGCCCACCTCATACCACTAAGTATTTTGCTGAACACGAGCAGTTGTGTGTGCGGCCTGTGTTTGGGTGATTTTTGTTTCGTGTGTGTGTGTGAGTGTGTGTGTGTGTGTGTGTGTGTGTGTCTGTGTGTGTGTGTCTGTATTTCTGTCTCCATTCCTGAGCAGCAAATCTTTTTTCCTCTTTTAGCATGTTACTCACAACTGTGGATGAAGCCCAGCACTCCTGAAAACACAATCCATGTATGGTTGAAGGAAATTTTCTTGGTGATGAGTGAGAGGTTGGTGACTGAAACCAGCTCATTTCCCATTGACCATTGAGGTCACATCTCTCAGGTGAGAAGCAAAGTGAGAATTTGAACCAGGCACATTCTCCTTAGAGACAATGGGCCAAAGACAGGTCCGATGGAATCGAATGTCTTTTCATGTTGACATCCATCCCGACAAGCCCTCGTTAAGCCATTGAAGGGTCACATTGGGCCTGGGGGAGGCGGTGCACCCTGTGAAATTACACGTCCGAAGATTTGGATTTGATTTCCAGCCCTCTGCCAGTCAGTCTGCCAGGCACTTTCATGTGACAAGCCTTAGGCTAGTCCCTTTCTGTCTCTGATTCCCGATTCCTTCACAGGGATTTATGTGGGCCTTAACGCCCACTGGGAAAAGATCCCTCTGCCAGCTCAGTGCCTGCTTTCTTGGTTTGAATTGTCAATCTGGACTTGAATACACCTTTGGTTTTGGATTGACACTATTACCTCTCCTAGAAATTAACACACAAAACTGACAGCTGACTGACAAGATGAGAAGCAGTTTTCCAAAATTCAAATTGAACTTAATCCTTTCTTACTAAAAGAATGCTCAAATCAAGGGGACACAGCTCACTCGTTTTGACTTCATGAGCTATGGCAGGTAGAGACAATTTTTTGAAAATACAAAGCTAAAACTGTCCGTGCTTTGAATGCTAGACATGTTTTTCAGAATACAAAGCTAAAACGGTCCCTGCTTAAAGTGCTTTATTAGCTGTGTATTTTGAAAAAGTTGTGTGCTCTCCAAAGAGAAAGCTACTTTTGCTGTGTCTTTCGGTTCGAGGGGAAATGGGAGTCCTCTTCAGTCAGCAGGGACGACACCTGAGTCCTTTGCAGTCCTCCTATCTGCCTCTGAGGGTGAAATGAGACTGGTCCCTGTCATCATGAGCCATGTCTGAAAGAATTATTCACATTCCCTACGAGAATAGACAGGTGAAATAGCAAAAGTTGTGTCTTCCTTTGGAGCATGGACGGGTTCAAAGCCCACCTCATACCACTAAGTATTTTGCTGAACACGAGCAGTTGTGTGTGCGGCCTGTGTTTGGGTGATTTTTGTGTCATGTGTGTGTGTGTGTGTGTGTGTGTGTGTGTCTGTGTCTGTGTGTGTGTGTCTGTATTTCTGTCTCCATTCCTGAGCAGCAAATCTTTTTTCCTCTTTTAGCATGTTACTCACAACTGTGGATGAAGCCCAGCAATCCTGAAAACACAATCCATGTATGGTTGAAGGAAATTTTCTTGGTGATGAGTGAGAGGTTGGTGACTGAAACCAGCTCATTTCCCATTGACCACTGAGGTCACATCTCTCAGGTGAGAAGCAAAGTGAGAATTTGAACCAGGGACATTCTCCTTAGAGACAATGGGCCAAAGACAGGTCCGATGGAATCGAATGTCTTTTCATGTTGACATCCATCCCGTCAAGCCCTCGTTAAGCCATTGAAGTGTCACATTGGGCCTGGGGGAGGCGGTGCACCCTGTGAAATTACACGTCCGAAGATTTGGATTTGATTTCCAGCCCTCTGCCAGTCAGTCTGCCAGGCACTTTCATGTGACAAGCCGTAGGCGAGTCCCTTTCTGTCTCTGATTCCCGATTCCTTCACAGGGATTTATGTGGGCCTTAACGCCCACTGGGAAAAGATCCCTCTGCCAGCTCAGTGCCTGCTTTCTTGCTTTGACTTGTCAATGTGGACTTGAATACACCTTTGGTTTTGGATTGACTCTATTACCTCTCCTAGAAATTAACACACAAAACTGACAGCTGATTGACAAGATGAGAAGCAGTTTTCCAAAATTCAAATTGAACTTAATCCTTTCTTACTAAAAGAATGCTCAAATCAAGGGGACACAGCTCACTCGTTTTGACTTCATGAGCCATGGCAGGTAGAGATAACTTTTTGAAAATACACAGCTAAAATTTTTCGTGCTTTGAATGCTAGACATGCTTTTCAGTTTTAAGTGCTTTAGCACTTAAAACGGGACCGTTTTAGCTGTGTATTTTGAAAAATTTGTGTGCTCTTCAAAGAGAAAGCTACTTTTGCTGTGTCTTTGGGTTCGAGGGGAAATGGGAGTCCTCTTCAGTCAGCAGGGACGACACCTGAGTCCTTTGCAGTCCTCTTGTCTGCCTCTGAGGGTGAAATGAGAGTGGTCCCTGTCATCATGAGCCATGTCTTAAAGAATTATTCACATTCCCTACGAGAATAGACGGGTGAAAGAGCAAAAGGTGTGTCTTCTTTTGGAGCATGGACGGGTTGAAAGCCCACCTCATACCACTAAGTATTTTGCTGAACATGAGCAGTTGTGTGTGCGGCCTGTGTTTTGGTGATTTTTGTGTCGTGTGTGTGTGTGTGTGTGTGTGTGTGTTTGTGTGTGTCAGTGCGTGTGTGTCTGTATTTCTGTCTCCGTTCCTGAGCAGCAAATCTTTTTTCCTTTTTTAGCATGTTACTCACAACTGTGGATGGAGCCCAGCACTCTTGAAAACACAATGCATGTATGGTTGAAGGAAATTTTCTTGGTGATGAGTGAGAGGTTGGTGACTGAAACCAGCTCATTTCCCATTGACCACTGAGGTCACATCTCTCAGGTGAGAAGCAAAGTGAGAATTTGAACCAGGCACATTCTCCTTAGAGACAATGGGCCAAAGACAGGTCCGATGGAATCGAATGTCTTTTCACGTTGACATCCATCCCGTCAAGCCCTCGTTAAGCCATTGAAGTGTCACAATGGGCCTGGGAGAGGCGGTGCACCCTGTGAAATTAAACGTCCGAAGATTTGGATTTGATTTCCAGTCCTCTGCCAGTCAGTCTGCCAGGCAATTTCATGTGACAAGCCTTAGGCGAGTCCATTTCTGTCTCTGATTCCCGATTTCTTCACAGGGATTTATGTGGGCCTTTACGCCCACTGGGAAAAGATCCCTTTGCCAGCTCCGTGCCTGCTTTCTTGGTTTGACTTGTCAATCTGGACTTGAATACACCTTTGGTTTTGGATTGACTCTATTACCTCTCCAAGAAATTAACACACAAAACTGACAGCTGATTGACAAGATGAGAAGCAGTTTTCCAAAATTCAAATTGAACTTAATCCTTTCTTACTAAAAGAATGCTCAAATCAAAGGGACACAGCTCACTCGTTTTGACTTCATGAGCTATGGCAGGTAGAGACAACTTTTAGAAAATACACAGCCAAAATTGTCCGTGCTTTGAATGCTAGACATGTTTTTCAGAATACACAGCTAAAAAAGTCCCCGCTTTAAGTGTTAAAGCACTTAAAGCGGGGACCGTTTTAGCTGTGTATTTTGAAAAAGTTGTGTGCTCTTCAAAAAGAAAGCTACTTTTGCTGTGTCTTTGGGTTCGAGGGGAAATGGGAGTCCTCTTCAGTCAGCAGGGACGACACCTGAGTCCTTTGCAGTCCTCTTGTCTGCCTCTGAGGGTGAAATGACAGTGGTCCCTGTCATCATGAGCCATGTCTGAAAGAATTATTCACATTCCCTACGAGAATAGACGGGTGAAATAGCAAAAGGTGTGTCTTCCTTTGGAGCATGTACGGGTTCAAAGCCCACCTCATACCACTAAGTATTTTGCTGAACACGAGCAGTTGTGTGTGCGGCCTGTGTTTGGGGTATTTTTGTGTCGTGTGTGTGTGTGTGTGTGTGTGTGTGTGTGTGTGTGTCTGGGTGTGTGTGTCTGTATTTCTGTCTCCATTCCTGAGCAGCAAATCTTTTTTCCTCTTTTAGCATGTTACTCACAACTGTGGATTAAGCCAGCACTCCTGAAAACACAATCCATGTATGGTTGAAGGAAATGTTCTTGGTGATGAGTGAGAGGTTGGTGACTGAAACCAGCTCATTTCCCATTGACCACTGAGGTCACATCTCTCAGATGAGAAGCAAAGTGAGAATTTGAACCAGGCACATTCTCCTTAGAGACAATGGGCCAAAGACAGGTCCGATGGAATCGAATGTCTTTTCACGTTGACATCCATCCCGTCAAGCCCTAGTTAAGCCATTGAAGTGTCACATTGGGCCTGGGGGAGGCGGTGCACCCTGTGAAATTACACGTCCGAAGATTTGGATTTGATTTCCAGCACTCTGCCAGTCAGTCTGCCACGCACTTTCATGTGACAAGCCTTAGGCGAGTCTCTTTCTGTCTCTGATTCCCGATTCCTTCACAGGGATTTATGTGGGCCTTAACGCCCACTGGGAAAAGATCCCTCTGCCAGCTCAGTGCCTGCTTTATTGCTTTGACTTGTCAATCTGGACTTGAATACACCTTTGGTTTTGGATTGACTCTATTACCTCTCCTAGAAATTAACAAACAAAACTGACAGCTGACTGACAAGATGAGAAGCAGTTTTCCAAAATTCAAATTGAACTTAATCCTTTCTTACTAAAAGAATGCTCAAATCAAGGGGACACAGCTCACTCGTTTTGACTTCATGAGCTATGGCAGGTAGAGACAACTTTTTGAAAATACACAGCTAAAACTGTCCGTGCTTTGAATGCTAGACATGTTTTTCAGTTTTAAGTGCTTTAGCACTTAAAGCGGGACCGTTTTAGCTGTGTATTTTGAAAAAGTTGTGTGCTCTTCAAAGAGAAAGCTACTTTTGCTGTGTCTTTGGGTTCGAGGGGAAATGGGAGTCCTCTTCAGTCAGCAGGGACGACACCTGAGTCCTTTGCTGTCCTCTTGTCTGCCTCTGAGGGTGAAATGAGAGTGGACCCTGTCATCATCAGCCATGTCTGAAAGAATTATTCACATTCCCTACGAGAATAGACGGGTGAAATAGCAAAAGGTGTGTCTTCCTTTGGAGCATGGACGGGTTCAAAGCCCACCTCATACCACTAAGTATTTTGCTGAACACAAGCAGTTGTGTGTGCGGCCTGTGTTTGGGTGATTTTTGTGTCATGTGTGTGTTTGTGAGTATGTGTGTGTGTGTGTTTGTCTGTGTGTGTGTGTTTGTATTTCTGCCACCATTCCTGAGCAGAAAATCTTTTTTCCTCTTTTAGCATGTTACTCACAACTGTGGATGAAGCCCAGCACTCCTGAAAACACAATCCAAGTATGGTTGAAGGAAATTTTCTTGGTGATGAGTGAGAGGTTGTTGACTGAAACCAGCTCATTTCCCATTGACCACTGAGGTCACATCTCTCAGGTGAGAAGCAAAGTGAGAATTTGAACCAGGCACATTCTCCTTAGAGACAATGGGCCAAAGACAGGTCCGATGGAATCGAATGTCTTTTCTTGTTGACATCCATCCCGTCAAGTCCTCGTTAATCCATTGAAGTGTCACATTGGGCCTGGGGGAGGCGCTGCACCCTGTGAAATTACACGTCCGAAGATTTGGATTTGATTTCCAGCCCTCTGCCAGTCAGTCTGCCAGGCACTTTCATGTGACAAGCCTTAGGCGAGTCCCTTTCTGTCTCTGATTCCCGATTCCTTCACAGTGATTTATGTGGGCCTTAACGCCCACTGGGAAAAGATCCCTCTGCCAGCTCAGTGCCTGCTTTCTTGCTTTGACTTGTCAATCTGGACTTGAATACACCTTTGGTTTTGGATTGACTCTATTACCTCTCCTAGAAATTAACACACAAAACTGACAGCTGATTGACAAGATGAGAAGCAGTTTTCCAAAATTCAAATTGAACTTAATCCTTTCTTACTAAAAGAATGCTCAAATCAAGGGGACACAGCTCACTCGTTTTGACTTCATGAGCTATGGCAGGTAGAGACAACTTTTTGAAAATACACAGCTAAAACTGTCCGTGCTTTGAATGCTAGACATGTTTTTCAGAATACACAGCTAAAACGGTCCCCGCTTTAAGTGCTTTAGCACTTAAAGCGGGGACCGTTTTAGCTGTGTATTTTGAAAAAGTTGTGTGCTCTTCAAAGAGAAAGCTACTTTTGCTGTGTCTTTGGGTTCGAGGGGAAATGGGAGTCCTCTTCAGTCAGCAGGGACGACACCTGAGTCCTTTGCACTCCTCTTGTCTGCCTCTGAGGGTGAAATGAGAGTGGTCCCTGTCATCATGAGCCATGTCTGAAAGAATTATTCACATTCCCTACGAGAATAGACGGGTGAAATAGCAAAAGGTGTGTCTTCCTTTGGAGCATGGACGGGTTCAAAGCCCACCTCATACCACTAAGTATTTTGCTGAACACGAGCAGTTGTGTGTGCGGTCTGTGTTTGGGTGATTTTTGTGTCATGTTTGTGTGTGTGTGTGTGTGTGTGTGTGTGTGTGTCTGTGTGTGTGCGTCTGTATTTCTGTCTCCATTCCTGAGCAGCAAATCTTTTTTCCTCTTTTAGCATGTTACTCACAACTGTGGATGAAGAACAGCACTCCTGAAAACACAATCCATGTATGGTTGAAGGAAATTTTCTTGGTGATGAGTGAGAGGTTGGTGACTGAAACCAGCTCATTTCCCATTGACCACTGAGGTCACATCTCTCAGGTGAGAAGCAAAGTGAGAATTTGAACCAGGCACATTCTCCTTAAAGACAATGGGCCAAAGACAGGTCCGATGGAATAGAATGTCTTTTCATGTTGACATCCATCCCGTCAAGCCCTCGTTAAGCCATTGAAGTGTCACATTGGGCCTTGGGGAGGCGGTGCACCCTGTGAAATTACACGTCCGAAGATTTGGATTTGATTTCCAGGCCTCTGCCAGTCAGTCTGCCAGGCACTTTCATGTGACAAGCCTTAGGCGAGTCCCTTTCTGTCTCTGATTCCCGATTCCTTCACAGGGATTTATGTGGGCCTTAACGCCCACTGGGAAAAGATCCCTATGCCAGCTCAGTGCCTGCTTTCTTGGTTTGACTTGTCAATCTGGACTTGAATACACCTTTGGTTTTGGATTGACTCTATTACCTCTCCTAGAAATTAACACACAAAACTGACAGCTGATTGACAAGATGAGAAGCAGTTTTCCAAAATTCAAATTGAACTTAATCCTTTCTTACTAAAAGAATGCTCAAATCAAGGGGACACAGCTCACTCGTTTTGACGTCATGAGCTATGGCAGGTAGAGACAACTTTTTGAAAATACACAGCTAAAACTGTCCGTGCTTTGAATGCTAGACATGTTTTTCAGAATACACAGCTAAAACGGTCCCCGCTTTAAGTGCTAAAAGGAAATTTTCTTGGTGATGGGTGAGAGGTTGGTGACTGAAACCAGCTCATTTCCCATTGACCACTGAGGTCAAATCTCTCAGGTGAGAAGCAAAGTGAGAATTTGAACCAGGCACATTCTCCTTAGAGACAATGGGCCAAAGACAAGTCCGATGGAATCGAATGTTTTTTCATGTTGACATCCATCCCGTCAAGCCCTCGTTAAGCCATTGAAGTGTCACACTGGGCCTGGGTGAGGCGGTGCACCATGTGAAATTATACGTCCGAAGATTTGGATTTGATTTCCAGCCCTCTGCCAGTCAGTCTGCCAGGCACTTTCATGTGACAAGCCTTAGGCGAGTCCCTTTCTGTCTCTGATTCCCGATTCCTTCACAGGGATTTATGTGGGCCTTAACGCCCACTGGGAAAAGATCCCTCTGCCAGCTCAGTGCCTGCTTTCTTGGTTTGACTTGTCAATCTGGACTTGAATACACCTTTGGTTTGGATTGACTCTATTACACCTCCTAGAAATTAACACACAGAACTGACAGCTGATTGACAAGATGAGAAGCAGTTTTCCAAAATTCAAATTGAACTTAATCCTTTCTTACTAAAAGAATGCTCAAATCAAGGCGACACAGCTGACTCGTTTTGACTTCATGAGCTATGGCAGGTAGAGACAACTTTTTGAAAATACACAGCTAAAACTGTCCGTGCTTTGAATGCTAGACATGTTTTTCAGAATACACAGCTAAAGCGGGGACCGTTTTAGCTGTGTATTTTGAAAAAGTTGTGTGCTCTTCAAAGAGAAAGCTACTTTTGCTGTGTCTTTGGGTTCGACGGGAAATGGGAGTCCTCTTCAGTCAGCAGGGATGACACCTGAGTCCTTTGCAGTCCTCCTGTCTGCCTCTGAGGGTGAAATGAGAGTGGTCCCTGTCATCATGAGCCATGTCTGAAAGAATTATTCACATTCCCTACGAGAATAGACGGGTGAAATAGCAAAAGGTGTGTCTTCTTTTGGAGCATGGACGGGTTCATAGTCTACCTCATACCACTAAGTATTTTGCTGAACACGAGCAGTTGTGTGTGCGGCCTGTGTTTGGGTGATTTTTGTGTCATGTGTGTGTGTGTGTGTGTCTGTTTGTCTGTGTGTGTGTGTCTTTATTTCTGTCTCCATTCCTGAGCAGCAAATATTTTTTCCTTTTTTAGCATGTTACTCAAAACTGTGGATGGAGCCCAGCACTCCTGAGAACACAATCCATGTATGGTTGAAGGAAATTTTCTTGGTGATGAGTGAGAGGTTGGCGACTGAAACCAGCTCATTTCCCATTGACCACTGAGGTCACATCTCTGAGGTGAGAAGCAAAGTGAGAATTTGAACCAGGCACATTCTCCTTAGAGACAATGGGCCCAAGACAGGTCCGATGGAATCGAATGTCTTTTCATGTTGACATCCATCCCGTCAAGCCCTCGTTAAGCCATTGAAGTGTCACATTGGGCCTGGGGGAGGCGGTGCACCCTGTGAAATTACACGTCCGAAGATTTGGATTTGATTTCCAGCCCTCTGCCAGTCAGGCTGCCAGGCAGTTTCATGTGACAAGCCTTAGGCGTGTCCCTTTCTGTCTCTGATTCCCGATTCCTTCACAGGGATTTATGTGGGCCTTAACGCCCACTGGGAAAAGATCCCTCTGCCAGCTCAGTGCCTGCTTTCTTGGTTTGACTTGTCAATCTGGACTTGAATACACCTTTGGTTTGGATTGATTCTATTACACCTCCTAGAAATTAACACACAGAACTGACAGCTGATTGTCAAGATGAGAAGCAGTTTTCCAAAATTCAAATTGAACTTAATCCTTTCTTACTAAAAGAATGCTCAAATCAAGGCGACACAGCTGACTCGTTTTGACTTCATGAGCTATGGCAGGTAGAGACAACTTTTTGAAAATACACAGCTAAAACTGTCCGTGCTTTGAATGCTAGACATGTTTTTCAGAATACACAGCTAAAGCGGGGACCGTTTTAGCTGTGTATTTTGAAAAAGTTGTGTGCTCTTCAAAGAGAAAGCTACTTTTGCTGTGTCTTTGGGTTCGACGGGAAATGGGAGTCCTCTTCAGTCAGCAGGGATGACACCTGAGTCCTTTGCAGTCCTCCTGTCTGCCTCTGAGGGTGAAATGAGAGTGGTCCCTGTCATCATGAGCCATGTCTGAAAGAATTATTCACATTCCCTACGAGAATAGACGGGTGAAATAGCAAAAGGTGTGTCTTCTTTTGGAGCATGGACGGGTTCAAAGTCTACCTCATACCACTAAGTATTTTGCTGAACACGAGCAGTTGTGTGTGCGACCTGTGTTTGGGTGATTTTTGTGTCATGTGTGTGTGTGTGTGTGTCTGTTTGTCTGTGTGTGTGTGTCTTTATTTCTGTCTCCATTCCTGAGCAGCAAATCTTTTTTCCTTTTTTAGCATGTTACTCAAAACTGTGGATGGAGCCCAGCACTCCTGAGAACACAATCCATGTATGGTTGAAGGAAATTTTCTTGGTGATGAGTGAGAGGTTGGCGACTGAAACCAGCTCATTTCCCATTGACCACTGAGGTCACATCTCTGAGGTGAGAAGCAAAGTGAGAATTTGAACCAGGCACATTCTCCTTAGAGACAATGGGCCCAAGACAGGTCCGATGGAATCGAATGTCTTTTCATGTTGACATCCATCCCGTCAAGCCCTCGTTAAGCCATTGAAGTGTCACATTGGGCCTGGGGGAGGCGGTGCACCCTGTGAAATTACACGTCCGAAGATTTGGATTTGATTTCCAGCCCTCTGCCAGTCAGTCTGCCAGGCACTTTCATGTGACAAGCCTTAGGCGAGTCCCTTTCTGTCTCTGATTCCCGATTCCTTCACAGTGATTTATGTGGGCCTTAACGCCCACTGGGAAAAGATCCCTCTGCCAGCTCAGTGCCTGCTTTCTTGGTTTGACTTGTCAATCTGGACTTGAATACACCTTTGGTTTTGGATTGACTCTATTACCCCTCCTAGAAATTAACACACAAAACTGACAGCTGATTGACAAGATGAGAAGCAGTTTTCCAAAATTCAAATTGAACTTAATCCTTTCTTACTGAAAGAATGCTCAAATCAAAGGGACACAGCTCACTCGTTTTGACTTCATGAGCTATGCCAGGTAGAGACAACTTTTTGAAAATACACAGCCAAAAGTGTCCGTACTTTGAATACTAGACATGTTTTTCAGAATACACAGCTAAAACAGTCCCCGCTTTAAGTGTTAAAGCACTTAAAGCGGGGACCGTTTTACCTGTGTATTTTGAAAAAGTTGTGTGCTCTTCAAAAAGAAAGCTACATATGCTGTGTCTTTGGGTTCGAGGGGAAATGGGAGTCCTCTTCAGTCAGCAGGGACGACACCTGAGTCCTTTGCAGTCCTCCTGTCTGCCTCTGAAGGTGAAATGAGAGTGGTCCCTGTCATCATGAGCCATGTCTGAAAGAATTATTCACATTCCCTACGAGAATAGACGGGTGAAATAGCAAAAGGTGTGTCTTCCTTTAAAGCATGGAAGGGTTCAAAGCCCACCTCATACCACTAAGTATTTTGCTGAACACGAGCAGTTGTGTGTGCGGCCTGTGTTTGGGTGATTTTTGTGTCATGTGTGTGTGTGTGTGTGTGTGTGTGTCTGTGTGTGTGTGTCTGTATTTCTGTCTCCATTCCTGAGCAGCAAATCTTTTTTCCTCTTTTAGCATGTTACTCACAACTGTGGATGAAGCCCAGCACTCCTGAAAACACAATCCATGTATGGTTGAAGGAAATTTTCTTGGTGATGAGTGAGAGGTTGGTGACTGAAACCAGCTCATTTCTCATTGACCACTGAGGTCACATCTCTCAGGTGAGAAGCAAAGTGAGAATTTGAACCAGGCACATTCTCCTTAGAGACAATGGGCCAAAGACAGGTCCGATGGAATGGAATGTCTTTTCATGTTGACATCCATCCCGTCAAGCCCTCGTTAAGCCATTGAAGTGTCACATTGGGCCTGGGGGATGCGGTGCACCCTGTGAAATTACACGTCCGAAGATTTGGATTTGATTTCCAGCCCTCTGCCAGTCAGTCTGCCAGGCACTTTCATGTGACAAGCCTTAGGCGAGTCCCTTTCTGTCTCTGATTCCCGATTCCTTCACAGGGATTTATGTGGGCCTTAACGCCCACTGGGAAAAGATCCCTCTGCCAGCTCAGTGCCTGCTTTCTTGGTTTGACTTGTCAATCTGGACTTGAATACACCTTTGGTTTGGATTGACTCTATTACACCTCCTAGAAATTAACACACAGAACTGACAGCTGATTGACAAGTTGAGAAGCAGTTTTCCAAAATTCAAATTGAACTTAATCCTTTCTTACTAAAAGAATGCTCAAATCAAGGCGACACAGCTGACTCGTTTTGACTTCATGAGCTATGGCAGGTAGAGACAACTTTTTGAAAATACACAGCTAAAACTGTCCGTGCTTTGAATGCTAGACATGTTTTTCAGAATACACAGCTAAAGCGGGGACCGTTTTAGCTGTGTATTTTGAAAAAGTTGTGTGCTCTTCAAAGAGAAAGCTACTTTTGCTGTGTCTTTGGGTTCGACGGGAAATGGGAGTCCTCTTCAGTCAGCAGGGATGACACCTGAGTCCTTTGCAGTCCTCCTGTCTGCCTCTGAGGGTGAAATGAGAGTGGTCCCTGTCATCATGAGCCATGTCTGAAAGAATTATTCACATTCCCTACGAGAATAGACAGGTGAAATAGCAAAAGGTGTGTCTTCTTTTGGAGCATGGACGGGTTCAAAGTCTACCTCATACCACTAAGTATTTTGCTGAACACGAGCAGTTGTGTGTGCGGCCTGTGTTTGGGTGATTTTTGTGTCATGTGTGTGTGTGTGTGTGTGTCTGTTTGTCTGTGTGTGTGTGTCTTTATTTCTGTCTCCATTCCTGAGCAGCAAATCTTTTTTCCTTTTTTAGCATGTTACTCAAAATTGTGGATGGAGCCCAGCACTCCTGAGAACACAATCCATGTATGGTTGAAGGAAATTCTCTTGGTGATGAGTGAGAGGTTGGCGACTGAAACCAGCTCATTTCCCATTGACCACTGAGGTCACATCTCTGAGGTGAGAAGCAAAGTGAGAATTTGAACCAGGCACATTCTCCTTAGAGACAATGGGCCCAAGACAGGTCCGATGGAATCGAATGTCTTTTCATGTTGACATCCATCCCGTCAAGCCCTCGTTAAGCCATTGAAGTGTCACATTGGGCCTGGGGGAGGCAGTGCACCCTGTGAAATTACACGTCCGAAGATTTGGATTTGATTTCCAGCCCTCTGCCAGTCAGGCTGCCAGGCACTTTCATGTGACAAGCCTTAGGGGAGTCCCTTTCTGTCTCTGATACCCGATTCCTTCACAGTGATTTATGTGGGCCTTAACGCCCACTGGGAAAAGATCCCTCTGCCAGCTCAGTGCCTGCTTTCTTGGTTTGACTTGTCATTCTGGACTTGAATACACCTTTGGTTTTGGATTGACTCTATTACCCCTCCTAGAAATTAACACACAAAACTGACAGCTGATTGACAAGATGAGAAGCAGTTTTCCAAAATTCAAATTGAACTTAATCCTTTCTTACTAAAAGAATGCTCAAATCAAAGGGACACAGCTCACTCGTTTTGACTTCATGAGCTATGCCAGGTAGAGACAACTTTTTGAAAATACACAGCCAAAAGTGTCCGTACTTTGAATACTAGACATGTTTTTCAGAATACACAGCTAAAACAGTCCCCGCTTTAAGTGTTAAAGCACTTAAAGCGGGGACCGTTTTACCTGTGTATTTTGAAAAAGTTGTGTGCTCTTCAAAAAGAAAGCTACATATGCTGTGTCTTTGGGTTCGAGGGGAAATGGGAGTCCTCTTCAGTCAGCAGGGACGACACCTGAGTCCTTTGCAGTCCTCCTGTCTGCCTCTGAAGGTGAAATGAGAGTGGTCCCTGTCATCATGAGCCATGTCTGAAAGAAATATTCACATTCCCTACGAGAATAGACGGGTGAAATAGCAAAAGGTGTGTCTTCCTTTAAAGCATGGAAGGGTTCAAAGCCCACCTCATACCACTAAGTATTTTGCTGAACACGAGCAGTTGTGTGTGCGGCCTGTGTTTGGGTGATTTTTGTGTCGTGTGTGTGTGTGTGTGTGTGTGTGTGTCTGTGTGTGTGTGTCTGTATTTCTGTCTCCATTCCTGAGCAGCAAATCTTTTTTCCTCTTTTAGCATGTTACTCACAACTGTGGATGAAGCCCAGCACTGCTGAGAACACAATCCATGTATGGTTGAAGGAAATTTTCTTGGTGATGAGTGAGAGGTTGGTGACTGAAACTAGCTCATTTCCCATTGACCACTGAGGTCACATCTCTCAGGTGAGAAGCAAAGTGAGAATTTGAACCAGGCACATTCTCCTTAGAGACAATGGGCCAAAGACTGGTCCGATGGAATCGAATGTCTTTTCATGTTGACATCCATCCCGTCAAGCCCTTGTTAAGCCATTGAAGTGTCACATTGGGCCTGGGGGAGGCGGTGCACCCTGTGAAATTACACGTCCGAAGATTTGGATTTGATTTCCAGCCCTCTGCCAGTCAGTCTGCCAGGCACTTTCATGTGACAAGCCTTAGGCGAGTCCTTTTCTGTCTCTGATTCCCGATTCCTTCACAGGGATTTATGTGGGCCTTAACGCCCACTGGGAAAAGATCCCTCTGCCAGCTCAGTGCCTGCTTTCTTGGTTTGACTTGTCAATCTGGACTTGAATACACCTTTGGTTTTGGATTGACTCTATTACCTCTCCTAGAAATTAACACACGAAGCTGACAGCTGATTGACAAGATGAGAAGCAGTTTTCCAAAATTCAAATTGAACTTAATCCTTTCTTCCGAAAAGAATGCTCAAATCAAGGGGACACAGCTCACTCGTTTTGACTTCATGAGCTATGGCAGGTAGAGAAAAATTTTTGAAAATACACAGCTAAAACAGTCCGTGCTTTGAATGCTAGACATGTTTTTCAGAATACACAGCTAAAGCGGGGACCGTTTTAGCTGTATATTTTGAAAAAGTTGTGTGCTCTTCAAAGAGAAAGCTACTTTTGCTGTGTCTTTGGGTTCGAGGGGAAATGGGAGTCCTCTTCAGTCAGCAGGGACGACACCTGAGTCCTTTGCAGTCCTCTTGTCTGCCTCTGAGGGTGAAATGAGAGTGGTCCCTGTCATCATGAGCCATGTCTGAAAGAATTATTCACATTCCCTACGAGAATAGACGGGTGAAATAGCAAAAGGTGTGTCTTCCTTTGGAGCACGGACGGGTTCAAAGCCCACCTCATACCACTAAGTATTTTGCTGAACACGAGCAGTTGTGTGTGCGGCCTTTGTTTGGGTGATTTTTGTGTCGTGTGTGTGTGTGTGTGTGTGTGTGTGTGTGTTTGTGTGTGTGTGTGTCTGTATTTCTGTCTCCATTCCTGAGCAGCAAATCTTTTTTCCTCTTTTAGCATGTTACTCACAACTGTGGATGAAGACCAGCACTCCTGAAAACACAATCCATGTATGGTTGAAGGAAATTTTCTTGGTGATGAGTGAGAGGTTGGTGACTGAAACCAGCTCATTTCTCATTGACCACTGAGGTCACATCTCTCAGGTGAGAAGCAAAGTGAGAATTTGAACCAGGCACATTCTCCTTAGAGACAATGGGCCAAAGACAGGTCCGATGGAATGGAATGTCTTTTCATGTTGACATCCATCCCGTCAAGCCCTCGTTAAGCCATTGAAGTGTCACATTGGGCCTGGGGGAGGCGGTGCACCCTGTGAAATTACACGTCCGAAGATTTGGATTTGATTTCCAGCCCTCTGCCAGTCAGTCTGCCAGGCACTTTCATGTGACAAGCCTTAGGCGAGTCCCTTTCTGTCTCTGATTCCCGATTCCTTCACAGGGATTTATGTGGGCCTTAACGCCCACTGGGAAAAGATCCCTCTGCCAGCTCAGTGCCTGCTTTCTTGGTTTGACTTGTCAATCTGGACTTGAATACACCTTTGGTTTTGGATTGACTCTATTACCTCTCCTAGAAATTAACACACAAAACTGACAGCTGATTGACAAGATGAGAAGCAGTTTTCCAAAATTCAAATTGAACTTAATCCTTTCTTACTAAAAGAATGCTCAAATCAAGGGGACACAGCTCACTCGTTTTGACTTCATGAGCTATGGCAGGTAGAGACAACTTTTTGAAAATACACAGCCAAAACTGTCCGTCCTTTGAATGCTAGACATGTTTTTCAGAATACACAGCTAAAACAGTCCCCGCTTTAAGTGTTAAAGCACTTAAAGCGGGGACCGTTTTAGCTTTGTATTTTGAAAAAGTTGTGTGCTCTTCAAAACGAAAGCTACTTTTGCTGTGTCTTTTGGTTCGAGGGGAAATGGGAGTCCTCTTCAGTCAGCAGGGACGACACCTGAGTCCTTTGCAGTCCTCCTGTCTGCCTCTGAGGGTGAAATGAGAGTGGTCCCTGTCATCATGAGCCATGTCTGAAAGAATTATTCACAATCCCTATGAGAATAGACGGGTGAAATAGCAAAAGGTGTGTCTTCCTTTAAAGCACGGAAGGGTTCAAAGCCCACCTCATACCACTAAGTATTTTGCTGAACACGAGCAGTTGTGTGTGCGGCCTGTGTTGGGGTGATTTTTGTGTCATGTGTGTGTGGGTGTGTGTGTGTGTGTGTCTGTGTGTGTGTGTCTGTATTTCTGTCTCCATTCCTGAGCAGCAAATCTTTTTTCTCTTTTAGCATGTTACTCACAACTGTGTATGAAGCCCAGCACTCCTGAAAACACAATCCATATATGGTTGAAGGAAATGTTCTTGGTGATGAGTGAGAGGTTGGTGACTGAAACCAGCTCATTTCCCATTGACCACTGAGGTCACATCTCTCAGGTGAGAAGCAAAGTGAGAATTTGAACCAGGCACAGTCTCCTTAGAGACAATGGGCCAAAGATAGGTCCGATGGAATCGAATGTCTTTTCATGTTGACATCCATCCCGTCAATCCCTCGTTAAGCCATTGAAGTGTCACATTGGGCCTGGGGGAGGCGGTGCACCCTGTGAAATTTTACGTCCGAAGATTTGGATTTGATTTCCAGCCCTCTGCCAGTCAGTCTGCCAGGCACTTTCATGTGACAAGCCTTAGGCGAGTCCTTTTCTGTCTCTGATTCCCGATTCCTTCACAGGGATTTATGTGGGCCTTAACGCCCACTGGGAAAAGATCCCTCTGCCAGCTCAGTGCCTGCTTTCTTGGTTTGACTTGTCAATCTGGACTTGAATACACCTTTGGTTTGGATTGATTCTATTACACCTCCTAGAAATTAACACACAGAACTGACAGCTGATTGTCAAGATGAGAAGCAGTTTTCCAAAATTCAAATTGAACTTAATCCTTTCTTACTAAAAGAATGCTCAAATCAAGGCGACACAGCTGACTCGTTTTGACTTCATGAGCTATGGCAGGTAGAGACAACTTTTTGAAAATACACAGCTAAAACTGTCCGTGCTTTGAATGCTAGACATGTTTTTCAGAATACACAGCTAAAGCGGGGACCGTTTTAGCTGTGTATTTTGAAAAAGTTGTGTGCTCTTCAAAGAGAAAGCTACTTTTGCTGTGTCTTTGGGTTCGACGGGAAATGGGAGTCCTCTTCAGTCAGCAGGGATGACACCTGAGTCCTTTGCAGTCCTCCTGTCTGCCTCTGAGGGTGAAATGAGAGTGGTCCCTGTCATCATGAGCCATGTCTGAAAGAATTATTCACATTCCCTACGAGAATAGACGGGTGAAATAGCAAAAGGTGTGTCTTCTTTTGGAGCATGGACGGGTTCAAAGTCTACCTCATACCACTAAGTATTTTGCTGAACACGAGCAGTTGTGTGTGCGACCTGTGTTTGGGTGATTTTTGTGTCATGTGTGTGTGTGTGTGTGTCTGTTTGTCTGTGTGTGTGTGTCTTTATTTCTGTCTCCATTCCTGAGCAGCAAATCTTTTTTCCTTTTTTAGCATGTTACTCAAAACTGTGGATGGAGCCCAGCACTCCTGAGAACACAATCCATGTATGGTTGAAGGAAATTTTCTTGGTGATGAGTGAGAGGTTGGCGACTGAAACCAGCTCATTTCCCATTGACCACTGAGGTCACATCTCTGAGGTGAGAAGCAAAGTGAGAATTTGAACCAGGCACATTCTCCTTAGAGACAATGGGCCCAAGACAGGTCCGATGGAATCGAATGTCTTTTCATGTTGACATCCATCCCGTCAAGCCCTCGTTAAGCCATTGAAGTGTCACATTGGGCCTGGGGGAGGCGGTGCACCCTGTGAAATTACACGTCCGAAGATTTGGATTTGATTTCCAGCCCTCTGCCAGTCAGTCTGCCAGGCACTTTCATGTGACAAGCCTTAGGCGAGTCCCTTTCTGTCTCTGATTCCCGATTCCTTCACAGTGATTTATGTGGGCCTTAACGCCCACTGGGAAAAGATCCCTCTGCCAGCTCAGTGCCTGCTTTCTTGGTTTGACTTGTCAATCTGGACTTGAATACACCTTTGGTTTTGGATTGACTCTATTACCCCTCCTAGAAATTAACACACAAAACTGACAGCTGATTGACAAGATGAGAAGCAGTTTTCCAAAATTCAAATTGAACTTAATCCTTTCTTACTGAAAGAATGCTCAAATCAAAGGGACACAGCTCACTCGTTTTGACTTCATGAGCTATGCCAGGTAGAGACAACTTTTTGAAAATACACAGCCAAAAGTGTCCGTACTTTGAATACTAGACATGTTTTTCAGAATACACAGCTAAAACAGTCCCCGCTTTAAGTGTTAAAGCACTTAAAGCGGGGACCGTTTTACCTGTGTATTTTGAAAAAGTTGTGTGCTCTTCAAAAAGAAAGCTACATATGCTGTGTCTTTGGGTTCGAGGGGAAATGGGAGTCCTCTTCAGTCAGCAGGGACGACACCTGAGTCCTTTGCAGTCCTCCTGTCTGCCTCTGAAGGTGAAATGAGAGTGGTCCCTGTCATCATGAGCCATGTCTGAAAGAATTATTCACATTCCCTACGAGAATAGACGGGTGAAATAGCAAAAGGTGTGTCTTCCTTTAAAGCATGGAAGGGTTCAAAGCCCACCTCATACCACTAAGTATTTTGCTGAACACGAGCAGTTGTGTGTGCGGCCTGTGTTTGGGTGATTTTTGTGTCATGTGTGTGTGTGTGTGTGTGTGTGTGTCTGTGTGTGTGTGTCTGTATTTCTGTCTCCATTCCTGAGCAGCAAATCTTTTTTCCTCTTTTAGCATGTTACTCACAACTGTGGATGAAGCCCAGCACTCCTGAAAACACAATCCATGTATGGTTGAAGGAAATTTTCTTGGTGATGAGTGAGAGGTTGGTGACTGAAACCAGCTCATTTCTCATTGACCACTGAGGTCACATCTCTCAGGTGAGAAGCAAAGTGAGAATTTGAACCAGGCACATTCTCCTTAGAGACAATGGGCCAAAGACAGGTCCGATGGAATGGAATGTCTTTTCATGTTGACATCCATCCCGTCAAGCCCTCGTTAAGCCATTGAAGTGTCACATTGGGCCTGGGGGATGCGGTGCACCCTGTGAAATTACACGTCCGAAGATTTGGATTTGATTTCCAGCCCTCTGCCAGTCAGTCTGCCAGGCACTTTCATGTGACAAGCCTTAGGCGAGTCCCTTTCTGTCTCTGATTCCCGATTCCTTCACAGGGATTTATGTGGGCCTTAACGCCCACTGGGAAAAGATCCCTCTGCCAGCTCAGTGCCTGCTTTCTTGGTTTGACTTGTCAATCTGGACTTGAATACACCTTTGGTTTGGATTGACTCTATTACACCTCCTAGAAATTAACACACAGAACTGACAGCTGATTGACAAGTTGAGAAGCAGTTTTCCAAAATTCAAATTGAACTTAATCCTTTCTTACTAAAAGAATGCTCAAATCAAGGCGACACAGCTGACTCGTTTTGACTTCATGAGCTATGGCAGGTAGAGACAACTTTTTGAAAATACACAGCTAAAACTGTCCGTGCTTTGAATGCTAGACATGTTTTTCAGAATACACAGCTAAAGCGGGGACCGTTTTAGCTGTGTATTTTGAAAAAGTTGTGTGCTCTTCAAAGAGAAAGCTACTTTTGCTGTGTCTTTGGGTTCGACGGGAAATGGGAGTCCTCTTCAGTCAGCAGGGATGACACCTGAGTCCTTTGCAGTCCTCCTGTCTGCCTCTGAGGGTGAAATGAGAGTGGTCCCTGTCATCATGAGCCATGTCTGAAAGAATTATTCACATTCCCTACGAGAATAGACAGGTGAAATAGCAAAAGGTGTGTCTTCTTTTGGAGCATGGACGGGTTCAAAGTCTACCTCATACCACTAAGTATTTTGCTGAACACGAGCAGTTGTGTGTGCGGCCTGTGTTTGGGTGATTTTTGTGTCATGTGTGTGTGTGTGTGTGTGTCTGTTTGTCTGTGTGTGTGTGTCTTTATTTCTGTCTCCATTCCTGAGCAGCAAATCTTTTTTCCTTTTTTAGCATGTTACTCAAAATTGTGGATGGAGCCCAGCACTCCTGAGAACACAATCCATGTATGGTTGAAGGAAATTCTCTTGGTGATGAGTGAGAGGTTGGCGACTGAAACCAGCTCATTTCCCATTGACCACTGAGGTCACATCTCTGAGGTGAGAAGCAAAGTGAGAATTTGAACCAGGCACATTCTCCTTAGAGACAATGGGCCCAAGACAGGTCCGATGGAATCGAATGTCTTTTCATGTTGACATCCATCCCGTCAAGCCCTCGTTAAGCCATTGAAGTGTCACATTGGGCCTGGGGGAGGCAGTGCACCCTGTGAAATTACACGTCCGAAGATTTGGATTTGATTTCCAGCCCTCTGCCAGTCAGGCTGCCAGGCACTTTCATGTGACAAGCCTTAGGGGAGTCCCTTTCTGTCTCTGATACCCGATTCCTTCACAGTGATTTATGTGGGCCTTAACGCCCACTGGGAAAAGATCCCTCTGCCAGCTCAGTGCCTGCTTTCTTGGTTTGACTTGTCATTCTGGACTTGAATACACCTTTGGTTTTGGATTGACTCTATTACCCCTCCTAGAAATTAACACACAAAACTGACAGCTGATTGACAAGATGAGAAGCAGTTTTCCAAAATTCAAATTGAACTTAATCCTTTCTTACTAAAAGAATGCTCAAATCAAAGGGACACAGCTCACTCGTTTTGACTTCATGAGCTATGCCAGGTAGAGACAACTTTTTGAAAATACACAGCCAAAAGTGTCCGTACTTTGAATACTAGACATGTTTTTCAGAATACACAGCTAAAACAGTCCCCGCTTTAAGTGTTAAAGCACTTAAAGCGGGGACCGTTTTACCTGTGTATTTTGAAAAAGTTGTGTGCTCTTCAAAAAGAAAGCTACATATGCTGTGTCTTTGGGTTCGAGGGGAAATGGGAGTCCTCTTCAGTCAGCAGGGACGACACCTGAGTCCTTTGCAGTCCTCCTGTCTGCCTCTGAAGGTGAAATGAGAGTGGTCCCTGTCATCATGAGCCATGTCTGAAAGAAATATTCACATTCCCTACGAGAATAGACGGGTGAAATAGCAAAAGGTGTGTCTTCCTTTAAAGCATGGAAGGGTTCAAAGCCCACCTCATACCACTAAGTATTTTGCTGAACACGAGCAGTTGTGTGTGCGGCCTGTGTTTGGGTGATTTTTGTGTCGTGTGTGTGTGTGTGTGTGTGTGTGTGTCTGTGTGTGTGTGTCTGTATTTCTGTCTCCATTCCTGAGCAGCAAATCTTTTTTCCTCTTTTAGCATGTTACTCACAACTGTGGATGAAGCCCAGCACTGCTGAGAACACAATCCATGTATGGTTGAAGGAAATTTTCTTGGTGATGAGTGAGAGGTTGGTGACTGAAACTAGCTCATTTCCCATTGACCACTGAGGTCACATCTCTCAGGTGAGAAGCAAAGTGAGAATTTGAACCAGGCACATTCTCCTTAGAGACAATGGGCCAAAGACTGGTCCGATGGAATCGAATGTCTTTTCATGTTGACATCCATCCCGTCAAGCCCTTGTTAAGCCATTGAAGTGTCACATTGGGCCTGGGGGAGGCGGTGCACCCTGTGAAATTACACGTCCGAAGATTTGGATTTGATTTCCAGCCCTCTGCCAGTCAGTCTGCCAGGCACTTTCATGTGACAAGCCTTAGGCGAGTCCTTTTCTGTCTCTGATTCCCGATTCCTTCACAGGGATTTATGTGGGCCTTAACGCCCACTGGGAAAAGATCCCTCTGCCAGCTCAGTGCCTGCTTTCTTGGTTTGACTTGTCAATCTGGACTTGAATACACCTTTGGTTTTGGATTGACTCTATTACCTCTCCTAGAAATTAACACACGAAGCTGACAGCTGATTGACAAGATGAGAAGCAGTTTTCCAAAATTCAAATTGAACTTAATCCTTTCTTCCGAAAAGAATGCTCAAATCAAGGGGACACAGCTCACTCGTTTTGACTTCATGAGCTATGGCAGGTAGAGAAAAATTTTTGAAAATACACAGCTAAAACAGTCCGTGCTTTGAATGCTAGACATGTTTTTCAGAATACACAGCTAAAGCGGGGACCGTTTTAGCTGTATATTTTGAAAAAGTTGTGTGCTCTTCAAAGAGAAAGCTACTTTTGCTGTGTCTTTGGGTTCGAGGGGAAATGGGAGTCCTCTTCAGTCAGCAGGGACGACACCTGAGTCCTTTGCAGTCCTCTTGTCTGCCTCTGAGGGTGAAATGAGAGTGGTCCCTGTCATCATGAGCCATGTCTGAAAGAATTATTCACATTCCCTACGAGAATAGACGGGTGAAATAGCAAAAGGTGTGTCTTCCTTTGGAGCACGGACGGGTTCAAAGCCCACCTCATACCACTAAGTATTTTGCTGAACACGAGCAGTTGTGTGTGCGGCCTTTGTTTGGGTGATTTTTGTGTCGTGTGTGTGTGTGTGTGTGTGTGTGTGTGTGTTTGTGTGTGTGTGTGTCTGTATTTCTGTCTCCATTCCTGAGCAGCAAATCTTTTTTCCTCTTTTAGCATGTTACTCACAACTGTGGATGAAGACCAGCACTCCTGAAAACACAATCCATGTATGGTTGAAGGAAATTTTCTTGGTGATGAGTGAGAGGTTGGTGACTGAAACCAGCTCATTTCTCATTGACCACTGAGGTCACATCTCTCAGGTGAGAAGCAAAGTGAGAATTTGAACCAGGCACATTCTCCTTAGAGACAATGGGCCAAAGACAGGTCCGATGGAATGGAATGTCTTTTCATGTTGACATCCATCCCGTCAAGCCCTCGTTAAGCCATTGAAGTGTCACATTGGGCCTGGGGGAGGCGGTGCACCCTGTGAAATTACACGTCCGAAGATTTGGATTTGATTTCCAGCCCTCTGCCAGTCAGTCTGCCAGGCACTTTCATGTGACAAGCCTTAGGCGAGTCCCTTTCTGTCTCTGATTCCCGATTCCTTCACAGGGATTTATGTGGGCCTTAACGCCCACTGGGAAAAGATCCCTCTGCCAGCTCAGTGCCTGCTTTCTTGGTTTGACTTGTCAATCTGGACTTGAATACACCTTTGGTTTTGGATTGACTCTATTACCTCTCCTAGAAATTAACACACAAAACTGACAGCTGATTGACAAGATGAGAAGCAGTTTTCCAAAATTCAAATTGAACTTAATCCTTTCTTACTAAAAGAATGCTCAAATCAAGGGGACACAGCTCACTCGTTTTGACTTCATGAGCTATGGCAGGTAGAGACAACTTTTTGAAAATACACAGCCAAAACTGTCCGTCCTTTGAATGCTAGACATGTTTTTCAGAATACACAGCTAAAACAGTCCCCGCTTTAAGTGTTAAAGCACTTAAAGCGGGGACCGTTTTAGCTTTGTATTTTGAAAAAGTTGTGTGCTCTTCAAAACGAAAGCTACTTTTGCTGTGTCTTTTGGTTCGAGGGGAAATGGGAGTCCTCTTCAGTCAGCAGGGACGACACCTGAGTCCTTTGCAGTCCTCCTGTCTGCCTCTGAGGGTGAAATGAGAGTGGTCCCTGTCATCATGAGCCATGTCTGAAAGAATTATTCACAATCCCTATGAGAATAGACGGGTGAAATAGCAAAAGGTGTGTCTTCCTTTAAAGCACGGAAGGGTTCAAAGCCCACCTCATACCACTAAGTATTTTGCTGAACACGAGCAGTTGTGTGTGCGGCCTGTGTTGGGGTGATTTTTGTGTCATGTGTGTGTGGGTGTGTGTGTGTGTGTGTCTGTGTGTGTGTGTCTGTATTTCTGTCTCCATTCCTGAGCAGCAAATCTTTTTTCTCTTTTAGCATGTTACTCACAACTGTGTATGAAGCCCAGCACTCCTGAAAACACAATCCATATATGGTTGAAGGAAATGTTCTTGGTGATGAGTGAGAGGTTGGTGACTGAAACCAGCTCATTTCCCATTGACCACTGAGGTCACATCTCTCAGGTGAGAAGCAAAGTGAGAATTTGAACCAGGCACAGTCTCCTTAGAGACAATGGGCCAAAGATAGGTCCGATGGAATCGAATGTCTTTTCATGTTGACATCCATCCCGTCAATCCCTCGTTAAGCCATTGAAGTGTCACATTGGGCCTGGGGGAGGCGGTGCACCCTGTGAAATTTTACGTCCGAAGATTTGGATTTGATTTCCAGCCCTCTGCCAGTCAGTCTGCCAGGCACTTTCATGTGACAAGCCTTAGGCGAGTCCTTTTCTGTCTCTGATTCCCGATTCCTTCACAGGGATTTATGTGGGCCATAACGCCCACTGGGAAAAGATCCCTCTGCCAGCTCAGTGCCTGCTTTCTTTGTTTGACTTGTCAATCTGGACTTGAATACACCTTTGGTTTTGGATTGACTCTATTTCCTCTCCTAGAAATTAACACACAAAACTGACAGCTGATTGACAAGATGAGAAGCAGTTTTCCAAAATTCAAATTGAACTTAATCCTTTCTTACTAAAAGAATGCTCAAATCAAGGGGACACAGCTCACTCGTTTTGACTTCATGAGCTATGGCAGGTAGAGACAACTTTTTGAAAATACACAGCTAAAACTGTCCGTGCTTTGAATGCTAGACATGTTTTTCAGAATACACAGCTAAAACGGTCCCCGCTTTAAGTGCTAAAGCACTTAAAGCGGGGACCGTTTTAGTTGTGTATTTTGAAAAAGTTGTGTGCTCTTCAAAGAGAAAGCTACTTTTGCTGTGTCTTTGGGTTCGAGGGGAAATGGGAGTCCTCTTCAGTCAGCAGGAACGACACCTGAGTCCTTTGCAGTCCTCTTGTCTGCCTCTGAGGGTGAAATGAGAGTGGTCCCTGTCATCATGAGCCATGTCTGAAAGAATTATTCAGATTCCCTACGAGAATAGACGGGTGAAATAGCAAAAGGTGTGTCTTCCTTTGGAGCATGGACGGGTTCAAAGCCCACCTCATACCACTAAGTATTTTGCTGAACACGAGCAGTTGTGTGTGCGGACTGTGTTTGGGTGATTTTTGTGTGATGTTTGTGTGTGTGTGTGTGTGTGTGTGTGTGTGCATGTGTCTGTATTTCTGTCTCCATTCCTGAGCAGCAAATCTTTTTTCCTCTTTTAGCATGTTACTCACAACTGTGGATGAAGCCCAGCACTCCTGAAAACACAATCCATGTATGGTTGAAGGAAATTTTCTTGGTGATGAGTGAGAGGTTGGTGACTGAAACCAGCTCATTTCCCATTGACCACTGAGGTCACATCTCTCAGGTGAGAAGCAAAGTGAGAATTTGAACCAGGCACATTCTCCTTAGAGACAATGGACCAAAGACAGGTCCGATGGAATGGAATGTCTTTTCATGTTGACATCCATCCCGTCAAGCCCTCGTTAAGACATTGAAGTGTCACATTGGGCCTGGGGGAGGCGGTGCACCCTGTGAAATTACACGTCCGAAGATTTGGATTTGATTTCCAGCCCTCTGCCAGTCAGTCTGCCAGGCACTTTCATGTGACAAGCCTTAGGCGAGTCCCTTTCTGTCTCTGATTCCCGATTAATTCACAGGGATTTATGTGGGCCTTAACGCCCACTGGGAAAAGATACCTCTGCCAGCTCAGTGCCTGCTTTCTTGGTTTGACTTGTCAATCTGGACTTGAATACACCTTTGGTTTTGGATTGACTCTATTACCTCTCCTAGAAATTAACACACAATACTGACAGCTGATTGACAAGATGAGAAGCAGTTTTCCAAAATTCAAATTGAACTTAATCCTTTCTTACTAAAGGAATGCTCAAATCAACGGGACACATCACACTCGTTTTGACATCATGAGCTATGGCATGTAGAGACAACTTTTTGAAAATACACAGCTAAAACTGTCCGTGCTTTGAATGCTAGACATGTTTTTCAGTTTTAAGTGCTTTAGCACTTAAAGCGGGACCGTTTTAGCTGTGTATTTTGAAAAAGTTGTGTGCTCTTCAAAGAGAAATCTACTTTTGCTGTGTCTTTGGGTTCGAGGGCAAATGGGAGTCCTCTTCAGTCAGCAGGGACGACACCTGAGTCCTTTGCAGTCCTCTTGTCTGCCTCTGAGGGTGGAATGAGAGTGGTCCCTGTCATCATGAGCCATGTCTGAAAGAATTATTCACATTCCCTACGAGAATAGACGGGTGAAATAGCAAAAGGTGTGTCTTCCTTTGGAGCATGGACGGGTTCAAAGCCCACCTCATACCACTAAGTATTTTGCTGAACACGAGCAGTTGTGTGTGCGGTCTGTGTTTGGGTGATTTTTGTTTCATGTTTGTGTGTGTGTGTGTGTGTGTGTGTGTGTCTGTGTGTGTGCGTCTGTATTTCTGTCTCCATTCCTGAGCAGCAAATCTTTTTTCATCTTTTAGCATGTTACTCACAACTGTGGATGAAGCCCAGCACTCCTGAAAACACAATCCATGTATGGTTGAAGGAAATGTTCTTGGTGATGAGTGAGAGGTTGGTGACTGAAACCAGCTCATTTCCCATTGACCACTGAGGTCACATCTCTCAGGTGAGAAGCAAAGTGAGAATTTGAACCAGGCACATTCTCCTTAGAGACAATGGGCCCAAGACTGGTCCGATGGAATCGAATGTCTTTTCATGTTGACATCCATCCCGTCAAGCCCTCGTTAAGCCATTGAAGTGTCACATTGGGCCTGGGGGAGGCGGTGCACCCTGTGAAATTACACGTCCGAAGATTTGGATTTGATTTCCAGCCCTCTGCCAGTCAGTCTGCCAGGCAATTTCATGTGACAAGCCTTAGGCGAGTCCCTTTCTGTCTCTGATTCCCGATTCCTTCACAGGGATTTATGTGGGCCTTAACGCCCACTGGGAAAAGATCCGTCTGCCAGTTCAGTGCCTGCTTTCTTGGTTTGACTTGTCAATCTGGACTTGAATACACCTTTGGTTTTGGATTGACTCTATTACCTCTCCTAGAAATTAACACACAAAACTGACAGCTGATTGACAAGATGAGAAGCAGTTTTCCAAAATTCAAATTGAACTTAATCCTTTCTTACTAAAAGAATGCTCAAATCAAGGGGACACAGCTCACTCGTTTTGACTTCATGAGCTATGGCAGGTAGAGACAACTTTTTGAAAATACACAGCTAAAACTGTCCGTGCCTTGAATGCTAGACTTGTTTTTCAGAATACACAGCTAAAACGGTCCCCGCTTTAAGTGTTAAAGCACTTAAAGCGGGGACCGTTTTAGCTGTGTATTTTGAAAAATTGTGTGCTCTTCAAAGAGAAAGCTACTTTTGCTGTGTCTTTGGGTTCGAGGGGAAATGGGAGTCCTCTTCAGTCAGCAGGGACGACACCTGAGTCCTTTGCAGTCCTCTTGTCTGCCTCTGAGGGTGAAATGAGAGTGGTCCCTGTCATCATGAGCCATGTCTGAAAGAATTATTCACATTCCCTACGAGAATAGACGGGTGAAATAGCAAAAGGTGTGTCTTCCTTTGGAGCATGGACGGGTTCAAAGCCCACCTCATACCACTAAGTATTTTGCTCAACACGAGCAGTTGTGTGTGCGGCCTGTGTTTGGGTGATTTTTGTGTCATGTGTGAGTGTGTGTGTGTGTGTGTGTTTGTGTGTGTGTCTGTGTGTCTGTATTTCTGTCTCCATTCCTGAGCAGCAAATCTTTTTTCCTCTTTTAGCATGTTACTCACAACTGTGGATTAAGCCCAGCACTCCTGAAAACACAATCCATGTATGGCTGAAGGAAATTTTCTTGGTGATGAGTGAAAGGTTGGTGACTGAAACCAGCTCATTTCCCATTGGCCACTGAGGTCACATCTCTCAGGTGAGAAGCAAAGTGAGAATTTGAACCAGGCACATTCTCCTTAGAGACAATGGGCCAAAGACAGGTCCGATGGAATCGAATGTCTTTTCATGTTGACATCCATCCCGTCAAGCCCTCGTTAAGCCATTGAAGTGCCTCATTGGGCCTGGGGGAGGCGGTGCACCCTGTGAAATTACACGACCGAAGATTTGGATTTGATTTCCAGCCCTCTGCCAGTCAGTCTGCCACGCACTTTCATGTGACAAGCCTTAGGCGAGTCCCTTTCTGTCTCTGATTCCCGATTCCTTCACAGGGATTTATGTGGGCCTTAACGCCCACTGGGAAAAGATCCCTCTGCCAGCTCAGTGCCTGCTTTCTTGGTTTGACTTGTCAATCTGGACTTGAATACACCTTTGGTTTTGGATTGACTCTATTACCTCTCCTAGAAATTAAAACACAATACTGACAGCTGATTGACAAGATGAGAAGCAGTTTTCCAAAATTCAAATTGAACTTAATCCTTTCTTACTAAAGGAATGCTCAAATCAACGGGACACAGCTCACTCGTTTTGACATCATGAGCTATGGCATGTAGAGACAACTTTTTGAAAATACACAGCTAAAACTGTCCGTGCTTTGAATGCCAGACATGTTTTTCAGAATACACAGCTAAAACGGTCCCCGCTTTAAGTGCTTTAGCAATTAAAGCGGGGACCGTTTTAGCTGTGTATTTTGAAAAAGTTGTGTGCTCTTCAAAGAGAAATCTACTTTTGCTGTGTCTTTGGGTTCGAGGGCAAATGGGAGTCCTCTTCAGTCAGCAGGGACGACACCTGAGTCCTTTGCAGTCCTCTTGTCTGCCTCTGAGGGTGAAATGAGAGTGGTCCCTGTCATCATGAGCCATGTCTGAAAGAATTATTCGGATTCCCTACGAGAATAGACGGGTGAAATAGCAAAAGGTGTGTCTTCCTTTGGAGCATGGACGGGTTCAAAGCCCACCTCATACCACTAAGTATTTTGCTGAACACGAGCAGTTGTGTGTGCGGCCTGTGTTTGGGTGATTTTTGTGTCATGTGTGTGTGTGTGTGTGTGTGTGTGTTTCTGTGTTTGTGTGTCTGTATTTCTGTCTCCATTCCTGAGCAGCAAATCTTTTTTCCTCTTTTAGCATGTTACTCACAACTGTGGATGAAGCCCAGCACTCCTGAAAACACAATCCATGTATGGTTGAAGGAAATTTTCTTGGTGATGAGTGAGAGGTTGGTGACTGAAACCAGCTCATTTCCCATTGACCACTGAGGTCACATCTCTCAGGTGAGAAACAAAGTGAGAATTTGAACCAGGCATATTCTCCTTGGAGACAATGGGCCAAAGACAGGTCCGATGGAATCGAATGTCTTTTCATGTTGACATCCATCCCGTCAAGCCCTCGTTAAGCCATTGAAGTGTCACATGGGGCCTGGAGTAGGCGGTGCACCCTGTGAAATTACACGTCCGAAGATTTGGATTTGATTTCCAGCCCTCTGCCAGTCAGTCTGCCAGGCACTTTCATGTGACAAGCCTTAGGTGAGTCCCTTTCTGTCTCTGATTCTCGATTCCTTCACAGGGATTTATGTGGGCCTTAACGCCCACTGGGAAAAGATCCCTCTGCCAGCTCAGTGCCTGCTTTCTTGGTTTGACTTGTCAATCTGGACTTGAATACACCTTTGGTTTTGGATTGACTCTATTACCTCTCCTAGAAATTAACACACAAAACTGACAGCTGATTGACAAGATGAGAAGCAGTTTTCCAAAATTCAAATTGAACTTAATCCTTTCTTACTAAAAGAATGCTGAAATCAAGGGGACACAGCTCACTCGTTTTGACTTCATGAGCTATGGCAGGTAGAGACAACTTTTTGAAAATACACAGCTAAAACTGTCCGTGCTTTGAATGCTAGACATGTTTTTCAGAATACACAGCTAAAATGGTCCCCGCTTTAAGTGCATTATTAGCTGTGTATTTTGAAAAAGTTGTGTGCTCTTCAAAGAGAAAGCTACTTTTGCTGTGTCTTTGGGTTCGAGGGGAATTGGGAGTCCTCTTCAGTCAGCAGGGATGACACCTGAGTCCTTGGCAGTCCTCCTGTCTGCCTCTGAGGGTGAAATGAGAGTGGTCCCTGTCATCATGAGCCATGTCTGAAAGAATTATTCACATTCCCTACGAGAATAGACGGGTGAAATAGCAAAAGGTGTGTCTTCCTTTGGAGCATGGACGGGTTCAAAGCCCACCTCATACCACTAAATATTTTGCTGAACACGAGCAGTTGTGTGTGCGGCCTGTGTTTGGGTGATTTTTGTGTTATGTGCGTGTGTGTGTGTGTGTGTTTGTGTGTGTGTGTGTCTGTGTGTGTTTGTCTGTATTTCTGTCTCCATTCCTGAGAAGGAAATCTTTTTTCCTCTTTTAGCATGTTACTCACAACTGTGGATGAAGCCCAGCACTCCTGAAAACACAATCCATGTATGGTTGAAGGAAATTTTCTTGGTGATGAGTGAGAGGTTGGTGACTGAAACCAGCTCATTTCCCATTGACCACTGAGGTCACATCTCTCAGGTGAGAAGCAAAGTGAGAATTTGAACCAGGCACATTCTCCTTAGAGACAATGGGCCAAAGACAGGTCCGATGGAATCGAATGTCTTTTCATGTTGACATCCATCCCGTCAATCCCTCGTTAAGCCATTGAAGTGTCACGTTGGGCCTGGGGGAGGCGGTGCACCCTGTGAAATTACACGTCCAAAGATTTGGATTTGATTTCCAGCCCTCTGCCAGTCAGTCTGCCAGGCACTTTCATGTGACAAGCCTTAGGCGAGTCCCTTTCTGTCTCTGATTCCCGATTCCTTCACAGGGATTTATGTGGGCCTTAACGCCCACTGGGAAAAGATCCCTCTGCCAGCTCAGTGCCTGCTTTCTTGGTTTGACTTGTCACTCTGGACTTGAATACACCTTTGGTTTTGGATTGACTCTATTACCTCTCCTAGAAATTAACACACAAAACTGACAGCTGATTGACAAGATGAGAAGCAGTTTTCCAAAATTCAAATTGAACTTAATCCTTTCTTACTAAAAGAATGCTCAAATCAAGGGGACACAGCTCACTCGTTTTGACTTCATGAGCTATGGCAGGTAGAGACAATTTTTGAAAATACACAGCTAAAACTGTCCGTGCTTTGAATGCTAGACATGTTTTTCAGAATACACAGCTAAAACGGTCCCCGCTTTAAGTGCTTTATTAGCTGTGTATTTTGAAAAAGTTGTGTGCTCTTCAAAGAGAAAGCTACTTTTGCTGTGTCTTTGGGTTCGAGGGGAAATGGGAGTCCTCTTCAGTCAGCAGGGACGACACCTGGGTCCTTTGCATTCCTCTTGTCTGCCTCTGAGGGTGAAATGAGAGTGGTCCCTGTCATCATGAGCCATGTCTGAAAGAATTATTCACATTCCCTACGAGAATAGACGTGTGAAATAGCAAAAGATGTGTCTTCCTTTGGAGCATGGACGGGTTCAAAGCCCACCTCATACCACTAAGTATTTTGCTGAACACGAGCAATTGTGTGTGCGGCCTGTGTTTGGGTGATTTTTGTGTCATGTGTGTGTGTGTGTGTGTGTGTGTGTGTGTGTGTGTGTCTGTGTGTGTGTGTCTGTATTTCTGTCTCCATTCCTGAGCAGCCAATCTTTTTCCTCTTTTAGCATGTTACTCACAACTGTGGATGAAGCCCAGCACTCCTGAAAACACAATCCATGTATGGTTGAAGGAAATTTTCTTGGTGATGAGTGAGAGGTTGGTGACTGAAACCAGCTCATTTCCCATTGACCACTGAGGTCACATCTCTCAGGTGAGAAGCAAAGTGAGAATTTGAACCAGGCACATTCTCCTTAGAGACAATGGGCCAAAGACAGGTCCGATGGAATCGAATGTCTTTTCATGTTGACATCCATCCCGTCAAGCCCTCGTTAAGCCATTGAAGTGTCACATTGGGCCTGGGGGAGGCGGTTCACCCTGTGAAATTACACGTCCGAAGATTTGGATTTGATTTCCAGTACTCTGCCAGTCTGTGGGCCAGGCACTTTCATGTGACAAGCCTTAGGCGAGTCCCTTTGTGTCTCTGATTCCCGATTCCTTCAAAGGGATTTATGTGGGCCTTAACGCCCACTGGGAAAAGATCCCTCTGCCAGCTCAGTGCCTGCTTTCTTGGTTTGACTTGTCAATCTGGACTTGAATACACCTTTGGTTTTGGATTGACTCTATTACCTCTCCTAGAAATTAACACACAAAACTGACAGCTGATTGACAAGATGAGAAGCAGTTTTCCAAAATTCAAATTGAACTTAATCCTTTCTTACTAAAAGAATGCTCAAATCAAGGGGACACAGCTCACTCGTTTTGACTTCATGAGCTATGGCAGGTAGAGACAAATTTTTGAAAATACACAGCTAATACTGTCCGTGCTTTGAATGCTAGACAAGTTTTTCAGAATACACAGCTAAAACGGTCCCCGCTTTAAGTGCTTTATTAGCTGTGTATTTTGAAAAAGTTGTGTGCTCTTCAAAGAGAAAGCTACTTTTGCTGTGTCTTTGGGTTCGAGGGGAAATGGGAGTCCTCTTCAGTCAGCAGGGACGACACCTGAGTCCTTTGCAGTCCTCTTGTCTGCCTCTGAGGGTGAAATGAGAGTGGTCCCTGTCATCATGAGCCATGTCTGAAAGAATTATTCACATTCCCTACGAGAATAGACGGGTGAAATAGCAAAAGGTGTGTCTTCCTTTGGAGCATGGACGGGTTCAAAGCCCACCTCATACTACTAAGTATTTTGCTGAAGACGAGCAGTTGTGTGTGCGGCCTGTGTTTGGGTGATTTTTGTGTCATGTGCGTGTGTGTGTTTGTGTGTTTGTGTGTGTGTGTGTCTGTGTGTGTGTGTCTGTATTTCTGTCTCCATTCCTGAGCAGCAAATCTTTTTTCCTCTTTTAGCATGTTACTCACAACTGTGGATGAAGCCCAGCACTCCTGAAAACACAATCCATGTATGGTTGAAGGGAATTTTCTTGGTGATGAGTGAGAGGTTGGTGACTGAAACCAGCTCATTTCCCATTGACCACTGAGGTCACATCTCTCAGGTGAGAAGCAAAGTGAGAATTTGAACCAGTCACATTCTCCTTAGAGACAATGGGCCAAAGACTGGTCCGATGGAATCGAATGTCTTTTCATGTTTACATCCATCCCGTCAAGCCCTCGTTAAGCCATTGAAGTGTCACATTGGGCGTGGGGGAGGCGGTGCACCCTGTGAAATTACACGTCCGAAGATTTGGATTTGATTTCCAGCCCTCTGCCAGTCAGTCTTCCAGGCACTTTCATGTGACAAACCTTAGGCGAGTCCCTTTCTGTCTCTGATTCCCGATTCCTTCACAGGGATTTATGTGGGCCTTAACGCCCACTGGGAAAAGATCCCTCTGCCAGCTCAGTGCCTGCTTTCTTGGTTTGACTTGTCAATCTGGACTTGAATACACCTTTGGTTTTGGATTGACTCTATTACCTCTCCTAGAAATTAACACACAAAACTGACAGCTGATTGACAAGATGAGAAGCAGTTTTCCAAAATTCAAATTGAACTTAATCCTTTCTTACTAAAAGAATGCTGAAATCAAGGGGACACAGCTCACTCGTTTTGACTTCATGAGCTATGGCAGGTAGAGACAACTTTTTGAAAATACACAGCTAAAACTGTCCGTGCTTTGAATGCTAGACATGTTTTTCAGAATACACAGCTAAAACGGTCCCCGCTTTAAGTGCTAAAGCACTTAAAGCGGGGACCGTTTTAGCTGTGTATTTTGAAAAAGTTGTGTGCTCTTCAAAGAGAAAGCTACTTTTGCTGTGTCTTTGGGTTCGAGGGGAAATGGGAGTCCTCTTCAGTCAGCAGGGACGACACCTGAGTCCTTTGCAGTCCTCTTGTCTGCCTCTGAGGGTGAAAAGAGAGTGGTCCCTGTCTTCATGAGCCATGTCTGAAAGAATTATTGACATTCCCTACGAGAATAGACGGGTGAAATAGCAAAAGGTGTGTCTTCCTTTGGAGCATGGACGGGTTCAAAGTCCACCTCATACCACTAAGTATTTTGCTGAACACGAGCAGTTGTGTGTGCGGCCTGTGTTTGGGTGAATTTTGTGTCATGTGTGTGTGTGTGTGTGTGGGTGTCTGTGTTTGTGTGTCTGTATTTCTGTCTCCATTCCTGAGCAGCAAATCTTTTTTCCTCTTTTAGCATGTTACTCACAACTGTGGATGAAGCCCAGCACTCCTGAAAACACAATCCATGTATGGTTGAAGGAAATTTTCTTGGTGATGAGTGAGAGGTTGGTGACTGAAACCAGCTCATTTCCCATTGACCACTGAGGTCACATCTCTCAGGTGAGAAGCAAAGGGAGAATTTGAACCAGGCACATTCTCCTTAGAGACAATGGGCCAAAGACAGGTCCGATGGAATCGAATGTCTTTTCATGTTGACATCCATCCCGTCAAGCCCTCGTTAAGCCATTGAAGTGTCACATGGGGCCTGGAGTAGGCGGTGCACCCTGTGAAATTACACGTCCGAAGATTTGGATTTGATTTCCAGCCCTCTGCCAGTCAGTCTGCCAGGCACTTTCATGTGACAATCCTTAGGCGAGTCCCTTTCTGTCTCTGATTCCCGATTCCTTCACAGGGATTTATGTGGGCCTTAACGCCCACTGGGAAAAGATCCCTCTGCCAGCTCAGTGCCTGCTTTCTTGGTTTGACTTGTCAATCTGGACTTGAATACACCTTTGGTTTTGGATTGACTCTATTACCTCTCCTAGAAATTAACACACAAAACTGACAGCTGATTGACAAGATGAGAAGCAGTTTTCCAAAATTCAAATTGAACTTAATCCTTTCTTACTAAAAGAATGCTCAAATCAAGGGGAAACAGCTCACTCGTTTTGACTTCATGAGCTATGGAAGGTAGAGACAACTTTTTGAAAATACACAGCCAAAACTGTCCGTGCTTTGAATGCTAGACATGTTTTTCAGACATGTTTAAGTGCTTTAGCAATTAAAGCGGGGACCGTTTTAGCTGTGTATTCTGAAAAAGTTGTGTGCTCTTCAAAGAGAAAGCTACTTTTGCTGTGTCTTTGGGTTCGAGGGGAAATGGGAGTCCTCTTCAGTCAGCAGGGACGACACCTGAGTCCTTTGCAGTCCTCTTGTCTGCCTCTGAGGGTGAAATGAGAGTGGTCCCTGTCATCATGAGCCATGTCTGAAAGAATTATTCACATTCCCTACGAGAATAGACGGGTGAAATAGCAAAAGATGTGTCTTCCTTTGGAGCATGGACGGGTTCAAAGCCCACCTCATACCACTAAGTATTTTGCTGAACACGAGCAGTTGTGTGTGCGGACTGTGTTTGGGTGATTTTTGTGTGATGTTTGTGTGTGTGTGTGTGTGTGTGTGTGTGCGTGTGTCTGTATTTCTGTCTCCATTCCTGAGCAGCAAATCTTTTTTCCTCTTTTAGCATGTTACTCACAACTGTGGATGAAGCCCAGCACTCCTGAAAACACAATCCATGTATGGTTGAAGGAAATTTTCTTGGTGATGAGTGAGAGGTTGGTGACTGAAACCAGCTCATTTCCCATTGACCACTGAGGTCACATCTCTCAGGTGAGAAGCAAAGTGAGAATTTGAACCAGGCACATTCTCCTTAGAGACAATGGACCAAAGACAGGTCCGATGGAATGGAATGTCTTTTCATGTTGACATCCATCCCGTCAAGCCCTCGTTAAGACATTGAAGTGTCACATTGGGCCTGGGGGAGGCGGTGCACCCTGTGAAATTACACGTCCGAAGATTTGGATTTGATTTCCAGCCCTCTGCCAGTCAGTCTGCCAGGCACTTTCATGTGACAAGCCTTAGGCGAGTCCCTTTCTGTCTCTGATTCCCGATTCCTTCACAGGGATTTATGTGGGCCTTAACGCCCACTGGGAAAAGATCCCTCTGCCAGCTCAGTGCCTGCTTTCTTGGTTTGACTTGTCAATCTGGACTTGAATACACCTTTGGTTTTGGATTGACTCTATTACCTCTCCTAGAAATTAACACACAATACTGACAGCTGATTGACAAGATGAGAAGCAGTTTTCCAAAATTCAAATTGAACTTAATCCTTTCTTACTAAAGGAATGCTCAAATCAACGGGACACATCTCACTCGTTTTGACATCATGAGCTATGGCATGCAGAGACAACTTTTTGAAAATACACAGCTAAAACTGTCCGTGCTTTGAATGCTAGACATGTTTTTCAGTTTTAAGTGCTTTAGCACTTAAAGCGGGACCGTTTTAGCTGTGTATTTTGAAAAAGTTGTGTGCTCTTCAAAGAGAAATCTACTTTTGCTGTGTCTTTTGGTTCGAGGGCAAATGGGAGTCCTCTTCAGTCAGCAGGGACGACACCTGAGTCCTTTGCAGTCCTCTTGTCTGCCTCTGAGGGTGAAATGAGAGTGGTCTCTGTCATCATGAGCCAGGTCTGAAAGAATTATTCACATTCCCTACGAGAATAGACGGGTGAAATAGCAAAAGGTGTGTCTTCATTTGGAGCATGGACGGGTTCAAAGCCCACCTCATACCAGTAAGTATTTTGCTGAACACGAGCAGTTGTGTGTGCGGCCTGTGTTTGGTTGATTTTTGTGTCATGTGTGTGTGTGTGTGTGTGTGTTTGTGTGTGTGTCTGTCTGTCTCTGTCTGTATTTCTGTCTCCATTCCTGAACAGCAAATCTTTTTTCCTATTTTAGCATGTTACTCACAACTGTGGATGAAGCCCAGCACTCCTGAAAACACAATCCATGTATGGTTGAAGGAAATTTTCTTGGTGATGAGTGAGAGGTTGGTGACTGAAACCAGCTCATTTCCCATTGACGACTGAGATCACATCTCTCAGGTGAGAAGCAAAGTGAGAATTTGAACCAGGCACATTCTCCTTAGAGACAATGGGCCAAAGACAGGTCCGATGCAATCGAATGTCTTTTCATGTTGACATCCATCCCGTCAAGCCCTCGTTAAGCCATTGAAGTGTCACATGGGGCCTGGAGTAGGCGGTGCACCCTGTGAAATTACACGTCCGAAGATTTGGATTTGATTTCCAGCCCTCTGCCAGTCACTCTGCCAGGCACTTTCATGTGACAAGCCTTAGGTGAGTCCCTTTCTGTCTCTGATTCCCGATTCCTTCACAGGGATTTATGTGGGCCTTAACGCCCACTGGGAAAAGATCCCTCTGCCAGCTCAGTGCCTGCTTTCTTGGTTTGACTTGTCAATCTGGACTTGAATACACCTTTGGTTTTGGATTGACTCTATTACCTCTCCTAGAAATTAACACACAAAACTGACAGCTGATTGACAAGATGAGAAGCAGTTTTCCAAAATTCAAATTGAACTTAATCCTTTCTTACTAAAAGAATGCTCAAATCAAGGGGACACAGCTCACTCGTTTTGACTTAATGAGCTATGGAAGGTAGAGACAACTTTTTGAAAATACACAGCCAAAACTGTCCGTGCTTTGAATGCTAGACATGTTTTTCAGACATGTTTAAGTGCTTTAGCAATTAAAGCGGGGACCGTTTTAGCTGTGTATTCTGAAAAAGTTGTGTGCTCTTCAAAGAAAAAGCTACTTTTGCTGTGTCTTTGGGTTCGAGGGGAAATGGGAGTCCTCTTCAGTCAGCAGGGACGACACCTGAGTCCTTTGCAGTCCTCTTGTCTGCCTCTGAGGGTGAAATGAGAGTGGTCCCTGTCATCATGAGCCATGTCTGAAAGAATTATTCACATTCCCTACGAGAATAGACGGGTGAAATAGCAAAAGATGTGTCTTCCTTTGGAGCATGGACGGGTTCAAAGCCCACCTCATACCACTAAGTATTTTGCTGAACACGAGCAGTTGTGTGTGCGGCCTGTGTTTGGGTGATTTTTGTGTCATGTGTGTGTGTGTGTGTGTGTGTGTGTGTGTGTGTGTGTCTGTATTTCTGTCTCCATTCCTGAGCAGCAAATCTTTTTTCCTCTTTTAGCATGTTACTCACAACTGTGGATGAAGCCCAGCACTCCTGAAAACACAATCCATGTATGGTTGAAGGAAATTTTCTTGGTGATGAGTGAGAGGTTGGTGACTGAAACCAGCTCATTTCCCATTGACCACTGAGGTCACATCTCTCAGGTGAGAAGCAAAGTGAGAATTTGAACCAGGCACATTCTCCTTAGGGACAATGGGCCAAAGACAGGTCCGATGGAATCGAATGTCTTTACATGTTGACATCCATCCCGTCAAGCCCTCGTTAAGCCATTGAAGTGTCACATTGGGCGTGGGGGAGGCGGTGCACCCTGTGAAATTACACGTCCGAAGATTTGGATTTGATTTCCAGCCCTCTGCCAGTCAGTCTGCCAGGCACTTTCATGTGACAAGCCTTAGGCGAGTCCCTTTCTGTCTCTGATTCCCGATTCCTTCACGGAGATTTATGTGGGCCTTAACGCCCACTGGGAAAAGATCCCTCTGCCAGCTCAGTGCCTGCTTTCTTGGTTTGACTTGTCAATCTGGACTTGAATACACCTTTGGTTTTGGATTGACTCTATTACCTCTCCTAGAAATTAACACACAAAACTGACAGCTGATTGACAAGATGAGAAGCAGTTTTCCAAAATTCAAATTGAACTTAATCCTTTCTTACTAAAAGAATGCTCAAATCAAGGGGACACAGCTCACTCGTTTTGACTTCATGAGCTATGGCAGGTAGAGACAACTTTTTGAAAATACACAGCTAAAACTGTCCGTGCTTTGAATGCTAGACAAGTTTTTCAGAATACACAGCTAAAACGGTCCCCGCTTTAAGTGCTAAAGCCCTTAAAGCGGGGACCGTTTTAGCTGTGTATTTTGAAAAAGTTGTGTGCTCTTCAAAGACAAAGCTACTTTTGCTGTGTCTTTGGGTTCGAGGGGAAATGGGAGTCCTCTTCAGTCAGCAGGAACGACACCTGAGTCCTTTGCAGTCCTCTTGTCTGCCTCTGAGGGTGAAATGAGAGTGGTCCCTGTCATCATGAGCCATGTCTGAAAGAATTATTCACATTCCCTACGAGAATAGACGGGTGAAATAGCAAAAGGTGTGTCTTCCTTTGGAGCATGGACGGGTTCAAAGCCCACCTCATACCACTAAGTATTTTGCTGAACACGAGCATTTGTGTGTGCGGACTGTGTTTGGGTGATTTTTGTGTCATGTGTGTGTGTGTGTGTGTGTGTGTGTGTCTGTGTTTGTGTGTCTGTATTTCTGTCTCCATTCCTGAGCAGCAAATCTTTTTTCCTCTTTTAGCATGTTACTCACAACTGTGGATGAAGCCCAGCACTCCTGAAAACACAATCCATGTATGGTTGAAGGAAATTTTCTTGGTGATGAGTGAGAGGTTGGTGACTGAAACCAGCTCATTTCCCATTGACCACTGAGGTCACATCTCTCAGGTGAGAAACAAAGTGAGAATTTGAACCAGGCATATTCTCGTTGGAGACAATGGGCCAAAGACAGGTCCGATGGAATCGAATGTCTTTTCATGTTGATATCCATCCCGTCAAGCCCTCGTTAAGCCATTGAAGTGTCACATGGGGCCTGGAGTAGGCGGTGCACCCTGTGAAATTACACGTCCGAAGATTTGGATTTGATTTCCAGCCCTCTGCCAGTCAGTCTGCCAGGCACTTTCATGTGACAAGCCTTAGGTGAGTCCCTTTCTGTCTCTGATTCCCGATTCCTTCACAGGGATTTAAGTGGGCCTTAACGCCCACTGGGAAAAGATCCCTCTGCCAGCTCAGTGCCTGCTTTCTTGGTTTGACTTGTCAATCTGGACTTGAATACACCTTTGGTTTTGGATTGACTCTATTACCTCTCCTAGAAATTAACACACAAAACTGACAGCTGATTGACAAGATGAGAAGCAGTTTTCCAAAATTCAAATTGAACTTAATCCTTTCTTACTAAAAGAATGCTGAAATCAAGGGGACACAGCTCACTCGTTTTGACTTCATGAGCTATGGCTGGTAGAGACAACTTTTTGAAAATACACAGCTAAAACTGTCCGTGCTTTGAATGCTAGACATGTTTTTCAGAATACACAGCTAAAACGGTCCCCGCTTTAAGTGCATTATTAGCTGTGTATTTTGAAAAAGTTGTGTGCTCTTCAAAGAGAAAGCTACTTTTGCTGTGTCTTTGGGTTCGAGGGGAATTGGGAGTCCTCTTCAGTCAGCAGGGATGACACCTGAGTCCTTGGCAGTCCTCCTGTCTGCCTCTGAGGGTGAAATGAGAGTGGTCCCTGTCATCATGAGCCATGTCTGAAAGAATTATTCACATTCCCTACGAGAATAGACGGGTGAAATAGCAAAAGGTGTGTCTTCCTTTGGAGCATGGACGGGTTCAAAGCCCACCTCATACCATTAAATATTTTGCTGAACACGAGCAGTTGTGTGTGCGGCCTGTGTTTGGGTGATTTTTGTGTTATGTGCGTGTGTGTGTGTGTGTGTTTGTGTGTGTGTGTGTCTGTGTGTGTTTGTCTGTATTTCTGTCTCCATTCCTGAGCAGGAAATCTTTTTCCTCTTTTAGCATGTTACTCACAACTGTGGATGAAGCCCAGCACTCCTGAAAACACAATCCATGTATGGTTGAAGGAAATTTTCTTGGTGATGAGTGAGAGGTTGGTGACTGAAACCAGCTCATTTCCCATTGACCACTGAGGTCACATCTCTCAGGTGAGAAGCAAAGTGAGAATTTGAACCAGGCACATTCTCCTTAGAGACAATGGGCCAAAGACAGGTCCGATGGAATCGAATGTCTTTTCATGTTGACATCCATCCTGTCAAGCCCTCGTTAAGCCATTAAAGTGTCACATTGGGCCTGGGGGAGGTGGTGCACCTTGTGAAATTACACGTCCGAAGATTTGGATTTGATTTCCAGCCCTCTGCCAGTCAGTCTGCCAGGCACTTTCATGTGACAAGCCATAGGCGAGTCCCTTTCTGTCTCTGATTCCCGATTCCTTCACAAGGATTTATGTGGGCCTTAACGCCCACTGGGAAAAGATCCCTCTGCCAGCTCAGTGCCTGCTTTCTTGGTTTGACTTGTCAATCTGGACTTGAATACACCTTTGGTTTTGGATTGACTCTATTACCTCTCCTAGAAATTAACACACAAAACTGACAGCTGATTGACAAGATGAGAAGCAGTTTTCCAAAATTCAAATTGAACTTAATCCTTTCTTCCTAAAAGAATGCTCAAATCAAGGGGAAACAGCTCACTCGTTTTGACTTCATGAGCTATGGCAGGTAGAGACAACTTTTTGAAAATACACAGCTAAAATTGTCCGTGCTTTGAATGCTAGACATGTTTTTCAGAATACACAGCTAAAACGGTCCCCGCTTTAAGTGCTTTATTAGCTGTGTATTTTGAAAAAGTTGTGTGCTCTTCAAAGAGAAAGCTACTTTTGCTGTGTCTTTGGGTTCGAGGGGAAATGGGAGTCCTCTTCAGTCAGCAGGGACGACACCTGAGTCCTTTGCAGTCCTCTTGTCTGCCTCTGAGGGTGAAATGAGAGTGGTCCCTGTCATCATGAGCCATGTCTGAAAGAATTATTCACATTCCCTACGAGAATAGACGGGTGAAATAGCAAAAGGTGTGTCTTCCTTTGGAGCATGGACGGGTTCAAAGCCCACCTCATACCACTAAGTATTTTGCTGAACACGAGCAGTTGTGTGTGCGGCCTGTGTTTGGGTGATTTTTGTGTCCTGTGTGTTTGTGTGTGTGTGTGTGTGTGTGTGTTTGTGTGTGTGTGTTTGTCTGTATTTCTGTCTCCATTCCTGAGCAGCAAATCTTTTTTCCTCTTTTAGCATGTTACTCACAACTGTGGATGAAGCCCAGCACTCCTGAAAACACAATCCATGTATGGTTGAAGGAAATTTTCTTGGTGATGAGTGAGAGGTTGGTGACTGAAACCATCTCATTTCCCATTGACCACTGAGGTCACATCTCTCAGGTGAGAAGCAAAGTGAGAATTTGAACCAGGTACATTCCCCTTAGAGACAATGGGCCAAAGACAGGTCCGATGGAATCGAATGTCTATTCATGTTGACATCCATCCCGACAGGCCCTCGTTAAGCCATTGAAGTGCCACATTGGGCCTGGGGGAGGCGGTGCCCCCTGTGAAATTACACGTCCGAAGATTTGGATTTGATTTCCAGCCCTCTGCCAGTCAGTCTGCCAGGCACTTTCATGTGACAAGCCTTAGGCGAGTCCCTTTCTGTCTCTGATTCCCGATTCCTTCACAGGGATTTATGTGGGCCTTAACGCCCACTGGGAAAAGATCCCTCTGCCAGCTCAGTGCCTGCTTTCTTGGTTTGACTTGTCAATCTGGACTTGAATACACCTTTGGTTTTGGATTGACTCTATTACCTCTCCTAGAAATTAACACACAAAACTGACAGCTGATTGACATGATGAGAAGCAGTTTTCCAAAATTCAAATTGAACTTAATCAATTTCTTACTAAAAGAATGCTCAAATCAAGGGGACACAGCTCACTCATTTTGGCTTCATGAGCTATGGCAGGTAGAGACAACTTTCTGAAAATACACAGCTAAAACTGTCCGTGCTTTGAATGCTAGACATGTTTTTCAGAATACACAGCTAAAGCGGGGACCGTTTTAGCTGTGTATTTTGAAAAAGTTGTGTGCTCTTCAAAGAGAAAGCTACTTTTGCTGTGTCTTTGGGTTCGAGGGGAAATGGGAGTCCTCTTCAGTCAGCAGGGACGACACCTGAGTCCTTTGCAGTCCTCTTGTCTGCCTCTGAGGGTGAAATGAGAGTGGTCCCTGTCATCATGAGCCATGTGTGAAAGAATTATTCACATTCCCTACGAGAATAGACGGGTGAAATAGCAAAAGGTGTGTCTTCCTTTGGAGCATGGACGGGTTCAAAACCCACCTCATACCACTAAGTATTTTGCTGAAAACGAGCAGTTGTGTGTGCGGCCTGTGTTTGGGTGATTTTTGTGTCATGTGTGTGTGTGTGTGTGTGGGTGTGTGTGTGTGTGTGTGTGTCTGTATTTCTGTCTCCATTCCTGAGCAGCAAATCTTTTTTCCTCTTTTAGCATGTTACTCACAACTGTGGATGAAGCCCAGCACTCCTGAAAACACAATCCATGTATGGTTGAAGGAAATTTTCTTGGTGATGAGTGAGAGGTTGGTGACTGAAACCAGCTCATTTCCCATTGACCACTGAGGTCACATCTCTCAGGTGAGAAGCAAAGTGAGAATTTGAACCAGGCACATTCTCCTTAGAGACAATGGGCCAAAGACAGGTCCGTTGGAATGGAATGTCTTTTCATGTTGACATGCAACCCGTCAAGCCCTCGTTAAGCCATTGAAGTGTCACATTGGGCCTGGGGGAGGCGGTGCACCCTGTGAAATTACACGTCCGAAGATTTGGATTTAATTTCCAGCCCTCTGCCAGTCAGTCTGCCAGGCACTTTCATGTGTCAAGTCTTAGGCGAGTCCCTTTCTGTCTCTGATTCCTGATTCCTTCACAGGGATTTATGTGGGCCTTAACGCCCACTGGGAAAAGACCCCTCTGCCAGCTCAGTGCCTGCTTTCTTGGTTTGACTTGTCAATCTGGACTTGAATACACCTTTGGTTTTGGATTGACTCTATTACCTCTCCTAGAAATTAACACACAAAACTGACAGCTGATTGACAAGATGAGAAGCAGTTTTCCAAAATTCAATTTGAACTTAATCCTTTCTTACTAAAAGAATGCTCAAATCAAGGGGACATAGCTCACTCGTTTTGACTTCATGAGCTATGGCAGGTAGAGACAACTTTTTGAAAATACACAGCTAAAACTGTCCGTGCTTTGAATGCTAGACTTGTTTTTCAGAATACACAGCTAAAACGGTCCCCGCTTTAAGTGCTAAAGCATTTAAAGCGGGGACCGTTTTAGCTGTGTATTTTGAAAAAGTTGTGTGCTCTTCAAAGAGAAAGCTACTTTTTTGTGTCTTTGGGTTCGAGGGGAAATGGGAGTCCTCTTCAGTCAGCAGGGACGACATTTGAGTCCTTTGCAGTCCTCTTGTCTGCCTCTGAGGGTGAAATGAGAGTGGTCCCTGTCATCATGAGCCATGTCTGAAAGAATTATTCACATTCCCTACGAGAATAGACGGGTGAAATAGCAAAAGGTGTGTCTTCCTTTGGAGCATGGACGGGTTCAAAGCCCACCTCATACCACTAAGTATTTTGCTGAACACGAGCAGTTGTGTGTGCGGCCTGTGTTTGGGTGATTTTTGTGTCATGTGTGTGTGTGTGTGTGTGGGTGTGTGTGTGGGTGTGTGTGTCTGTATTTCTGTCTCCATTCCTGACCAGCAAATATTTTTTCCTCTTTTAGCATGTTACTCACAACTGTGGATGAAGCCCAGCACTCCTGAAAACACAATCCATGTATGGTTGAAGGAAATTTTCTTGGTGATGAGTGAGAGGTTGGTGACTGAAACCAGCTCATTTCCCATTGACCACTGAGGTCACATCTCTCAGGTGAGAAGCAAAGTGAGAATTTGAACCAGGCACATTCTCCTTAGAGACAATGGGCCAAAGACAGGTCCGATGGAATCGAATGTCTTTTCATGTTGACATCCATCCCGTCAAGCCCTCGTTAAGCCATTGAAGTGTCACATTGGGCCTGGGGGAGGCGGTGCACCCTGTGAAATTACACGTCCGAAGATTTGGATTTGATTTCCAGCCCTCTGCCAGTCAGTCTGCCAGGCACTTTCATGTGTCAAGCCTTAGGCGAGTCCCTTTCTGTCTCTGATTCCTGATTCCTTCACAGGGATTTATGTGGGCCTTAACGCCCACTGGGAAAAGACCCCTCTGCCAGCTCAGTGCCTGCTTGCTTGGTTTGACTTGTCAATCTGGACTTGAATACACCTTTGGTTTTGGATTGACTCTATTACCTCTCCTAGAAATTAACACACAAAACTGACAGCTGATTGACAAGATGAGAAGCAGTTTTCCAAAATTCAATTTGAACTTAATCCTTTCTTACTAAAAGAATGCTCAAATCAAGGGGACACAGCTCACTCGTTTTGACTTCATGAGCTATGGCAGGTAGAGACAACTTTTTGAAAATACACAGCTAAAACTGTCCGTGCTTTGAATGCTAGACTTGTTTTTCAGAATACACAGCTAAAACGGTCCCCGCTTTAACTGCTAAAGCACTTAAAGCGGGGACCGTTTTAGCTGTGTATTTTGAAAAAGTTGTGTGCTCTTCAAAAAGAAAGCTAATTTTGCTGTGTCTTTGGGTTCGAGGGGAAATGGGAGTCCTCTTCAGTCAGCAGGGACGACACCTGAGTCCTATGCAGTCCTCTTGTCTGCCTCTGAGGGTGAAATGAGAGTGGTCCCTGTCATCATGAGCCATGTCTGAAAGAATTATTCACATTCCCTACGAGAATAGACGGGTGAAATAGCAAAAGTTGTGTCTTCCTTTGGAGCATGGACGGGTTCAAAGCCCACCTCATACCACTAAGTATTTTGCTGAACTCGAGCAGTTGTGTCTGCTTCCTGTGTTTGGGTGGTTTTTGTGTCGTGTGTGTGTGTGTGTGTTTGTGTGTCTGTGTGTGTCTGTGTGTGTGTGTCTGTATTTCTGTCTCCATTCCTGAGCAGCAAATCTTTTTTCCTCTTTTAGCATGTTACTCACAACTGTGGATGAAGCCCAGCACTCCTGAAAACACAATCCATGTATGGTTGAAGGAAATTTTCTTGGTGATGAGTGAGAGGTTGGTGACTGAAACCAGCTCATTTCCCATTGACCACTGAGGTCACATCTCTCAGGTGAGAAGCAAAGTGAGAATTTGAACCAGGCACATTCTCCTTAGAGACAATGGGCCAAAGACAGGTCCGATAGAATCGAATGTCTTTTCATGTTGACATCCATCCGGTCAAGCCCTCGTTAAGCCATTGAAGTGTCACATTGGGCCTGGGGGAGGCGGTGCACCCTGTGAAATTACACGTCCGAAGATTTGGATTTGATTTCCAGCCCTCTGCCAGTCAGTCTGCCAGGCACTTTCATGTGACAAGCCTTAGGCGAGTCCCTTTCTGTCTCTGATTCCCGATTCCTTCACAGGGATTTATGTGGGCCTTAACGCCCACTGGGAAAAGATCCCGCTGCCAGCTCAGTGCCTGGTTTCTAGGTTTGACTTGTCAATCTGGACTTGAATACACCTTTGGTTTTGGATTGACTCTATTACCTCTCCTAGAAATTAACACACAAAACTGACAGCTGATTGACAAGATGAGAAGCAGTTTTCCAAAATTCAAATTGAACTTAATCCTTTCTTACTAAAAGAGTGCTCAAATCAAGGGGACACAACTCACTCGTTTTGACTTCATGAGCTATGGCAGGTAGAGACAACTTTTTGAAAATACACAGCTAAAACTGTCCGTGCTTTGAATGCTAGACATGTTTTTCAGTATACAGAGCTAAAGCTGGGACCGTTTTAGCTGTGTATTTTGAAAAAGTTGTGTGCTCTTCAAAGAGAAAGCTACTTTTGCTGTGTCTTTGGGTTCGAGGGGAAATGTGAGTCCTCTTCAGTCAGCAGGGACGACACCTGAGTCCTTTGCAGTCCTCTTGTCTGCCTCTGAGGGTGAAATGTGAGTGGTACCTGTCATCATGAGCCATGTCTGAAAGAATTATTCACATTTCCTACGAGAATAGACGGGTGAAATAGCAAAAGGTGTGTCTTCCTTTGGAGCATGGACGGGTTCAAAGCCCACCTCATACCACTAAGTATTTTGCTGAACACGAGGAGTTGTGTGTGCGGCCTGTGTTTGGGTGATTTTTGTGTCATGTGCGTGTGTGTGTGTGTGTGTGTGTGTGTGTGTGTGTCTGTGTGTCTGTGTCTGTATTTCTGTCTCCATTCCTGAGCAGCAAATCTTTTTTCCTCTTTTAGCATGTTACTCACAACTGTGGATGAAGCCCAGCACTCCTGAAAACACAATCCATGTATGGTTGAAGGGAATTTTCTTGGTGATGAGTGAGAGGTTGGTGACTGAAACCAGCTCATTTCCCATTGACCACTGAGGTCACATCTCTCAGGTGAGAAGCAAAGTGAGAATTTGAACCAGGCACATTCTCCTTAGAGACAATGGGCCAAAGACAGGTCCGATGGAATCGAATGTCTTTTCATGTTGACATCCATCCCGTCAAGCCCTCGTTAAGCCATTGAAGTGTCACATTGGGCCTGGGGAAGCGGTTCACCCTGTGAAAGTACACGTCCGAAGATTTGGATTTGATTTCCAGCCCTCTGCCAGTCAGTCTGCCAGGCACTTTCATGTGACAAGCCTTAGGCGAGTCCCTTTCTGTCTCTGATTCCCGATTCCTTCACAGGGATTTATGTGGGCCTTAACGCCCACTTGGAAAAGATCCCTCTGCCAGCTCAGTGCCTGCTTTCTTGGTTTGACTTGTCAATCTGGACTTGAATACACCTTTGGTTTTGGATTGACTCTATTACCTCTCCTAGAAATTAACACACAAAACTGACAGCTGATTGACAAGATGAGAAGCAGTTTTCCAAAATTCAAATTGAACGTAATCCTTTCTTACTAAAAGAATGCTCAAATCAAGGGGACACAGCTCACTCGTTTTGACTTCATGAGCTATGGCAGGTAGAGACAACTTTCTGAAAATACACAGCTAAAACTGTCCGTGCTTTGAATGCTAGACATGTTTTTCAGAATACACAGCTAAAACGGTCCCCGCTTTTAGTGCTAAAGCACTTAAAGCGGGGACCGTTTTAGCTGTGTATTTTGAAAAAGTTGTGTGCTCTTCAAAGAGAAAGCTACTTTTGCTGTGTCTTTGGGTTCGAGGGGAAATGGGAGTCCTCTTCAGTCAGCAGGGACGACACCTGAGTCCTTTGCAGTCCTCTTGTCTGCCTCTGAGGGTGAAATGAGAGTGGTCCCTGTCATCATGAGCCATGTCTGAAAGAATTATTCACATTCCCTACGAGAATAGACGGGTGAAATAGCAAAAGGTGTGTCTTCCTTTGGAGCATGGACGGGTTCAAAGCCCACCTCATACCACTAAGTATTTTGCTGAACATGAGCAGTTGTGTGTGCGGCCTGTGTTTGGGTGGTTTTTGTGTCGTGTGTGTGTGTGTGTGTGTGTGTGTGTGTGTGTGTGTCTGTGTGTCTTTGTCTGTATTTCTGCCTCCATTCCTGAGCAGCAAATCTTTTTTCCTCTTTTAGCATGTTACTCACAACTGTGGATGAAGCCCAGCACTCCTGAAAACACAATCCATGTATGGTTGAAGGAAATTTTCTTGGTGATGAGTGAGAGGTTGGTGACTGAAACCAGCTCATTTCCCATTGACCACTGAGGTCGCATCTCAGGTGAGAAGCAAAGTGAGAATTTGAACCAGGCACATTCTCCTTAGAGACAATGGGCCAAAGACAAGTCCGATGGAATCGAATGTCTTTTCATGTTGACATCCATCCCGTCAAGCCCTCGTTAAGCCATTGAAGTGTCACATTGGGCCTGGGGGAGGCGGTGCACCCTGTGAAATTACACGTCCGAAGATTTGGATTTGATTTCCAGCCCTCTGCCAGTCAGTCTGCCAGGCACTTTCATGTGACAAGCCTTAGGCGAGTCCCTTTCTGTCTCTGATTCCCGATTCCTTCACAGGGATTTATGTGGGCCTTAACGCCCACTGGGAAAAGATCCCGCTGCCAGCTCAGTGCCTGGTTTCTAGGTTTGACTTGTCAATCTGGACTTGAATACACCTTTGGTTTTGGATTGACTCTATTACCTCTCCTAGAAATTAACACACAAAACTGACAGCTGATTGACAAGATGAGAAGCAGTTTTCCAAAATTCAAATTGAACTTAATCCTTTCTTACTAAAAGAGTGCTCAAATCAAGGGGACACAACTCACTCGTTTTGACTTCATGAGCTATGGCAGGTAGAGACAACTTTTTGAAAATACACAGCTAAAACTGTCCGTGCTTTGAATGCTAGACATGTTTTTCAGGATACAGAGCTAAAGCTGGGACCGTTTTAGCTGTGTATTTTGAAAAAGTTGTGTGCTCTTCAAAGAGAAAGCTACTTTTGCTGTGTCTTTGGGTTCGAGGGGAAATGGGAGTACTCTTCAGTCAGCAGGGACGACACCTGAGTCCTTTGCAGTCCTCTTGTCTGCCTCTGAGGGTGAAATGTGAGTGGTCCCTGTCATCATGAGCCATGTCTGAAAGAATTATTCACATTTCCTACGAGAATAGACGGGTGAAATAGCAAAAGGTGTGTCTTCCTTTGGAGCATGGACGGGTTCAAAGCCCACCTCATACCACTAAGTATTTTGCTGAACACGAGCAGTTGTGTGTGCGGCCTGTGTTTGGGTGATTTTTGTGTCATGTGCGTGTGTGTGTGTGTGTGTGTGTGTGTGTGTGTGTCTGTGTGTCTGTGTCTGTATTTCTGTCTCCATTCCTGAGCAGCAAATCTTTTTTCCTCTTTTAGCATGTTACTCACAACTGTGGATGAAGCCCAGCACTCCTGAAAACACAATCCATGTATGGTTGAAGGAAATTTTCTTGGTGATGAGTGAGAGGATGGTGACTGAAACCAGCCCATTTCCCATTGACCACTGAGGTCACATCTCTCAGTTGAGAAGCAAAGTGAGAATTTGAACCAGGCACATTCTCCTTAGAGACAATGGGCCAAAGACAGGTCCGATGGAATCGAATGCCTTTTCATGTTGACATCCATCCCGTCAAGCCCTCATTAAGCCATTGAAGTGTCACATTGGGCCTGGGGAAGCGGTTCACCCTGTGAAAGTACACGTCCGAAGATTTGGATTTGATTTCCAGCCCTCTGCCAGTCAGTCTGCCAGGCACTTTCATGTGACAAGCCTTAGGCGAGTCCCTTTCTGTCTCTGATTCCCGATTCCTTCACAGGGATTTATGTGGGCCTTAACGCCCACTTGGAAAAGATCCCTCTGCCAGCTCAGTGCCTGCTTTCTTGGTTTGACTTGTCAATCTGGACTTGAATACACCTTTGATTTTGGATTGACTCTATTACCTCTCCTAGAAATTAACACACAAAACTGACAGCTGATTGACAAGATGAGAAGCAGTTTTCCAAAATTCAAATTGAACTTAATCCTTTCTTACTAAAAGAATGCTCAAATCAAGGGGACACAGCTCACTCGTTTTGACTTCATGAGCTATGGCAGGTAGAGACAACTTTCTGAAAATACACAGCTAAAACTGTCCGTGCTTTGAATGCTAGACATGTTTTTCAGAATACACAGCTAAAACGGTCCCCGCTTTTAGTGCTAAAGCACTTAAAGCGGGGACCGTTTTAGCTGTGTATTTTGAAAAAGTTGTGTGCTCTTCAAAGAGAAAGCTACTTTTGCTGTGTCTTTGGGTTCGAGGGGAAATGGGAGTCCTCTTCAGTCAGCAGGGACGACACCTGAGTCCTTTGCAGTCCTCTTGTCTGCCTCTGAGGGTGAAATGAGAGTGGTCCCTGTCATCATGAGCCATGTCTGAAAGAATTATTCACATTCCCTACGAGAATAAACGGGTGAAATAGCAAAAGGTGTGTCTTCCTTTGGAGCATGGACGGGTTCAAAGCCCACCTCATACCACTAAGTATTTTGCTGAACACGAGGAGTTGTGTGTGCGGCCTGTGTTTGGGTGATTTTTGTGTCATGTGCGTGTGTGTGTGTGTGTGTGTGTGTGTGTGTGTGTCTGTGTTTCTGTGTCTGTATTTCTGTCTCCATTCCTGAGCAGCAAATCTTTTTTCCTCTTTTAGCATGTTACTCACAACTGTGGATGAAGCCCAGCACTCCTGAAAACACAATCCATGTATGGTTGAAGGGAATTTTCTTGGTGATGAGTGAGAGGTTGGTGACTGAAACCAGCTCATTTCCCATTGACCACTGAGGTCACATCTCTCAGGTGAGAAGCAAAGTGAGAATTTGAACCAGGCACATTCTCCTTAGAGACAATGGGCCAAAGACAGGTCCGATGGAATCGAATGTCTTTTCATGTTGACATCCATCCCGTCAAGCCCTCGTTAAGCCATTGAAGTGTCACATTGGGCCTGGGGAAGCGGTTCACCCTGTGAAAGTACACGTCCGAAGATTTGGATTTGATTTCCAGCCCTCTGCCAGTCAGTCTGCCAGGCACTTTCATGTGACAAGCCTTAGGCGAGTCCCTTTCTGTCTCTGATTCCCGATTCCTTCACAGGGATTTATGTGGGCCTTAACGCCCACTTGGAAAAGATCCCTCTGCCAGCTCAGTGCCTGCTTTCTTGGTTTGACTTGTCAATCTGGACTTGAATACACCTTTGGTTTTGGATTGACTCTATTACCTCTCCTAGAAATTAACACACAAAACTGACAGCTGATTGACAAGATGAGAAGCAGTTTTCCAAAATTCAAATTGAACGTAATCCTTTCTTACTAAAAGAATGCTCAAATCAAGGGGACACAGCTCACTCGTTTTGACTTCATGAGCTATGGCAGGTAGAGACAACTTTCTGAAAATACACAGCTAAAACTGTCCGTGCTTTGAATGCTAGACATGTTTTTCAGAATACACAGCTAAAACGGTCCCCGCTTTTAGTGCTAAAGCACTTAAAGCGGGGACCGTTTTAGCTGTGTATTTTGAAAAAGTTGTGTGCTCTTCAAAGAGAAAGCTACTTTTGCTGTGTCTTTGGGTTCGAGGGGAAATGGGAGTCCTCTTCAGTCAGCAGGGACGACACCTGAGTCCTTTGCAGTCCTCTTGTCTGCCTCTGAGGGTGAAATGAGAGTGGTCCCTGTCATCATGAGCCATGTCTGAAAGAATTATTCACATTCCCTACGAGAATAGACGGGTGAAATAGCAAAAGGTGTGTCTTCCTTTGGAGCATGGACGGGTTCAAAGCCCACCTCATACCACTAAGTATTTTGCTGAACATGAGCAGTTGTGTGTGCGGCCTGTGTTTGGGTGGTTTTTGTGTCGTGTGTGTGTGTGTGTGTGTGTGTGTGTGTGTGTGTGTCTGTGTGTCTTTGTCTGTATTTCTGCCTCCATTCCTGAGCAGCAAATCTTTTTTCCTCTTTTAGCATGTTACTCACAACTGTGGATGAAGCCCAGCACTCCTGAAAACACAATCCATGTATGGTTGAAGGAAATTTTCTTGGTGATGAGTGAGAGGTTGGTGACTGAAACCAGCTCATTTCCCATTGACCACTGAGGTCGCATCTCAGGTGAGAAGCAAAGTGAGAATTTGAACCAGGCACATTCTCCTTAGAGACAATGGGCCAAAGACAAGTCCGATGGAATCGAATGTCTTTTCATGTTGACATCCATCCCGTCAAGCCCTCGTTAAGCCATTGAAGTGTCACATTGGGCCTGGGGGAGGCGGTGCACCCTGTGAAATTACACGTCCGAAGATTTGGATTTGATTTCCAGCCCTCTGCCAGTCAGTCTGCCAGGCACTTTCATGTGACAAGCCTTAGGCGAGTCCCTTTCTGTCTCTGATTCCCGATTCCTTCACAGGGATTTATGTGGGCCTTAACGCCCACTGGGAAAAGATCCCGCTGCCAGCTCAGTGCCTGGTTTCTAGGTTTGACTTGTCAATCTGGACTTGAATACACCTTTGGTTTTGGATTGACTCTATTACCTCTCCTAGAAATTAACACACAAAACTGACAGCTGATTGACAAGATGAGAAGCAGTTTTCCAAAATTCAAATTGAACTTAATCCTTTCTTACTAAAAGAGTGCTCAAATCAAGGGGACACAACTCACTCGTTTTGACTTCATGAGCTATGGCAGGTAGAGACAACTTTTTGAAAATACACAGCTAAAACTGTCCGTGCTTTGAATGCTAGACATGTTTTTCAGGATACAGAGCTAAAGCTGGGACCGTTTTAGCTGTGTATTTTGAAAAAGTTGTGTGCTCTTCAAAGAGAAAGCTACTTTTGCTGTGTCTTTGGGTTCGAGGGGAAATGGGAGTACTCTTCAGTCAGCAGGGACGACACCTGAGTCCTTTGCAGTCCTCTTGTCTGCCTCTGAGGGTGAAATGTGAGTGGTCCCTGTCATCATGAGCCATGTCTGAAAGAATTATTCACATTTCCTACGAGAATAGACGGGTGAAATAGCAAAAGGTGTGTCTTCCTTTGGAGCATGGACGGGTTCAAAGCCCACCTCATACCACTAAGTATTTTGCTGAACACGAGCAGTTGTGTGAGCGGCCTGTGTTTGGGTGATTTTTGTGTCATGTGCGTGTGTATGTGTGTGTGTGTGTGTGTGTGTGTGTCTGTGTGTCTGTGTCTGTATTTCTGTCTCCATTCCTGAGCAGCAAATCTTTTTTCCTCTTTTAGCATGTTACTCACAACTGTGGATGAAGCCCAGCACTCCTGAAAACACAATCCATGTATGGTTGAAGGAAATTTTCTTGGTGATGAGTGAGAGGATGGTGACTGAAACCAGCCCATTTCCCATTGACCACTGAGGTCACATCTCTCAGTTGAGAAGCAAAGTGAGAATTTGAACCAGGCACATTCTCCTAAGAGACAATGGGCCAAAGACAGGTCCGATGGAATCGAATGCCTTTTCATGTTGACATCCATCCCGTCAAGCCCTCATTAAGCCATTGAAGTGTCACATTGGGCCTGGGGAAGCGGTTCACCCTGTGAAAGTACACGTCCGAAGATTTGGATTTGATTTCCAGCCCTCTGCCAGTCAGTCTGCCAGGCACTTTCATGTGACAAGCCTTAGGCGAGTCCCTTTCTGTCTCTGATTCCCGATTCCTTCACAGGGATTTATGTGGGCCTTAACGCCCACTTGGAAAAGATCCCTCTGCCAGCTCAGTGCCTGCTTTCTTGGTTTGACTTGTCAATCTGGACTTGAATACACCTTTGATTTTGGATTGACTCTATTACCTCTCCTAGAAATTAACACACAAAACTGACAGCTGATTGACAAGATGAGAAGCAGTTTTCCAAAATTCAAATTGAACTTAATCCTTTCTTACTAAAAGAATGCTCAAATCAAGGGGACACAGCTCACTCGTTTTGACTTCATGAGCTATGGCAGGTAGAGACAACTTTCTGAAAATACACAGCTAAAACTGTCCGTGCTTTGAATGCTAGACATGTTTTTCAGAATACACAGCTAAAACGGTCCCCGCTTTTAGTGCTAAAGCACTTAAAGCGGGGACCGTTTTAGCTGTGTATTTTGAAAAAGTTGTGTGCTCTTCAAAGAGAAAGCTACTTTTGCTGTGTCTTTGGGTTCGAGGGGAAATGGGAGTCCTCTTCAGTCAGCAGGGACGACACCTGAGTCCTTTGCAGTCCTCTTGTCTGCCTCTGAGGGTGAAATGAGAGTGGTCCCTGTCATCATGAGCCATGTCTGAAAGAATTATTCACATTCCCTACGAGAATAAACGGGTGAAATAGCAAAAGGTGTGTCTTCCTTTGGAGCATGGACGGGTTCAAAGCCCACCTCATACCACTAAGTATTTTGCTGAACACGAGCAGTTGTGTGTGCGGCCTGTGTTTGGGTGATTTTTGTGTCATGTGCGTGTGTGTGTGTGTGTGTCTGTGTGTCTGTGTGTCTGTGTGTCTGTGTCTGTATTTCTGTCTCCATTCCTGAGCAGCAAATCTTTTTTCCTCTTTTAGCATGTTACTCACAACTGTGGATGAAGCCCAGCACTCCTGAAAACACAATCCATGTATGGTTGAAGGAAATTTTCTTGGTGATGAGTGAGAGGATGGTGACTGAAACCAGCTCATTTCCCATTGACCACTGAGGTCACATCTCTCAGGTGAGAAGCAAAGTGAGAATTTGAACCAGGCACATTCTCCTTAGAGACAATGGGCCAAAGACAGGTCCGATGGAATCGAATGTCTTTTCATGTTGACATCCATCCCGTCAAGCCCTCGTTAAGCCATTGAAGTGTCACATTGGGCCTGGGGAAGCGGTTCACCCTGTGAAAGTACACGTCCGAAGATTTGGATTTGATTTCCAGCCCTCTGCCAGTCAGTCTGCCACGCACTTTCATGTGACAAGCCTTAGGCGAGTCCCTTTCTGTCTCTGATTCCCGATTCCTTCACAGGGATTTATGTGGGCCTTAACGCCCACTTGGAAAAGATCCCTCTGCCAGCTCAGTGCCTGCTTTCTTGGTTTGACTTGTCAATCTGGACTTGAATACACCTTTGGTTTTGGATTGACTCTATTACCTCTCCTAGAAATTAACACACAAAACTGACAGCTGATTGACAAGATGAGAAGCAGTTTTCCAAAATTCAAATTGAACGTAATCCTTTCTTACTAAAAGAATGCTCAAATCAAGGGGACACAGCTCACTCGTTTTGACTTCATGAGCTATGGCAGGTAGAGACAACTTTCTGAAAATACACAGCTAAAACTGTCCGTGCTTTGAATGCTAGACATGTTTTTCAGAATACACAGCTAAAACGGTCCCCGCTTTTAGTGCTAAAGCACTTAAAGCGGGGACCGTTTTAGCTGTGTATTTTGAAAAAGTTGTGTGCTCTTCAAAGAGAAAGCTACTTTTGCTGTGTCTTTGGGTTCGAGGGGAAATGGGAGTCCTCTTCAGTCAGCAGGGACGACACCTGAGTCCTTTGCAGTCCTCTTGTCTGCCTCTGAGGGTGAAATGAGAGTGGTCCCTGTCATCATGAGCCATGTCTGAAAGAATTATTCACATTCCCTACGAGAATAGACGGGTGAAATAGCAAATGGTGTGTCTTCCTTTGGAGCATGGACGGGTTCAAAGCCCACCTCATACCACTAAGTATTTTGCTGAACATGAGCAGTTGTGTGTGCGGCCTGTGTTTGGGTGGTTTTTGTGTCGTGTGTGTGTGTGTGTGTGTGTGTGTGTGTGTGTCTGTGTGTCTTTGTCTGTATTTTTGCCTCCATTCCTGAGCAGCAAATCTTTTTTCCTCTTTTAGCATGTTACTCACAAATGTGGATGAAGCCCAGCACTCCTGAAAACACAATCCATGTATGGTTGAAGGAAATTTTCTTGGTGATGAGTGAGAGGTTGGTGACTGAAACCAGCTCATTTCCCATTGACCACTGAGGTCGCATCTCTCAGGTGAGAAGCAAAGTGAGAATTTGAACCAGGCACATTCTCCTTAGAGACAATGGGCCAAAGACAAGTCCGATGGAATCGAATGTCTTTTCATGTTGACATCCATCCCGTCAAGCCCTCGTTAAGCCATTGAAGTGTCACATTGGGCCTGGGGGAGGCGGTGCACCCTGTGAAATTACACGTCCGAAGATTTGGATTTGATTTCCAGCCCTCTGCCAGTCAGTCTGCCAGGCACTTTCATGTGACAAGCCTTAGGCGAGTCCCTTTCTGTCTCTGATTCCCGATTCCTTCACAGGGATTTATGTGGGCCTTAACGCCCACTGGGAAAAGATCCCTCTGCCAGCTCAGTGCCTGCTTTCTTGGTTTGACTTGTCAATCTGGACTTGAATACATCTTTGGTTTTGGATTGACTCTATTACCTCTCCTAGAAATTAATACACAAAACTGACAGCTGATTGACAAGATGAGAAGCAGTTTTCCAAAATTCAAATTGAACGTAATCCTTTCTTACTAAAAGAATGCTCAAATCAAGGGGACACAGCTCACTCGTTTTGACTTCATGAGCTATGGCAGGTAGAGACAACTTTCTGAAAATACACAGCTAAAACTGTCCGTGCTTTGAATGCTAGACATGTTTTTCAGAATACACAGCTAAAACGGTCCCCGCTTTTAGTGCTAAAGCACTTAAAGCGGGGACCGTTTTAGCTGTGTATTTTGAAAAAGTTGTGTGCTCTTCAAAGAGAAAGCTAATTTTGCTGTGTCTTTGGGTTCGAGGGGAAATGGGAGTCCTCTTAAGTCAGCAGGGACGACACCTGAGTCCTTTGCAGTCCTCTTGTCTGCCTCTGAGGGTGAAATGAGAGTGGTCCCTGTCATCATGAGCCATGTCTGAAAGAATTATTCACATTCCGTACGAGAATAGACGGGTGAAATAGCAAAAGGTGTGTCTTCCTTTGGAGCATGGACGGGTTCAAAGCCCACCTCATACCACTAAGTATTTTGCTGAACACGAGCAGTTGTGTGTGCGGCCTGTGTTTGGGTGATTTTTGTGTCATGTGTGTGTGTGTGTGTGTCTCTGTGTGTGTGTGTCTGTATTTCTGTCTCCATTCCTGAGCAGCAAATCTTTTTTCCTCTTTTAGCATGTTACTCACAACTGTGGATGAAGCCCAGCACTCCTGAAAACACAATCCATGTATGGTTGAAGGAAATTTTCTTGGTGATGAGTGAGAGGTTGGTGACTGAAACCAGCTCATTTCCCATTGACCCGTGAGGTCACATCTCTCAGGTGAGAAGCAAAGTGAGAATTTGAACCAGGCACATTCTCCTTAGAGACAATGGGCCAAAGACAAGTTTGATGGAATCGAATGTCTTTTCATGTTGACATCCATCCCGTCAAGCCCTCGTTAAGCCATTGAAGTGTCACATTGGGCCTGGGGGAGGCGGTGCACCCTGTGAAATTACACGTCCGAAGATTTGGATTTGATTTCCAGCCCTCTGCCAGTCAGTCTGCCAGGCACTTTCATGTGACAAGCCTTAGGCGAGTCCCTTTCTGTCTCTGATTCCCGATTCCTTCACAGGGATTTATGTGGGCCTTAACGCCCACTGGGAAAAGATCCCTCTGCCAGCTCAGTGCCTGCTTTCTTGGTTTGACTTGTCAATCTGGACTTGAATACACCTTTGGTTTTGGATTGACTCTATTACCTCTCCTAGAAATTAATACACAAAACTGACAGCTGATTGACAAGATGAGAAGCAGTTTTCCAAAATTCAAATTGAACTTAATCCTTTCTTACTAAAAGAATGCTCAAATCAAGGGGACACAGCTCACTCGTTTTGACTTCACGAGCTATGGCAGGTAGAGACAACTTTTTGAAAATACACAGCTAAAAGTGTCCGTGCTTTGAATGCTAGACATGTTTTTCAGAATACACAGCTAAAACGGTCCCCGCTTTATGTGCTAAAGCACTTAAAGCGGGGACCGTTTTAGCTGTGTATTTTGAAAAAGTTGTGTGCTCTTCAAAGAGAAAGCTACTTTTTCTGTGTCTTTGGGTCCGAGGGGAAATGGGAGTCCTCTTCAGTCAGCAGGGACGACACCTGAGTCCTTTGCAGTCCTCTTGTCTGCCTCTGAGGGTGAAATGAGAGTGGTCCCTGTCATCATGAGCCATGTCTGAAAGAATTATTCACATTCCCTTCGAGAATAGACGGGTGAAATAGCAAAAGGTGTGTCTTCCTTTGGAGCATGGACGGGTTCAAGCCCACCTCATACCACTAAGTATTTTGCTGAACACGAGCTGTTGTGTGTGCGGCCTGTGTTTGGGTGATTTTTGTGTCCTGTGTGTTTGTGTGTGTGTGTGTGTCTGTGTGTGTGTGTGTCTGTGTGTGTGTGTGTCTGTATTTCTGTCTCCATTCCTGAGCAGCAAATCTTTTTTCCTCTTTTAGCATGTTACTCACAACTGTGGATGAAGCCCAGCACTCCTGAAAACACAATCCATGTATGGTTGAAGGAAATTTTCTTGGTGATGAGTGAGAGGTTGGTGACTGAAACCAGCTCATTTCCCATTGACCACTGAGGTCACATCTCTCAGGTGAGAAGCAAAGTGAGAATTTGAACCAGGCACATTCTCCTTAGAGACAATGGGCCAAAGACAGGTCCGATGGAATCGAATGTCTTTTCATGTTGACCTCCATCCCGTCAAGCCCTCGTTAAGCCATTGAAGTGTCACATTGGGCCTGGGGGAGGCGGTGCACCCTGTGAAATTACACGTCCGAAGATTTGGATTTGATTTCCAGCCCTCTGCCAGTCAGTCTGCCAGGCACTTTCATGTGACAAGACTTAGGCGAGTCCCTTTCTGTCTCTGATTCCCGATTCCTTCACAGGGATTTATGTGGGCCTTAACGCCCACTGGGAAAAGATCCCTCTGCCAGCTCAGTGCCTGCTTTCTTGGTTTGACTTGTCAATCTGGACTTGAATACACCTTTGGTTTTGGATTGACTCTATTACCTCTCCTAGAAATTAACACACAAAACTGACAGCTGATTGACAAGATGAGAAGCAGTTTTCCAAAATTCAAATTGAACTTAATCCTTTCTTACTAAAAGAATGCTCAAATCAAGGGGACACAGCTCACTCGTTTTGACTTCATGAGCTATGGCAGGTAGAGGCAACTTTTTGAAAATACACAGCTAAAACTGTCCGTGCTTTGAATGTTAGACATGTTTTTCAGAATACACAGCTAAAGCGGGGACCGTTTTAGCTGTGTATTTTGAAAAAGTTGTGTGCTCTTCAAAGAGAAAGCTACTTTTGCTGTGTCTTTGGGTTCGAGGGGAAATGGGAGTCCTCTTCAGTCAGCAGGGACGACACCTGAGTCCTTTGCAGTCCTCTTGTCTGCCTCTGAGGGTGAAATGAGAGTGGTCCCTGTCATCATGAGCCATGTCTGAAAGAATTATTCACATTCCCTACGAGAATAGACGGGTGAAATAGCAAAAGTTGTGTCTTCCTTTGGAGCATGGACGGGTTCAAAGCCCACCTCATACCACTAAGTATTTTGCTGAACACGAGCAGTTGTGTGTGCGGCCTGTGTTTGGGTGATTTTTGTGTCCTGTGTGTTTGTGTGTGTGTGTGTGTGTGTCTGTGTGTGTGTGTGTCTGTATTTCTGTCTCCATTCCTGAGCAGCAAATCTTTGTTCTTCTTTTAGCATGTTACTCACAACTGTGGATGAAGCCCAGCACTCCTGAAAACACAATCCATGTATGGTTGAAGGAAATTTTCTTGGTGATGAGTGAGAGGTTGGTGACTTAAACCAGCTCATTTCCCATTGACCACTGAGGTCACATCTCTCAGGTGAGAAGCAAAGTGAGAATTTGAACCAGGCACATTCTCGTTAGAGACAGTGGGCCAAAGACAGGTCCGATGGAATCGAATGTCTTTTCATGTTGACATCCATCCCGTCAAGCCCTCGTTAAGCCATTGAAGTGTCACATTGGGCCTGGGGGAGGCGGTGCACCCTGTGAAATTACATGTCCGAAGATTTGGATTTGATTGCCAGCCCTCTGCCAGTCATTCTGCCAGGCACTTTCATGTGACAAGCCTTAGGCGAGTCCCTTTCTGTCTCTGATTCCCGATTCCTTCACAGGGATTTATGTGGGCCTTAACGCCCACTGGGAAAAGATCCCTCTGCCAGCTCAGTGCCTGCTTTCTTGGTTTGACTTGTCAATCTGGACTTGAATACACCTTTGGTTTTGGATTGACTCTATTACCTCTCCTAGAAATTAACACACAAAACTGACAGCTGATTGACAAGATGAGAAGCAGTTTTCCAAAATTCAAATTGAACTTAATCCTTTCTTACTAAAAGAATGCTCAAATCAAGGGGACACAGCTCATTCGTTTTGACTTCATGAGCAATGGCACTTAGAGACATCTTTCTGAAAATACACAGCTAAAACTGTCCGTGCTTTGAATGCTAGACATGTTTTTCAGAATACACAGCTAAAGCGGGGACCGTTTTAGCTGTGTATTTTGAAAAAGTTGTGTGCTCTTCAAAGAGAAAGCTACTTTTGCTGTGTCTTTGGGTTCGAGGGGAAATGGGAGTCCTCTTCAGTCAGCAGGGACGACACCTGAGTCCTTTGCAGTCCTCTTGTCTGCCTCTGAGGGTGAAATGAGAGTGGTCCCTGTCATCATGAGCCATGTCTTAAAGAATTATTCACATTCCCTACGAGAATAGACGGGTGAAATAGCAAAAGGTGTGTCTTCCTTTGGAGCATGGACGGGTTCAAAGCCGACCTCATACCACTAAGTATTTTGCTGAACACGAGCAGTTGTGTGTGCGGCCTGTGTTTGGGTGATTTTTGTGTCATGTGTGTGTTTGTGAGTGTGTGTGTGTGTGTGTGTGTGTGTCTGTGTGTGTGTGTCTGTATTTCTGTCTCCATTCCTGAGCAGCAAATCTTTTTTCCTCTTTTAGCATGTTACTCACAACTGTGGATGAAGCCCAGCACTCCTGAAAACACAATCCATGTATGGTTGAAGGAAATTTTCTTGATGATGAGTGAGAGGTTGGTGACTGAAACCAGCTCAATTCCCATTGACCACTGAGGTCACATCTCTCAGGTGAGAAGTAAAGTGAGAATTTGAATCAGGCACATTCTCCTTAGAGACAATGGGCCAAAGACAGGTCCGATGGAATCGAATGTCTTTTCATGTTGACATCCATCCCGTCAAGCACTCGTTAAGCCATTGAAGTGTCACATTGGGCCTGGGGGAGGCGGTGCACCCTGTGAAATTACACGTCCGAAGATTTGGATTTGATTTCCAGCCCTCTGCCAGTCAGTATGCCAGGCACTTTCATGTGACAAGCCTTAGGCGAGTCCCTTTCTGTCTCTGATTCCCGATTCCTTCACAGGGATTTATGTGGGCCTTAACGCCCACTGGGAAAAGATCCCTCTGCCAGCTCAGTGCCTGCTTTCTTGGTTTGACTTGTCAATCTGGACTTGAATACACCTTTGGTTTTGGATTGACTCTATTACCTCTCCTTGAAATTAACACACAAAACTGACAGCTGATTGACAAGATGAGAAGCAGTTTTCCAAAATTCAAATTGAACTTAACCCTTTCTTCCTAAAAGAATGCTCAAATCAAGGGGACACAGCTCACTCGTTTTGACTTCATGAGCTATGGCAGGTAGAGGCAACTTTTTGAAAATACACAGCTAAAACTGTCCGTGTTTTTAATGCTAGACATGTTTTTCAGTTTTAAGTGCTTTAGCACTTAAAGCGGGACCGTTTTAGCTGTGTATTTTGAAAAAGTTGTGTGCTCTTCAAAGAGAAAGCTACTTTTGCTGTGTCTTTGGGTTCGAGGGGAAATGGGAGTCCTCTTCAGTCAGCAGGGACGACACCTGAGTCCTTTGCAGTCCTCTTGTCTGCCTCTGAGGGTGAAATAAGAGTGGTCCCTGTCATCATGAGCCATGTCTGAAAGAATTATTCACATTCCGTACGAGAATAGACGGGTGAAATAGCAAAAGGTGTGTCTTCCTTTGGAGCATGGACGGGTTCAAAGCCCACCTCATACCACTAAGTATTTTGCTGAACACGAGCAGTTGTGTGTGCGGCCTGTGTTTGGGGGATTTTTGTGTCATGTGTGTGTGTGTGTGTGTGTGTCTGTGTGTGTGTGTCTGTATTTCTGTCTCCATTCCTGAGCAGCAAATCTTTTTTCCTCTTTTAGCATGTTACTCACAACTGTGGATGAAGCCCAGCACTCCTGAAAACACAATCCATGTATGGTTGAAGGAAATTTTCTTGGTGATGAGTGAGAGTTTGGTGATTGAAACCAGCTCATTTCCCATTGACCACTGAGGTCACATCTCTCAGGTGAGAAGCAAAGTGAGAATTTGAACCAGGCACATTCTCCTTAGAGACAATGGGCCAAAGACAGGTCCGATGGAATCGAATGTCTTTTCACGTTGACATCCATCCCGTCGAGCCCTCGTTAAGCCATTGAAGTGTCACATTGGGCCTGGGGGAGGCGGTGCACCCTGTGAAATTACACGTCCGAAGATTTGGATTTGATTTCCAGCCCTCTGCCAGTCAGTCTGCCAGGCACTTTCATGTGACAAGCCTTAGGCGAGTCCCTTTCTGTCTCTGATTCCCGATTCCTTCACAGGGATTTATGTGGGCCTTAACGCCCACTGGGAAAAGATCCCTCTGCCAGCTCAGTGCCTGCTTTATTGGTTTGACTTGTCAATCTGGACTTGAATACACCTTTGGTTTTGGATTGACTCTATTACCTCTTCTAGAAATTAACAAACAAAACTGACAGCTGATGGACAAGATGAGAAGCAGTTTTCCAAAATTCAAATTGAACTTAATCCTTTCTTACTAAAAGAATGCTCAAATCAAGGGGACACAGCTCACTCGTTTTGACTTCATGAGCTATGGCAGGTAGAGACAACTTTTTGAAAATACACAGCTAAAACTGTCCGTGCTTTGAATGCTAGACATGTTTTTCAGTTTTAAGTGCTTTAGCACTTAAAGCGGGACCGTTTTACCTGTGTATTTTGAAAAAGTTGTGTGCTCTTCAAAGAGAAAGCTACTTTTGCTGTGTCTTTGGGTTCGAGGGGAAATGGGAGTCCTCTTCGGTCAGCAGGGACGACACCTGAGTCCTTTGCAGTCCACTTGTCTGTCTCTGAGGGTGAAATGAGGGTGGTCCCTGTCATCATGAGCCATGTCTGAAAGAATTATTCACATTCCCTACGAGAATAGACGGGTGAAATAGCAAAAGCTATGTCTTCCTTTGGAGCATGGACGGGTTCAAAGCCGACCTCATACCACTAAGTATTTTGCTGAACACGAGCAGTTGTGTGTGCGGCCTGTGTTTGGGTGATTTTTGTGTCATGTGTGTGTGTGTGTGTGTTTGTGTGTGTGTGTGTCTGTGTGTGTGTGTCTGTATTTCTGTCTGCATTCCTGAGCAGCGAATCTTTTTTCCTCTTTTAGCATGTTACTCACAACTGTGGATGAAGCCCAGCACTCCTGAAAACACAATCCATGTATGGTTGAAGGAAATTTTCTTGGTGATGAGTGAGATGTTGGTGACTGAAACCAGCTCATTTCCCATTGACCACTGAGGTCACATCTCTCAGGTGAGAAGCAAAGTGAGAATTTGAACCAGGCACATTCTCCTTAGAGACAATGGGCCAAAGACAGGTCCGATGGAATCGAATGCCTTTTCATGTTGACATCCATCCCGTCAAGCCCTCGTTAAGCCATTGAAGTGTCACATTGGGCCTGGGGGAGGCGGTGCACCCTGTGAAATTACACGTCCGAAGATTTGGATTTGATTTCCAGCCCTCTGCCAGTCAGTCTGCCAGGCACTTTCATGTGACAAGCCTTAGGCGAGTCCCTTTCTGTCTCTGATTCCCGATTCCTTCACAGGGATTTATGTGGGCCTTAAAGCCCACTGGGAAAAGATCCCTCTGCCAGCTCAGTGCCTGCTTTCTTGGTTTGACTTGTCAATCTGGACTGGAATACACCTTTAGTTTTGGATTGACTCTATTACCTCTCCTAGAAATTAACACACAAAACTGACAGCTGATTGACAAGATGAGAAGCAGTTTTCCAAAATTCAAATTGAACTTAATCCTTTCTTACTAAAAGAATGCTCAAATCAAGGGGACACAGCTCACTCGTTTTGACTTCATGAGCTATGGCAGGTAGAGACAACTTTTTGAAAATGCACAGCTAAAACTGTCCGTGCTTTGAATGCTAGACATGTTTTTCAGAATACACAGCTAAAACTGTCCCCGCTTTAAGTGCTTAAGCACTTAAAGCGGGGACAGTTTTAGCTGTGTATTTTGAAAAAGTTGTGTGCTCTTCAAAGAGAAAGCTACTTTTGCTGTGTCTTTGGGTTCGAGGAGAAATGGGAGTCCTCTTCAGTCAGCAGGGACGACACCTGAGTCCTTTGCTGTACTCTTGTCTGCCTCTGAGGGTGAAATGAGAGTGGTCCCTGTCATCATGAGCCATGTCTGAAAGAATGATTCACATTCCCTACGAGAATAGACGGGTGAAATAGCTAAAGGTGTGTCTTCCTTTGGAGCATGGAAGGGTTCAAAGCCCACCTCATACCACTAAGTATTTTGATGAACACGAGCATTTGTGTGTGCGGCCTGTGTTTGGGTGATTTTTGTGTCGTGTGTGTGTGTGTGTGTGTGTGTGTGTCTGTGTGTCTGTGTGTGTGTGTCTGTATTTCTGTCTCCATTCCTGAGCAGCAAATCTTTTTTCCTCTTTTAGCATGTTACTCACAACTGTGGATGAAGCCCAGCACTCCTGAAAACACAATCCATGTATGGTTGAAGGAAATGTTCTTGGTGATGAGTGAGAGGTTGGTGACTGAAACCAGCTCATTTCCCATTGACCACTGAGGTCACATCTCTCAGGTGAGAAGCAAAGTGAGAATTTGAACCAGGCACATTCTCCTTAGAGACAATGGGCCAAAGACTGGTCCGATGGAATCGAATGTCTTTTCATGTTGACATCCATCCTGTCAAGCCCTCGTTAAGCCATTGAAGTGTCACATTGGGCCTGGGTAAGCGGTTCACCCTGTGAAATTACACGTCCGAAGATTTGGATTTGATTTCCAGCCCTCTGCCAGTCAGTCTGCCAGGCACCTTCATGTGACAAGCCTTAGGCGAGTCCCTTTCTGTCTCTGATTCCCGATTCCTTCCCAGGGATTTATGTGGGCCTTAACGCCCACTGGGAAAAGATCCCTCTGCCAGCTCAGTGCCTGCTTTCTTGGTTTGACTTGCCAATCTGGACTTGAATACACCTTTGGTTTTGGATTGACTCTATTACCTCTCCTAGAAATTAACACACAAAACTGACAGCTGATTGACAAGATGAGAAGCAGTTTTCCAAAATTCAAATTGAACTTAATCCTTTCTTACTAAAAGAATGCTCAAATCAAGGGGACACAGCTCACTCGTTTTGACTTCATGAGCTATGGAAGGTAGAGACAACTTTCTGAAAATACACAGCTAAAACAGTCCGTGCTTTGAATGCTAGATATGTTTTTCAGAATACACAGCTAAAGTGGGGACCGTTTTAGCTGTGTATTTTGAAAAAGTTGTGTGCTCTTCAAAGAGAAAGCTACTTTTGCTGTGTCTTTGGGTTCGACGGGAAATGGGAGTCCTCTTCAGTCAGCAGGGACGACACCTGAGTCCTTTGCAGTCCTCTTGTCTGCCTCTGAGGGTGAAATGAGAGTGGTCCCTGTAATCATGAGCCATGTCTGAAAGAATTATTCACATTCCCAACGAGAATAGACGGGTGAAATAGCAAAAGGTGTGTCTTCCTTTGGAGCATGGACGGGTTCAAAGCCCACCTCATACCACTAAGTATTTTGCTGAACACGAGCAGTTGTGTGTGCGGCCTGTGTTTGGGTGATTTTTGTGTCATGTGTGTGTGTGTGTGTGTGTGTGTGTGTGTGTGTGTCTGCGTGTGTGTGTCTGTATTTCTGTCTCCATTCCTGAGCAGCAAATCTTTTTTCCTCTTTTAGCATGTTACTCACAACTGTGGATGTAGCCCAGCACTCCTGAAAACACAATCCATGTATGGTTGAAGGAAATTTTCTTGGTGATGAGTGAGAGGTTGGTGACTGAAACCAGCTCATTTCCCATTGACCACTGAGGTCACATCTCTCAGGTGAGAAGCAAAGTGAGAATTTGAACCAGGCACATTCTCCTTTGAGACAATGGGCCAAAGACAGGTCCGATGGAATCGAATGTCTTTTCATGTTGACATCCATCCCGTCAAGCCCTCGTTAAGCCATTGAAGTGTCACATTGGGCCTGGGGGATGCGGTGCACCCTGTGAAATTACACGTCCGAAGATTTGGATTTGATTTCCAGCCCTCTGCCAGTCAGTCTGCCAGGCACTTTCATGTGGCAAGCCTTAGGCGAGTCCCTTTCTGTCTCTGATTCCCGATTCCTTCACAGGGATTTATGTGGGCCTTAACGCCCACTGGGAAAAGATCTCTCTGCCAGCTCAGTGCCTGCTTTCTTGGTTTGACTTGTCAATCTGGTCTTGAATACACCTTTGGTTTTGGATTGACTCTATTACCTCTCCTAGAAATTAACACACAAAACTGACAGCTGATTGACAAGATGAGAAGCATTTTTCCAAAATTCAAATTGAACTTAATCCTTTCTTACTAAAAGAATGCTCAAATCAAGGATACACAGCTCACTCGTTTTGACTTCATGAGCATGGCAGGTAGAGACAACTTTTTGAAAATACACAGCTAAAAGTGTCCGTGCTTTGAAAGTTAGACATGTTTTTCAGAATACACAGCTAAAGTGGGGACCGTTTTAGCTGTGTATTTTGAAAAAGTTGTGTGCTCTTCAAAGAGAAAGCTACTTTTGCTGTGTCTTTGGGTTCGAGGGGAAATGGGAGTCCTCTTCAGTCAGCAGGGACGACACCTGAGTCCTTTGCAGTCCTCTTGTCTGCCTCTGAGGGTGAAATGAGAGTGGTCCCTGTCATCATGAGCCATGTCTGAAAGAATTATTCACATTCCCTACGAGAATAGACGGGTGAAATAGCAAAAGCTGTGTCTTCCTTTGGAGCATGGACGGGTTCAAAGCCCACCTCATACCACTAAGTATTTTGCTGAACACGAGCAGTTGTGTGTGCGGCCTGTGTTTGGGTGATTTTTATGTGATGTTTGTGTGTGTGTGTGTGTGTGTGTGTTTGTGTCTGTGTGTCTGTGTGTGTGTGTGTCTGTATTTCTGTCTCCATTCCTGAGCAGCAAATCTTTTTTCCTCTTTTAGCATGTTACTCACAACTGTGGATGAAGCCCAGCACTCCTGAAAACACAATCCATGTATGGTTGAAGGAAATATTCTTGTTGATGAGTGAGAGGTTGGTGACTGTAACCAGCTCATTTCCCATTGACCACTGAGGTCACATCTCTCAGGTGAGAAGCAAAGTGAGAATTTGAACCAGGCACATTCTCCTTAGAGACAATGGGCCAAAGACAGGTCCGATGGAATCGAATGTCTTTTCATGTTGACATCCATCCCGTCAAGCCCTCGTTAAGCCATTGAAGTGTCACATTGGGCCTGGGGGAGGCGGTGCACCCTGTGAAATTACACGTCCGAAGATTTGGATTTGATTTCCAGCCCTCTGCCAGTCAGTCTGCCAGGCACTTTCATGTGACAAGCCTTAGGCGAGTCGTTTTCTGTCTCTGATTCCCGATTCCTTCACAGGGATTTATATGGGCCTTAACGCCCACTGGGAAAAGATCCCTCTGCCAGCGCAGTGCCTGCTTTCTTGGTTTGACTTGTCAATCTGGACTTGAATACACCTTTGGTTTTGGATTGACTCTATTACCTCTCCTAGAAATTAACACACAAAAGTGACAGCTGATTGACAAGATGAGAAGCAGTTTTCCAAAATTCAAATTGAACTTAATCCTTTCTTACTAAAAGAATGCTCAAATCAAGGGGACACAGCTCACTCGTTTTGACTTCATGAGCTATGGCAGGTAGAGAAAACTTTTTGAAAATACACAGCTAAAACTGTCCGTGCTTTGAATGCTAGACATGTTTTTCAGTTTTAAGTGCTTTAGCACTTAAAGCGGGACCGTTTTAGCTGTGTATTTTGAAAAAGTTGTGTGCTCTTCAAAGAGAAAGCTACTTTTGCTCTGTCTTTGGGTTCGAGGGGAAATGGGAGTCCTCTTCAGTCAGCAGGGACGACACCTGAGTCCTTTGCAGTCCTCTTGTCTGCCTCTGAGGGTGAAATGAGAGTGGTCCCTGTCATCATGAGCCATGTCTGAAAGAATTATTCACATTCCCTACGAGAATAGACGGGTGAAATAGCGAAATTTGTGTCTTCCTTTGGAGCATGGACGGGTTCAAAGCCCACCTCATACCACTAAGTATTTTGCTGAACACGAGCAGTTGTGTGTGCGGCCAGTGTTTGGGTGATTTTTGTGTCATGTGTGTGTGTGTGAGTGTGTGTGTGTGTGTGTGTGTGTGTGTCTGTGTGTGTGTGTCTGTATTTCTGTCTCCATTCCGGAGCAGCAAATCTTTTTTCCTCTTTTAGCATGTTACTCACAACTGTGGATGAAGCCCAGCACTCCTGAAAACACAATCCATGTATGGTTGAAGGAAATTTTCTTGGTGATGAGTGAGAGGTTGGTGACTGAAACCAGCTCATTTCCCATTGACCACTGAGGTCACATCTCTCAGGTGAGAAGCAAAGTGAGAATTTGAACCAGGCACATTCTCCTTAGAGACAATGGGCCAAAGACAGGTCCGATGGAATCGAATGTCTTTTCATGTTGACATCCATCCCGTCAAGCCCTCGTTAAGCCATTGAAGTGTCACATTGGGCCTGGGGGAGGCGGTGCACCCTGTGAAATTACACGTCCGAAGATTTGGATTTGATTTCCAGCACTCTGCCAGTCAGTCTGCCAGGCACTTTTATGTGACAAGCCTTAGGCGAGTCCCTTTCTGTCTCTGATTCCCGATTCCTTCACAGGGATTTATGTGGGCCTTAACGCCCACTGGGAAAAGATCCCTCTGCCAGCTCAGTGCCTGCTTTCTTGGTTTGACTTGTCAATCTGGACTTGAATACACCTTTGGTTTGGATTGACTCTATTACATCTCCTAGAAATTAACACACAAAACTGACAGCTGATTGACAAGATGAGAAGCAGTTTTCCAAAATTCAAATTGAACTTAATCCTTTCTTACTAAAAGAATGCTCAAATCAAGGGGACACAGCTCACTCGTTTTGACTTCATGAGCTATGGCAGGTAGAGACAAGTTTTTGAAAATACACAGCTAAAACTGTCCGTGCTTTGAATGCTAGACATGTTTTTCAGAATACACAGCTAAAACGGTCCCCGGTTCAAGTGCTAAAGCACTTAAAGCGGGGACCGTTTTAGCTGTGTATTTTGAAAAAGTTGTGTGCTCTTCAAAGAGAAAGCTACTTTTGCTGTGTCTTTGGGTTCGAGGGGAAATGGGAGTCCTCTTCAGTTGGCAGGGACGACACCTGAATCCTTTGCAGTCCTTTTGTCTGCCTCTGAGGGTGAAATGAGTGTGGTCCCTGTCATCATGAGCCATGTCTGAAAGAATTATTCACATTCCCTACGAGAATAGACGGGTGAAATAGCAAAAGGTGTGTCTTCCTTTGGAGCATGGACGGGTTCAAAGCCCACCTCATACCACTAAGTATTTTGCTGAACACGAGCAGTTGTGTGTGCGGCCTGTGTTTGGTTGATTTTTGTGTCATGTGTGTGTGTGTGTGTGTCTGTGTGTGTGTCTGTGTGTGTGTGTCTGTATTTCTGTCTCCATTCCTGAGCAGCAAATCTTTTTTCCTCTTTTAGCATGTTACTCACAACTGTGGATGAAGCCCAGCACTCCTGAAAACACAATCCATGTATGGTTGAAGGAAATTTTCTTGGTGATGAGTGAGAGGTTGGTGACTGAAACCAGCTCATTTACCATTGACCACTGAGGTCGCATCTCTCAGGAAAGAAGCAAAGTGAGAATTTGAACCAGGCACATTCTCCTTAGAGACAATGGGCCAAAGACAAGTCCGATGGAATCGAATGTCTTTTCATGTTGACATCCATCCCGTCAAGCCCTCGTTAAGCCATTGAAGTGTCACATAGGGCCTGGGGGAGGCGGTGCACCCTTTGAAATTACACGTCCGAAGATTTGGATTTGATTTCAAGCCCTCTGCCAGTCAGTCTGCCAGGCACTTTCATGTGACAAGCCTTAGGCGAGTCCCTTTCTGTCTCTGATTCCCGATTCCTTCACAGGGATTTATGTGGGCCTTAACGCCCACTGGGAAAAGATCCCTCTGCCAGCTCAGTGCCTGCATTCTTGCTTTGACTTGTCAATCTGGACTTGAATACACCTTTGGTTTTGGATTGACTCTATTACCTCTCCTAGAAATTAACACACAAAACTGACAGCTGATTGACAAGATGAGAAGCAGCTTTCCAAAATTCAAATTGAACTTAATCTTTTCTTACTAAAAGAATGCTCAAATCAAGGGGACACAGCTCACTCGTTTTGACTTCATGAGCTATGGCAGGTAGAGACAACTTTTTGAAAATACACAGCTAAAACTGTCCGTGCTGTGAATGCTAGACATGTTTTTCAGTTTTAAGTGCTTTAGCACTTAAAGCGGGACCGTTTTAGCTGTGTATTTTGAAAAAGTTGTGTGCTCTTCAAAGAGAAAGCTACTTTTGCTCTGTCTTTGGGTTCGAGGGGAAATGGGAGTCCTCTTCAGTCAGCAGGGACGACACCTGAGTCCTTTGCAGTCCTCTTGTCTGCCTCTGAGGGTGAAATGAGAGTGGTCCCTGTCATCATGAGCCATGTCTGAAAGAATTATTCACATTCCCTACGAGAATAGACGGGTGAAATAGCAAAAGGTGTGTCTTCCTTTGGAGCATGGACGGGTTCAAAGCCCACCTCATACCACTAAGTATTTTGCTGAACACGAGCATTTGTGTGTGCGGCCTGTGTTTGGGTGATTTTTGTGTCATGTGTGTGTGTGTGTGTGTGTGTGAGTGTGTCTGTGTGTGTGTGTGTCTGTATTTCTGTCTCCATTCCTGAGCAGCAAATCTTTTTTCCTCTTTTAGCATGTTACTCACAACTGTGGATGAAGCCCAGCACTCCTGAAAACACAATCCATGTATGGTTGAAGGAAATTTTCTTGGTGATGAGTGAGAGGTTGATGACTGAAACCAGCTCATTTCCCATTGACCACTGAGGTCACATCTCTCAGGTGAGAAGCAAAGTGAGAATTTGAACCAGGCACATTCTCCTTAGAGACAATGGGCCAAAGACAGGTCCGATGGAATCGAATGTCTTTTCATGTTGACATCCATCCCGTCAAGCCCTCGTTAAGCCATTAAAGTGTCACATTGGGCCTGGGGGAGGCGGTGCACCCTGTTAAATTACACGTCCGAAGATTTGGATTTGATTTCCAGCCCTCTGCCAGTCAGTCTGCCAGGCACTTTCATGTGACAAGCCTTAGGCGAGTCCCTTTCTGTCTCTGATTCCCGATTCCTTCACAGGGATTTATGTGGGCCTTAACGCCCACTGGGAAAAGATCCCTCTGCCAGCTCAGTGCCTGCTTTCTTGGTTTGACTTGTCAATCTGGACTTGAATACACCTTTGGTTTTGGATTGACTCTATTACCTCTCCTAGAAATTAACACACAAAACTGACAGCTGATTGACAAGATGAGAAGCAGTTTTCCAAAATTCAAATTGAACTTAATCCTTTCTTCCTAATAGAATGCTCAAATCAAGGGGACACAGCTCACTCGTTTTGACTTCATGAGCTATGGCAGGTAGAGACAACTTTTTGAAAATACACAGCTAAAACTGTCCGTGCTTTGAATGCTAGACATGTTTTTCAGAATACACAGCTAAAACGGTCCCCGCTTTAAGTGCTAAAGCACTTAAAAACGGGGACCGTTTTAGCTGTGTACTTTGAAAAAGTTGTGTGCTCTTCAAAGAGAAAGCTACTTTTGCTGTGTCTTTGGGTTCGAGGGGAATTGGGAGTCCTCTTCAGTCAGCAGGGACGACACCTGAGTCCTTTGCAGTCCTCTTGTCTGCCTCTGAGGGTGAAATGAGAGTGGTCCCTGTCATCATGAGCCATGTCTGAAAGAATTATTCACATTCCCTACGAGAATAGACGGGTGAAATAGCAAAAGGTGTGTCTTCCTTTGGAGCATGGACAGGTTCAAAGCCCACCTCATACCACTAAGTATTTTGCTGAACACGAGCAGTTGTGTGTGCGGCCTGTGTTTGGGTGATTTTTGTGTCATGTGTGTGTGTGTGTGTGTGTCTGTGTGTGTGTGTCTGTATTTCTGTCTCCATTCCTGAGCAGCAAATCTTTTTTCCTCTTTTAGCATGTTACTCACAACTGTGGATGAAGCCCAGCACTCCTGAAAACACAATCCATGTATGGTTGAAGGAAATTTTCTTGGTGATGAGTGAGAGGTTGGTGACTGAAACCAGCTCATTTCCCATTGACCAGTGAGGTCACATCTCTCAGGTGAGAAGCAAAGCGAGAATTTGAACCAGGCACATTCTCCTTAGAGACAATGGGCCAAAGACAAGTTTGATGGAATCGAATGTCTTTTCATGTTGACATCCATCCCGTCAAGCCCTCGTTAAGCCATTGAAGTGTCACATTGGGCCTGGGGGTGGCGGTGCACCCTGTGAAATTACACGTCCGAAGATTTGGATTTGATTTCCAGCCCTCTGCCAGTCAGTCTGCCAGGCACTTTCATGTGACAAGCCTTAGGCGAGTCCCTTTCTTTCTCTGATTCCCGATTCCTTCACAGGGATTTAGGTGGGCCTTAACGCCCACTGGGAAAAGATCAGTCTGCCAGCTCAGTGCCTGCTTTCTTGGTTTGACTTGTCAATCTGGACTTGAATACACCTTTGGTTTTGGATTGACTCTATTACCTCTCCTAGAAATTAACACACAAAACTGACAGCTGATTGACAAGATGAGAAGCAGTTTTCCAAAATTCAAATTGAACTTAATCCTTTCTTACTAAAAGAATGCTCAAATCAAGGGGACACAGCTCACTCGTTTTGACTTCACGAGCTATGGCAGGTAGAGACAACTTTTTGAAAATACACAGCTAAAACTGTCCGTGCTTTGAATGCTAGACATGTTTTTCAGAATACACAGCTAAAACGGTCCCCGCTTTATGTGCTAAAGCACTTAAAGCGGGGACCGTTTTAGCTGTTTATTTTGAAAAAGTTGTGTGCTCTTCAAAGAGAAAGCTACTTTTGCTGTGTCTTTGGGTTCGAGGGGAAATGGGAGTCCTCTTCAGTCAGCAGGGACGACACCTGAGTCCTTTGCAGTCCTCTTGTCTGCCTCGGAGGGTGAAATGAGAGTGGTCCCTGTCATCATGAGCCATGTCTGAAAGAATTATTCACATTCCCTTCGAGAATAGACGGGTGAAATAGCAAAAGGTGTGTCTTCCTTTGGAGCATGGACGGGTTCAAAGCCCACCTCATACCACTAAGTATTTTGCTGAACACGAACAGTTGTGTGTGCGGCCTGTGTTTGGGTGATTTTTGTGTCCTGTGTGTTTTTGTGTGTGTGTGTGTGTCTGTGTGTGTGTGTGTCTGTGTGTGTGTGTGTCTGTATTTCTGTCTCCATTCCTGAGCAGCAAATCTTTTTTCCTCTTTTAGCATGTTACTCACAACTGTGGATGAAGCCCAGCACTCCTGAAAACACAATCCATGTATGGTTGAAGGAAATTTTCTTGGTGATGAGTGAGAGGTTGATGACTGAAACCAGCTCATTTCCCATTGACCACTGAGGTCACATCTCTCAGGTGAGAAGCAAAGTGAGAATTTGAACCAGGCACATTCTCCTTAGAGACAATGGGCCAAAGACAGGTCCGATGGAATCGAATGTCTTTTCATGTTGACATCCATCCCGTCAAGCCCTCGTTAAGCCATTGAAGTGTCACATTGGGCCTGGGGGAGGCGGTGCCCCCTGTGAAATTACACGTCCGAAGATTTGGATTTGATTTCCAGCCCTCTGCCAGTCAGTCTGCCAGGCACTTTCATGTGACAAGCCTTAGGCGAGTCCCTTTCTGTCTCTGATTCCCGATTCCTTCACAGGGATTTATGTGGGCCTTAACGCCCAATGGGAAAAGATCCCTCTGCCAGCTCAGTGCCTGCTTTCTTGCTTTGACTTGTCAATCTGGACTTGAATACACCTTTGGTTTTGGATTGACTCTATTACCTCTCCTAGAAATTAACACACAAAACTGACAGCTGATTGACAAGATGAGAAGCAGTTTTCCAAAATTCAAATTGAACTTAGTCCTTTCTTACTAAAAGAATGCTCAAATCAAGGGGACACAGCTCACTCGTTTTGACTTCATGAGCTATGGCAGGTAGAGACAACTTTTTGAAAATACACAGCTTAAACTGTCCGTGCTTTGAATGCTAGACATGTTTTTCAGAATACACAGCTAAAACGGTCCCCGCTTTAAGTGCTGTGTATTTTGAAAAAGTTGTGTGCTCTTCAAAGAGAAAGCTACTTTTGCTGTGTCTTTGGGTTCGAGGGGAAATGGGAGTCCTCTTCAGTCAGCAGGGACGACACCTGAGACTTTTGCAGTCCCCTTGTCTGCCTCTGAGGGTGAAATGAGAGTGGTCCCTGTCATCATGAGCCATGTCTGAAAGAATTATTCACATTCCCTACGAGAATAGACGGGTGAAATAGCAAAAGGTGTGTCTTCCTTTGGAGCATGGACGGGTTCAAAGCCCACCTCATACCACTAAGTATTTTGCTGAACACGAGCAGTTGTGTGTGCTGCCTGTGTTTGGGGGATTTTTGTGTCGTGTGTGTGTGTGTGTCTGTGTGTGTGTGTGTCTGTATTTCTGTCTCCATTCCTGAGCAGCAAATCTTTTTTCCTCTTTTAGCATGTTACTCACAACTGTGGATGAAGCCCAGCACTCCTGAAAACAGAATCCATGTATGGTTGAAGGAAATTTTCTTGGTGATGAGTGAGAGGATGGTGACTGAAACCAGCTCATTTCCCATTGAACACTGAGGTCACATCTCTCAGGTGAGAAGCAAAGTGAGAATTTGAACCAGGCACATTCTCCTTAGAGACAATGGGCCAAAGACAGGTCGGATGGAATCAAATGTCTTTTCATGTTGACATCCATCCCGTCAAGCCCTCGTTAAGCCATTGAAGTGCCACATTGGGCCTGGGGGAGGCGGTGCACCCTGTGAAATTACACGTCCGAAGATTTGGATTTGATTTCCAACCCTCTGCCAGTCAGTATGCCAGGCACTTTCATGTGACAAGCCTTAGGCGAGTCCCTTTCTGTCTCTGATTCCCGAATCCTTCACAGGGATTTATGTGGGCCTTAACGCCCACTGGGAAAAGATCCCTCTGCCAGCTCAGTGCTGCTTTCTTGGTTTGACTTGTCAATCTGGACTTGAATACACCTTTGGTTTTGGATTGACTCTATTACCTCTCCTAGAAATTAACACACAAAACTGACAGCTGATTGACAAGATGAGAAGCAGTTTTCCAAAATTCAAATTGAACTTAATCCTTTCTTACTAAAAGAATGCTCAAATCAATGGGACACAGCACACTCGTTTAGACTTCATGAGCTATGGCAGGTAGAGACAACTTTTTGAAAATACACAGCTAAAACTGTCCGTACTTTGAATGCTAGACATGTTTTTCAGTTTTAAGTGCTTTAGCACTTAAAGCGGGACCGTTTTAGCTGTGTATTTTGAAAAAGTTGTGTGCTTTTCAAAGAGAAAGCTACTTTTGCTGTGTCTTTGGGTTCGAGGGCAAATGGGAGTCCTCTTCAGTCAGGAGGGACGACACCTGAGTCCTTTGCAGTCCTCTTGTCTGCCTCTGAGGGTGAAATGAGAGTGGTCCCTGTCATCATGAGCCATGTCTGAAAGAATTATTCACATTCCCTACGAGAATAGACGGCTGAAATAGCAAAAGGTGTGTCTTCCTTTGGAGCATGGACGGGTTCAAAACCCACCTCATACCACTAAGTATTTTGCTGAACACGAGCAGTTGTGTGTGAGGCCTGTGTTTGGGTGATTTTTGTGTCATGTGTGTGTGTGTGTGTGTGTGTGTGTGTGTGTGTGTCTGTGTGTCTGTGTGTGTGTGTCTGTATTTCGGTCTCCATGCCTGAGCAGCAAATCTTTTTTCCTCTTTTAGCATGTTACTCACAACTGTGGATGAAGTTCAGCACTCCTGAAAACACAATCCATGTATGGTTGAAGGAAATTTTGTTGGTGATGAGTGAGAGGTTGGTGACTGAAACCAGCTCATTTCCCATTGACCACTGAGGTCACATCTCTCAGGTGAGAAGCAAAGTGAGAATTTGAACCAGGCACATTCTCCTTAGAGACAATGGGCCAAAGACAGGTCCGATGGAATGGAATGTCTTTTCATGTTGACATCCATTCCGTCAAGCCCTCGTTAAGCCATTGAAGTGTCACATTGGGCCTGGGGGAGGCGGTGCCCCCTGTGAAATTACACGTCCGAAGATTTGGATTTGATTTCCAGCCCTCTGCCAGTCAGTCTGCCAGGCACTTTCATGTGACAAGCCTTAGGCGAGTCCCTTTCTGTCTCTGATTCCCGATTCCTTCACAGGGATTTATGTGGGCCTTAACGCCCACTGGGAAAAGATCCTTCTGCCAGCTCAGTGCCTGCTTTCTTGGTTTGACTTGTCAATCTGGACTTGAATACACCTTTGGTTTTGGATTGACTCTATTACCTCTCCTAGAAATTAACACACAAAACTGACAGCTGATTGACAAGATGAGAAGCAGTTTTCCAAAATTCAAATTGAACTTAATCCTTTCTTACTAAAAGACTGCTCTAATAAAGGGAACACAGCTCACTCGTTTTGACTTCATGAGCTTTGGCAAATAGAGACAACTTTCTGAAAATACACAGCTAAAACTGTCCGTGCTTTTAATGCTAGACATGTTTTTCAGAATACACAGCTAAAACGGTCCCCGCTTTAAGTGCCAAAGCACTTAAAGCGGGGACCGTTTTAGCTGGGTATTTTGAAAAAGTTGTGTGCTCTTCAAAGAGAAAGCTACTTTTGCTGTGTCTTTGGGTTCGAAGGGAAATGGGAGTCCTCTTCAGTCAGCAGGGACGAAACCTGAGTCCTTTGCAGTCCTCTTGTCTGCTTCTGAGGGTGAAATGAGAGTGGTCCCTGTCATCATGAGCCATGTCTGAAAGAATTATTCACATTCCCTACGAGAATAGACGGGTGAAATAGCAAAAGATGTGTCTTCCTTTGGAGCATGGACGGGTTCAAAGCCCACCTCATACCACTAAGTATTTTGCTGAACACGAGCAGTTGTGTGTGCGGCCTGTGTTTGGGTGATTTTTGTGTCATGTGTGTGTGTGTGAGTGTGTGTGTGTGTGTTTGTGTGTGTGTCTGTGTGTCTGTATTTCTGTCTCCATTCCTGAGAAGCAAATCTTTTTTCCTCTTTTAGCATGTTACTCACAACTGTGGATGAAGCCCAGCAATCCTGAAAACACAATCCATGTATGGTTGAAGGAAATTTTCTTGGTGATGAGTGAGAGGTTGGTGACTGAAACCAGCTCATTTCCCATTGACCACTGAGGTCACATCTCTCAGGTGAGAAGCAAAGTGAGAATTTGAACCAGGCACATTCTTTTTAGAGACAATGGGCCAAAGTCAGGTCGGATGGAATCAAATGTCTTTTCATGTTGACATCCATCCCGTCAAGCCCTCGTTAAGCCATTGAAGTGCCACATTGGGCCTGGGGGAGGCGGTGCACCCTGTGAAATTACACGTCCAAAGATTTGGATTTGATTTCCAACCCTCTGCCAGTCAGTCTGCCAGGCAATTTCATGTGACAAGCCTTAGGCGAGTCCCTTTCTGTCTCTGATTCCCGATTCCTTCACAGTGATTTATTTGGGCCTTAACACCCACTGGGAAATGACCCCTCTGCCAGCTCAGTGCCTGCTTTCTTGGTTTGACTTGTCAATCTGGACTTGAATACACCTTTGGTTTTGGATTGACTCTATTACCTCTCCTAGAAATTAAGACACAAAACTGACAGCTGATTGACAAGATGAGAAGCAGTTTTCCAAAATTCAAATTGAACTTAATCCTTTCTTACTAAAAGAATGCTCAAATCAAGGGGACACAGCTCACTCGTTTTGACTTCATGAGCTATGGCATGTAGAGACAACTTTTTGAAAATACACAGCTAAAACTGTCCGTGCTTTGAATGCTAGACATGTTTTTCAGAATACACAGCTAAAGCGGGGACCGTTTTAGCTGTGTATTTTGAAAAAGTTGTGTGCTCTTCAAAGAGAAAGCTACTTTTGCTGTGTCTTTGGGTTCGAGGGGAAATGGGAGTCCTCTTCAGTCAGCAGGGATGACACCTGAGTCCTTTGCAGTCCTCTTGTCTGCCTCTGAGGGTGAAATGAGAGTGGTCCCTGTCATCATGAGCCATGTCTGAAAGAATTATTCACATTCCCTACGAGAATAGACGGGTGAAATAGCAAAAGTTGTGTCTTCCTTTGGAGCATGGACGGGTTCAAAGCCCACCTCATACCACTAAGTATTTTGCTGAACAGGAGCTGTTGTGTGTGCGGCCTGTGTTTGGGTGATTTTTGTGTCATGTGTGTGTGTGTGTGTGTGTGTGTGTGTGTGTGTGTGTCTGTATTTCTGTCTCCATTCCTGAGCAGCAAATCTTTTTTCCTCTTTTAGCATGTTACTCACAACTGTGGATGAAGCCCAGCACTCCTGAAAACACAATCCATGTATGGTTGAAGGAAATTTTCTTGGCGATGAGTGAGAGGTTGGTGACTGAAACCAGCTCATTTCCCTTTGACCACTGAGGTCACATCTCTCAGGTGAGAAGCAAAGTGAGAATTTGAATCAGGCACAATCTCCTTGGAGACAATGGGCCAAAAACAGGTCCGATGGAATCGAATGTCTTTTCATGTTGACATCCATCCCGTCAAGCCCTCGTTAAGCCATTGAAGTGTCACATTGGGCCTGGGGGAGGCGGTGCACCCTGTGAAATTACACGTCCGAAGATTTGGATTTGATTTCCAGCCCTCTGCCAGTCAGTCTGCCAGGCACTTTCATGTGACAAGCCTTAGGCGAGTCCCTTTCTGTCTCTGATTCCCGATTCCTTCACACGGATTTATGTGGGCCTTAACGCCCACTGGGGAAAGATCCCTCTGCCAGCTCTGTGCCTGATTTCTTGGTTTGACTTGTCAATATGGACTTGAATACACCTTTGGTTTTGGATTGACTCTATTACCTCTCCTAGAAATTAACACACAAAACTGACAGCTGATTGACAAGATGAGAAGCAGTTTTCCAAAATTCAAATTGAACTTAATCCTTTCTTACTAAAAGAATGCTCAAATCAAGGCGACACAGCTCACTCGTTTTGACTTCATGAGCTATGGCAGGTAGAGACAACTTTTTGAAAATACACAGCTAAAACTGTCCGTTTTTTGAATGCTAGACATGTTTTTCAGAATACAGAGCTAAAACGAGGACCGTTTTAGCTGTGTATTTTGAAAAAGTTGTGTGCTCTTCAAAGAGAAAGCTACTTTTGCTGTGTCTTTGGGTTCGAGGGGAAATGGGAGTCCTCTTCAGTCAGCAGGGACGACACCTGAGTCCTTTGCAGTCCTCTTGTCTGCCTCTGAGGGTGAAATGAGAGTGGTCCCTGTCATCATGAGCCATGTCTGAAAGAATTATTCACATTCCCTACGAGAATAGACGGGTGAAATAGCAAAAGGTGTGTCTTCCTTTGGAGCATGGACGGGTTCAAAGCCCACCTCATACCACTAAGTATTTTGCTGAACACGAGCAGTTGTGTGTGCGGCCTGTGTTTGGGGGATTTTTGTGTCATGTGTGTGTGTGTGTGTGTGTGTGTGTGTGTGTGTGTGTCTGTGTGTGTGTGTCTGTATTTCTGTCTCCATTCCTGAGCAGCAAATCTTTTTTCCTCTTTTAGCATGTTACTCGCAACTGTAAATGAAGCCAGCACTCCTGAAAACACAATCCATGTATGGTTGAAGGAAATGTTCTTGGTGATGAGTGAGAGGTTGGTGACTGAAACCAGCTCATTTCCCATTGACCACTGAGGTCACATCTCTCAGGTGAGAAGCAAAGTGAGAATTTGAACCAGGCACATTCTCCTTAGAGACAATGGGCCAAAGACAGGTCCGATGGAATCGAATGTCTTTTCATGTTGACATCCATCCCGTCAAGCCCTAGTTAAGCCATTGAAGTGTCACATTGGGCCTGGGGGAGGCGGTGCACCCTGTGAAATTACACGTCCGAAGATTTGGATTTGATTTCCAGCCCTCTGCCAGTCAGTCTGCCAGGCAATTTCATGTGACAAGCCTTAGGCGAGTCCCTTTCTGTCTCTGATTCCCGATTCCTTCTCAGGGATTTATGTGGGCCTTAACGCCCACTGGGAAAAGATCCCTCTGCCAGCTCAGTGCCTGCTTTCTTGGTTTGACTTGTCAATCTGGACTTGAATACACCTTTGGTTTTGGATTGACTCTATTACCTCTCCTAGAAATTAACACACAAAACTGACAGCTGATTGACAAGATGAGAAGCAGTTTTCCAAAATTCAAATTGAACTTAATCCTTTCTTACTAAAAGAATGCTCAAATCAAGGGGACACAGCTCACTCGTTTTGACTTCATGAGCTATGGCAGGTAGAGACAACTTTTTGAAAATACACAGCTAAAACTGTCCGTGCTTTGAATGCTAGACATGTATTTCAGTTTTAAGTGCTTTAGCACTTAAAGCGGGACCGTTTTAGCTGTGTATTTTGAAAAAGTTTTGTGCTCTTCAAAGAGAAAGATACTTTTGCTGTGTCTTTGGGTTCGAGGGGAAATGGGAGTCCTCTTCAGTCAGCAGGGACGACACCTGAGTCCTTTGCAGTCCTCTTGTCTGCCTCTGAGGGTGAAATGAGAGTGGACCCTGTCATCATCAGCCATGTCTGAAAGAATTATTCACATTCCCTACGAGAATAGACGGGTGAAATAGCAAAATGTGTGTCTTCCTTTGGAGCATGGACGGGTTCAAAGCCCACCTCATACCACTAAGTATTTTGCTGAACACGAGCAGTTGTGTGTGCGGCCTGTGTTTGGGTGATTTTTGTGTCATGTGTGTGTTTGTGAGTGTGTGTGTGTGTGTGTGTGTGTGTCTGTGTGTGTGTGTCTGTATTTCTGTCTCCATTCCTGAGCAGCAAATCTTTTTTCCTCTTTTAGCATGTTACTCACAACTGTGGATGAAGCCCAGCACTCCTGAAATCACAATCCATGTATGGTTGAAGGAAATTTTCTTGGTGATGAGTGAGAGGCTGGTGACTGAAACCAGCTCATTTCCCATTGACCACTGAGGTCACATCTCTCAGGTGAGAAGCAAAGTGAGAATTTGAACCAGGCACATTCTCCTTAGAGACAATGGGCCAAAGACAAGTCCGATGGAATCGAATGTCTTTTCATGTTGACATCCATCCCGTCAAGCCCTCGTTAAGCCATTGAAGTGTCACATTGGGCCTGGGGGAGGCGGTGCACCCTGTGAAATTACACGTCCGAAGATATGGATTTGATTTCCAGCCCTCTGCCAGTCAGTCTGCCAGGCACTTTCATGTGACAAGGCTTAGGCGAGTCCCTTTCTGTCTCTGATTCCCGTTTCCTTCACAGGGATTTATGTGGGCCTTAACGCCCACTGGGAAAAGATCCCTCTGCCAGCTCAGTGCCTGCTTTCTTGGTTTGACTTGTCAATCTGGACTTGAATACACCTTTGGTTTTGGATTGACTCTATTACCTCTCCGAGAAATTAACACACAAAACTGACAACTGATTGACAAGATGAGAAGCAGTTTTCCAAAATTCAAATTGAACTTCATCCTTTCTTACTAAAAGAATGCTCAAATCAAGGGGACACAGCTCACTCGTTTTGACTTCATGAGCTATGGCAGGTAGAGACAACTTTTTGAAAATACACAGCTAAAACTGTCCGTGCTTTGAATGCTAGACATGTTTTTCAGAATACACAGCTAAAACGGTCCCCGCTTTAAGTGCTAAACCACTTAAAGCAGGGACCGTTTTGGCTGTGTATTTTGAAAAAGTTGTGTGCTCTTCAAAGGGAAAGCTACTTTTGCTGTGTCTTTGGGTTCGAGGGGAAATGGGAGTCCTCTTAAGTCAGCAGGGACGACACCTGATTCTTTGCAGTCCTCTTGTCTGCCTCTGAGGGTGAAATGAGAGTGGTCCCTGTCATCATGAGCCATGTCTGAAAGAATTATTCACATTCCCTACGAGAATAGAAGGGTGAAATAGCAAAAGGTGTGTCTTCCTTTGGAGCATGGACGGGTTCAAAGCCCACCTCATACCACTACGTATTTTGCTGAACACGAGCCGTTGTGTGTGCGGCCTGTGTTTGGGTGATTTTTGTGTCATGTGTGTTTGTGTGTGTGTGTGTGTGTGTGTGTGTCTGTGTGTGTGTGTGTCTGTATTTCTGTCTCCATTCCTGAGTAGCAAATCTTTTTTCCTCTTTTAGCATGTTACTCACAACTGTGGATGAAGCTTAGCACTCCTGAAAACACAATCCATGTATGGTTGAAGGAAATTTTCTTGGCGATGAGTGAGAGTTTGGTGACTGAAACCAGCTCATTTCCCATTGACCACTGAGGTCACATCTCTCAGGTGAGAAGCAAAGTGAGAATTTGAACCAGGCACATTCTCCTTAGAGACAATGGGCCAAAGACAGGTCCGATGGAATCGAATGTCTTTTCATGTTGACATCCATCCCGTCAAGCCCTCGTTAAGCCATTGAATTGCCACATTGGGCCAGGGGGAGGCGGTGCACCATGTGAAATTACACGTCCGAAGATTTGGATTTGATTTCCAGCCCTCTGCCTGTCAGTATGCCAGGCAATTTCATGTGACAAGCCTTAGGCGAGTCCCTTTCTGTCTCTGATTCCCGATTCCTTCACAGGGATTTATGTGGGCCTTAACGCCCACAGGGAAAAGATCCCTCTGCCTTCTCAGTGCCTGCTTTCTTGGTTTGACTTGTCAATCTGGACTTCAATACACCTTTGGTTTTGGATTGACTCTATTACCTCTCCTAGAAATTAACACACAAAACTGACAGCTGATTGACAAGATGAGAAGCAGTTTTCCAAAATTCAAATTGAACTTAATCCTTTCTTACTAAAAGAATGCTCAAATCAAGGGGACACAGCTCACTCGTTTTGACTTCATGAGCTATGGCAGGTAGAGACAACTTTCTGAAAATACACAGCTAAAACTGTCCGTGCTTTGAATGCTAGACATGTTTTTCAGAATACACAGCTAAAGCGGGGACCGTTTTAGCTGTGTATTTTGAAAAAGTTGTGTGCTCTTCAAACAGAAAGCTACTTTTGCTGTGTCTTTGGGTTCGAGGGGAAATGGGAGTCCTCTTCATTCAGCAGGGACGACAGCTGAGTCCTTTGCCGTCCTCTTGTCTGCCTCTGAGGGTGAAATGAGAGTGGTCCCTGTCATCATGAGCCACGTCTGAAAGAATTATTCACATTACCTACGAGAATAGACGGGTGAAATAGCAAAAGGTGTGTCTTCCTTTGGAGCACGGACGGGTTCAAAGCCCACCTCATACCACTAAGTATTTTGCTGAACACGAGCAGTTGTGTGTGCGGCCTGTGTTTGGGTGATTTTTGTGTCCTGTGTGTTTGTGTGTGTGTGTGTGTGTGTGTGTGTGTGTGTGTCTGTATTTCTGTCTCCATTCCTGAGCAGCAAATCTTTTTTCCTCTTTTAGCATGTTACTCACAACTGTGGATGAAGCCCAGCACTCCTGAAAACACAATCCATGTATGGTTGAAGGAAATTTTCTTGGTGATGAGTGAGAGGTTGGTGACTGAAACCAGCTCATTTCCCATTGACCACTGAGGTCACATCTCTCAGGTGAGAAGCAAAGTGAGAATTTTAACCAGGCACATTCTCCTTAGAGACAATGGGCCAAAGACAGGTCCGATGGAATCGAATGTCTTTTCATGTTGACATCCATCCCGTCAAGCCCTCGTTAAGCCATTGAAGTGTCACATTGGGCCTGGGGGAGGAGGTGCACCCTGTGAAATTACACGGCCGAAGATTTGGATTTGATTTCCAGCCCTCTGCCAGTCAGTCTGCCAGGCACTTTCATGTGACAAGCCTTAGGCGAGTCCCTTTCTGTCTCTGATTCCCGATTCCTTCACAGGGATTAATGTGGGCCTTAACGCCCACTGGGAAAAGATCCCTCTGCCAGCTCAGTGCCTGCTTTCTTCATTTGACTTGTCAATCTGGACTTGAATACACCTTTGGTTTTGGATTGACTCTATTACCTCTCCTAGAAATTAACACACAAAACTGACAGCTGATTGACAAGATGAGAAGCAGTTTTCCAAAATTCAAATTGAACTTAATCCTTTCTTACTAAAAGAATGCTCAAATCAAGGGGACACAGCTCACTCGTCTTGACTTCATGAGCTATGGCAGGTAGAGACAACTTTTTGAAAATACACAGCTAAAACTGTCCGTGCTTTGAATGCCAGACATGTTTTTCAGAATACACAGCTAAAAAGGTCCCCGCTTTAAGTGCTAAAGCACTTAAAGCGGGGACCGTTTTAGCTGTGTATTTTGAAAAAGTTGTGTGCTCTTCAAAGAGAAAGCTACTTTTGCTGTGTCTTTGGGTTCGAGGGGAAATGGGAGTCCTCTTCAGTCAGCAGGGACGACACCTGAGTCCTTTGTAGTCCTCTTGTCTGCCTCTGAGGGTGAAATGAGAGTGGTCCCTGTCATCATGAGCCATGTCTGAAAGAATTATTCACATTCCCTACGAGAATAGACGGGTGAAATAGCAAAAGGTGTGTCTTCCTTTGGAGCATGGACGGGTTCAAAGCCCAGCTCATACCACTAAGTATTTTGCTGAACACGAGCAGTTGTGTGTTCGGCCTGTGTTTGGGTGATTTTGGTGTCCTGTGTGTTTGTGTGTGTGTGTGTGTGTGTGTGTGTGTGTGTCTGTGTGTGTGTGTGTCTGTATTTCTGTCTCCATTCCTGAGCAGCAAATCTTTTTTCCTCTTTTAGCATGTTACTCACAACTGTGGATGAAGCCCAGCACTCCTGAAAACACAATCCATGTATGGTTGAAGGAAATTTTCTTGGTGATGAGTGAGAGGTTGGTGACTGAAACCAGCTCATTTCCCATTGACCACTGAGGTCACATCTCTCAGGTGAGAAGCAAAGTGAGAATTTGAACCAGGCACATTCTCCTTAGAGACAATGGGCCAAAGACTGGTCCGATGGAATCGAATGTCTTTTCATGTTGACATCCATCCCGTCAAGCCCTCGTTAAGCCATTGAAGTGTCACATTCGGCCTGGGGGAGGCGGTGCACCCTGTGAAATTACACGTCCGAAGATTTGGATTTGATTTCCAGCCCTCTGCCAGTCAGTCTGCCAGGCACGTTCATGTGACAAGCCTTAGGCGAGTCCCTTTCTGTCTCTGATTCCCGATTCCTTCACAGGGATTTATGTGGGCCTTAACGCCCACTGGGAAAAGATCCCTCTGCCAGCTCAGTGCCTGCTTTCTTGGTTTGACTTGTCAATCTGGACTTGAATACACCTTTGGATTTGGATTGACTCTATTACCTCTCCTAGAAATTAACACACAAAACTGACAGCTGATTGACAAGATGAGAAGCAGTTTTCCAAAATTCAAATTGAACTTAATACTTTCTTACTAAAAGAATGCTCAAATAAAGGGGACACAGCTCACTCGTTTTGACTTCATGAGCTATGGCAGGTAGAGACAACTTTTTGAAAATACACAGCTAAAACTGTCCGTGCTTTGAATGTTAGACATGTTTTTCAGAATACACAGCTAAAGCGGGGACCGTTTTAGCTGTGTATTTTGAAAAAGTTGTGTGCTCTTCAAAGAGAAAGCTACTTTTGCTGTGTCTTTGGGTTCGAGGGGAAATGGGAGTCCTCTTCAGTCAGCAGGGACGACACCTGAGTCCTTTGCAGTCCTCCTGTCTGCCTCTGAGGGTGAAATGAGAGTGGTCCCTGTCATCATGAGCCTTGTCTTAAAGAATTATTCACATTCCCTACGAGAATAGACGGGTGAAATAGAAAAGGTGTGTCTCCTTTTGGAGCATGGACGGGTTCAAAGCCCACCTCATACCACTAAGTATTTTGCTGAACACGAGCAGCTGTGTGTGCGGCCTGTGTTTGGGTGATTTTTGTGTCATGTGTGTGTGTGTGTGTGTGTGTGTGTGTGTGTGTGTGTCTGTGTGTGTGTGTCTGTATTTCTGTCTCCATTCCTGAGCAGCAAATCTTTTTTCCTCTTTTAGCATGTTACTCACAACTGTGGATGAAGCCCAGCACTCCTGAAAACACAATCCATGTATGGTTGAAGGAAATTTTCTTGGTGATGAGTGAGAGGCTGGTGACTGAAACCAGCTCATTTCCCATTGACCACTGAGGTCACATCTCTCAGGTGAGAAGCAAAATGAGAATTTGAACCAGGCACATTCTCCTTAGAGACAATGGGCCAAAGACAGGTCCGATGGAATCGAATGTCTTTTCATGTTGACATCCATCCCGTCAAGCCCTCGTTAAGCCATTGAAGTGTCACATTGGGCCTGGGGGAGGCGGTGCACCCTGTGAAATTACACGTCCGAAGATTTGGATTTGATTTCCAGCCCTCTGCCAGTCAGTCTGCCAGGCACTTTCATGTGACAAGCCTTAGGCGAGTCCCTTTCTGTCTCTGATTCCCGATTCCTTCACAGGGATTTATGTGGGCCTTAACGCCCACTGGAAAAAGATCCCTCTGCCAGCCCAGTGCCTGCTTTCTTGCTTTGACTTGTCAATCTGGACTTGAATACACCTTTGGTTTTGGATTGACTCTATTACCTCTCCTAGAAATTAACACACAAAACTGACAGCTGATTGACAAGATGAGAAGCAGTTTTCCAAAATTCAAATTGAACTTAATCCTTTCTTACTAAAAGAATGCTCAAATCAAGGGGACACAGCTCACTCGTTTTGACTTCATGGGCTATGGCACTTAGAGACAACTTTCTGAAAATACACAGCTAAAACTGTCCGTGCTTTGAATGCTAGACATGTTTTTCAGAATACACAGCTAAAACGGGGACCGTTTTAGCTGTGTATTTTGAAAAAGTTGTGTGCTCTTCAAAGAGAAAGCTACTTTTGCTGTGTCTTTGGGTTCGAGGGGAAATGGGAGTCCTCTTCAGTCAGCAGGGACGACACCTGAGTCCTTTGCAGTCCTCTTGTCTGCCTCTGAGGGTGAAATGAGAGTGGTCCCTGTCATCATGAGCCATGTCTTAAAGAATTATTCACATTCCCCACGAGAATAGACGGGTGAAATAGCAAAAGGTGTGTCTTCCTTTGGAGCATGGACGGGTTCAAAGCCGACCTCATACCACTAAGTATTTTGCTGAACACGAGCAGTTGTGTGTGCGGCCTGTGTTTGGGTGATTTTTGTGTCATGTGTGTGTGTGTGTGTGTGTCTGTGTGTGTGTGTCTGTATTTCTGTCTCCATTCCTGAGCAGCAAATCTTTTTTCCTCTTTTAGCATGTTACTCACAACTGTGGATGAAGCCCAGCACTCCTGAAAACACAATCCATGTATGGTTGAAGGAAATTTTCTTGGTGATGAGTGAGAGGTTGGTGACTGAAACCAGCTCATTTCCCATTGACCACTGAGGTCACATCTCTCAGGTGAGAAGGAAAGTGAGAATTTGAACCAGGCACATTCTCCTTAGAGACAATGGGCCAAAGACAGGTCCGATGGAATCGAATGTCTTTTCATGTTGACATCCATCCCGTCAAGCCCTCGTTAAGCCATTGAAGTGTCACATTGGGCCTGGGGGAGGCGGTGCCCCCTGTGAAATTACACGTCCGAAGATTTGGATTTGATTTCCAGCCCTCTGCCAGTCAGTCTGCCAGGCACTTTCATGTGACAAGCCTTAGGCGAGTCCCTTTCTGTCTCTGATTCCCGATTCCTTCACAGGGATTTATGTGGGCCTTAACGCCCAATGGGAAAAGATCCCTCTGCCAGCTCAGTGCCTGCTTTCTTGCTTTGACTTGTCAATCTGGACTTGAATACACCTTTGGTTTTGGATTGACTCTATTACCTCTCCTAGAAATTAACACACAAAACTGACAGCTGATTGACAAGATGAGAAGCAGTTTTCCAAAATTCAAATTGAACTTAGTCCTTTCTTACTAAAAGAATGCTCAAATCAAGGGGACACAGCTCACTCGTTTTGACTTCATGAGCTATGGCAGGTAGAGACAACTTTTTGAAAATACACAGCTTAAACTGTCCGTGCTTTGAATGCTAGACATGTTTTTCAGAATACACAGCTAAAACGGTCCCCGCTTTAAGTGCTGTGTATTTTGAAAAAGTTGTGTGCTCTTCAAAGAGAAAGCTACTTTTGCTGTGTCTTTGGGTTCGAGGGGAAATGGGAGTCCTCTTCAGTCAGCAGGGACGACACCTGAGACCTTTGCAGTCCCCTTGTCTGCCTCTGAGGGTGAAATGAGAGTGGTCCCTGTCATCATGAGCCATGTCTGAAAGAATTATTCACATTCCCTACGAGAATAGACGGGTGAAATAGCAAAAGGTGTGTCTTCCTTTGGAGCATGGACGGGTTCAAAGCCCACCTTATACCACTAAGTATTTTGCTGAACACGAGCAGTTGTGTGTGCTGCCTGTGTTTGGGGGATTTTTGTGTCGTGTGTGTGTGTGTGTCTGTGTGTGTGTGTGTCTGTATTTCTGTCTCCATTCCTGAGCAGCAAATCTTTTTTCCTCTTTTAGCATGTTACTCACAACTGTGGATGAAGCCCAGCACTCCTGAAAACAGAATCCATGTATGGTTGAAGGAAATTTTCTTGGTGATGAGTGAGAGGATGGTGACTGAAACCAGCTCATTTCCCATTGAACACTGAGGTCACATCTCTCAGGTGAGAAGCAAAGTGAGAATTTGAACCAGGCACATTCTCCTTAGAGACAATGGGCCAAAGACAGGTCGGATGGAATCAAATGTCTTTTCATGTTGACATCCATCCCGTCAAGCCCTCGTTAAGCCATTGAAGTGCCACATTGGGCCTGGGGGAGGCGGTGCACCCTGTGAAATTACACGTCCGAAGATTTGGATTTGATTTCCAACCCTCTGCCAGTCAGTATGCCAGGCACTTTCATGTGACAAGCCTTAGGCGAGCCCCTTTCTGTCTCTGATTCCCGAATCCTTCACAGGGATTTATGTGGGCCTTAACGCCCACTGGGAAAAGATCCCTCTGCCAGCTCAGTGCTGCTTTCTTGGTTTGACTTGTCAATCTGGACTTGAATACACCTTTGGTTTTGGATTGACTCTATTACCTCTCCTAGAAATTAACACACAAAACTGACAGCTGATTGACAAGATGAGAAGCAGTTTTCCAAAATTCAAATTGAACTTAATCCTTTCTTACTAAAAGAATGCTCAAATCAATGGGACACAGCACACTCGTTTAGACTTCATGAGCTATGGCAGGTAGAGACAACTTTTTGAAAATACACAGCTAAAACTGTCCGTGCTTTGAATGCTAGACATGTTTTTCAGTTTTAAGTGCTTTAGCACTTAAAGCGGGACCGTTTTAGCTGTGTATTTTGAAAAAGTTGTGTGCTTTTCAAAGAGAAAGCTACTTTTGCTGTGTCTTTGGGTTCGAGGGCAAATGGGAGTCCTCTTCAGTCAGGAGGGACGACACCTGAGTCCTTTGCAGTCCTCTTGTCTGCCTCTGAGGGTGAAATGAGAGTGGTCCCTGTCATCATGAGCCATGTCTGAAAGAATTATTCACATTCCCTACGAGAATAGACGGCTGAAATAGCAAAAGGTGTGTCTTCCTTTGGAGCATGGACGGGTTCAAAACCCACCTCATACCACTAAGTATTTTGCTGAACACGAGCAGTTGTGTGTGAGGCCTGTGTTTGGGTGATTTTTGTGTCATGTGTGTGTGTGTGTGTGTGTGTGTGTGTGTGTGTGTGTGTCTGTATTTCTGTCTCCATTCCTGAGCAGCAAATCTTTTTTCCTCTTTTAGCATGTTACTCACAACTGTGGATGAAGCCCAGCACTCCTGAAAACACAATCCATGTATGGTTGAAGGAAATTTTCTTGGCGATGAGTGAGAGGTTGGTGACTGAAACCAGCTCATTTCCCTTTGACCACTGAGGTCACATCTCTCAGGTGAGAAGCAAAGTGAGAATTTGAATCAGGCACAATCTCCTTGGAGACAATGGGCCAAAAACAGGTCCGATGGAATCGAATGTCTTTTCATGTTGACATCCATCCCGTCAAGCCCTCGTTAAGCCATTGAAGTGTCACATTGGGCCTGGGGGAGGCGGTGCACCCTGTGAAATTACACGTCCGAAGATTTGGATTTGATTTCCAGCCCTCTGCCAGTCAGTCTGCCAGGCACTTTCATGTGACAAGCCTTAGGCGAGTCCCTTTCTGTCTCTGATTCCCGATTCCTTCACAGGGATTTATGTGGGCCTTAACGCCCACTGGGGAAAGATCCCTCTGCCAGCTCTGTGCCTGATTTCTTGGTTTGACTTGTCAATATGGACTTGAATACACCTTTGGTTTTGGATTGACTCTATTACCTCTCCTAGAAATTAACACACAAAACTGACAGCTGATTGACAAGATGAGAAGCAGTTTTCCAAAATTCAAATTGAACTTAATCCTTTCTTACTAAAAGAATGCTCAAATCAAGGCGACACAGCTCACTCGTTTTGACTTCATGAGCTATGGCAGGTAGAGACAACTTTTTGAAAATACACAGCTAAAACTGTCCGTTTTTTGAATGCTAGACATGTTTTTCAGAATACAGAGCTAAAGCGGGGACCGTTTTAGCTGTGTATTTTGAAAAAGTTGTGTGCTCTTCAAAGAGAAAGCTACTTTTGCTGTGTCTTTGGGTTCGAGGGGAAATGGGAGTCCTCTTCAGTCAGCAGGGACGACACCTGAGTCCTTTGCAGTCCTCTTGTCTGCCTCTGAGGGTGAAATGAGAGTGGTCCCTGTCATCATGAGCCATGTCTGAAAGAATTATTCACATTCCCTACGAGAATAGACGGGTGAAATAGCAAAAGGTGTGTCTTCCTTTGGAGCATGGACGGGTTCAAAGCCCACCTCATACCACTAAGTATTTTGCTGAACACGAGCAGTTGTGTGTGCGGCCTGTGTTTGGGGGATTTTTGTGTCATGTGTGTGTGTGTGTGTGTGTGTGTGTGTGTGTGTCTGTGTGTGTGTGTCTGTATTTCTGTCTCCATTCCTGAGCAGCAAATCTTTTTTCCTCTTTTAGCATGTTACTCGCAACTGTAAATGAAGCCAGCACTCCTGAAAACACAATCCATGTATGGTTGAAGGAAATGTTCTTGGTGATGAGTGAGAGGTTGGTGACTGAAACCAGCTCATTTCCCATTGACCACTGAGGTCACATCTCTCAGGTGAGAAGCAAAGTGAGAATTTGAACCAGGCACATTCTCCTTAGAGACAATGGGCCAAAGACAGGTCCGATGGAATCGAATGTCTTTTCACGTTGACATCCATCCCGTCAAGCCCTAGTTAAGCCATTGAAGTGTCACATTGGGCCTGGGGGAGGCGGTGCACCCTGTGAAATTACACGTCCGAAGATTTGGATTTGATTTCCAGCCCTCTGCCAGTCAGTCTGCCAGGCAATTTCATGTGACAAGCCTTAGGCGAGTCCCTTTCTGTCTCTGATTCCCGATTCCTTCTCAGGGATTTATGTGGGCCTTAACGCCCACTGGGAAAAGATCCCTCTGCCAGCTCAGTGCCTGCTTTCTTGGTTTGACTTGTCAATCTGGACTTGAATACACCTTTGGTTTTGGATTGACTCTATTACCTCTCCTAGAAATTAACACACAAAACTGACAGCTGATTGACAAGATGAGAAGCAGTTTTCCAAAATTCAAATTGAACTTAATCCTTTCTTACTAAAAGAATGCTCAAATCAAGGGGACACAGCTCACTCGTTTTGACTTCATGAGCTATGGCAGGTAGAGACAACTTTTTGAAAATACACAGCTAAAACTGTCCGTGCTTTGAATGCTAGACATGTATTTCAGTTTTAAGTGCTTTAGCACTTAAAGCGGGACCGTTTTAGCTGTGTATTTTGAAAAAGTTTTGTGCTCTTCAAAGAGAAAGATACTTTTGCTGTGTCTTTGGGTTCGAGGGCAAATGGGAGTCCTCTTCAGTCAGCAGGGACGACACCTGAGTCCTTTGCAGTCCTCTTGTCTGCCTCTGAGGGTGAAATGAGAGTGGACCCTGTCATCATCAGCCATGTCTGAAAGAATTATTCACATTCCCTACGAGAATAGACGGGTGAAATAGCAAAATGTGTGTCTTCCTTTGGAGCATGGACGGGTTCAAAGCCCACCTCATACCACTAAGTATTTTGCTGAACACGAGCAGTTGTGTGTGCGGCCTGTGTTTGGGTGATTTTTGTGTCATGTGTGTGTTTGTGAGTGTGTGTGTGTGTGTGTGTGTGTCTGTGTGTGTGTGTCTGTATTTCTGTCTCCATTCCTGAGCAGCAAATCTTTTTTCCTCTTTTAGCATGTTACTCACAACTGTGGATGAAGCCCAGCACTCCTGAAATCACAATCCATGTATGGTTGAAGGAAATTTTCTTGGTGATGAGTGAGAGGCTGGTGACTGAAACCAGCTCATTTCCCATTGACCACTGAGGTCACATCTCTCAGGTGAGAAGCAAAGTGAGAATTTGAACCAGGCACATTCTCCTTAGAGACAATGGGCCAAAGACAAGTCCGATGGAATCGAATGTCTTTTCATGTTGACATCCATCCCGTCAAGCCCTCGTTAAGCCATTGAAGTGTCACATTGGGCCTGGGGGAGGCGGTGCACCCTGTGAAATTACACGTCCGAAGATATGGATTTGATTTCCAGCCCTCTGCCAGTCAGTCTGCCAGGCACTTTCATGTGACAAGGCTTAGGCGAGTCCCTTTCTGTCTCTGATTCCCGTTTCCTTCACAGGGATTTATGTGGGCCTTAACGCCCACTGGGAAAAGATCCCTCTGCCAGCTCAGTGCCTCCTTTCTTGGTTTGACTTGTCAATCTGGACTTGAATACACCTTTGGTTTTGGATTGACTCTATTACCTCTCCGAGAAATTAACACACAAAACTGACAACTGATTGACAAGATGAGAAGCAGTTTTCCAAAATTCAAATTGAACTTCATCCTTTCTTACTAAAAGAATGCTCAAATCAAGGGGACACAGCTCACTCGTTTTGACTTCATGAGCTATGGCAGGTAGAGACAACTTTTTGAAAATACACAGCTAAAACTGTCCGTGCTTTGAATGCTAGACATGTTTTTCAGAATACACAGCTAAAACGGTCCCCGCTTTAAGTGCTAAACCACTTAAAGCAGGGACCGTTTTGGCTGTGTATTTTGAAAAAGTTGTGTGCTCTTCAAAGAGAAAGCTACTTTTGCTGTGTCTTTGGGTTCGAGGGGAAATGGGAGTCCTCTTAAGTCAGCAGGGACGACACCTGATTCTTTGCAGTCCTCTTGTCTGCCTCTGAGGGTGAAATGAGAGTGGTCCCTGTCATCATGAGCCATGTCTGAAAGAATTATTCACATTCCCTACGAGAATAGAAGGGTGAAATAGCAAAAGGTGTGTCTTCCTTTGGAGCATGGACGGGTTCAAAGCCCACCTCATACCACTACGTATTTTGCTGAACACGAGCCGTTGTGTGTTTGGCCTGTGTTTGGGTGATTTTTGTGTCATGTGTGTTTGTGTGTGTGTGTGTGTGTGTGTGTGTCTGTGTGTGTGTGTGTCTGTATTTCTGTCTCCATTCCTGAGTAGCAAATCTTTTTTCCTCTTTTAGCATGTTACTCACAACTGTGGATGAAGCTTAGCACTCCTGAAAACACAATCCATGTATGGTTGAAGGAAATTTTCTTGGCGATGAGTGAGAGTTTGGTGACTGAAACCAGCTCATTTCCCATTGACCACTGAGGTCACATCTCTCAGGTGAGAAGCAAAGTGAGAATTTGAACCAGGCACATTCTCCTTAGAGACAATGGGCCAAAGACAGGTCCGATGGAATCGAATGTCTTTTCATGTTGACATCCATCCCGTCAAGCCCTCGTTAAGCCATTGAATTGCCACATTGGGCCAGGGGGAGGCGGTGCACCATGTGAAATTACACGTCCGAAGATTTGGATTTGATTTCCAGCCCTCTGCCTGTCAGTATGCCAGGCAATTTCATGTGACAAGCCTTAGGCGAGTCCCTTTCTGTCTCTGATTCCCGATTCCTTCACAGGGATTTATGTGGGCCTTAACGCCCACAGGGAAAAGATCCCTCTGCCTTCTCAGTGCCTGCTTTCTTGGTTTGACTTGTCAATCTGGACTTGAATACACCTTTGGTTTTGGATTGACTCTATTACCTCTCCTAGAAATTAACACACAAAACTGACAGCTGATTGACAAGATGAGAAGCAGTTTTCCAAAATTCAAATTGAACTTAATCCTTTCTTACTAAAAGAATGCTCAAATCAAGGGGACACAGCTCACTCGTTTTGACTTCATGAGCTATGGCAGGTAGAGACAACTTTCTGAAAATACACAGCTAAAACTGTCCGTGCTTTGAATGCTAGACATGTTTTTCAGAATACACAGCTAAAGCGGGGACCGTTTTAGCTGTGTATTTTGAAAAAGTTGTGTGCTCTTCAAACAGAAAGCTACTTTTGCTGTGTCTTTGGGTTCGAGGGGAAATGGGAGTCCTCTTCTTTCAGCAGGGACGACAGCTGAGTCCTTTGCCGTCCTCTTGTCTGCCTCTGAGGGTGAAATGAGAGTGGTCCCTGTCATCATGAGCCACGTCTGAAAGAATTATTCACATTCCCTACGAGAATAGACGGGTGAAATAGCAAAAGGTGTGTCTTCCTTTGGAGCACGGACGGGTTCAAAGCCCACCTCATACCACTAAGTATTTTGCTGAACACGAGCAGTTGTGTGTGCGGCCTGTGTTTGGGTGATTTTTGTGTCCTGTGTGTTTGTGTGTGTGTGTGTGTGTGTGTGTGTGTGTGTGTCTGTATTTCTGTCTCCATTCCTGAGCAGCAAATCTTTTTTCCTCTTTTAGCATGTTACTCACAACTGTGGATGAAGCCCAGCACTCCTGAAAACACAATCCATGTATGGTTGAAGGAAATTTTCTTGGTGATGAGTGAGAGGTTGGTGACTGAAACCAGCTCATTTCCCATTGACCACTGAGGTCACATCTCTCAGGTGAGAAGCAAAGTGAGAATTTGAACCAGGCACATTCTCCTTAGAGACAATGGGCCCAAGACAGGTCCGATGGAATCGAATGTCTTTTCATGTTGACATCCATCCCGTCAAGACCTCGTTAAGCCATTGAAGTGTCACATTGGGCCTGGGGGAGGCGGTGCACCCTGTGAAATTACACGTCCGAAGATTTGAATTTGATTTCCAGCCCTCTGCCAGTCAGTCTGCCAGGCACTTTCATGTGACAAGCCTTAGGCGAGTCCCTTTCTGTCTCTGATTCCCGATTCCTTCACAGGGATTTATGTGGGCCTTAACGCCCACTGGGAAAAGATCCCTCTGCCAGCTCAGTGCCTGCTTTCTTGGTTTGACTTGTCAATCTGGACTTGCATACACCTTTGGTTTTGGATTGACTCTATTACCTCTCCTAGAAATTAAAACACAAAACTGACAGCTGATTGACAAGATGAGAAGCAGTTTTCCAAAATTCAAATTGAACTTAATCCTTTCTTCCTAAAAGAATGCTCAAATCAAGGGGACACAGCTCACTCGTTTTGACTTCATGAGATATGGCAGGTAGAGACAACTTTTTGAAAATACACAGCTAAAACTGTCCGTGCTTTGAATGCTAGACATGTTTTTCAGAATACACAGCTAAAACAGTCCCCGCTTTAAGTGCTAAAAGGAAATTTTCTTGGTGATGAGTGAGAGGTTGGTGACTGAAACCAGCTCATTTCCCATTGACCACTGAGGTCAAATCTCTCAGGTGAGAAGCAAAGTGAGAATTTGAACCAGGCACATTCTCCTTAGAGACAATGGGCCAAAGACAAGTCCGATGGAATCGAATGTTTTTTCATGTTGACATCCATCCCGTCAAGCCCTCGTTAAGCCATTGAAGTGTCACATTGGGCCTGGGGGAGGCGGTGCACCCTGTGAAATTACACGTCCGAAGATTTGGATTTGATTTCCAGCCCTCTGCCAGTCAGTCTGCCAGGCACTTTCATGTGACAAGCCTTAGGCGAGTCCCTTTCTGTCTCTGATTCCCGTTTCCTTCACAGGGATTTATGTGGGCCTTAACGCCCACTGGGAAAAGATCCCTCTGCCAGCTCAGTGCCTGCTTTCTTGGCTAAAGCACTTAAAGCGGGGACCGTTATAGCTGTGTATTTTGAAAAAGTTGTGTGCTCTTCAAAGACAAAGCTGCTTTTGCTGTGTCTTTGGGTTCGAGGGGAAATGGGAGTCCTCTTCAGTCAGCAGGGACGACACCTGAGTCCTTTGCAGTCCTCTTGTCTGCCTCTGAGGGTGAAATGAGAGTGGTCCCTGTCATCATGAGCCATGTCTGAAAGAATTATTCACATTCCCTACGAGAATAGACGGGTGAAATAGCAAAAGGTGTGTCTTCCTTTGGAGAATGGACGGGTTCGAAGCCCACCTCATACCACTAAGTATTTTGCTGAACACGAGCCGTTGTGTGTGCGGCCTGTGTTTGGGTGATTTTTGTGTCATGTGTGTGTGTGTGTGTGTGTGTGTGTGTGTGTGTGTCTGTGTGTGTGTGTCTGTATTTCTGTCTCCATTCCTGAGCAGCAAATCTTTTTTCCTCTTTTAGCATGTTACTCACAACTGTGGATGAAGCCCAGCACTCCTTAAAACACAATCCATGTATGGTTGATGGAAATATTCTTGGTGATGAGTGAGAGGTTGGTGACTGAAACCAGCTCATTTCCCATTGACCACTGAGGTCACATCTCTCAGGTGAGAAGCAAAGTGAGAATTTGAACCAGGCACATTCTCCTTAGAGACAATGGGCCAAAGACAGGTCCGATGGAATGGAATGTCTTTTCATGTTGACATCCATCCCGTCAAGCCCTCGTTAAGCCATTGAAGTGTCACATTGGGCCTGGGGGAGGCAGTGCACCCTGTGAAATTACACGGCTGAAGATTTGGATTTGATTTCCAGCCCTCTGCCAGTCAGTCTGCCAGGCACTTTCATGTGACAAGCCTTAGGCGAGTCCCTTTCTGTCTCTGATTCCCGATTCCTTCACAGGGATTTATGTGGGCCTTAACGCCCACTGGGAAAAGATCCCTCTGCCAGCTCAGTGCCTGCTTTCTTGGTTTGACTTGTCAATCTGGACTTGAATACACCTTTGGTTTTGGATTGACTCTATTACCTCTCCTAGAAATTAACACACAAAACTGACAGCTGATTTACACGATGAGAAGCAGTTTTCCAAAATTCAAATTGAACTTAATCCTTTCTTACTAAAAGAATGCTCAAATCAAGGGGACACAGCTCACTCGTTTTGACTTCATGAGCTATGGCAGGTAGAGACAACTTTTTGAAAATACACAGCTAAAACTGTCCGTGCTTTGAATGCTAGACATGTTTTTCAGAATACAAAGCTAAAACGGTCCCCGCTTTAAGTGCTTTATTAGCTGTGTATTTTGAAAAAGGTGTGTGCTCTTCAAAGAGAAAGCTACTTTTGCTGTGTCTTTCGGTTCGAGGGGAAATGGGAGTCCTCTTCCGTCAGCAGGGACGACACCTGAGTCTTTGCAGTCCTCCTATCTGCCTATGAGGGTGAAATGAGAGTGGTCCCTGTCATCATGAGCCATGTCTGAAAGAATTATTCACATTCCCTACGAGAATAGACGGGTGAAAGAGCAAAAGGTGTGTCTTCCTTTGGAGCATGGACGGGTTCAAAGCCCACCTCATACCACTAAATATTTTGCTGAACACGAGCAGTTGTGTGTGCGGCCTGTGTTTGGGTGATTTTTGTGTCATGTGCGTGTGTGTGTGTGAGTGTGTGTGTGTGTGTGTGTCTGTGTGTGTGAGTCTGTATTTCTGTCTCCATTCCTGAGCAGCAAATCTTTTTTCCTCTTTTAGCATGTTACTCACAACTGTGGATGAAGCCCAGCACTCCTGAAAACACAATCCATGTATGGTTGAAGGAAATTTTCTTGGTGATGAGTGAGAGGTTGGTGACTGAAACCAGCTCATTTCCCATTGACCACTGAGGTCACATCTCTCAGGTGAGAAGCAAAGTGAGAATTTGAACCAGGCACATTCTCCTTAGAGACAATGGGCCAAAGACAGGTCCGATGGAATCGAATGTCTTTTCATGTTGACTTCCATCCCGTCAAGCCCTCGTTAAGCCATTGAAGTGTCACATTGGGCCTGGGGGAGGCGGTGCACCCTGTGAAATTACACGTCCGAAGTTTTGGATTTGATTTCCAGCCCTCTACCAGTCAGTCTGCCAGGCACTTTCATGTGACAAGCCTTCGGCGAGTCCCTTTCTGTCTCTGATTCCCGATTCCTTCACAGGGATTTATGTGGGCCTTAACGCCCACTGGGAAAAGATCCCTCTGCCTGCTCAGTGCCTGCTTTCTTGGTTTGACTTGTCAACCTGGACTTGAATACACCTTTGGTTTTGGATTGACTCTATTACCTCTCCTAGAAATTAACACACAAAACTGACAGCTGATTGACAAGATGAGAAGCAGTTTTCCAAAATTGAAATTGAACTTAATCCTTTCTTACTAAAAGAATGCTCAAATCAAGGGGACACAGCTCACTCGTTTTGACTTCATGAGCTATGGCAGGTAGAGACAACTTTTTGAAAATACACAGCTAAAACTGTCCGTGCTTTGAATGCTAGACATGTTTTTCAGAATACACAGCTAAAACGGTCCCCGCTTTAAGTGTTAAAGAACTTAAAGCGGGGACCGTTTTAGCTGTGTATTTTGAAAAATTTGTGTACTCTTCAAAGAGAAAGCTACTTTTGCTCTGTCTTTGGGTTCGAGGGGAAATGGGAGTCCTCTTCAGTCAGCAGGGACGACACCTGAGTCCTTTGCAGTCCTCTTGTCTGCCTCTGAGCGTGAAATGAGAGTGGTCCCTGTCATCATGAGCCATGTCTGAAAGAATTATTCACATTCCCAACGAGAATAGACGGGTGAAATAGCAAAAGGTGTGTCTTCCTTTGGAGCATGGACGGGTTCAAAGCCCACCTCATACCACTAAGTATTTTGCTGAACACTAGCAGTTGTGTGTGCGGCCTGTGTTTCGGTGATTTTTGTGTCGTGTGTGTGTGTGTGTGTGTGTGTGTGTGTGTGTCTGTGTGTGTGTGTGTCTGTATTTCTGTCTCCATTCCTGAGCAGCAAATCTTTTTTCCTCTTTTAGCATGTTACTCACAACTGTGGATGAAGCCCAGCACTCCTGAAAACACAATCCATGTATGGTTGAAGGAAATTTTCTTGGTGATGAGTGAGAGGTTGGTGACTGAAACCAGCTCATTTCCCATTGACCACTGAGGTCACATCTCTCAGGTGAGAAGCAAAGTGAGAATTTGAACCAGGCACATTCTCCTTAGAGACAATGGGCCAAAGACAGGTCCGATGGAATCGAATGTCTTTTCATGTTGACATCCATCCCGTCAAGCCCTCGTTAAGCCACTGAAGTGTCACATTGGGTCTGGGGGAGGCGGTGCACCCTGTGAAATTACACGTCCGAAGATCTGGATTTGATTTCCAGCGCTCTGCCAGTCAGTCTGCCAGGCACTTTCATGTGACAAGCCTTAGGCGAGTCCCTTTCTGTCTCTGATTCCCGATTCCTTCACAGGGATTTATGTGGGCCTTAACGCCCACTGGGAAAAGATCCCTCTGCCAGCTCAGTGCCTGCTTTCTTGGTTTGACTTGTCAATCTGGACTTGAATACACCTTTGGTTTTGGATTGACTCTATTACCTCTCCTAGAAATTAACACACAAAACTGACAGCTGATTGACAAGATGAGAAGCAGTTTTCCAAAATTCAAATTGAACTTAATCCTTTCTTCCTAAAAGAATGCTCAAATCAAGGGGACACAGCTCACTCGTTTTGACTTCATGAGCTATGGCAGGTAGAGACAACTTTTTGAAAATACACAGCTAAAACTGTCCGTGCTTTGAATGCTAGACATGTTTTTCAGAATACACAGCTAAAACGGTCCCCTCTTTAAGTGCTAAAGCACTTAAAGTTGTGTGCTCTTCAAAGAGAAAGCTACTTTTGCTGTGTCTTTGGGTTCGAGGGGAAATGGGAGTCCTCTTCAGTCAGCAGGGACGACACCTGAGTCCTCTGCAGTCCTCTTGTCTGCCTCTGAGGGTGAAATGAGAGTGGTCCCTGTCATCATGCGCCATGTCTGAAAGAATTATTCACATTCCTACGAGAATAGACGGGTGAAATAGCAAAAGGTGTGTCTTCCTTTGGAGCATGGACGGTTTCTAAGCCCACCTCATACCACTAAGTATTTTGCTGAACACGAGCAGTTGTGTGTGCGGCCTGTGTTTGGGTGATTTTTTTGTCGTGTGTGTGTGTGTGTGTGTGTGTGTGTGTGTGTCTGTGTGTGTTTGTCTGTATTTCTGTCTCCATTCCTGAGCAGCAAATCTTTTTTCCTCTTTTAGCATGTTACTCACAACTGTGGATGAAGCCCAGCACTCCTGAAAACACAATCCATGTATGGTTGAAGGAAATTTTCTTGGTGATGAGTCAGAGGCTGGTGACTGAAACCAGCTCATTTCCCATTGACCACTGAGGTCACATCTCTCAGGTGAGAAGCAAAGTGAGAATTTGAACCAGGCACATTCTCCTTAGAGACAATGGGCCAAAGACAGTTCCGATGGAATCGAATGTCTTTTCATGTTGACATCCATCCCGTCAAGCCCTCGTTAAGCCATTGAAGTGTCACATTGGGCCTGAAGGAGGCGGTGCACTTTGTGAAATTACACGTCCGAAGATTTGGATTTGATTTCCAGCCCTCTGCCAGTCAGTCTGCCAGGCACTTTCATGTGACAAGCCTTAGGCGAGTCCCTTTCTGTCTCTGATTCCCGATTCCTTCACAGGGATTTATGTGGGCCTTAACGCCCACTGGGAAATGATCCCTCTGCCAGCTCAGTGCCTGCTTTCTTGGTTTAACTTGTCAACCTGGACTTGAATACACCTTTGGATTTGGATTGACTCTATTACCTCTCCTAGAAATTAACACACAAAACTGACAGCTGATTGACAAGAAGAGAAGCAGTTTTCCAAAATTCAAATTGAACTTAATCCTTTCTTCCTAAAAGAATGCTCAAATCAAGGGGACACAGCTCACTCGTTTTGACTTCATGAGCTATGGCAGGTAGAGACAACTTTTTGAAAATACACAGCTAAAACTGTCCGTGCTTTGAATGCTAGACATGTTTTCCAGAATACACAGCTAAAACGGTCCCCGCTTTAAGTGTTAAAGCACTTAAAGCGGGGACCGTTTTAGCTGTGTATTTTGAAAAATTTGTGTGCTCTTCAAAGAGAAAGCTACTTTTGCTCTGTCTTTGGGTTCGAGGGGAAATGGGAGTCCTCTTGAGTCAGCAGGGACGACACCTGAGTCCTTTGCAGTCCTCCTATCAGCCTCTGAGGGTGAAATGAGAGTGGTCCCTGTCATCATGAGCCATGTCTGAAAGAATTATTCACATTCCCTACGAGAATAGACGGGTGAAATAGCAAAAGGTGTGTCTTCCTTTGGAGCATGGACGGGTTCAAAGCCCACCTCATAGCACTAAATATTTTGCTGAACACGAGCAGTTTTGTGTGCGGCCTGTGTTTGGGTGATTTTTTTGTCATGTGCGTGTGTGTGTGTGTTTGTGTGTGTGTGTGTCTGTGTGTGTGTGTCTGTATTTCTGTCTCCATTCCTGAGCCGCAAATCTTTTTTCCTCTTTTAGCATGTTACTCACAACTGTGGATGAAACCCAGCACTCCTGAAAACAAAATCCATGTATGGTTGGAGGAAATTTTCTTGGTGATGAGTGAGAGGTTGGTGACTGAAACCAGCTCATTTCCCATTTACCACTGAGGTCACATCTCTCAGGTGAGAAGCAAAGTGAGAATTTGAACCAGGCACATTCTCCTTAGAGACAATGGGCCAAAGACAGGTCCGATGGAATCGAATGTCTTTTCATGTTGACATCCATCCCGTCAAGCCCTCGTTAAGCCATTGAAGTGTCACATTGGGCCTGGGGGAGGCGGTGCACCCTGTGAAATTACACGTCCGAAGATTTGGATTTGATTTCCAGCCCTCTGCCAGTCAGTCTGCCAGGCACTTTCATGTGACAAGCCTTAGGCGAGTCCCTTTCTGTCTCTGATTCCCGATTCCTTCACAGGGATTTATGTGGGCCTTAACGCCCACTGGGAAAAGATCCCTCTGCCAGCTCAGTGCCTGATTTCTTGGTTTGACTTGTCACTCTGGACTTGAATACACCTTTGGTTTTGGATTGACTCTACTACCTCTCCTAGAAATTAACACACAAAACTGACAGCTGATTGACAAGATGAGAAGCAGTTTTCCAAAATTCAAATTGAACTTAATCCTTTCTTACTAAAAGAATGCTCAAATCAAGGGGACACAGCTCACTCGTTTTGACTTCATGAGCTATGGCAGGTAGAGACAACTTTTTGAAAATACACAGCTAAAACTGTCCATGCTTTGAATGCTAGACATGTTTTTCAGAATACACAGCTAAAATGGTCCCCGCTTTAAGTGCTTTATTAGCTGTGTATTTTGAACAAGTTGTGTGCTCTTCAAAGAGAAAGCTACTTTTGCTGTGTCTTTGGGTTCGAGGGGAAATGGGAGTCCTCTTCAGTCAGCAGGGACGACACCTGAGTCCTTTGCAGTCCTCTTGTCTGCCTCTGAGGGTGAAATGAGAGTGGTCCCTGTCATCATGAGCCATGTCTGAAAGAATTATTCACATTCCCTACGAGAATAGACGGGTGAAATAGCAAAAGGTGTGTCTTCCTTTGGAGCATGGACGGGTTCAAAGCCCACCTCATACCACTAAGTATTTTGCTGAACACGAGCAGTTGTGTGTGCAGCCTGTGTTTGGGTGATTTTTGTGTCATGTGTGTGTGTGTGTGTGTGTGTGTGTGTGTGTGTGTCTGTGTGTGTGTGTCTGTATTTCTGTCTCCATTCCTGAGCAGCAAATCTTTTTTCCTCTTTTAGCATGTTACTCACAACTGTGGATGAAGCCCAGCACTCCTGAAAACACAATCCATGTATGGGTGAAGGAAATTTTCTTGGTGATGAGTGAGAGGTTGGTGACTGAAACCAGCTCATTTCCCATTGACCACTGAGGTCACATCTCTCAGGTGAGAAGCAAAGTGAGAATTTGAACCAGGCACATTCTCCTTAGAGACAATGGGCCAAAGACAGGTCCGATGGAATCGAATGTCTTTTCATGTTGACATCCATCCCGTCAAGCCCTCGTTAAGCCATTGAAGTGTCACATTGGGCCTGGGGGAGGCGGTGCACCCTGTGAAATTACACGGTCGAAGATTTGGATTTGATTTCCAGCCCTCTGCCAGTCAGTCTGCCAGGCACTTTCATGTGACAAGCCTTAGGCGAGTCCCTTTCTGTCTCTGATTCCCGATTCCTTCACAGGGATTTATGTGGGCCTTAACGCCCACTGGGAAAAGATCCCTCTGCCAGCTCAGTGCCTGCTTTCTTGGTTTGACTTGTCAATCTGGACTTGAATACACCTTTGGTTTTGGATTGACTCTATTACCTCTCCTAGAAATTAACACACAAAACTGACAGCTGATTGACAAGATGAGAAGCAGTTTTCCAAAATTCAAATTGAACTTAATCCTTTCTTACTAAAAGAATGCTCAAATCAAGGGGACACAGCTCACTCGTTTTGACTTCATGAGCTATGGCAGGTAGAGACAACTTTTTGAAAATACAGAGATAAAATTGTCCGTGCTTTGAATGCTAGACAAGTTTTTCAGAATACACAGCTAAAACGGTCCCCGCTTTAAGTGCTTTATTAGCTGTGTATTTTGAAAAACTTGTGTGCTCTACAAAGAGAAAGCTACTTTTGCTGTGTCTTTGGGTTCGAGGGGAAATGGGAGTCCTCTTCAGTCAGCAGGGACGACACCTGAGTCCTTTGCAGTCCTCTTGTCTGCCTCTGAGGGTGAAATGAGAGTGGTCCCTGTCATCATGAGCCATGTCTGAAAGAATTATTCATATTCCCTACGAGAATAGACGGATGAAATAGCAAAAGTTGTGTCTTCCTTTGGAGCATGGACGGGTTCAAAGCCCACCTCATACCACTAAGTATTTTGCTGAACACGAGCAGTTGTGTGTGCGGCCTGTGTTTGGGTGATTTTTGTGTCATGTGCGTGTGTGTGTGTGTGTGTTTGTGTGTGTGTGTGTCTGTGTGTGTGTGTCTGTATTTCTGTCTCCATTCCTGAGCAGCAAATCTTTTTTCCTCTTTTAGCATGTTACTCACAACTGTGGATGAAGCCCAGCACTCCTGAAAACACAATCCATGTATGGTTGAAGGAAATTTTCTTGGTGATGAGTGAGAGGTTGGTGACTGAAACCAGCTCATTTCACATTGACCACTGAGGTCACATCTCTCAGGTGAGAAGCAAAGTGAGAATTTGAACCAGGCACATTCTCCTTAGAGACAATGGGCCAAAGACAGGTCCGATGGAATCGAATGTCTTTTCATGTTGACATCCATCCCGTCAAGCCCTCGTTAAGCCCTTTAAATGTCACATTGGGCCTGGGGGAGGCGGTGCACCCTTTGAAATTACACGTCCGAAGATTTGGATTTGATTTCCAGCCCTCTGCCAGTCAGTCTGCCAGGCACTTTCATGTGACAAGCCTTAGGCGAGTCCCTTTCTGTCTCTGATTCCCGATTCCTTCACAGGGATTTATGTGGGCCTTAACGCCCACTGGGAAAAGATCCCTCTGCCAGCTCAGTGCCTGCTTTCTTGGTTTGACTTGTCAATCTGGACTTGAATACACCTTTGGTTTTGGATTGACTCTATTACCTCTCCTAGAAATTAACACACAAAACTGACAGCTGATTGACAAGATCAGAAGCAGTTTTCCAAAATTCAAATTGAACTTAATCCTTTCTTCCTAAAATAATGCTCAAATCAAGCGGACACAGCTCACTCGTTTTGACTTCATGAGCTATGGCAGGTAGAGACAACTTTTTGAAAATATACAGCTAAAACTGTCCGTGCTTCGAATGCTAGACATGTTTTTCAGAATACACAGCTAAAACGGTCCCCGCTTTAAGTGCTTTAGCACTTAAAGCGGGGACCGTTTTAGCTGTGTATTTTGAAATAGTTGTGTGCTCTTCAAAGAGAAAGCTACTTTTGCTGTGTCTCTGGGTTCGAGGGGAAATGGGAGTCCTCTTCAGTCAGCAGGGACGACACCTGAGTCCTTTGCAGTCCTCTTGTCTGCCTCTGAGGGTGAAATGAGAGTGGTCCCTGTCATCATGAGCCATGTCTGAAAGAATTATTCACATTCCCTACGAGAATAGACGGGTGAAATAGCAAATGGTGTGTCTTCCTTTGGAACATGGACGGGTTCAAATCCCACCTCATACCACTAAGTATTTTGCTGAACACGAGCAGTTGTGTGTGCGGCCTGTGTTTGGGTGATTTTTGTGTCGTGTGTGTGTGTGTGTGTGTGTGTGTGTGTTTGTGTGTGTGTGTCTGTATTTCTGTCTCCATTCCTGAGCAGCAAATCTTTTTTCCTCTTTTAGCATGTTACTCACAACTGTGGATGAAGCCCAGCACTCCTGAAAACACAATCCATGTATGGTTGAAGGAAATTTTCTTGGTGATGAGTGAGAGGTTGGTGACTCAAACCAGCTCATTTCCCATTGACCACTGAGGTCACATCTCTCAGGTGAGAAGCAAAGTGAGAATTTGAACCAGGCACATTCTCCTTAGAGACAATGGGCCAAAGACTGGTCCGATGGAATCGAATGTCTTTTCATGTTGACATCCATCCCGTCAAGCCCTCGTTAAGCCATTGAAGTGTCACATTGGGCCTGGGCAAGCGGTTCACCCTGTGAAATTACACGTCCGAAGATTTGGATTTGATTTCCAGCCCTCTGCCAGTCAGTCTGCCAGGCACTTTCATGTGACAAGCCTTAGGCGAGTCCCTTTCTGTCTCTGATTCCCGATTCCTTCACAGGGATTTATGTGGGCCTTAACGCCCACTGGGAAAAGATCCCTCTGCCAGCTCAGTGCCTGCTTTCTTGGTTTGACTTGCCAATCTGGACTTGAATACACCTTTGGTTTTGGATTGACTCTATTACCTCTCCTAGAAATTAACACACAAAACTGACAGCTGATTGACAAGATGAGAAGCAGTTTTCCAAAATTCAAATTGAACTTAATCCTTTCTTACTAAAAGAATGCTCAAATCAAGGGGACACAGCTCACTCGTTTTGACTTCGTGAGCTATGGCAGGTAGAGACAACTTTCTGAAAATACACAGCTAAAACTGTCCGTGCTTTGAATGCTAGACATGTTTTTCAGTATACACAGCTAAAGCGGGGAGCGTTTTAGCTGTGTATTTTGAAAAAGTTGTGTGCTCTTCAAAGAGAAAGCTACTTTTGCTGTGTCTTTGGGTTCGAGGGGAAATGGGAGTCCTCTTCAGTCAGCAGGGACGACACCTGAGTCCTTTGCAGTCCTCTTGTCTGCCTCTGAGGGTGAAATGAGAGTGGTCCCTGTCATCATGAGCCATGTCTGAAAGAATTTTTCACATTCCGTACGAGAATAGACGGGTGAAATAGCAAAAGGTGTGTCTTCCTTTGGATCATGGACAGGTTCAAAGCCCACCTCATACCACTAAGTATTTTGCTGAACACGAGCAGTTGTGTGTGCGGCCTGTGTTTGGGTGATTTTTGTGTCATGTTTCTGTGTGTGTGTGTGTGTGTGTCTGTATTTCTGTCTCCATTCCTGAGCAGCAAATCTTTTTTCCTCTTTTAGCATGTTACTCACAACTGTGGATGAAGCCCAGCACTCCTGAAAACACAATCCATGTATGGTTGAAGGAAATTTTCTTGGTGATGAGTGAGAGGTTGGTGACTGAAACCAGCTCATTTCCCATTCACCACTGAGGTCACATCTCTCAGGTGAGAAGCAAAGTGAGAATTTGAACCAGGCACATTCTCCTTAGAGACAATGGGCCAAAGACAGGTCCGATGGAATCGAATGTCTTTTCATGTTGACATCCATCCCGTCAAGCCCTCGTTAAGCCATTGAAGTGTCACATTGGGCCTGGGGGAGGCGGTGCCCCCTGTGAAATTACACGTCCGAAGATTTGGATTTGATTTCCAGCCCTCTGCCAGTCAGTCTGCCAGGCACTTTCATGTGACAAGCCTTAGGCGAGTCCCTTTCTGTCTCTGATTCCCGATTCCTTCACAGGGATTTATGTGGGCCTTAACGCCCACTGGGAAAAGATCCCTCTGCCAGCTCAGTGCCTGCTTTCTTGGTTTGACTTGTCAATCTGGACTTGAATACACCTTTGGTTTTGGATTGACTCTATTACCTCTCCTAGAAATTAACACACAAAACTGACAGCTGATTGACAAGATGAGAAGCAGTTTTCCAAAATTCAAATTGAACTTAATCCTTTCTTACTAAAAGAATGCTCAAATCAAGGGGACACAGCTCACTCGTTTTGACTTCATGAGCTATGGCAGGTAGAGAAAACTTTTTGAAAATACACAGCTAAAACTGTCCGTGCTTTGAATGCTAGACATGTTTTTCAGTTTTAAGTGCTTTAGCACTTAAAGCGGGACCGTTTTAGCTGTGTATTTTGAAAAAGTTGTGTGCTCTTCAAAGAGAAAGCTACTTTTGCTGTGTCTCTGGGTTCGAGGGGAAATGGGAGTCCTCTTCATTCAGCAGGGACGACACCTGAGTCCTTTGCAGTCCTCTTGTCTGCCTCTGAGGGTGAAATGAGAGTGGTCCCTGTCATCATGAGCCATGTCTGAAAGAATTATTCACATTCCCTACGAGAATAGACGGGTGAAATAGCAAAAGGTGTGTCTTCCTTTGGAGCATGGACGGGTTCAAAGCCCACCTCATACCACTAAGTATTTTGCTGAACACGAGCATTTGTGTGTGGGGCCTGTGTTTGGGTGATTTTTGTGTCATGTGTGTGTGTGTGTGTGTGTGTGTGTGTGTCTGTGTGTGTGTGTCTGTATTTCTGTCTGCATTCCTGAGCAGCGAATCTTTTTTCCTCTTTTAGCATGTTACTCACAACTGAGGATGAAGCCCAGCACTCCTGAAAACACAATCCATGTATGGTTGAAGGAAATTTTCTTGGTGATGAGTGAGAGGTTGGTGACTGAAACCAGCTCATATCCCATTGACCACTGAGGTCACATCTCTCAGGTGAGAAGCAAAGTGAGAATTTGAACCAGGCACATTCTCCTTAGAGACAATGGGCCAAAGACAGGTCCGATGGAATCGAATGTCTTTTCATGTTGACATCCATCCCGTCAAGTCCTCGTTAAGCCATTGAAGTGTCACATTGGGCCTGGGGGATGCGGTGCACCCTGTGAAATTACACGTCCGAAGATTTGGATTTGATTTCCAGCCCTCTGCCAGTCAGTCTGCCAGGCACTTTCATGTGACAAGCCTTAGGCGAGTCCCTTTCTGTCTCTGATTCCCGATTCCTTCACAGGGATTTATGTGGGCCTTAACGCCCACTGGGAAAAGATCCCTCTGCCAGCCCAGTGCCTGCTTTCTTGCTTTGACTTGTCAATCTGGACTTGAATACACCTTTGGTTTTGGATTGACTCTATTACCTCTCCTAGAAATTAACACACAAAACTGACAGCTGATTGACAAGATGAGAAGCAGTTTTCCAAAATTCAAATTGAACTTAATCCTTTCTTACTAAAAGAATGCTCAAATCAAGGGGACACAGCTCACTCGTTTTGACTTCATGAGCTATGGCAGGTAGAGACAACTTTTTGAAAATACACAGCTAAAACTGTCCGTGTTTTGAATGCTAGACATGTTTTTCAGAATACACAGCTAAAGCGGGGACCGTTTTAGCTGTGTATTTTGAAAAAGTTGTGTGCTCTTCAAAGAGAAAGCTACTTTTGCTGTGTCTTTGGGTTCGAGGGGAAATGGGAGTCCTCTTCAGTCAACAGGGACGACACCTGAGTCCTTTGCAGTCCTCTTGTCTGCCTCTGAGGGTGAAATGAGAGTGGTCCCTGTCATCATGAGCCATGTCTTAAAGAATTATTCACATTCCCTACGAGAATAGACGGGTGAAATAGCAAAAGGTGTGTCTTCTTTTGGAGCATGGACGGGTTCAAAGCCCACCTCATACCGCTAAGTATTTTGCTGAACACGAGCAGTTGTGTGTGCGGCCTGTGTTTGGGTGATTTTTGTGTCATGTGTGTGTGTGTGTGTGTGTGTGTGTGTGTCTGTGTGTGTGTGTCTGTATTTCTGTCTGCATTCCTGAGCAGCGAATCTTTTTTCCTCTTTTAGCATGTTACTCACAACTGAGGATGAAGCCCAGCACTCCTGAAAACACAATCCATGTATGGTTGAAGGAAATTTTCTTGGTGATGAGTGAGAGGTTGGTGACTGAAACCAGCTCATATCCCATTGACCACTGAGGTCACATCTCTCAGGTGAGAAGCAAAGTGAGAATTTGAACCAGGCACATTCTCCTTAGAGACAATGGGCCAAAGACAGGTCCGATGGAATCGAATGTCTTTTCATGTTGACATCCATCCCGTCAAGTCCTCGTTAAGCCATTGAAGTGTCACATTGGGCCTGGGGGATGCGGTGCACCCTGTGAAATTACACGTCCGAAGATTTGGATTTGATTTCCAGCCCTCTGCCAGTCAGTCTGCCAGGCACTTTCATGTGACAAGCCTTAGGCGAGTCCCTTTCTGTCTCTGATTCCCGATTCCTTCACAGGGATTTATGTGGGCCTTAACGCCCACTGGGAAAAGATCCCTCTGCCAGCCCAGTGCCTGCTTTCTTGCTTTGACTTGTCAATCTGGACTTGAATACACCTTTGGTTTTGGATTGACTCTATTACCTCTCCTAGAAATTAACACACAAAACTGACAGCTGATTGACAAGATGAGAAGCAGTTTTCCAAAATTCAAATTGAACTTAATCCTTTCTTACTAAAAGAATGCTCAAATCAAGGGGACACAGCTCACTCGTTTTGACTTCATGAGCTATGGCAGGTAGAGACAACTTTTTGAAAATACACAGCTAAAACTGTCCGTGTTTTGAATGCTAGACATGTTTTTCAGAATACACAGCTAAAGCGGGGACCGTTTTAGCTGTGTATTTTGAAAAAGTTGTGTGCTCTTCAAAGAGAAAGCTACTTTTGCTGTGTCTTTGGGTTCGAGGGGAAATGGGAGTCCTCTTCAGTCAGCAGGGACGACACCTGAGTCCTTTGCAGTCCTCTTGTCTGCCTCTGAGGGTGAAATGAGAGTGGTCCCTGTCATCATGAGCCATGTCTGAAAGAATTATTCACATTCCCTACGAGAATAGACGGGTGAAATAGCAAAAGGTGTGTCTTCTTTCGGAGCATGGACGGGTTCAAAGCCCACCTCATACCGCTAAGTATTTTGCTGAACACGAGCAGTTGTGTGTGCGGCCTGTGTTTGGGTGATTTTTGTGTCATGTGTGTGTGTTTGTGTGTGTGTCTGTGTGTCTGTATTTCTGTCTCCATTCCTGAGCAGCAAATCTTTTTTCCTCTTTTAGCATGTTACTCACAACTGTGGATGAAGCCCAGCACTCCTGAAAACACAATCCATGTATGGTTGAAGGAAATTTTCTTGGTGATGAGTGAGAGGTTGGTGACTGAAACCAGCTCATTTCCCATTGACCAATGAGGTCATATCTCTCAGGTGAGAAGCAAAGTGAGAATTTGAACCAGGCACATTCTCCTTAGAGACAATGGGCCAAAGACAGGTCCGATGGAATGGAAGGTCTTTTCATGTTGACATCCATCCCGTCAAGCCCTCGTTAAGCCATTGAAGTGCCACATTGGGCCTGGGGGAGGCGGTGCACCCTGTGAAATTACACGTCCGAAGATTTGGATTTGATTTCCAGCCCTCTGCCAGTCAGTCTGCCAGGCACTTTCATGTGACAAGCCTTAGGCGAGTCCCTTTCTTTCTCTGATTCCCGATTCCTTCACAGGGATTTATGTGGGCCTTAACGCCCACTGGGAAAAGATCCCTCTGCCTTCTCAGTGCCTGCTTTCTTGGTTTGACTTGTCAATCTGGACTTGAATACACCTTTGGTTTTGGATTGACTCTATTACCTCTCCTAGAAATTAACACACAAAACTGACAACTGATTGACAAGATGAGAAGCAGTTTTCCAAAATTCAAATTGAACTTAATCCTTTCTTACTAAAAGAATGCTCATATCAAGGGGACACAACTCACTCGTTTTGACTTCATGAGCTATGGCAGGTAGAGACAACTTTCTGAAAATACACAGCTAAAACTGTCCGTGCTTTGAATGCTAGACATGTTTTTCAGAATACACAGCTAAAGCGGGGACCGTTTTAGCTGTGTATTTTGAAAAAGTTGTGTGCTCTTCAAACAGAAAGCTACTTTTGCTGTGTCTTTGGGTTCGAGGGGAAATGGGAGTCCTCTTCATTCAGCAGGGACGACAACTGAGTCCTTTGCAGTCCTCTTGTCTGCCTCTGAGGGTGAAATGAGAGTGGTCCCTGTCATCATGAGCCATGTCTGAAAGAATTATTCACATTCCCTACGAGAATAGACGGGTGAAATAGCAAAAGGTGTGTCTTCCTTTGCAGCACGGACGGGTTCAAAGCCCACCTCATACCACTAAGGATTTTGCTGAACACGAGCAGTTGTGTGTGCGGCCTGTGTTTGGGTGATTTTTGTGTCCTGTGTGTTTGTGTGTGTGTGTGTGTGTGTCTGTGTGTGTGTGTGTCTGTGTGTGTGTGTGTGTCTGTATTTCTGTCTCCATTCCTGAGCAGCAAATCTTTTTTCCTCTTTTAGCATGTTACTCACAACTGTGGATGAAGCCCAGCACTCCTGAAAACACAATCCATGTATGGTTGAAGGAAATTTTCTTGGTGATGAGTGAGAGTTTGGTGACTGAAACCAGCTCATTTCCCATTGACCACTGAGGTCACATCTCTCAGGTGAGAAGCAAAGTGAGAATTTGAACCAGGCACATTCTCCTTAGAGACAACGGGCCAAAGACAGGTCCGATGGAATCGAATGTCTTTTCATGTTGACATCCATCCCGTCAAGCCCTCGTTAAGCCATTGAAGTGTCACATTGGGCCTGGGGGAGGCGGTGCACCCTGTGAAATTACACGTCCGAAGATTTGGATTTGATTTCCAGCCCTCTGCCAGTCAGTCTGCCAGGCACTTTCATGTGACAAGCCTTAGGCGAGTCCCTTTCTGTCTCTGATTCCCGATTCCTTCACAGGGATTTATGTGGGCCTTAACGCCCACTGGGAAAAGATCCCTCAGCCAGCTCAGTGCCTGCTTTCTTGGTTTGACTTGTCAATCTGGACTTGAATACACCTTTGGTTTTGGATTGACTCTATTACCTCTCCTAGAAATTAACACACAAAACTGACAGCTGATTGACAAGATGAGAAGCAGTTTTCCAAAATTCAAATTGAACTTAATCCTTTCTTACTAAAAGAATGCTCAAATCAAGGGGACACTGCTCACTCGTTTTGACGTCATGAGCTATGGCAGGTTGAGACAACTTTTTGAAAATACACAGCTAAAACTGTCCGTGCTTTGAATGCTAGACATGTTTTTCAGAATACACAGCTAAAACGTTCCCCGCTTTAAGTGCTTAGCACTTAAAGCGGGGACCGTTTTAGCTGTGTATTTTGAAAAAGTTGTGTGCTCTTCAAAGGGAAAGCTACTTTTGATGTGTCTTTGGGTTCGAGGCGAAATGGGAGTCCTCTTCAGTCAGCAGGGACGACACCTGTGTCCTTTGCAGTCCTCTTGTCTGCCTCTGAGGGTGAAATGAGAGTGGTCCCTGTCATCATGAGCCATGTCTGAAAGAATTATTCACATTCCCTACGAGAATAGACGGGTGAAATAGCAAAAGGTGTGTCTTCCTTTGGAGCATGGACGGGTTCAAAGCCCACCTCATACCACTAAGTATTTTGCTGAACACGAGCAGTTGTGTGTGCGGCCTGTGTTTGGGTGATTTTTGTGTCATGTTTCTGTGTGTGTGTGTGTGTGTGTCTGTATTTCTGTCTCCATTCCTGAGCAGCAAATCTTTTTTCCTCTTTTAGCATGTTACTCACAACTGTGGATGAAGCCCAGCACTCCTGAAAACACAATCCATGTATGGTTGAAGGAAATTTTCTTGGTGATGAGTGAGAGGTTGGTGACTGAAACCAGCTCATTTCCCATTCACCACTGAGGTCACATCTCTCAGGTGAGAAGCAAAGTGAGAATTTGAACCAGGCACATTCTCCTTAGAGACAATGGGCCAAAGACAGGTCCGATGGAATCGAATGTCTTTTCATGTTGACATCCATCCCGTCAAGCCCTCGTTAAGCCATTGAAGTGTCACATTGGGCCTGGGGGAGGCGGTGCCCCCTGTGAAATTACACGTCCGAAGATTTGGATTTGATTTCCAGCCCTCTGCCAGTCAGTCTGCCAGGCACTTTCATGTGACAAGCCTTAGGCGAGTCCCTTTCTGTCTCTGATTCCCGATTCCTTCACAGGGATTTATGTGGGCCTTAACGCCCACTGGGAAAAGATCCCTCTGCCAGCTCAGTGCCTGCTTTCTTGGTTTGACTTGTCAATCTGGACTTGAATACACCTTTGGTTTTGGATTGACTCTATTACCTCTCCTAGAAATTAACACACAAAACTGACAGCTGATTGACAAGATGAGAAGCAGTTTTCCAAAATTCAAATTGAACTTAATCCTTTCTTACTAAAAGAATGCTCAAATCAAGGGGACACAGCTCACTCGTTTTGACTTCATGAGCTATGGCAGGTAGAGAAAACTTTTTGAAAATACACAGCTAAAACTGTCCGTGCTTTGAATGCTAGACATGTTTTTCAGTTTTAAGTGCTTTAGCACTTAAAGCGGGACCGTTTTAGCTGTGTATTTTGAAAAAGTTGTGTGCTCTTCAAAGAGAAAGCTACTTTTGCTGTGTCTCTGGGTTCGAGGGGAAATGGGAGTCCTCTTCATTCAGCAGGGACGACACCTGAGTCCTTTGCAGTCCTCTTGTCTGCCTCTGAGGGTGAAATGAGAGTGGTCCCTGTCATCATGAGCCATGTCTGAAAGAATTATTCACATTCCCTACGAGAATAGACGGGTGAAATAGCAAAAGGTGTGTCTTCCTTTGGAGCATGGACGGGTTCAAAGCCCACCTCATACCACTAAGTATTTTGCTGAACACGAGCATTTGTGTGTGGGGCCTGTGTTTGGGTGATTTTTGTGTCATGTGTGTGTGTGTGTGTGTGTGTGTGTGTGTCTGTGTGTGTGTGTCTGTATTTCTGTCTGCATTCCTGAGCAGCGAATCTTTTTTCCTCTTTTAGCATGTTACTCACAACTGAGGATGAAGCCCAGCACTCCTGAAAACACAATCCATGTATGGTTGAAGGAAATTTTCTTGGTGATGAGTGAGAGGTTGGTGACTGAAACCAGCTCATATCCCATTGACCACTGAGGTCACATCTCTCAGGTGAGAAGCAAAGTGAGAATTTGAACCAGGCACATTCTCCTTAGAGACAATGGGCCAAAGACAGGTCCGATGGAATCGAATGTCTTTTCATGTTGACATCCATCCCGTCAAGTCCTCGTTAAGCCATTGAAGTGTCACATTGGGCCTGGGGGATGCGGTGCACCCTGTGAAATTACACGTCCGAAGATTTGGATTTGATTTCCAGCCCTCTGCCAGTCAGTCTGCCAGGCACTTTCATGTGACAAGCCTTAGGCGAGTCCCTTTCTGTCTCTGATTCCCGATTCCTTCACAGGGATTTATGTGGGCCTTAACGCCCACTGGGAAAAGATCCCTCTGCCAGCCCAGTGCCTGCTTTCTTGCTTTGACTTGTCAATCTGGACTTGAATACACCTTTGGTTTTGGATTGACTCTATTACCTCTCCTAGAAATTAACACACAAAACTGACAGCTGATTGACAAGATGAGAAGCAGTTTTCCAAAATTCAAATTGAACTTAATCCTTTCTTACTAAAAGAATGCTCAAATCAAGGGGACACAGCTCACTCGTTTTGACTTCATGAGCTATGGCAGGTAGAGACAACTTTTTGAAAATACACAGCTAAAACTGTCCGTGTTTTGAATGCTAGACATGTTTTTCAGAATACACAGCTAAAGCGGGGACCGTTTTAGCTGTGTATTTTGAAAAAGTTGTGTGCTCTTCAAAGAGAAAGCTACTTTTGCTGTGTCTTTGGGTTCGAGGGGAAATGGGAGTCCTCTTCAGTCAACAGGGACGACACCTGAGTCCTTTGCAGTCCTCTTGTCTGCCTCTGAGGGTGAAATGAGAGTGGTCCCTGTCATCATGAGCCATGTCTTAAAGAATTATTCACATTCCCTACGAGAATAGACGGGTGAAATAGCAAAAGGTGTGTCTTCTTTTGGAGCATGGACGGGTTCAAAGCCCACCTCATACCGCTAAGTATTTTGCTGAACACGAGCAGTTGTGTGTGCGGCCTGTGTTTGGGTGATTTTTGTGTCATGTGTGTGTGTGTGTGTGTGTGTGTGTGTGTCTGTGTGTGTGTGTCTGTATTTCTGTCTGCATTCCTGAGCAGCGAATCTTTTTTCCTCTTTTAGCATGTTACTCACAACTGAGGATGAAGCCCAGCACTCCTGAAAACACAATCCATGTATGGTTGAAGGAAATTTTCTTGGTGATGAGTGAGAGGTTGGTGACTGAAACCAGCTCATATCCCATTGACCACTGAGGTCACATCTCTCAGGTGAGAAGCAAAGTGAGAATTTGAACCAGGCACATTCTCCTTAGAGACAATGGGCCAAAGACAGGTCCGATGGAATCGAATGTCTTTTCATGTTGACATCCATCCCGTCAAGTCCTCGTTAAGCCATTGAAGTGTCACATTGGGCCTGGGGGATGCGGTGCACCCTGTGAAATTACACGTCCGAAGATTTGGATTTGATTTCCAGCCCTCTGCCAGTCAGTCTGCCAGGCACTTTCATGTGACAAGCCTTAGGCGAGTCCCTTTCTGTCTCTGATTCCCGATTCCTTCACAGGGATTTATGTGGGCCTTAACGCCCACTGGGAAAAGATCCCTCTGCCAGCCCAGTGCCTGCTTTCTTGCTTTGACTTGTCAATCTGGACTTGAATACACCTTTGGTTTTGGATTGACTCTATTACCTCTCCTAGAAATTAACACACAAAACTGACAGCTGATTGACAAGATGAGAAGCAGTTTTCCAAAATTCAAATTGAACTTAATCCTTTCTTACTAAAAGAATGCTCAAATCAAGGGGACACAGCTCACTCGTTTTGACTTCATGAGCTATGGCAGGTAGAGACAACTTTTTGAAAATACACAGCTAAAACTGTCCGTGTTTTGAATGCTAGACATGTTTTTCAGAATACACAGCTAAAGCGGGGACCGTTTTAGCTGTGTATTTTGAAAAAGTTGTGTGCTCTTCAAAGAGAAAGCTACTTTTGCTGTGTCTTTGGGTTCGAGGGGAAATGGGAGTCCTCTTCAGTCAGCAGGGACGACACCTGAGTCCTTTGCAGTCCTCTTGTCTGCCTCTGAGGGTGAAATGAGAGTGGTCCCTGTCATCATGAGCCATGTCTTAAAGAATTATTCACATTCCCTACGAGAATAGACGGGTGAAATAGCAAAAGGTGTGTCTTCTTTCGGAGCATGGACGGGTTCAAAGCCCACCTCATACCGCTAAGTATTTTGCTGAACACGAGCAGTTGTGTGTGCGGCCTGTGTTTGGGTGATTTTTGTGTCATGTGTGTGTGTTTGTGTGTGTGTCTGTGTGTCTGTATTTCTGTCTCCATTCCTGAGCAGCAAATCTTTTTTCCTCTTTTAGCATGTTACTCACAACTGTGGATGAAGCCCAGCACTCCTGAAAACACAATCCATGTATGGTTGAAGGAAATTTTCTTGGTGATGAGTGAGAGGTTGGTGACTGAAACCAGCTCATTTCCCATTGACCAATGAGGTCATATCTCTCAGGTGAGAAGCAAAGTGAGAATTTGAACCAGGCACATTCTCCTTAGAGACAATGGGCCAAAGACAGGTCCGATGGAATGGAAGGTCTTTTCATGTTGACATCCATCCCGTCAAGCCCTCGTTAAGCCATTGAAGTGCCACATTGGGCCTGGGGGAGGCGGTGCACCCTGTGAAATTACACGTCCGAAGATTTGGATTTGATTTCCAGCCCTCTGCCAGTCAGTCTGCCAGGCACTTTCATGTGACAAGCCTTAGGCGAGTCCCTTTCTTTCTCTGATTCCCGATTCCTTCACAGGGATTTATGTGGGCCTTAACGCCCACTGGGAAAAGATCCCTCTGCCTTCTCAGTGCCTGCTTTCTTGGTTTGACTTGTCAATCTGGACTTGAATACACCTTTGGTTTTGGATTGACTCTATTACCTCTCCTAGAAATTAACACACAAAACTGACAACTGATTGACAAGATGAGAAGCAGTTTTCCAAAATTCAAATTGAACTTAATCCTTTCTTACTAAAAGAATGCTCATATCAAGGGGACACAACTCACTCGTTTTGACTTCATGAGCTATGGCAGGTAGAGACAACTTTCTGAAAATACACAGCTAAAACTGTCCGTGCTTTGAATGCTAGACATGTTTTTCAGAATACACAGCTAAAGCGGGGACCGTTTTAGCTGTGTATTTTGAAAAAGTTGTGTGCTCTTCAAACAGAAAGCTACTTTTGCTGTGTCTTTGGGTTCGAGGGGAAATGGGAGTCCTCTTCATTCAGCAGGGACGACAACTGAGTCCTTTGCAGTCCTCTTGTCTGCCTCTGAGGGTGAAATGAGAGTGGTCCCTGTCATCATGAGCCATGTCTGAAAGAATTATTCACATTCCCTACGAGAATAGACGGGTGAAATAGCAAAAGGTGTGTCTTCCTTTGCAGCACGGACGGGTTCAAAGCCCACCTCATACCACTAAGGATTTTGCTGAACACGAGCAGTTGTGTGTGCGGCCTGTGTTTGGGTGATTTTTGTGTCCTGTGTGTTTGTGTGTGTGTGTGTGTGTGTCTGTGTGTGTGTGTGTCTGTGTGTGTGTGTGTGTCTGTATTTCTGTCTCCATTCCTGAGCAGCAAATCTTTTTTCCTCTTTTAGCATGTTACTCACAACTGTGGATGAAGCCCAGCACTCCTGAAAACACAATCCATGTATGGTTGAAGGAAATTTTCTTGGTGATGAGTGAGAGTTTGGTGACTGAAACCAGCTCATTTCCCATTGACCACTGAGGTCACATCTCTCAGGTGAGAAGCAAAGTGAGAATTTGAACCAGGCACATTCTCCTTAGAGACAACGGGCCAAAGACAGGTCCGATGGAATCGAATGTCTTTTCATGTTGACATCCATCCCGTCAAGCCCTCGTTAAGCCATTGAAGTGTCACATTGGGCCTGGGGGAGGCGGTGCACCCTGTGAAATTACACGTCCGAAGATTTGGATTTGATTTCCAGCCCTCTGCCAGTCAGTCTGCCAGGCACTTTCATGTGACAAGCCTTAGGCGAGTCCCTTTCTGTCTCTGATTCCCGATTCCTTCACAGGGATTTATGTGGGCCTTAACGCCCACTGGGAAAAGATCCCTCAGCCAGCTCAGTGCCTGCTTTCTTGGTTTGACTTGTCAATCTGGACTTGAATACACCTTTGGTTTTGGATTGACTCTATTACCTCTCCTAGAAATTAACACACAAAACTGACAGCTGATTGACAAGATGAGAAGCAGTTTTCCAAAATTCAAATTGAACTTAATCCTTTCTTACTAAAAGAATGCTCAAATCAAGGGGACACTGCTCACTCGTTTTGACGTCATGAGCTATGGCAGGTTGAGACAACTTTTTGAAAATACACAGCTAAAACTGTCCGTGCTTTGAATGCTAGACATGTTTTTCAGAATACACAGCTAAAACGTTCCCCGCTTTAAGTGCTTAGCACTTAAAGCGGGGACCGTTTTAGCTGTGTATTTTGAAAAAGTTGTGTGCTCTTCAAAGGGAAAGCTACTTTTGATGTGTCTTTGGGTTCGAGGCGAAATGGGAGTCCTCTTCAGTCAGCAGGGACGACACCTGTGTCCTTTGCAGTCCTCTTGTCTGCCTCTGAGGGTGAAATGAGAGTGGTCCCTGTCATCATGAGCCATGTCTGAAAGAATTATTCACATTCCCTACGAGAATAGACGGGTGAAATAGCAAAAGGTGTGTCTTCCTTTGGAGCATGGACGGGTTCAAAGCCCACCTCATACCACTAAGTATTTTGCTGAACACGAGCAGTTGTGTGTGCGGCCTGTGTTTGGGTGACTTTTGTGTCATTGTGTGTGTGTGTGTGTTTGTGTGTATGTGTGTGTCTGTGTGTGTGTGTCTGTATTTCTGTCTCCATTCCTGAGCAGCAAATCTTTTTTCCTCTTTTAGCCTGTTACTCACAACTGTGGATGAAGCCCATCACTCCTGAAAACACAATCCATGTATGGTTGAAGGAAATTTTCTTGGTGATGAGTGAGAGGTTTGTGACTGAAACCAGCTCATTTCCCATTGACCACTGAGGTCACATCTCTCAGGTGAGAAGCAAAGTGAGAATTTGAACCAGGCACATTCTCCTTAGAGACAATGGGCCAGAGACTGGTCCGATGGAATCGAATGTCTTTTCATGTTGACATCCATCCCGTCAAGCCCTCGTTAAGCCATTGAAGTGTCACATTGGGCCTGGGGGAGGCGGTGCACCCTGTGAAATTACACGTCCGAAGATTTGGATTTGATTTCCAGCCCTCTGCCAGTCAGTCTGCCAGGCACTTTCATGTGACAAGCCTTAGACGAGTCCCTTTCTGTCTCTGATTCCCGATTCCTTCACAGGGATTTATGTGGGCCTTAACGCCCACTGGGAAAAGATCCCTCTGCCAGCTCAGTGCCTGCTTTCTTGGTTTGACTTGTCAATCTGGACTTGAATACACCTTTGGTTTTGGATTGACTCTATTACCTCTCCTAGAAATTAACACACAAAACTGACAGCTGATTGACAAGATGAGAAGCAGTTTTCCAAAATTCAAATTGAACTTAATCCTTTCTTACTAAAAGAATGCTCAAATCATGGGGACACAGGTCACTCGTTTTGACTTCATTAGCTATGGCAGGTAGAGACAACTTTTTGAAAATACACAGCTAAAACTGTCCGTGCTTTGAATGCTAGACATCTATTTTGAAAAATTTGTGTGCTCTTCAAAGAGAAAGCTACTTTTGCTGTGTCTTTGGGTTCGAGGGGAAATGGGAGTCCTCTTCAGTCAGCAGCGACGACACCTGAGTCCTTTGAAGTCCTCTTGTCTGCCTCTGAGGGTGAAAAGAGAGTGGTCCCTGTCATCATGAGCCATGTCTGAAAGAATTATTCACATTCCCTACGAGAATAGACGGGTGAAATAGCAAAAGGTGTGTCTTCCTTTGGAGCATGGAAAGGTTCAAAGCCCACCTCATACCACTAAGTATTTTGCTGAACACGAGCAGTTGTGTGTGCGGCCAGGGTTTGGGTGATTTTTGTGTCATGTGTGTGTGTGTGTGTGTGTGTGTGTGTGTGTGTGTGTCTGTGTGTGTGTGTCTGTATTTCTGTCTCCATTCCTGAGCAGCAAATCTTTTTTCCTCTTTTAGCATGTTACTCACAACTGTGGATGAAGCGCAGCACTCCTGAAATCACAATCCATGTATGGTTGAAGGAAATTTTCTTGGTGATGAGTGAGAGGTTGGTGACTGAAACCAGCTCATTTCCCATTGACCACTGAGGTCACATCACTCAGGTGAGAAACAAAGTGAGAATTTGAACCAGGCACATTCTCCTTAGAGACAATGGGCCAAAGACAGGTCCGATGGAATCGAATGTCTTTTCATGTTGACATCCATCCCGTCAAGCCCTCGTTAAGCCATTGAAGTGTCACATTGGGCCTGGGGGAGGCGGTGCACCCTGTGAAATTACACGTCCGAAGATTTGGATTTGATTTCCAGCCCTCTGCCAGTCAGTCTGCCAGGCACTTTCATGTGACAAGCCTTAGGCGAGTCCCTTTCTGTCTCTGATTCCCGATTCCTTCACAGGGATTTATGTGGGCCTTAACGCCCACTGGGAAAAGATCCCTCTGCCAGCTCAGTGCCTGCTTTCTTGGTTTGACTTGTCAATCTGGACTTGAATACACCTTTGGTTTTGGATTGATTCTATTACCTCTCCTACAAATTAACACACAAAACTGACAGCTGATTGACAAGATGAGAAGCAGTTTTCCAAAATTCAAATTGATCTTAATCCTTTCTTACTAAAACAATGCTCAAATCAAGGGGACACAGCTCACTCGTTTTGACTTCATGAGCTATGGCAGGTAGAGACAACTTTTTGAAAATACACAGCTAAAACTGTCCGTGCTTTGAATGCTAGACATGTTTTTCAGAATACACAGCTAAAACAGTCCCCGCTTTACTTGCTAAAAGGAAATTTTCTTGGTGATGAGTGAGAGGTTGGTGACTGAAACCAGCTCATTTCCCATTGACCACTGAGGTCACATCTCTCAGGTGAGAAGCAAAGTGAGAATTTGAACCAGGCACATTCTTCTTAGAGACAATGGACCAAAGACAGGTCCGATGGAATGGAATGTCTTTTCATGTTGACATCCATCCCGTCAAGCCCTCGTTAAGCCATTGAAGTGTCACATTGGGCCTGGGGGAGGCGGTGCACCCTGTGAAATTACACGTCCGAAGTTTTGGATTTGATTTCCAGCCCTCTGCCAGTCAGTCTGCCAGGCACTTTCATGTGACAAGCCTTAGGCGAGTCCCTTTCTGTCTCTGATTCCCGATTCCTTCACAGGGATTTATGTGGGCCTTAACGCCCACTGGGAAAAGATCCCTCTGCCAGCTCAGTGCCTGCTTTCTTGGTTTGACTTGTCAATCTGGACTTGAATACACCTTTGGTTTTGGATTGACTCTATTACCTCTCCTAGAAATTAACACACAAAACTGACAGCTGATTGACAAGATGAGAAGCAGTTTTCCAAAATTCAAATTGAACTTAATCCTTTCTTACTAAAGGAATGCTCAAATCAAAGGGACACAGCTCACTCGTTTTGACATCATGAGCTATGGCATGTAGAGAAAACTTTTTGAAAATACACAGCTAAAACTGTCCGTGCTTTTAATGCTAGACATGTTTTTCAGTTTTAAGTGCTTTAGCACTTAAAGCGGGACCGTTTTAGCTGTGTATTTTGAAAAAGTTGTGTGCTCTTCAAAGAGAAATCTACTTTTGCTGTGTCTTTGGGTTCGAGGGGAAATGGGAGTCCTCTTCAGTCAGCAGGGACGACACCTGAGTCCTTTGCAGTCCTCTTGTCTGCCTCTGAGGGTGAAATGAGAGTGGTCCCTGTCATCATGAGCCATGTCTGAAAGAATTATTCAGATTCCCTACGAGAATAGACGGGTGAAATAGCAAAAGGTGTATCTTCTTTTGGAACATGGACGGGTTCAAAGCCCACCTCATACCACTAAGTATTTTGCTGAACACGAGCAGTTGTGTGTGCGGCCTGTGTTTGGTTGATTTTTGTGTCATGTGTGTGTGTGTGTGTGTGTGTGTGTGTGTGTGAGTCTGTCTGTCTGTCTGTGTCTGTATTTCTGTCTCCATTCCTGAGCAGCAAATCTTTTTTCCTCTTTTAGCATGTTACTCATAACTGTGGATGAAGCCCAGCACTCCTGAAAACACAATCCATGTATGGTTGAAGGAAATTTTCTTGGTGATGAGTGAGAGGTTGGTGACTGAAACCAGCTCATTTCCCATTGACCACTGAGGTCACATCTCTCAGGTGAGAAGCAAAGTGAGAATTTGAACCAGGCACATTCTCCTTAGAGACAATGGGCCAAAGACTGGTCCGATGGAATCGAATGTCTTTTCATGTTGACATCCATCCCGTCAAGCCCTCGTTAAGCCATTGAAGTGTCACATTGGGCCTGGGGGAGGCGGTGCACCCTGTGAAATTACACGTCCGAAGATTTGGATTTGATTTCCAGCCCTCTGCCAGTCAGTCTGCCAGGCACTTTCATGTGACAAGCCTTAGGCGAGTCCCTTTCTGTCTCTGATTCCCGATTCCTTCACAGGGATTTAGGTGGGCCTTAACGCCCACTGGGAAAAGATCCCTCTGCCAGCTCAGTGCCTGCTTTCTTGGTTTGACTTGTCAATCTGGACTTGAATACACCTTTGGTTTTGGATTGACTCTATTACCTCTCCTAGAAATTAACATACAAAACTGAGAGCTGATTGACAAGATGAGAAGCAGTTTTCCAAAATTCAAATTGAACTTAATCCTTTCTTACTAAAAGAATGCTCAAATCAAGGGGACACAGCTCACTCGTTTTGACTTCATGAGCTATGGCAGGTAGAGACAACTTTTTGAAAATACACAGCTAAAACTGTCCGTGCTTTGAATGCTAGACATGTTTTTCAGAATACACAGCTAAAACGGTCCCCGCTTTAAGTGTTAAAGCTGTGTATTTTGAAAAATTTGTGTGCTCTTCAAAGAGAAAGCTACTTTTGCTGTGTCTTTGGGTTCGAGGGGAAATGGGAGTCCTCTTCAGTCAGCAGGGACGACACCTAAGTCCTCTGCAGTCCTCTTGTCTGCCTCTGAGGGTGAAATGAGAGTGGTCCCTGTCATCATGAGCCATGTCTGAAAGAATTATTCACATTCCCTACGAGAATAGACGGGTGAAAAAACAAAAGGTGTGTCTTCCTTTGGAACAAGGACGGATTCAAAGCCCACCTCATACCACTAAGTATTTTGCTGAACACGAGAAGTTGTGTGTGCGGCCTGTGTTTTGGGGATTTTTGTGTCGTGTGTGTGTGTGTGTGTGTGTGTGTGTGTGTGTCTGTGTGTGTGTGTCTGTATTTCTGTCTCCATTCCTGAGCAGCAAATCTTTTTTCCTCTTTTAGCATGTTACTCACAACTGTGGATGAAGCCCAGCACTCCTGAAAACACAATCCATGTATGGTTGAAGGAAATTTTCTTGGTGATGAGTGAGAGGTTGGTGACTGAAACCAGCTCATTTCCCATTGACCACTGAGGTCACATCTCTCAGGTGAGAAGCAAAGTGAGAATTTGAACCAGGCACATTCTCCTTAGAGACAATGGGCCAAAGACAGGTCCGATGGAATCGAATGTCTTTTCATGTTGACATCCATCCCGTCAAGCCCTCGTTAAGCCATTGAAGTGTCACATTGGGCCTGGGGGAGGCGGTGCACCCTGTGAAATTACACGTCCGAAGATTTGGATTTGATTTCCAGCCCTCTGCCAGTCAGTCTGCCAGGCACTTTCATGTGACAAGCCTTAGGCGAGTCCCTTTCTGTCTCTGATTCCCGATTCCTTCACAGGAATTTATGTGGGCCTTAACGCCCACTGGGAAAAGATCCCTCTGCCAGCTCAGTGCCTGCTTTCTTGGTTTGACTTGTCAATCTGGATGTGAATACACCTTTGGTTTTGGATTGACTCTATTACCTCTCCTAGAAATTAACACACAAAACTGACAGCTGATTGACAAGATGAGAAGCAGTTTTCCAAAATTCAAATTGAACTTAATCCTTTCTTACTAAAAGAATGCTCAAATCAAGGGGACACAGCTCACTCGTTTTGACTTCATGAGCTATGGCAGGTAGAGACAACTTTTTGAAAATACACAGCCAAAACTGTCCGTCCTTTGAATGCTAGACATGTTTTTCAGAATACACAGCTAAAACAGTCCCCGCTTTAAGTGTTAAAGCACTTAAAGCGGGGACCGTTTTAGCTGTGTATTTTGAAAAAGTTGTGTGCTCTTCAAAAAGAAAGCTACTTTTGCTGTGTCTTTGGGTTCGAGGGGAAATGGGAGTCCTCTTCAGTCAGCAGGGACGATACCTGAGTCCTTTGCAGTCCTCCTGTCTGCCTCTGAGGTGAAATGAGAGTGGTCCCTGTCATCATGAGCCATGTCTGAAAGAATTATTCACATTCCCTAGGAGAATAGACGGGTGAAATAGCAAAAGGTGTGTCTTCCTTTAAAGCATGGAAGGGTTCAAAGCCCACCTCATACCACTAAGTATTTTGCTGAACACGAGCAGTTGTGTGTGCGGCCTGTCTTTGGGTGATTTTTGTGTGATGTTTGTGTGTGTGTGTGTGTGTGTGTGTGTGTGTGTGTGTGTGTATGTATTTCTGTCTCCATTCCTGAGCAGGAAATCTTTTTTCCTCTTTTAGCATGTTACTCACAACTGTGGATGAAGCCCAGCACTCCTGAAAACACAATCCATGTATGGTTGAAGGAAATTTTCTTGGTGATGAGTGAGAGGTTGGTGACTGAAACCAGCTCATTTCCCATTGACCACTGAGGTCACATCTCTCAGGTGAGAAGCAAAGTGAGAATTTGAACCAGGCACATTCTTCTTAGAGACAATGGACCAAAGACAGGTCCGATGGAATGGAATGTCTTTTCATGTTGACATCCATCCCGTCAAGCCCTCGTTAAACCATTGAAGTGTCACATTGGGCCTGGGGGAGGCGGTGCACCCTGTGAAATTACACGTCCGAAGATTTGGATTTGATTTCCAGCACTCTGCCAGTCAGTCTGCCAGGCACTTTCATGTGACAAGCCTTAGGCGAGTCCCTTTCTGTCTCTGATTCCCGATTCCTTCACAGGGATTTATGTGGGCCTTAACGCCCACTGGGAAAAGATCCCTCTGCCAGCTCAGTGCCTGCTTTCTTGGTTTGACTTGTCAATCTGGACTTGAATACACCTTTGGTTTTGGATTGACTCTATTACCTCTCCTAGAAATTAACACACAAAACTGACAGCTGATTGACAAGATGAGAAGCAGTTTTCAAAATTCAAATTGAACTTAATCCTTTCTTACTAAAGGAATGCTCAAATCAAAGGGACACAGCTCACTCGTTTTGACATCATGAGCTATGGCAGGTAGAGAAAACTTTTTGAAAATACACAGCTAAAACTGTCCGTGCTTTTAATGCTAGACATGTTTTTCAGTTTTAAGTGCTTTAGCACTTAAAGCGGGACCGTTTTAGCTGTGTATTTTGAAAAAGTTGTGTGCTCTTCAAAGAGAAATCTACTTTTGCTGTGTCTTTGGGATCGAGGGGAAATGGGAGTCCTCTTCAGTCAGCAGGGACGACACCTGAGTCCTTTGCAGTCCTCTTGTCTGCCTCTGAGGGTGAAATGAGAGTGGTCCCTGTCATCATGAGCCATGTCTGAAAGAATTATTCAGATTCCCTACGAGAATAGACGGGTGAAATAGCAAAAGTTGTGTCTTCTTTTGGAGCATGGACGGGTTCAAAGCCCACCTCATACCACTAAGTATTTTGCTGAACACGAGCTGTTGTGTGTGCGGCCTGTGTTTGGTTGATTTTTGTGTCATGTGGGTGTGTGTGTGTGTGTGTGTGTGTGTGTGTGTGTGTGTGTCTGTCTGTATTTCTGTCTCCATTCCTGAGCAGCAAATCTTTTTTCCTCTTTTAGCATGTTACTCACAACTGTGGATGAAGCCCAGCACTCCTGAAAACACAATCCATGTATGGTTGAAGGAAATTTTCTTGGTGATGAGTGAGAGGTTGGTGACTGAAACCAGCTCATTTCCCATTGACCACTGAGGTCACATCTCTCAGGTGAGAAGCAAAGTGAGAATTTGAACCAGGCACATTCTCCTTAGAGACAATGGGCCAAAGACAGGTCCGATGGAATCGAATGTCTTTTCATGTTGACATCCATCCCGTCAAGCCCTCGTTAAGCCATTGAAGTGTCACATTGGGCCTGGGGGAGGCGGTGCACCCTGTGAAATTACACGTCCGAAGATTTGGATTTGATTTCCAGCCCTCTGCCAGTCAGTCTGCCAGGCACTTTCATGTGACAAGCCTTAGGCGAGTCCCTTTCTGTCTCTGATTCCCGAATCCTTCACAGGGATTTATGTGGGCCTTAACGCCCACTGGGAAAAGATCCCTCTGCCAGCTCAGTGCCTGCTTTCTTGGTTTGACTTGTCAATCTGGATGTGAATACACCTTTGGTTTTGGATTGACTCTATTACCTCTCCTAGAAATTAACACACAAAACTGACAGCTGATTGACAAGATGAGAAGCAGTTTTCCAAAATTCAAATTGAACTTAATCCTTTCTTACTAAAAGAATGCTCAAATCAAAGGGACACAGCTCTCTCGTTTTGACTTCATGAGCTATGGCAGGTAGAGACAACTTTTTGAAAATACACAGCCAAAACTGTCCGTCCTTTGAATGCTAGACATGTTTTTCAGAATACACAGCTAAAACATTCCCCGCTTTAAGTGTTAAAGCACTTAAAGCGGGGACCGTTTTAGCTGTGTATTTTGAAAAAGTTGTGTGCTCTTCAAAAAGAAAGCTACTTTTGCTGTGTCTTTGGGTTCGAGGGGAAATGGGAGTCCTCTTCAGTCAGCAGGGACGATACCTGAGTCCTTTGCAGTCCTCCTGTCTGCCTCTGAGGTGAAATGAGAGTGGTCCCTGTCATCATGAGCCATGTCTGAAAGAATTATTCACATTCCCTAGGAGAATAGACGGGTGAAATAGCAAAAGGTGTGTCTTCCTTTAAAGCATGGAAGGGTTCAAAGCCCACCTCATACCACTAAGTATTTTGCTGAACACGAGCAGTTGTGTGTGCGGCCTGTCTTTGGGTGATTTTTGTGTGATGTTTGTGTGTGTGTGTGTGTGTGTGTGTGTGTGTGTGTGTGTGTATGTATTTCTGTCTCCATTCCTGAGCAGCAAATCTTTTTTCCTCTTTTAGCATGTTACTCACAACTGTGGATGAAGCCCAGCACTCCTGAAAACACAATCCATGTATGGTTGAAGGAAATTTTCTTGGTGATGAGTGAGAGGTTGGTGACTGAAACCAGCTCATTTCCCATTGACCACTGAGGTCACATCTCTCAGGTGAGAAGCAAAGTGAGAATTTGAACCAGGCACATTCTTCTTAGAGACAATGGACCAAAGACAGGTCCGATGGAATGGAATGTCTTTTCATGTTGACATCCATCCCGTCAAGCCCTCGTTAAACCATTGAAGTGTCACATTGGGCCTGGGGGAGGCGGTGCACCCTGTGAAATTACACGTCCGAAGATTTGGATTTGATTTCCAGCACTCTGCCAGTCAGTCTGCCAGGCACTTTCATGTGACAAGCCTTAGGCGAGTCCCTTTCTGTCTCTGATTCCCGATTCCTTCACAGGGATTTATGTGGGCCTTAACGCCCACTGGGAAAAGATCCCTCTGCCAGCTCAGTGCCTGCTTTCTTGGTTTGACTTGTCAATCTGGACTTGAATACACCTTTGGTTTTGGATTGACTCTATTACCTCTCCTAGAAATTAACACACAAAACTGACAGCTGATTGACAAGATGAGAAGCAGTTTTCAAAATTCAAATTGAACTTAATCCTTTCTTACTAAAGGAATGCTCAAATCAAAGGGACACAGCTCACTCGTTTTGACATCATGAGCTATGGCATGTAGAGAAAACTTTTTGAAAATACACAGCTAAAACTGTCCGTGCTTTTAATGCTAGACATGTTTTTCAGTTTTAAGTGCTTTAGCACTTAAAGCGGGACCGTTTTAGCTGTGTATTTTGAAAAAGTTGTGTGCTCTTCAAAGAGAAATCTACTTTTGCTGTGTCTTTGGGATCGAGGGGAAATGGGAGTCCTCTTCAGTCAGCAGGGACGACACCTGAGTCCTTTGCAGTCCTCTTGTCTGCCTCTGAGGGTGAAATGAGAGTGGTCCCTGTCATCATGAGCCATGTCTGAAAGAATTATTCACATTCCCTACGAGAATAGACGGGTGAAATAGCAAAAGTTGTGTCTTCATTTGGAGCATGGACGGGTTCAAAGCCCACCTCATACCACTAAGTATTTTGCTGAACACGAGCTGTTGTGTGTGCGGCCTGTGTTTGGTTGATTTTTGTGTCATGTGGGTGTGTGTGTGTGTGTGTGTGTGTGTGTGTGTGTCTGTCTGTCTGTGTCTGTATTTCTGTCTCCATTCCTGAGCAGCAAATCTTTTTTCCTCTTTTAGCATGTTACTCACAACTGTGGATGAAGCCCAGCACTCCTGAAAACACAATCCATGTATGGTTGAAGGAAATTTTCTTGGTGATGAGTGAGAGGTTGGTGACTGAAACCAGCTCATTTCCCATTGACCACTGAGGTCACATCTCTCAAGTGAGAAGCAAAGTGAGAATTTGAACCAGGCACATTCTCCTTAGAGACAATGGGCCAAAGACAGGTCCGATGGAATCGAATGTCTTTTCATGTTGACATCCATCCCGTCAAGCCCTCGTTAAGCCATTGAAGTGTCACATTGGGCCAGGGGGAGGCGGTGCACCCTGTGAAATTACACGTTTGAAGATTTGGATTTGATTTCCAGCCCTCTGCAAGTCAGTCTGCCAGGCACTTTCATGTGACAAGCCTTAGGCGAGTCCCTTTCTGTCTCTGATTCCCGATTCCTTCACAGGGATTTATGTGGGCCTTAACGCCCACTGGAAAAAGATCCCTCTGCCAGCTCAGTGCCTGCTTTCTTGGTTTGACTTGTCAATCTGGACTTGAATACACCTTTGGTTTTGGATTGACTCTATTACGTCTCCTAGAAATTAACACACAAAACTGACAGCTGATTGACAAGATGAGAAGCAGTTTTCCAAAATTCAAATTGAACTTAATCCTTTCTTACTAAAAGAAGGCTCAAATCAAGGGGACACAGCTCACTCGTTTTGACTTCATGAGCTATGGCAGGTAGAGACAACTTTTTGAAAATACACAGCTAAAACTGTCCGTGCTTTGAATGCTAGACATGTTTTTCAGAAGACACAGCTAAAACGGTCCCCACTTTTAGTGCTAAAGCACTTAAAGCGGGGACCGTTTTAGCTTTGTATTTTGAAAAAGTTGTGTGCTCTTCAAAGAGAAAGCTACTTTTGCTGTGTCTTTGGGTTCGAGGGAAATGGGAGTCCTCTTCAGTCAGCAGGGACGACACCGGAGTCCTTTGCAGTCCTCTTGTCTGCCTCTGAGGGTGAAATGAGAGTGGTCCCTGTCATCATGAGCCATGTCTGAAAGAATAATTCACATTCCCTACGAGAATAGACGGGTGAAATAGCAAAAGGTGTGTCTTCCTTTGGAGAATGGACGGGTTCGAAGCCCATTTCATACCACTAAGTATTTTGCTGAACACGAGCAGCTGTGTGTGCGGCCTGTGTTTGGGTGATTTTTGTGTCGTGTGTGTGTGTGTGTGTGTGTGTGTGTGTGTCTGTGTGTGTGTGTCTGTATTTCTGTCTCCATTCCTGAGCAGCAAATCTGTTTTCCTCTTTTAGCATGTCACTCACAACTGTGGATGAAGCCCAGCACTCCTGAAAACACAATCCATGTATGGTTGAAGGAAATTTTCTTGGTGATGAGTGACAGGTTGGTGACTGAAACCAGCTCATTTCCCATTGACCACTGAGGTCACATCTCTCAGGTGAGAAGCAAAGTGAGAATTTGAACCAGGCACATTCTCCTTAGAGACAATGGGCCAAAGACAGGTCCGATGGAATCGAATGTCTTTTCATGTTGACATCCATCCCGTCAAGCCCTCGTTAAGCCATTGAAGTGTCACATTGGGCCTGGGGGAGGCGGTGCACCCTGTGAAATTACACGTCCGAAGATTTGGATTTGATTTCCAGCCCTCTGCCAGTCAGTCTGCCAGGCAATTTCATGTGACAAGCCTTAGGCGAGTCCTTTTCTGTCTCTGATTCCCGATTCCTTCACAGGGATTTATGTGGGCCTTAACGCCCACTGGGAAAAGATCCCTCTGCCAGCTCAGTGCCTGCTTTCTTGGCTAAAGCACTTAAAGCGGGGACCCTTTTAGCTGTGTATTTTGAAAAAGTTGTGTGCTCTTCAAAGAGAAAGCTACTTTTGCTGTGTCTTTGGGTTCGAGGGGAAATGGGAGTCCTCTTCAGTCAACAGGGACGACACCTGAGTCCTTTGCAGTCCTCTTGTCTGCCTCTGAGGGTGAAATGAGAGTGGTCCCTGTCATCATGAGCCATATCTGAAAGAATTATTCACATTCCCTACGAGAATAGACGGGTGAAATAGCAAAAGGTGTGTCTTCCTTTGGAGCATGGACGGCTTGAAAGCCCACCTCATACCACTAAGTATTTTGCTGAACACGAGCAGTTGTGTGTGCGGCCTGTGTTTGGGTGATTTTTGTGTCATGTGCGTGTGTGTGTGTGTTTGTGTGTGTGTGTGTGTGTGTGTGTGTGTGTGTCTGTATTTCTGTCTCCATTCCTGAGCAGCAAATCTTTTTTCCTCTTTTAGCATGTTACTCACAACTGTGGATGGAGCCCAGCACTCCTGAAAACACAATCCATGTATGGTTGAAGGAAATTTTCTTGGTGATGAGTGAGAGGTTGGGGACTGAAACCAGCTCAGTTCCCATTGACGACTGAGGTCACATCTCTCAGGTGAGAAGCAAGGTGAAAATTTGAACCAGGCACATTCTCCTTAGAGACAATGGGCCAAAGACAGGTCCGATGGAATCTAATGTCTTTTCATGTTGACATCCATCCCGTCAAGCCCTCGTTAAGCCATTGAAGTGTCACATTGGGCCTGGGGGAGGCGGTGCACCCTGTGAAATTACACGTCCGAAGATTTGGATTTGATTTGCAGCCCTCTGCCAGTCAGTCTGCCAGGCACTTTCATGTGACAAGCCTTAGGCGAGTCCCTTTCTGTCTCTGATTCCCGATTCCTTCACAGGGATTTATGTGGGCCTTAACGCCCACTGGGAAAAGATCCCTCTGCCAGCTCAGTGCCTGCTTTCTTGGTTTGACTTGTCAATCTGGATGTGAATACACCTTTGGTTTTGGATTGACTCTATTACCTCTCCTAGAAATTAACACACAAAACTGACAGCTGATTGACAAGATGAGAAGCAGTTTTCCAAAATTCAAATTGAACTTAATCCTTTCTTACTAAAATAATGCTCAAATCAAGGGGACACAGCTCACTCGTTTTGACTTCACGAGCTATGGCAGGAAGGGACAACTTTTTGAAAATACACAGCTAAAACTGTCCGTGCTTTGAATGCTAGACAAGTTTTTCAGAATACACAGCTAAATCGGTCCCCGTTTTAAGTGCTAAACCACTTAAAGCGGGGACCGTTTTAGCTGTGTATTTTGAAAAAGTTGTGTGCTCTTCAAAGAGAAAGCTACTTTTGCTGTGTCTTTGGGTTCGAGGGGAAATGGGAGTCCTCTTCAGTCAGCAGGGACGACACCTGAGTCCTTTGCAGTCCTCTTGTCTGCCTCTGAGGGTGAAATGAGAGTGGTCCCTGTCATCATGAGCCATGTCTGAAAGAATTATTCACATTCCCTACGAGAATAGACGGGTGAAATAGCAAAAGGTGTGTCTTCCTTTGGAGCATGGACGGGTTGAAAGCCCACCTCATACCACTAAGTATTTTGCTGAACACGAGCAGTTGTGTGTGCGGCCTGTGTTTGGGTGATTTTTGTGTCATGTGTGTGTGTGTGAGTGTGTGTGTGTGTGTGTGTGTGTGTGTGTCTGTGTGTGTGTGTCTGTATTTCTCTCTCCATTCCTGAGCAGCAAATCTTTTTTCCTCTTTTAGCATGTTACTCACAACTGTGGATGAAGCCCAGCACTCCTGAAAACACAATCCATGTATGGTTGAAGGAAATTTTCTTGGTGATGAGTGAGAGGTTGATGACTGAAACCAGCTCATTTCCAATTGACCACTGAGGTCACATCTCTCAGGTGAGAAGCAAAGTGAGAATTTGAACCAGGCACATTCTCCTTAGAGACAATGAGCCAAAGACAGGTCCGATGGAATCGAATGTCTTTTCATGTTACATCCATCCCGTCAAGCCCTCGTTAAGCCATTGAAGTGTCACATTGGGCCTGGGGGAGGCGGTGCACCCTGTGAAATTACACGTCCGAAGATTTGGATTTGATTTCCAGCCCTCTGCCAGTCAGTCTGCCAGGCACTTTCATGTGACAAGCCTTAGGCGAGGCCCTTTCTGTCTCTGATTCCCGATTCCTTCACAGGGATTTATGTGGGCCTTAAAGCCCACTGGGAAAAGATCCCTCTGCCAGCTCAGTGCCTGCTTTCTTGCTTTGACTTGTCAATCAGGACTTGAATACAACTTTGGTTTTGGATTGACTCTATTACCTCTCCTAGAAATTAACACACAAAACTGACAGCTGATTGACAAGATCAGAAGCAGTTTTCCAAAATTCAAATTGAACTTAATCCTTTCTTCCTAAAAGAATGCTCAAATCAAGGGGACACAGCTCACTCGTTTTGACTTCATGAGCTATGGCAGGTAGAGACAACTTTTTGAAAATACACAGCTAAAACTGTCCGTGCTTTGAATGCTAGACATGTTTTTCAGAATACACAGCTAAAACGGTCCCCGCTTTAAGTGCTAAAGCACTTAAAGCGGGGACCGTTTTTGCTGTGTATTTTGAAAAAGTTGTGTGCTCTTCAAAGAGAAAGCTACTTTTGCTGTGTCTTTGGGTTCGAGGGGAAATGGGAGTCCTCTTCAGTCAGCAGGGACGACACCTGAGTCCTTTGCAGTCCTCTTGTCTGCCTCTGAGGGTGAAATGAGAGTGGTCCCTGTCATCATGAGCCATGTCTGAAAGAATTATTCACATTAACTACGAGAATAGACGGGTGAAATAGCAAAACGTGTGTCTTCCTTTGGAGCATGGACTGGTTCAAAGCCCACCTCATACCACTAAGTATTTTGCTGAACACGAGCAGTTTTGTGTGCGGCCTGTGTTTGGGTGATTTTTGTGTCATGTGTGTGTGTGTGTGTGTGTGTTTGTGTGTGTGTCTGTGTGTGTGTATCTGTATTTCTGTCTCCATTCCTGAGCAGCAAATCTTTTTTCCTCTTTTAGCATGTTACTCACAACTGTGGATGAAGCCCAGCACTCCTGAAAACACAATCCATATGGTTGAAGGAAATTTTCTTGGTGATGAGTGATAGGTTGGGGACTGAAACCAGCTCATTTCCCATTGACCACTGAGGTCACATCTCTCAGGTGAGAAGCAAAGTGAGAATTTGAATCAGGCACATTCTCCTTAGAGACAATGGGCCAAAGACAGGTCTGATGGAATCGAATGTCTTTTCATGTTGACATCCATCCTTTCAAGCCCTCGTTAAACCATTGAAGTGTCACATTGGGCCTGGGGGAGGCGGTGCACCCTGTGAAATTACACGTCCGAAGATTTGGATTTGATTTCCAGCCCTCTGCCAGTCAGTCTGCCAGGCACTTTCATGTGACAAGCCTTAGGCGAGTCCCTTTCTGTCTCTGATTCCCGATTCCTTCACAGGGATTTATGTGGGCCTTAACGCTTACTGGGAAAAGATCCCTCTGCCAGCTAAGTGCCTGCTTTCTTGGTTTGACTTGTCAATCTGGACTTGAATACACCTTTGGTTTTGGATTGACTCTATTTCCTCTCCTAGAAATTAACACACAAAACTGACAGCTGATTGACAAGATGAGAAGCAGTTTTCCAAAATTCAAATTGAACTTAATCCTTTCTTACTAAAAGAATGCTCAAATCAAGGGGACACAGCTCACTGGTTTTGACTTCATGAGCTATGGCAGGTAGAGACAACTTTTTGAAAATACACAGCTAAAACTGTCCGTGCTTTGAATGCTAGACATGTTTTTCAGAATACACAGCTAAAACGGTCCCCGCTTTAAGTGCTAAAGCACTTAAAGTTGTGTGCTCTTCAAAGAGAAAGCTACTTTTGCTGTGTCTTTGGGTACGAGGGGAAATGGGAGTCCTCTTCAGTCAGCAGGGACGACACCTGAGTCCTCTGCAGTCCTCTTGTCTGCCTCTGAGGGTGAAATGAGAGTGGTCCCTGTCATCATGAGCCATGTCTGAAAGAATTATTCACATTCCCTACGAGAATATACGGGTGAAATAGCAAAACGAGTGTCTTCCTTTGGAGCATGGACTGGTTCAAAGCCCACCTCATACCACTAAGTATTTTGCTGAACACGAGCAGTTGTGTGTGCGGCCTGTGTTTGGGTGATTTTTGTGTCATGTGTGTGTGTGTGTGTGTGTGTTTGTGTGTGTGTCTGTGTGTGTGTGTCTGTATTTCTGTCTCCATTCCTGAGCAGCAAATCTTTTTTCCTCTTTTAGCATGTTACTCACAACTGTGGATGAAGCCCAGCACTCCTGAAAACACAATCCATATGGTTGAAGGAAATTTTCTTGGTGATGAGTGAGAGGTTGGTGACTGAAACCAGCTCATTTCCCATTGACCACTGAGGTCACATCTCTCAGGTGAGAAGCAAAGTGAGAATTTGAATCAGGCACATTCTCCTTAGAGACAATGGGCCAAAGACAGGTCTGATGGAATCGAATGTCTTTTCATGTTGACATCCATCCCGTCAAGCCCTCGTTAAACCATTGAAGTGTCACATTGGGCCTGGGGGAGGCGGTGCACCCTGTGAAATTACACGTCCGAAGATTTGGATTTGATTTCCAGCCCTCTGCCAGTCAGTCTGCCAGGCACTTTCATGTGACAAGCCTTAGGCGAGTCCCTTTCTGTCTCTGATTCCCGATTCCTTCACAGGGATTTATGTGGGCCTTAACGCTTACTGGGAAAAGATCCCTCTGCCAGCTCAGTGCCTGCTTTCTTGGTTTGACTTGTCAATCTGGACTTGAATACACCTTTGGTTTTGGATTGACTCTATTACCTCTCCTAGAAATTAACACACAAAACTGACAGCTGATTGACAAGATGAGAAGCAGTTTTCCAAAATTCAAATTGAACTTAATCCTTTCTTCCTAAAAGAATGCTCAAATCAAGGGGACACAGCTCACTCGTTTTGACTTCATGAGCTATGGCAGGTAGAGACAACTTTTTGAAAATACACAGCTAAAACTGTCCGTGCTTTGAATGATAGACATGTTTTTCAGAATACACAGCTAAAACGGTCCCCGCTTTAATTGCTAAAGCACTTGAAGCGGGGACCTTTTTAGCTGTGTATTTTGAAAAAGTTGTGTGCTCTTCAAAGAGAAAGCTACTTTTGTTGTGTCTTTGGGTTCGAGGGGAAATGGGAGTCCTCTTCAGTCAGCAGGGACGACACCTGAGTCCTTTGCAGTCCTCCTGTCTGCCTCTGAGGGTGAAATGAGAGTGGTCCCTGTCATCATGAGCCATGTCTGAAAGAATTTTTCACATTCCCTACGAGAATAGACGGGTGAAATAACAAACGGTGTGTCTTCCTTTGGAGCATGGACGGGTTCAACGCCCACCTCATACCACTAAGTATTTTGCTGAACACGAGCAGTTGTGTGTGCGGCCTGTGTTTCGTTGATTTTTGTGTAGTGTGTGTGTGTGTGTGTGTGTGTGTGTGTGTCTGTGTGTGTGTGTCTGTATTTCTGTCTCCATTCCTGAGCAGCAAATCTTTTTTCCTCTTTTAGCATGTTACTCACAACTGTGGATGAAGCCCAGCACTCCTGAAAACACAATCCATGTATGGTTGAAGGAAATTTTCTTGGTGATGAGTGAGAGGTTGGTGACTGAAACCAGCTCATTTCCCATTGACCACTGAGGTCACATCCCTCAGGTGAGAAGCAAAGTGAGAATTTGAACCAGGCACATTCTCCTTAGAGACAATGGGCCAAAGACAGGTCCGATGGAATCGAATGTCTTTTCATGTTGACATCCATCCCGTCAAGCCCTCGTTAAGCCATTGAAGTGTCACATTGGGCCTGAGGGAGACGGTGCCCCCTGTGAAATTACACGTCCGAAGATTTGGATTTGATTTCCAGTACTCTGCCAGTCAGTCTGCCAGGCACTTTCATGTGACAAGCCTTAGGCGAGTCCCTTTCTGTCTCTGATTCCCGATTCCTTCACAGGGATTTATGTGGGCCTTAACGCCAACTGGGGAAAGATCCCTCTGCCAGCTCAGTGCCTGCTTTCTTGGTTTGACTTGTCAATCTGGACTTGAATACACCTTTGGTTTTGGATTGACTCTATTACCTCTCCTAGAAATTAACACACAAAACTGACAGCTGATTGACAAGATGAGAAGCAGTTTTCCAAAATTCAAATTGAACTTAATCCTTTCTTACTAAAAGAATGCTCAAATCAAGGGGACACAGCTCACTCGTTTTGACTTCATGAGCTATGGCAGGTAGAGACAACTTTTTGAAAATACAGAGCTAAAACTGTCCGTGCTTTGAATGCTAGACATGTTTTTCAGTTTTAAGTGCTTTAGCACTTAAAGTGGGACCGTTTTAGCTGTGTATTTTGAAAAAGTTGTGTGCTCTTCAAAGAGAAAGCTACTTTTGCTGTGTCTTTGGGTTCGAGGGGAAATGGGAGTCCTCTTCAGTCAGCAGGGACGACACCTGAGTCCTTTGCAGTTCTCTTGTCTGCCTCTGAGTGTGAAATGAGAGTGGTCCCTGTCATCATGAGCCATGTCTGAAAGAATTATTCACATTCCCTACGAGAATAGACGGGTGAAATAGCAAAAGGTGTGTCTTCCTTTGGAGCATGGACGTGTTCGAAGCCCACCTCATAGCACTAAGTATTTTGCTGAACACGAGCAGTTGTGTGTGCGGCCTGTGTTTGGGTGATTTTTGTGTCGTGTGTGTGTGTGTGTGTGTGTGTGTGTGTGTGTGTCTGTGTGTGTGTGTCTGTATTTCTGTCTCCATTCCTGAGCAGCAAATCTTTTTTCCTCTTTTAGCATGTTACTCACAACTGTGGATGAAGCCCAGCACTCCTGAAAACACAATCCATGTATGGTTGAAGGAAATTTTCTTGGTGATGAGTGACAGGTTGGTGACTGAAACCAGCTCATTTCCCATTGACCACTGAGGTCACATCTCTCAGGTGAGAAGCAAAGTGAGAATTTGAAACAGGCACATTCTCCTTAGAGACAATGGGCCAAAGACAGGTCCGATGGAATCGAATGTCTTTTCATGTTGACATCCATCCCGTCAAGCCCTCGTTAAGCCATAGAAGTGTCACATTGGGCCTGGGGAAGCGGTGCACCCTGTGAAATTACACGTCCGAAGATTTGGATTTGATTTCCAGCCCTCTGCCAGTCAGTCTGCCAGGCACTTTCATGTGACAAGCCTTAGGCGAGTCCCTTTCTGTCTCTGATTCCCGATTCCTTCACAGGGATTTATGTGGGCCTTAACGCCCACTGGGAAAAGATCCCTCTGCCAGCTCAGTGCCTGCTTTCTTGGTTTGACTTGTCAATCTGGACTTGAATACACCTTTGGTTTTGGATTGACTCTATTACCTCTCCTAGAAATTAACACACAAAACTGACAGCTGATTGACAAGATGAGAAGCAGTTTTCCAAAATTCAAATTGAACCTAATACTTTCTTCCTAAAAGAATGCTCAAATCAAGGGGACACAGCTCACTCGTTTTGACTTCATGAGCTATGGCAGGTAGAGACAACTTTTTGAAAATACACAGCTAAAACTGTCCGTGCTTTGAATGCTAGACATGTTTTTCAGAATACACAGCTAAAACGGTCCCCGCTTTAAGTGCTAAATCACTTAAAGCCGGTACCGTTTTAGCTGTGTATTTTGAAAAAGTTGTGTGCTCTTCAAAGAGAAAGCTACTTTTGCTGTGTCTTTGGGTTCGAGGGGAAATGGGAGTCCTCTTCAGTCAGCAGGGACGACACCTGAGTCCTTTGCAGTCCTCTTGTCTGCCTCTGAGGGTGAAATGAGAGTGGTCCCTGTCATCATGAGCCATGTCTGAAAGAATTATTCACATTCCGTACGAGAATAGACGGGTGAAATAGCAAAAGTTGGGTCTTCCTTTGGAGCATGGACGGGTTCAAAGCCCACCTCATACCACTAAGTATTTTGCTGAACACGAGCAGTTGTGTGTGCGGCCTGTGTTTGGGTGATTTTTGTGTCGTGTGTGTGTGTGTGTGTGTGTGTGTGTGTGTGTGTCTGTGTGTGTGTGTCTGTATTTCTGTCTCCATTCCTGAGCAGCAAATCTTTTTTCCTCTTTTAGCATGTTACTCACAACTGTGGATGAAGCCCAGCACTCCTGAAAACACAATCCATGTATGGTTGAAGGAAATTTTCTTGGTGATGAGTGAGAGGTTGGTGACTGAAACCAGCTCATTTCCCATTGACCACTGAGGTCACATCTCTCAGGTGAGAAGCAAAGTGAGAATTTGAACCAGGCACATTCTCCTTAGAGACAATAGGCCAAAGACTGGTCCGATGGAATCGAATGTCTTTTCATGTTGACATCCATCCCGTCAAGCCCTCGTTAAGCCATTGAAGTGTCACATTGGGCCTGGGGGAGGCGGTGCACCCTGTGAAATTACACGTCCGAAGATTTGGATTTGATTTCCAGCCCTCTGCCAGTCAGTCTGCCAGGCACTTTCATGTGACAAGCCTTAGGCGAGTCCCTTTCTGTCTCTGATTCCCGATTCCTTCACAGGGATTTATGTGGGCCTTAACGCCCACTGGGAAAAGATCCCTCTGCCAGCTCATTGCCTGCTTTCTTGGTTTGACTTGTCAATCTGGACTTGAATACACCTTTGGTTTTGGATTGACTCTATTACCTCTCCTAGAAATTAACACACAAAACTGACAGCTGATTGACAAGATGAGAAGCAGTTTTCCAAAATTCAAATTGAACTTAATTTTTTCTTCCTAAAAGAATGCTCAAATCAAGGGGACACAGCTCACTCGTATTGACTTCATGAGCTATGGCAGGTAGAGAAAACTTTTTGAAAATACACAGCTAAAACTTTTCGTGCTTTGAATGCTAGACATGTTTTTCAGTTTTAAGTGCTAAAGCACTTAAAGCGGGACCGTTTTAGCTGTGGATTTTGAAAAAGTTGTGTGCTCTTCAAAGAGAAAGCTACTTTTGCTGTGTCTTTGGGTTCGAGGGGAAATGGGAGTCCTCCTCAGTCAGCAGGGACGACACCTGAGTCCTTTGCAGTCCTCCTGTCTGCCTCTGAGGGTGAAATGAGAGTGGTCCCTGTCATCATGAGCCATGTCTTAAAGAATTATTCACATTCCCTACGAGAATAGACGGGTGAAATAGCAAAAGGTGTGTCTTCCTTTGGAGCATGGACGGGTTCAAAGCCCACCTCATACCACTAAGTATTTTGCTGAACACGAGCAGTTGTGTGTGCGGCCTGTGTTTGGGTGATTTTTGTGTCCTGTGTGTTTGTGTGTGTGTGTGTGTGTGTCTGTGTGTGTGTGTGTCTGTATTTCTGTCTCCATTCCTGAGCAGCAAATCTTTTTTCCTCTTTTAGCATGTTACTCACAACTGTGGATGAAGCCCAGCACTCCTGAAAACACAATCCATGTATGGTTGAAGGAAATTTTCTTGGTGATGAGTGAGAGGTTGGTGACTGAAACCAGCTCATTTCCCATTGACCACTGAGGTCACATCTCTCAGGTTAGAAGCAAAGTGAGAATTTGAACCAGGCACATTCTCCTTAGAGACAATGGGCCAAAGACAGGTCCGATGGAATCGAATGTCTTTTCATGTTGACATCCATCCCGTCAAGCCCTTGTTAAGCCATTGAAGTGTCACATTGGGCCTGGGGGAGGCGGTGCACCCTGTGAAATTAAACGTCCGAAGATTTGGATTTGATTTCCAGCCCTCTGCCAGTCAGTCTGCCAGGCACGTTCATGTGACAAGCCTTAGGCGAGTCCCTTTCTGTCTCTGATTCCCGATTCCTTCACAGGGATTTATGTGGGCCTTAACGCCCACTGGGAAAAGATCCCTCTGCCAGCTCAGTGCCTGCTTTCTTGGTTTGACTTGTCAATCTGGACTTGAATACACCTTTGGATTTGGATTGACTCTATTACTTCTCCTAGAAATTAACACACAAAACTGACAGCTGATTGACAAGATGAGAAGCAGTTTTCCAAAATTCAAATTGAACTTAATCCTTTCTTACTAAAAGAATGCTCAAATCAAGGGGACACAGCTCACTCGTTTTGACTTCATGAGCTATGGCAGGTAGAGACAACTTTTTGAAAATACACAGCTAAAACTGTCCGTGCTTTGAATGCTAGACATGTTTTTCAGAATACACAGCTAAAACGGTCCCCGCTTTAAGTGCTAAACCACTTAAAGCGGGGACCGTTTTAGCTGTGTATTTTGAAAAATTTGTGTGCTCTTCAAAGAGAAAGCTACTTTTGCTGTGTCTTTGGGTTCGAGGGGAAATGGGAGTCCTCTTCAGTCAACAGGGACGACACCTGAGTCCTTTGCAGTCCTCTTGTCTGCCTCTGAGGGTGAAATGACAGTGGTCCCTGTCATCATGAGCCTTGGCTTAAAGAATTATTCACATTCCCTACGAGAATAGACGGGTGAAATAGAAAAGGTGTGTCTCCTTTTGGAGTATGGTCGGGTTCAAAGCCCACCTCATACCACTAAGTATTTTGCTGAACACGAGCAGCTGTGTGTGCGGCCTGTGTTTGGGTGATTTTTGTGTCATGTGTGTGTGTGTGTGTGTGTGTGTGTGTGTGTGTGTGTGTCTGTGTGTGTGTGTCTGTATTTCTGCCTCCATTCCTGAGCAGCAAATCTTTGTTCTTCTTTTAGCATGTTACTCACAACTGTGGATGAAGCCCAGCACTCCTGAAAACACAATCCATGTATGGTTGAAGGAAATTTTCTTGGTGATGAGTGAGAGGTTGGTGACTTAAACCAGCTCATTTCCCATTGACCACTGAGGTCACATCTCTCAGGTGAGAAGCAAAGTGAGAATTTGAACCAGGCACATTCTCCTTAGAGACAATGGGCCAAAGACAGGTCCGATGGAATCGAATGTCTTTTCATGTTGACATCCATCCCGTCAAGCCCTCGTTAAGCCATTGAAGTGTCACATTGGGCCTGGGGGAGGCGGTGCACCCTGTGAAATTACACGTCCGAAGATTTGGATTTGATTTCCAGCCCTCTGCCAGTCAGTCTGCCAGGCACTTTCATGTGACAAGCCTTAGGCGAGTCCCTTTCTGTCTCTGATTCCCGATTCCTTCACAGGGATTTATGTGGGCCTTAACGCCCACTGGGAAAAGATCCCTCTGCCAGCTCAGTGCCTGCTTTCTTGGTTTGACTTGTCAATCTGGACTTGAATACACCTTTGGATTTGGATTGACTCTATTACCTCTCCTAGAAATTAACACACAAAACTGACAGCTGATTGACAAGATGAGAAGCAGTTTTCCAAAATTCAAATTGAACTTAATCCTTTCTTACTAAAAGAATGCTCAAATCAAGGGGACACAGCTCATTCGTTTTGACTTCATGAGCTATGGCACTTAGAGACAACTTTCTGAAAATACACAGCTAAAACTGTCCGTGCTTTGAATGCTAGACATGTTTTTCAGTTTTAAGTGCTTTAGCACTTAAAGTGGGACCGTTTTAGCTGTGTATTTTGAAAAAGTTGTGTGCTCTTCAAAGAGAAAGCTACTTTTGCTGTGTCTTTGGGTTCGAGGGGAAATGGGAGTCCTCTTCAGTCAGCAGGGACGACACCTGAGTCCTTTGCAGTTCTCTTGTCTGCCTCTGAGTGTGAAATGAGAGTGGTCCCTGTCATCATGAGCCATGTCTGAAAGAATTATGCACATTCCCTACGAGAATAGACGGGTGAAATAGCAAAAGGTGTGTCTTCCTTTGGAGCATGGACGTGTTCGAAGCCCACCTCATAGCACTAAGTATTTTGCTGAACACGAGCAGTTGTGTGTGCGGCCTGTGTTTGGGTGATTTTTGTGTCGTGTGTGTGTGTGTGTGTGTGTGTGTGTGTGTGTGTGTGTGTGTGTCTGTGTGTGTGTGTCTGTATTTCTGTCTCCATTCCTGAGCAGCAAATCTTTTTTCCTCTTTTAGCATGTTACTCACAACTGTGGATGAAGCCCAGCACTCCTGAAAACACAATCCATGTATGGTTGAAGGAAATTTTCTTGGTGATGAGTGACAGGTTGGTGACTGAAACCAGCTCATTTCCCATTGACCACTGAGGTCACATCTCTCAGGTGAGAAGCAAAGTGAGAATTTGAAACAGGCACATTCTCCTTAGAGACAATGGGCCAAAGACAGGTCCGATGGAATCGAATGTCTTTTCATGTTGACATCCATCCCGTCAAGCCCTCGTTAAGCCATAGAAGTGTCACATTGGGCCTGGGGAAGCGGTGCACCCTGTGAAATTACACGTCCGAAGATTTGGATTTGATTTCCAGCCCTCTGCCAGTCAGTCTGCCAGGCACTTTCATGTGACAAGCCTTAGGCAAGTCCCTTTCTGTCTCTGATTCCCGATTCCTTCACAGGGATTTATGTGGGCCTTAACGCCCACTGGGAAAAGATCCCTCTGCCAGCTCAGTGCCTGCTTTCTTGGTTTGACTTGTCAATCTGGACTTGAATACACCTTTGGTTTTGGATTGACTCTATTACCTCTCCTAGAAATTAACACACAAAACTGACAGCTGATTGACAAGATGAGAAGCAGTTTTCCAAAATTCAAATTGAACCTAATACTTTCTTCCTAAAAGAATGCTCAAATCAAGGGGACACAGCTCACTCGTTTTGACTTCATGAGCTATGGCAGGTAGAGACAACTTTTTGAAAATACACAGCTAAAACTGTCCGTGCTTTGAATGCTAGACATGTTTTTCAGAATACACAGCTAAAACGGTCCCCGCTTTAAGTGCTAAATCACTTAAAGCCGGTACCGTTTTAGCTGTGTATTTTGAAAAAGTTGTGTGCTCTTCAAAGAGAAAGCTACTTTTGCTGTGTCTTTGGGTTCGAGGGGAAATGGGAGTCCTCTTCAGTCAGCAGGGACGACACCTGAGTCCTTTGCAGTCCTCTTGTCTGCCTCTGAGGGTGAAATGAGAGTGGTCCCTGTCATCATGAGCCATGTCTGAAAGAATTATTCACATTCCGTACGAGAATAGACGGGTGAAATAGCAAAAGTTGGGTCTTCCTTTGGAGCATGGACGGGTTCAAAGCCCACCTCATACCACTAAGTATTTTGCTGAACACGAGCAGTTGTGTGTGCGGCCTGTGTTTGGGTGATTTTTGTGTCGTGTGTGTGTGTGTGTGTGTGTGTGTGTGTGTGTGTGTGTCTGTGTGTGTGTGTCTGTATTTCTGTCTCCATTCCTGAGCAGCAAATCTTTTTTCCTCTTTTAGCATGTTACTCACAACTGTGGATGAAGCCCAGCACTCCTGAAAACACAATCCATGTATGGTTGAAGGAAATTTTCTTGGTGATGAGTGAGAGGTTGGTGACTGAAACCAGCTCATTTCCCATTGACCACTGAGGTCACATCTCTCAGGTGAGAAGCAAAGTGAGAATTTGAACCAGGCACATTCTCCTTAGAGACAATAGGCCAAAGACTGGTCCGATGGAATCGAATGTCTTTTCATGTTGACATCCATCCCGTCAAGCCCTCGTTAAGCCATTGAAGTGTCACATTGGGCCTGGGGGAGGCGGTGCACCCTGTGAAATTACACGTCCGAAGATTTGGATTTGATTTCCAGCCCTCTGCCAGTCAGTCTGCCAGGCACTTTCATGTGACAAGCCTTAGGCGAGTCCCTTTCTGTCTCTGATTCCCGATTCCTTCACAGGGATTTATGTGGGCCTTAACGCCCACTGGGAAAAGATCCCTCTGCCAGCTCATTGCCTGCTTTCTTGGTTTGACTTGTCAATCTGGACTTGAATACACCTTTGGTTTTGGATTGACTCTATTACCTCTCCTAGAAATTAACACACAAAACTGACAGCTGATTGACAAGATGAGAAGCAGTTTTCCAAAATTCAAATTGAACTTAATTTTTTCTTCCTAAAAGAATGCTCAAATCAAGGGGACACAGCTCACTCGTATTGACTTCATGAGCTATGGCAGGTAGAGAAAACTTTTTGAAAATACACAGCTAAAACTTTTCGTGCTTTGAATGCTAGACATGTTTTTCAGTTTTAAGTGCTAAAGCACTTAAAGCGGGACCGTTTTAGCTGTGGATTTTGAAAAAGTTGTGTGCTCTTCAAAGAGAAAGCTACTTTTGCTGTGTCTTTGGGTTCGAGGGGAAATGGGAGTCCTCCTCAGTCAGCAGGGACGACACCTGAGTCCTTTGCAGTCCTCCTGTCTGCCTCTGAGGGTGAAATGAGAGTGGTCCCTGTCATCATGAGCCATGTCTTAAAGAATTATTCACATTCCCTACGAGAATAGACGGGTGAAATAGCAAAAGGTGTGTCTTCCTTTGGAGCATGGACGGGTTCAAAGCCCACCTCATACCACTAAGTATTTTGCTGAACACGAGCAGTTGTGTGTGCGGCCTGTGTTTGGGTGATTTTTGTGTCCTGTGTGTTTGTGTGTGTGTGTGTGTGTGTCTGTGTGTGTGTGTGTCTGTATTTCTGTCTCCATTCCTGAGCAGCAAATCTTTTTTCCTCTTTTAGCATGTTACTCACAACTCTGGATGAAGCCCAGCACTCCTGAAAACACAATCCATGTATGGTTGAAGGAAATTTTCTTGGTGATGAGTGAGAGGTTGGTGACTGAAACCAGCTCATTTCCCATTGACCACTGAGGTCACATCTCTCAGGTGAGAAGCAAAGTGAGAATTTGAACCAGGCACATTCTCCTTAGAGACAATGGGCCAAAGACAGGTCCGATGGAATCGAATGTCTTTTCATGTTGACATCCATCCCGTCAAGCCCTCGTTAAGCCATTGAAGTGTCACATTGGGCCTGGGGGAGGCGGTGCACCCTGTGAAATTACACGTCCGAAGATTTGGATTTGATTTCCAGCCCTCTGCCAGTCAGTCTGCCAGGCACGTTCATGTGACAAGCCTTAGGCGAGTCCCTTTCTGTCTCTGATTCCCGATTCCTTCACAGGGATTTATGTGGGCCTTAACGCCCACTGGGAAAAGATCCCTCTGCCAGCTCAGTGCCTGCTTTCTTGGTTTGACTTGTCAATCTGGACTTGAATACACCTTTGGATTTGGATTGACTCTATTACCTCTCCTAGAAATTAACACACAAAACTGACAGCTGATTGACAAGATGAGAAGCAGTTTTCCAAAATTCAAATTGAACTTAATACTTTCTTACTAAAAGAATGCTCAAATCAAGGGGACACAGCTCACTCGTTTTGACTTCATGAGCTATGGCAGGTAGAGACAACTTTTTGAAAATACACAGCTAAAACTGTCCGTGCTTTGAATGCTAGACATGTTTTTCAGAATACACAGCTAAAACGGTCCCCGCTTTAAGTGCTAAACCACTTAAAGCGGGGACCGTTTTAGCTGTGTATTTTGAAAAATTTGTGTGCTCTTCAAAGAGAAAGCTACTTTTGCTGTGTCTTTGGGTTCGAGGGGAAATGGGAGTCCTCTTCAGTCAACAGGGACGACACCTGAGTCCTTTGCAGTCCTCCTGTCTGCCTCTGAGGGTGAAATGACAGTGGTCCCTGTCATCATGAGCCTTGGCTTAAAGAATTATTCACATTCCCTACGAGAATAGACGGGTGAAATAGAAAAGGTGTGTCTCCTTTTGGAGTATGGTCGGGTTCAAAGCCCACCTCATACCACTAAGTATTTTGCTGAACACGAGCAGCTGTGTGTGCGGCCTGTGTTTGGGTGATTTTTGTGTCATGTGTGTGTGTGTGTGTGTGTGTGTGTGTGTGTGTGTGTGTCTGTGTGTGTGTGTCTGTATTTCTGTCTCCATTCCTGAGCAGCAAATCTTTGTTCTTCTTTTAGCATGTTACTCACAACTGTGGATGAAGCCCAGCACTCCTGAAAACACAATCCATGTATGGTTGAAGGAAATTTTCTTGGTGATGAGTGAGAGGTTGGTGACTTAAACCAGCTCATTTCCCATTGACCACTGAGGTCACATCTCTCAGGTGAGAAGCAAAGTGAGAATTTGAACCAGGCACATTCTCCTTAGAGACAATGGGCCAAAGACAGGTCCGATGGAATCGAATGTCTTTTCATGTTGACATCCATCCCGTCAAGCCCTCGTTAAGCCATTGAAGTGTCACATTGGGCCTGGGGGAGGCGGTGCACCCTGTGAAATTACACGTCCGAAGATTTGGATTTGATTTCCAGCCCTCTGCCAGTCAGTCTGCCAGGCACTTTCATGTGACAAGCCTTAGGCGAGTCCCTTTCTGTCTCTGATTCCCGATTCCTTCACAGGGATTTATGTGGGCCTTAACGCCCACTGGGAAAAGATCCCTCTGCCAGCTCAGTGCCTGCTTTCTTGGTTTGACTTGTCAATCTGGACTTGAATACACCTTTGGTTTTGGATTGACTCTATTACCTCTCCTAGAAATTAACACACAAAACTGACAGCTGATTGACAAGATGAGAAGCAGTTTTCCAAAATTCAAATTGAACTTAATCCTTTCTTACTAAAAGAATGCTCAAATCAAGGGGACACAGCTCATTCGTTTTGACTTCATGAGCTATGGCACTTAGAGACAACTTTCTGAAAATACACAGCTAAAACTGTCCGTGCTTTGAATGCTAGACATGTTTTTCAGAATACACAGCTAAAGCGGGGACCGTTTTAGCTGTGTATTTTGAAAAAGTTGTGTGCTCTTCAAACAGAAAGCTACTTTTGCTGTGTCTTTGGGTTCGAGGGGAAATGGGAGTCCTCTTCAGTCAGCAGGGACGACACCTGAGTCCTTTGCAGTCCTCTTGTCTGCCTCTGAGGGTGAAATGAGAGTGGTCCCTGTCATCATGAGCCATGTCTTAAAGAATTATTCACATTACCTACGAGAATAGACGGGTGAAATAGCAAAAGTTGTGTCTTCCTTTGGAGCATGGACGGGTTCAAAGCCCAACTCATACCACTAAGTATTTTGCTGAACACGAGCAGTTGTGTGTGCAGCCTGTGTTTGGGTGATTTTTGTGTGATGTTTGTGTGTGTGTGTGTGTGTGTGTTTGTGTCTGTGTGTCTGTGAGTGTGTGTCTGTATTTCTGTCTCCATTCCTGAGAAGCAAATCTTTTTTCCTCTTTTAGCATGTTACTCACAACTGTGGATGAAGCCCAGCACTCCTGAAAACACAATCCATGTATGGTTGAAGGAAATTTTCTTGGTGATGAGTGAGAGGTTGGTGACTGTAACCAGCTCATTTCCCATTGACCACTGAGGTCACATCTCTCAGGTGAGAAGCAAAGTGAGAATTTGAACCAGGCACATTCTCCTTAGAGACAATGGGCCAAAGACAGGTCCGATGGAATCGAATGTCTTTTCATGTTGACATCCATCCCGTCAAGCCCTCGTTAAGCCATTGAAGTGTCACATTGGGCCTGGGGGAGGCGGTGCACCCTGTGAAATTACACGTCCGAAGATTTGGATTTGATTTCCAGCCCTCTGCCAGTCAGTCTGCCAGGCACTTTCATGTGACAAGCCTTAGGCGAGTCCCTTTCTGTCTCTGATTCCCGATTCCTTCACAGGGATTTATGTGGGCCTTAACGCCCACTGGGAAAAGATCCCTCTGCCAGCTCAGTGCCTGCTTTCTTGGTTTGACTTGTCAATCTGGACTTGAATACACCTTTGGTTTTGGATTGACTCTATTACCTCTCCTAGAAATTAACACACAAAACTGACAGCTGATTGACAAGATGAGAAGCAGTTTTCCAAAATTCAAATTGAACTTAATCCTTTCTTACTAAAAGAATGCTCAAATCAAAGGGACACATCTCACTCGTTTTGACTTCATGAGCTATGGCAGGTAGAGACAACTTTTTGAAAATACACAGCTAAAACTGTCCGTGCTTTGAATGCCAGACATGTTTTTCAGAATACACAGCTAAAACGGTCCCCGCTTTAAGTGCTAAAGCACTTAAAGCGGGGACCGTTTTAGCTGTGTATTTTGAAAAAGTTGTGTGCTCTTCAAAGAGAAAGCTACTTTTGCTGTGTCTTTGGGTTCGAGGGGAAATGGGAGTCCTCCTCAGTCAGCAGGGACGACACCTGAGTCCTTTGCAGTCCTCCTGTCTGCCTCTGAGGGTGAAATGAGAGTGGTCCCTGTCATCATGAGCCATGTCTTAAAGAATTATTCACATTCCCTACGAGAATAGATGGGTGAAATAGAAAAGGTGTGTCTCCTTTTGGAGCGTGGACGGGTTCAAAGCCGACCTCATACCACTAAGTATTTTGCTGAACACGAGCAGCTGTGTGTGCGGCCTGTGTTTGGGTGATTTTTGTGTCATGTGTGTGTGTGTGTGTGTGTGTGTGTGTGTGTGTGTGTGTCTGTGTGTGTGTGTCTGTATTTCTGTCTCCATTCCTGAGCAGCAAATCTTTGTTCTTCTTTTAGCATGTTACTCACAACTGTGGATGAAGCCCAGCACTCCTGAAAACACAATCCATGTATGGTTGAAGGAAATTTTCTTGGTGATGAGTGAGAGGTTGGTGACTTAAACCAGCTCATTTCCCATTGACCACTGAGGTCACATCTCTCAGGTGAGAAGCAAAGTGAGAATTTGAACCAGGCACATTCTCCTTAGAGACAATGGGCCAAAGACAGGTCCGATGGAATCGAATGTCTTTTCATGTTGACATCCATCCCGTCAAGCCCTCGTTAAGCCATTGAAGTGTCACATTGGGCCTGGGGGAGGCGGTGCACCCTGTGAAATTACATGTCCGAAGATTTGGATTTGATTTCCAGCCCTCTGCCAGTCAGTCTGCCAGGCACTTTCATGTGACAAGCCTTAGGCGAGTCCCTTTCTGTCTCTGATTCCCGATTCCTTCACAGGGATTTATGTGGGCCTTAACGCCCACTGGGAAAAGATCCCTCTGCCAGCTCAGTGCCTGCTTTCTTGGTTTGACTTGTCAATCTGGACTTGAATACACCTTTGGTTTTGGATTGACTCTATTACCTCTCCTAGAAATTAACACACAAAACTGACAGCTGATTGACAAGATGAGAAGCAGTTTTCCAAAATTCAAATTGAACTTAATCCTTTCTTACTAAAAGAATGCTCAAATCAAGGGGACACAGCTCATTCGTTTTGACTTCATGAGCTATGGCACTTAGAGACAACTTTCTGAAAATACACAGCTAAAACTGTCCGTGCTTTGAATGCTAGACATGTTTTTCAGAATACACAGCTAAAGCGGGGACCGTTTTAGCTGTGTATTTTGAAAAAGTTGTGTGCTCTTCAAAGAGAAAGCTACTTTTGCTGTGTCTTTGGGTTCGAGGGGAAATGGGAGTCCTCTTCAGTCAGCAGGGACGACACCTGAGTCCTTTGCAGTCCTCTTGTCTGCCTCTGAGGGTGAAATGAGAGTGGTCCCTGTCATCATGAGCCATGTCTTAAATAATTATTCACATTCCCTACGAGAATAGACGGGTGAAATAGCAAAAGGTGTGTCTTCCTTTGGAGCATGGACGGGTTCAAAGCCGACCTCATACCACTAAGTATTTTGCTGAACACGAGCAGTTGTGTGTGCGGCCTGTGTTTGGGTGATTTTTGTGTCATGTGTGTGTTTGTGAGTGTGTGTGTGTGTGTGTGTGTGTGTCTGTGTTTGTGTGTCTGTATTTCTGTCTCCATTCCTGAGCAGCAAATCTTTTTTCCTCTTTTAGCATGTTACTCACAACTGTGGATGAAGCCCAGCACTCCTGAAAACACAATCCATGTATGGTTGAAGGAAATTTTCTTGATGATGAGTGAGAGGTTGGTGACTGAAACCAGCTCAATTCCCATTGACCACTGAGGTCACATCTCTCAGGTGAGAAGTAAAGTGAGAATTTGAATCAGGCACATTCTCCTTAGAGACAATGGGCCAAAGACAGGTCCGATGGAATCGAATGTCTTTTCATGTTGACATCCATCCCGTCAAGCCCTCGTTAAGCCATTGAAGTGTCACATTGGGCCTGGGGTAGGCGGTGCACCCTGTGAAATTACACGTCCGAAGATTTGGATTTGATTTCCAGCCCTCTGCCAGTCAGTATGCCAGGCACTTTCATGTGACAAGCCTTAGGCGAGTCCCTTTCTGTCTCTGATTCCCGATTCCTTCACAGGGATTTATGTGGGCCTTAACGCCCACTGGGAAAAGATCCCTCTGCCAGCTCAGTGCCTGCTTTCTTGGTTTGACTTGTCAATCTGGACTTGAATACACCTTTGGTTTTGGATTGACTCTATTACCTCTCCTAGAAATTAACACACAAAACTGACAGCTGATTGACAAGATGAGAAGCAGTTTTCCAAAATTCAAATTGAACTTAACCATTTCTTCCTAAAAGAATGCTCAAATCAAGCGGACACAGCTCACTCGTTTTGACTTCATGAGCTATGGCAGGTAGAGACAACTTTTTGAAAATACACAGCTAAAACTGTCCGTGCTTTGAATGCTAGACATGTTTTTCAGAATACACAGCTAAAACGGTCCCCGCTTTAAATGCTAAACCACTTAAAGCGGGGACCGTTTTAGCTGTGTTTTTTGAAAAAGTTGTGTGCTCTTCAAAGAGAAAGCTACTTTTGCTGTGTCTTTGGGTTCGAGGGGAAATGGGAGTCCTCTTCAGTCAGCAGGGACGACACCTGAGTCCTTTGCAGTCCTCCTGTCTGCCTCTGAGGGTGAAATGAGAGTGGTCCCTGTCATCATGAGCCTTGTCTTAAAGAATTATTCACATTCCCTACGAGAATAGACGGGTGAAATAGAAAAGGTGTGTCTCCTTTTGGAGCATGGTCGGGTTCAAAGCCCACCTCATACCACTAAGTATTTTGCTGAACACGAGCAGCTGTGTGTGCGGCCTGTGTTCGGGTGATTTTTGTGTCATGTGTGTGTGTGTGTGTGTGTGTGTGTGTGTGTGTCTGTGTGTGTGTGTCTGTATTTCTGTCTCCATTCCTGAGCAGCGAATCTTTTTTCTTCTTTTAGCATGTTACTCACAACTGTGGATGAAGCCCAGCACTCCTGAAAACACAATCCATGTATGGTTGAAGGAAATTTTCTTGGTGATGAGTGAGAGGTTGGTGACTTAAACCAGCTCATTTCCCATTGACCACTGAGGTCACATCTCTCAGGTGAGAAGCAAAGTGAGAATTTGAACCAGGCACATTCTCCTTAGAGACAATGGGCCAAAGACAGGTCCGATGGAATCGAATGTATTTTCATGTTGACATCCATCCCGTCAAGCCCTCGTTAAGCCATTGAAGTGTCACATTGGGCCTGGGGGAGGCGGTGCACCCTGTGAAATTACATGTCCGAAGATTTGGATTTGATTTAGAGACCTCTGCCAGTCAGTCTGCCAGGCACTTTCATGTGACAAGCCTTAGGCGAGTCCCTTTCTGTCTCTGATTCCCGATTCCTTCACAGGGATTTATGTGGGCCTTAACGCCCACTGGGAAAAGATCCCTCTGCCAGCTCAGTGCCTGCTTTCTTGGTTTGACTTGTCAATCTGGACTTGAATACACCTTTGGTTTTGGATTGACTCTATTACCTCTCCTTGAAATTAACACACAAAACTGACAGCTGATTGACAAGATGAGAAGCAGTTTTCCAAAATTCAAATTGAACTTAACCCTTTCTTCCTAAAAGAATGCTCAAATCAAGTGGACACAGCTCACTCGTTTTGACTTCATGAGCTATGGCAGGTAGAGACAACTTTTTGAAAATACACAGCTAAAACTGTCCGTGTTTTTAATGCTAGACATGTTTTTCAGTTTTAAGTGCTTTAGCACTTAAAGCGGGACCGTTTTAGCTGTGTATTTTGAAAAAGTTGTGTGCTCTTCAAAGAGAAAGCTACTTTTGCTGTGTCTTTGGGTTCGAGGGGAAATGGGAGTCCTCTTCAGTCAGCAGGGACGACACCTGAGTCCTTTGCAGTCCTCTTGTCTGCCTCTGAGGGTGAAATAAGAGTGGTCCCTGTCATCATGAGCCATGTCTGAAAGAATTATTCATATTCCGTACGAGAATAGACGGGTGAAATAGCAAAAGGTGTGTCTTCCTTTGGAGCATGGACGGGTTCAAAGCCCACCTCATACCACTAAGTATTTTGCTGAACACGAGCAGTTGTGTGTGCGGCCTGTGTTTGGGGGATTTTTGTGTCATGTGTGTGTGTGTGTGTGTGTGTCTGTGTGTGTGTGTCTGTATTTCTGTCTCCATTCCTGAGCAGCAAATCTTTTTTCCTCTTTTAGCATGTTACTCACAACTGTGGATGAAGCCCAGCACTCCTGAAAACACAATCCATGTATGGTTGAAGGAAATTTTCTTGGTGATGAGTGAGAGTTTGGTGATTGAAACCAGCTCATTTCCCATTGACCACTGAGGTCACATCTCTCAGGTGAGAAGCAAAGTGAGAATTTGAACCAGGCACATTCTCCTAAGAGACAATGGGCCAAAGACAGGTCCGATGGAATCGAATGTCTTTTCACGTTGACATCCATCCCGTCGAGCCCTCGTTAAGCCATTGAAGTGTCACATTGGGCCTGGGGGAGGCGGTGCACCCTGTGAAATTACACGTCCGAAGATTTGGATTTGATTTCCAGCCCTCTGCCAGTCAGTCTGCCAGGCACTTTCATGTGACAAGCCTTAGGCGAGTCCCTTTCTGTCTCTGATTCCCGATTCCTTCACAGGGATTTATGTGGGCCTTAACGCCCACTGGGAAAAGATCCCTCTGCCAGCTCAGTGCCTGCTTTATTGGTTTGACTTTTCAATCTGGACTTGAATACACCTTTGGTTTTGGATTGACTCTATTACCTCTTCTAGAAATTAACAAACAAAACTGACAGCTGATGGACAAGATGAGAAGCAGTTTTCCAAAATTCAAATTGAACTTAATACTTTCTTCCTAAAAGAATGCTCAAATCAAGGGGACACAGCTCACTCGTTTTGACTTCATGAGCTATGGCAGGTAGAGACAACTTTTTGAAAATACACAGCTAAAACTCTCCGTGCTTTGAATGCTAGACATGTTTTTCAGTTTTAAGTGCTTTAGCACTTAAAGCGGGACCGTTTTACCTGTGTATTTTGAAAAAGTTGTGTGCTCTTCAAAGAGAAAGCTACTTTTGCTGTGTCTTTGGGTTCGAGGGGAAATGGGAGTCCTCTTCAGTCAGCAGGGACGACACCTGAGTCCTTTGCAGTCCTCTTGTCTGTCTCTGAGGGTGAAATGAGGGTGGTCCCTGTCATCATGAGCCATGTCTGAAAGAATTATTCACATTCCCTACGAGAATAGACGGGTGAAATAGCAAAAGCTATGTCTTCCTTTGGAGCATGGACGGGTTCAAAGCCGACCTCATACCACTAAGTATTTTGCTGAACACGAGCAGTTGTGTGTGCGGCCTGTGTTTGGGTGATTTTTGTGTCATGTGTGTGTTTGTGAGTGTGTGTGTGTGTGTGTGTGTGTGTGTCTGTGTGTGTGTGTCTGTATTTCTGTCTCCATTCCTGAGCAGCAAATCTTTTTTCCTCTTTTAGCATGTTACTCACAAGTGTGGATGAAGCCCAGCACTCCTGAAAACACAATCCATGTATGGTTGAAGGAAATTTTCTTGGTGATGAGTGAGAGTTTGGTGACTGAAACCAGCTCATTTCCCTTTGACCACTGAGGTCACATCTCTCAGGTGAGAAGCAAAGTGAGAATTTGAACCAGGCACATTCTCCTTAGAGACAATGGGCCAAAGACAGGTCCAATGGAATCGAATGTCTTTTCATGTTGACATCCATCCCGTCAAGCCCTCGTTAAGCCATTGAAGTGTCACATTGGTCCTGGGGGAGGCGGTGCCCCCTGTGAAATTACACTTCCGAAGATTTGGATTTGATTTCCAGCCCTCTGCCAGTCAGTCTGCCAGGCACTTTCATGTGACAAGCCTTAGGCGAGTCCCTTTCTGTCTCTGATTCCCGATTCCTTCACAGGGATTTATGTGGGCCTTAACGCCCACTGGGAAAAGATCCCTCTGCCAGCTCAGTGCCTGCTTTCTTGGTTTGACTTGTCAATCTGGACTTGAATACACCTTTGGTTTTGGATTGATTCTATTACCTCTCCTAGAAATTAACACACAAAACTGACAGCTGATTGACAAGATGAGAAGCAGTTTTCCAAAATTCAAATTGATCTTAATCCTTTCTTACTAAAACAATGCTCAAATCAAGGGGACACAGCTCACTCGTTTTGACTTCATGAGCTATGGCAGGTAGAGACAACTTTTTGAAAATACACAGCTAAAACTGTCCGTGCTTTGAATGCTAGACATGTTTTTCAGTTTTAAGTGCTTTAGCACCTAAAGCGGGACCGTTTTAGCTGTGTATTTTGAAAAAGTTGTGTGCTCTTCAAAGAGAAAGCTACTTTTGCTGTGTCTTTGGGTTCGAGGGGAAATGGGAGTCCTCTTCAGTCAGCAGGGACGACACCTGAGTCCTTTGCAGTCCTCTTGTCTGCCTCTGAGTGTGAGATCAGAGTGGTCCCTGTCATCATGAGCCATGTCTGAAAGAATTATTCACATTCCCTACGAGAATAGACGGGTGAAATAGCAAAAGGTGTGTCTTCCCTTGGAGCATGGACGGGTTCAAAGCCCACCTCATACCACTAAGTATTTTGCTGAACACGAGCATTTGTGTGTGCGGCCTGTGTTTGGGTGATTTTTGTGTCCTGTGTGTTTGTGTGTGTGTGTGTGTGTGTGTGTGTGTCTGTGTGTGTTTGTGTCTGTATTTCTGTCTCCATTCCTGAGCAGCAAATCTTTTTTCCTCTTTTAGCATGTTACTCACAACTGTGGATGAAGCCCTGCACTCCTGAAAACACAATCCATGTATGGTTGAAGGAAATTTTCTTGGTGATGAGTGAGAGGTTGGTGACTGAAACCAGCTCATTTCCCATTGACCACTGAGGTCACATCTCTCAGGTGAGAAGCAAAGTGAGAATTTGAACCGGGCACATTCTCCTTAGAGACAATGGGCCAAAATCAGGTCCGATGGAATCGAATGTCTTTTCATGTTGACATCCATCCCGTCAAGCCCTCGTTAAGCCATTGAAGTGTCACATTGGGCCTGGGGGAGGCGGTGCACCCTGTGAAATTACACGTCCGAAGATTTGGATTTGATTTCCAGCCCTCTGCCAGTCAGTCTGCCAGGCACTTTCATGTGACAAGCCTTAGGCGAGTCCCTTTCTGTCTCTGATTCCCGATTCCTTCACAGGGATTTATGTGGGCCTTAACGCCCACTGGGAAAAGATCTCTCTGCCAGCTCAGTGCCTGCTTTCTTGGTTTGACTTGTCAATCTGGACTTGAATACACCTTTGGTTTTGGATTGACTCTATTACCTTTCCTAGAAATTAACACACAAAACTGACAGCTGATTGACAAGATGAGAAGCATTTTTCCAAAATTCAAATTGAACTTAATCCTTTCTTACTAAAAGAATGCTCAAATCAAGGGGACACAGCTCACTCGTTTTGACTTCATGAGCTATGGCAGGTAGAGACATCTTTTTGAAAATACACAGCTAAAAGTGTCCGTGCTTTGAATGTTAGACATGTTTTTCAGAATACACAGCTAAAGTGGGGACCGTTTTAGCTGTGTATTTTGAAAAAGTTGTGTGCTCTTCAAAGAGAAAGCTACTTTTGCTGTGTCTTTGGGTTCGAGGGGAAATGGGAGTCCTCTTCAGTCAGCAGGGACGACACCTGAGTCCTTTGCAGTCCTCTTGTCTGCCTCTGCGGGTGAAATGAGAGTGGTCCCTGTCATCATGAGCCATGTCTGAAAAAATTATTCACATTCCCTACGAGAATAGACGGGTGAAATAGCAAAAGGTGTGTCTTCCTTTGGAGCATGGACGGGTTCAAAGCCCACCTCATACCACTAAGTATTTTGCTGAACACGAGCAGTTGTGTGTGCGGCCTGTGTTTGGGTGATATTTATGTGATGTTTGTGTGTGTGTGTGTGTGTGTGTGTGTGTGTGTTTGTATCTGTGTGTCTGTGTGTGTGTGTGTCTGTATTTCTGTCTCCATTCCTGAGCAGCAAATCTTTTTTCCTCTTTTAGCATGTTACTCACAACTGTGGATGAAGCCCAGCACTCCTGAAAACACAATCCATGTATGGTTGAAGGAAATATTCTTGTTGATGAGTGAGAGGTTGGTGACTGTAACCAGCTCATTTCCCATTGACCACTGAGGTCATATCTCTCAGGTGAGAAGCAAAGTGAGAATTTGAACCCGGCACATTCTCCTTAGAGACAATGGGCCAAAGACAGGTCCGATGGAATCCAATGTCTTTTCATGTTGACATCCATCCCGTCAAGCCCTCGTTAAGCCATTGAAGTGTCACATTGGGCCTGGGGGAGGCGGTGCACCCTGTGAAATTACACGTCCGAAGATTTGGATTTGATTTCCAGCCCTCTGCCAGTCAGTCTGCCAGGCACTTTCATGTGACAAGCCTTAGGCGAGTCCTTTTCTGTCTCTGATTCCCGATTCCTTCACAGGGATTTATATGGGCCTTAACGCCCACTGGGAAAAGATCCCTCTGCCAGCGCAGTGCCTGCTTTCTTGGTTTGACTTGTCAATCTGGACTTGAATACACCTTTGGTTTTGGATTGACTCTATTACCTCTCCTAGAAATTAACACACAAAACTGACAGCTGATTGACAAGATGAGAAGCAGTTTTCCAAAATTCAAATTGAACTTAATCCTTTCTTACTAAAAGAATGCTCAAATCAAGGGGACACAGCTCACTCGTTTTGACTTCATGAGCTAAGGCAGGTAGAGACAACTTTTTGAAAATACACAGCTAAAACTGTCCGTGCTTTGAATGCTAGACATGTTTTTCAGAATACACAGCTAAAACGGTCCCCGCTTTACGTGCTAAAGCACTTAAAAACGGTGACCGTTTTAGCTGTGTATTTTGAAAAAGTTGTGTGCTCTTCAAAGAGAAAACTACTTTTGCTGTGTCTTTGGGTTCGAGGGGAAATGGGAGTCCTCTTCAGTCAGCAGGGACGACACCTGAGTCCTTTGCAGTCCTCTTGTCTGCCTCTGAGGGTGAAATGAGAGTGGTCCCTGTCATCATGAGCCATGTGTGAAAGAATTATTCACATTTCCTACGAGAATAGACGGGTGAAATAGCAAAAGGTGTGTCTTCCTTTGGAGCATGGACGGGTTCAAAGCCCACCTCATACCACTAAGTATTTTGCTGAACACGAGCAGTTGTGTGTGCGGCCTGTGTTTGGGTGATTTTAGTGTCCTGTGTGTTTGTGTGTGTGTCTGTGTGTGTGTGTGTGTCTGTGTGTGTGTGTGTCTGTATTTCTGTCTCCATTCCTGAGCAGCAAATCTTTTTTCCTCATTTAGCATTTTACTCACAACTGTGGATGAAGTCCAGCACTCCTGAAAACACAATCCATGTATGGTTGAAGGAAATTTTCTTGGTGATGAGTGAGAGGTTGGTGACTGAAACCAGCTCATTTCCCATTGACCACTGAGGTCACATCTCTCAGGTGAGAAGCAAAGTGAGAATTTGAACCAGGCACATTCTCCTTAGAGACAATGGGCCAAAGACTGGTCCGATGGAATCGAATGTCTTTTCATGTTGACATCCATCCCGTCAAGCCCTCGTTAAGCCATTGAAGTGTCACATTGGGCCTGGGGAAGCGGTTCACCCTGTGAAATTACACGTCCGAAGATTTGGATTTGATTTCCAGCCCTCTGCCAGTCAGTCTGCCAGGCACTTTCATGTGACAAGCCTTAGGCGAGTCCCTTTCTATCTCAGATTCCCGATTCCTTCACAGGGATTTATGTGGGCCTTAACGCCCACTGGGAAAAGATCCCTCTGCCAGCTCAGTGCCTGCTTTCTTGGTTTCACTTGCCAATCTGGACTTGAATACACCTTTGGTTTTGGATTGACTCTATTACCTCTCCTAGAAATTAACACACAAAACTGACAGCTGATTGACAAGATGAGAAGCAGTTTTCCAAAATTCAAATTGAACTTAATCCTTTCTTACTAAAAGAATGCTCAAATCAAGGGGACACAGCTCACTCGTTTTGACTTCATGAGCTATGGCAGGTAGAGACAACTTTCTGAAAATACACAGCTAAAACTGTCCGTGCTTTGAATGCTAGACATGTTTTTCAGAATACACAGCTAAAGCGGGGACCGTTTTAGCTGTGTATTTTGAAATAGTTGTGTGCTCTTCAAAGAGAAAGCTACTTTTGCTGTGTCTTTGGGTTCGAGGGGAAATGGGAGTCCTCTTCAGTCAGCAGGGACGACACCTGAGTCCTTTGCAGTCCTCTTGTCTGCCTCTGAGGGTGAAATGAGAGTGGTCCCTGTCATCATGAGCCATGTCTGAAAGAATTATTCACATTCCCTACGAGAATAGATGGGTGAAATAGCAAAAGGTGTGTCTTCCTTTGGATCATGGACGGGTTCAAAGCCCACCTCATACCACTAAGTATTTTGCTGAACACGAGCAGTTGTGTGTGCGGCCTGTGTTTGGGTGATTTTTGTGTCGTGTGTGTGTGTGTTTGTGTGTGTGTGTGTCTGTGTTTGTGTGTCTGTATTTCTGTCTCCATTCCTGAGCAGCAAATCTTTTTTCCTCTTTTAGCATGTTACTCACAACTCTGGATGAAGCCCAGCACTCCTGAAAACACAATCCATGTATGGTTGAAGGAAATTTTCTTGGTGATGAGTGAGAGGTTGGTGACTGAAACCAGCACATTTCCCATTGACCACTGAGATCACATCTCTCAGGTGAGAAGCAAAGTGAGAATTTGAACCCGGCACATTCTCCTTAGAGACAATGGTCCAAAGACAGGTCCGATGGAATCGAATGTCTTTTCATGTTGACATCCATCCCGTCAAGCCCTCGTTAAGCCATTGAAGTGTCACATTGGGCCTGGGGGAGGCGGTGCACCCTGTGAAATTACACGTCCGAAGATTTGGATTTGATTTCCAGCCCTCTGCCAGTCAGTCTGCCAGGCACTTTCATGTGACAAGCCTTAGGTGAGTCCCTTTCTGTCTCTGATTCCCGATTCCTTCACAGGGATTTATGTGGGCCTTAACGCCCACTGGGAAAAGATCCCTCTGCCAGCACAGTGCCTGCTTTCTTGGTTTGACTTGTCAATCTGGACTTGAATACACCTTTGGTTTTGGATTGACCCTATAACCTCTCCTAGAAATTAACACACAAAACTGACAGCTGATTGACAAGATGAGAAGCAGTTTTCCAAAATTCAAATTGAACTTAATCCTTTCTTACTAAAAGAATGCTCAAATCAAGGGGACACAGCTCACTCGTTTTGACTTCATGAGCTATGGCAGGTAGAGAAAACTTTTTGAAAATACACAGCTAAAACTGTCCGTGCTTTGAATGCTAGACATGTTTTTCAGTTTTAAGTGCTTTAGCAGTTAAAGCGGGACCGTTTTAGCTGTGTATTTTGAAAAAGTTGTGTGCTCTTCAAAGAGAAAGCTACTTTTGCTGTGTCTTTGGGTTCGAGGGGAAATGGGAGTCCTCTTCAGTCAGCAGGGACGACACCTGAGTCCTTTGCAGTCCTCTTGTCTGCCTCTGAGGGTGAAATGAGAGTGGTCCCTGTCATCATGAGCCATGTCTGAAAGAATTATTCACATTCCCTATGAGAATAGATGGGTGAAATAGCAAAAGGTGTGTCTTCCTTTGGAAAATGGACGGGTTCAAATACCACCTCATACCACTAAGTATTTTGCTGAACACGAGCAGTTGTGTGTGCGGACTGTTTTTGGGTGATTTTTGTGTCATGTGTGTGTGTGTGAGTGTGTGTGTGTGTGTGTGTGTGTGTCTGTGTGTGTGTGTCTGTATTTCTGTCTCCATTCCGGAGCAGCAAATCTTTTTTCCTCTTTTAGCATGTTACTCACAACTGTGGATTAAGCCCAGCACTCCAGAAAACACAATCCATGTATGGTTGAAGGAAATTTTCTTGGTGATGAGTGAGAGGTTGGTGACTGAAACCAGCTCATTTCTCATTGACCACTAAGGTCACATCTCTCAGGTGAGAAGCAAAGTGAGAATTTGAACCAGGCACATTCTTTTTAAAGACAATGGGCCAAAGACAGGTCCGATGGAATCGAATGTCTTTTCATGTTGACATCCATCCCGTCAAGCCCTCGTTAAGCCATTGAAGTGTCACATTGGGCCTGGGGGAGGCGGTGCACCCTGTGAAATTACACGTTCGAAGATTTGGATTTGATTTCCAGCCCTCTGCCAGTCAGTCTGCCAGGCACTCTCATGTGACAAGCCTTAGTCGAGTCCCTTTCTGTCTCTGATTCCCGATTCCTTCACAGGGATTTATGTGGGCCTTAACGCCCACTGGGAAAAGATCCCTCTGCCAGCTCAGTGCCTGCTTTCTTGGTTTGACTTGTCAATCTGGACTTGAATACACCTTTGGTTTTGGATTGACTCTATTACCTCTCCTAGAAATTAACACACAAAACTGACAGCTGATTGACAAGATGAGAAGCAGTTTTCCAAAATTCAAATTGAACTTAATCCTTTCTTACTAAAAGAATGCTCAAATCAAGGGGACACAGCTCACTCGTTTTGACTTCATGAGCTATGGCAGGTAGAGACAACTTTTTGAAAATACACAGCTAAAACTGTCCGTGCTTTGAATGCTAGACATGTTTTTCAGAATACAAAGCTAAAACAGTCCCCGCTTTAAGTGCTTTATTAGCTGTGTATTTTGAAAAAGTTGTGTGCTCTTCAAAGAGAAAGCTACTTTTGCTGTGTCTTTGGGTTCGAGGGGAAATGGGAGTCCTCTTAAGTCAGCAGGGACGACACCTGAGTCCTTTGCAGTCCTCTTGTCTGCCTCTGAGGGTGAAATGAGAGTGGTCCCTGTCATCATGAGCCATGTCTGAAAGAATTATTCACATTCCCTACGAGAATAGACGGGTGAAATAGCAAAAGGTGTGTCTTCCTTTGGATCATGGACGGGTTCAAAGCCCACCTCATACCACTAAGTATTTTGCTGAACACGAGCAGTTGTGTGTGCGGCCTGTGTTTGGGTGATTTTTGTGTCGTGTGGGTGTGTGTGTGTGTTTGTGTCTGTGTGTGTGTGTCTGTATTTCTGTCTCCATTCCTGAGCAGCAAATCTTTTTCCTCTTTTAGCATGTTACTCACAACTGTGGATGAAGCCCAGCACTCCTGAAAACACAATCCATGTATGGTTGAAGGAAATTTTCTTGGTGATGAGTGAGAGGTTGGTGACTGAAACCAGCACATTTCCCATTGACCACTGAGATCACATCTCTCAGGTGAGAAGCAAAGTGAGAATTTGAACCCGGCACATTCTCCTTAGAGACAATGGGCCAAAGACAGGTCCGATGGAATCGAATGTCTTTTCATGTTGACATCCATCCCGTCAAGCCCTCGTTAAGCCATTGAAGTGTCACATTGGGCCTGGGGGAGGCGGTGCACCCTGTGAAATTACACGTCCGAAGATTTGGATTTGATTTCCAGCCCTCTGCCAGTCAGTCTGCCAGGCACTTTCATGTGACAAGCCTTAGGTGAGTCCCTTTCTGTCTCTGATTCCCGATTCCTTCACAGGGATTTATGTGGGCCTTAACGCCCACTGGGAAAAGATCCCTCTGCCAGCTCAGTGCCTGCTTTCTTGGTTTGACTTGTCAATCTGGACTTGAATACACCTTTGGTTTTGGATCGACCCTATAACCTCTCCTAGAAATTAACACACAAAACTGACAGCTGATTGACAAGATGAGAAGCAGTTTTCCAAAATTCAAATTGAACTTAGTCCTTTCTTACTAAAAGAATGCTCAAATCAAGGGGACACAGCTCACTCGTTTTGACTTCATGAGCTATGGCAGGTAGAGAAAACTTTTTGAAAATACACAGCTAAAACTGTCCGTGCTTTGAATGCTAGACATGTTTTTCAGAATACACAGCTAAAACGGTCCCCGCTTTAAGTGTTAAAGCACTTAAAGCGGGGACCGTTTTAGCTGTGTATTTTGAAAAATTTGTGTGCTCTTCAAAGTGAAAGCTACTTTTGCTCTGTCTTTGGGTTCGACGGGAAATGGGAGTCGTCTTCTGTCAGCAGGAACGACACCTGAGTCCTTTGCAGTCCTCTTGTCTGCCTCTGAGGGTGAAATGAGAGTGGTCCCTGTCATCATGAGCCATGTCTGAAAGAATTATTCACATTCCCTACGAGAATAGACGGGTGAAATAGCAAAAGTTGTGTCTTCCTTTGGAGCATGGACGGGTTCAAAGCCCACCTCATACCACTAAGTATTTTGCTGAACACTAGCAGTTGTGTGTGCGGCTTGTGTTTGGGTGATTTTTGTGTCGTGTGTGGGTGTGTGTATGTGTGTGTGTGTCTGTGTGTCTGTGTGTGTGTGTGTCTGTATTTCTGTCTCCATTCCTGAGCAGCAAATCTTTTTTCCTCTTTTAGCATGTTACTCACAACTGTGGATGAAGACCAGCACTCCTGAAAACACAATCCATGTATGGTTGAAGGAAACTTTCTTGGTGATGAGTGAGAGGTTGGTGACTGAAACCAGCTCATTTCCCATTGACCACTGAGGTCACATCTCTCAGGTGAGAAGCAAAGTGAGAATTTGAATCAGGCACATTCTCCTTAGAGACAATGGGCCAAAGACAGGTCCGATGGAATCGAATGTCTTTTCATGTTGACATCCATCCCGTCAAGCCCTCGTTAAACCATTGAAGTGTCACATTGGGCCTGGGGGAGGCGGTGCACCCTGTGAAATTACACGGCCGAAGATTTGGATTTGATTTCCAGCCCTCTGCCAGTCAGTCTGCCAGGCACTTTCATGTGACAAGCCTTAGGCGAGTCCCTTTCTGTCTCTGATTCCCGATTCCTTCACAGGGATTTATGTGGGCCTTAACGATTACTGGGAAAAGATCCCTCTGCCAGCTAAGTGCCTGCTTTCTTGGTTTGACTTGTCAATCTGGACTTGAATACACCTTTGGTTTTGGATTGACTCTATTACCTCTCCTAGAAATTAACACACAAAACTGACAGCTGATTGACGAGATGAGAAGCAGTTTTCCAAAATTCAAATTGAACTTAATCCTTTCTTACTAAAAGAATGTTCAAATCAAGGGGACACAGCTCACTCGTTTTGACTTCATGAGCTATGGCAGGTAGAGACAACTTTTTGAAAATACACAGCTAAAACTGTCCGTGCTTTGAATGCTAGACATGTTTTTCAGAATACACAGCTAAAACGGTCCCCTCTTTAAGTGCTAAAGCACTTAAAGTTGTGTGCTCTTCAAAGAGAAAGCTACTATTGCTGTGTCTTTGGGTTCGAGGGGAAATGGGAGTCCTCTTCAGTCAGCAGGGACGACACCTGAGTCCTCTGCAGTCCTCTTGTCTGCCTCTGAGGGTGAAATGAGAGTGGTCCCTGTCATCATGAGCCATGTCTGAAAGAATTATTCACATTCCCTACGAGAATAGACGGGTGAAATAGCAAAAGGTGTGTCTCCCTTTGGAGCATGGACGGTTTCAAAGCCCACCTCATACCACTAAGTATTTTGCTGAACACGAGCAGTTGTGTGTGCGGCCTGCGTTTGGGTGATTTTTTTGTCGTGTGTGTGTGTGTGTGTGTGTTAGTGTGTCTGTGTGTGTGTGTCTGTATTTCTGTCTCCATTCCTGAGCAGCAAATCTTTTTTCCTCTTTTAGCATGTTACTCACAACTGTGGATGAAGCCCAGCACTCCTGAAAACACAATCCATGTATGGTTGAAGGAAATTTTCTTGGTGATGAGTGAGAGGTTGGTGACTGAAACCAGCTCATTTCCCATTGACCACTGAGGTCACATCTCTCAGGTGAGAAGCAAAGTGAGAATTTGAACCAGGCACATTCTCCTTAGAGACAATGGGCCAAAGACAGTTCCGATGGAATCGAATTTCTTTTCATGTTGACATCCATCCCGTCAAGCCCTCGTTAAGCCATTGAAGTGTCACATTGGGCCTGAAGGAGGCGGTGCACCCTGTGAAATTACACGTCCGAAGATTTGGATTTGATTTCCAGCCCTCTGCCAGTCAGTCTGCCAGGCACTTTCATGTGACAAGCCTTAGGCGAGTCCCTTTCTGTCTCTGATTCCCGATTCCTTCACAGGGATTTATGTGGGCCTTAACGCCCACTGGGAAAAGATCCCTCTGCCAGCTCAGTGCCTGCTTTCTTGGTTTGAATTGTCAACCTGGACTTGGATACACCTTTGGTTTTGGATTGACTCTATTACCTCTCCTAGAAATTAACACACAAAACTGACAGCTGATTGACAAGATGAGAAGCAGTTTTCCAAAATTCAAATTGAACTTAATCCTTTCTTACTAAAAGAATGCTCAAATCAAGGGGACACAGCTCACTCGTTTTGACTTCATGAGCTATGGCAGGTAGAGACAACTTTTTGAAAATACACAGCTAAAACTGTCCGTGCTTTGAATGCTAGACATGTTTTTCAGAATACACAGCTAAAACGGTCCCCGCTTTAAGTGTTAAAGCACTTAAAGCGGGGACCGTTTTAGCTGTGTATTTTGAAAAATTTGTGTGCTCTTCAAAGTGAAAGCTACTTTTGCTCTGTCTTTGGGTTCGAGTTGAAATGGGAGTCCTCTTCAGTCAGCAGGGACGACACCTGAGTCCTTTGCAGTCCTCATGTCTGCCTCTGAGGGTGAAATGAGAGTGGTACCTGTCATCATGAGCCATGTCTGAAAGAATTATTCACATTCCCTACGAGAATAGACGGGTGAAATAGCAAAAGGTGTGTCTTCCTTTGGAGCATGGACAGGTTCAAAGCCCACCTCATACCACTAAGTATTTTGCTGAACACTAGCAGTTGTGTGTGCGGCCTGTGTTTCGGTGATTTTTGTGTCGTGTGTGTGTGTGTGTGTGTGTGTGTGTGTCTGTGTGTGTGTGTGTCTGTATTTCTGTCTCCATTCCTGAGCAGCAAAACTTTTTTCCTCTTTTAGCATGTTACTCACAACTGTGGATGAAGCCCAGCACTCCTGAAAACACAATCCATGTATGGTTGAAGGAAACTTTCTTGGTGATGAGTGAGAGGTTGGTGACTGAAACCAGCTCATTTCCCATTGACCACTGAGGTCACATCTCTCAGGTGAGAAGCAAAGTGAGAATTTGAACCAGGCACATTCTCCTTAGAGACAACGGGCCAAAGACAGGTCCGATGGAATCGAATGTCTTTTCATGTTGACATCCATCCCGTCAAGCCCTCGTTAAGCCATTGAAGTGTCACATTGGGCCTGGGGGAGGCGGTGCACCCTGTGAAATTACACGGCCGAAGATTTGGATTTGATTTCCAGCCCTCTGCCAGTCAGTCTGCCAGGCACTTTCATGTGACAAGCCTTAGGCGAGTCCCTTTCTGTCTCTGATTCCCGATTCCTTCACAGGGATTTATGTGGGCCTTAACGCCCACTGCGAAAAGATCCCTCAGCCAGCTCAGTGCCTGCTTTCTTGGTTTGACTTGTCAATCTGGACTTGAATACACCTTTGGTTTTGGATTGACCCTATAACCTCTCCTAGAAATTAACACACAAAACTGACAGCTGATTGACAAGATGAGAAGCAGTTTTCCAAAATTCAAATTGAACTTAATCCTTTCTTCCTAAAAGAATGCTCAAATCAAGGTGACACAGCTCACTCGTTTTGACTTCATGAGCTATGGCAGGTAGAGACACCTTTTTAAAATACACAGCTAAAACTGTCCGTGCTTTGAATGCTAGACATGTTTTTCAGAATACACAGCTAAAACGGTCCCCGCTTTAAGTGCTAAAGCACTTAAAGCGGGGACCTTTTTAGCTGTGTATTTTGAAAAAGTTGTGTTCTCTTCAAAGAGAAAGCTACATTTGCTGTGTCTTTGGGTTCGAGGGGAAATGGGAGACCTCTTCAGTCAGCAGGGACGACACCTGAGTCCTTTGCAGTCCTCTTGTCTGCCTCTGAGGGTGAAATGAGAGTGGTCCCTGTCATCATGAGCCATGTCTGAAAGAATTATTCACATTCCCTACGAGAATAGACGGGTGAAATAGCAAAAGGTGTGTCTTCCTTTGGAGCATGGACGGGTTCAAAGCCCACCTCATACCACTAAGTATTTTGCTGAACACGAGCAGTTGTGTGTGCGGCCTGTGTTTGGTTGATTTTTGTGTCTTGTGTGTGTGGTTGTGTGTGTGTATGTGTGTGTGTGTGTGTCTGTATTTCTGTCTCCATTCCTGAGCAGCAAATCTTTTTTCCTCTTTTAGCATGTTACTCACAACTGTGGATGAAGCCCAGCACTCCTGAAAACACAATCCATATGGTTGAAGGAAATTTTCTTGGTGATGAGTGAGAGGTTGGTGACTGAAACCAGCTCATTTCCCAATGTCCACTGAGGTCACATCTCTCAGGTGAGAAGCAAAGTGAGAATTTGAATCAGGCACATTCTCCTTAGAGACAATGGGCCAAAGACAGGTCTGATGGAATCGAATGTCTTTTCATGTTGACATCCATCCCGTCAAGCCCTCGTTAAACCATTGAAGTGTCACATTGGGACTGGGGGAGGAGGTGCACCCTGTGAAATTACACGTCCGAAGATTTGGATTTGATTTCCAGGCCTCTGCCAGTCAGTCTGCCAGGCACTTTCATGTGACAAGCCTTAGGCGAGTCCCTTTCTGTCTCTGATTCCCGATTCCTTCACAGGGATTTATGTGGGCCTTAACGCTTACTGGGAAAAGATCCCTCTGCCAGCTCACTGCCTGCTTTCTTGGTTTGACTTGTCAATCTGGACTTGAATACACCTTTGGTTTTGGATTGACTCTGTTACCTCTCCTAGAAATTAACACACAAAACTGACAGCTGATTGACAAGATGAGAAGCAGTTTTCCAAAATTCAAATTGAACTTAATCCTTTCTTAATAAAAGAATGTTCAAATCAAGGGGACACAGCTCACTCGTTGTGACTTCATGAGCTATGGCAGGTAGAGACAACTTTTTGAAAATACACAGCTAAAACTGTCCGTGCTTTGAATGCTAGACATGTTTTTCAGGATACACAGCTAAAACGGTCCCCGCTTTAAGTGCTAAAGCACTTAAAGTTGTGTGCTCTTCAAAGAGAAAGCTACTTTTGCTGTGTCTTTGGGTTCGAGGGGAAATGGGAGTCCTCTTCAGTCAGCAGGGACGACACCTGAGTCCTTTGCAGTCCTCTTGTCTGCCTCTGAGGGTGAAATGAGAGTGGTCCCTGTCATCATGAGCCATGTCTGAAAGAATTATTCACATTCCCTACGAGAATAGATGGGTGAAATAGCAAAAGGTGTGTCTTCCTTTGGATCATGGACGGGTTCAAAGCCCACCTCATACCACTAAGTATTTTGCTGAACAGGAGCAGTTGTGTGTGCGGCCTGTTTTTGGGTGATTTTTGTGTCGTGTGTGTGTGTGTGTGTGTGTGTGTGTGTGTGTGTGTCTGTGTTTGTGTGTCTGTATTTCTGTCTCCATTCCTGAGCAGCAAATCTTTTTTCCTCTTTTAGCATGTTACTCACAACTCTGGATGAAGCCCAGCACTCCTGAAAACACAATCCATGTATGGTTGAAGGAAATTTTCTTGGTGATGAGTGAGAGGTTGGTGACTGAAACCAGCACATTTCCCATTGACCACTGAGATCACATCTCTCAGGTGAGAAGCAAAGTGAGAATTTGAACCCAGCACATTCTCCTTAGAGACAACGGGCCAAAGACAGGTCCGATGGAATCGAATGTCTTTTCATGTTGACATCCATCCCGTCAAGCCCTCGTTAAGCCATTGAAGTGTCACATTATGCCTGGGGGAGGCGGTGCACCCTGTGAAATTACACGTCCGAAGATTTGGATTTGATTTCCAGCACTGTGCCAGTCAGTCTGCCAGGCACTTTCATGTGACAAGCCTTAGGCGAGTCCCTTTCTGTCTCTGATTCCCGATTCCTTCACAGGGATTTATGTGGGCCTTAACGCCCACTGGGAAAAGATCCCTCTGCCAGCTCAGTTCCTGCTTTCTTGGTTTGACTTGTCAATCTGGACTTGAATACACCTTTGGTTTTGGATTGACTCTATTACCTCTCCAAGAAATTAACACACAAAACTGACAGCTGATTGACAAGATGAGAAGCAGTTTTCCAAAATTCAAATTGAACTTAATCCTTTCTTACTAAAAGAATGCTCAAATCAAGGGGACACAGCTCACTCGTTTTGACTTCATGAGCTATGGCAGGTAGAGACAACTTTCTGAAAATACACAGCTAAAACTGTCCGTGCTTTGAATGCTAGACATGTTTTTCAGAATACACAGCTAAAACGGTCCCCGCTTTAAGTGCTAAATCACTTAAAGCGGGGACCGTTTTAGCTGTGTATTTTGAAAAAGTTGTGTGCTCTTCAAAGAGAAAGCTACTTTTGCTGTGTCTTTGGGTTCGAGGGGAAATGGGAGTCCTCTTCAGTCAGCAGGGACGACACCTGAGTCCTTTGCAGTCCTCTTGTCTGCCTCTGAGGGTGAAATGAGAGTGGTCCCTGTCATCATGAGCCATGTCTGAAAGATTTATTCACATTCCCTATGAGAATAGACGGGTGAAATAGCAAAATGTGTGTCTTCCTTTGGAGCATGGACGGGTTCAAAGCCCACCTCATACCACTAAGTATTCTGCTGAACATGAGCAGTTGTGTGTGCGGCCTGTGTTTGGGTGGTTTTTGGGTCGTGTGTGTGTGTATGTGTGTGTGTGTGTGTGTGTGTGTCTGTGTGTGTGTGTCTGTATTTCTGTCTCCATTCCTGAGCAGCAAATCTTTTTTCCTCTTTTAGCATGTTACTCACAACTGTGGATGAAGCCCAGCACTCCTGAAAACACAATCCATGTATGGTTGAAGGAAATTTTCTTGGTGATGAGTGAGAGGTTGGTGACTGAAACCAGCTCATTTCCCATTGACCACTGAGGTCACATCTCTCAGGTGAGAAGCAAAGTGAGAATTTGAACCAGGCACATTCTCCTTAGAGACAATGGGCCAAAGACAGGTCCGATAGAATCGAATGTCTTTTCATGTTGACATCCATCCCGTCAAGCCCTCATTAAGCCATTGAAGTGTCACATTGGGCCTGGGGGAGGCGGTGCACCCTGTGAAATTACACGTCCGAAGATTTGGATTTGATTTCCAGCCCTCTGCCAGTCAGTCTGCCAGGCACTTTCATGTGACAAGCCTTAGGCGAGTCCCTTTCTGTCTCTGATTCCCGATTCCTTCACAGGGATTTATGTAGGCCTTAACGCCCACTGGGAAAAGATCCCTCTGCCAGCTCATTGCCTGCTTTCTTGGTTTGATTTGTCAATCTGGACTTGAATACACCTTTGGTTTTGGATTGACTCTATTACCTCTCCTAGAAATTAACACACAAAACTGACAGCTGATTGACAAGATGAGAAGCAGTTTTTCAAAATTCAAATTGAACTTAATCCTTTCTTACTAAAAGAATGCTCAAATCAAGGGGACACAGCTCACTCGTTTTGACTTCATGAGCTATGGCAGGTAGAGACAACTTTTTGAAAATACACAGCTAAAACTGTCCGTGCTTTGAATGCTAGACATGTTTTTCAGGATACAGAGCTAAAGCGGGGACCGTTTTAGCTGTGTATTTTGAAAAAGTTGTGTGCTCTTCAAAGAGAAAGCTACTTTTGCTGTGTCTTTGGGTTCGAGGGGAAATGGGAGTCCTCTTCAGTCAGCAGGGACGACACCTGAGTCCTTTGCAGTCCTCTTGTCTGCCTCTGAGGGTGAAATGAGAGTGGTCCCTCTCATCATGAGCCATGTCGGAAAGAATTATTCACATTCCCTACGAGAATAGACGGGTGAAATAGCAAAAGGTGTGTCTTCCTTTGGAGCATGGACGGGTTCAAAGCCCACCTCATACCACTAAGTATTTTGCTGAACACGAGCAGCTGTGTGTGCGGCCTGTGTTCGGGTGATTTTTGTGTCATGTGTGTGTGTGTGTGTGTGTGTGTGTGTGTGTGTGTGTGTCTGTGTGTGTCTGTATTTCTGTCTCCATTCCTGAGCAGCGAATCTTTTTTCTTCTTTTAGCATGTTACTCACAACTGTGGATGAAGCCCAGCACTCCTGAAAACACAATCCATGTATGGTTGAAGGAAATTTTCTTGGTGATGAGTGAGAGGTTGGTGACTTAAACCAGCTCATTTCCCATTGACCACTGAGGTCACATCTCTCAGGTGAGAAGCAAAGTGAGAATTTGAACCAGGCACATTCTCCTTAGAGACAATGGGCCAAAGACAGTTCCGATGGAATCGAATGTATTTTCATGTTGACATCCATCCCGTCAAGCCCTCGTTAAGCCATTGAAGTGTCACATTGGGCCTGGGGGAGGCGGTGCACCCTGTGAAATTACATGTCCGAAGATTTGGATTTGATTTAGAGACCTCTGCCAGTCAGTCTGCCAGGCACTTTCATGTGACAAGCCTTAGGCGAGTCCCTTTCTGTCTCTGATTCCCGATTCCTTCACAGGGATTTATGTGGGCCTTAACGCCCACTGGGAAAAGATCCCTCTGCCAGCTCAGTGCCTGCTTTCTTGGTTTGACTTGTCAATCTGGACTTGAATACACCTTTGGTTTTGGATTGACTCTATTACCTCTCCTTGAAATTAACACACAAAACTGACAGCTGATTGACAAGATGAGAAGCAGTTTTCCAAAATTCAAATTGAACTTAACCCTTTCTTCCTAAAAGAATGCTCAAATCAAGGGGACACAGCTCACTCGTTTTGACTTCATGAGCTATGGCAGGTAGAGACAACTTTTTGAAAATACACAGCTAAAACTGTCCGTGTTTTTAATGCTAGACATGTTTTTCAGTTTTAAGTGCTTTAGCACTTAAAGCGGGACCGTTTTAGCTGTGTATTTTGAAAAAGTTGTGTGCTCTTCAAAGAGAAAGCTACTTTTGCTGTGTCTTTGGGTTCGAGGGGAAATGGGAGTCCTCTTCAGTCAGCAGGGACGACACCTGAGTCCTTTGCAGTCCTCTTGTCTGCCTCTGAGGGTGAAATAAGAGTGGTCCCTGTCATCATGAGCCATGTCTGAAAGAATTATTCACATTCCGTACGAGAATAGACGGGTGAAATAGCAAAAGGTGTGTCTTCCTTTGGAGCATGGACGGGTTCAAAGCCCACCTCATACCACTAAGTATTTTGCTGAACACGAGCAGTTGTGTGTGCGGCCTGTGTTTGGGGGATTTTTGTGTCATGTGTGTGTGAGTGTGTGTGTGTCTGTGTGTGTGTGTCTGTATTTCTGTCTCCATTCCTGAGCAGCAAATCTTTTTTCCTCTTTTAGCATGTTACTCACAACTGTGGATGAAGCCCAGCACTCCTGAAAACACAATCCATGTATGGTTGAAGGAAATTTTCTTGGTGATGAGTGAGAGTTTGGTGATTGAAACCAGCTCATTTCCCATTGACCACTGAGGTCACATCTCTCAGGTGAGAAGCAAAGTGAGAATTTGAACCAGGCACATTCTCCTAAGAGACAATGGGCCAAAGACAGGTCCGATGGAATCGAATGTCTTTTCACGTTGACATCCATCCCGTCGAGCCCTCGTTAAGCCATTGAAGTGTCACATTGGGCCTGGGGGAGGCGGTGCACCCTGTGAAATTACACGTCCGAAGATTTGGATTTGATTTCCAGCCCTCTGCCAGTCAGTCTGCCAGGCACTTTCATGTGACAAGCCTTAGGCGAGTCCCTTTCTGTCTCTGATTCCCGATTCCTTCACAGGGATTTATGTGGGCCTTAACGCCCACTGGGAAAAGATCCCTCTGCCAGCTCAGTGCCTGCTTTCTTGGTTTGACTTGTCAATCTGGACTTGAATACACCTTTGGTTTTGGATTGACTCTATTACCTCTTCTAGAAATTAACAAACAAAACTGACAGCTGATGGACAAGATGAGAAGCAGTTTTCCAAAATTCAAATTGAACTTAATACTTTCTTACTAAAATAATGCTCAAATCAAGGGGACACAGCTCACTCGTTTTGACTTCATGAGCTATGGCAGGTAGAGACAACTTTTTGAAAATACACAGCTAAAACTGTCCGTGCTTTGAATGCTAGACATGTTTTTCAGTTTTAAGTGCTTTAGCACTTAAAGCGGGACCGTTTTACCTGTGTATTTTGAAAAATTGTGTGCTCTTCAAAGAGAAAGCTACTTTTGCTGTGTCTTTGGGTTCGAGGGGAAATGGGAGTCCTCTTCAGTCAGCAGGGACGACACCTGAGTCCTTTGCAGTCCTCTTGTCTGTCTCTGAGGGTGAAATGAGGGTGGTCCCTGTCATCATGAGCCATGTCTGAAAGAATTATTCACATTCCCTACGAGAATAGACGGGTGAAATAGCAAAAGCTATGTCTTCCTTTGGAGCATGGACGGGTTCAAAGCCGACCTCATACCACTAAGTATTTTGCTGAACACGAGCAGTTGTGTGTGCGGCCTGTGTTTGGGTGATTTTTGTGTCATGTGTGTGTTTGTGAGTGTGTGTGTGTGTGTGTGTGTGTCTGTGTGTGTGTGTCTGTATTTCTGTCTCCATTCCTGAGCAGCAAATCTTTTTTCCTCTTTTAGCATGTTACTCACAAGTGTGGATGAAGCCCAGCACTCCTGAAAACACAATCCATGTATGGTTGAAGGAAATTTTCTTGGTGATGAGTGAGAGTTTGGTGACTGAAACCAGCTCATTTCCCTTTGACCACTGAGGTCACATCTCTCAGGTGAGAAGCAAAGTGAGAATTTGAACCAGGCACATTCTCCTTAGAGACAATGGGCCAAAGAGAGGTCCAATGGAATCGAATGTCTTTTCATGTTGACATCCATCCCGTCAAGCCCTCGTTAAGCCATTGAAGTGTCACATTGGTCCTGGGGGAGGCGGTGCCCCCTGTGAAATTACACTTCCGAAGATTTGGATTTGATTTCCAGCCCTCTGCCAGTCAGTATGCCAGGCACTTTCATGTGACAAGCCTTAGGCGAGTCCCTTTCTGTCTCTGATTCCCGATTCCTTCACAGGGATTTATGTGGGCCTTAACGCCCACTGGGAAAAGATCCCTCTGCCAGCTCAGTGCCTGCTTTCTTGGTTTGACTTGTCAATCTGGACTTGAATACACCTTTGGTTTTGGATTGATTCTATTACCTCTCCTAGAAATTAACACACAAAACTGACAGCTGATTGACAAGATGAGAAGCAGTTTTCCAAAATTCAAATTGAACTTAATCCTTTCTTACTAAAAGAATGCTCAAATCAAGGGGACACAGCTCACTCGTTTTGACTTCATGAGCTATGGCAGGTAGAGACAACTTTTTGAAAATACACAGCTAAAACTGTCCGTGCTTTGAATGCTAGACATGTTTTTCAGTTTTAAGTGCTATAGCACCTAAAGCGGGACCGTTTTAGCTGTGTATTTTGAAAAAGTTGTGTGCTCTTCAAAGAGAAAGCTACTTTTGCTGTGTCTTTGGGTTCGAGGGGAAATGGGAGTCCACTTCAGTCAGCAGGGACGACACCTGAGTCCTTTGCAGTCCTCTTGTCTGCCTCTGAGGGTGAAATGAGAGTGGTCCCTGTCATCATGAGCCATGTCTGAAAGAATTATTCACATTCCCTACGAGAATAGACGGTTGAAATAGCAAAAGGTGTGTCTTCCCTTGGAGCATGGACGGGTTCAAAGCCCACCTCATACCACTAAGTATTTTGCTGAACACGAGCATTTGTGTGTGCGGCCTGTGTTTGGGTGATTTTTGTGTCCTGTGTGTTTGTGTGTGTGTGTGTGTGTGTGTGTGTCTGTGTGTGTTTGTGTCTGTATTTCTGTCTCCATTCCTGAGCAGCAAATCTTTTTTCCTCTTTTAGCATGTTACTCACAACTGTGGATGAAGCCCTGCACTCCTGAAAACACAATCCATGTATGGTTGAAGGAAATTTTCTTGGTGATGAGTGAGAGGTTGGTGACTGAAACCAGCTCATTTCCCATTGACCACTGAGGTCACATCTCTCAGGTGAGAAGCAAAGTGAGAATTTGTACCGGGCACATTCTAATTAGAGACAATGGGCCAAAATCAGGTCCGATGGAATCGAATGTCTTTTCATGTTGACATCCATCCCGTCAAGCCCTCGTTAAGCCATTGAAGTGTCACATTGGGCCTGGGGGAGGCGGTGCACCCTGTGAAATTACACGTCCGAAGATTTGGATTTGATTTCCAGCCCTCTGCCAGTCAGTCTGCCAGGCACTTTCATGTGACAAGCCTTAGGCGAGTCCCTTTCTGTCTCTGATTCCCGTTTCCTTCACAGGGATTTATGTGGGCCTTAACGCCCACTGGGAAAAGATCTCTCTGCCAGCTCAGTGCCTGCTTTCTTGGTTTGACTTGTCAATCTGGACTTGAATACACCTTTGGTTTTGGATTGACTCTATTACCTTTCCTAGAAATTAACACACAAAACTGACAGCTGATTGACAAGATGAGAAGCAGTTTTCCAAAATTCAAATTGAACTTAATCCTTTCTTACTAAAAGAATGCTCAAATCAAGGGGACACAGCTCACTCGTTTTGACTTCATGAGCTATGGCAGGTAGAGACAACTTTTTGAAAATACACAGCTAAAAGTGTCCGTGCTTTGAATGTTAGACATGTTTTTCAGAATACACAGCTAAAGTGGGGACCGTTTTAGCTGTGTATTTTGAAAAAGTTGTGTGCTCTTCAAAGAGAAAGCTACTTTTGCTGTGTCTTTGGGTTCGAGGGGAAATGGGAGTCCTCTTCAGTCAGCAGGGACGACACCTGAGTCCTTTGCAGTCCTCTTGTCTGCCTCTGCGGGTGAAATGAGAGTGGTCCCTGTCATCATGAGCCATGTCTGAAAGAATTATTCACATTCCCTACGAGAATAGACGGGTGAAATAGCAAAAGGTGTGTCTTCCTTTGGAGCATGGACGGGTTCAAAGCCCACCTCATACCACTAAGTATTTTGCTGAACACGAGCAGTTGTGTGTGCGGCCTGTGTTTGGGTGATATTTATGTGATGTTTGTGTGTGTGTGTGTGTGTGTGTGTTTGTGTCTGTGTGTCTGTGTGTGTGTGTGTCTGTATTTCTGTCTCCATTCCTGAGCAGCAAATCTTTTTTCCTCTTTTAGCATGTTACTCACAACTGTGGATGAAGCCCAGCACTCCTGAAAACACAATCCATGTATGGTTGAAGGAAATATTCTTGTTGATGAGTGAGAGGTTGGTGACTGTAACCAGCTCATTTCCCATTGACCACTGAGGTCACATCTCTCAGGTGAGAAGCAAAGTGAGAATTTGAACCCGGCACATTCTCCTTAGAGACAATGGGCCAAAGACAGGTCCGATGGAATCGAATGTCTTTTCATGTTGACATCCATCCCGTCAAGCCCTCGTTAAGCCATTGAAGTGTCACATTGGGCCTGGGGGAGGCGGTGCACCCTGTGAAATTACACGTCCGAAGATTTGGATTTGATTTCCAGCCCTCTGCCAGTCAGTCTGCCAGGCACTTTCATGTGACAAGCCTTAGGCGAGTCCTTTTCTGTCTCTGATTCCCGATTCCTTCACAGGGATTTATATGGGCCTTAACGCCCACTGGGAAAAGATCCCTCTGCCAGCGCAGTGCCTGCTTTCTTGGTTTGACTTGTCAATCTGGACTTGAATACACCTTTGGTTTTGGATTGACTCTATTACCTCTCCTAGAAATTAACACACAAAACTGACAGCTGATTGACAAGATGAGAAGCAGTTTTCCAAAATTCAAATTGAACTTAATCCTTTCTTACTAAAAGAATGCTCAAATCAAGGGGACACAGCTCACTCGTTTTGACTTCATGAGCTAAGGCAGGTAGAGACAACTTTTTGAAAATACACAGCTAAAACTGTCCGTGCTTTGAATGCTAGACATGTTTTTCAGAATACACAGCTAAAACGGTCCCCGCTTTACGTGCTAAAGCACTTAAAAACGGTGACCGTTTTAGCTGTGTATTTTGAAAAAGTTGTGTGCTCTTCAAAGAGAAAACTACTTTTGCTGTGTCTTTGGGTTCGAGGGGAAATGGGAGTCCTCTTCAGTCAGCAGGGATGACACCTGAGTCCTTTGCAGTCCTCTTGTCTGCCTCTGAGGGTGAAATGAGAGTGGTCCCTGTCATCATGAGCCATGTGTGAAAGAATTATTCACATTTCCTACGAGAATAGACGGGTGAAATAGCAAAAGGTGTGTCTTCCTTTGGAGCATGGACGGGTTCAAAGCCCACCTCATACCACTAAGTATTTTGCTGAACACGAGCAGTTGTGTGTGCGGCCTGTGTTTGGGTGATTTTAGTGTCCTGTGTGTTTGTGTGTGTGTCTGTGTGTGTGTGTGTGTCTGTGAGTGTGTGTGTCTGTATTTCTGTCTCCATTCCTGAGCAGCAAATCTTTTTTCCTCTTTTAGCATTTTACTCACAACTGTGGATGAAGTCCAGCACTCCTGAAAACACAATCCATGTATGGTTGAGGGAAATTTTCTTGGTGATGAGTGAGAGGTTGGTGACTGAAACCAGCTCATTTCCCATTGACCACTGAGGTCACATCTCTCAGGTGAGAAGCAAAGTGAGAATTTGAACCAGGCACATTCTCCTTAGAGACAATGGGCCAAAGACTGGTCCGATGGAATCGAATGTCTTTTCATGTTGACATCCATCCCGTCAAGCCCTCGTTAAGCCATTGAAGTGTCACATTGGGCCTGAAGGAGGCGGTGCACCCTGTGAAATTACACGTCCGAAGATTTGGATTTGATTTCCAGCCCTCTGCCAGTCAGTCTGCCAGGCACTTTCATGTGACAAGCCTTAGGCGAGTCCCTTTCTATCTCTGATTCCCGATTCCTTCACAGGGATTTATGTGGGCCTTAACGCCCACTGGGAAAAGATCCCTCTGCCAGCTCAGTGCCTGCTTTCTTGGTTTCACTTGCCAATCTGGACTTGAATACACCTTTGGTTTTGGATTGACTCTATTACCTCTCCTAGAAATTAACACACAAAACTGACAGCTGATTGACAAGATGAGAAGCAGTTTTCCAAAATTCAAATTGAACTTAATCCTTTCTTACTAAAAGAATGCTCAAATCAAGGGGACACAGCTCACTCGTTTTGACTTCATGAGCTATGGCAGGTAGAGACAACTTTCTGAAAATACACAGCTAAAACTGTCCGTGCTTTGAATGCTAGACATGTTTTTCAGAATACACAGCTAAAGCGGGGACCGTTTTCGCTGTGTATTTTGAAAAAGTTGTGTGCTCTTCAAAGAGAAAGCTACTTTTGCTGTGTCTTTGGGTTCGAGGGGAAATGGGAGTCCTCTTCAGTCAGCAGGGATGACACCTGAGTCCTTTGCAGTCCTCTTGTCTGCCTCTGAGGGTGAAATGAGAGTGGTCCCTGTCATCATGAGACATGTCTGAAAGAATTATTCACATTCCCAACGAGAATAGACGGGTGAAATAGCAAAAGGTGTGTCTTCCTTTGGAGCATGGACGGGTTCAAAGCCCACCTCATACCACTAAGTATTTTGCTGAACACGAGCAGTTGTGTGTGCGGCTTGTGTTTGGGGGATTTTTGTGTCATGTGTGTGTGTGTGTGTGTGTGTGTGTGTCTGTGTGTGTGTGTCTGTATTTCTGTCTCCATTCCTGAGCAGCAAATCTTTTTTCCTCTTTTAGCATGTTACTCACAACTGTGGATGAAGCCCAGCACTCCTGAAAACACAATCCATGTATGGTTGAAGGAAATTTTCTTGGCGATGAGTGAGAGGTTGGTGACTGAAACCAGCTCATTTCCCATTGACCACTGAGGTCACATCTCTCAGGTGAGAAGCAAAGTGAGAATTTGAACCAGGCACATTCTCCTTAGAGACAATGGGCCAAAGACAGGTCCGATGGAATCGAATGTCTTTTCATGTTGACATCCATCCCGTCAAGCCCTCGTTAAGCCATTGAAGTGTCACATTGGGCCTGGGGGAGGTGGTGCACCCTGTGAAATTACACGTCCGAAGATTTGGATTTGATTTCCAGCCCTCTGCCAGTCAGTCTGCCAGGCACTTTCATGTGACAAGCCTTAGGCGAGTCCCTTTCTGTCTCTGATTCCAGATTCCTTCACAGGGATTTATGTGGGCCTTAACGCCCACTGGGAAAAGATCCCTCTGCCAGCTCAGTGCCTGCTTTAATGGTTTGACTTGTCAATCTGGACTTGAATACACCTTTGGTTTTGGATTGACTCTATTACTTCTCCTAGAAATTAACACACAAAACTGACAGCTGATTGACAAGATGAGAAGCAGTTTTCCAAAATTCAAATTGAACTTAATCCTTTCTTCCTAAAAGAATGCTCAAATCAAGGGGACACAGCTCACTCGTTTTGACTTCATGAGCTATGGCAGGTAGAGAAAACTTTTTGAAAATACACAGCTAAAACTGTCCGTGCTTTGAATGCTAGAAATGTTTTTCAGAATACACAGCTAAAACGGTCCCCGCTTTAAGTGCTAAGGCACTTAAAGTAGGGACCGTTTTAGCTGTGTATTTTGAAAAAGTTGTGTGCTCTTCAAAGAGAAAGCTACTTTGGCTGTGTCTTTGGGTTCGAGGGGAAATGGGAGTCCTCTTCAGTCAGCAGGGACGACACCTGAGTCCTTTGCAGTCCTCTTGTCTGCCTCTGAGGGTGAAATGAGAGTGGTCCCTCTCATCATGAGCCATGTCGGAAAGAATTATTCACATTCCCTACGAGAATAGATGGGTGAAATAGCAAAACGTGTGTCTTCCTTTGGAGCATGGATGGGTTCAAAGCCCACCTCATACCACTAAGTATTTTCCTGAACACGAGCAGTTGTGTGTGCGGCCTGTGTTTGGGTGATTTTTGTGTCATGTGTTTGTGTGTGTGTGTGTGTGTGAGTGTGTGTGTGTCTGTATTTCTGTCTCCATTCCTGAGCAGCAAATCTTTTTTCCTCTTTTAGCATGTTACTCACAACTGTGGATGAAGCCCAGCACTCCTGAAAACACAATCCATGTATGGTTGAAGGAAATTTTCTTGGTGATGAGTGAGAGGTTGGTGACTGAAACCAGCTCATTTCCCATTGACCACTGAGGTCACATCTCTCAGGTGAGAAGCAAAGTGAGAATTTGAACCAGGCACATTCTCCTTAGAGACAATGGGCCAAAGACAGTTCCGATGGAATCGAATTTCTTTTCATGTTGACATCCATCCCGTCAAGCCCTCGTTAAGCCATTGAAGTGTCACATTGGGCCTGAAGGAGGCGGTGCACCCTGTGAAATTACACGTCCGAAGATTTGGATTTGATTTCCAGCCCTCTGCCATTCAGTCTGCCAGGCACTTTCATGTGACAAGCCTTAGGCGAGTCCCTTTCTGTCTCTGATTCCCGATTCCTTCACAGGGATTTATGTGGGCCTTAACGCCCACTGGGAAAAGATCCCTCTGCCAGCTCAGTGCCTGCTTTCTTGGTTTGAATTGTCAACCTGGACTTGGATACACCTTTGGTTTTGGATTGACTCTATTACCTCTCCTAGAAATTAACACACAAAACTGACAGCTGATTGACAAGATGAGAAGCAGTTTTCCAAAATTCAAATTGAACTTAATCCTTTCTTCCGAAAAGAATGCTCAAATCAAGGGGACACAGCTCACTCGTTTTGACTTCATGAGCTATGGCAGGTAGAGACAACTTTTTGAAAATACACAGCTAAAACTGTCCGTGCTTTGAATGCTAGACATGTTTTTCAGAATACACAGCTAAAACGGTCCCCTCTTTAAGTGCTAAAGCACTTAAAGTTGTGTGCTCTTCAAAGAGAAAGCTACTTTTGCTGTGTCTTTGGGTTCGAGGGGAAATGGGAGTCCTCTTCAGTCAGCAGGGACGACACCTGAGTCCTCTGCAGTCCTCTTGTCTGCCTCTGAGGGTGAAATGAGAGTGGTCCCTGTCATCATGAGCCATGTCTGAAAGAATTATTCACATTCCCTACGAGAATAGACGGGTGAAATAGCAAAAGGTGTGTCTTCCTTTGGAGCATGGACGAGTTCAAAGACCAACTCATACCACTAAGTATTTTGCTGAACACGAGCAGTTGTGTGTGCGGCCTGTGTTTGGGTGATTTTTTTGTCGTGTGTGTGTGTGTGTGTGTGTGTGTTTGTGTGTCTGTGTGTGTGTGTCTGTATTTCTGTCTCCATTCCTGAGCAGCAAATCTTTTTTCCTCTTTTAGCATGTTACTCACAACTGTGGATGAAGCCCAGCACTCCTGAAAACACAATCCATGTATGGTTGAAGGAAATTTTCTTGGTGATGAGTGAGAGGTTGGTGACTGAAACCAGCTCATTTCCCATTGACCACTGAGGTCACATCTCTCAGGTGAGAAGCAAAGTGAGAATTTGAACCAGGCACATCCTCCTTAGAGACAATGGGCCAAAGACAGTTCCGATGGAATCGAATTTCTTTTCATGTTGACATCCATCCCGTCAAGCCCTCGTTAAGCCATTGAAGTGTCACATTGGGCCTGAAGGCGGCGGTGCACCCTGTGAAATTACACGTCCGAAGATTTGGATTTGATTTCCAGCCCTCTGCCAGTCAGTCTGCCAGGCACTTTCATGTGACAAGCTTAGGCGAGTCCCTTTCTGTCTCTGATTCCCGATTCCTTCACAGGGATTTATGTGGGCCTTAACGCCCACTGGGAAAAGATCCCTCTGCCAGCTCAGTGCCTGCTTTCTTGGTTTGACTTGTCAACCTGGACTTGGATACACCTTTGGTTTTGGATTGACTCTATTACCTCTCCTAGAAATTAACACACAAAACTGACAGCTGATTGACAAGATGAGAAGCAGTTTTCCAAAATTCAAATTGAACTTAATCCTTTCTTACTAAAAGAATGCTCAAATCAAGGGGACACAGCTCACTCGTTTTGACTTCATGAACTATGGCAGGTAGAGACAACTTTTTGAAAATACACAGCTAAAACTGTCCGTGCTTTGAATGCTAGACATGTTTTTCAGAATACACAGCTAAAACGGTCCCCGCTTTAAGTGTTAAAGCACTTAAAGCGGGGACCGTTTTAGCTGTGTATTTTGAAAAATTTGTGTGCTCTTCAAAGTGAAATCTACTTTTGCTCTGTCTTTGGGTTCGAGGGGAAATGGGAGTCCTCTTCAGTCAGCAGGGACGACACCTGAGTCCTTTGCAGTCCTCATGTCTGCCTCTGAGGGTGAAATGAGAGTGGTACCTGTCATCATGAGCCATGTCTGAAAGAATTATTCACATTCCCTACGAGAATAGACGGGTGAAATAGCAAAAGGTGTGTCCTCCTTTGGAGCATGGACAGGTTCAAAGCCCACCTCATACCACTAAGTATTTTGCTGAACACTAGCAGTTGTGTGTGCGGCCTGTGTTTCGGTGATTTTTGTGTCGTGTGTGGGTGTGTGTGTGTGTGTGTGTGTCTGTGTGTGTGTGTGTCTGTATTTCTGTCTCCATTCCTGAGCAGCAAAACTTTTTTCCTCTTTTAGCATGTTACTCACAACTGTGGATGAAGAACAGCACTCCTGAAAACACAATCCATGTATGGTTGAATTAAACTTTCTTGGTGATGAGTGAGAGGTTGGTGACTGAAACCAGCTCATTTCCCATTGACCACTGAGGTCACATCTCTCAGGTGAGAAGCAAAGTGAGAATTTGAACCAGGCACATTCTCCTTAGAGACAACGGGCCAAAGACAGGTCCGATGGAATCGAATGCCTTTTCATGTTGACATCCATCCCGTCAAGCCCTCGTTAAGCCATTGAAGTGTCACATTGGGCCTGGGGGAGGCGGTGCACCCTGTGAAATTACACGGCCGAAGACTTGGATTTGATTTCCAGCCATCTGCCAGTCAGTCTGCCAGGCACTTTCATGTGACAAGCCGTAGACGAGTCCCTTTCTGTCTCTGATTCCCGATTCCTTCACAGGGATTTATGTGGGCCTTAACGCCCACTGGGAAAAGATCCCTCTGCCAGCTCAGTGCCTGCTTTCTTGGTTTGACTTGTCAATCTGGACTTGAATACACCTTTGGTTTTGGATTGACCCTATAACCTCTCCTAGAAATTAACACACAAAACTGACAGCTGATTGACAAGATGAGAAGCAGTTTTCCAAAATTCAAATTGAACTTAATCCTTTCTTCCTAAAAGAATGCTCAAATCAAGGTGACACAGCTCACTCGTTTTGACTTCATGAGCTATGGCAGGTAGAGACAACTTTTTGAAAATACACAGCTAAAACTGTCCGTGCTTTGAATGCTAGACATGTTTTTCAGAATACAAGGCTAAAACGGTCCCCGCTTTAAGTGCTTTATTAGCTGTGTATTTTGAAAAAGTTGTGTGCTCTTCAAAGAGAAAGCTACTTTTGCTGTGTCTTTGGGTTCGAGGGGAAATGGGAGTCCTCTTCAGTCAGCAGGGACGACACCTGAGTCCTTTGCAGTCCTCTTGTCTGCCTCTGAGGGTGAAATGAGAGTGGTCCCTGTCATCATGAGCCATGTCTGAAAGAATTATTCACATTCCCTACGAGAATAGATGGGTGAAATAGCAAAAGGTATGTCTTCCTTTGGATCATGGACGGGTTCAAAGCCCACCTCATACCACTAAGTATTTTGCTGAACACGAGCAGTTGTGTGTGCGGCCTGTGTTTGGGTGATTTTTGTGTCGTGTGTGTGTGTGTTTGTGTGTGTGTGTGTCTGTGTTTGTGTGTCTGTATTTCTGTCTCCATTCCTGAGCAGCAAATCTTTTTTCCTCTTTTAGCATGTTACTCACAACTCTGGATGAAGCCCAGCACTCCTGAAAACACAATCCATGTATGGTTGAAGGAAATTTTCTTGGTGATGAGTGAGAGGTTGGTGACTGAAACCAGCACATTTCCCATTGACCACTGAGGTCACATCTCTCAGGTGAGAAGCAAAGTGAGAATTTGAACCCGGCACATTCTCCTTAGAGACAATGGTCCAAAGACAGGTCCGATGGAATCGAATGTCTTTTCATGTTGACATCCATCCCGTCAAGCCCTCGTTAAGCCATTGAAGTGTCACATTGGGCCTGGGGGAGGCGGTGCACCCTGTGAAATTACACGTCCGAAGATTTGGATTTGATTTCCAGCCCTCTGCCAGTCAGTCTGCCAGGCACTTTCATGTGACAAGCCTTAGGTGAGTCCCTTTCTGTCTCTGATTCCCGATTCCTTCACAGGGATTTATGTGGGCCTTAACGCCCACTGGGAAAAGATCCCTCTGCCAGCGCAGTGCCTGCTTTCTTGGTTTGACTTGTCAATCTGGACTTGAATACACCTTTGGTTTTGGATTGACCCTATAACCTCTCCTAGAAATTAACACACAAAACTGACAGCTGATTGACAAGATGAGAAGCAGTTTTCCAAAATTCAAATTGAACTTAATCCTTTCTTACTAAAAGAATGCTCAAATCAAGGGGACACAGCTCACTCGTTTTGACTTCATGAGCTATGGCAGGTAGAGAAAACTTTTTGAAAATACACAGCTAAAACTGTCCGTGCTTTGAATACTAGACATGTTTTTCAGTTTTAAGTGCTTTAGCAGTTAAAGCGGGACCGTTTTAGCTGTGTATTTTGAAAAAGTTGTGTGCTCTTCAAAGAGAAAGCTACTTTTGCTGTGTCTTTGGGTTCGAGGGGAAATGGGAGTCCTCTTCAGTCAGCAGGGACGACACCTGAGTCCTTTGCAGTTCTCTTGTCTGCCTCTGAGGGTGAAATGAGAGTGGTCCCTGTCATCATGAGCCATGTCTGAAAGAATTATTCACATTCCCTACGAGAATAGACGGGTGAAATAGCAAAAGGTGTGTCTTCCTTTGGAAAATGGACGGGTTCAAATACCACCTCATACCACTAAGTATTTTGCTGAACACGAGCAGTTGTGTGTGCGGAGTGTGTTTGGGTGATTTTTGTGTCATGTGTGTGTGTGTGAGTGTGTGTGTGTGTGTGTGTGTGTCTGTGTGTGTGTGTCTGTATTTCTGTCTCCATTCCGGAGCAGCAAATCTTTTTTCCTCTTTTAGCATGTTACTCACAACTGTGGATGAAGCCCAGCACTGCAGAAAACACAATCCATGTATGGTTGAAGGAAATTTTCTTGGTGATGAGTGAGAGGTTGGTGACTGAAACCAGCTCATTTCTCATTGACCACTAAGGTCACATCTCTCAGGTGAGAAGCAAAGTGAGAATTTGAACCAGGCACATTCTTTTTAAAGACAATGGGCCAAAGACAGGTCCGATGGAATCGAATGTCTTTTCATGTTGACATCCATCCCGTCAAGCCCTCGTTAAGCCATTGAAGTGTCACATTGGGCCTGGAGGAGGCGGTGCACCCTGTGAAATTACACGTCCGAAGATTTGGATTTGATTTCCAGCCCTCTGCCAGTCAGTCTGCCAGGCACTTTCATGTGACAAGCCTTAGTCGAGTCCCTTTCTGTCTCTGATTCCCGATTCCTTCACAGGGATTTATGTGGGCCTTAACGCCCACTGGGAAAAGATCCCTCTGCCAGCTCAGTGCCTGCTTTCTTGGTTTGACTTGTCAATCTGGACTTGAATACACCTTTGGTTTTGGATTGACTCTATTACCTCTCCTAGAAATTAACACACAAAACTGACAGCTGATTGACAAGATGAGAAGCAGTTTTCCAAAATTCAAATTGAACTTAATCCTTTCTTACTAAAAGAATGCTGAAATCAAGGGGACACAGCTCACTCGTTTTGACTTCATGAGCTATGGCAGGTAGAGACGACTTTTTGAAAATACACAGCTAAAACTGTCCGTGCTTTGAATGCTAGACATGTTTTTCAGAATACAAAGCTAAAGCAGTCCCCGCTTTAAGTGCTTTATTAGCTGTGTATTTTGAAAAAGTTGTGTGCTCTTCAAAGAGAAAGCTACTTTTGCTGTGTCTTTGGGTTCGAGGGGAAATGGGAGTCCTCTTCAGTCAGCAGGGACGACACCTGAGTCCTTTGCAGTCCTCTTGTCTGCCTCTGAGGGTGAAATGAGAGTGGTCCCTGTCATCATGAGCCATGTCTGAAAGAATTATTCACATTCCCTACGAGAATAGACGGGTGAAATAGCAAAAGGTGTGTCTTCCTTTGGATCATGGACGGGTTCAAAGCCCACCTCATACCACTAAGTATTTTGCTGAACACGAGCAGTTGTGTGTGCGGCCTGTGTTTGGGTGATTTTTGTGTCGTGTGGGTGTGTGTGTGTGTTTGTGTCTGTGTGTGTGTGTCTGTATTTCTGTCTCCATTCCTGAGCAGCAAATCTTTTTCCTCTTTTAGCATGTAACTCACAACTGTGGATGAAGCCCAGCACTCCTGAAAACACAATCCATGTATGGTTGAAGGAAATTTTCTTGGTGATGAGTGAGAGGTTGGTGACTGAAACCAGCACATTTCCCATTGACCACTGAGATCACATCTCTCAGGTGAGAAGCAAAGTGAGAATTTGAACCCGGCACATTCTCCTTAGAGACAATGGGCCAAAGACAGGTCCGATGGAATCGAATGTCTTTTCATGTTGACATCCATCCCGTCAAGCCCTCGTTAAGCCATTGAAGTGTCACATTGGGCCTGGGGGAGGCGGTGCACCCTGTGAAATTACACGTCCGAAGATTTGGATTTGATTTCCAGCCCTCTGCCAGTCAGTCTGCCAGGCACTTTCATGTGACAAGCCTTAGGTGAGTCCCTTTCTGTCTCTGATTCCCGATTCCTTCACAGGGATTTATGTGGGCCTTAACGCCCACTGGGAAAAGATCCCTCTGCCAGCTCAGTGCCTGCTTTCTTGGTTTGACTTGTCAATCTGGACTTGAATACACCTTTGGTTTTGGATCGACCCTATAACCTCTCCTAGAAATTAACACACAAAACTGACAGCTGATTGACAAGATGAGAAGCAGTTTTCCAAAATTCAAATTGAACTTAATCCTTTCTTACTAAAAGAATGCTCAAATCAAGGGGACACAGCTCACTCGTTTTGACTTCATGAGCTATGGCAGGTAGAGAAAACTTTTTGAAAATACACAGCTAAAACTGTCCGTGCTTTGAATGCTAGACATGTTTTTCAGAATACACAGCTAAAACGGTCCCCGCTTTAAGTGTTAAAGCACTTAAAGCGGGGACCGTTTTAGCTGTGTATTTTGAAAAATTTGTGTGCTCTTCAAAGTGAAAGCTACTTTTGCTCTGTCTTTGGGTTCGACGGGAAATGGGAGTCCTCTTCTGTCAGCAGGGACGACACCTGAGTCCTTTGCAGTCCTCTTGTCTGCCTCTGAGGGTGAAATGAGAGTGGTCCCTGTCATCATGAGCCATGTCTGAAAGAATTATTCACATTCCCTACGAGAATAGACGGGTGAAATAGCAAAAGTTGTGTCTTCCTTTGGAGCATGGACGGGTTCAAAGCCCACCTCATACCACTAAGTATTTTGCTGAACACTAGCAGTTGTGTGTGCGGCCTGTGTTTGCGTGATTTTAGTGTCGTGTGTGGGTGTGTGTATGTGTGTGTGTGTCTGTGTGTGTGTGTGTCTGTATTTCTGTCTCCATTCCTGAGCAGCAAATCTTTTTTCCTCTTTTAGCATGTTACTCACAACTGTGGATGAAGACCAGCACTCCTGAAAACACAATCCATGTATGGTTGAAGGAAACTTTCTTGGTGATGAGTGAGAGGTTGGTGACTGAAACCAGCTCATTTCCCATTGACCACTGAGGTCACATCTCTCAGGTGAGAAGCAAAGTGAGAATTTGAATCAGGCACATTCTCCTTAGAGACAATGGGCCAAAGACAGGTCCGATGGAATCGAATGTCTTTTCATGTTGACATCCATCCCGTCAAGCCCTCGTTAAACCATTGAAGTGTCACATTGGGCCTGGGGGAGGCGGTGCACCCTGTGAAATTACACGTCCGAAGATTTGGATTTGATTTCCAGGCCTCTGCCAGTCAGTCTGCCAGGCACTTTCATGTGACAAGCCTTAGGCGAGTCCCTTTCTGTCTCTGATTCCCGATTCCTTCACAGGGATTTATGTGGGCCTTAACGATTACTGGGAAAAGATCCCTCTGCCAGCTCAGTGCCTGCTTTCTTGGTTTGACTTGTCAATCTGGACTTGAATACACCTTTGGTTTTGGATTGACTCTATTACCTCTCCTAGAAATTAACACACAAAACTGACAGCTGATTGACGAGATGAGAAGCAGTTTTCCAAAATTCAAATTGAACTTAATCCTTTCTTACTAAAAGAATGTTCAAATCAAGGGGACACAGCTCACTCGTTTTGACTTCATGAGCTATGGCAGGTAGAGACAACTTTTTGAAAATACACAGCTAAAACTGTCCGTGCTTTGAATGCTTGACATGTTTTTCAGAATACACAGCTAAAACGGTCCCCTCTTTAAGTGATAAAGCACTTAAAGTTGTGTGCTCTTCAAAGAGAAAGCTACTATTGCTGTGTCTTTGGGTTCGAGGGGAAATGGGAGTCCTCTTCAGTCAGCAGGGACGACACCTGAGTCCTCTGCAGTCCTCTTGTCTGCCTCTGAGGGTGAAATGAGAGTGGTCCCTGTCATCATGAGCCATATCTGAAAGAATTATTCACATTCCCTACGAGAATAGACGGGTGAAATAGCAAAAGGTGTGTCTTCCTTTGGAGCATGGACGGTTTCAAAGCCCACCTCATACCACTAAGTATTTTGCTGAACACGAGCAGTTGTGTGTGCGGCCTGTGTTTGGGTGATTTTTTTGTCGTGTGTGTGTGTGTGTGTGTGTGTGTTAGTGTGTCTGTGTGTGTGTGTCTGTATTTCTGTCTCCATTCCTGAGCAGCAAATCTTTTTTCCTCTTTTAGCATGTTACTCACAACTGTGGATGAAGCCCAGCACTCCTGAAAACACAATCCATGTATGGTTGAAGGAAATTTTCTTGGTGATGAGTGAGAGGTTGGTGACTGAAACCAGCTCATTTCCCATTGACCACTGAGGTCACATCTCTCAGGTGAGAAGCAAAGTGAGAATTTGAACCAGGCACATTCTCCTTAGAGACAATGGGCCAAAGACAGTTCCGATGGAATCGAATTTCTTTTCATGTTGACATCCATCCCGTCAAGCCCTCGTTAAGCCATTGAAGTGTCACATTGGGCCTGAAGGAGGCGGTGCACCCTGTGAAATTACACGTCCGAAGATTTGGATTTGATTTCCAGCCCTCTGCCAGTCAGTCTGCCAGGCACTTTCATGTGACAAGCCTTAGGCGAGTCCCTTTCTGTCTCTGATTCCCGATTCCTTCACAGGGATTTATGTGGGCCTTAACGCCCACTGGGAAAAGATCCCTCTGCCAGCTCAGTGCCTGCTTTCTTGGTTTGAATTGTCAACCTGGACTTGGATACACCTTTGGTTTTGGATTGACTCTATTACCTCTCCTAGAAATTAACACACAAAACTGACAGCTGATTGACAAGATGAGAAGCAGTTTTCCAAAATTCAAATTGAACTTAATCCTTTCTTACTAAAAGAATGCTCAAATCAAGGGGACACAGCTCACTCGTTTTGACTTCATGAGCTATGGCAGGTAGAGACATCTTTTTGAAAATACACAGCTAAAACTGTCCATGCTTTGAATGCTAGACATGTTTTTCAGAATACACAACTAAAACGGTCCCAGCTTTAAGTGCTAAATCACTTAAAGCGGGGACCGTTTTAGCTGTGTATTTTGAAAAAGTTGTGTGCTCTTCAAAGAGAAAGCTACTTTTGCTGTGTCTTTGGGTTCGAGGGGAAATGGGAGTCCTCTTCAGTCAGCAGGGACGACCCCTGAGTCCTTTGCAGTCCTCATGTCTGCCTCTGAGGGTGAAATGAGAGTGGTACCTGTCATCATGAGCCATGTCTGAAAGAATTATTCACATTCCCTACGAGAATAGACGGGTGAAATAGCAAAAGGTGTGTCTTCCTTTGGAGCATGGACAGGTTCAAAGCCCACCTCATACCACTAAGTATTTTGCTGAACACTAGCAGTTGTGTGTGCGGCCTGTGTTTCGGTGATTTTTGTGTCGTGTGTGTGTGTGTGTGTGTGTGTGTGTGTCTGTGTGTGTGTGTGTCTGTATTTCTGTCTCCATTCCTGAGCAGCAAAACTTTTTTCCTCTTTTAGCATGTTACTCACAACTGTGGATGAAGCCCAGCACTCCTGAAAACACAATCCATGTATGGTTGAAGGAAACTTTCTTGGTGATGAGTGAGAGGTTGGTGACTGAAACCAGCTCATTTCCCATTGACCACTGAGGTCACATCTCTCAGGTGAGAAGCAAAGTGAGAATTTGAACCAGGCACATTCTCCTTAGAGACAACGGGCCAAAGACAGGTCCGATGGAATCGAATGTCTTTTCATGTTGACATCCATCCCGTCAAGCCCTCGTTAAGCCATTGAAGTGTCACATTGGGCCTGGGGGAGGCGGTGCACCCTGTGAAATTACACGGCCGAAGATTTGGATTTGATTTCCAGCCCTCTGCCAGTCAGTCTGCCAGGCACTTTCATGTGACAAGCCTTAGGCGAGTCCCTTTCTGTCTCTGATTCCCGATTCCTTCACAGGGATTTATGTGGGCCTTAACGCCCACTGCGAAAAGATCCCTCAGCCAGCTCAGTGCCTGCTTTCTTGGTTTGACTTGTCAATCTGGACTTGAATACACCTTTGGTTTTGGATTGACCCTATAACCTCTCCTAGAAATTAACACACAAAACTGACAGCTGATTGACAAGATGAGAAGCAGTTTTCCAAAATTCAAATTGAACTTAATCCTTTCTTCCTAAAAGAATGCTCAAATCAAGGTGACACAGCTCACTCGTTTTGACTTCATGAGCTATGGCAGGTAGAGACAACTTTTTAAAATACACAGCTAAAACTGTCCGTGCTTTGAATGCTAGACATGTTTTTCAGAATACACAGCTAAAACGGTCCCCGCTTTAAGTGCTAAAGCACTTAAAGCGGGGAACTTTTTAGCTGTGTATTTTGAAAAAGTTGTGTGCTCTTCAAAGAGAAAGCTACTTTTGCTGTGTCTTTGGGTTCGAGGGGAAATGGGAGACCTCTTCAGTCAGCAGGGACGACACCTGAGTCCTTTGCAGTCCTCTTGTCTGCCTCTGAGGGTGAAATGAGAGTGGTCCCTGTCATCATGAGCCATGTCTGAAAGAATTATTCACATTCCCTACGAGAATAGACGGGTGAAATAGCAAAAGGTGTGTCTTCCTTTGGAGCATGGACGGGTTCAAAGCCCACCTCATACCACTAAGTATTTTGCTGAACACGAGCAGCTGTGTGTGCGGCCTGTGTTTGGGTGATTTTTGTGTCTTGTGTGTGTGGTTGTGTGTGTGTATGTGTGTGTGTGTGTGTGTGTCTGTATTTCTGTCTCCATTCCTGAGCAGCAAATCTTTTTTCCTCTTTTAGCATGTTACTCACAACTGTGGATGAAGCCCAGCACTCCTGAAAACACAATCCATATGGTTGAAGGAAATTTTCTTGGTGATGAGTGAGAGGTTGGTGACTGAAACCAGCTCATTTCCCAATGACCACAGAGGTCACATCTCTCAGGTGAGAAGCAAAGTGAGAATTTGAATCAGGCACATTCTCCTTAGAGTCAATGTTCCAAAGACAGGTCTGATGGAATCGAATGTCTTTTCATGTTGACATCCATCCCGTCAAGCCCTCGTTAAACCATTGAAGTGTCACATTGGGACTGGGGGAGGAGGTGCACCCTGTGAAATTACACGTCCGAAGATTTGGATTTGATTTCCAGGCCTCTGCCAGTCAGTCTGCCAGGCAATTTCATGTGACAAGCCTTAGGCGAGTCCCTTTCTGTCTCTGATTCCCGATTCCTTCACAGGGATTTATGTGGGCCTTAACGCTTACTGGGAAAAGATCCCTCTGCCAGCTCACTGCCTGCTTTCTTGGTTTGACTTGTCAATCTGGACTTGAATACACCTTTGGTTTTGGATTGACTCTATTACCTCTCCTAGAAATTAACACACAAAACTGACAGCTGATTGACAAGATGAGAAGCAGTTTTCCAAAATTCAAATTGAACTTAATCCTTTCTTAATAAAAGAATGTTCAAATCAAGGGGACACAGCTCACTCGTTGTGACTTCATGAGCTATGGCAGGTAGAGACAACTTTTTGAAAATACACAGCTAAAACTGTCCGTGCTTTGAATGCTAGACATGTTTTTCAGGATACACAGCTAAAACGGTCCCCGCTTTAAGTGCTAAAGCACTTAAAGTTGTGTGCTCTTCAAAGAGAAAGCTACTTTTGCTGTGTCTTTGGGTTCGAGGGGAAATGGGAGTCCTCTTCAGTCAGCAGGGACGACACCTGAGTCCTTTGCAGTCCTCTTGTCTGCCTCTGAGGGTGAAATGAGAGTGGTCCCTGTCATCATGAACCATGTCTGAAAGAATTATTCACATTCCCTACGAGAATTGACGGGTGAAATAGCAAAAGGTGTGTCTTCCTTTGAAACATGGACGGGTTCAAATCCCACCTCATACCACTAAGTATTTTGCTGAACACGAGCAGTTGTGTGTGCGGCCTGTGTTTGGGTGATTTTTGTGTCATGTGTGTGTGTGTGAGTGTGTGTGTGTGTGTGTGTGTGTCTGTGTGTGTGTGTCTGTATTTATGTCTCCATTCCGGAGCAGCAAATCTTTTTTCCTCTTTTAGCATGTTACTCACAACTGTGGATGAAGCCCAGCACTCCTGAAAACACAATCCATGTATGGTTGAAGGAAATTTTCTTGGTGATGAGTGAGAGGTTGGTGACTGAAACCAGCTCATTTCCCATTGACCACTGAGGTCACATCTCTCAGGTGAGAAGCAAAGTGAGAATTTGAACCAGGCACATTCTCCTTAGAGACAATGGGCCAAAGACAGGTCCGATGGAATCGAATGTCTTTTCATGTTGACATCCATCCCGTCAAGCACTCGTTAAGTCATTGAAGTGTCACAATGGGCCTGGGGGAGGCGGTGCCCCCTGTGAAATTACACGTCCGAAGATTTGGATTTGATTTCCAGCCCTCTGCCAGTCAATCTGCCAGGCACTTTCATGTGACAAGCCTTAGGCTATCCCTTTCTGTCTCTGATTCCCGATTCCTTCACAGGGATTTATGTGGGCCTTAACGCCCACTGGGAAAAGATCCCTCTGCCAGCTCAGTGCCTGCTTTCTTGGTTTGACTTGTCAATCTGGACTTGAATACACCTTTGGTTTTGGATTGACTCTATTACCTCTCCTAGAAATTAACACACAAAACTGACAGCTGATTGACAAGATGAGAAGCAGTTTTCCAAAATTCAAATTGAACTTAATCCTTTCTTACTAAAAGAATGCTCAAATCAAGCGGACACAGCTCACTCGTTTTGACTTCATGAGCTATGGCAGGTAGAGACAACTTTTTGAAAATACACAGCTAAAACTGTCCGTGCTTTGAATGCTAGACATGTTTTTCAGTTTTAAGTGCTTTAGCACTTAAAGCAGGACCGTTTTAGCTGTGTATTTTGAAAAAGTTGTGTGCTCTTCAAAGAGAAAGCTACTTTTGCTGTGTCTTTGGGTTCGAGGGGAAATAGGAGTCCTCTTCAGTCAGCAGGGACGACACCTGAATCCTTTGCAGTCCTCTTGTCTGACTCTGAAGGTGAAATGAGAGTGGTCCCTGTCATCATGAGCCATGTCTGAAAGAATTATTCACATTCCCTACGAGAATAGACGGGTGAAATAGAGAAATTTGTGTCTTCCTTTGGAGCATGGACGGGTTCAAAGCCCACCTAATACCACTAAGTATTTTGCTGAACACGAGCAGTTGTGTGTGCGGCCAGTGTTTGGGTGATTTTTGTGTCATGTGTGTGTGTGTGAGTGTGTGTGTGTGTGTGTGTGTGTGTGTGTCTGTCTGTGTGTCTGTATTTCTGTCTCCATTCCGGAGCAGCAAATCTTTTTTCCTCTTTTAGCATGTTACTCACAACTGTGGATGAAGCCCAGCACTCCTGAAAACACAATCCATGTATGGTTGAAGGAAATTTTCTTGGTGATGAGTGAGAGGTTGGTGACTGAAACCAGCTCATTTCCCATTGACCACTGAGGTCACATCTCTCAGGTGAGAAGCAAAGTGAGAATTTGAACCAGGCACATTCTCCTTAGAGACAATGGGCCAAAGACAGGTCCGATGGAATCGAATGTCTTTTCATGTTGACATCCATCTTGTCAAGCCCTCGTTAAGCCATTGAAGTGTCACATTGGGCCTGGGGGAGGCGGTGCACCCTGTGAAATTACACGTCCGAAGATTTGGATTTGATTTCCAGCACTCTGCCAGTCAGTCTGCCAGGCACTTTCATGTGACAAGCCTTAGGCGAGTCCCTTTCTGTCTCTGATTCCCGATTCCTTCACAGGGATTTATGTGGGCCTTAACGCCCACTGGGAAAAGATCCCTCTGCCAGCTCAGTGCCTGCTTTCTTGGTTTGACTTGTCAATCTGGACTTGAATACACCTTTGGTTTGGATTGACTCTATTACATCTCCTAGAAATTAACACACAAAACTGACAGCTGATTGACAAGATGAGAAGCAGTTTTCCAAAATTCAAATTGAACTTAATACTTTCTTACTAAAAGAATGCTCAAATCAAGGGGACACAGCTCACTCGTTTTGACTTCATGAGCTATGGCAGGTAGAGACAACTTTTTGAAAATACACAGCTAAAAGTGTCCGTGCTTTGAATGCTAGACATGTTTTTCAGAATACACAGCTAAAACGTTCCCCGCTTTAGTGCTTAGCACTTAAAGCGGGGACCGTTTTAGCTGTGTATTTTGAAAAAGTTGTGTGCTCTTCAAAGAGAAAGCTACTTTTGCTGTGTCTTTGGGTTCGAGGGGAAATGGGAGTCCTCTTCAGTCAGCAGGGATGACACCTGAGTCCTTTGCAGTCCTCTTTTCTGCCTCTGAGGGTGAAATGAGAGTGGTCCCTGTCATCATGAGCCATGTCTGAAAGAATTATTCACATTCCCTACGAGAATAGACGGGTGAAATAGCAAAAGGTGTGTCTTCCTTTGGAGCATGGACGGGTTCAAAGCCCACCTCATACCACTAAGTATTTTGCTGAGCACGAGCTGTTGTGTGTGCGGACTGTGTTTGGGTGATTTTTGTGTGATGTTTGTGTGTGTGTGTCTGTGTGTGTATGTGTGTCTGTGTGTCTGTGTGTGTGTGTCTGTATTTCTGTCTCCATTCCTGAGCAGCAAATCTTTTTTCTTCTTTTAGCATGTTACTCACAAATGTGGATGAAGCCCAGCACTCCTGAAAACACAATCCATGTATGGTTGAAGGAAATTTTCTTGGTGATGAGTGAGAGGTTGGTGACTGAAACCAGCTCATTTCCCATTGACCACTGAGGTCACATCTCTCAGGTGAGAAGCAAAGTGAGAATTTGAACCAGGCACATTCTCCTTAGAGACAATGAGCCAAAGACAGGTCCGATGGAATCGAATGTCTTTTCATGTTGACATCCATCCCGTCAAGCCCTCGTTAAGCCATTGAAGTGTCACATTGGGCCTGGGGGAGGCGGTGCACCCTGTGAAATTACACGTCCGAAGATTTGGATTTGATTTCCAGCCCTCTGCCAGTCAGTCTGCCAGGCACTTTCATGTGACAAGCCTTAGGCGAGTCCCTTTCTGTCTCTGATTCCCGATTCCTTCACAGGGATTTATGTGGGCCTTAACGCCCACTGGGAAAAGATCCCTCTGCCAGCTCAGTGCCTGCTTTCTTGGTTTGACTTGTCAATCTGGACTTGAATACACCTTTGGTTTTGGATTGACTCTATTACCTCTCCTAGAAATTAACACACAAAACTGACAGCTGATTGACAAGATGAGAAGCAGTTTTCCAAAATTCAAATTGAACCTAATCCTTTCTTACTAAAAGAATGTTCAAATCAAGGGGACACAGCTCACTCGTTTTGACTTCATGAGCTATGGCAGGTAGAGACAACTTTTTGAAAATACACAGCTAAAACTGTCCGTGCTTTGAATGCTAGACATGTTTTTCAGAATACACAGCTAAAACGGTCCCCGATTTAAGTGCTAAATCACTTAAAGCGGGGACCGTTTTAGCTGTGTATTTTGAAAAAGTTGTGTGCTCTTCAAAGAGAAAGCTACTTTTGCTGTGTCTTTGGGTTCGAGGGGAAATGGGAGTCCTCTTCAGTCAGCAGGGACGACACCTGAGTCCTTTGCAGTCCTCTTGTCTGCCTCTGAGGGTGAAATGAGAGTGGTCCCTGTCATCATGTGCCATGTCAGAAAGAATTATTCACATTCCCTACGAGAATAGACGGGTGAAATAGCAAAAGGTGTGTCTTCCTTTGGAGCATGGACGGGTTCAAAGCCCACCTCATACCACTAAGTATTTTGCTGAGCACGAGCAGTTGTGTGTGCGGCCTGTGTTTGGGTGATTTTTGTGTGATGTTTGTGTGTGTGTGTCTGTGTGTGTGTGTGTGTCTGTGTGTCTGTGTGTGTGTGTCTGTATTTCTGTCTCCATTTCTGAGCAGCAAATCTTTTTTCTTCTTTTAGCATGTTACTCACAACTGTGGATGAAGCCCAGCACTCCTGAAAACACAATCCATGTATGGTTGAAGGAAATTTTCTTGGTGATGAGTGAGATGTTGGTGAATGAAACCAGCTCATTTCCCATTGACCACTGAGGTCACATCTCTCAGGTGAGAAGCAAAGTGAGAATTTGAACCAGGAACATTCTCCTTAGAGACAATGAGCCAAAGACAGGTCCGATGGAATCGAATGTCTTTTCATGTTGACATCCATCCCGTCAAGCCCTCGTTAAGCCATTGAAGTGTCACATTGGGCCTGGGGGAGGCGGTGCACCCTGTGAAATTACACGTCCGAAGATTTGGATTTGATTTCCAGCCCTCTGCCAGTCAGTCTGCCAGGCACTTTCATGTGACAAGCCTTAGGCGAGTCCCTTTCTGTCTCTGATTCCCGATTCCTTCACAGGGATTTATGTGGGCCTTAACGCCCACTGGGAAAAGATCCCTCTGCCAGCTCAGTGCCTGCTTTCTTGGTTTGACTTGTCAATCTGGACTTGAATACACCTTTGGTTTTGGATTGACTCTATTACCTCTCCTAGAAATTAACACACAAAAGTGACAGCTGATTGAAAAGATGAGAAGCAGTTTTCCAAAATTCAAATTGAAATTAATCCTTTCTTACTAAAAGAATGCTCAAATCAAGGGGACACAGCTCACTCGTTTGGACTTCATGAGCTATGGCAGGTAGAGATAACTTTTTGAAAATACACAGCTAAAACTGTCCGTGTTTTGAATGCTAGACATGTTTTTCAGTTTTAAGTGCTTTAGCACTTAAAGCGGGACCGTTTTAGCTGTGTATTTTGAAAAAGTTGTGTGCTCTTCAAAGAGAAAGCTACTTTTGCTCTGTCTTTGGGTTCGAGGGGAAATGGGAGTCCTCTTCAGTCAGCAGGGACGACACCTGAGTCCTTTGCAGTCCTCTTGTCTGCCTCTGAGGGTGAAATGAGAGTGGTCCCTGTCATCATGAGCCATGTTTGAAAGAATTATTCACATTCCCTACGAGAATAGACGGGTGAAATAGCGAAATATGTGTCTTCCTTTGGAGCATGGACGGGTTCAAAGCCCACCTCATACCACTAAGTATTTTGCTGAACACGAGCAGTTGTGTGTGCGGCCAGTGTTTGGGTGATTTTTGTGTCATGTGTGTGTGTGTGAGTGTGTGTGTGTGTGTGTGTGTGTGTCTGTTTGTGTGTGTCTGTATTTCTGTCTCCATTCCGGAGCAGCAAATCTTTTTTCCTCTTTTAGCATGTTACTCACAACTGTGGATGAAGCCCAGCACTCCTGAAAACACAATCCATGTATGGTTGAAGGAAATTTTCTTGGTGATGAGTGAGAGGTTGGTGACTGAAACCAGCTCATTTCCCATTGACCACTGAGGTCACATCTCTCAGGTGAGAAGCAAAGTGAGAATTTGAACCAGGCACATTCTCCTTAGAGACAATGGGCCAAAGACAGGTCCGATGGAATCGAATGTCTTTTCATGTTGACATCCATCCCGTCAAGCCCTCGTTAAGCCATTGAAGTGTCACATTGGGCCTGGGGGAGGCGGTGCACCCTGTGAAATTACACGTCCGAAGATTTGGATTTGATTTCCAGCCCTCTGCCAGTCAGTCTGCCAGGCACTTTCATGTGACAAGCCTTAGGCGAGTCCCTTTCTGTCTCTGATTCCCGATTCCTTCACAGGGATTTATGTGGGCCTTAACGCCCACTGGGAAAAGATCCCTCTGCCAGCTCAGTGCCTGCTTTCTTGGTTTGACTTGTCAATCTGGACTTGAATACACCTTTGGTTTGGATTGACTCTATTACATCTCCTAGAAATTAACACACAAAACTGACAGCTGATTGACAAGATGAGAAGCAGTTTTCCAAAATTCAAATTGAACTTAATCCTTTCTTACTAAAAGAATGCTCAAATCAAGGGGACACAGCTCACTCGTTTTGACTTCATGAGCTATGGCAGGTAGAGACAACTTTTTGAAAATACACAGCTAAAAGTGTCCGTGCTTTGAATTCTAGACATGTTTTTCAGAATACACAGCTAAAACGTTCCCCGCTTTAGTGCTTAGCACTTAAAGCGGGGACCGTTTTAGCTGTGTATTTTGAAAAAGTTGTGTGCTCTTCAAAGAGAAAGCTACTTTTGCTGTGTCTTTGGGTTCGAGGCGAAATGGGAGTCCTCTTCAGTCAGCAGGGACGACACCTGAGTCCTTTGCAGTCCTCTTGTCTGCCTCTGAGGGTGAAATGAGAGTGGTCCCTGTCATCATGAGCCATGTCTGAAAGAATTATTGACATTCCGTACGAGAATAGACGGGTGAAATAGCAAAAGGTGTGTCTTCCTTTGGAGCATGGACAGGTTCAAAGCCCACCTCATACCACTAAGTATTTTGCTGAACACGAGCAGTTGTGTGTGCGGCCTGTGTTTGGGTGATTTTTGTGTCATGTTTGTGTGTGTGTGTGTGTGTGTGTGTCTGTGTGTCTGTGTCTGTATTTCTGTCTCCATTCCTGAGCAGCAAATCTTTTTTCCTCTTTTAGCATGTTACTCACAACTCTGGATGAAGCCCAGCACTCCTGAAAACACAATCCATGTATGGTTGAAGGAAATTTTCTTGGTGATGAGTGAGAGGTTGGTGACTGAAACCAGCTCATTTCCCATTGACCACTGAGGTCACATCTCTCAGGTGAGAAGCAAAGTGAGAATTTGAACCAGGCACATTCTCCTTAGAGACAATGGGCCAAAGACAGGTCCGATGGAATCAAATGTCTTTTCATGTTGACATCCATCCCGTCAAGCCCTCGTTAAGCCATTGAAGTGTCACATTGGGCCTGGTGGAGGCGGTGCACCCTGTGAAATTACACGTCCGAAGATTTGGATTTGATTTCCAGCACTCTGCCAGTCAGTCTGCCAGGCACTTTCATGTGACAAGCCTTAGGCGAGTCCCTTTCTGTCTCTGATTCCCGATTCCTTCACAGGGATTTATGTGGGCCTTAACGCCCACTGGGAATAGATCCCTCTGCCAGCTCAGTGCCTGCTTTCTTGGTTTGACTTGTCAATCTGGACTTGAATACACCTTTGGTTTTGGATTGACTCTATTACCTCTCCTAGAAATTAACACACAAAACTGACAGCTGATTGACAAGATGAGAAGCAGCTTTCCAAAATTCAAATTGAACTTAATCCTTTCTGACTAAAAGAATGCTCAAATCAAGGGGACACAGCTCACTCGTTTTGACTTCATGAGCTATGGCAGGTAGAGACAACTTTTTGAAAATACACAGCTAAAACTGACCGTGCTTTGAATGCTAGACATGTTTTTCAGAATACACAGCTAAAACGGTCCCCGCTTTAAGTGCTAAAGCACTTAAAGCGGGGACCGTTTTAGCTGTGTATTTTGAAAAAGTTGTGTGCTCTTCAAAGAGAAAGCTACTTTTGCTGTGTCTTTGGGTTCGAGGGGAAATGGGAGTCCTCTTCAGTCAGCAGGGATGACACCTGAGTCCTTTGCAGTCCTCTTGTCTGCCTCTGAGGGTGAAATGAGAGTGGTCCCTGTCATCATGAGCCATGTCTGAAAGAATTATTCACATTCCCTACGAGAATAGACGGGTGAAATAGCAAAAGGTGTGTCTTCCTTTGGAGCATGGACGGGTTCAAAGCCCACCTCATACCACTAAGTATTTTGCTGAGCACGAGCAGTTGTGTGTGCGGCCTGTGTTTGGGTGATTTTTGTGTGATGTTTGTGTGTGTGTGTCTGTGTGTGTGTGTGTGTCTGTGTGTCTGTGTGTGTGTGTCTGTATTTCTGTCTCCATTCCTGAGCAGCAAATCTTTTTTCTTCTTTTAGCATGTTACTCACAAATGTGGATGAAGCCCAGCACTCCTGAAAACACAATCCATGTATGGTTGAAGGAAATTTTCTTGGTGATGAGTGAGAGGTTGGTGACTGAAACCAGCTCATTTCCCATTGACCACTGAGGTCACATCTCTCAGGTGAGAAGCAAAGTGAGAATTTGAACCAGGCACATTCTCCTTAGAGACAATGAGCCAAAGACAGGTCCGATGGAATCGAATGTCTTTTCATGTTGACATCCATCCCGTCAAGCCCTCGTTAAGCCATTGAAGTGTCACATTGGGCCTGGGGGAGGCGGTGCACCCTGTGAAATTACACGTCCGAAGATTTGGATTTGATTTCCAGCCCTCTGCCAGTCAGTCTGCCAGGCACTTTCATGTGACAAGCCTTAGGCGAGTCCCTTTCTGTCTCTGATTCCCGATTCCTTCACAGGGATTTATGTGGGCCTTAACGCCCACTGGGAAAAGATCCCTCTGCCAGCTCAGTGCCTGCTTTCTTGGTTTGACTTGTCAATCTGGACTTGAATACACCTTTGGTTTTGGATTGACTCTATTACCTCTCCTAGAAATTAACACACAAAACTGACAGCTGATTGACAAGATGAGAAGCAGTTTTCCAAAATTCAAATTGAACCTAATCCTTTCTTACTAAAAGAATGTTCAAATCAAGGGGACACAGCTCACTCGTTTTGACTTCATGAGCTATGGCAGGTAGAGACAACTTTTTGAAAATACACAGCTAAAACTGTCCGTGCTTTGAATGCTAGACATGTTTTTCAGAATACACAGCTAAAACGGTCCCCGATTTAAGTGCTAAATCACTTAAAGCGGGGACCGTTTTAGCTGTGTATTTTGAAAAAGTTGTGTGCTCTTCAAAGAGAAAGCTACTTTTGCTGTGTCTTTGGGTTCGAGGGGAAATGGGAGTCCTCTTCAGTCAGCAGGGACGACACCTGAGTCCTTTGCAGTCCTCTTGTCTGCCTCTGAGGGTGAAATGAGAGTGGTCCCTGTCATCATGTGCCATGTCTGAAAGAATTATTCACATTCCCTACGAGAATAGACGGGTGAAATAGCAAAAGGTGTGTCTTCCTTTGGAGCATGGACGGGTTCAAAGCCCACCTCATACCACTAAGTATTTTGCTGAGCACGAGCAGTTGTGTGTGCGGCCTGTGTTTGGGTGATTTTTGTGTGATGTTTGTGTGTGTGTGTCTGTGTGTGTGTGTGTGTCAGTGTGTCTGTGTGTGTGTGTCTGTATTTCTGTCTCCATTCCTGAGCAGCAAATATTTTTTCTTCTTTTAGCATGTTACTCACAACTGTGGATGAAGCCCAGCACTCCTGAAAACACAATCCATGTATGGTTGAAGGAAATTTTCTTGGTGATGAGTGAGAGGTTGGTGACTGAAACCAGCTCATTTCCCATTGACCACTGAGGTCACATCTCTCAGGTGAGAAGCAAAGTGAGAATTTGAACCAGGAACATTCTCCTTAGAGACAATGAGCCAAAGACAGGTCCGATGGAATCGAATGTCTTTTCATGTTGACATCCATCCCGTCAAGCCCTCGTTAAGCCATTGAAGTGTCACATTGGGCCTGGGGGAGGCGGTGCACCCTGTGAAATTACACGTCCGAAGATTTGGATTTGATTTCCAGCCCTCTGCCAGTCAGTCTGCCAGGCACTTTCATGTGACAAGCCTTAGGCGAGTCCCTTTCTGTCTCTGATTCCCGATTCCTTCACAGGGATTTATGTGGGCCTTAACGCCCACTGGGAAAAGATCCCTCTGCCAGCTCAGTGCCTGCTTTCTTGGTTTGACTTGTCAATCTGGACTTGAATACACCTTTGGTTTTGGATTGACTCTATTACCTCTCCTAGAAATTAACACACAAAAGTGACAGCTGATTGACAAGATGAGAAGCAGTTTTCCAAAATTCAAATTGAACTTAATCCTTTCTTACTAAAAGAATGCTCAAATCAAGGGGACACAGCTCACTCGTTTGGACTTCATGAGCTATGGCAGGTAGAGACAACTTTTTGAAAATACACAGCTAAAACTGTCCGTGCTTTGAATGCTAGACATGTTTTTCAGTTTTAAGTGCTTTAGCACTTAAAGCGGGACCGTTTTAGCTGTGTATTTTGAAAAAGTTGTGTGCTCTTCAAAGAGAAAGCTACTTTTGCTGTGTCTTTGGTTTCGAGGGGAAATGGGAGTCCTCATCAGTCAGCAGGGACGACACCTGAGTCCTTTGCAGTCCTCTTGTCTGCCTCTGAGGGTGAAATGAGAGTGGTCCCTGTCATCATGAGCCATGTCTGAAAGAATTATTCACATTCCGTACGAGAATAGACGGGTGAAATAGCAAAAGGTGTGTCTTCCTTTAGAGCATGGACAGGTTCAAAGCCCACCTCATACCACTAAGTATTTTGCTGAACACGAGCAGTTGTGTGTGCGGCCTGTGTTTGGGTGATTTTTGTGTCATGTTTGTGTGTGTGTGTGTGTGTGTGTGTGTGTGTCTCTGTGTGTGTGTCTGTATTTCTGTCTCCATTCCTGAGCAGCAAATCTTTTTTCCTCTTTTAGCATGTTACTCACAACTGTGGATGAAGGCCAGCACTCCTGAAAACACAATCCATGTATGGTTGAAGGAAATTTTCTTGGTGATGAGTGAGAGTTTGGTGACTGAAACCAGCTCATTTCCCATTGACCACTGAGGTCATATCTCTCAGGTGAGAAGTAAAGTGAGAAATTGAAGCAGGCACATTCTCCTTAGAGACAATGGGCCAAAGACTGGTCCGATGGAATCGAATGTCTTTTCATGTTGACATCCATCCCGTCAAGCCCTCGTTAAGCCATTGAAGTGTCACATTGGGCCTGGTGGAGGCGGTGCACCCTGTGAAATTACACGTCCGAAGATTTGGATTTGATTTCCAGCCCTCTGCCAGTCAGTCTGCCAGGCACTTTCATGTGACAAGCCTTAGGCGAGTCCCTTTCTGTCTCTGATTCCCGATTCCTTCACAGGGATTTATGTGGGCCTTAACGCCCACTGGGAAAAGATCCCTCTGCCAGCACAGTGCCTGCTTTCTTGCTTTGACTTGTCAATCTGGACTTGAATACACCTTTGGTTTTGGATTGACTCTATTACCTCTCCTAGAAATTAACACACAAAACTGACAGCTGATTGACAAGATGAGAAGCATTTTTCCAAAATTCAAATTGAACCTAATCCTTTCTTACTAAAAGAATGCTCAAATCAAGGGGACACAGCTCACTCGTTTTGACTTCATGAGCTAAGGCAGGTAGAGACAACTTTTTGAAAATACACAGCTAAAACTGTCCGTGCTTTGAATGCTAGACATGTTTTTCAGAATACACAGCTAAAACGGTACCCGCTTTAAGTGCTAAATCATTTAAAGCGGGGACCGTTTTAGCTGTGTATTTTGAAAAAGTTGTGTGCTCTTCAAAGAGAAAGCTACTTTTGCGGTGTCTTTGGGTTCGAGGGGAAATGGGAGTCCTCTTCAGTCAGCAGGGACGACACCTGAGTCCTTTGCAGTCCTCTTGTCTGTCTCTGAGGGTGAAATGAGAGTGGTCCCTGTCATCATGTGCCATGTCTGAAAGTATTATTCACATTCCCTACGAGAATAGACGGGTGAAATAGCAAAAGGTGTGTCTTCCTTTGGAGCATGGACGGGTTCAAAGCCCACCTCATACCACTAAGTATTTTGCTGAACACGAGCAGTTGTGTGTGCGGCCTGTGTTTGGGTGATTTTTGTGTCGTGTGTGTGTGTGTGTGTGTGTGTGTGTGTGTGTGTCTGTGTGTGTGTGTCTGTATTTCTGTCTCCATTCCTGAGCAGCAAATCTTTTTTCCTCTTTTAGCATGTTACTCACAACTGTGGATGAAGCCCAGCACTCCTGAAAACACAATCCATGTATGGTTGAAGGAAATTTTCTTGGTGATGAGTGAGAAGTTGGTGACTGAAACCAGCTCATTTCCCATTGACCACTGAGGTCACATCTCTCAAGTGAGAAGCAAAGTGAGAATTTGAACCAGGCACATTCTCCTTAGAGACAATGGGCCAAAGACAGGTCCGATGGAATCGAATGTCTTTTCATGTCGACATCCATCCCGTCAAGCCCTCGTTAAGCCATTGAAGTGTCACATTGGGACTGGGGGAGGCGGTGCACCCTGTGAAATTACACGTCCGAAGATTTGGATTTGATTTCCAGCCCTCTGCCAGTCAGTCTGCCAGGCACTTTCATGTGACAAGCCTTAGGCGAGTCCCTTTCTGTCTCTGATTCCCGATTCCTTCACAGGGATTTATGTGGGCCTTAACGCCCACTGGGAATAGATCCCTCTGCCAGCTCAGTGCCTGCTTTCTTGGTTTGACTTGTCAATCTGGACTTGAATACACCTTTGGTTTTTGATTGACTCTATTACCTCTCCTAGAAATTAACACACAAAACTGACAGCTGATTGACAAGATGAGAAGCAGCTTTCCAAAATTCAAATTGAACTTAATATTTTCTTACTAAAAGAATGCTCAAATCAAGGGGACACAGCTCACTCGTTTTGACTTCATGAGCTATGGCAGGTAGAGACAACTTTTTGAAAATACACAGCTAAAACTGTCCGTGCTGTGAATGCTAGACATGTTTTTCAGTTTTAAGTGCTTTAGCCCTTAAAGCGGGACCGTTTTAGCTGTGTATTTTTAAAAACTTGTGTGCTCTTCAAAGAGAAAGCTACTTTTGCTCTGTCTTTGGGATCGAGGGGAAATGGGAGTCCTCTTCAGTCAGCAGGGACGACACCTGAGTCCTTTGCAGTCCTCTTGTCTGCCTCTGAGGGTGAAATGAGAGTGGTCCCTGTCATCATGAGCCATGTCTGAAAGAATTATTCACATTCCCTACGAGAATAGACGGGTGAAATAGCAAAAGGTGTGTCTTCCTTTGGAGCATGGACGGGTTCAAAGCCCACCTCATACCACTAAGTATTTTGCTGAACACGAGCATTTGTGTGTGCGGCCTGTGTTTGGGTGATTTTTGTGTCATGTGTGTGTGTGTGTGTGTGTGAGTGTGTCTGTGTGTGTGTGTCTGTATTTCTGTCTCCATTCCTGAGCAGCAAATCTTTTTTCCTCTTTTAGCATGTTACTCACAACTGTGGATGAAGCCCATCACTCCTGAAAACACAATCCATGTATGGTTGAAGGAAATATTCTTGGTGATGAGTGAGAGGTTGGTGACTGAAACCAGCTCATTTCCCATTGACCACTGAGGTCACATCTCTCAGGTGAGAAGCAAAGTGAGAATTTGAACCAGGCACATTCTCCTTAGAGACAATGGGCCAAAGACAGGTCCGATGGAATCGAATGTCTTTTCATGTTGACATCCATCCCGACAAGCCCTCGTTAAGCCATTGAAGTGTCACATTGGGCCTGGGGGAGGCGGTGCACCCTGTGAAATTACACGTCCGAAGATTTGGATTTGATTTCCAGCCCTCTGCCAGTCAGTCTGCCAGGCACTTTCATGTGACAAGCCTTAGTCGAGTCCCTTTCTGTCTCTGATTCCCGATTCCTTCACAGGGATTTATGTGGGCCTTAACGCCCACTGGGAAAAGATCCCTCTGCCAGCTCAGAGCGTGCTTTCTTGGTTTGACTTGTCAATCTGGACTTGAATACAAATTTGGTTTTGGATTGACTCTATTACCTCTCCTAGAAATTAACACACAAAACTGACAGCTGATTGACAAGATGAGAAGCAGTTTTCCAAAATTCAAATTGAACTTAATCCTTTCTTCCTAAAAGAATGCTCAAATCAAGGGGACACAGCTCACTCGTTTTGACTTCATGAGCTATGGCAGGTAGAGACAACTTTTTGAAAATACACAGCTAAAACTGTCCGTGCTTTGAATGCTAGACATGTTTTTCAAAATACACAGCTAAAACGGTCCCCGCTTTAAGTGCTAAACCACTTAAAGCCGGGGCCGTTTTAGCTGTGTATTTTGAGAAAGTTGTGTGCTCTTCAAAGAGAAAGCTACTTTTGCTGTGTCTTTGGGTTCGAGGGGAAATGGGAGTCCTCTTCAGTCAGCAGGGACGACACCTGAGTCCTTTGCAGTCCTCTTGTCTGCCTCTGAGTGTGAAATGAGAGTGGTCCCTGTCATCATGAGCCATGTCTGAAAGAATTATTCACATTCCCTACGAGAATACACGGGTGAAATAGCAAAAGGTGTGTCTTCCTTTGGAGCATGGACGGGTTCAAAGCTCACCTCATACCACTAAGTATTTTGCTGAACACCAGCAGTTCTGTGTGCGGCCTGTGTTTGGGTGATTTTTGTGTCGTGTGTGTGTGTGTGTGTGTGTGTGTGTGTCTGTGTCTGTGTGTGTGTTTCTGTGTTTCTGTCTCCATTCCTGAGCAGCAAATCTTTTTTCCTCTTTTAGCATGTTACTCACAACTGTGGATGAAGCCCAGCACTCCTGAAAACATAATCCATGTATGGTTGAAGGAAATTTTCTTGGTGATGAGTGAGAGGTTGGTGACTGAAACCAGCTCATTTCCCATTGACCACTGAGGTCACATCTCTCAGGTGAGAAGCAAAGTGAGAATTTGAACCCGGCACATTCTCCTTAGAGACAATGGGCCAAAGACAGGTCCGATGGAATCGAATGTCTTTTCATGTTGACATCCATCCCGTCAAGCCCTCGTTAAGCCATTGAAGTGTCACATTGTGCCTGGGGGAGGCGGTGCACCCTGTGAAATTACACGTCCGAAGATTTGGATTTGATTTCCAGCCCTCTGCCAGTCAGTCTGCCAGGCACTTTCATGTGACAAGCCTTAGGCGAGTCCCTTTCTGTCTCTGATTCCCGATTCCTTCACAGGGATTTATGTGGGCCTTAACGCCCACTGGGAAAAGATCCCTCTGCCAGCTCAGTGCCTGCTTTCTTGCTTTGACTTGTCAATCTGGACTTGAATACACCTTTGGTTTTGGATTGACTCTATTACCTCTCCTAGAAATTAACACACAAAACTGACAGCTGATTGACAAGATGAGAAGCAGTTTTCCAAAATTCAAATTGAACTTAATACTTTCTTCCTAAAAGAATGCTCAAATCAAGGGGACACAGCTCACTCGTTTAGACTTCATGAGCTATGGCAGGTAGAGACAACTTTTTGAAAATACACAGCTAAAACTGTCCGTGCTTTGAATGCTAGACATGTTTTTCAGAATACACAGCTAAAACGGTCCCCGATTTAAGTGCTGTGTATTTTGATAAATTTGTGTGCTCTTTAAAGAGAAAGCTACTTTTGCTGTGTCTTTGGGTTCGAGGGGAAATGGGAGTCCTCTTCAGTCAGCAGGGACGACACCTGAGTCCTTTGCAGTCCTCTTGTCTGCCTCTGAGGGTGAAATGAGAGTGGTCCCTGTCATCATGAGCCATGTCTGAAAGAATTATTCACATTCCCTACGAGAATAGACGGGTGAAATAGCAAAAGGTGTGTCTTCCTTTGGAGCATGGACGGGTTCAAAGCCCACCTCATACCACTAAGTATTTTGCTGAACACGAGCAGTTGTGTGTGCGGCCTGTGTTTGGTTGATTTTTGTGTCATGTGTGTGTGTGTGTGTGTGTCTATGTGTGTGTGTCTGTGTGTGTGTGTCTGTATTTCTGTCTCCATTCCTGAGCAGCAAATCTTTTTTCCTCTTTTAGCATGTTACTCACAACTGTGGATGAAGCCCAGCACTCCTGAAAACACAATCCATGTATGGTTGAAGGAAATTTTCTTGGTGATGAGTGAGAGGTTGGTGACTGAAACCAGCTCATTTCCCATTGACCACTGAGGTCGCATCTCTCAGGTGAGAAGCAAAGTGAGAATTTGAACCAGGCACATTCTCCTTAGAGACAATGGGCCAAAGACAAGTCCGATGGAATCGAATGTATTTTCATGTTGACATCCATACCGTCAAGCCCTCGTTAAGCCACTGAAGTGTCACATTGGGACTGGGGGAGGCGGTGCACCCTTTGAAATTACACGTCCGAAGATTTGGATTTGATTTCCAGCCCTCTGCCAGTCAGTCTGCCAGGCACTTTCATGTGACAAGCCTTAGGCGAGTCCCTTTCTGTCTCTGATTCCCGATTCCTTCACAGGGATTTATGTGGGCCTTAACGCCCACTGGGAAAAGATCCCTCTGCCAGCTCAGTGCCTGCTTTCTTGCTTTGACTTGTCAATCTGGACTTGAATACACCTTTGGTTTTGGATTGACTCTATTACCTCTCCTAGAAATTAACACACAAAACTGACAGCTGATTGACAAGATGAGAAGCAGTTTTCCAAAATTCAAATTGAACTTAATCCTTTCTTACTAAAAGAATGCTCAAATCAAGGGGACACAGCTCACTCGTTTTGACTTCATGAGCTATGGCAGGTAGAGGCAACTTTTTGAAAATACACAGCTAAAACTGTCCGTGCTTTGAATGCTAGACATGTTTTTCAGAATACACAGCTAAAACGGTTCCCGCTTTAAGTGCTTAGTACTTAAAGCGGGGACCGTTTTAGCTGTGTATTTTGAAAAAGTTGTGTGCTCTTCAAAGAGAAAGCTACTTTTGCTGTGTCTTTGGGTTCGAGGGGAAATGGGAGTCCTCTTCAGTCAGCAGGGACGACACCTGAGTCCTTTGCAGTCCTCTTGTCTGCCTCTGAGGGTGAAATGAGAGTGGTCCCTGTCATCATGAGCCATGTCTGAAAGAATTATTCACATTCCCTACGAGAATAGACGGGTGAAATAGCAAAAGGTGTGTCTTCCTTTGGAGCATGGACGGGTTCAAAGCCCACCTCATACCAAAGTATTTTGCTGAACACGAGCAGTTGTGTGTGCGGCCTGTGTTTCGGTGATTTTTGTGTCATGTGTGTGTGTGTGTGTGTGTGTGTGTGTGTGTGTCTGTATTTCTGTCTCCATTCCTGAGCAGCAAATATTTTTTCCTCTTTTAGCAAGTTAATCACAACTGTGGATGAAGCCCAGCACTCCTGAAAACACAATCCATGTATGGTTGAAGGAAATTTTCTTGGTGATGAGTGAGAGGTTGGTGACTGAAACCAGCTCATTTCCCATTGACCACTGAGGTCACATCTCTCAGGTGAGAAGCAAAGTGAGAATTTGAACCAGGCACATTCTCCTTAGAGACAATGGGCCAAAGACAGGTCCGATGGAATCGAATGTCTTTTCTTGTTGACATCTATCCCGTCAAGTCCTCGTTAAGCCATTGAAGTGTCACATTGGGCCTGGGGGAGGCGGTGCACCCTGTGAAATTACACGTCCGAAGATTTGGATTTGATTTCCTGCCCTCTGCCAGTCAGTCTGCCAGGCACTTTCATGTGACAAGCCTTAGGCGAGTCCCTTTCTGTCTCTGATTCCCGATTCCTTCACAGGGATTTATGTGGGCCTTAACGCCCACTGGGAAAAGATCCCTCTGCCAGCTCAGTGCCTGCTTTCTTGCTTTGACTTGTCAATCTGGACTTGAATACACCTTTGGATTTGGATTGACTCTATTACCTCTCCTAGAAATTAACACACAAAACTGACAGCTGATTGACAAGATGAGAAGCAGTTTTCCAAAATTCAAATTGAACTTAATCCTTTCTTCCTAAAAGAATGCTCAAATCAAGGGGACACAGCTCACTCGTTTTGACTTCATGAGCTATGGCAGGTAGAGACAACTTTTTGAAAATACACAGCTAAAACTGTCCGTGCTTTGAATGCTAGACATGTTTTTCAGTTTTAAGTGCTTTAGCACTTAAAGCGGGACCGTTTTATCTGTGTATTTTGAAAAAGTTGTGTGCTCTTCAAAGAGAAAGCTACTTTTGCTCTGTCTTTGGGTTCGAAGGGAAATGGGAGTCCTCTTCAGTCAGCAGGGACGACACCTGAGTCCTTTGCAGTCCTCTTTTCTGCCTCTGAGGGTGAAATGAGAGTGGTCCCTGTCATCATGAGCCATGTCTGAAAGAATTATTCACATTCCCTACGAGAATAGACGGGTGAAATAGCAAAAGGTGTGTCTTCCTTTGGAGGATGGACGGGTTCAAAGCCCACCTCATACCACTAAGTATTTTGCTGAACACGAGCAGTTGTGTGTGCGGCCTGTGTTTGGGTGATTTTTGTGTCATGTGTGTGTGTGTGTGTGTGTGTGTGTGTGTGTGTGTGTGTGTCTGGTGTCTGTGTGTGTGTGTCTGTATTTCTGTCTCCATGCCTGAGCAGCAAATCTTTTTTTCTCTTTTAGCATGTTACTCACAACTGTGGATGAAGCCCAGCACTCCTGAAAACACAATCCATGTATGGTTGAAGGAAATTTTCTTGGTGATGAGTGAGAGGTTGGTGACTGAAACCAGCTCATTTCCCATTGACCACTGAGGTCACATCTCTCAGGTGAGAAGCAAAGTGGGAATTTGAACCAGGCACATTCTCCTTAGAGACAATGGGCCAAAGACAGGTTCGATGGAATCGAATGTCTTTTCATGTTGACATCCATCCCGTCAAGCCCTCATTAAGCCATTGAAGTGTCACATTGGGCCTGGGGAGCCGGTGCACCCCGTGAAATTACACGTCCGAAGATTTGGATTTGATTTCCAGCCCTCTGCCAGTCAGTCTGCCAGGCACTTTCATGTGACAAGCCTTAGGCGAGTCCCTTTCTGTCTCTGATTCCCGATTCCTTCACAGGGATTTATGTGGGCCTTAACGCCCACTGGAAAAGATCCCTCTTCCAGCTCAGTGCCTGCTTTCTTGGTTTGACTTGTCAATCTGGACTTGAATACACCTTTGGTTTTGGATTGACTCTATTACCTCTCCTAGAAATTAACACACAAAACTGACAGCTGATTGACAAAATGAGAAGCAGTTTTCCAAAATTCAAATTGAACTTAATCCTTTCTTCCTAAAAGAATGCTCAAATCAAGGGGACACAGCTCACTCGTTTTGACTTCATGAGCTATGGCAGGTAGAGACAACTTTTTGAAAATACACAGCTAAAATTGTCCGTGCTTTGAATGCTAGACATGTTTTTCAGTTTTAAGTGCTTTAGCACTTAATGCGGGACCATTTTAGCTGTGTATTTTGAAAAAGTTGTGTGCTCTTCAAAGAGAAAGCTACTTTTGCTGTCTTTGGGTTCGAGGGGAAATGGGAGTCCTCTTCAGTCAGCAGGGACGACACCTGAGTCCTTTGCAGTCCTCTTGTCTGCCTCTGAGGGTGAAATGAGAGTGGTCCCTGTCATCATGAGCCATGTCTGAAAGAATTATTCACATTCCCTACGAGAATAGACGGGTGAAATAGCAAAAGTTGTGTCTTCCTTTGGAGCATGGACGGGTTCAAAGCTCACCTCATACCACTAAATATTTTGCTGAACACCAGCAGTTCTGTGTGAGGCCTGTGTTTGGGTGATTTTGGTGTCGTGTGTGTGTGTGTGTGTGTGTGTGTGTGTCTGTGTGTTTGTGTGTCTGTATTTCTGTCTCCATTCCTGAGCAGCAAATCTTTTTTCCTCTTTTAGCATGTTACTCACAACTGTGGATGAAGCCCAGCACTCCTGAAAACAGAATCCATGTATGGTTGAAGGAAATTTTCTTGGTGATGAGTGAGAGGTTGGTGACTGAAACCAGCTCATTTCCCATTGAACACTGAGGTCACATCTCTCAGGTGAGAAGCAAAGTGAGAATTTGAACCAGGCACATTCTCCTTAGAGACAATGGGCCAAAGACAGATCGGATGGAATCAAATGTCTTTTCATGTTGACATCCATCCCGTCAAGCCCTCGTTAAGCCATTGAAGTGCCACATTGGGCCTGGGGGAGGCGGTGCACCCTGTGAAATTACACGTCCGAAGATTTCGATTTGATTTCCAGCCCTCTGCCAGTCAGTATGCCAGGCACTTTCATGTGACAAGCCTTAGGCGAGTCCCTTTCTGTCTCTGATTCCCGAATCCTTCACAGGGATTTATGTGGGCCTTAACGCCCACTGGGAAAAGATCCCTCTGCCAGCTCAGTGCCTGCTTTCTTGGTTTGACTTGTCAATCTGGACTTGAATACACCTTTGGTTTTGGATTGACTCTATTACCTCTCCTAGAAATTAACACACAAAACTGACAGCTGATTGACAAGATGAGAAGCAGTTTTCCAAAATTCAAATTGAACTTAATCCTTTCTTACTAAAAGAATGCTCAAATCAATGGGACACAGCACACTCGTTTAGACTTCATGAGCTATGGCAGGTAGAGACAACTTTTTGAAAATACACAGCTAAAACTGTCCGTGCTTTGAATGCTAGACATGTTTTTCAGAATACACAGCTAAAACGGTCCCCGATTTAAGTGCTGTGTATTTTGATAAATTTGTGTGCTCTTTAAAGAGAAAGCTACTTTTGCTGTGTCTTTGGGTTCGAGGGGAAATGGGAGTCCTCTTCAGTCAGCAGGGACGACACCTGAGTCCTTTGCAGTCCTCTTGTCTGCCTCTGAGGGTGAAATGAGAGTGGTCCCTGTCATCATGAGCCATGTCTGAAAGAATTATTCACATTCCCTACGAGAATAGACGGGTGAAATAGCAAAAGGTGTGTCTTCCTTTGGAGCATGGACGGGTTCAAAGCCCACCTCATACCACTAAGTATTTTGCTGAACACGAGCAGTTGTGTGTGCGGCCTGTGTTTGGTTGATTTTTGTGTCATGTGTGTGTGTGTGTGTGTGTGTCTATGTGTGTGTGTCTGTGTGTGTGTGTCTGTATTTCTGTCTCCATTCCTGAGCAGCAAATCTTTTTTCCTCTTTTAGCATGTTACTCACAACTGTGGATGAAGCCCAGCACTCCTGAAAACACAATCCATGTATGGTTGAAGGAAATTTTCTTGGTGATGAGTGAGAGGTTGGTGACTGAAACCAGCTCATTTCCCATTGACCACTGAGGTCGCATCTCTCAGGTGAGAAGCAAAGTGAGAATTTGAACCAGGCACATTCTCCTTAGAGACAATGGGCCAAAGACAAGTCCGATGGAATCGAATGTATTTTCATGTTGACATCCATCCCGTCAAGCCCTCGTTAAGCCATTGAAGTGTCACATTGGGACTGGGGGAGGCGGTGCACCCTTTGAAATTACACGTCCGAAGATTTGGATTTGATTTCCAGCCCTCTGCCAGTCAGTCTGCCAGGCAATTTCATGTGACAAGCCTTAGGCGAGTCCCTTTCTGTCTCTGATTCCCGATTCCTTCACAGGGATTTATGTGGGCCTTAACGCCCACTGGGAAAAGATCCCTCTGCCAGCTCAGTGCCTGCTTTCTTGCTTTGACTTGTCAATCTGGACTTGAATACACCTTTGGTTTTGGATTGACTCTATTACCTCTCCTAGAAATTAACACACAAAACTGACAGCTGATTGACAAGATGAGAAGCAATTTTCCAAAATTCAAATTGAACTTAATCCTTTCTTACTAAAAGAATGCTCAAATCAAGGGGACACAGCTCACTCGTTTTGACTTCATGAGCTATGGCAGGTAGAGGCAACTTTTTGAAAATACACAGCTAAAACTGTCCGTGCTTTGAATGCTAGACATGTTTTTCAGAATACACAGCTAAAACGGTTCCCGCTTTAAGTGCTTAGCACTTAAAGCGGGGACCGTTTTAGCTGTGTATTTTGAAAAAGTTGTGTGCTCTTCAAAGAGAAAGCTACTTTTGCTGTGTCTTTGGGTTCGAGGGGAAATGGGAGTCCTCTTCAGTCAGCAGGGACGACACCTGAGTCCTTTGCAGTCCTCTTGTCTGCCTCTGAGGGTGAAATGAGAGTGGTCCCTGTCATCATGAGCCATGTCTGAAAGAATTATTCACATTCCCTACGAGAATAGACGGGTGAAATAGCAAAAGGTGTGTCTTCCTTTGGAGCATGGACGGGTTGAAAGCCCACCTCATACCAAAGTATTTTGCTGAACACGAGCAGTTGTGTGTGCGGCCTGTGTTTCGGTGATTTTTGTGTCATGTGTGTGTGTGTGTGTGTGTGTGTGTGTGTCTGTATTTCTGTCTCCATTCCTGAGCAGCAAATATTTTTTCCTCTTTTAGCAAGTTAATCACAACTGTGGATGAAGCCCAGCACTCCTGAAAACACAATCCATGTATGGTTGAAGGAAATTTTCTTGGTGATGAGTGAGAGGTTGGTGACTGAAACCAGCTCATTTCCCATTGACCACTGAGGTCACATCTCTCAGGTGAGAAGCAAAGTGAGAATTTGAACCAGGCACATTCTCCTTAGAGACAATGGGCCAAAGACAGGTCCGATGGAATCGAATGTCTTTTCTTGTTGACATCTATCCCGTCAAGTCCTCGTTAAGCCATTGAAGTGTCACATTGGGCCTGGGGGAGGCGGTGCACCCTGTGAAATTACACGTCCGAAGATTTGGATTTGATTTCCTGCCCTCTGCCAGTCAGTCTGCCAGGCACTTTCATGTGACAAGCCTTAGGCGAGTCCCTTTCTGTCTCTGATTCCCGATTCCTTCACAGGGATTTATGTGGGCCTTAACGCCCACTGGGAAAAGATCCCTCTGCCAGCTCAGTGCCTGCTTTCTTGCTTTGACTTGTCAATCTGGACTTGAATACACCTTTGGATTTGGATTGACTCTATTACCTCTCCTAGAAATTAACACACAAAACTGACAGCTGATTGACAAGATGAGAAGCAGTTTTCCAAAATTCAAATTGAACTTAATCCTTTCTTCCTAAAAGAATGCTCAAATCAAGGGGACACAGCTCACTCGTTTTGACTTCATGAGCTATGGCAGGTAGAGACAACTTTTTGAAAATACACAGCTAAAACTGTCCGTGCTTTGAATGCTAGACATGTTTTTCAGAATACACAGCTGAAACGGTCCCCGCTTTAAGTGCTGTGTATTTTGAAAAAGTTGTGTGCTCTTCAAAGAGAAAGCTACTTTTGCTGTGTCTTTGGGTTCGAGGGGAAATGGGAGTCCTCTTCAGTCAGCAGGGACGACACCTGAGTCCTTTGCAGTCCCCTTGTCTGCCTCTGAGGGTGAAATGAGAGTGGTCCCTGTCATCATGAGCCATGTCTGAAAGAATTATTCACATTCCCTACGAGAATAGATGGGTGAAATAGCAAAAGGTGTGTCTTCCTTTGGAGCATGGACGGGTTCAAAGCCCACCTCATACCACTAAGTATTTTGCTGAACACGAGCAGTTGTGTGTGCTGCCTGTGTTTGGGGGATTTTTGTGTCGTGTGTGTGTGTGTGTCTGTGTGTGTGTGTGTCTGTATTTCTGTCTCCATTCCTGAGCAGCAAATCTTTTTTCCTCTTTTAGCATGTTACTCACAACTGTGGATGAAGCCCAGCCCTCCTGAAAACACAATCCATGTATGGTTGCAGGAAATTTTCTTGGTGATGAGTGAGAGGTTGGTGACTGAAACCAGCTCATTTCCCATTGACCACTGAGGTCACATCTCTCAGGTGAGAAGCAAAGTGAGAATTTGAACCAGGCACATTCTCCTTAGAGACAATGGGCCAAAGACAGGTCCGATGGAATCGAATGTCTTTTCATGCTGACATCCATCCCGTCAAGCCCTCGTTAAGCCATTGAAGTGTCAAATTGGGCCTGGGGCAGGCGGTGCCCCCTGTGAAATTACACGTCCGAAGATTTGGATTTGATTTCCAGCCCTCTGCCAGTCAGTCTGCCAGGCACTTTCATGTGACAAGCCTTAGGCGAGTCCCTTTCTGTCTCTGATTCCCGATTCCTTCACAGGGATTTATGTGGGCCTTAACGCCCACTGGAAAAGATCCCTCTTCCAGCTCAGTGCCTGCTTTCTTGGTTTGACTTGTCAATCTGGACTTGAATACACCTTTGGTTTTGGATTGACTCTATTACCTCTCCTAGAAATTAACACACAAAACTGACAGCTGATTGACAAAATGAGAAGCAGTTTTCCAAAATTCAAATTGAACTTAATCCTTTCTTCCTAAAAGAATGCTCAAATCAAGGGGACACAGCTCACTCGTTTTGACTTCATGAGCTATGGCAGGTAGAGACAACTTTTTGAAAATACACAGCTAAAATTGTCCGTGCTTTGAATGCTAGACATGTTTTTCAGTTTTAAGTGCTTTAGCACTTAAAGCGGGACCATTTTAGCTGTGTATTTTGAAAAAGTTGTGTGCTCTTCAAAGAGAAAGCTACTTTTGCTGTCTTTGGGTTCGAGGGGAAATGGGAGTCCTCTTCAGTCAGCAGGGACGACACCTGAGTCCTTTGCAGTCCTCTTGTCTGCCTCTGAGGGTGAAATGAGAGTGGTCCCTGTCATCATGAGCCATGTCTGAAAGAATTATTCACATTCCCTACGAGAATAGACGGGTGAAATAGCAAAAGTTGTGTCTTCCTTTGGAGCATGGACGGGTTCAAAGCTCACCTCATACCACTAAATATTTTGCTGAACACCAGCAGTTCTGTGTGAGGCCTGTGTTTGGGTGATTTTTGTGTCGTGTGTGTGTGTGTGTGTGTGTGTGTGTGTCTGTGTGTTTGTGTGTCTGTATTTCTGTCTCCATTCCTGAGCAGCAAATCTTTTTTCCTCTTTTAGCATGTTACTCACAACTGTGGATGAAGCCCAGCACTCCTGAAAACACAATCCATGTATGGTTGAAGGAAATTTTCTTGGTGATGAGTGAGAGGTTGGTGACTGAAACCAGCTCATTTCCCATTGACCACTGAGGTCACATCTCCAGGTGAGAAGCAAAGTGAGAATTTGAAACAGGCACATTCTCCTTAGAGACAATGGGCCAAAGACAGGTCCGATGGAATCGAATGTCTTTTCATGTTGACATCCATCCCGTCAAGCCCTCGTTAAGCCATTGAAGTGTCACATTGGGCCTGGGGGAGGCGGTGCACCCTGTGAAATTACACGTCCGAAGATTTGGATTTGATTTCCAGCCCTCTGCCAGTCAGTCTGCCAGGCACTTTCATGTGACAAGCCTTAGGCGAGTCCCTTTCTGTCTCTGATTCCCGATTCCTTCACAGGGATTTATGTGGGCCTTAACGCCCACTGGGAAAAGATCCCTCTGCCAGCTCAGTGCCTGCTTTCTTGGTTTGACTTGTCACTCTGGACTTGAATACACCTTTGTTTTTGGATTGACTCTATTACCTCTCCTAGAAATTAACACACAAAACTGACAGCTGATTGACAAGATGAGAAGCAGTTTTCCAAAATTCAAATTGAACTTAATCCTTTCTTACTAAAAGAATGCTCAAATCAAGGGGACACAACTCACTCGTTTTGACTTCATGAGCTATGGCAGGTAGAGACAACTTTTTGAAAATACACAGCTAAAACTGTCCGTGCTTTGAATGCTAGACATGTTTTTCAGGATACAGAGCTAAAGCGGGGACCGTTTTAGCTGTGTATTTTGAAAAAGTTGTGTGCTCTTCAAAGAGAAAGCTACTTTTGCTGTGTCTTTGGGTTCGAGGGGAAATGGGAGTCCTCTTCAGTCAGCAGGGACGACACCTGAGTCCTTTGCAGTCCTCTTGTCTGCCTCTGAGGGTGAAATGTGAGTGGTCCCTGTCATCATGAGCCATGTCTGAAAGAATTATTCACATTCCCTACGAGAATAGACGGGTGAAATAGCAAAAGGTGTGTCTTCCTTTGGAGCATGGACGGGTTCAAAGCCCACCTCATACCACTAAGTATTTTGCTGAACACGAGCAGTTGTGTGTGCGGCCTGTGTTTGGGTGATTTTTGTGTCATGTGCGTGTGTGTGTGTGTGTGTGTGTGTGTGTGTGTCTGTGTGTGTGTGTCTGTATTTCTGTCTCCATTCCTGAGCAGCAAATCTTTTTTCCTCTTTTAGCATGTTACTCACAACTGTGGATGAAGCCCAGCACTCCTGAAAACACAATCCATGTATGGTTGAAGGAAATTTTCTTGGTGATGAGTGAGAGGTTGGTGACTGAAACCAGCTCATTTCCCATTGACCACTGAGGTCACATCTCTCAGGTGAGAAGCAAAGTGGGAATTTGAACCAGGCACATTCTCCTTAGAGACAATGGGCCAAAGAAAGGTCCGATGGAATCGAATGTCTTTTCATGTTGACATCCATCCCGTCAAGCCCTTGTTAAGCCATTGAAGTGTCACATTGGGCCTGGGGGAGGCGGTGCACCCTGTGAAATTACACGTCCGAAGATTTGGATTTGATTTCCAGCCCTCTGCCAGTCAGTCTGCCAGGCACTTTCATGTGACAAGCCTTAGGCGAGTCCCTTTCTGTCTCTGATTCCCGATTCCTTTACAAGGATTTATGTGGGCCTTAACGCCCACTGGGAAAAGATCCCTCTGCCAGCTCAGTGCCTGCTTTCTTGGTTTGACTTGTCACTCTGGACTTGAATACACCTTTGGTTTTGGATTGACTCTATTACCTCGCCTAGAAATTAACACACAAAACTGACAGCTGATTGACATGATGAAAAGCAGTTTTCCAAAATTCAAATTGAACTTAATACTTTCTTACTAAAAGAATGCTCAAATCAAGGGGACACAGCTCACTCGTTTTGACTTCATGAGCTATGGCAGGTAGAGACAACTTTTTGAAAATACACAGCTAAAACTGTCCGTGCTTTGAATGTTAGACATGTTTTTCAGAATACACAGCTAAAGCGGGGACCGTTTTAGCTGTGTATTTTGAAAAAGTTGTGTGCTCTTCAAAGAGAAAGCTACTTTTGCTGTGTCTTTGGGTTCGAAGGGAAATGGGAGTCCTCTTCAGTCATCTGGGATGACACCTGAGTCCTTTGCAGTCCTCCTGTCTGCCTCTGAGGGTGAAAAGAGAGTGGTCCCTGTCATCATGAGCCATGTCTGAAAGAATTATTAACATTCCCTACGAGAATAGACGGGTGAAATAGCAAAAGTTGTGTCTTCTTTTGGAGCATGGACGGGTTCAAAGCCCACCTCATACCACTAAGTATTTTGCTGAACACGAGCAGTTGTGTGTGCGGCCTGTGTTTGGGTGAATTTTGTGTCGTGTGTGTGTGTGTGTGTGTGTGGTGTGTGTGTCTGTGTGTGTGTGTCTGTATTTCTGTCTCCATTCCTGAGCAGCAAATATTTTTTCCTCTTTTAGCATGTTACTCACAACTGTGGATGGAGCCCAGCACTCCTGAAAACACACTCCATGTATGGTTGAAGGAAATTTTCTTGGTGATGAGTGAGAGGTTGGTGACTGAAACCAGCTCAATTCCCATTGACCACTGAGGTCGCATCTCTCAGGTGAGAAGCAAAGTGAGAATTTGAACCAGGCACATTCTCCTTAGAGACAAGGGGCCAAAGACAGGTCCGATGGAATCGAATGTCTTTTCATGTTGACATCCATCCCGTCAAGCCCTCGTTAAGCCATTGAAGTGTCACATTGGGCCTGGGGGAGGCGGTGCACCCTGTGAAATTACACGTCCGAAGATTTGGATTTGATTTCCAGCCCTCTGCCAGTCAGTCTGCCAGGCACTTTCATGTGACAAGCCTTAGGCGAGTCCCTTTCTGTCTCTGATTCCTGATTCCTTCACAGGGATTTATGTGGGCCTTAACGCCCACTGGGAAAAGATCCCTCTGCCAGCTCAGTGCCTGCTTTCTTGGTTTGACTTGTCAATCTGGACTTGAATACACCTTTGGTTTTGGATTGACTCTATTACCTCTCCTAGAAATTAACACACAAAACTGACAGCTGATTTACACGATGAGAAGCAGTTTTCCAAAATTCAAATTGAACTTAATCCTTTCTTCCTAAAAGAATGCTCAAATCAAGGGGACACAGCTCACTCGTTTTGACTTCATGAGCTATGGCAGGTAGAGACAAATTTTTGAAAATACACAGCTTAAACTGTCCGTGCTTTGAATGCTAGACATGTTTTTCAGAATACACAGCTAAAACGGTCCCCGCATAAGTGATTTAGCACTTAAAGCGGGCACCGTTTTAGCTGTGTATTTTGAAAAAGTTGTGTGCTCTTCAAAGAGAAAGCTACTTTTGCTGTGTCTTTGGGTTCGAGGGGAAATGGGAGTCCTCTTACATTCCAAGATACAGCTAAGGGTTCTATTTGTATTTTTTAAAATAACACAGCTTGGCGGTGTATTTCTTTTATTTTCCAAGATAAAGCTAAGGGTTGTATTTGTATTTTTGAAAATAAGACGGCTTCTGTGTTTATTTGTATTGCTTTCCAAGATAGAGCTAAGGGTTGTATTTGTATTTTTGACAACAACACAGTTTGGGGGTGTATTTGTATTATTTTCCAAGATACAGCTAAGGGTTGTATATTTATTTCTGAAAATAACACAGGTTGGGGGTGTGTTTGTATTATTTTCCAAGTTACAGCTACGGGTTGTATTTGTATTTTGGACAATAACACAGCTTGGGTATATTTTTGTATTAATTTCCAATATACAGCTAAGGGTTGTATTTGTATTTTTGACAGTAACACAGCTTCGGGGTGTATTTGTATTATTTTCCAAGATACAACTAAGGGTTGTATTTTTATTTTTGATAAGAACACATCTTGGGGGTTTATTTCTATTATTTTACAAGATACAGCTAAGGGTTGTATTTGTATTTTTAATAATAACACAGATTGGGGGTGTATTTGTATTATTTTCCAAGATACAGCTAAGGGTGGTATTTGTATTTTTGACAATAACACAGCTTGTGTGTGTATTTGTATTATGTTCCAAGAGACAGCTAAGGTTTTTATTTGTGTTTTTGAAAATAACACAGCTTGAGGTTGTATTTGTATTGTTTTCCAAGATACAGCTAAGGGTTGTATTTGTATTTTTGAAAATAACACTGTTTGGGTGTGTATTTTTATTACTTTCCGAGATACAGCTAAGGGATGTATTTTTATTTTTGACAATAACCCAGCTTGGGGGTGTATTTGTATTACTTTCCAAGATACAGCTAATGGTTGTATTTGTATTTTTGAAAATAACACAGCTTGCGGGTTTATTTGTATTATTTTCCGAGATACAGCTAAGGGTTGTATAGGTATTTTTGAAAATAACACACTTTGTGGGTGTATTTGTAGTATTTTCCGAGATACAGCTAAGGGTTATATTTGTATTTTTGAAAATAACAACGCTTGGGTGTGTATTTGTATTATTTTCCGAGATACAGCTAAGGGTTGTGTTTGCATTTTTGAAAATAACACAGCTTGGTGGCGTATTTGTATTATTTTCAAAGATATAGCTAAGGTTTGTATTTGTATTTTTCACAATAACACAGCTTCGGGGTGTATTTGTATCAATTTCAAAGGTACAGCTAAGGGTTGTATTTGTATTTTTGACAATAAGAAAGCTTGGGGGTGTATTTTTATTATTTTGCAAGATACAGCTAAAAGTTGTATTTGTATTTTTGACAATAACACAGCTTGGGGGTGTATTTCTATTATTTTCCAAGATACTGCTAGGGATTTTATTTGTATTTTTGACAATAACACAGCTTTGGGGTTTATTTGTATTATGTTCCAAGATAGAGCTAAGGGATGTATTTGTATTTTTGAAAATAACACAGCTTGTGGGTGTATTTGTGTTATTTTCTGAATTACGGCTAAGGGCTGTATTTTTATATTTTTAAAAATAAGACAACTTGGGAGTGTATTTGTATTACATTTCAAGACACAGCTAAGCGTTGTATTTGTATTTTTGACAATAACAAATCTTGGGGAGTATTTGTATTATTTTCCAAAAAACAGTTAAGAGTTGTATTTGTATTTTTCAAAATAACACAGCTTGGGGGTGTATTTGTATTATTTTCTGAGATACAGCTCAGGTTTGAATTTATATTTTTGAAAATAACACAGCTTGGGGGTGTGTTTGTATTATTTCCTAACATAGAGCTAAGGGTTGTATTTGTATTTTTGAAAATAATACAGCTTGGGGGAGTATTTGTATTATTTTCCGAGATACAGCTAAGGGTTCTATTTGTATTTTTGAAAATAACACAGCTTAGGGGTGTATTTGTATTATTTTCCGAGATACAGCTAAGGGTTGTATTTGTATTTTTGAAATTAACACAGCTTGGGGGTGTATTTGTATTATTTTCCGAGACAGAGCTAAGGGTTGTGTTTGTATTTTTGAAATTAACACAGCTTGGGTGTGTATTAGTCTTATTTTGTGAATTACGGCTAAGTTCTGTATTTCTGTATTTTTGAAAATAACACAGCTTGGGGGTGTATTTGTATTATTTTCCAAGATACAGCTAAGGTTTGTATTTGTATTTTTGAAAATAACACAGCTTGGGAGTGTATTTGTATTACTTTCCAAGATACAGCTAAGGGTTGTATTTGTATTTTTGACAATAACACAGCTTGGGGGTGTATTTGTATTACTTTCCGAGATACAGCTAAGGGTTGTATTTGTATTTTTGAAAATAACACCGCTTGGGGTTGTATTTGTATTATTTTCTGAGATACAGCTAGGTGTTGTATTTGTATTTTTTAAAATAACAGCGCTTGGTGGTGTATTTGTATTATTTTCCTAGATACAGCTAAGGGTTTTATTTGTATTTTTGAAAATAACACAGCTTGGGGGTGTATTTGTATTACTTTCCAAGATACAGCTAAGGGTTGTATTTGCATTTTTGAAAATAACACCGCTTGGGTTTGTATTTGTATTATTATCCGAGATAGAGCTAAGTGTTGTATTTGTATTTTTTAAAATAACAGCGCTTGGGGGTGTATTTGTATTATTTTCCTACATGCAGCTAAGGTTTGTGTTTGTATTTTTGAAAATAACACAGCTTGGGTGTGTATTTGTATTATTTTCCGACATACAGCTAAGTGTTGTACTTGTGTTTTTGAAAATAACACCGCTTGGGGGTGTATTTGTATTATTTTCTGCGATACAGCTAAGGGTTGTATTTGTATTTTTGGAAATAAAACAGTATCGAGGTGTATTTGTATTATTTTCCTAGATAAAGCTAAGGGTTGTATTTATATTGTTGAAAATAACACAGCTTGGTGTTGTATTTGTATTATTTGCCAAGACACAGCTAAGGGTTGTATTTGTATATTTGAAAATAACACAGCCTGGGGGTGTATTTGTATTATTTTCCGAGGTACAGCTAAGGGTAGTATTTATATTTTGAAATTAATACAGCTTGGGGGTGTATTTGTCTTATTTTCTGAATTACGGCTAAGTTCTGTATTTTTGTATTTTTAAAAATAACACAGCTTGGGGGTGTGTTTGTATTATTTTCCAAGATACAGCTAAGGGTTGTATTTGTATTTTTGAAAATAACACAGCTTGGGAGTGTATTTGTATTACTTTCCAAGATACAGCTTAAGGTTGTATTTGTATTTTTGACAATAACACGGCTTGGGGGTTTATTTGTATTATTTTCCAAGATACAGCTAAGGGTTGTATTTGTATTTTTGAAAACAACGCAGCTTGCGGGTGTATTTGTATTACTCTCCAAGATACAGCTAAGGGTTGTATTTGTATTTTTGAAAATAACACCGCTTAGGGTTGTATTTGTATTATTTTCCAAGATACAGCTAAGTGTTGTATTTGTATTTTTTAAAATAACAGCGCTTCGGGGTGTATTTGTATTATTTTCCTAGATACAGCTAAGGGTTTTGTTTGTATTTTTTAAAATAACACTGTTTGGGGGTGTATTTGTATTATTTTCCGACATACAGCTAAGGGTTGTACTTTTATTTTTGAAAATAACACTACCTGGGGGTGTATTTGTATTATTTTCTGCGATACAGCTAAGGGTTGTATTTGTATTTTTGAAAATAAAACTGCTTGGGGGTGTATTTTTTATCATTTTCTGCGATTCCGCTAAGGGTTGTATTTGTATTTTTGGAAATAACACAGCTTGGAGGTGTATTTGTATTATTTTCCTAGATACAGCTAAGGGTTGTATTTGTATTTTTGAAAATAACACAGCTTGGGGATGTATTTGTATTATTTTCCGAGATACAGCTAAGGGTTTTTTTTTTGTATTTTTGAGAATAACACTGCTTGGGGGTGTATTTGTATTATTTTCCCAGATACAGCTAAGGGTTGTATTTGTATTTTTGAAAATCACACAGCTTGGAAGTGTATTTGTATTATTTTCCGAGATACAGCTAAGGGTTTTATTTCTATTTTTGAAAATAACACAGCTTGGTGGTGTATTTGTATTATTTTCCGAGATACAGCTAAGGGTTATATTTGTATTTTTGAAAATAACACCGATGGGTGTGTATTTGTATTATTTTCCGAGATACAGCTAAGGGTTGTGTTTGCATTTTTGAAAATAACACACCTTGTTGATGTATTTGTATTATTTTCCGACATAGAGCTAAGGGTTGTATTTGTATTTTTGAAAATAAGACACCTTGGGCGTGTGTTTGTATTATTTTCCGAGATACAGCTAAGGGATGTATTTTGTATTTTTGAAAATAACACAGCATGGGGGCGTATTTGTATTATTTTCCAAGATACAGCTAAGGGGTGCATTTTAATTTTTGACAGTAACACAGCTTGGTGGCGTATTTGTATTATTTTCAAAGATACAGCTAAGCTTTGTATTTGTATTTTTGACAATAACACAGCTTCGGGGTGTATTTGTATTAATTTCAAAGTTACAGCTAAGGCTTATATTTGTATTTTTGACAATAAGAAAGCTTGGGGGTGTATTTTTATTATTTTCCAAGATACAGCTAAAAGTTGTATTTGTATTTTTGACAATAACAGAGCTTGGGGGTGTATTTCTATTATTTTCCAAGATACAGCTAAGGATTGTATTTGTATTTTTGACAATAACACAGCTTGGGGGTGTATTTGTATTATGTTCCAAGATAGAGCTAAGGGATGTATTTGTATTTTTGAAAATAACACAGCTTGTGGGTGTATTTGTATTATTTTCCGAATTACAGCTAAGGGCTGAATTTTTGTATTTTTGAAAATAACACAGCTTGGGAGTCTATTTGTATTACTTTTCTAGACACAGCTAACCGGTGTATTTGTATTTTTCACAATAACAAATCTTGGGGGAGTGTTTGCATTATTTTCCAAAAAACAGTTAAGATTTGTATTTGTATTTTTCAAAATAACACAGTTTGGGGGTGTATTTGAATTATTTTCCAAGATACAGCTAAGTGATGTATTTGTATTCCTGACAAAAACACAGCTTTGGGGTGTATTTGTATTATTTTCAAAGATACGGCAAAGGGTTGTATCTGTATTTTTGACAATAACACAGCTTGGAGGTGTATGTGTATTGTTTTCAGAGATAGAGCTAAGGGTAGTATTTGTATTTTTGACAATAACACAGCTTGTGAGTGTTTTTGTATTATTTTCCAACATACAGTTAATCGTTGTATTTGTATTTTTGACAATAACACAGCTAGGGGGTGTATTTATATTATTTTCCAAGATACAGCTAAGGATTCTCTTTGTATTTTTGACAATATCACAGCTTGGGGGTGTATTTGTATTATTTTCCAAGATACAGCTATGGGTTTTATTTGTATTTGTGACAATAACACAGCTTGTGGGTGTATTGAATTATTTTTCAAGATACAGCTAATGTTTGTATTTGTATTTTTGACAATAACCCAGCTTGGGGGTGTATTTGTATTATTTTCCAAGATACAGCTAAGGGATGTATTTGTATTCCTGACAATAACACAGCTTTTGGTTGTATTAGTATTATTTTCAAAGATACAACTAAGGGTTCTATCTGTATTTTTGACAATAACAAAACTTGGGGGTTTATGTGTATTATTTTCGGAGATAGAGATAAGGGTTGTATATGTATTTTTGACAATAACACAGTTTGGGCGTGTATTTGTATTATTTTCCGATATACAGCTAAGGGTTATATTTTTATTTTTGAAAATAACACAGCTTGTGGGTGTATTTGTATTATTTTCCGAGATACAGCTAAGGGTTGTATTTGTGTTTTTGAAAATAACACAGCTTGGGGGTGTATTTGTATTATTTTCCGAGATACAGCTAAGGTTTTTATTTTTATTTTTGAAAATAACACAGCTTGGGTGTGTGTTTGTATTATTTTCCGAGATACAGCTAAGGGTTGTATTGGTATATTTGAAAATAAGACACCGTGCGGTTGTATTTGTATTATTTTCCACGATACAGCTAAGGGTTGTATTTGTATTTTTGAAAATAACACAGCTTGGGGGTGTATTTGTATTATTTTCTGAGATACAGCTAAGGGTTGTATTTGTATTTTTGAAAATAACACAGCTTGGGGGGGGGTATTTGTATTATTTTCCGAGATAGTGCTAAGGGTCGTATATTAATTTTTGAAAATTACACAGCTTGGGTGTGTATTTGTATTATTTTCTGAGATACAGCTAAGGGTTATATTTGTATTTTTGAAAATAACACCGCTTGGGTGTGTATTTGTGTTATTTTTTGAGATACAGCTAAGGGTTGTACTTGTATTTTTGAAAATAACAGTGATTGGGTGTGTTTTTGAATTATTTTCCGAGATGCAGCTAAGGGTTGTATCTGTATTTTTGACAGTAACACAGCTTGGGTGTGTATTTGTATTACTTTACGAGATACAGCTAATTGTTGTATTTGTATTTTTGACAATAACACAGTTTGGGGGTTTATTTGTATTATTTTACGAGATACAGCTAAGGGTTGTATCTGTATTTTTGACAATAACACAGCTTGGGTGTGTATTTGTATTATTTTCCTAGTTATAGATAAAGGTTGTATATGTATTTTTGACTGTAAAACAGCTTGGGTGTGTATTTGTATTATTTTGCGAGATATAGCTAAGCGTTGTATCTGTATTTTTGAAAATAACACAGCTTGGGGGTGTATTTGTATAATTTTCCGAGATACAGCTTAGGGTTTTATCTGTATTTCTGACAATAACACAGCTTGCGTGTGTATTTGTATTATTTTCCGAGTTACAGCTAAAGGTTGTGTATGTATTTTTGACTATAAAAGAGCTTGGGTGCGTATTTGTATTTTTTTGCGAGATACAGCTAAGGGTTGAATTTGTATTTCTGAAAATAACACAGCTTGTGGGTGTTTTTGTATTATTTTCCGAGATACAGATAAGGGTTGTATTTGTATTTTTGAAAATAACACAGCTTGGGGGTTTATTTGTATTATTTTCCGAGATACAGCTAAGGGTTCTATTTTTATTTTTGAAAATAACACAGCTAGAGTGTGTATTTGTATTATTTTGAAACATACAGGTAAGGGTTGTATTTGTCTTTTGGAAAATAACACAGCTTTGGGGTGTATTTGTATTATTTTCCGAGATACAGCTAAGGGTTGTTTTTGTATTTTTGAAATATCACACCTTGGGGGTGTATTTTTAATATTTTCCGAGATACCGCTAACGGTTGTATTTGAATTTTTGAAAATAACACAACTTGAAGGTTTATTTGTATTATTTTCCGAGATTAAGCTAAGGGTTGTATTTGTATTTTTGAAAATAACACCGTTTGGTGGTGTATTTGTATTATTTTCTGAGATACAGCTAAGGGTTGTATTTGTGTTTTTGAAAATAACACACCTTGGGGTTGTATTTGTATTCTTTTCCAAGATACAGTTAATTGTTGTATTTGTATTTTTGACAATAACAGAGCTTTGGGGTGTATTTCTATTATTTTCCAAGATACAGCTAAGGATTGTATTTGTATTTTTGAAAATAACACAGCTTGGGGGGGTATTTGTATTATTTTCCGAGATAGTGCTAAGGGTCGTATATGAATTTTTGAAAATAACACAGCTTGGGTTTGTATTTGTATTATTTTCTGAGATACAGCTAAGGGTTATATTTGTATTTTTGAAAATAACACCGCTTGGGTGTGTATTTGTGTTATTTTCCGAGATACAGCTAAGGGTTGTACTTGTATTTTTGAAAATAACAGTGATTGGGTGTGTTTTTGAATTATTTTCCGAGATGCAGCTAAGGGTTGTATCTGTATTTTTGACAGTAACACAGCTTGGGTGTGTATTTGTATTACTTTACGAGATACAGCTAATTGTTGTATTTGTATTTTTGACAATAACACAGTTTGGGGGTTTATTTGTATTATTTTACGAGATACAGCTAAGGGTTGTATCTGTATTTTTGACAATAACACAGCTTGGGTGTGTATTTGTATTATTTTCCGAGTTATAGATAAAGGTTGTATATGTATTTTTGACTGTAAAACAGCTTGAGTGTGTATTTGTATTATTTTGCGAGATACAGCTAAGGGTTGTATCTGTATTTTTGAAAATAACACAGCTTGGGGGTGTATTTGTATAATTTTTCGAGATACAGCTTAGGGTTTTATCTGTATTTCTGACAATAACACAGCTTGCGTGTGTATTTGTATTATTTTCAGAGTTACAGCTAAAGGTGTATATGTATTTTTGACTATAAAAGAGCTAGGGTGCGTATTTGTATTTTTTTCGAGATACAGCTAAGGGTTGAATTTGTATTTCTGAAAATAACACAGCTTGTGGGTGTTTTTGTATTATTTTCCGAGATACAGCTAAGGGTTGTATTTGTATTTTTGAAAATAACACAGCTTGGGGGTTTATTTGTATTATTTTCCGAGATACAGCTAAGGGTTCTATTTTTATTTTTGAAAATAACACAGCTAGAGTGTGTATTTGTATTATTTTGAAACATACAGGTAAGGGTTGTATTTGTCTTTGTGAAAATAACACAGCTTGGGGGTGTATTTGTATTATTTTCCAAGATACAGCTAAGGGTTGAATTTGTATTTTTGAAAATACAACAGCTTTAGGGTGTATTTGTAATATTTTCTGACATACAGCTAAGGGTTGTATTTGTATTTTTGAAAATAACACAGCTTGGGGGTGTATTTGTATTATTTTCCAAGTTAGAGCTAATGGTTGTATTTTTATTTTTGAAAATAACACAGCTTGGGGGTGTCTTTGTATTATTTTCAAAGATACAGCTAAGGGTTGTATTTTTATTTTTGAAAATGACACAGCTTTGGGGTGTATTTGTATTATTTTCTGAGATACAGCTAAGGGTTGTTTTTGTATTTTTGAAATATCAAACCTTGGGGTGTATTTTTATTATTTTCCGAGATACTGCTAAGGGTTGTATTTGAATTTTTGAAAATAACACAACTTGGGGGTTTATTTGTATAATTTTCCGAGATTAAGCTAAGGGTTGTATTTGTATTTTTGAAAATAACACCGTTTGGTGGTGTATTTGTATTATTTTCTGAGATACAGCTAAGGGTTGTGTTTGTGTTTTTGAAAATAACACACCTTGGGGTTGTATTTGTATTCTTTTCCAAGATACTGTTAATTGTTGTATTTGTATTTTTGACAATAACAGAGCTTGGGGGTGTATTTGCATTATTTTCCGAGATACAGCTAAGTGTTGTATTTGTATTTTTGGAAATAACACAGCTTTGGGGTGAATTTGTATTATTTTCCGACTTACAGATAAATGTTGTATATGTATTTTTGACTATAAAACAACTTGGGTGTGTATTTGTAATATTTTGCGAGATACAGCTAAGGGTTGTATCTGTATTTTTGAAAATAACACAGCTTGGGGGTGTATTTGTATTATTTTACGAGATACAGCTAAGGGTTGAATTTGTATTTTTGAAAATACCATAGTTTGAGGGTGTATTTGTAATATTTTCTGACATACAGCTAAGGGTTGCATTTGTATTTTTGAAGATAACACAGCTTGGGGGTGTATTTGTATTATATTCCTAGATACAGCTAAGGGTTGTATTTGTATTTTTGACTATAAAACCGTTTGGGGGTGTATTTGTATTATTTTCTGAGATTCAGCTATGGGTTGTATTTGTATTTTTGAAAATAACACAGCTTGGGTGTTTATTTGTATTATTTTCCGAGATAGAACTAAGGGTTGTATTTGTATTTTGGAAAATAACAGAGCTTGTGGGTGTATTTGTATTATTTTCCGAGATACAGCTAAGGGTTGTATTTTAATTTTTGAAAATAACACAGCTTGGGGGTGTATTTGTATTATATTCCAAGTTAGAGCTAAGGGTTGTATTTTTATTTTTGAAAATAATACAGCTTGGGGGTGTCTTTGTATTATTTTCAAAGATACAGCTAAGGGGTGTATTTTTATTTTTGAAAATAACACAGCTTTGGTGAGTATGTGTATTATTTTCCGAGATACAGCTAAGGTTTGTATTTGTATTTTTGAAAATAACACAGCTTGGGGGTGTATTTGTATTATTTTCCAAGTTAGAGCTAAGGGTTGTATTTTTATTTTTGAAAATAATACAGCTTGGGGGTGTCTTTGTATTATTTTCAAAGATACAGCTAAGGGGTGTATTTTTATTTTTGAAAATAACACAGCTTTGGTGAGTATGTGTATTATTTTCCGAGATACAGCTAAGGTTTGTATTTGTATTTTTGAAAATAACACAGCTTGGGGGTGTATTTGTATTATTTTCCGACATTCAGCTAAGGGATGTATTTGTATTTTTGAAAATAACACCGTTTGGGGGTGTATTTGTATTATTTTCTGAGATACAGCTAAGGGTTATATTTGTGTTTTTGAAAACAACACACCTTGGGGTTGTATTTGTATTCTTTTCCAAGATACAGTTAATTGTTGTTTTTGTATTTTTGACAATAACAGAGCTTGGGGGTGTATTTTCATTATTTTCCGTGATACAGCTAAGTGTTTTATTTGTATTTTTGGAAATAACACCGCTTGGGTGTGTGTTTGTATTATTTTCCGAAATACAGCTAAGGGTTGTATTTGTATTTTTGAAAATAACACAGCTTTGGGTTGTATTTGTATTATATTCCAAGATACAGCTAAGGGTTGTATTTGTATTTTTGAAAATAACACAGACTGGGGGTGTATTTGTATTATTTTCCGAGATACAGCTAAGGGTTGTATTTGTATTTTTGAAATTAACACAGCTTGGGGGTGTATTTGTCTTATTTTCTGAATTACGGCTAAGTTCTGTTTTTTTGTATTTTTGAAAATAACACAGCTTGGGGGTGTATTTGTACTATTTTCCGAGATACAGCTAAGGGTTGTATTTGTATTTTTGAAAATAACACAGCCTGGGGGTGTATTTATATTATTTTCCGATATACAGCAAACTGTTGTACTTGTATTTTTGAAAATAACACCGCTTGTGGGTGTATTTGTATTGTTTTCTGCGAAAGAGCTAAGGGTTGTATTTGTATTTTTGAAAATAACACAGCTTGTGTGTGTATTTGTATTATTTTCTGAGATACAGCTAAGGTTTGTATTTGTATTTTTGAAAATAACACAGCTTCGGGTTGTATTTGTATTATTTTCCAAGATACAGCTAAGGGTTGTATTTGTTTTTTGAAAATTAAACAGCTTGGTGGTGTATTTGTATTATTTTCCGAGATACAGCTAAGGGTTGTTTGTATTTTTGAAAATAACACAGCTTGTGGGTGTATTTGTATTATTTTTTGAGATACATCTAAGGGTTGTATTTGTGTTTTTGAAAATAACACAGCTTGGGGGTGTATTTGTATTATTTTCCGATATACAGCTACGGTTTTTATTTTTATTTTTGAAAATAACACAGCTTGGGGGGGTATTTGTATTATTTTCCGAGATAGTGCTAAGGGTCGTATATGAATTTTTGAAAATAACACAGCTTGGGTGTGTATTTGTATTATTTTCTGAGATACAGCTAAGGGTTATATTTGTATTTTTGAAAATAACACCGCTTGGGTGTGTATTTGTGTTATTTTCCGAGATACAGCTAAGGGTTGTACTTGTATTTTTGAAAATAACAGTGATTGGGTGTGTTTTTGAATTATTTTCCGAGATGCAGCTAAGTGTTGTATCTGTATTTTTGACAGTAACACAGCTTGGGTGTGTATTTGTATTACTTTACGAGATACAGCTAATTGTTGTATTTGTATTTTTGACAATAACACAGCTTGGGGGTGTATTTGTATTATTTTCCGAGATACAGCTAAGGGTTGTATTTGTGTTTTTGAAAATAACACAGCTTGGGGGTGTATTTGTATTATTTTCCGAGATACAGCTAAGGTTTTTATTTTTATTTTTGAAAATAACACAGCTTGGGTGTGTGTTTGTATTATTTTCCGAGATACAGCTAAGGGTTGTATTGGTATATTTGAAAATAAGACACCGTGCGGTTGTATTTGTATTATTTTCCACGATACAGCTAAGGGTTGTATTTGTATTTTTGAAAATAACACAGCTTGGGGGTGTGTTTGTATTATTTTCTGAGATACAGCTAAGGGTTGTATTTGTATTTTTGAAAATAACACAGCTTGGGGGGGTATTTGTATTATTTTCCGAGATAGTGCTAAGGGTCGTATATGAATTTTTGAAAATAACACAGCTTGGGTGTGTATTTGTATTATTTTCTGAGATACAGCTAAGGGTTATATTTGTATTTTTGAAAATAACACCGCTTGGGTGTGTATTTGTGTTATTTTTTGAGATACAGCTAAGGGTTGTACTTGTATTTTTGAAAATAACAGTGATTGGGTGTGTTTTTGAATTATTTTCCGAGATGCAGCTAAGGGTTGTATCTGTATTTTTGACAGTAACACAGCTTGGGTGTGTATTTGTATTACTTTATGAGATACAGCTAATTGTTGTATTTGTATTTTTGACAATAACACAGTTTTGGGGTTTATTTGTATTATTTTACGATATACAGCTAAGGGTTGTATCTGTATTTTTGACAATAACACAGCTTGGGTGTGTATTTGTATTATTTTCCTAGTTATAGAAAAAGGTTGTATATGTATTTTTGACTGTAAAACAGCTTGGGTGTGTATTTGTATTATTTTGCGATATATAGCTAAGGGTTGTATCTGTATTTTTGAAAATAACACAGCTTGGGGGTGTATTTGTATAATTTTCCGAGATACAGCTTAGGGTTTTATCTGTATTTCTGACAATAACACAGCTTGCGTGTGTATTTGTATTATTTTCAGAGTTACAGCTAAAGGTTGTGTATGTATTTTTGACTATAAAAGAGCTTGGGTGCGTATTTGTATTTTTTTGCGAGATACAGCTAAGGTTTGAATTTGTATTTCTGAAAATAACACAGCTTGTGGGTGTTTTTGTATTATTTTCCGAGATACAGCTAAGGGTTGTATTTGTATTTTTGAAAATAACACAGCTTGGGGGTTTATTTGTATTATTTTCCGAGATACAGCTAAGGGTTCTATTTTTATTTTTGAAAATAACACAGCTAGAGTGTGTATTTGTATTATTTTGAAACATACAGGTAAGGGTTGTATTTGTCTTTTGGAAAATAACACAGCTTGGGGGTGTATTTGTATTATTTTACGAGATACAGCTAAGGGTTGAATTTGTATTTTTGAAAATACCACAGCTTTAGGGTGTATTTGTAATATTTTCTGACATACAGCTAAGGGTTGTATTTGTATTTTTGAAAATAACACAGCTTGGGGGTGTATTTGTATTATTTTCCACGTTAGAGCTAAGGGTTGTATTTTTATTTTTGAAAATAACACAGCTTGGGGGTGTCTTTGTATTATTTTCAAAGATACAGCTAAGGGTTGTATTTTTATTTTTGAAAATGACACAGCTTTGGGGTGTATTTGTATTATTTTCCGAGATACAGCTAAGGATTGTTTTTGTATTTTTGAAATATCACACCTTGGGGGTGTATTTTTATTATTTTCCGAGATACCGCTAAGGGTTGTATTTGAATTTTTGAAAATAACACAACTTGGGGGTTTATTTGTATTATTTTCCGAGATTAAGCTAAGGGTTGTATTTGTATTTTTGAAAATAACACCGTTTGGTGGTGTATTTGTATTATTTTCTGAGATACAGCTAAGGGTCGTATTTGTGTTTTTGAAAATAACACACCTTGGGGTTGTATTTGTATTCTTTTCCAAGATACAGTTAATTGTTGTATTTGTATTTTTGACAATAACAGAGCTTGGGGGTGTATTTGCATTATTTTCCGAGATACAGCTAAGTGTTGTATTTGTATTTTTGGAAATAACACAGCTTGGGGGTGAATTTGTATTATTTTCCGAGTTACAGATAAATGTTGTATATGTATTTTTGACTATAAAACAGCTTGGGTGTGTATTTGTATTGTTTTGCGAGATACAGCTAAGGGTTGTATCTGTATTTTTGAAAATAACACAGCTTGGGGGTGTATTTGTATTATTTTACGAGATACAGCTAAGGGTTGAATTTGTATTTTTGAAAATACCATAGTTTGAGGGTGTATTTGTAATATTTTCTGACATACAGCTAAGGGTTACATTTGTATTTTTGAAAATAACACAGCTTGGGGGTGTATTTGTATTATATTCCTAGTTAAAGCTAAGGGTTGTATTTGTATTTTTGACTATAAAACCGTTTGGGGGTGTATTTGTATTATTTTCTGAGATACAGCTATGGGTTGTATTTGTATTTTTGAAAATAACACGGCTTGGGTGTGTATTTGTATTATTTTCCGAGATAGAACTAAGGGTTGTATTTGTATTTTGGAAAATAACAGAGATTGTGGGTGTATTTGTATTATTTTCCGAGATACAGCTAAGGGTTGTATTTTTATTTTTGAAAATAACACATCTTGGGGGTGTATTTGTATTATTTTCCAAGTTAGAGCTAAGGGTTGTATTTTTATTTTTGAAAATAATACAGCTTGGGGGTGTCTTTGTATTATTTTCAAAGATACAGCTAAGGGGTGTATTTTTATTTTTGAAAATAACACAGCTTTGGGGTGTATGTGTATTATTTTCTGAGATACAGCTAAGGGTTGTATTAGTATTTTTGAAAATAACACAGCTTGGGGGTGTATTTGTATTATATTCCTAGATATAGCTTAGGGTTGTATTTGTGTTTTTGAAAATAACACCGTTTGGGGGTGTATTTGTATTATTTTCCGAGATACCGCTAAGGGTTGTATTTGTATTTTTGAAAATAACACAACTTGGGGGTGTATTTGTATTATTTTCTGACATTCAACTAAGGGATGTATTTGTATTTTTGAAAATAACACCTTTTGGGGGTGTATTTGTATTATTTTCTGAGATACAGCTAAGGGTTATATTTGTGTTTTTGAAAACAACACACCTTGGGGTTGTATTTGTATTCTTTTCCAAGATACAGTTAATTGTTGTTTTTGTATTTTTGACAATAACAGAGCTTGGGGGTGTATTTGCATTATTTCTCCTGATACAGCTAAGTGTTGTATTTTTGGAAATAACACCGCTTGGGTGTGTGTTTGTATTATTTTCCGAAATACAGCTAAGGGTTGTATTTGTATTTTTGAAAATAACACAGCTTCGGGTTGTATTTGTATTATATTCCAAGATAGAGCTAAAGGTTGTATTTGTATTTTTGAAAATAACACAGACTGGGGGTGTATTTGTATTATTTTCCGAGATACAGCTAAGGGTTGTATTTGTATTTTTGAAATTAACACAGCTTGGGGGTGTATTTGTCTTATTTTCTGAATTACGGCTAAGTTCTGTATTTTTGTATTTTTGAAAATAACAGAGCTTGGGGGTGTATTTGTACTATTTTCCGAGATACAGCTAAGGGATGTATTTGTATTTTTGAAAATAACACAGCTTGGGGGTGTATTTATATTATTTTCCGACATACAGCAAACTCTTGTACTTGTATTTTTGAAAATAACACCGCTTGTGGGTGTATTTGTACTGTTTTCTGCGATAGAGCTAAGGGTTGTATTTGTATTTTTGAAAATAACACAGCTTGGGGTGTATTTGTATTATTTTCCAAATATAGCTAAGGGTTGCATTTGTATTTTTGGAAATAACAAAGCTTGGAGGTGATTTGTATTATTTTCCTAGATACAGCTAAGGGTTGTATTTGTATTTTTGAAAATAACACAGCTTGTGGGTGTATTTGTATTATTTTCCGAGATACAGCTAAGGTTTGTATTTGTATTTTTGAAAATAACACAGCTTCGGGTTGTATTTGTATTATTCTCCAAGATACAGCTAAGGGTTGTATTTGTTTTTTGAAAATTAAACAGCTTGGTGGTGTATTTGTATTATTTTCCGAGATACAGCTAAGGGTTGTGTGTATTTTTGAAAATAACACAGCTTGGGGGTGTCTTTTATTATTTTCAAAGATACAGCTAAGGGTTGTATTTGTATTTTTGAAAATAACACAGCTTTGGAGTGTATTTGTATTACTTTCCAAGATACAGCTAAGGGTTGTATTTGTATTTTTGACAATAACACAGCTTGGGGGGGTATTTGTATTATTTTCCAAGATACTGCTAAGGATTGTATTTGTATTTTTGAAAATAACACCGCTTCGGAGTGTATTTGTATTACTTTACAAGATACAGCTAAGGGTTGTATTTGTATTTTTGACAATAACACAGCTTGTGGTTGTATTTGAATTATTTTCAATATATAGCTAAGGGTTGTATTTGTATTTTTTAAAATAACACAACTTGTGGGTGTATTTGTATTATTTTCCAACATACAAATAAGGGTTGTGTTTGTATTTTTGAAAATAACACAGCTTGGGGATGTATTTGTATTATTTTCCAAGATACAGCTAAGGGTTGTATTGGTATTTTGGAAAATAACACAGCTTTGGGGTGTATTTGTATTATTTTCCTAGATAGAGATAAGTGTTGTATTTGTATTTTTTAAAATAACACACCTTGGGGGTGTATTTGTATTATTTTACAAGATACTGCTAAGGGTTGTATTTGTATTTTTGAAAATAACACAGTTTGGGGGTGTATTTCTATCATTTTTCTAGATACAGCAAAGGGTTGTATATTTATTTTTGAAAATAACACAGCTTGGGGGAGTATTTGTATCATTTTCAAAGATACGGCTAAGGGTTGTATTTGTATTTTCGAAAATAACACAGCTTGGGGATGTATTTGTATTATTTTCGAAGATACAGCTAAGAGTTTTATTTGTATTTTTTAAAATAACAAAGATTGTTTGTGTATTTGTATTGTTTGCCAAGGTAGAGCTAAGAGTTTTATTTGTATTTTTGAAAATAACACAGCTTTTTGGTGTATATGTATTACTTTCCAAGATAAAGGTAAGTGTTATATTTATGAAAATAACACAGTTTCGGGTGTATATGTATTATTTTCCAAGATACAGCTAAGGGATATATTTGTATTTTTGAAAAAAACACAGCTTGGGGGTTTATTTGTATTATTTTCCAAGATACTGCTAAGGGTTGTATTTGTATTTTTGAAAATAACACAGTTTGGTGGTGTATTTGTATTATTTTTCAAGATACAACTAAGGGTTGTTTTTGTATTTTTGAAAATAACACAGCTTTCGTGTGTATTTGTTTTATTTTCCAAGATGCAGCTAAGGGTTGTATTTGTAGTTTTGAAAATAACACAGATTGGGGTTGTATATGTATTATTTTCCAGGATACTTCTAAGGGTTGTATTTGTATTTTGGTGAATAACACAGCTTGGGGGTGTATTTGTATTATTTTCCAAAATACTGCTAAGGGTTGTATTTGTATTTTTGGAAATAACACAGCTTGCGGGTGTATTTGTATTATTTTCCAAGATACAGCAAATTGTTGTATTTGTATTTTTGAAAATAACACAGCTTGGGGGTGTATTTGTATTATTTTCAAAGATACAGCTAAGGTTTGTATTTGTATTTTTGAAAACAACACAGCTTGTGTGTGTATTTGTATTATTTTCCAAGTTACAGCTAAGGGTTGTATTTGTATTTTTGACAATATCACAGCTTGCGGGTGTATTTGTATTATTTTCCGAGATACAGCTAAGGGTTGCATTTGTATTTTTGAGAAATAACACAGCATGTGGGTATATTTGTATTATTTTCAAAGATACAGGTAAGGGTTGTATTTGTATTTTTGACAATAACACAGCTTGGCTGTGTATTTGTATTATATACAAAGATACAGCTAAGTGTTGCATTTGTATTTTTGACAATAACACAGCTTGCGGGTTTATTTGTATTATTTTCCGAGATACAGCTAAGGGTTGTATTTTTGTTTTTGAAAATAACACAGCTTGTGGGTGTATTTGTATTATTTTCCGAGATACAGCTAAGGGTTGTGTTTGTGTTTTTGAAAATAACACCGCTTGGGGGTGTATTTGTATTATTTTCCAAGATACAGCTAAGGGTTGTGTTTGTATTTTTGAAAATAACACAGCTTGGGGGTGTGTTTGTATTATTTTCCAAGATAGAGCTAAGGGTTGTATTTGAATTTTTCAAAATAACTCAGCTTGTGTGTGTATTTGTATTATTTTCGGAGATAGAGCTAAGGGTTGTATATGTATTTTTGAAAATAACACAGCTTGGGGGTGTATTTGTATTATTTTCCAAGATACAGCTAAGGGTTGTATTTTTATTTTTGAAAATAACACAGCTTTGGTGTGTATCTGTATTATTTTCCGAGATACAGCTATGGGTTTTATTTGTATTTTTGAAAATACCACAGCTTGTGGGTGTATTTGTATTATTTTCTGAATTAAAGCTAAGGGCTGTATTTTCATATTTTTGAAAATAACACAGCTTGGGGGTGTATTTGTATTATTTTCCAAGATACAGCTAAGGGTTGTATTTTTATTTTTGAAAATAACACAACTTTGGTGTGTATCTGTATTATTTTCCGAGATACAGCTAAGGGTTTTATTTGTATTTTTGAAAATACCACAGCTTGTGGGTGTATTTGTATTATTTTCTGAATTAAGGCTAAGGGCTGTATTTACATATTTTTGAAAATAACACTGCTTGGGGGTGTATTTGTATTATTTTCCAAGATACAGCTAAGGGTTGTGTTTGTATTTTGAAAATAACACAGCTTGTGTGTGTATTTGTATTGTATTCTGAATTACATCTAAGGGCTGTATTTTTGTATTTTTAAAAATAATACTGCTTCGGGTTGAATTTGTATTATTTTCCAAGATAAAGCTAAGTGTTTTATTTGCATTTATGAAAATAACAGCACTTGGGGGTGTATTTGTATTATTTTCCTAGATACAGCTAAGGGCTGTGTTTGTATTTTTGAAAATAACACAGCTTGGGGGTGTATTTATATTATTTTCCGAAATACAGCAAACTGTTGTACTTGTATTTTTGAAAATAACACCGCTTGTGGGTGTATTTGTATTGTTTTCTGCGATAGAGCTAAGGGTTGTATTTATATTTTTGAAAATAACACAGCTTGGGTGTGTATTTGTATTATTTTCCGAGATATAGCTAATGGTTGTATTTGTATTTTTGGAAATAACAAATCTTGGAGGTGATTTGTATTATTTTCCTAGATACAGCTAAGGGTTGTATTTGTATTTTTGAAAATAACACAGCTTGTGGGTGTATTTGTATTATTTTTCGAGATACAGCTAAGGGTTGTATTTGTATTTTTGACAATAACACAGCTTGGCGGTGTATTTGTATTATTTTCCGAGATAGAGCTGAGGTTTGTATTTGTATTTTTGAAAATAACACAGCTTTGGAGTGTATTTGTATTACTTTCCAAGATACAGCTAAGGGTTGTATTTGTATTTTTGACAATAACACAGCTTGGCGGTGTATTTGTATTATTTTCCAAGATACAGCTAAGGGTTGTATTTGTATTTTTGATAATAACACAGCTTGGGAGTGTATTTGTATTACTTTACAAGATACATCTAAGGGTTGTATTTGTATTTTTGACAATAACACAGCTTGGGTGTGTATTTGTATTATTTTCCAATATACGGCTAAGGGTTGTATTTGTATTTTTGAAAATAACACATCTTGGGGTTGTATTTGTATTATTTTCCTAGATACAGCTAAGGGTTGTATTTGTATTTTTGAAATTAACACAGCTTGGTAGTGTATTTGTCTTATTTTCTGAATTACGGCTAAGTTCTGTATTTTTATATTTTTGAAAATAACACAGCTTGGGGGTGTATTTGTATTATTTTCCAACATACAGCTAAGGGTTGTATTTGTATTTTTGAAAATAACACAGCTTGGGAGTGTATTTGTATTACTTTCCAAGATACAGCTAAGGGTTGTATTTGTATTTTTGACAATAACACAGCTTGAGGGTGTATTTGTATTATTTTCCAAGATACAGCTAAGGGTTGTATTTGCATTTTTGAAAATAACACAGCTTGGGGTATAGTTGTATTACTTTCCAAGATACATCTTTGGGTTGCATTTGTATTTTTTACACTAACACAGCTTGGGGGTGTATTTGTATTATTTTACAAGATACAGCTAAGAGTTGTATTTGTATTTTTGAAAATAACACAGCTTGGGGGTGTATTTGTATTATTTTCCAAGATACAGCTAAGGGTTTTATTGGTATTTTTGAAAATAACACAGCTTGGCGGTGTATTTCTGTTATTTTCCAAGATACAGCTAAGGGTTGTATTTGTATTTTTGAAAATAATGCAGCTTGGCTGTGTATTTGTATTATTTTCAAAGATACAGCTAAGGGTTGTATTTGTATTTTTGACAATAACACAGCTTGGGGGTGTATCTGTATTATTTTCCAAGATAGAGATAAGGGTTGTATTTGTATTTCTGAAAATAATACAGCTTGGGGACGTATTTGTATTATTTTCCAAGATACAGCTAAGGGTTGTATTTGTCTTTTTGAAAATAACACAGCCTGATGGTGTATTTGTGTTTTTCTCCAAGATACAGCTAAGGGTTGTACTTGTATTTTGGAAAATAACACGGCTTGGAGATGTAATTGTATTATATTCCAAGATAGAGCTAAGGTTCGTATTTGTATTTTTGAAAATAACACAGCTTGGGGGTGTATTTGTATTATTTTCCAAGATACAGCTAAGTGTCGTATTTGTATTTTTGAAAATAACACAGCTTGCGGGTGTATTTGTATCATTTTCAAAGATACAGCTAAGGATTGTATTTGTACTTTTGAAAATAACACAGCTTGTGGGTGTATTTGTATTATTTTCATAGATACAGCTAAGGGTTGTATTTGTATCTTTGAAAATAACACAGCTTGGGGTTGTATTTGTATTATTTTCCAAGATACAGCTAAGGTTTGTATTTGTATTTTTGAAAACAACACAGCTTGTGGCTGTATTTCCATCATTTTCCAAGATACAGCTAAGGGTTCTCTTTGTATTTTTGCAAGTAACACAGCTTGGGGGTGTATTTGTATTATTTTCCAAGATAAGGCTATGAATTATATCTGTGTTTTTGACAATAACACAGCTTTGGGGTGTATTTGTATTACTTTCCAAGATACAGCTAAGAGTTGTATATGTATTTTTGAAAATAACACAGCTTTGGGGTGTATTTGTATTACTTTCCAAGATACAGCTAACGTTTGTATTTGTATTTTTGAAAATAAGACGGCTTTGTGGTGTATTTGTATTACTTTCCAAGATAGAGCTAAGTGTTGTGTTTGTATTTTTGACAATAACACAGCTGGGGGGGGGTGTATTTGTATTATTTTCCAAGATACAGCTAAGGGTTTGGTATGTATTTTTGAAAATAACACAACTTGAGGTTGTATTTGTATTATTTTCAAAGATAGAGCTAAGGGTTGTATTTGTGTTTTTGAAAATAACACAGCATTGGGGTGTATTTGTATTATTTTCAAAGATACAACTAAGGGTTTTATTTGTATTTTTCACAATAACGCAGCTTGGGAGTGTATTTGTATTATTTTCAAAGATACAGCTAAGGGTTGTATTTGTATTTTTGACAGTAACTCAGATTGGGGTGTATTTGTATTATTTTCAAAGATACAGCTAAGGGTTGTATTTGTTTTTTTGAAAATAACACATCTTGGGGGTGTATTTGTATTATTTATCAAGGTACAGCTAAGGGTTGTATTTGTATTTTTGAAAATAACATAGCTTGGGGTTGTTTTTGCATTATTTTCCAGGATACAGCTAAGGGTTGTATTGGTATTTTTGAAAATTACACAGCTTGGGGGTGTATTTGTGTTTTTTTCCAAGATACAGCTAACGGCTGTACTTGTATTTTGGAAAATAACACGGCTTGGGGGTGTATTTGTATTATTTTCCAAGATACAGCTGAGGGTTGTATTTGCAGTTTTGAAAATAACACAGATTTGGTGTGTATTTGTATTATTTTCAAAAATATAGTTATGGGTTGTATTTGTATTTTTGACAATCACAGAGCTTGGGGGGATTTTTGTAGTATTTTGCAAGATACAGCTAAGGATTGTATTGGTATTTTTGAAAATAACACAGCTTGGGGTTGTATTTGTATTATTTTCCAAGGTACAGCTAAGGGTTGTATTTGTATATTTGAAATTAACACAGATTGGAGTGTATTTGTCTTTTTTTCTGAATTACGGCTAAGTTCTGTATTTTTGAAAATAACACAGCTTGGTGTTGTATTTGTATTATTATCCAAGATACAGCTAAGGGTTGTATTTGTATTTTTGGAAATAACACAGCTTGGGCTTCTATTTGTATTTTTTTCAAAGATATAGCTAAGTGTTGTATTTGTATTTTTGAAAATAACACAGCATGGGGGTGTATTTGTATTATTTTCAAAGATACAACTAAGGGTTGTATTTGTATTTTTCACAATAACGCGGCTTGGGGGTGTATTTGTATTATTTTCAAAGATACAGCTAAGGGTTGTATTTGTATTTTTGACAATAACTCAGCTTGGGTGGTATTTGTATTATTTTCAAAGATACAGGTAAGGATTGTATTTGTATTTTTGAAAATAACACAGCTTGTGGTTGTATTTGTATTATTTTCCAAGATACAGCTCAGAGTTGTATTTGTATTTTTGAAAATAACACAGCTTAGGGTTGTATTTGCATTATTTTCCACGATAGAGCTAGGGGTTTTATTGTTATTTTTGAAAATTACACAGATTGTGGGTGTATTTGTGTTTTCTCCCAAGATACTGCTAAGGGTAGTACTTGTATTTTGGAAAATAACACGGCTTGGGGGTTTATTTGTATTATATTCCAAGATACAGCTAAGGGATGTATTTGTATTTTTGAAAATAACACAGCTATGGGGTGTATTTGTATTATTTTCAAAATTACAGTTATGGGTTGTATTTGTATTTTTAACAATCACAGAGCTTGGAGGGGTATTTGTATTATTTTACACGATAGAGCTAAGGGTTGTGTTTGTATTTTTGACAATAACACAGATTGTGGGTGTATTTGTGCTATTTTCAAAGATACAGCTAAGGGTTGTAATTGTATTTTTGACAGTAACACAGCTTTGGAGTGTATTTGAATTATTTTCAAAATACAGCTAAGGGTTGTATTTGAATTTTTGAGAATAACACAGCTTGGGTGTGTATTTGAATTATTTTCCAAGATACAGCTAAGGTTTCTATTTGTATTTATGAAAATAACACAACTTCTGGGTGTATTTGTATTATTTTCCAATATACAGCTAAGGGGTGTATTTGTATTTTTGAAAATAATACAGCTTGGGGGGGTTATTTGTATTATTTTCCAAGAAACAGCTATGGGTTGTATTTGTATTTTTGAAAATAACAGAGCTTGTGAGTGTATTTGCATTATTTTCCAAGATACAGCTAAGGGTTTTATTGGTATTTTTCAAAATAACACAGCTTGGGGGTGTATTTGTGTTATTTTTCAAGATACATCTATGGGTTTTATTTGTATTTTGGAAAATAACACAGCTTGGGGGTGTATTTGTATTATTTTCCAATATACAGCTAAGGGTTGTATTTGTATTTTTGAAAATAACACAGCTTGGGGGTGTATTTGTATTAGTTTCAAAGATACAGTTATGGGTTGTGTTTGTATTTTTGACAATAACAGAGCTTTGGGGGGTATTTGTATTATTTTTCAAGATACAGCTAAGAGTTGTATTTGTATTTTTGACAATAACACAGCTTGTGGGTGTATTTGTGTTATTTTCAAAGATACAGCTAAGGGTTGTATTTGTATTTTTGACAGTAACACAGCTTGAGTGTGTATTTGTGTTATTTTCAAAGATACCGCTAAGGGTTGTATTTGTATTTTTGACAATAACACAGCTTGGGTTTGTATTTGTATTATTTTCAAAGTTACAGCTAAGGGTTGTACTTGTATTTTTGAAAATAACAGAGCTTAGGGGTGTATTTGTATTATATTCCAAGACACAGCTAAGGGTTGTATTTGTATTTTTGAAAATAACACAGCTTGGGGGTGTATCTGTATCATTTTCAAAGATACAGCTAAGGACTGTATTTGTATTTTTGAAAATAAAACAGCTCGGGGGTGTGTTTGTATTATTTTCCAAGATACATCTAAGGGTTGTATTTGTATTTTTGAAAATAACACAGCTTGGGGGTGTATATGTATTATTTCCCAAGATACAGCTAAGGGTTGTATTTGTATTCTTGAAAATAACACAGCTTGTAGCTGTATATGTATTATTTTCCAATATACAGCTAAGGGTTTTATTTGTATTTTTGAAAATAACACAGCTTGGAGGTGTATTTATATTATGTTCCAAGATACAGCCAAGGGTTTTATCTGTATTTTCCACAATAACACAGATTTCGGGTGTATTTGTATTACTTTCCAAGATACAGCAAAGGGTTGTATTAGTATTTTTGAAAATAAGATGGCTTTGGGTGTATTTGTATTGCTTTCCAAGATAGAGCTAAGGGTTGTATTTGTATTTTTGACAATAACACAGCTTGGGGGTGTATTTGTATTATTTTCCGAGATACAGCTAGGGGTTGTATTTGTATTTTTGAAAATAACACAGCTTGGGGTGTATTTGTATTACTTTCCGAGATACAGCTAAGGGTCGCATTTGTATTTTTGAAAATAACACTGCTTGGGGGTGTATTTGTATTATTTTCCGAGATATAGCTTAGGGTTGTATTTGTATTTTTGAAAATAACACAGCTTGGGTATGTATTTGTATTATTTTCCGAGATACAGCTAAGGGTTGTATTTGTATTTTGAAATTAACACAGCTTGGGGGTGTATTTGTCTTATTTTCTGAATTACGGCTAAGTTCTGTATTTTTGTATTTTTGAAAATAACACAGCTTGGGGGTGTATTTGTATTATTTTCAAAGATACAGCTAAGGGTTGTGTTTGTATTTTTGAAAATAACACAGCTTGGGAGTGTATGTGTATTACTTTCCAAGATACAGCTAAGGTTTGTATTTGTATTTTTGACAATAACACAGCTTTGGGGTGTATTTGTATTATTTTCCAAGATACAGCTAAGGGTTGTATTTGTATTTTTGAAAATAACACAGCTTGGGGGTGTATTTGTATTACTTTCCAAGATACAGCTAAGGGTGTATTTGTATTTTTGAAAATAACACCGCTTGGGGTTGTACTTGTATTACTTTCGGAGATACAGATAAGTGTTGTTTTTGTATTTTTTTAAATAACAGCGCTTGGGGGTGTATTTGTATTATTTTCCTGATACAGCTAAGGGTTGTACTTGTATTTTTGAAAATAACACCGCTTGGGGGTGTATTTGTATTATTTTCTGTGATACAGCTAAGGGTTGTAATTGTATTTTTGAAAATAACACAGCTTGGGGGTGTATTTGTATTATTTTCCGAGATACAGCTAAGGGTTTTATTTGTATTTTTGACAATAACACGGCTTAGGGGTGTATTTGTATTATTTTCCGAGATACAGCTAAAGGTTGTATTTGTATTTTTGAAAATCACACGGCTTGTGGGTGTATTTGTATTATTTTCCGAGACACAGCTAAGGGTTGTATTTCTATTTTTGAAAATAACACAGCTTGGGGGTGTATTTGTATTATATTCGGAGATACAGCTAAGGGTTTTATTTTTATTTTTGAAAATAACACAACTTTTGGGTGTATTTGTATTATTTTCAAAGATACAGCTATGGATTTTATTTGTATTTTTGAAAATAACACAGCTTGGGGGTGTATTTGTATTATTTTCCGACATACAGCTAAGGGTTGAATTTGTTTTGTTGAAAATAACACAGCTTGGGGGTTTATTTGTATTATATTCTGACATACGGCTAAGGGTTGTAATTGTATTTTTGACAATAACACAGCTTGGGGGTGTATTTGTATTATTTTCCGAGATACAGCTAAGGGTTGTGTTTGTATTTTTGAAAATAACACAGCTTCGGGTTGTATTTGTATTATTTTCCAAGATACAGCTAAGGGTTGTATCTGTATTTTAGAAAATTACACAGCTTGGTGGTGTATTTGTATTATTTTCCGAGATACAGCTAAGGGTTGTTTGTATTTTTGAAAATAACACAGCTTGGGGGCGTATTTGTATTATTTTCCGAGATACAGCTAAGGATTGTATTTGTATTTTTGTAAATAACACAGCTTGGGGGTGTATTTGTATTATTTTCCAAGATAGAGCTAAGGGTTGTATTTCTTTTTTGACAATAACACAGCATGGGGGCGTATTTGTATTATTTTCAAAGATACAGCTAAGGGATTTATGTGTATTTTTGACAATAACACAGGTTGGGGGTGTATTTGTATTAATTTCAAAGTTACAGCTAAGTGTTGTATTTGTATTTTTGACAATAACAAAGCCGGGGGTGTATTTGTATTATTTTCCAAGATACAGCTAAAAGTTGTATTTGTATTTTTGACAATAACAAAGCTTGGGATTGTATTTGTATTATTTTCCAATATAAGGCTAAGGATTGTATTTGTATTTTTGACAATAACTCAGCTAGGGGGTGTATTTGTATTATTTTCCAAAATACAGCTAAGGGTTGTATTTGTATTTTTCATAATAAAACATCTTGGGGCTGTATTTGTATTATTTTCCAAGATACAGCTAGGGGTTGTATTTGTATTTTTGAAAATAACACTGCTTGGTGGTGTATTTGTAGTATTTTCCGAGTTACAGCTAAGGGTTGTATACGTATTTTTGACCATAAAACAGCTTGTTTGTGTATTTGTATTAATTTGCGAGATAAAGCTAAGGGTTTTATCTGTAGTTTTGAAAATAACACAGCTTGGGGGTGTCTTTGTATTATTTTCCTTGATACAGCTTCGGGTTGTATCTGAATTTTTGACAATAACACAGCTTGGGTCTGTATTTGTATTATTTTCCGAGATACAGCTAAGGGTTGTATTTGTATTTTTGATAATAACACAGCTTTTGGGTGTATTTGTATTATTTTCCAAGATACAGCTAAGGGTTGTATTTGTATTTTTGAAAATAACATAGATTGCGGGTTTATTTGAATTATTTTCCGAGATACAGCTAAGGGTTGTCTTTTTATTTTTGAAAATAACACAGCAATTGGGTGTATTTGTATTATTTTCAAAGATACAGCTAAGGGTTGTATTTGTATTTTCGAAAATAACACAGCTTGGGGGTGTATTTGTATTATTTTCCAAGACACAGCTAAGGGTTGTATTTGTATTTTTGAAAATAACATAGCTTGGGAGTGTATTTGTATTACTTTCCAAGATACAGCTAAGGATTGTATTTGTATTTTTGACAATAACAAAGCTTGGGATTGTATTTGTATTATTTTCCAATATAAGGCTAAGGATTGTATTTGTATTTTTGAAAATAACACAGCATGGGGGTGTATTTGTATTATTTTTCGAGATACAGCTATGGTTTGTATTTGTATTTTTGAGAAATAACACAGCTTGGGGGTGTATTTGTATTATTTTCTGAGATACAGCTAAGGGTTTTATTTGTATTTTTGACAATAACACGGCTTAGGGGTGTATTTGTATTATTTTCCGAGATACAGCTAAAGGTTGTATTTGTATTTTTGAAAATCACACGGCTTGTGGGTGTATTTGTATTATTTTCCGAGACACAGCTAAGGGTTGTATTTCTATTTTTGAAAATAACACAGCTTGGGGGTGTATTTGTATTATATTCGGAGATACAGCTAAGGGTTTTATTTTTATTTTTGAAAATAACACAACTTTTGGGTGTATTTGTATTATTTTCAAAGATACAGCTATGGATTTTATTTGTATTTTTGAAAATAACACAGCTTGGGGGTGTATTTGTATTATTTTCCGAGATACAGCTAAGGGTTGTATTGTTCTTTTTAAAAATAACACAGGCTGGGGGTGTATTTGTATTATTTTCCAAGATACAGCTAATGGTTGTATTTTTTTTTTTCAAAAAAACACAGCTTGGGGGTGTATTTGAATTATTTTACAAGATACAGCTAGGGGTTGTATTTTTATTTTTGACAATAAGAAAGCCGGTGGTGTATTTGAATTATTTTCCAAGATACAGCTAAGTGTTGTATTTGTATTTTTGCAAATAACACTGCTTGGGGGTGTATTTGTATTATTTTCCATTATACAGCTAAGGTTTGTATTTGCTTTTTTGAAAATAACACAGCTTGGGGCTGTATTTATATTATTTTCCAAGACAAAGCTATGGGTTCTATTTGTATTTTTGAAAATAACACAGCTTGGGGTTTTATTTGTATTATTTTGCCAGATACAGCTATGGGTTGTATTTGTATTTTTGAAAATAACACAGCTTGGAGGTGTATTTGTATTATTTTCCGAGATACAGCTAAGGGTTTTATTGGTCTTTTTGAAAATAACACAGCTTGGGTGTGTATTTGTATTATATTCCAAGATACAGCTAAGGGTTGTATTTGTGTTTTTGAAAATAACACAGCTTGGGGGTGTGTTTGTATTATTTTCCAAGATACAGCTAAGGGTTGTGTTTGCTTCTTTGAAAATAACACAGCTTGTGGCTGTATTTGTATTATTTTCCAAGATACAGCTAAGGGTTGTATTTGTTTTTTGAAAATAGCACAGCTTGGGGGTGTATTTGTATTATTTTCCGAGATAAAGCTAAGGGTTGTATTTGTATTTTTGAAAATAACACCGCTTGGGGTTGAATTTGTATTATTTTCCAAGATAAAGCTAAGGGTTGTATTTGTATTTTTGAAACTAACAGCACTTGGGGGTGTATTTGTATTATTTTCCTAGATACAACTAAGGGCTGTGTTTGTATTTTTGAAAATAACACAGCTTGGGGGTGTATTTGTATTATTTTCCGAGATACAGCTAAGGGTTGTATTGTTCTTTTTTAAAATAACACAGGCTGGGGGTGTATTTGTATTATTTTCCAAGATACAGTTAATGGTTGTATTTTTTTTTTTTTCAAAAAAACACAGCTTGGGGGTGTATTTGAATTATTTTACAAGATACAGCTAGGGGTTGTATTTTTATTTTTGACAATAAGAAAGCCGGTGGTGTATTTGAATTATTTTCCAAGATACAGCTAAGTGTTGTATTTGTATTTTTGCAAATAACACTGCTTGGGGGTGTATTTGTATTATTTTCCAGGATACAGCTAAGGTTTGTATTTGCTTTTTTGAAAATAACACAGCTTGGGGCTGTATTTATATTATTTTCCAAGACAAAGCTATGGGTTCTATTTGTATTTTTGAAAATAACACAGCTTGGGGTTTTATTTGTATTATTTTGCCAGATACAGCTATGGGTTGTATTTGTATTTTTGAAAATAACACAGCTTGGAGGTGTATTTGTATTATTTTCCGAGATACAGCTAAGGGTTTTATTTGTCTTTTTGAAAATAACATAGCTTGGGTGTGTATTTGTATTATATTCCAAGATACAGCTAAGGGTTGTATTTGTGTTTTTGAAAATAACACAGCTTGGGGGTGTGTTTGTATTATTTTCCAAGATACAGCTAAGGGTTGTGTTTGCTTCTTTGAAAATAACACAGCTTGTGGCTGTATTTGTATTATTTTCCAAGATACAGCTAAGGGTTGTATTTGTTTTTTGAAAATAGCACAGCTTGGGGGTGTATTTGTATTATTTTCCGAGATAAAGCTAAGGGTTGTATTTGTATTTTTGAAAATAACACAGCTTGGGAGAGTATTGGTATTTTTTTCCGAGATACAGCTAAGGATTGTATTTGTATTTTTGAAAATAACACAGCTTGGGGGTGTATTTGTATTATTTTCTGAGAAACAGCTAGGTGTTGTATTTGTATTTTTGAAAATAACACAGCTTGGGGGTGTATTGATATTATTTTCCAAGACAAAGCTATGGGTTCTATTTGTATTTTTCAAAATAACACAGCTTGGTGTTGTATTTGTATTATTTTGCCAGATACAGCTATGGGTTGTATTTGTATTTTTGAAAATGGCACAGCTTGGGGGTGTATTTGTATTATTTTCCGAGATACAGCTAAGGGTTTTATTTGTCTTTTTGAAAATAACACAGCTTGGGGGTGTATTTGTATTATATTCCAAGATACAGCTAAGGGTTGTATTTGTGTTTTTGAAAATAACATAGCTTGGGGGTGTATTTGTATTATTTTCCAAGATACAGCTAAGGGTTGTATTTGTATTTTTGAAAAAAGTACAGCTTGGGAGACTATTTGTATTTTTTTCCGAGATACAGCTAAGGGTTGTATTTGTATTTTTGAAAATAACACGTTTTGGGGGTGTATTTGTATTATTTTCTGAGATACAGCTAAGGATTGTATTTTTTTTTTGAAAATAACACAGCTTGGTGGTGTATTTATATTATTTTCCAAGACAAAGCTATGGGTTCTATTTGTATTTTTGAAAATAACACAGCTTGAAGGTGTATTTGTATTATTTTACAGATACAGCTAAGGGTTGTATTTGTATTTTTGACAATACCAAATCCTGTGGGTGTATTTGTATTATTTTCCAAGGTATAGCTAATGTTTGTATTTGTATTGTTGAAAATAACACAGCTTGAGGTGTATTTGTATTATTTTCCAAGATACATCTTTGGGTGTATTTGTATTTTTGACGCTAACACAGCTTGGCGATGTGTTTGTATTATTTTCCAAGATACAGCTAAGGGTTGTATTTGTATTTTTTACAATAACACAGCTTGGAGGTGTATTTTTATTATTTTCAAAGACACAGCTAAGTGTTGTATTTTTAGTTTTGAAAATAACACAGCTTTGGGGTGTATTTGTATTATTTTCCAAGATACAGCTAAGGCTTGTATTTGTGTTTTTGAAAACAACACAGCTTGGGTGTGCATTTGCATTATTTTCCAAGATACACCTAAGGGTTGTATTTGTATTTTTGAAAATAACACATTTTGTGGGTGTATTTGTATTATTTTACGCGATACAGCTAAGGGTTTTATTTGTGTTTTTGAAAATTACACAGCTTGGTGTTGTATTTGTATTATTTTGCAAGATAAAGCTTAGGGTTGTATTTGTATTTTTGAAAATAACACAGCTTGGGGGTGTATTTGTATTATTTTTGAAGATACAGCTAAGGGTTGTATTTGTATTTTTGAAAATAACACAGCATGGGGTTGTATTTGTATTATTTTCAGAGATACATCTAAGGGTTTTATTTGTCTTTTTTAAAATAACACAGCTTGGGGGTGTATTTTTATTATATTCCAAGATACAGATAAGGGTTGTATTTGTGTTTTTGAAAATAACACAGCTTGGGGTTGTATTTGTATTATTTTCCAAGATACAGCTAAGGGTTGTATTTTTTATTTTTTTCAAAAAAACACAGCTTGGGGTTGTTTTTGAATTATTTTACAAGATACAGCTAAGGGTTGTATTTGTATTTTTGACAATAACAAAGCCGGTGGTGTATTTGAATTATTTTCCAAGATTCAGCTATGGGTTGTTTTGGTATTTTTGAAAATAACACAGCTTGGGGTTGTATTTGTATTATTTTCTGAGATACAGCTAAGGATTTTATTTGTATTTTTGAAAATAACGCAGCTTGGGGGTGTATTTCTATTATTTTCCAGGATACAGCTAAGGGTTTTATTTGTAATTTTTAAAATAACACAGCTTGGGTGTGTATTTGTATTATTTTCGGAGATACACCTAAGGGTTGTATTTGTATTTTTGAAAATAACACTGCTTGGAAGAGTATTTGTATTTTTTTCCGAGATACAGCTAAGGGTTGTATTTGTATTTTTGAAAATAACACAGCTTGTGGGTGTATTTGTATTATTTTCTGAGATACAGCTAAGGGTTGTATTTGTATTTTTAAAAATAACACAGCTTGGGGTTGTATTTGTATTATTTTGCCATATACAGCTATGGGTTGTATTTATATATTTGAAAATACCCCAGCTTGGGAGTGTATTTGTATTATTTGCCCAAATACAGCTAAGGGTTCTATTTGTGTTTTTGAAAATAACACAGCTTGGGGGTGTGTTTGTGTTATTTTCCAAGATACAGCTAATGGTTGTATTTGTCTTTTTGAAAATAACACAGCTTGAAGGTGTATTTGTATTATTTTACAGATACAGCTAAGGGTTGTATATGTATTTTTGACAATAACAAAACCTGTGGGTGTATTTGTATTATTTTCCAAGGTATAGCTAAGGTTTGTATTTGTATTTTTGAAAATAACACAGCTTGGGGTATATTTGTATTACTTTCCAAGATACATCTTTGAGTTGCATTTGTATTTTTTACACTAACACAGCTTGGGGGTTTATTTGTATTATTTTCCAAGATACAGCTAAGTGTTGTATTTTTAGTTTTGAAAATAACACAGCTTTGGGGAGTATTTGTATTATTTTCCAAGATACAGCTAAAACTTGTATTTGTGTTTTTTAAAATAACACAGCTTGGGTGTGCATTTGCATTATTTTCCAAGATACAGCTAAGGGTTGTATTTGTATTTTTGAAAATAAAACATTTTGTGAGTGTATTTGTATTATTTTGCAAGATACAGCTAAGGGTTGTATTTGTGTTTTTGAAAATAACACAGCTTGGGGTTGTATTTGTATTATTTTCCAAGAAACAGCTAAGGGTTGTATTTGTATTTTTGAAAATAACACAGCTTGGGGTTGTATATGTATTATTTTCCGAGATATAGCTAACGGTTGTATTTGTGTTTTTTAAAAAAACACAGCTTGGGAGTGTATTTGAATTATTTTACAAGATACAGCTAAGGATTTTATTTGTATTCTTGACAATAACAAAGCCGGTGGTGTATTTGAATTATTTTCCAAGATACAGCTAAGGCTTGTATTTGTATTTTTGAAAATAACACAGCTTGGGTTTGTATTTGTATTATTTTCCAAGATACAGCTAAGTGTTGTATTTGTGTTTTTGAAAATAACACAGCTTGGGGGTGTATTTGTATTATTTTCCAAGGTATAGCTTAGGGTTGTATTTGCTTTTTTGAAAATAACACAGCTTGGGGCTGTATTTGTATGATTTTCCAAGATACAGCTAAGGGTTGTATTTGTATTTTTGAAAATAACACAGATTGGGTGTGTATTTGTATTATTTTCCCAGATAAAGCTAAGGGTTGTATTTGTATTTTTGAAAATAACACATCTTGGGGGTGTATTTGTATTATTTTCCAAGATACAGGTAAGGCTTCTATTTGTGTTTTTGAAAATAATACAGCTTGGGTGTGTATTTGCATTATTTTCCAAGATACAGCCAAGAGTTGTATTTGTATTTTTGAAAATAACACAGCTTGAAGGTGTATTTGTATTATTTTACAGATACAGCTAAGGGTTGTATTTGTATTTTTGACAAAAACAAAGCCGGGGGTGTATTTGTATTATTTTCCAAGATACAGCTAAGGGTTGTATTTGTATTTTTGACAATAACACAGCTTGGGGGTGTAATTGAATTATTTTCCAAGATACAGCTAATGGTTGTATTTGTATTTTTGAAAATAACACACCTTGGGATTGTATTTGTATTATTTTCAAAGATACAGCTAAGGGTTGTATTTGTATTTTTGAAAATAACACAGCTAGGGGGTGTATTTGTATTATTTTCCAGATGCAGCTAAGGGTTGTATTTGTATTTTTGAAAATAACACAGCTTGAAGGTGTATTTGTATTATTTTACAAATACAGCTAAGGGATGTATTTGTATTTTTGACAATAACAAAGCCTGTGGTGGTATTTGTATTATTTTCCAAGGTATAGCTAAGGTTTGTATTTGTATTTTTGAAAATAACACAGCTTGTGGTGTATTTGTATTATTTTCCAAGATACATCTTTTCGTTGTATTTGTATTTTTTACACTAACACAGCTTGGGGGTGTATTTGTATTATTTTCCAAGATACAGCTAAGGGTTTTATTTTTTGTTTTGAAAATAACCCAGGTTTGGGGTGTATTTGTATTATTTTCCAAGATACAGCTAAAGCTTGTATGTGTGTTTTTGAAAATAACACAGCTTGGGTGTGCATTTACATTATTTTCCAAATTACAGCTAAGGGTTGTATTTGTGTTTTTTAATATAACACAGCTTGAGGGTGTATTTGTATTATTTTCCATGATACAGCTAAGGGTTGTATTTGTATTTTTGAAAATAACAGAGCTTGTGGTGTATTTGTATTATTTTCCAAGATACAACAAATGGTTGTATTTGTATTTTAGAAAATAACGTATCTTGGGGGTGTATTTGTATCATTTCCCAAGATACAACTAAGGTATGTATTTGTATTTTTGACAATAAAAAAGCTTGGGGGTGTATTTGTATTATTTTCAAAGACACAACTAAGGATGGTATTTGTAGTTTTGAAAATAACAGAGATTGGGGGTGTATTTGTATTATTTTCCAAGATACAGCTAAGGGTTGTATTTGCTTTTTTGGAAATAACACAGCTTGGGGGTTTGTTTGCATTATTTTCCAAGATACAGCTAAGGGTTGTATTTGTATTTTTGAAAATAACACAGCTTGCGGGTGTATTTGTATTATTTTCTGAGATAAAGATAAGGGTTGTATTTGTATTTTTGAAAATAACACAGCTTGGGGGTGTATTTGTATTATTTTCCAAGATACAGCTAAGGTTTGTATTTGTGTTTTTGAAAATAACACAGCTTGGGTGTGTATTTGCATTATTTTCCAAGATACAGCTAAGTGTTGTATTTGTATTTTTGAAAATAACACAGCTCGGGTTTGTATTTGTATTATACTCCAAGATACAGCTAAGGGTTGTATTTCTGTTTTTGAAAATAACACAGCTTGGGCGTGTATTTGTATCATTTTCCAAGATACAGCTAAGTGTTGTATTTGTATTTTTGAAAATAACACAGCTTGGGGTTGTATTTACTTTCTTACTAAAAGAATGCTCAACTCAAGGGGACACAGCTCACTCATTTTGACTTCATGAGCTATGGCAGGTAGAGACAACTTTTTGAAAATACACAGCTAAAACTGTCCGTGCTTTGAATGCTAGACATGTTTTTCAGAATACACAGCTAAAACGGTCCCCGTTTTCAGTGCTAAAGCACTTAAAGCGGGGACCGTTTTAGCTGTGTATTTTGAAAAATTTGTGTGCTCTTCAAAGAGAAAGCTACTTTTGCTGTGTCTTTGGGTTCGAAGGGAAATGGGAGTCCTCTTCAGTCAGCAGGGACGACACCTGAGTCCTTTGCAGTCCTCTTGTCTGCCTCTGAGGGTGAAATGAGAGTGGTCCCTGTCATCATGAGCCATGTCTGATAGAATTATTCACATTCCCTACGAGAATAGACGGGTGAAATAGCAAAAGGTGTGTCTTCCTTTGGAGCATGGACGGGTTCAAAGCCCAACTCATACCACTAAGTATTTTGCTGAACACGAGCATTTGTGTGTGCGGCCTGTGTTTGGGTGTATTTTGTGTCATGTGTGTATGTGTGTGTGTGTGTGTGTCTGTGTGTGTGTGTCTGTATTTCTGTCTCCATTCCTGAGCAGCAAATCTTTTTTCCTCTTTTAGCATGTTACTCACAACTGTGGATGAAGCCCAGCACTCCTGAAAACACAATCCATGTATGGTTGAAGGAAATTTTCTTGGTGATGAGTGAGAGGTTGGTGACTGAAACCAGCTCATTTCCCATTGACCACTGAGGTCACATCTCTCAGGTGAGAAGCAAAGTGAGAATTTGAACCAGGCACATTCTCCTTAGAGACAATGGGCCAAAGACAGGTCCGATGGAATCGAATGTCTTTTCATATTGACATCCATCCCGTCAAGCCCTCGTTAAGTCATTGAAGTGTCACATTGGGCCTGAAGGAGGCGGTGCCCCCTGTGAAATTACACGTCCGAAGATTTGGATTTGATTTCCAGCCCTCTGCCAGTCAATCTACCAGGCACTTTCATGTGACAAGCCTTAGGCGAGTCCCTTTCTGTCTCTGATTCCCGATTCCTTCACAGGGATTTATGTGGGCCTTAACGCCCACTGGGAAAAGATCCCTCTGCCAGCTCAGTGCCTGCTTTCTTGGTTTGACTTGTCAATCTGGACTTGAATACACCTTTGGTTTTGGATTGACTCTATTACCTCTCCTAGAAATTAACACACAAAACTGACAGCTGATTGACAAGATGAGAAGCAGTTTTCCAAAATTCAAATTGAACTTAATCCTTTCTTCCTAAAAGAATGCTCAAATCAAGCGGACACAGCTCACTCGTTTTGACTTCATGAGCTATGGCAGGTAGAGACAACTTTTTGAAAATACACAGCTAAAACTGTCCGTGCTTTGAATGCTAGACATGTTTTTCAGTTTTAAGTGCTTTAGCACTTAAAGCGGGACCGTTTTAGCTGTGTATTTTGAAAAAGTTGTGTGCTCTTCAAAGAGAAAGCTATTTTGCTGTGTCTTTGGGTTCAAGGGGAAATAGGAGTCCTCTTCAGTCAGCAGGGACGACACCTGAGTCCTTTGCAGTCCTCTTGTCTGCCTCTGAAGGTGAAATGAGAGTGGTCCCTGTCATCATGAGCCATGTCTGAAAGAATTATTCACATTCCCTACGAGAATAGACGGGTGAAATAGCGAAATTTTTGTCTTCCTTTGGAGCATGGACGGGTTCAAAGCCCACCTCATACCACTAAGTATTTTGCTGAACACGAGCAGTTGTGTGTGCGGCCTGTGTTTGGGTGATTTTTGTGTCATGTGTGTGTGTGTGAGTGTGTGTGTGTGTATGTGTGTGTGTCTGTGTGTGTGTGTCTGTATTTCTGTCTCCATTCCGGAGCAGCAAATATTTTTTCCTCTTTTAGCATGTTAATCACAACTGTGGATGAAGCCCAGCACTCCAGAAAACACTATCCATGTATGGTTGAAGGAAATTTTCTTGGTGATGAGTGAGAGGTTGGTGACTGAAACCAGCTCATTTCCCATTGACCACTGAGGTCACATCTCTCAGGTGAGAAGCAAAGTGAGAATTTGAACCAGGCACATTCTCCTTAGAGACAATGGGCCAAAGACAGGTCCGATGGAATCGAATGTCTTTTCATGTTGACATCCATCCCGTCAAGCCCTCGTTAAGCCATTGAAGTGTCACATTGGGCCTGCGGGAGGCTGTGCCCCCTGTGAAATGACACGTCCGAAGATTTGGATTTGATTTCCAGCCCTCTGCCAGTCAGTCTGCCAGGCACTTTCATGTGACAAGCCTTAGACGAGCCCTTTCTGTCTCTGATTCCCGATTCCTTCACAGGGATTTATGTGGGCCTTAACGCCCACTGGGAAAAGATCCCTCTGCCAGCTCAGTGCCTGCTTTCTTGGTTTGACTTGTCAATCTGGACTTGAATACACCTTTGGTTTTGGATTGACTCTATTACCTCTCCTAGAAATTAACACACAAAACTGACAGCTGATTGACAAGATGAGAAGCAGTTTTCCAAAATTCAAATTGAACTTAATCCTTTCTTACTAAATGAATGCTCAAATCAAGGGGACACAGCTCACTCGTTTTGACTTCATGAGCTATGGCAGGTAGAGACAAGTTTTTGAAAATACACAGCTAAAAGTGTCCGTGCTTTGAATGCTAGACATGTTTTTCAGAATACACAGCTAAAACGGTCCCCGCTTTAAGTGCTTTGGCACTTAAAGCGGGGACCGTTTTAGCTGTGTATTTTGAAAAAGTTGTGTGCTCTTCAAAGAGAAAGCTACTTTTGCTGTGTCTTTGGGTTCGAGGGGAAATGGGAGTCCTCTTCAGTCAGCAGGGACGACACCTGAGTCCTTTGCAGTCCTCTTGTCTGCCTCTGAGGGTGAAATGAGAGTGGTCCCTGTCATCATGAGCCATGTCTGAAAGAATTATTCACATTCCCTACGAGAATAGACGGGTGAAATAGCAAAAGTTGGGTCTTCCTTTGGAGCATGGACGGGTTCAAAGCCCACCTCATACCACTAAGTATTTTGCTGAACACGAGCAGTTGTGTGTGCGGCCTGTGTTTGGGTGATTTTTGTGTCATGTGTGTGTGTGTGAGTGTATGTGTGTGTGTGTGTGTCTGTGTGAGTGTGTCTGAATTTCTGTCTCCATTCCTGAGCAGCAAATCTTTTTTCCTCTTTTAGCATGTTACTCACAACTGTGGATGAAGCCCAGCACTCCTGAAAACACAATCCATGTATGGTTGAAGGAAATTTTCTTGGTGATGAGTGAGAGGTTGGTGACTGAATCCAGCTCATTTCCCATTGACCACTGAGGTCACATCTCTCAGGTGAGAAGCAAAGTGAGAATTTGAACCAGACACATTCTCCTTAGAGACAATGGGCCAAAGACAGGTCCGATGGAATCGAATGTCTTTTCATGTTGACATCCATCCCGTCAAGCCCTCGTTAAGCCATTGAAGTGTCACATTGAGCCTAGGGGAGGAGGTGCCCCCTGTGAAATTACACGTCCGAAGATTTGGATTTGATTTCCAGTACTCTGCCAGTCAGTCTGCCAGGCACTTTCATGTGACAAGCCTTAGGCGAGTCCCTTTCTGTCTCTGATTCCCGATTCCTTCACAGGGATTTATGTGGGCCTTAACGCCCACTGGGAAAAGATCCCTCTGCCAGCTCAGTGCCTGCTTTCTTGGTTTGACTTGTCAATCTGGACTTGAATACACCTTTGGTTTTGGATTGACTCTATTACATCTCCTAGAAATTAACACACAAAACTGACAGCTGATTGACAAGATGAGAAGCAGTTTTCCAAAATTCAAATTGAACTTAATCCTTTCTTACTAAAAGAATGCTCAAATCAAGGGGACACAGCTCACTCGTTTTGACTTCATGAGCTATGGCAGGTAGAGACAACTTTTTGAAAATACACAGCTAAAACTGTCCGTGCTTCGAATGCTAAACATGTTTTTCTGAATACACAGCTAAAACGGTCCTTGTTTTAAGTGCTTTAGCACTTAAAGCGGGGACCGTTTAAGCTGTGTATTTTGAAAAAGTTGTGTGCTCTTCAAAGAGAAAGCTACTTTTGCTGTGTCTCTGGGTTCGCGGGGAAATGGGAGTCCTCCTCAGTCAGCAGGGACGACACCTGAGTCCTTTGCAGTCCTCTTGTCTGCCTCTGAGGGTGAAATGAGAGTGGTCCCTGTCATCATGAGCCATCTCTGAAAGAATTATTCACATTCCCTACGAGAATAGACGGGTGAAATAGCAAAAGGTGTGTCTTCCTTTGGAACATGGACGGGTTCAAATCCCACCTCATACCACTAAGTATTTTGCTGAACACGAGCAGTTGTGTGTGCGGCCTGTGTTTGGGTGATTTTTGTGTCATGTGTGTGTGGGTGTGTGTGTGTGTGTGTGTGTGTGTGTGTGTGTGTGTGTCTGTATTTCTGTCTCCATTCCTGAGCAGCAAATCTTTTTTCCTCTTTTAGCATGTTACTCACAACTGTGGATGAAGCCCAGCACTCCAGAAAACACAATCCATGTATGGTTGAAGGAAATTTTCTTGGTGATGAGTGAGAGGTTGGTGACTGAAACCAGCTCATTTCCCATTGACCACTGAGGTCACATCTCTCAGGTGAGAAGCAAAGTGAGAATTTGAACCAGGCACATTCTCCTTAGAGACAATGGGCCAAAGACAGGTCCGATGGAATCGAATGTCTTTTCATGTTGACATCCATCCCGTCAAGCCCTCGTTAACCCATTGAAGTGTCACATTGGGCCTGGGGGAGGCGGTGCCCCCTGTGAAATTACACGTCCGAAGATTTGGATTTGATTTCCAGCACTCTGCCACTCAGTCTGCCAGGCACTTTCATGTGACAAGCCTTAGGCGAGTCCCTTTCTGTCTCTGATTCCCGATTCCTTCACAGGGATTTATGTGGGCCTTAACGCCCACTGGGAAAAGATCCCTCTGCCAGCTCAGTGCCTGCTTTCTTGGTTTGACTTGTCAAACTGGACTTGAATACACCTTTGGTTTTGGATTGACTCTATTACCTCTCCTAGAAATTAACACACAAAACTGACAGCTGATTGACAAGATGAGAAGCAGTTTTCCAAAATTCAAATTGAACTTAATCCTTTCTTACTAAAAGAATGCTCAAATCAAGGGGACACAGCTCACTCGTTTTGACTTCATGAGCTATGGCAGGTAGAGACAACTTTTTGAAAATACACAGCTAAAACTGTCGGTGCTTTGAATGCTAGACATGTTTTTCAGAATACACAGCTACAGCGGGGACCGTTTTAGCTGTGTATTTTGAAAAAGTTGTGTGCTCTTCAAAGAGAAAGCTACATTTGCTGTGTCTTTGGGTTCGAGGGGAAATGGGAGTCCTCTTCAGTCAGCAGGGACGACACCTGATTCCTTTGCAGTCCTCTTGTCTGCCTCTGAGGGTGAAATGAGTGTTGTCCCTGTCATCATGAGCCATGTCTGAAAGAAATATTCACATTCCCTACGAGAATAGACGGGTGAAATAGCAAAAGGTGTGTCTTCCTTTGGAGCATGGACGGGTTCAAAGCCCACCTCATACCACTAAGTATTTTGCTGAACACGAGCAGTTGTGTGTGCGGCCTGTGTTTGGGTGATTTTTGTGTCATGTGTGTGTGTGTTTGTGTGTGTCTGTGTGTGTGTGTCTGTGTGTGTGTGTCTGTATTTCTGCCTCCATTCCGGAGCAGCAAATCTTTTTTCCTCTTTTAGCATGTTACTCACAACTGTGGATGAAGCCCAGCACTCCTGAAAACAGAATCCATGTATGGTTGAAGGAAATTTTCTTGGTGATGAGTGAGAGGTTGGTGACTGAAACCAGCTCATTTCCCATTGACCACTGAGGTCACATCTCTCAGGTGAGAAGCAAAGTGAGAATTTGAACCAGGCACATTCTCCTTTGAGACAATGGGCCAAAGACTGGTCCGATGGAATGGAATGTCTTTTCATGTTGACATCCATCCCGTCAAGCCCTCGTTAAGCCATTGAAGTGTCACATTGGGCCTGGGGGAGGCGGTGCACCCTGTGAAATTACACGTCCGAAGATTTGGATTTGATTTCCAGCCCTCTGCCAGTCAGTCTGCCAGGCACTTTCATGTGACAAGCCTTAGGCGAGTCCCTTTCTGTCTCTGATTCCCGATTCCTTCACAGGGATTTATGTGGGCCTTAACGCCCACTGGGAAAAGATCCCTCTGCCAGCTCAGTGCCTGCTTTCTTGGTTTGACTTGTCAATCTGGACTTGAATACACCTTTGGTTTTGGATTGACTCTATTACCTCTCCTAGAAATTAACACACAAAACTGACAGCTGATTGACAAGATGAGAAGCAGCTTTCCAAAATTCAAATTGAACTTAATCCTTTCTTACTAAAAGAATGCTCAAATCAAGGGGACACAGCTCACTCGTTTTGACTTCATGAGCTATGGCAGGTAGAGACAACTTTTTGAAAATACACAGCTAAAACTGTCCGTGCTTTGAATGCTAGACATGTTTTTCAGAATACACAGCTAAAACGGTCCCCGCTTTAAGTGCTTTATTAGCTGTGTATTTTGAAAAAGTTGTGTGCTCTTCAAAGAGAAAGCTACTTTTGCTGTGTCTTTCGTTTCGAGGGGAAATGGGAGTCCTCTTCAGTCAGCAGGGACGACAACTGAGTCCTTTGCAGTCCTCCTATCTGCCTCTGAGGGTGAAATGAGAGTGGTCCCTGTCATCATGAGTCATGTCTGAAAGAATTATTCACATTCCCTACGAGAATAGACGGGTGAAATAGCAAAAGGTGTGTCTTCCTTTGGAGCATGGACGGGTTCAAAGCCCACCTCATACCACTAAATATTTTGCTGAACACGAGCAGTTGTGTGTGCGGCCTGTGTTTGGGTGATTTTTGTGTCATGTGCGTGTGTGTGTGTGTGTGTTTGTGTGTGTGTGTGTCTGTGTGTGTGTGTCTGTATTTCTGTCTCCATTCCTGAGCAGCAAATCTTTTTTCCTCTTTTAGCATGTTACTCACAACTGTGGATGAAGCCCAGCACTCCTGAAAACACAATCCATGTATGGTTGAAGGAAATTTTCTTGGTGATTAGTGAGAGGTTGGTGACTGAAACCAGCTCATTTCCCATTGACCACTGAGGTCACATCTCTCAGGTGAGAAGCAAAGTGAGAATTTGAACCAGGCACATTCTCCTTAGAGACAATGGGCCAAAGACAGGTCCGATGGAATCGAATGTCTTTTCATGTTGACATCCATCCCGTCAAGCCCTCGTTAAGCCATTGAAGTGTCACATTGGGCCTGGGGGAGGCGGTGCACCCTGTGAAATTACACGTTTGAAGATTTGGATTTGATTTCCAGCCCTCTGCCAGTCAGTCTGCCAGGCACTTTCATGTGACAAGCCTTAGGCGAGTCCCTTTCTGTCTCTGATTCCCGATTCCTTCACAGGGATTTATGTGGGCCTTAACGCCCACTGGGAAAAGGTCCCTCTGCCAGCTCAGTGCCTGCTTTCTTGGTTTGACTTGTCACTCTGGAGTTGAATACACCTTTGGTTTTGGATTGACTCTATTACCTCTCCTAGAAATTAACACACAAAACTGACAGCTGATAGACAAGATGAGAAGCAGTTTTCCAAAATTCAAATTGAACTTAATCCTTTCTTACTAAAAGAATGCTCAAATCAAGGGGACACAGCTCACTCGTTTTGACTTCATGAGCTATGGCAGGTAGAGACAACTTTTTGAAAATACACAGCTAAAACTGTCCGTGCTTTGAATGCTAGACATGTTTTTCAGAATACAAAGCTAAAACGGTCCCCGCTTTAAGTGTTTTATTAGTTGTGTATTTTGAAAAAGTTGTGTGCTCTTCAAAGAGAAATCTACTTTTGCTGTGTCTTTGGGTTCGAGGGGAAATGGGAGTCCTCTTCAGTCAGCAGGGACGACACCTGAGTCCTTTGCAGTCCTCTTGTCTGCCTCTGAGGGTGAAATGAGAGTGGTCCCTGTCATCATGAGCCATGTCTGAAAGAATTATTCAGATTCCCTACGAGAATAGACGGGTGAAATAGCAAAAGTTGTGACTTCTTTTGGAGCATGGACGGGTTCAAAGCCCACCTCATACCACTAAGTATTTTGCTGAACACGAGCAGTTGTGTGTGCGGCCTGTGTTTGGGTGATTTTTGTGTCATGTGGGTGTGTGTGTGTGTGTGTGTGTGTGTGTGTGTGTGTCTGTCTGTCTGTGTCTGTATTTCTGTCTCCATTCCTGAGCAGCAAATCTTTTTTCCTCTTTTAGCATGTTACTCACAACTGTGGATGAAGCCCAGCACTCCTGAAAACACAATCCATGTATGGTTGAAGGAAATTTTCTTGGTGATGAGTGAGAGGCTGGTGACTGAAACCAGCTCATTTCCCATTGACCACTGAGGTCACATCTCTCAAGTGAGAAGCAAAGTGAGAATTTGAACCAGGCACATTCTCCTTAGAGACAATGGGCCAAAGACAGGTCCGATGGAATCTAATGTCTTTTCATGTTGACATCCATCCCGTCAAGCCCTCGTTAAGCCATTGAAGTGTCACATTGGGCCTGGGGGAGGCGGTGCACCCTGTGAAATTACACGTTTGAAGATTTGGATTTGATTTCCAGCCCTCTGCCAGTCAGTCTGCCAGGCACTTTCATGTGACAAGCCTTAGGCGAGTCCCTTTCTGTCTCTGATTCCCGATTCCTTCACAGGGATTTATGTGGGCCTTAACGCCCACTGGAAAAAGATCCCTCTGCCAGCTCAGTGCATGCTTTCTTGGTTTGACTTGTCAATCTGGACTTGAATACACCTTTGGTTTTGGATTGACTCTATTACGTCTCCTAGAAATTAACACACAAAACTGACAGCTGATTGACAAGATGAGAAGCAGTTTTCCAAAATTCAAATTGAACTTAATCCTTTCTTACTAAAAGAATGCTCTAATCAAGGGGACACAGCTCACTCGTTTTGACTTCATGAGCTATGGCAGGTAGAGACAACTTTTTGAAAATACACAGCTAAAACTGTCCGTGCTTTGAATGCTAGACATGTTTTTCAGAATACACAGCTAAAACGGTCCCCGCTTTAAGTGTTAAAGCACTTAAAGCGGGGACCGTTTTAGCTGTGTATTTTGAAAAATTTGTGTGCTCTTCAAAGAGAAAGCTACTTTTGCTGTGTCTTTGGGTTCGAGGGGAAATGGGAGTCCTCTTCAGTCAGCAGGGACGACACCTAAGTCCTCTGCAGTCCTCTTGTCTGCCTCTGAGGGTGAAATGAGAGTGGTCCCTGTCATCATGAGCCATGTCTGAAAGAATTATTCACATTCCCTACGAGAATAGACGGGTGAAATAGCAAAAGGTGTGTCTTCCTTTGGAACAAGGACGGATTCAAAGCCCACCTCATACCACTAAGTATTTTGCTGAACACGAGCAGTTGTGTGTGCGGCCTGTGTTTTGGGGATTTTTGTGTCGTGTGTGTGTGTGTGTGTGTGTGTGTGTGTGTGTGTGTGTCTGTGTGTGTGTGTCTGTATTTCTGTCTCCATTCCTGAGCAGCAAATCTTTTTTCCTCTTTTAGCATGTTACTCACAACTGTGGATGAAGCCCAGCACTCCTGAAAACACAATCCATGTATGGTTGAAGGAAATTTTCTTGGTGATGAGTGAGAGGTTGGTGACTGAAACCAGCTCATTTCCCATTGACCACTGAGGTCACATCTCTCAGGTGAGAAGCAAAGTGAGAATTTGAACCAGGCACATTCTCCTTAGAGACAATGGGCCAAAGACAGGTCCGATGGAATCGAATGTCTTTTCATGTCGACATCCATCCCGTCAAGCCCTCGTTAAGCCATTGAAGTGTCACATTGGGCCTGGGGGAGGCGGTGCACCCTGTGAAATTACACGTCCGAAGATTTGGATTTGATTTCCAGCCCTCTGCCAGTCAGTCTGCCAGGCACTTTCATGTGACAAGCCTTAGGCGAGTCCCTTTCTGTCTCTGATTCCCGATTCCTGCACAGGGATTTATGTGGGCCTTAACGCCCACTGGGAAAAGATCCCTCTGCCAGCTCAGTGCCTGCTTTCTTGGTTTGACTTGTCAATCTGGACTTGAATACACCTTTGGTTTTGGATTGACTCTATTACCTCTCCTAGAAATTAACACACAAAACTGACAGCTGATTGACAAGATGAGAAGCAGCTTTCCAAAATTCAAATTGAACTTAATCCTTTCTTACTAAAAGAATGCTCAAATCAAGGGGACACAGCTCACTCGTTTTGACTTCATGAGCTATGTCAGGTAGAGACAACTTTTTGAAAATACACAGCTAAAACTGTCCGTGCTTTGAATGCTAGACATGTTTTTCAGAATACACAGCTAAAACGGTCCCCGCTTTAAGTGCTAAAGCACTTAAAGCGGGGACCGTTTTAGCTGTGTATTTTGAAAAAGTTGTGTGCTCTTCAAAGAGAAAGCTACTTTTGCTGTGTCTTTGGGTTCGAGGGGAAATGGGAGTCCTCTTCAGTAAGCAGGGATGACACCTGAGTCCTTTGCAGTCCTCTTTTCTGCCTCTGAGGGTGAAATGAGAGTGGTCCCTGTCATCATGAGCCATGTCTGAAAGAATTATTCACATTCTCTACGAGAATAGACGGGTGAAATAGCAAAAGGTGTGTCTTCTTTTGGAGCATGGACGGGTTCAAAGCCCACCTCATACCACTAAGTATTTTGCTGAACACGAGCAGTTGTGTGTGCGGCCTGTGTTTGGGTGATTTTTGTGTCATGTGTGTGTGTGTGTGTGTGTGTGTGTGTGTGTGTGTCTGTGTGTGTGTGTTTGTATTTCTGTCTCCATTCCTGAGCAGCAAATCTTTTTTCCTCTTTTAGCATGTTACTCACAACTGTGGATGAAGCCCAGCACTCCTGAAAACACAATCCATGTATGGTTGAAGGAAATTTTCTTGGTGATGAGTGAGAGGTTGGTGACTGAAACCAGCTAATTTCCCATTGACCACTGAGGTCACATCTCTCAGGTAAGAAGCAAAGTGAGAATTTGAACCAGGCACATTCTCCTTAGAGACAATGGGCCAAAGACAGGTCCGATGGAATCGAATGTCTTTTCATGTTGACATCCATCCCGTCAAGCCCTCGTTAAGCCATTGAAGTGTCACATTGGGCCTGGGGGAGGCGGTGCACCCTGTGAAATTACACGTCCGAAGATTTGGATTTGATTTCCAGCCCTCTGCCAGTCAGTCTGCCAGGCACTTTCATGTGACAAGCCTAAGGCAAGTCCCTTTCTGTCTCTGATTCCCGATTCCTTCACAGGGATTTATGTGGGCCTTAACGCCCTCTATGAAAAGATCCCTCTGCCAGCTCAGTGCCTGCTTTCTTGGTTTGACTTGTCAATCTGGACTTGAATACACCTTTGGTTTTGGATTGACTCTATTACCTCTCTGAGAAATTAACACACAAAACTGACAGCTGATTGACAAGATGAGAAGCAGTTTTCCAAAATTCAAATTGAACTTAATCCTTTCTTACTAAAAGAATGCTCAAATCAAGGAGACACAGCTCACTCGTTTTGACTTCATGAGCTATGGCATGTAGAGACAACTTTTTGAAAATACACAGCTAAAACTGTCCGTGCTTTGAATGCTAGACATGTTTTTCAGAATACACAGCTAAAACGGTCCCCGCTTTAAGTGCTAAAGCACTTAAAGCGGGGACCGTTTTAGCTGTGTATTTTGAAAAAGTTGTGTGCTCTTCAAAGAGAAAGCTACTTTTGCTGTGTCTTTGGGTTCGAGGGGAAATGGGAGTCCTCTTCAGTCAGCAGGGATGACACCTGAGTTCTTTGCAGTCCTCTTTTCTGCCTCTGAGGGTGAAATGAGAGTGGTCCCTGTCATCATGAGCCATGTCTGAAAGAATTATTCACATTCCCTACGAGAATAGACGGGTGAAATAGCAAAAGGTGTGTCTTCCTTTGGAGCATGGACGGGTTCAAAGCCCACCTCATACCACTAAGTATTTTGCTGAACACGAGCAGTTGTGTGTGCGGCCTGTGTTTGGGTGATTTTTGTGTCATGTGCGTGTGTGTGTGTGTGTGTTTGTGTGTGTGTGTGTCTGTGTGTGTGTGTCTGTATTTCTGTCTCCATTCCTGAGCAGCAAATCTTTTTTCCTCTTTTAGCATGTTACTCACAACTGTGGATGAAGCCCAGCACTCCTGAAAACACAATCCATGTATGGTTGAAGGAAATTTTCTTGGTGATTAGTGAGAGGTTGGTGACTGAAACCAGCTCATTTCCCATTGACCACTGAGGTCACATCTCTCAGGTGAGAAGCAAAGTGAGAATTTGAACCAGGCACATTCTCCTTAGAGACAATGGGCCAAAGACAGGTCCGATGGAATCGAATGTCTTTTCATGTTGACATCCATCCCGTCAAGCCCTCGTTAAGCCATTGAAGTGTCACATTGGGCCTGGGGGAGGCGGTGCACCCTGTGAAATGACACGTCCGAAGATTTGGATTTGATTTCCAGCCCTCTGCCAGTCAGTCTGCCAGGCACTTTCATGTGACAAGCCTTAGGCGAGTCCCTTTCTGTCTCTGATTCCCGATTCCTTCACAGGGATTTATGTGGGCCTTAACGCCCACTGGGAAAAGATCCCTCTGCCAGCTCAGTGCCTGCTTTCTTGGTTTGACTTGTCACTCTGGAGTTGAATACACCTTTGGTTTTGGATTGACTCTATTACCTCTCCTAGAAATTAACACACAAAACTGACAGCTGATAGACAAGATGAGAAGCAGTTTTCCAAAATTCAAATTGAACTTAATCCTTTCTTACTAAAAGAATGCTCAAATCAAGGGGACACAGCTCACTCGTTTTGACTTCATGAGCTATGGCAGGTAGAGACAACTTTTTGAAAATACACAGCTAAAACTGTCCGTGCTTTGAATGCTAGACATGTTTTTCAGAATACAAAGCTAAAACGGTCCCCGCTTTAAGTGTTTTATTAGTTGTGTATTTTGAAAAAGTTGTGTGCTCTTCAAAGAGAAATCTACTTTTGCTGTGTCTTTGGGTTCGAGGGGAAATGGGAGTCCTCTTCAGTCAGCAGGGACGACACCTGAGTCCTTTGCAGTCCTCTTGTCTGCCTCTGAGGGTGAAATGAGAGTGGTCCCTGTCATCATGAGCCATGTCTGAAAGAATTATTCAGATTCCCTACGAGAATAGACGGGTGAAATAGCAAAAGTTGTGACTTCTTTTGGAGCATGGACGGGTTCAAAGCCCACCTCATACCACTAAGTATTTTGCTGAACACGAGCAGTTGTGTGTGCGGCCTGTGTTTGGTTGATTTTTGTGTCATGTGGGTGTGTGTGTGTGTGTGTGTGTGTGTGTGTGTCTGTCTGTCTGTGTCTGTATTACTGTCTCCATTCCTGAGCAGCAAATCTTTTTTCCTCTTTTAGCATGTTACTCACAACTCTGGATGAAGCCCAGCACTCCTGAAAACACAATCCATGTATGGTTGAAGGAAATTTTCTTGGTGATGAGTGAGAGGCTGGTGACTGAAACCAGCTCATTTCCCATTGACCACTGAGGTCACATCTCTCAAGTGAGAAGCAAAGTGAGAATTTGAACCAGGCACATTCTCCTTAGAGACAATGGGCCAAAGACAGGTCCGATGGAATCTAATGTCTTTTCATGTTGACATCCATCCCGTCAAGCCCTCGTTAAGCCATTGAAGTGTCACATTGGGCCTGGGGGAGGCGGTGCACCCTGTGAAATTACACGTTTGAAGATTTGGATTTGATTTCCAGCCCTCTGCCAGTCAGTCTGCCAGGCACTTTCATGTGACAAGCCTTAGGCGAGTCCCTTTCTGTCTCTGATTCCCGATTCCTTCACAGGGATTTATGTGGGCCTTAACGCCCACTGGAAAAAGATCCCTCTGCCAGCTCAGTGCATGCTTTCTTGGTTTGACTTGTCAATCTGGACTTGAATACACCTTTGGTTTTGGATTGACTCTATTACGTCTCCTAGAAATTAACACACAAAACTGACAGCTGATTGACAAGATGAGAAGCAGTTTTCCAAAATTCAAATTGAACTTAATCCTTTCTTACTAAAAGAATGCTCAAATCAAGGGGACACAGCTCACTCGTTTTGACTTCATGAGCTATGGCAGGTAGAGACAACTTTTTGAAAATACACAGCTAAAACTGTCCGTGCTTTGAATGCTAGACATGTTTTTCAGAATACACAGCTAAAACGGTCCCCGCTTTAAGTGTTAAAGCACTTAAAGCGGGGACCGTTTTAGCTGTGTATTTTGAAAAATTTGTGTGCTCTTCAAAGAGAAAGCTACTTTTGCTGTGTCTTTGGGTTCGAGGGGAAATGGGAGTCCTCTTCAGTCAGCAGGGACGACACCTAAGTCCTCTGCAGTCCTCTTGTCTGCCTCTGAGGGTGAAATGAGAGTGGTCCCTGTCATCATGAGCCATGTCTGAAAGAATTATTCACATTCCCTACGAGAATAGACGGGTGAAATAGCAAAAGGTGTGTCTTCCTTTGGAACAAGGACGGATTCAAAGCCCACCTCATACCACTAAGTATTTTGCTGAACACGAGCAGTTGTGTGTGCGGCCTGTGTTTTGGGGATTTTTGTGTCGTGTGTGTGTGTGTGTGTGTGTGTGTGTGTGTGTGTGTCTGTGTGTGTGTGTCTGTATTTCTGTCTCCATTCCTGAGCAGCAAATCTTTTTTCCTCTTTTAGCATGTTACTCACAACTGTGGATGAAGCCCAGCACTCCTGAAAACACAATCCATGTATGGTTGAAGGAAATTTTCTTGGTGATGAGTGAGAGGTTGGTGACTGAAACCAGCTCATTTCCCATTGACCACTGAGGTCACATCTCTCAGGTGAGAAGCAAAGTGAGAATTTGAACCAGGCACATTCTCCTTAGAGACAATGGGCCAAAGACAGGTCCGATGGAATCGAATGTCTTTTCATGTCGACATCCATCCCGTCAAGCCCTCGTTAAGCCATTGAAGTGTCACATTGGGCCTGGGGGAGGCGGTGCACCCTGTGAAATTACACGTCCGAAGATTTGGATTTGATTTCCAGCCCTCTGCCAGTCAGTCTGCCAGGCACTTTCATGTGACAAGCCTTAGGCGAGTCCCTTTCTGTCTCTGATTCCCGATTCCTGCACAGGGATTTATGTGGGCCTTAACGCCCACTGGGAAAAGATCCCTCTGCCAGCTCAGTGCCTGCTTTCTTGGTTTGACTTGTCAATCTGGACTTGAATACACCTTTGGTTTTGGATTGACTCTATTACCTCTCCTAGAAATTAACACACAAAACTGACAGCTGATTGACAAGATGAGAAGCAGCTTTCCAAAATTCAAATTGAACTTAATCCTTTCTTACTAAAAGAAGGCTCAAATCAAGGGGACACAGCTCACTCGTTTTGACTTCATGAGCTATGTCAGGTAGAGACAACTTTTTGAAAATACACAGCTAAAACTGTCCGTGCTTTGAATGCTAGACATGTTTTTCAGAATACACAGCTAAAACGGTCCCCGCTTTAAGTGCTAAAGCACTTAAAGCGGGGACCGTTTTAGCTGTGTATTTTGAAAAAGTTGTGTGCTCTTCAAAGAGAAAGCTACTTTTGCTGTGTCTTTGGGTTCGAGGGGAAATGGGAGTCCTCTTCAGTAAGCAGGGATGACACCTGAGTCCTTTGCAGTCCTCTTTTCTGCCTCTGAGGGTGAAATGAGAGTGGTCCCTGTCATCATGAGCCATGTCTGAAAGAATTATTCACATTCTCTACGAGAATAGACGGGTGAAATAGCAAAAGGTGTGTCTTCTTTTGGAGCATGGACGGGTTCAAAGCCCACCTCATACCACTAAGTATTTTGCTGAACACGAGCAGTTGTGTGTGCGGCCTGTGTTTGGGTGATTTTTGTGTCATGTGTGTGTGTGTGTGTGTGTGTGTGTGTGTCTGTGTGTGTGTGTTTGTATTTCTGTCTCCATTCCTGAGCAGCAAATCTTTTTTCCTCTTTTAGCATGTTACTCACAACTGTGGATGAAGCCCAGCACTCCTGAAAACACAATCCATGTATGGTTGAAGGAAATTTTCTTGGTGATCAGTGAGAGGTTGGTGACTGAAACCAGCTAATTTCCCATTGACCACTGAGGTCACATCTCTCAGGTAAGAAGCAAAGTGAGAATTTGAACCAGGCACATTCTCCTTAGAGACAATGGGCCAAAGACAGGTCCGATGGAATCGAATGTCTTTTCATGTTGACATCCATCCCGTCAAGCCCTCGTTAAGCCATTGAAGTGTCACATTGGGCCTGGGGGAGGCGGTGCACCCTGTGAAATTACACGTCCGAAGATTTGGATTTGATTTCCAGCCCTCTGCCAGTCAGTCTGCCAGGCACTTTCATGTGACAAGCCTAAGGCAAGTCCCTTTCTGTCTCTGATTCCCGATTCCTTCACAGGGATTTATGTGGGCCTTAACGCCCTCTATGAAAAGATCCCTCTGCCAGCTCAGTGCCTGCTTTCTTGGTTTGTCTTGTCAATCTGGACTTGAATACACCTTTGGTTTTGGATTGACTCTATTACCTCTCTGAGAAATTAACACACAAAACTGACAGCTGATTGACAAGATGAGAAGCAGTTTTCCAAAATTCAAATTGAACTTAATCCTTTCTTACTAAAAGAATGCTCAAATCAAGGGGACACAGCTCACTCGTTTTGACTTCATGAGCTATGGCATGTAGAGACAACTTTTTGAAAATACACAGCTAAAACTGTCCGTGCTTTGAATGCTAGACATGTTTTTCAGAATACACAGCTAAAACGGTCCCCGCTTTAAGTGCTAAAGCACTTAAAGCGGGGACCGTTTTAGCTGTGTATTTTGAAAAAGTTGTGTGCTCTTCAAAGAGAAAGCTACTTTTGCTGTGTCTTTGGGTTCGAGGGGAAATGGGAGTCCTCTTCAGTCAGCAGGGATGACACCTGAGTCCTTTGCAGTCCTCTTTTCTGCCTCTGAGGGTGAAATGAGAGTGGTCCCTGTCATCATGAGCCATGTCTGAAAGAATTATTCACATTCCCTACGAGAATAGACGGGTGAAATAGCAAAAGGTGTGTCTTCCTTTGGAGCATGGACGGGTTCAAAGCCCACCTCATACCACTAAGTATTTTGCTGAACACGAGCAGTTGTGTGTGCGGCCTGTGTTTCGGTGATTTTTGTGTCATGTGTGTGTGTGTGTGTGTCTGTGTGTGTGTGTGTGTCTGTGTGTCTGTGTGTGTGTGTCTGTATTTCTGTCTCCATTCCTGAGCAGCAAATCTTTTTTCTTCTTTTAGCATGTTACTCACAACTGTGGATGAAGCCCAGCACTCCTGAAAACACAATCCATGTATGGTTGAAGGAAATTTTCTTGGTGATGAGTGAGAGGTTGGTGACTGAAACCAGCTCATTTCCCATTGACCACTGAGGTCACATCTCTCAGGTGAGAAGCAAAGTGAGAATTTGAACCAGGCACATTCTCCTTAGAGATAATGAGCCAAAGACAGGTCCGATGGAATCGAATGTCTTTTCATGTTGACATCCATCCCGTCAAGCCCTCGTTAAGCCATTGAAGTGTCACATTGGGCCTGGGGGAGGCGGTGCACCCTGTGAAATTACACGTCCGAAGATTTGGATTTGATTTCCAGCCCTCTGCCAGTCAGTCTGCCAGGCACTTTCATGTGACAAGCCTTAGGCGAGTCCCTTTCTGTCTCTGATTCCCGATTCCTTCACAGGGATTTATGTGGGCCTTAACGCCCACTGGGAAAAGATCCCTCTGCCAGCTCAGTGCCTGCTTTCTTGGTTTGACTTGTCAATCTGGACTTGAATACACCTTTGGTTTTGGATTGACTCTATTACCTCTCCTAGAAATTAACACACAAAACTTACAGCTGATTGACAAGATCAGAAGCAGTTTTCCAAAATTCAAATTGAACTTAATCCTTTCTTACTAAAAGAATGCTCGAATCAAGGGGACACAGCTCACTCGTTTTGACTTCATGAGCTATGGCAGGTAGAGACAACTTTTTGAAAATACACAGCTAAAACTGTCCGTGCTTTGAATGCTAGACATGTTTTTCAGAATACACAGCTTAAACGGTCCCCGCATAAGTGCTTTAGCACTTAAAGCGGGTACCGTTTTAGCTGTGTATTTTGAAAAATTGTGTGCTCTTCAAAGAGAAAGCTACTTTTGCTGTGTCTTTGGGTTCGAGGGGAAATGGGAGTCCTCTTCAGTCAGCAGGGACGACATCTGAGTCCTTTGCAGTCCTCTTGTCTGACTCTGATTGTGAAATGAGTGTGGTCCCTGTCATCATGAGCCATGTCTGAAAGAATTATTCACATTCCGTACGAGAATAGACTGGTGAAATAGCAAAAGGTGTGTCTTCCTTTGGAGCATGGACAGGTTCAAAGCCCACCTCATACCACTAAGTATTTTGCTGAACACGAGCAGTTGTGTGTGCGGCCTGTGTTTGGTTGATTTTTGTGTCATGTTTGTGTGTGTGTGTGTGTGTGTGTGTGTCTGTGTGTGTGTGTCTGTATTTCTGTCTCCATTCCTGAGCAGCAAATCTTTTTTCCTCTTTTAGCATGTTACTCACAACTGTGGATGAAGCCCAGCACTCCTGAAAACACAATCCATGTATGGTTGAAGGAAATTTTATTGGTGATGAGTGAGAGGTTGGTGACTGAAACCAGCTCATTTCCCATTGACCACTGAGGTCACATCTCTCAGGTGAGAAGCAAAGTGAGAATTTGAACCAGGCACATTCTCCTTTGAGACAATGGGCCAAAGACTGGTCCGATGGAATGGAATGTCTTTTCATGTTGACATCCATCCCGTCAAGCCCTCGTTAAGCCATTGAAGTGTCACATTGGGCCTGGGGGAGGCGGTGCACCCTGTGAAATTACACGTCCGAAGATTTGGATTTGATTTCCAGCCCTCTGCCAGTCAGTCTGCCAGGCACTTTCATGTGACAAGCCTTAGGCGAGTCCCTTTCTGTCTCTGATTCCCGATTCCTTCACAGGGATTTATGTGGGCCTTAACGCCCACTGGGAAAAGATCCCTCTGCCAGCTCAGTGCCTGCTTTCTTGGTTTGACTTGTCAATCTGGACTTGAATACACCTTTGGTTTTGGATTGACTCTATTACCTCTCCTAGAAATTAACACACAAAACTGACAGCTGATTGACAAGATGAGAAGCAGCTTTCCAAAATTCAAATTGAACTTAATCCTTTCTTACTAAAAGAATGCTCAAATCAAGGGGACACAGCTCACTCGTTTTGACTTCATGAGCTATGGCAGGTAGAGACAACTTTTTGAAAATACACAGCTAAAACTGTCCGTGCTTTGAATGCTAGACATGTTTTTCAGAATACACAGCTAAAACGGTCCCCGCTTTAAGTGCTTTATTAGCTGTGTATTTTGAAAAAGTTGTGTGCTCTTCAAAGAGAAAGCTACTTTTGCTGTGTCTTTCGTTTCGAGGGGAAATGGGAGTCCTCTTCAGTCAGCAGGGACGACAACTGAGTCCTTTGCAGTCCTCCTATCTGCCTCTGAGGGTGAAATGAGAGTGGTCCCTGTCATCATGAGCCATGTCTGAAAGAATTATTCACATTCCCTACGAGAATAGACGGGTGAAATAGCAAAAGGTGTGTCTTCCTTTGGAGCATGGACGGGTTCAAAGCCCACCTCATACCACTAAATATTTTGCTGAACACGAGCAGTTGTGTGTGCGGCCTGTGTTTGGGTGATTTTTGTGTCATGTGCGTGTGTGTGTGTGTGTGTTTGTGTGTGTGTGTGTCTGTGTGTGTGTGTCTGTATTTCTGTCTCCATTCCTGAGCAGCAAATCTTTTTTCCTCTTTTAGCATGTTACTCACAACTGTGGATGAAGCCCAGCACTCCTGAAAACACAATCCATGTATGGTTGAAGGAAATTTTCTTGGTGATTAGTGAGAGGTTGGTGACTGAAACCAGCTCATTTCCCATTGACCACTGAGGTCACATCTCTCAGGTGAGAAGCAAAGTGAGAATTTGAACCAGGCACATTCTCCTTAGAGACAATGGGCCAAAGACAGGTCCGATGGAATCGAATGTCTTTTCATGTTGACATCCATCCCGTCAAGCCCTCGTTAAGCCATTGAAGTGTCACATTGGGCCTGGGGGAGGCGGTGCACCCTGTGAAATGACACGTCCGAAGATTTGGATTTGATTTCCAGCCCTCTGCCAGTCAGTCTGCCAGGCACTTTCATGTGACAAGCCTTAGGCGAGTCCCTTTCTGTCTCTGATTCCCGATTCCTTCACAGGGATTTATGTGGGCCTTAACGCCCACTGGGAAAAGATCCCTCTGCCAGCTCAGTGCCTGCTTTCTTGGTTTGACTTGTCACTCTGGAGTTGAATACACCTTTGGTTTTGGATTGACTCTATTACCTCTCCTAGAAATTAACACACAAAACTGACAGCTGATAGACAAGATGAGAAGCAGTTTTCCAAAATTCAAATTGAACTTAATCCTTTCTTACTAAAAGAATGCTCAAATCAAGGGGACACAGCTCACTCGTTTTGACTTCATGAGCTATGGCAGGTAGAGACAACTTTTTGAAAATACACAGCTAAAACTGTCCGTGCTTTGAATGCTAGACATGTTTTTCAGAATACAAAGCTAAAACGGTCCCCGCTTTAAGTGTTTTATTAGTTGTGTATTTTGAAAAAGTTGTGTGCTCTTCAAAGAGAAATCTACTTTTGCTGTGTCTTTGGGTTCGAGGGGAAATGGGAGTCCTCTTCAGTCAGCAGGGACGACACCTAAGTCCTCTGCAGTCCTCTTGTCTGCCTCTGAGGGTGAAATGAGAGTGGTCCCTGTCATCATGAGCCATGTCTGAAAGAATTATTCACATTCCCTACGAGAATAGACGGGTGAAATAGCAAAAGGTGTGTCTTCCTTTGGAACAAGGACGGATTCAAAGCCCACCTCACACCACTAAGTATTTTGCTGAACACGAGAAGTTGTGTGTGCGGCCTGTGTTTTGGGGATTTTTGTGTCGTGTGTGTGTGTGTGTGTGTGTGTGTGTGTGTGTGTGTGTCTGTGTGTGTGTGTCTGTATTTCTGTCTCCATTCCTGAGCAGCAAATCTTTTTTCCTCTTTTAGCATGTTACTCACAACTGTGGATGAAGCCCAGCACTCCTGAAAACACAATCCATGTATGGTTGAAGGAAATTTTCTTGGTGATGAGTGAGAGGTTGGTGACTGAAACCAGCTCATTTCCCATTGACCACTGAGGTCACATCTCTCAGGTGAGAAGCAAAGTGAGAATTTGAACCAGGCACATTCTCCTTAGAGACAATGGGCCAAAGACAGGTCCGATGGAATCGAATGTCTTTTCATGTTGACATCCATCCCGTCAAGCCCTCGTTAAGCCATTGAAGTGTCACATTGGGCCTGGGGGAGGCGGTGCACCCTGTGAAATGACACGTCCGAAGATTTGGATTTGATTTCCAGCCCTCTGCCAGTCAGTCTGCCAGGCACTTTCATGTGACAAGACTTAGGCGAGTCCCTTTCTGTCTCTGATTCCCGATTCCTTCACAGGGATTTATGTGGGCCTTAACGCCCACTGGGAAAAGATCCCTCTGCCAGCTCAGTGCCTGCTTTCTTGGTTTGACTTGTCAATCTGGATGTGAATACACCTTTGGTTTTGGATTGACTCTATTACCTCTCCTAGAAATTAACACACAAAACTGACAGCTGATTGACAAGATGAGAAGCAGTTTTCCAAAATTCAAATTGAACTTAATCCTTTCTTACTAAAAGAATGCTCAAATCAAAGGGACACAGCTCACTCGTTTTGACTTCATGAGCTATGGCAGGTAGAGACAACTTTTTGAAAATACACAGCCAAAACTGTCCGTCCTTTGAATGCTAGACATGTTTTTCAGAATACACAGCTAAAACAGTCCCCGCTTTAAGTGTTAAAGCACTTAAAGCGGGGACCGTTTTAGCTGTGTATTTTGAAAAAGTTGTGTGCTCTTCAAAAAGAAAGCTACTTTTGCTGTGTCTTTGGGTTCGAGGGGAAATGGGAGTCCTCTTCAGTCAGCAGGGACGACACCTGAGTCCTTTGCAGTCCTCCTGTCTGCCTCTGAGGTTAAATGAGAGTGGTCCCTGTCATCATGAGCCATGTCTGAAAGAATTATTCACATTCCCTAGGAGAATAGACGGGTGAAATAGCAAAAGGTGTGTCTTCCTTTAAAGCATGGAAGGGTTCAAAGCCCACCTCATACCACTAAGTATTTTGCTGAACACGAGCAGTTGTGTGTGCGGCCTGTCTTTGGGTGATTTTTGTGTGATGTTTGTGTGTGTGTGTGTGTGTGTGTGTGTGTGTGTATGTATGTATTTCTGTCTCCATTCCTGAGCAGCAAATCTTTTTTCCTCTTTTAGCATGTTACTCACAACTGTGGATGAAGCCCAGCACTCCTGAAAACACAATCCATGTATGGTTGAAGGAAATTTTCTTGGTGATGAGTGAGAGGTTCGTGACTGAAACCAGCTCATTTCCCATTGACCACTGAGGTCACATCTCTCAGGTGAGAAGCAAAGTGAGAATTTGAACCAGGCACATTCTTCTTAGAGACAATGGACCAAAGACAGGTCCGATGGAATGGAATGTCTTTTCATGTTGACATCCATCCCGTCAAGCCCTCGTTAAACCATTGAAGTGTCACATTGGGCCTGGGGGAGGCGGTGCACCCTGTGAAATTACACGTCCGAAGATTTGGATTTGATTTCCAGCACTCTGCCAGTCAGTCTGCCAGGCAATTTCATGTGACAAGCCTTAGGCGAGTCCCTTTCTGTCTCTGATTCCCGATTCCTTCACAGGGATTTATGTGGGCCTTAACGCCCACTGGGAAAAGATCCCTCTGCCAGCTCAGTGCCTGCTTTCTTGGTTTGACTTGTCAATCTGGACTTGAATACACCTTTGGTTTTGGATTGACTCTATTACCTCTCCTAGAAATTAACACACAAAACTGACAGCTGATTGACAAGATGAGAAGCAGTTTTCAAAATTCAAATTGAACTTAATCCTTTCTTACTAAAGGAATGCTCAAATCAAAGGGACACAGCTCACTCGTTTTGACATCATGAACTATGGCATGTAGAGAAAACTTTTTGAAAATACACAGCTAAAACTGTCCGTGCTTTTAATGCTAGACATGTTTTTCAGTTTTAAGTGCTTTAGCACTTAAAGCGGGACCGTTTTAGCTGTGTATTTTGAAAAAGTTGTGTGCTCTTCAAAGAGAAATCTACTTTTGCTGTGTCTTTGGGTTCGAGGGGAAATGGGAGTCCTCTTCAGTCAGCAGGGACGACACCTGAGTCCTTTGCAGTCCTCTTGTCTGCCTCTGAGGGTGAAATGAGAGTGGTCCCTGTCATCATGAGCCATGTCTGAAAGAATTATTCAGATTCCCTACGAGAATAGACGGGTGAAATAGCAAAAGTTGTGTCTTCTTTTGGAGCATGGACGGGTTCAAAGCCCACCTCATACCACTAAGTATTTTGCTGAACACGAGCAGTTGTGTGTGCGGCCTGTGTTTGGTTGATTTTTGTGTCATGTGGGTGTGTGTGTGTGTGTGTGTGTGTGTGTGTGTGTCTGTCTGTCTGTGTCTGTATTTCTGTCTCCATTCCTGAGCAGCAAATCTTTTTTCCTCTTTTAGCATGTTACTCACAACTCTGGATGAAGCCCAGCACTCCTGAAAACACAATCCATGTTTGGTTGAAGGAAATTTTCTTGGTGATGAGTGAGAGGTTGGTGACTGAAACCAGCTCATTTCCCATTGACCACTGAGGTCACATTTCTCAAGTGAGAAGCAAAGTGAGAATTTGAACCAGGCACATTCTCCTTAGAGACAATGGGCCAAAGACAGGTCCGATGGAATCGAATGTCTTTTCATGTTGACATCCATCCCGTCAATCCCTCGTTAAGCCATTGAAGTGTCACATTGGGCCTGGGGGAGGCGGTGCACCCTGTGAAATTACACGTTTGAAGATTTGGATTTGATTTCCAGCCCTCTGCCAGTCAGTCTGCCAGGCACTTTCATGTGACAAGCCTTAGGCGAGTCCCTTTCTGTCTCTGATTCCCGATTCCTTCACAGGGATTTATGTGGGCCTTAACGCCCACTGGAAAAAGATCCCTCTGCCAGCTCAGTGCATGCTTTCTTGGTTTGACTTGTCAATCTGGACTTGAATACACCTTTGGTTTTGGATTGACTCTATTACGTCTCCTAGAAATTAACACACAAAACTGACAGCTGATTGACAAGATGAGAAGCAGTTTTCCAAAATTCAAATTGAACTTAATCCTTTCTTACTAAAAGAATCCTCAAATCAAGGGGACACAGCTCACTCGTTTTGACTTCATGAGCTACGGCAGGTAGAGACAACTTTTTGAAAATACACAGCTAAAACTGTCCGTGCTTTGAATGCTAGACATGTTTTTCAGAATACACAGCTAAAACGGTCCCCGCTTTTAGTGCTAAAGCACTTAAAGCGGGGACCGTTTTAGCTGTGTATTTTGAAAAAGTTGTGTGCTCTTCAAAGAGAAAGCTACTTTTGCTGTGTCTTTGGGTTCGAGGGAAATGGGAGTCCTCTTCAGTCAGCAGGGACGACACCGGAGTCCTTTGCAGTCCTCTTGTCTGCCTCTGAGGGTGAAATGAGAGTGGTCCCTGTCATCATGAGCCATGTCTGAAAGAATAATTCACATTCCCTACGAGAATAGACGGGTGAAATAGCAAAAGGTGTGTCTTCCTTTGGAGAATGGACGGGTTCGAAGCCCATTTCATACCACTAAGTATTTTGCTGAACACGAGCAGTTGTGTGCGGCCTGTGTTTGGGTGATTTTTGTGTCGTGTGTGTGTGTGTGTGTGTGTGTGTGTGTGTCTGTGTGTGTGTGTCTGTATTTCTGTCTCCATTCCTGAGCAGCAAATCTGTTTTCCTCTTTTAGCATGTCACTCACAACTGTGGATGAAGCCCAGCACTCCTGAAAACACAATCCATGTATGGTTGAAGGAAATTTTCTTGGTGATGAGTGAGAGGTTGGTGACTGAAACCAGCTCATTTCCCATTGACCACTGAGGTCACATCTCTCAGGTGAGAAGCAAAGTGAGAATTTGAACCAGGCACATTCTCCTTTGAGACAATGGGCCAAAGACAGGTCCGATGGAATCGAATGTCTTTTCATGTTGACATCCATCCCGTCAAGCCCTCGTTAAGCCATTGAAGTGTCACATTGGGCCTGGGGGAGGCGGTGCACCCTGAGAAATTACACGTCCGAAGATTTGGATTTGATTTCCAGCCCTCTGCCAGTCAGTCTGCCAGGCAATTTCATGTGACAAGCCTTAGGCGAGTCCTTTTCTGTCTCTGATTCCCGATTCCTTCACAGGGATTTATGTGGGCCTTAACGCCCACTGGGAAAAGATCCCTCTGCCAGCTCAGTGCCTGCTTTCTTGGCTAAAGCACTTAAAGCGGGGACCGTTTTAGCTGTGTATTTTGAAAAAGTTGTGTGCTCTTCAAAGAGAAAGCTACTTTTGCTGTGTCTTTGGGTTCGAGGGGAAATGGGAGTCCTCTTCAGTCAGCAGGGACGACACCTGAGTCCTTTGCAGTCCTCTTGTCTACCTCTGAGGGTGAAATGAGAGTGGTCCCTGTCATCATGAGCCATGTCTGAAAGAATTATTCACATTCCATACGAGAATAGACGGGTGAAATAGCAAAAGGTGTGTCTTCCTTTGGAGCATGGACGGGTTGAAAGCCCACCTCATACCACTAAGTATTTTGCTGAACACGAGCAGTTGTGTGTGCGGCCTGTGTTTGGGTGATTTTTGTGTCATGTGCGTGTGTGTGTGTGTTTGTGTGTGTGTGTGTGTGTGTGTGTGTGTGTGTGTCTGTATTTCTGTCTCCATTCCTGAGCAGCAAATCTTTTTTCCTCTTTTAGCATGTTACTCACAACTGTGGATGGAGCCCAGCACTCCTGAAAACACAATCCATGTATGGTTGAAGGAAATTTTCTTGGTGATGAGTGAGAGGTTGGGGACTGAAACCAGCTCAGTTCCCATTGACGACTGAGGTCACATCTCTCAGGTGAGAAGCAAGGTGAAAATTTGAACCAGGCACATTCTCCTTAGAGACAATGGGCCAAAGACAGGTCCGATGGAATCTAATGTCTTTTCATGTTGACATCCATCCCGTCAAGCCCTCGTTAAGCCATTGAAGTGTCACATTGGGCATGGGGGAGGCGGTGCACCCTGTGAAATTACACGTCCGAAAATTTGGATTTGATTTGCAGCCCTCTGCCAGTCAGTCTGCCAGGCACTTTCATGTGACAAGCCTTAGGCGAGTCCCTTTCTGTCTCTGATTCCCGATTCCTTCACAGGGATTTATGTGAGCCTTAACGCCCACTGGGAAAAGATCCCTCTGCCAGCTCAGTGCCTGCTTTCTTGGTTTGACTTGTCAATCTGGACTTGAATACACCTTTGGTTTTGGATTGACTCTATTACCTCTCCTAGAAATTAACACACAAAACTGACAGCTGATTGACAAGATGAGAAGCAGTTTTCCAAAATTCAAATTGAACTTAATCCTTTCTTACTAAAAGAATGCTCAAATCAAGGGGACACAGCTCACTCGTTTTGACTTCACGAGCTATGGCAGGAAGGGACAACTTTTTGAAAATACACAGCTAAAACTGTCCGTGCTTTGAATGCTAGACATGTTTTTCAGAATACACAGCTAAAACTGTCCCCGCTTTATGTGCTAAAGCACTTAAAGCGGGGACCATTTTAGCTGTGTATTTTGAAAAAGTTGTGTGCTCTTTAAAGAGAAACCTACTTTTTCTGTGTCTTTGGGTTCGAGGGGAAACGGGAGTCCTCTTCAGTCAGCAGGGACGACACCTGAGTCCTTTGCAGTCCTCTTGTCTGCCTCTGAGGGTGAAATGAGAGTGGTCCCTGTCATCATGAGCCATGTCTGAAAGAATTATTCACATTGCCTTCGAGAATAGACGGGTGAAATAGCAAAAGGTGTGTCTTCCTTTGGAGCATGGACGGGTTCAAAGCCCACCTCATACCAATAAGTATTTTGCTGAACACGAGCAGTTGTGTGTGCGGCCTGTGTTTGGGTGATTTTTGTGTCCTGTGTGTTTGTGTGTGTGTGTGTGTGTGTGTGTGTGTGTGTGTGTGTGTGTGTGTCTGTATTTCTGTCTCCATTCCTGAGCAGCAAATCTTTTTTCCTCTTTTATCATGTTACTCACAACTGTGGATGAAGCCCAGCACTCCTGAAAACACAATCCATGTATGGTTGAAGGAAATTTTCTTGGTGATGAGTGAGAGGTTGGAGACTGAAACCAGCTCATTTCCCATTGACCACTGAAGTCACATCTCTCAGGTGAGAAGCAAAGTGAGAATTTGAACCAGGCACATTCTCCTTAGAGACAACGGGCCAAAGACAGGTCCGATGGAATCGAATGTCTTTTCATGTTGACATCCATCCCGTCAAGCCCTCGTTAAGCCATTGAAGTGTCACATTGGGCCTGGGGGAGGCGGTGCACCCTGTGAAATTACACGTCCAAAGATCTGGATTTGATTTCCAGCCCTCTGCCAGTCAGTCTGCCAGGCACTTTCATGTGACAAGCCTTAGGCGAGTCCCTTTCTGTCTCTGATTCCCGATTCCTTCACAGGGATTTATGTGGGCCTTAACGCCCACAGGGAAAAGATCCCCCTGCCAGCTCAGTGCCTGCTTTCTTGGTTTGACTTGTCAATCTGGACTTGAATACACCTTTGGTTTTGGATTGACTCTATTACCTCTCCTAGAAATTAACACACAAAACTGAAAGCTGATTGACAAGATGAGAAGCAGTTTTCCAAAATTCAAATTGAACTTAATCCTTTCTTACTAAAAGAATGCTCAAATCAAGGGGACACAGCTCACTCGTTCTGACTTCATGAGCTATGGCAGGTAGAGACAACTTTTTGAAAATACACAGCTAAAACTGTCCGTGCTTTGAATGCTAGACATGTTTTTCAGAATACACAGCTAAAACGGTCCCCGCTTTAATTGCTAAACCACTTAAAGTGGGGACCGTTTTAGCTGTGTATTTTGAAAAAGTTGTGTGCTCTTCAAAGAGAAAGCTACTTTTGCTCTGTCTTTGGGTTCGAGGGGAAATGGGAGTCCTCTTCAGTCAGCAGGGACGACACCTGAGTCCTTTGCAGTCCTCTTGTCTGCCTCTGAGGGTGAAATGAGAGTGGTCCCTGTCATCATGAGCCATGTCTGAAAGAATTATTCACATTCCCTACGAGAATAGACGGGTGAAATAGCAAAAGGTGTGTCTTCCTTTGGAGCATGGACGGGTTCAAAGCCCACGTCATACCACCAAGTATTTTGCTGAACACTAGCAGTTGTGTGTGCGGCCTGCGTTTCGGTGATTTTTGTGTCGTGTGTGAGTGTGTGTGTGTATGTGTGTGTGTGTGTCTCTACTTCTGTCTCCATTCCTGAGCAGCAAATCTTTTTTCCTCTTTTAGCATGTTACTCACAACTGTGGATGAAGCCCAGCACTCCTGAAAACACAATCCATGTATGGTTGAAGGAAATTTTCTTGGTGATGAGTGAGAGGTTGGTGACTGAAACCAACTCATTTCCCATTGACCACTGAGGTCACATCTCTCAGGTGAGAAGCAAAGTGAGAATTTGAACCAGGCACATTCTCCTTAGAGACAACGGGCCAAAGACAGGTCCGATGGAATTGAATGTCTTTTCATGTTGACATCCATCCCGTCAAGCCCTCGTTAAGCCATTGAAGTGTCACATTGGGCCTGGGGAAGGCGGTGCACCCTGTGAAATTACACGTCCGAAGATCTGGATTTCATTTCCAGCCCTCTGCCAGTTAGTCTGCCAGGCACTTTCATGTGACAAGCCTTAGGCGAGTCCCTTTCTGTCTCTGATTCCCGATTCCTTCACAGGGATTTATGTGGGCCTTAACGCCCACTGGGAAAAGATCCCTCTGCCAGCTCAGTGCCTGCTTTCTTGGTTTGACTTGTCAATCTGGACTTGAATACACCTTTGGTTTTGGATTGACTCTATTACCTCTCCTAGAAATTAACACACAAAACTGACAGCTGATTGACAAGATGAGAAGCAGTTTTCCAAAATTCAAATTGAACTTAATCCTTTCTTACTAAAAGAATGCTCAAATCAAGGGGACACAGCTCACTCGTTTTGACTTCATGAGCTATGGCAGGTAGAGACAACTTTTTGAAAATACACAGCTAAAACTGTCCGTGCTTTGAATGCTAGACATGTTTTTCAGAATACACAGCTAAAACGGTCCCCGTTTTAAGTGCTAAACCACTTAAAGCGGGGACCGTTTTAGCTGTGTATTTTGAAAAAGTTGTGTGCTCTTCAAAGAGAAAGCTACTTTTGCTGTGTCTTTGGGTTCGAGGGGAAATGGGAGTCCTCTTCAGTCAGCAGGGACGACACCTGAGTCCTTTGCAGTCCTCTTGTCTGCCTCTGAGGGTGAGATGAGGGTGGTCCCTGTCATCATGAGCCATGTCTGAAAGAATTATTCACATTCCCTACGAGAATAGACGGGTGAAATAGCAAAAGGTGTGTCTTCCTTTGGAGCATGGACGGGTTGAAAGCCCACCTCATACCACTAAGTATTTTGCTGAACACGAGCAGTTGTGTGTGCGGCCTGTGTTTGGGTGATTTTTGTGTCATGTGTGTGGGTGTGAGTGTGTGTGTGTGTGTGTGTGTGTGTGTGTGTCTGTGTGTGTGTGTCTGTATTTCTCTCTCCATTCCTGAGCAGCAAATCTTTTTTCCTCTTTTAGCATGTTACTCACAACTGTGGATGAAGCCCAGCACTCCTGAAAACACAATCCATGTATGGTTGAAGGAAATGTTCTTGGTGATGAGTGAGAGGTTGGTGACTGAAACCAGCTCATTTCCCATTGACCACTGAGGTCACATCTCTCAAGTGAGAAGCAAAGTGAGAATTTGAACCAGGCACATTCTCCTTAGAGACAATGGGCCAAAGACAGGTCCGATGGAATCGAATGTCTTTTCATGTTGACATCCATCCCGTCAAGCCCTCGTTAAGCCATTGAAGTGTCACATTGGGCCTGGGGGAGGCGGTGCACCCTGTGAAATTACACGTTTGAAGATTTGGATTTGATTTCCAGCCCTCTGCCAGTCAGTCTGCCAGGCACTTTCATGTGACAAGCCTTAGGCGAGTCCCTTTCTGTCTCTGATTCCCGATTCCTTCACAGGGATTTATGTGGGCCTTAATGCCCACTGGGAAAAGATCCCCCTGCCAGCTCAGTGCCTGCTTTCTTGGTTTGACTTGTCAATCTGGACTTGAATACACCTTTGGTTTTGGATTGACTCTATTACCTCTCCTAGAAATTAACACAAAAAACTGACAGCTGATTGACAAGATGAGAAGCAGTTTTCCAAAATTCAAATTGAACTTAATACTTTCTTACTAAAAGAATGCTCAAATCAAGGGAACACAGCTCACTCGTTTTGACTTCATGAGCTATGGCAGGTAGAGACAACTTTTTGAAAATACACAGCTAAATCTGTCCGTGCTTTGAATGTTAGACATGTTTTTCAGAATACACATCTAAAGCGGGGACCGTTTTAGCTGTGTATTTTGAAAAAGTTGTGTGCTCTTCAAAGAGAAAGCTACTTTTGCTGTGTCTTTGGGTTCGAGGGGAAATGGGAGTCCTCTTCTGTCAGCAGGGATGACAACTGAGTACTTTGCAGTCCTCTTGTCTGCCTCTCAGGGTGAAATGAGAGTGGTCCCCGTTATCATGAGCCATGTCTGAAAGAATTATTCACATTCCCTAGGAGAATAGACGGGTGAAATAGCAAAAGATGTGTCTTCCTTTGGAGCATGGACGGGTTCAATGCCCACCTCATACCACTAAGGATTTTGCTGAACACGAGCAGTTGTGTGTGCGGCCTGTGTTTGGGTGATTTTTGTTTGATGTTTGTGTGTGTGTGTGTGTGTGTGTGTGTGTGTTTGTGTCTGTGTGTCTGTGAGTGTGTGTCTGTATTTCTGTCTCCATTCCTGAGCATCAAATCTTTTTTCCTCTTTTAGCATGTTACTCACAACTGTGGATGAAGCCCAGCACTCCTGAAAACACAATCCATGTATGGTTGAAGGAAATTTTCTTGGTGATGAGTGAGAGGTTGGTGACTGTAACCAGCTCATTTCCCATTGACCACTGAGGTCACATCTCTCAGGTGAGAAGCAAAGTGAGAATTTGAACCAGGCACATTCTCCTTAGAGACAATGGGCCAAAGACAGGTCCGATGGAATCGAATGTGTTTTCATGTTGACATCCATCCCGTCAAGCCCTCGTTAAGCCATTGAAGTGTCACATTGGGCCTGGGGGAGGCGGTGCACCCTGTGAAATTACACGTCCGAAGATTTGGATTTGATTTCCAGCCCTCTGCCAGTCAGTCTGCCAGGCACTTTCATGTGACAAGCCTTAGGCGAGTCCCTTTCTGTCTCTGATTCCCGATTCCTTCACAGGGATTTATGTGGGCCTTAACGCCCACTGGGAAAAGATCCCTCTGCCAGCTCAGTGCCTGCTTTCTTGCTTTGACTTGTCAATCTGGACTTGAATACACCTTTGGTTTTGGATTGACTCTATTACCTCTCCTAGAAATTAACACACAAAACTGACAGCTGATTGACAAGATGAGAAGCAGTTTTCCAAAATTCAAATTGAACTTAATCCTTTCTTACTAAAAGAATGCTCAAATCAAGGGGACACAGCTCACTCGTTTTGACATCATGAGCTATGGCAGGTAGAGACAACTTTTTGAAAATACACAGCTAAAACTGTCCGTGCTTTGAATGCTAGACATGTTTTACAGTTTTAAGTGCTTTAGCACTTAAAGCGGGACCGTTTTAGCTGTGTATTTTGAAAAAGTTGTGTGCTCTTCAAAGAGAAAGCTACTTTTGCTGTGTCTTTGGGTTCGAGGGGAAATGGGAGTCCTCTTCAGTCAGCAGGGACGACACCTAAGTCGTTTGCAGTCCTCTTGTCTGCCTCTGAGGGTTAAATGAGAGTGGTCCCTGTCATCATGAGCCACGTCTGAAAGAATTATTCACATTCCCTACGAGAATAGACGGGTGAAATAGCAAAAGGTGTGTCTTCCTTTGGAGCATGGACGGGTTCAAAGCCCACCTCATACCACTAAGTAATTTGCTGAACACGAGCAGTTGTGTGTGCGGCCTGTGTTTGGGTGATTTTTGTGTCGTGTGTGTGTGTGTGTGTGTGTGTGTGTGTGTGTGTCTGTGTGTGTGTGTCTGTATTTCTGTCTCCATTCCTGAGCAGCAAATCTTTTTTCCTCTTTTAGCATGTTACTCACAACTGTGGATGAAGCCCAGCACTCCTGAAAACACAATCCATGTATGGTTGAAGGAAATTTTCTTGGTGATGAGTGAGAGGTTGGTGACTGAAACCAGCTCATTTCCCATTGACCACTGAGGTCACATCTCTCAGGTGAGAAGCAAAGTGAGAATTTGAACCAGGCACATTCTCCTTAGAGACAATGGGCCAAAGACAGGTCCGATGGAATCGAATGTCTTTTCATGTTGACATCCATCCCGTCAAGCCCTCGTTAAGCCATTGAAGTGTCACATTGGGCCTGGGGAAGCAGTGAACCCTGTGAAATTACACGTCCGAAGATTTGGATTTGATTTCCAGCCCTCTGCCAGTCAGTCTGCCAGGCACTTTCATGTGACAAGCCTTAGGCGAGTCCCTTTCTGTCTCTGATTCCCGATTCCTTCACAGGGATTTATGTGGGCCTTAACGCCCACTGGGAAAAGGTCCCTCTGCCAGCTCAGGGCCTGCTTTCTTGGTTTGACTTGTCAATCTGGACTTGAATACCCCTTTGGTTTTGGATTGACTCTATTACCTCTCCTAGAAATTAACACACAAAACTGACAGCTGATTGACAAGATGAGAAGCAGTTTTCCAAAATTCAAATTGAACTTAATCCTTTCTTAGTAAAAGAATGCTCAAATCAAGGGGACACAGCTCACTCGTTTTGACTTCATGAGCTATGGCAGGTAGAGACAACTTTCTGAAAATACACAGCTAAAACTGTCCGTGCTTTGAATGCTAGACATGTTTTTCAGAATACACAGCTAAAGCGGGGACCGTTTTAGCTGTGTATTTTGAAAAAGTTGTGTGCTCTTCAAAGAGAAAGCTACTTTTGCTGTGTCTTAGGGTTCGAGGGGAAATGGGAGTCCTCTTCAGTCAGCAGGGACGACACCTGAGTCTTTTGCAGTCCTCTTTTCTGCCTCTGAGGGGGAAATGAGAGTGGTCCCTGTCATCATGAGCCATGTCTGAAAGAATTATTCACATTCCCTACGAGAATAGACGGGTGAAATAGCAAAAGGTGTGTCTTCCTTTGGAGCATGGACGGGTTCAAAGCCCACCTCATACCACTAAGTATTTTGCTGAACACGAGCAGTTGTGTGTGCGGCCTGTGTTTGGGTGATTTTTGTGTCGTGTGTGTGTGTGTGTGTGTGTGTGTATGTGTGTTTGTGTGTGTGTGTGTCTGTATTTCTGTCTCCATTCCTGAGCAGCAAATCTTTTTTCCTCTTTTAGCATGTTACTCACAACTGTGGATGGAGCCCAGCACTCCTGAAAACACCATCCATGTATGGTTGAAGGAAATTTTCTTGGTGATGAGTGAGAGGTTGGTGACTGAAACCAGCTCATTTCCCATTGACCACTGAGGTCACATCTCTCAGGTGAGAAGCAAAGTGAGAATTTGAACCAGGCACATTCTCCTTAGAGACAATGGGCCAAGGACAGATCGGATGGAATGGAATGTCTTTTCATGTTGACATCCATCCCGTCAAGCCCTCGTTAAGCCATTGAAGTGTCACATTGGGCCTGGGGGAGGCGGTGCACCCTGTGAAATTACACGTCCGAATATTTAGATTTGATTTCCAGCCGTCTGCCAGTCAGTCTGCCAGGCACTTTCATGTGACAAGCCTTAGGCGAGTCCCTTTCTGTCTCTAATTCCCAATTCCTTCACAGGGATTTATGTGGGCCTTAACGCCCACTGGGAAATGATCCCTCTGCCAGGTCAGTGCCTGCTTTCTTGGTTTGACTTGTCAATCTGCACTTGAATACACCTTTGGTTTTGGATTGACTCTATTACCTCTCCTAGAAATTAACACACAAAACTGACAGCTGATTGACAAGATGAGAAGCAGTTTTCCAAAATTCAAATTGAACTTAATCCTTTCTTCCTAAAAGAATGCTCAAATCAAGGGGACAAAGCTCACTCGTTTTGACTTCATGAGCTATGGCAGTTAGAGACAACTTTTTGAAAATACACAGCTAAAACTGTCCGTGCTTTGAATGCTAGACATGTTTTTCAGAATACACAGCTAAAACGGTCCCCGCTTTAGCACTTAAAGCAGGGACCGTTTTAGCTGTGTATTTTGAAAAAATTGTGTGCTCTTCAAAGAGAAAGCTACTTTTGCTGTATCTTTGGGTTCGAGGGGAAATGGGAGTCCTCTTCAGTCAGCAGGGTCGACACCTGAGTCCTTTGCAGTCCTCTTGTCTGCCTCTGAGGGTGAAATGAGAGTGGTCCCTGTCATCATGAGCCATGTCGGAAAGAATTATTCACATTCCGTACGAGAATAGACGGGTGAAATAGCAAAAGGTGTGTCTTCCTTTGGAGCATGGACGGGTTCAAAGCCCACCTCATACCACTAAGTATTTTGCTGAAAACGAGCAGTTGTGTGTGCGGCCTGTGTTTGGGTGATTTTTGTGTCGTGTGTGTGTGTGTGTGTGTGTGTGTGTGTGTGTGTCTGTGTGTCTGTATTTCTGTCTCCATTCCTGAGCAGCAAATCTTTTTTCCTCTTTTAGCATGTTACTCACAACTGTGGATGAAGCCCAGCACTCCTGAAAACACAATCCATGTATGGTTGAAGGAAATTTTCTTGGTGATGAGTGAGAGGTTGGTGACTGAAACCAGCTCATTTCCCATTGACCACTGAGGTCACATCTCTCAGGTGAGAAGCAAAGTGAGAATTTGAACCAGGCACATTCTCCTTAGAGACAATGGGCCAAAGACAGGTCCGATGGAATCGAATGTCTTTTCATGTTGACATCCATCCCGTCAAGCCCTCGTTAAGCCATTGAAGTGTCACATTGGGCCTGGGGGAGGCGGTGCACCCTGTGAAATTACACGTCCGAAGATTTGGATTTGATTTCCAGCCCTCTGCCAGTCAGTCTGCCAGGCACTTTCATGTGACAAGCCTTAGGCGAGTCCCTTTCTGTCTCTGATTCCCGATTCCTTCACAGGGATTTATGTGGGCCTTAACGCCCACTGGGAAAAGATCCCTCTGCCAGCTCAGTGCCTGCTTTCTTGGTTTGACTTGTCAATCTGGACTTGAATACACCTTTGGTTTTGGATTGACTCTATTACCTCTCCTAGAAATTAACACACAAAACTGACAGCTGATTGACAAGATGAGAAGCAGTTTTCCAAAATTCAAATTGAACTTAATCCTTTCTTACTAAAAGAATGCTCAAATCAAGGGGACACAGCTCACTCGTTTTGACTTCGTGAGCTATGGCACGTAGAGACAACTTTTTGTAAATACACAGCTAAAACTGTCCGTGCTTTGAATGCTAGACATATTTTTCAGAATACACAGCTAAAACGGTCCCCGCTTTAAGCACTTAAAGCGGGGACCGTTTTGGCTGTGTATTTTGAAAAAGTTGTGTGCTCTTCAAAGAGAAAGCTACTTTTGCTGTGTCTTTGGGTTCGAGGGGAAATGGGAGTCCTCTTCAGTCAGCAGGGACTACACCTGAGTCCTTTGCAGTCCTCTTGTCTGCCTCTGAGGGTGAAATGATAGTGGTCCCTGTCATCATGAGCCATGTCTGAAAGAAATATTCACATTCCCTACGAGAATAGACGGGTGAAATAGCGAAAGTTGTGTCTTCCTTTGGAGCATGGACGGGTTCAAAGCCCACCTCATACCACTAAGTATTTTGCTGAACACGAGCAGTTGTGTGTGCGGCCTGAGTTTGGGTGATTTTTGTGTCGTGTGATTGTGTGTGTGTGTGTGTGTCTGTGTGTGTGTCTGTATTTCTGTCTCCATTCCTGAGCAGCAAATCTTTTTTGCTCTTTTAGCATGTTACTCACAACTGTGGATGAAGCCCAGCACTCCTGAAAACACAGTCCATGTATCGTTGAAGGAAATTTTCTTGGTGATGAGTGAGAGGTTGGTGACTGAAAGCAGCTCATTTCCCATTGACCACTGAGGTCACATCTCTCAGGTGAGAAGCAAAGTGAGAATTTGAACCAGGCACATTCTCCTTAGAGACAATGGGCCAAAGACAGGTCCGATGGAATCGAATGTCTTTTCATATTGACATCCATCCCGTCAAGCCCTCGTTAAAGCATTGAAGTGTCACATTGGGCATGGGGGAGGCGGTGCACCCTGTGAAATTACACGTCCGAAGATTTGGATTTGATTTCCAGCCCTCTGCCAGTCAGTCTGCCAGGCACTTTCATGTGACAAGCCTTAGGCGAGTCCCTTTCTGTCTCTGATTCCCGATTCCTTCACAGGGATTTATGTGGGCCTTAACGCCCACTGGGAAAAGATCCCTCTGCCAGCTCAGTGCCTGCTTTCTTGGTTTGACTTGTCAATCTGGACTTGAATACACCTTTGGATTTGGATTGACTCTATTACCTCTCCTAGAAATTAACACACAAAACTGACAGCTGATTGACAAGATGAGAAGCAGCTTTCCAAAATTCAAATTGAACTTAATCCTTTCTTACTAAAAGAATGCTCAAATCAAGGGGACACAGCTCACTCGTTTTGACTTCATGAGCTATGGCAGGTAGAGACAACTTTTTGAAAATACACAGCTAAAACTGTCCGTGCTTTGAATGCTAGACATGTTTTTCAGAATACACAGCTAAAACGGTCCCCGCTTTAAGTGCTTTATTAGCTGTGTATTTTGAAAAAGTTGTGTGCTCTTCAAAGAGAAAGCTACTTTTGCTGTGTCTTTCGTTTCGAGGGGAAATGGGAGTCCTCTTCAGTCAGCAGGGACGACAACTGAGTCCTTTGCAGTCCTCCTATCTGCCTCTGAGGGTGAAATCAGAGTGGTCCCTGTCATCATGAGCCATGTCTGAAAGAATTATTCACATTCTCTACGAGAATAGACGGGTGAAATAGCAAAAGGTGTGTCTTCCTTTGGAGCATGGACGGGTTCAAAGCCCACCTCATACCACTAAATATTTTGCTGAACACGAGCAGTTGTGTGTGCGGCCTGTGTTTGGGTGATTTTTGTGTCATGTGCGTGTGTGTGTGTGTGTTTTTGTGTGTGTGTGTGTCTGTGTGTGTGTGTCTGTATTTCTGTCTCCATTCCTGAGCAGCAAATCTTTTTTCCTCTTTTAGCATGTTACTCACAACTGTGGATGAAGCCCAGCACTCCTGAAAACACAATCCATGTATGGTTGAAGGAAATTTTCTTGGTGATTAGTGAGAGGTTGGTGACTGAAACCAGCTCATTTCCCATTGACCACTGAGGTCACATCTCTCAGGTGAGAAGCAAAGTGAGAATTTGAACCAGGCACATTCTCCTTAGAGACAATGGGCCAAAGACAGGTCCGATGGAATCGAATGTCTTTTCATGTTGACATCCATCCCGTCAAGCCCTCGTTAAGCCATTGAAGTGTCACATTGGGCCTGGGGGAGGCGGTGCACCCTGTGAAATGACACGTCCGAAGATTTGGATTTGATTTCCAGCCCTCTGCCAGTCAGTCTGCCAGGCACTTTCATGTGACAAGCCTTAGGCGAGTCCCTTTCTGTCTCTGATTCCCGATTCCTTCACAGGGATTTATGTGGGCCTTAACGCCCACTGGGAAAAGATCCCTCTGCCAGCTCAGTGCCTGCTTTCTTGGTTTGACTTGTCACTCTGGAGTTGAATACACCTTTGGTTTTGGATTGACTCTATTACCTCTCCTAGAAATTAACACACAAAACTGACAGCTGATAGACAAGATGAGAAGCAGTTTTCCAAAATTCAAATTGATCTTAATCCTTTCTTACTAAAAGAATGCTCAAATCAAGGGGACACAGCTCACTCGTTTTGACTTCATGAGCTATGGCAGGTAGAGACAACTTTTTGAAAATACACAGCTAAAACTGTCCGTGCTTTGAATGCTAGACATGTTTTTCAGAATACAAAGCTAAAACGGTCCCCGCTTTAAGTGTTTTATTAGTTGTGTATTTTGAAAAAGTTGTGTGCTCTTCAAAGAGAAATCTACTTTTGCTGTGTCTTTGGGTTCGAGGGGAAATGGGAGTCCTCTTCAGTCAGCAGGGACGACACCTGAGTCCTTTGCAGTCCTCTTGTCTGCCTCTGAGGGTGAAATGAGAGTGGTCCCTGTCATCATGAGCCATGTCTGAAAGAATTATTCAGATTCCCTATGAGAATAGACGGGTGAAATAGCAAAAGTTGTGACTTCTTTTGGAGCATGGACGGGTTCAAAGCCCACCTCATACCACTAAGTATTTTGCTGAACACGAGCAGTTGTGTGTGCGGCCTGTGTTTGGTTGATTTTTGTGTCATGTGGGTGTGTGTGTGTGTGTGTGTGTGTGTGTGTCTGTCTGTCTGTGTCTGTATTTCTGTCTCCATTCCTGAGCAGCAAATCTTTTTTCCTCTTTTAGCATGTTACTCACAACTCTGGATGAAGCCCAGCACTCCTGAAAACACAATCCATGTATGGTTGAAGGAAATTTTCTTGGTGATGAGTGAGAGGCTGGTGACTGAAACCAGCTCATTTCCCATTGACCACTGAGGTCACATCTCTCAAGTGAGAAGCAAAGTGAGAATTTGAACCAGGCACATTCTCCTTAGAGACAATGGGCCAAAGACAGGTCCGATGGAATCTAATGTCTTTTCATGTTGACATCCATCCCGTCAAGCCCTCGTTAAGCCATTGAAGTGTCACATTGGGCCTGGGGGAGGCGGTGCACCCTGTGAAATTACACGTTTGAAGATTTGGATTTGATTTCCAGCCCTCTGCCAGTCAGTCTGCCAGGCACTTTCATGTGACAAGCCTTAGGCGAGTCCCTTTCTGTCTCTGATTCCCGATTCCTTCACAGGGATTTATGTGGGCCTTAACGCCCACTGGAAAAAGATCCCTCTGCCAGCTCAGTGCATGCTTTCTTGGTTTGACTTGTCAATCTGGACTTGAATACACCTTTGGTTTTGGATTGACTCTATTACGTCCCCTAGAAATTAACACACAAAACTGACAGCTGATTGACAAGATGAGAAGCAGTTTTCCAAAATTCAAATTGAACTTAATCCTTTCTTACTAAAAGAATGCTCAAATCAAGGGGACACAGCTCACTCGTTTTGACTTCATGAGCTATGGCAGGTAGAGACAACTTTTTGAAAATACACAGCTAAAACTGTCCGTGCTTTGAATGCTAGACATGTTTTTCAGAATACACAGCTAAAACGGTCCCCGCTTTAAGTGTTAAAGCACTTAAAGCGGGGACCGTTTTAGCTGTGTATTTTGAAAAATTTGTGTGCTCTTCAAAGAGAAAGCTACTTTTGCTGTGTCTTTGGGTTCGAGGGGAAATGGGAGTCCTCTTCAGTCAGCAGGGACGACACCTAAGTCCTCTGCAGTCCTCTTGTCTGCCTCTGAGGGTGAAATGAGAGTGGTCCCTGTCATCATGAGCCATGTCTGAAAGAATTATTCACATTCCCTACGAGAATAGACGGGTGAAATAGCAAAAGGTGTGTCTTCCTTTGGAACAAGGACGGATTCAAAGCCCACCTCATACCACTAAGTATTTTGCTGAACACGAGAAGTTGTGTGTGCGGCCTGTGTTTTGGGGATTTTTGTGTCGTGTGTGTGTGTGTGTGTGTGTGTGTGTGTGTGTGTCTGTGTGTGTGTGTCTGTATTTCTGTCTCCATTCCTGAGCAGCAAATCTTTTTTCCTCTTTTAGCATGTTACTCACAACTGTGGATGAAGCCCAGCACTCCTGAAAACACAATCCATGTATGGTTGAAGGAAATTTTCTTGGTGATGAGTGAGAGGTTGGTGACTGAAACCAGCTCATTTCCCATTGACCACTGAGGTCACATCTCTCAGGTGAGAAGCAAAGTGAGAATTTGAACCAGGCACATTCTCCTTAGAGACAATGGGCCAAAGACAGGTCCGATGGAATCGAATGTCTTTTCATGTTGACATCCATCCCGTCAAGCCCTCGTTAAGCCATTGAAGTGTCACATTGGGCCTGGGGGAGGCGGTGCACCCTGTGAAATGACACGTCCGAAGATTTGGATTTGATTTCCAGCCCTCTGCCAGTCAGTCTGCCAGGCACTTTCATGTGACAAGCCTTAGGCGAGTCCCTTTCTGTCTCTGATTCCCGATTCCTTCACAGGGATTTATGTGGGCCTTAACGCCCACTGGGAAAAGATCCCTCTGCCAGCTCAGTGCCTGCTTTCTTGGTTTGACTTGTCAATCTGGACTTGAATACACCTTTGGTTTTGGATTGACTCTATTACCTCTCCTAGAAATTAACACACAAAACTGACAGCTGATTGACAAGATGAGAAGCAGTTTTCCAAAATTCAAATTGAACTTAATCCTTTCTTACTAAAAGAATGCTCAAATCAAGGGGACACAGCTCACTCGTTTTGACTTCGTGAGCTATGGCACGTAGAGACAACTTTTTGTAAATACACAGCTAAAACTGTCCGTGCTTTGAATGCTAGACATATTTTTCAGAATACACAGCTAAAACGGTCCCCGCTTTAAGCACTTAAAGCGGGGACCGTTTTGGCTGTGTATTTTGAAAAAGTTGTGTGCTCTTCAAAGAGAAAGCTACTTTTGCTGTGTCTTTGGGTTCGAGGGGAAATGGGAGTCCTCTTCAGTCAGCAGGGACTACACCTGAGTCCTTTGCAGTCCTCTTGTCTGCCTCTGAGGGTGAAATGATAGTGGTCCCTGTCATCATGAGCCATGTCTGAAAGAAATATTCACATTCCCTACGAGAATAGACGGGTGAAATAGCGAAAGTTGTGTCTTCCTTTGGAGCATGGACGGGTTCAAAGCCCACCTCATACCACTAAGTATTTTGCTGAACACGAGCTGTTGTGTGTGCGGCCTGAGTTTGGGTGATTTTTGTGTCGTGTGATTGTGTGTGTGTGTGTGTGTGTGTCTGTGTGTGTGTCTGTATTTCTGTCTCCATTCCTGAGCAGCAAATCTTTTTTGCTCTTTTAGCATGTTACTCACAACTGTGGATGAAGCCCAGCACTCCTGAAAACACAGTCCATGTATCGTTGAAGGAAATTTTCTTGGTGATGAGTGAGAGGTTGGTGACTGAAAGCAGCTCATTTCCCATTGACCACTGAGGTCACATCTCTCAGGTGAGAAGCAAAGTGAGAATTTGAACCAGGCACATTCTCCTTAGAGACAATGGGCCAAAGACAGGTCCGATGGAATCGAATGTCTTTTCATATTGACATCCATCCCGTCAAGCCCTCGTTAAAGCATTGAAGTGTCACATTGGGCATGGGGGAGGCGGTGCACCCTGTGAAATTACACGTCCGAAGATTTGGATTTGATTTCCAGCCCTCTGCCAGTCAGTCTGCCAGGCACTTTCATGTGACAAGCCTTAGGCGAGTCCCTTTCTGTCTCTGATTCCCGATTCCTTCACAGGGATTTATGTGGGCCTTAACGCCCACTGGGAAAAGATCCCTCTGCCAGCTCAGTGCCTGCTTTCTTGGTTTGACTTGTCAATCTGGACTTGAATACACCTTTGGTTTTGGATTGACTCTATTACCTCTCCTAGAAATTAACACACAAAACTGACAGCTGATTGACAAGATGAGAAGCAGCTTTCCAAAATTCAAATTGAACTTAATCCTTTCTTACTAAAAGAATGCTCAAATCAAGGGGACACAGCTCACTCGTTTTGACTTCATGAGCTATGGCAGGTAGAGACAACTTTTTGAAAATACACAGCTAAAACTGTCCGTGCTTTGAATGCTAGACATGTTTTTCAGAATACACAGCTAAAACGGTCCCCGCTTTAAGTGCTTTATTAGCTGTGTATTTTGAAAAAGTTGTGTGCTCTTCAAAGAGAAAGCTACTTTTGCTGTGTCTTTCGTTTCGAGGGGAAATGGGAGTCCTCTTCAGTCAGCAGGGACGACAACTGAGTCCTTTGCAGTCCTCCTATCTGCCTCTGAGGGTGAAATGAGAGTGGTCCCTGTCATCATGAGCCATGTCTGAAAGAATTATTCACATTCTCTACGAGAATAGACGGGTGAAATAGCAAAAGGTGTGTCTTCCTTTGGAGCATGGACGGGTTCAAAGCCCACCTCATACCACTAAATATTTTGCTGAACACGAGCAGTTGTGTGTGCGGCCTGTGTTTGGGTGATTTTTGTGTCATGTGCGTGTGTGTGTGTGTGTGTTTGTGTGTGTGTGTGTCTGTGTGTGTGTGTCTGTATTTCTGTCTCCATTCCTGAGCAGCAAATCTTTTTTCCTCTTTTAGCATGTTACTCACAACTGTGGATGAAGCCCAGCACTCCTGAAAACACAATCCATGTATGGTTGAAGGAAATTTTCTTGGTGATTAGTGAGAGGTTGGTGACTGAAACCAGCTCATTTCCCATTGACCACTGAGGTCACATCTCTCAGGTGAGAAGCAAAGTGAGAATTTGAACCAGGCACATTCTCCTTAGAGACAATGGGCCAAAGACAGGTCCGATGGAATCGAATGTCTTTTCATGTTGACATCCATCCCGTCAAGCCCTCGTTAAGCCATTGAAGTGTCACATTGGGCCTGGGGGAGGCGGTGCACCCTGTGAAATGACACGTCCGAAGATTTGGATTTGATTTCCAGCCCTCTGCCAGTCAGTCTGCCAGGCACTTTCATGTGACAAGCCTTAGGCGAGTCCCTTTCTGTCTCTGATTCCCGATTCCTTCACAGGGATTTATGTGGGCCTTAACGCCCACTGGGAAAAGATCCCTCTGCCAGCTCAGTGCCTGCTTTCTTGGTTTGACTTGTCACTCTGGAGTTGAATACACCTTTGGTTTTGGATTGACTCTATTACCTCTCCTAGAAATTAACACACAAAACTGACAGCTGATTGACAAGATGAGAAGCAGTTTTCCAAAATTCAAATTGAACTTAATCCTTTCTTACTAAAAGAATGCTCAAATCAAGGGGACACAGCTCACTCGTTTTGACTTCATGAGCTATGGCAGGTAGAGACAACTTTTTGAAAATACACAGCTAAAACTGTCCGTGCTTTGAATGCTAGACATGTTTTTCAGAATACAAAGCTAAAACGGTCCCCGCTTTAAGTGTTTTATTAGTTGTGTATTTTGAAAAAGTTGTGTGCTCTTCAAAGAGAAATCTACTTTTGCTGTGTCTTTGGGTTCGAGGGGAAATGGGAGTCCTCTTCAGTCAGCAGGGACGACACCTGAGTCCTTTGCAGTCCTCTTGTCTGCCTCTGAGGGTGAAATGAGAGTGGTCCCTGTCATCATGAGCCATGTCTGAAAGAATTATTCAGATTCCCTACGAGAATAGACGGGTGAAATAGCAAAAGTTGTGACTTCTTTTGGAGCATGGACGGGTTCAAAGCCCACCTCATACCACTAAGTATTTTGCTGAACACGAGCAGTTGTGTGTGCGGCCTGTGTTTGGTTGATTTTTGTGTCATGTGGGTGTGTGTGTGTGTGTGTGTGTGTGTGTGTGTGTGTATGTATGTATTTCTGTCTCCATTCCTGAGCAGCAAATCTTTTTTCCTCTTTTAGCATGTTACTCACAACTGTGGATGAAGCCCAGCACTCCTGAAAACACAATCCATGTATGGTTGAAGGAAATTTTCTTGGTGATGAGTGAGAGGTTGGTGACTGAAACCAGCTCATTTCCCATTGACCACTGAGGTCACATCTCTCAGGTGAGAAGCAAAGTGAGAATTTGAACCAGGCACATTCTTCTTAGAGACAATGGACCAAAGACAGGTCCGATGGAATGGAATGTCTTTTCATGTTGACATCCATCCCGTCAAGCCCTCGTTAAACCATTGAAGTGTCACATTGGGCCTGGGGGAGGCGGTGCACCCTGTGAAATTACACGTCCGAAGATTTGGATTTGATTTCCAGCACTCTGCCAGTCAGTCTGCCAGGCACTTTCACGTGACAAGCCTTAGGCGAGTCCCTTTCTGTCTCTGATTCCCGATTCCTTCACAGGGATTTATGTGGGCCTTAACGCCCACTGGGAAAAGATCCCTCTGCCAGCTCAGTGCCTGCTTTCTTGGTTTGACTTGTCAATCTGGACTTGAATACCCCTTTGGTTTTGGATTGACTCTATTACCTCTCCTAGAAATTAACACACAAAACTGACAGCTGATTGACAAGATGAGAAGCAGTTTTCCAAAATTCAAATTGAACTTAATCCTTTCTTAGTAAAAGAATGCTCAAATCAAGGGGACACAGCTCACTCGTTTTGACTTCATGAGCTATGGCAGGTAGAGACAACTTTCTGAAAATACACAGCTAAAACTGTCCGTGCTTTGAATGCTAGACATGTTTTTCAGAATACACAGCTAAAGCGGGGACCGTTTTAGCTGTGTATTTTGAAAAAGTTGTGTGCTCTTCAAAGAGAAAGCTACTTTTGCTGTGTCTTAGGGTTCGAGGGGAAATGGGAGTCCTCTTCAGTCAGCAGGGACGACACCTGAGTCTTTTGCAGTCCTCTTGTCTGCCTCTGAGGGGGAAATGAGAGTGGTCCCTGTCATCATGAGCCATGTCTGAAAGAATTATTCACATTCCCTACGAGAATAGACGGGTGAAATAGCAAAAGGTGTGTCTTCCTTTGGAGCATGGACGGGTTCAAAGCCCACCTCATACCACTAAGTATTTTGCTGAACACGAGCAGTTGTGTGTGCGGCCTGTGTTTGGGTGATTTTTGTGTCGTGTGTGTGTGTGTGTGTGTGTGTGTGTGTGTGTGTTTGTGTGTGTGTGTGTCTGTATTTCTGTCTCCATTCCTGAGCAGCAAATCTTTTTTCCTCTTTTAGCATGTTACTCACAACTGTGGATGGAGCCCAGCACTCCTGAAAACACCATCCATGTATAGTTGAAGGAAATTTTCTTGGTGATGAGTGAGAGGTTGGTGACTGAAACCAGCTCATTTCCCATTGACCACTGAGGTCACATCTCTCAGGTGAGAAGCAAAGTGAGAATTTGAACCAGGCACATTCTCCTTAGAGACAATGGGCCAAGGACAGATCGGATGGAATGGAATGTCTTTTCATGTTGACATCCATCCCGTCAAGCCCTCGTTAAGCCATTGAAGTGTCACATTGGGCCTGGGGGAGGCGGTGCACCCTGTGAAATTACACGTCCGAATATTTAGATTTGATTTCCAGCCGTCTGCCAGTCAGTCTGCCAGGCACTTTCATGTGACAAGCCTTAGGCGAGTCCCTTTCTGTCTCTAATTCCCGATTCCTTCACAGGGATTTATGTGGGCCTTAACGCCCACTGGGAAATGATCCCTCTGCCAGCTCAGTGCCTGCTTTCTTGGTTTGACTTGTCAATCTGGACTTGAATACACCTTTGGTTTTGGATTGACTCTATTACCTCTCCTAGAAATTAACACACAAAACTGACAGCTGATTGACAAGATGAGAAGCAGTTTTCCAAAATTCAAATTGAAATTAATCCTTTCTTCCTAAAAGAATGCTCAAATCAAGGGGACACAGCTCACTCGTTTTGACTTCATGAGCTATGGCAGTTAGAGACAACTTTTTGAAAATACACAGCTAAAACTGTCCGTGCTTTGAATGCTAGACATGTTTTTCAGAATACACAGCTAAAACGGTCCCCGCTTTAGCACTTAAAGCAGGGACCGTTTTAGCTGTGTATTTTGAAAAAATTGTGTGCTCTTCAAAGAGAAAGCTACTTTTGCTGTATCTTTGGGTTCGAGGGGAAATGGGAGTCCTCTTCAGTCAGCAGGGTCGACACCTGAGTCCTTTGCAGTCCTCTTGTCTGCCTCTGAGGGTGAATTGAGAGTGGTCCCTGTCATCATGAGCCATGTCGGAAAGAATTATTCACATTCCGTACGAGAATAGACGGGTGAAATAGCAAAAGGTGTGTCTTCCTTTGGAGCATGGACGGGTTCAAAGCCCACCTCATACCACTAAGTATTTTGCTGAAAACGAGCAGTTGTGTGTGCGGCCTGTGTTTGGGTGATTTTTGTGTCGTGTGTGTGTGTGTGTGTGTGTGTGTGTGTGTGTGTCTGTGTGTCTGTATTTCTGTCTCCATTCCTGAGCAGCAAATCTTTTTTCCTCTTTTAGCATGTTACTCACAACTGTGGATGAAGCCCAGCACTCCTGAAAACACAATCCATGTATGGTTGAAGGAAATTTTCTTGGTGATGAGTGAGAGGTTGGTGACTGAAACCAGCTCATTTCCCATTGACCACTGAGGTCACATCTCTCAGGTGAGAAGCAAAGTGAGAATTTGAACCAGGCACATTCTCCTTAGAGACAATGGGCCAAAGACAGGTCCGATGGAATCGAATGTCTTTTCATGTTGACATCCATCCCGTCAAGCCCTCGTTAAGCCATTGAAGTGTCACATTGGGCCTGGGGGAGGCGGTGCACCCTGTGAAATTACACGTCCGAAGATTTGGATTTGATTTCCAGCCCTCTGCCAGTCAGTCTGCCAGGCACTTTCATGTGACAAGCCTTAGGCGAGTCCCTTTCTGTCTCTGATCCCGATTCCTTCACAGGGATTTATGTGGGCCTTAACGCCCACTGGGAAAAGATCCCTCTGCCAGCTCAGTGCCTGCTTTCTTGGTTTGACTTGTCAATCTGGACTTGAATACACCTTTGGTTTTGGATTGACTCTATTACCTCTCCTAGAAATTAACACACAAAACTGACAGCTGATTGACAAGATGAGAAGCAGTTTTCCAAAATTCAAATTGAACTTAATCCTTTCTTACTAAAAGAATGCTCAAATCAAGGGGACACAGCTCACTCGTTTTGACTTCGTGAGCTATGGCACGTAGAGACAACTTTTTGTAAATACACAGCTAAAACTGTCCGTGCTTTGAATGCTAGACATATTTTTCAGAATACACAGCTAAAACGGTCCCCGCTTTAAGCACTTAAAGCGGGGACCGTTTTGGCTGTGTATTTTGAAAAAGTTGTGTGCTCTTCAAAGAGAAAGCTACTTTTGCTGTGTCTTTGGGTTCGAGGGGAAATGGGAGTCCTCTTCAGTCAGCAGGGACTACACCTGAGTCCTTTGCAGTCCTCTTGTCTGCCTCTGAGGGTGAAATGATAGTGGTCCCTGTCATCATGAGCCATGTCTGAAAGAAATATTCACATTCCCTACGAGAATAGACGGGTGAAATAGCGAAAGTTGTGTCTTCCTTTGGAGCATGGACGGGTTCAAAGCCCACCTCATACCACTAAGTATTTTGCTGAACACGAGCAGTTGTGTGTGCGGCCTGAGTTTGGGTGATTTTTGTGTCGTGTGATTGTGTGTGTGTGTGTGTGTGTGTGTCTGTGTGTGTGTCTGTATTTCTGTCTCCATTCCTGAGCAGCAAATCTTTTTTGCTCTTTTAGCATGTTACTCACAACTGTGGATGAAGCCCAGCACTCCTGAAAACACAGTCCATGTATCGTTGAAGGATATTTTCTTGGTGATGAGTGAGAGGTTGGTGACTGAAAGCAGCTCATTTCCCATTGACCACTGAGGTCACATCTCTCAGGTGAGAAGCAAAGTGAGAATTTGAACCAGGCACATTCTCCTTAGAGACAATGGGCCAAAGACAGGTCCGATGGAATCGAATGTCTTTTCATATTGACATCCATCCCGTCAAGCCCTCGTTAAAGCATTGAAGTGTCACATTGGGCATGGGGGAGGCGGTGCACCCTGTGAAATTACACGTCCGAAGATTTGGATTTGATTTCCAGCCCTCTGCCAGTCAGTCTGCCAGGCACTTTCATGTGACAAGCCTTAGGCGAGTCCCTTTCTGTCTCTGATTCCCGATTCCTTCACAGGGATTTATGTGGGCCTTAACGCCCACTGGGAAAAGATCCCTCTGCCAGCTCAGTGCCTGCTTTCTTGGTTTGACTTGTCAATCTGGACTTGAATACACCTTTGGTTTTGGATTGACTCTATTACCTCTCCTAGAAATTAACACACAAAACTGACAGCTGATAGACAAGATGAGAAGCAGCTTTCCAAAATTCAAATTGAACTTAATCCTTTCTTACTAAAAGAATGCTCAAATCAAGGGGACACAGCTCACTCGTTTTGACTTCATGAGCTATGGCAGGTAGAGACAACTTTTTGAAAATACACAGCTAAAACTGTCCGTGCTTTGAATGCTAGACATGTTTTTCAGAATACACAGCTAAAACGGTCCCCGCTTTAAGTGCTTTATTAGCTGTGTATTTTGAAAAAGTTGTGTGCTCTTCAAAGAGAAAGCTACTTTTGCTGTGTCTTTCGTTTCGAGGGGAAATGGGAGTCCTCTTCAGTCAGCAGGGACGACAACTGAGTCCTTTGCAGTCCTCCTATCTGCCTCTGAGGGTGAAATGAGAGTGGTCCCTGTCATCATGAGCCATGTCTGAAAGAATTATTCACATTCTCTACGAGAATAGACGGGTGAAATAGCAAAAGGTGTGTCTTCCTTTGGAGCATGGACGGGTTCAAAGCCCACCTCATACCACTAAATATTTTGCTGAACACGAGCAGTTGTGTGTGCGGCCTGTGTTTGGGTGATTTTTGTGTCATGTGCGTGTGTGTGTGTGTGTGTTTGTGTGTGTGTGTGTCTGTGTGTGTGTGTCTGTATTTCTGTCTCCATTCCTGAGCAGCAAATCTTTTTTCCTCTTTTAGCATGTTACTCACAACTGTGGATGAAGCCCAGCACTCCTGAAAACACAATCCATGTATGGTTGAAGGAAATTTTCTTGGTGATTAGTGAGAGGTTGGTGACTGAAACCAGCTCATTTCCCATTGACCACTGAGGTCACATCTCTCAGGTGAGAAGCAAAGTGAGAATTTGAACCAGGCACATTCTCCTTAGAGACAATGGGCCAAAGACAGGTCCGATGGAATCGAATGTCTTTTCATGTTGACATCCATCCCGTCAAGCCCTCGTTAAGCCATTGAAGTGTCACATTGGGCCTGGGGGAGGCGGTGCACCCTGTGAAATGACACGTCCGAAGATTTGGATTTGATTTCCAGCCCTCTGCCAGTCAGTCTGCCAGGCACTTTCATGTGACAAGCCTTAGGCGAGTCCCTTTCTGTCTCTGATTCCCGATTCCTTCACAGGGATTTATGTGGGCCTTAACGCCCACTGGGAAAAGATCCCTCTGCCAGCTCAGTGCCTGCTTTCTTGCTTTGACTTGTCACTCTGGAGTTGAATACACCTTTGGTTTTGGATTGACTCTATTACCTCTCCTAGAAATTAACACACAAAACTGACAGCTGATAGACAAGATGAGAAGCAGTTTTCCAAAATTCAAATTGAACTTAATCCTTTCTTACTAAAAGAATGCTCAAATCAAGGGGACACAGCTCACTCGTTTTGACTTCATGAGCTATGGCAGGTAGAGACAACTTTTTGAAAATACACAGCTAAAACTGTCCGTGCTTTGAATGCTAGACATGTTTTTCAGAATACAAAGCTAAAACGGTCCCCGCTTTAAGTGTTTTATTAGTTGTGTATTTTGAAAAAGTTGTGTGCTCTTCAAAGAGAAATCTACTTTTGCTGTGTCTTTGGGTTCGAGGGGAAATGGGAGTCCTCTTCAGTCAGCAGGGACGACACCTGAGTCCTTTGCAGTCCTCTTGTCTGCCTCTGAGGGTGAAATGAGAGTGGTCCCTGTCATCATGAGCCATGTCTGAAAGAATTATTCAGATTCCCTACGAGAATAGACGGGTGAAATAGCAAAAGTTGTGACTTCTTTTGGAGCATGGACGGGTTCAAAGCCCACCTCATACCACTAAGTATTTTGCTGAACACGAGCAGTTGTGTGTGCGGCCTGTGTTTGGTTGATTTTTGTGTCATGTGGGTGTGTGTGTGTGTGTGTGTGTGTGTGTGTCTGTCTGTCTGTGTCTGTATTTCTGTCTCCATTCCTGAGCAGCAAATCTTTTTTCCTCTTTTAGCATGTTACTCACAACTCTGGATGAAGCCCAGCACTCCTGAAAACACAATCCATGTATGGTTGAAGGAAATTTTCTTGGTGATGAGTGAGAGGCTGGTGACTGAAACCAGCTCATTTCCCATTGACCACTGAGGTCACATCTCTCAAGTGAGAAGCAAAGTGAGAATTTGAACCAGGCACATTCTCCTTAGAGACAATGGGCCAAAGACAGGTCCGATGGAATCTAATGTCTTTTCATGTTGACATCCATCCCGTCAAGCCCTCGTTAAGCCATTGAAGTGTCACATTGGGCCTGGGGGAGGCGGTGCACCCTGTGAAATTACACGTTTGAAGATTTGGATTTGATTTCCAGCCCTCTGCCAGTCAGTCTGCCAGGCACTTTCATGTGACAAGCCTTAGGCGAGTCCCTTTCTGTCTCTGATTCCCGATTCCTTCACAGGGATTTATGTGGGCCTTAACGCCCACTGGAAAAAGATCCCTCTGCCAGCTCAGTGCATGCTTTCTTGGTTTGACTTGTCAATCTGGACTTGAATACACCTTTGGTTTTGGATTGACTCTATTACGTCTCCTAGAAATTAACACACAAAACTGACAGCTGATTGACAAGATGAGAAGCAGTTTTCCAAAATTCAAATTGAACTTAATCCTTTCTTACCAAAAGAATGCTCAAATCAAGGGGACACAGCTCACTCGTTTTGACTTCATGAGCTATGGCAGGTAGAGACAACTTTTTGAAAATACACAGCTAAAACTGTCCGTGCTTTGAATGCTAGACATGTTTTTCAGAATACACAGCTAAAACGGTCCCCGCTTTAAGTGTTAAAGCACTTAAAGCGGGGACCGTTTTAGCTGTGTATTTTGAAAAATTTGTGTGCTCTTCAAAGAGAAAGCTACTTTTGCTGTGTCTTTGGGTTCGAGGGGAAATGGGAGTCCTCTTCAGTCAGGAGGGACGACACCTAAGTCCTCTGCAGTCCTCTTGTCTGCCTCTGAGGGTGAAATGAGAGTGGTCCCTGTCATCATGAGCCATGTCTGAAAGAATTATTCACATTCCCTACGAGAATAGACGGGTGAAATAGCAAAAGGTGTGTCTTCCTTTGGAACAAGGACGGATTCAAAGCCCACCTCATACCACTAAGTATTTTGCTGAACACGAGAAGTTGTGTGTGCGGCCTGTGTTTTGGGGATTTTTGTGTCGTGTGTGTGTGTGTGTGTGTGTGTGTGTGTGTGTGTCTGTGTGTGTGTGTCTGTATTTCTGTCTCCATTCCTGAGCAGCAAATCTTTTTTCCTCTTTTAGCATGTTACTCACAACTGTGGATGAAGCCCAGCACTCCTGAAAACACAATCCATGTATGGTTGAAGGAAATTTTCTTGGTGATGAGTGAGAGGTTGGTGACTGAAACCAGCTCATTTCCCATTGACCACTGAGGTCACATCTCTCAGGTGAGAAGCAAAGTGAGAATTTGAACCAGGCACATTCTCCTTAGAGACAATGGGCCAAAGACAGGTCCGATGGAATCGAATGTCTTTTCATGTTGACATCCATCCCGTCAAGCCCTCGTTAAGCCATTGAAGTGTCACATTGGGCCTGGGGGAGGCGGTGCACCCTGTGAAATGACACGTCCGAAGATTTGGATTTGATTTCCAGCCCTCTGCCAGTCAGTCTGCCAGGCACTTTCATGTGACAAGCCTTAGGCGAGTCCCTTTCTGTCTCTGATTCCCGATTCCTTCACAGGGATTTATGTGGGCCTTAACGCCCACTGGGAAAAGATCCCTCTGCCAGCTCAGTGCCTGCTTTCTTGGTTTGACTTGTCAATCTGGATGTGAATACACCTTTGGTTTTGGATTGACTCTATTACCTCTCCTAGAAATTAACACACAAAACTGACAGCTGATTGACAAGATGAGAAGCAGTTTTCCAAAATTCAAATTGAACTTAATCCTTTCTTACTAAAAGAATGCTCAAATCAAAGGGACACAGCTCACTCGTTTTGACTTCATGAGCTATGGCAGGTAGAGACAACTTTTTGAAAATACACAGCCAAAACTGTCCGTCCTTTGAATGTTAGAAATGTTTTTCAGAATACACAGCTAAAACAGTCCCCGCTTTAAGTGTTAAAGCACTTAAAGCGGGGACCGTTTTAGCTGTGTATTTTGAAAAAGTTGTGTGCTCTTCAAAAAGAAAGCTACTTTTGCTGTGTCTTTGGGTTCGAGGGGAAATGGGAGTCCTCTTCAGTCAGCAGGGACGACACCTGAGTCCTTTGCAGTCCTCCTGTCTGCCTCTGAGGTTAAATGAGAGTGGTCCCTGTCATCATGAGCCATGTCTGAAAGAATTATTCACATTCCCTAGGAGAATAGACGGGTGAAATAGCAAAAGGTGTGTCTTCCTTTAAAGCATGGAAGGGTTCAAAGCCCACCTCATACCACTAAGTATTTTGCTGAACACGAGCAGTTGTGTGTGCGGCCTGTCTTTGGGTGATTTTTGTGTGATGTTTGTGTGTGTGTGTGTGTGTGTGTGTGTGTGTGTGTATGTATGTATTTCTGTCTCCATTCCTGAGCAGCAAATCTTTTTTCCTCTTTTAGCATGTTACTCACAACTGTGGATGAAGCCCAGCACTCCTGAAAACACAATCCATGTATGGTTGAAGGAAATTTTCTTGGTGATGAGTGAGAGGTTGGTGACTGAAACCAGCTCATTTCCCATTGACCACTGAGGTCACATCTCTCAGGTGAGAAGCAAAGTGAGAATTTGAACCAGGCACATTCTTCTTAGAGACAATGGACCAAAGACAGGTCCGATGGAATGGAATGTCTTTTCATGTTGACATCCATCCCGTCAAGCCCTCGTTAAACCATTGAAGTGTCACATTGGGCCTGGGGGAGGCGGTGCACCCTGTGAAATTACACGTCCGAAGATTTGGATTTGATTTCCAGCACTCTGCCAGTCAGTCTGCCAGGCACTTTCATGTGACAAGCCTTAGGCGAGTCCCTTTCTGTCTCTGATTCCCGATTCCTTCACAGGGATTTATGTGGGCCTTAACGCCCACTGGGAAAAGATCCCTCTGCCAGCTCAGTGCCTGCTTTCTTGGTTTGACTTGTCAATCTGGACTTGAATACACCTTTGGTTTTGGATTGACTCTATTACCTCTCCTAGAAATTAACACACAAAACTGACAGCTGATTGACAAGATGAGAAGCAGTTTTCAAAATTCAAATTGAACTTAATCCTTTCTTACTAAAGGAATGCTCAAATCAAAGGGACACAGCTCACTCGTTTTGACATCATGAACTATGGCATGTAGAGAAAACTTTTTGAAAATACACAGCTAAAACTGTCCGTGCTTTTAATGCTAGACATGTTTTTCAGTTTTAAGTGCTTTAGCACTTAAAGTGGGACCGTTTTAGCTGTGTATTTTGAAAAAGTTGTGTGCTCTTCAAAGAGAAATCTACTTTTGCTGTGTCTTTGGGTTCGAGGGGAAATGGGAGTCCTCTTCAGTCAGCAGGGACGACACCTGAGTCCTTTGCAGTCCTCTTGTCTGCCTCTGAGGGTGAAATGAGAGTGGTCCCTGTCATCATGAGCCATGTCTGAAAGAATTATTCAGATTCCCTACGAGAATAGACGGGTAAAATAGCAAAAGTTGTGTCTTCTTTTGGAGCATGGACAGGTTCAAAGCCCACCTCATACCAATAAGTATTTTGCTGAACACGAGCAGTTGTGTGTGCGGCCTGTGTTTGGTTGATTTTTGTGTCATGTGTGTGTGTGTGTGTGTGTGTGTGTGTGTGTGTGTCTGTCTGTCTGTCTGTGTCTGTATTTCTGTCTCCATTCCTGAGCAGCAAATCTTTTTTCCTCTTTTAGCATGTTACTCACAACTCTGGATGAAGCCCAGCACTCCTGAAAACACAATCCATGTATGGTTGAAGGAAATTTTCTTGGTGATGAGTGAGAGGTTGGTGACTGAAACCAGCTCATTTCCCATTGACCACTGAGGTCACATCTCTCAGGTGAGAAGCAAAGTGAGAATTTGAACCAGGCACATTCTCCTTAGAGACAATGGGCCAAAGACAGGTCCGATGGAATCGAATGTCTTTTCATGTTGACATCCATCCCGTCAAGCCCTCGTTAAGCCACTGAAGTGTCACATTGGGCCTGGGGGAGGCGGTGCACCCTGTGAAATTACACGTTTGAAGATTTGGATTTGATTTCCAGCCCTCTGCCAGTCAGTCTGCCAGGCACTTTCATGTGACAAGCCTTAGGCGAGTCCCTTTCTGTCTCTGATTCCCGATTCCTTCACAGGGATTTATGTGGGCCTTAACGCCCACTGGAAAAAGATCCCTCTGCCAGCTCAGTGCATGCTTTCTTGGTTTGACTTGTCAATCTGGACTTGAATACACCTTTGGTTTTGGATTGACTCTATTACGTCTCCTAGAAATTAACACACAAAACTGACAGCTGATTGACAAGATGAGAAGCAGTTTTCCAAAATTCAAATTGAACTTAATCCTTTCTTACTAAAAGAATGCTCAAATCAAGGGGACACAGCTCACTCGTTTTGACTTCATGAGCTATGGCAGGTAGAGACAACTTTTTGAAAATACACAGCTAAAACTGTCCGTGCTTTGAATGCTAGACATGTTTTTCAGAATACACAGCTAAAACGGTCCCCGCTTTTAGTGCTAAAGCACTTAAAGCGGGGACCGTTTTAGCTGTGTATTTTGAAAAAGTTGTGTGCTCTTCAAAGAGAAAGCTACTTTTGCTGTGTCTTTGGGTTCGAGGGAAATGGGAGTCCTCTTCAGTCAGCAGGGACGACACCGGAGTCCTTTGCAGTCCTCTTGTCTGCCTCTGAGGGTGAAATGAGAGTGGTCCCTGTCATCATGAGCCATGTCTGAAAGAATAATTCACATTCCCTACGAGATTAGACGGGTGAAATAGCAAAAGGTGTGTCTTCCTTTGGAGAATGGACGGGTTCGAAGCCCATTTCATACCACTAAGTATTTTGCTGAACACGAGCAGTTGTGTGCGGCCTGTGTTTGGGTGATTTTTGTGTCGTGTGTGTGTGTGTGTGTGTGTGTGTGTGTGTCTGTGTGTGTGTGTCTGTATTTCTGTCTCCATTCCTGAGCAGCAAATCTGTTTTCCTCTTTTAGCATGTCACTCACAACTGTGGATGAAGCCCAGCACTCCTGAAAACACAATCCATGTATGGTTGAAGGAAATTTTCTTGGTGATGAGTGAGAGGTTGGTGACTGAAACCAGCTCATTTCCCATTGACCACTGAGGTCACATCTCTCAGGTGAGAAGCAAAGTGAGAATTTGAACCAGGCACATTCTCCTTAGAGACAATGGGCCAAAGACAGGTCCGATGGAATCGAATGTCTTTTCATGTTGACATCCATCCCGTCAAGCCCTCGTTAAGCCATTGAAGTGTCACATTGGGCCTGGGGGAGGCGGTGCACCCTGTGAAATTACACGTCCGAAGATTTGGATTTGATTTCCAGCCCTCTGCCAGTCAGTCTGCCAGGCAATTTCATGTGACAAGCCTTAGGCGAGTCCTTTTCTGTCTCTGATTCCCGATTCCTTCACAGGGATTTATGTGGGCCTTAACGCCCACTGGGAAAAGATCCCTCTGCCAGCTCAGTGCCTGCTTTCTTGGCTAAAGCACTTAAAGCGGGGACCGTTTTAGCTGTGTATTTTGAAAAAGTTGTGTGCTCTTCAAAGAGAAAGCTACTTTTGCTGTGTCTTTGGGTTCGAGGGGAAATGGGAGTCCTCTTCAGTCAGCAGGGACGACACCTGAGTCCTTTGCAGTCCTCTTGTCTGCCTCTGAGGGTGAAATGAGAGTGGTCCCTGTCATCATGAGCCATGTCTGAAAGAATTATTCACATTCCCTACGAGAATAGACGGGTGAAATAGCAAAAGGTGTGTCTTCCTTTGGAGCATGGACGGGTTGAAAGCCCACCTCATACCACTAAGTATTTTGCTGAACACGAGCAGTTGTGTGTGCGGCCTGTGTTTGGGTGATTTTTGTGTCATGTGCGTGTGTGTGTGTGTTTGTGTGTGTGTGTGTGTGTGTGTGTGTGTGTGTGTGTGTGTCTGTATTTCTGTCTCCATTCCTGAGCAGCAAATCTTTATTCCTCTTTTAGCATGTTACTCACAACTGTGGATGGAGCCCAGCACTCCTGAAAACACAATCCATGTATGGTTGAAGGAAATTTTCTTGGTGATGAGTGAGAGGTTGGGGACTGAAACCAGCTCATTTCCCATTGACGACTGAGGTCACATCTCTCAGGTGAGAAGCAAGGTGAAAATTTGAACCAGGCACATTCTCCTTAGAGACAATGGGCCAAAGACAGGTCCGATGGAATCTAATGTCTTTTCATGTTGACATCCATCCCGTCAAGCCCTCGTTAAGCCATTGAAGTGTCACATTGGGCCTGGGGGAGGCGGTGCACCCTGTGAAATTACACGTCCGAAAATTTGGATTTGATTTGCAGCCCTCTGCCAGTCAGTCTGCCAGGCACTTTCATGTGACAAGCCTTTGGCGTGTCCCTTTCTGTCTCTGATTCCCGATTCCTTCACAGGGATTTATGTGAGCCTTAACGCCCACTGGAAAAAGATCCCTCTGCCAGCTCAGTGCCTGCTTTCTTGGTTTGACTTGTCAATCTGGACTTGAATACACCTTTGGTTTTGGATTGACTCTATTACCTCTCCTAGAAATTAACACACAAAACTGACAGCTGATTGACAAGATGAGAAGCAGTTTTCCAAAATTCAAATTGAACTTAATCCTTTCTTACTAAAAGAATGCTCAAATCAAGGGGACACAGCTCACTCGTTTTGACTTCACGAGCTATGGCACGAAGGGACAACTTTTTGAAAATACACAGCTAAAACTGTCCGTGCTTTGAATGCTAGACATGTTTTTCAGAATACACAGCTAAAACGGTCCCCGCTTTATGTGCTAAAGCACTTAAAGCGGGGACCGTTTTAGCTGTGTATTTTGAAAAAGTTGTGTGCTCTTTAAAGAGAAACCTACTTTTTCTGTGTCTTTGGGTTCGAGGGGAAACGGGAGTCCTCTTCAGTCAGCAGGGACGACACCTGAGTCCTTTGCAGTCCTCTTGTCTGCCTCTGAGGGTGAAATGAGAGTGGTCCCTGTCATCATGAGCCATGTCTGAAAGAATTATTCACATTGCCTTCGAGAATAGACGGGTGAAATAGCAAAAGGTGTGTCTTCCTTTGGAGCATGGACGGGTTGAAAGCCCACCTCATACCACTAAGTATTTTGCTGAACACGAGCAGTTGTGTGTGCGGCCTGTGTTTGGGTGATTTTTGTGTCATGTGTGTGGGTGTGAGTGTGTGTGTGTGTGTGTGTGTGTGTGTGTGTGTCTGTGTGTGTGTGTCTGTATTTCTCTCTCCATTCCTGAGCAGCAAATCTTTTTTCCTCTTTTAGCATGTTACTCACAACTGTGGATGAAGCCCAGCACTCCTGAAAACACAATCCATGTATGGTTGAAGGAAATGTTCTTGGTGATGAGTGAGAGGTTGGTGACTGAAACCAGCTCATTTCCCATTGACCACTGAGGTCACATCTCTCAAGTGAGAAGCAAAGTGAGAATTTGAACCAGGCACATTCTCCTTAGAGACAATGGGCCAAAGACAGGTCCGATGGAATCGAATGTCTTTTCATGTTGACATCCATCCCGTCAAGCCCTAGTTAAGCCATTGAAGTGTCACATTGGGCCTGGGGGAGGCGGTGCACCCTGTGAAATTACACGTTTGAAGATTTGGATTTGATTTCCAGCCCTCTGCCAGTCAGTCTGCCAGGCACTTTCATGTGACAAGCCTTAGGCGAGTCCCTTTCTGTCTCTGATTCCCGATTCCTTCACAGGGATTTATGTGGGCCTTAATGCCCACTGGGAAAAGATCCCTCTGCCAGCTCAGTGCCTGCTTTCTTGGTTTGACTTGTCAATCTGGACTTGAATACACCTTTGGTTTTGGATTGACTCTATTACCTCTCCTAGAAATTAACACAAAAAACTGACAGCTGATTGACAAGATGAGAAGCAGTTTTCCAAAATTCAAATTGAACTTAATACTTTCTTACTAAAAGAATGCTCAAATCAAGGGAACACAGCTCACTCGTTTTGACTTCATGAGCTATGGCAGGTAGAGACAACTTTTTGAAAATACACAGCTAAATCTGTCCGTGCTTTGAATGTTAGACATGTTTTTCAGAATACACATCTAAAGCGGGGACCGTTTTAGCTGTGTATTTTGAAAAAGTTGTGTGCTCTTCAAAGAGAAAGCTACTTTTGCTGTGTCTTTGGGTTCGAGGGGAAATGGGAGTCCTCTTCTGTCAGCAGGGATGACAACTGAGTACTTTGCAGTCCTCTTGTCTGCCTCTCAGGGTGAAATGAGAGTGGTCCCCGTTATCATGAGCCATGTCTGAAAGAATTATTCACATTCCCTAGGAGAATAGACGGGTGAAATAGCAAAAGATGTGTCTTCCTTTGGAGCATGGACGGGTTGAATGCCCACCTCATACCACTAAAGATTTTGCTGAACACGAGCAGTTGTGTGTGCGGCCTGTGTTTGGGTGATTTTTGTTTGATGTTTGTGTGTGTGTGTGTGTGTGTGTGTGTGTTTGTGTCTGTGTGTCTGTGAGTGTGTGTCTGTATTTCTGTCTCCATTCCTGAGCATCAAATCTTTTTTCCTCTTTTAGCATGTTACTCACAACTGTGGATGAAGCCCAGCACTCCTGAAAACACAATCCATGTATGGTTGAAGGAAATTTTCTTGGTGATGAGTGAGAGGTTGGTGACTGTAACCAGCTCATTTCCCATTGACCACTGAGGTCACATCTCTCAGGTGAGAAGCAAAGTGAGAATTTGAACCAGGCACATTCTCCTTAGAGACAATGGGCCAAAGACAGGTCCGATGGAATCGAATGTGTTTTCATGTTGACATCCATCCCGTCAAGCCCTCGTTAAGCCATTGAAGTGTCACATTGGGCCTGGGGGAGGCGGTGCACCCTGTGAAATTACACGTCCGAAGATTTGGATTTGATTTCCAGCCCTCTGCCAGTCAGTCTGCCAGGCACTTTCATGTGACAAGCCTTAGGCGAGTCCCTTTCTGTCTCTGATTCCCGATTCCTTCACAGGGATTTATGTGGGCCTTAACGCCCACTGGGAAAAGATCCCTCTGCCAGCTCAGTGCCTGCTTTCTTGCTTTGACTTGTCAATCTGGACTTGAATACACCTTTGGTTTTGGATTGACTCTATTACCTCTCCTAGAAATTAACACACAAAACTGACAGCTGATTGACAAGATGAGAAGCAGTTTTCCAAAATTCAAATTGAACTTAATCCTTTCTTCCGAAAAGAATGCTCAAATCAAGGGGACACAGCTCACTCGTTTTGACATCATGAGCTATGGCAGGTAGAGACAAATTTTTGAAAATACACAGCTAAAACTGTCCGTGCTTTGAATGCTAGACATGTTTTACAGTTTTAAGTGCTTTAGCACTTAAAGCGGGACCGTTTTAGCTGTGTATTTTGAAAAAGTTGTGTGCTCTTCAAAGAGAAAGCTACTTTTGCTGTGTCTTTGGGTTCGAGGGGAAATGGGAGTCCTCTTCAGTCAGCAGGGACGACACCTAAGTCGTTTGCAGTCCTCTTGTCTGCCTCTGAGGGTTAAATGAGAGTGGTCCCTGTCATCATGAGCCACGTCTGAAAGAATTATTCACATTCCCTACGAGAATAGACGGGTGAAATAGCAAAAGGTGTGTCTTCCTTTGGAGCATGGACGGGTTCAAAGCCCACCTCATACCACTAAGTAATTTGCTGAACACGAGCAGTTGTGTGTGCGGCCTGTGTTTGGGTGATTTCTGTGTCGTGTGTGTGTGTGTGTGTGTGTGTGTGTGTGTCTGTGTGTGTGTGTCTGAATTTCTGTCTCCATTCCTGAGCAGCAAATCTTTTTTCCTCTTTTAGCATGTTACTCACAACTGTGGATGAAGCCCAGCACTCCTGAAAACACAATCCATGTATGGTTGAAGGAAATTTTCTTGGTGATGAGTGAGAGGTTGGTGACTGAAACCAGCTCATTTCCCATTGACCACTGAGGTCACATCTCTCAGGTGAGAAGCAAAGTGAGAATTTGAACCAGGCACATTCTCCTTAGAGACAATGGGCCAAAGACAGGTCCGATGGAATCGAATGTCTTTTCATGTTGACATCCATCCCGTCAAGCCCTCGTTAAGCCATTGAAGTGTCACATTGGGCCTGGGGAAGCAGTGCACCCTGTGAAATTACACGTCCGAAGATTTGGATTTGATTTCCAGCCCTCTGCCAGTCAGTCTGCCAGGCACTTTCATGTGACAAGCCTTAGGCGAGTCCCTTTCTGTCTCTGATTCCCGATTCCTTCACAGGGATTTATGTGGGCCTTAACGCCCACTGGGAAAAGATCCCTCTGCCAGCTCAGGGCCTGCTTTCTTGGTTTGACTTGTCAATCTGGACTTGAATACCCCTTTGGTTTTGGATTGACTCTATTACCTCTCCTAGAAATTAACACACAAAACTGACAGCTGATTGACAAGATGAGAAGCAGTTTTCCAAAATTCAAATTGAACTTAATCCTTTCTTAGTAAAAGAATGCTCAAATCAAGGGGACACAGCTCACTCGTTTTGACTTCATGAGCTATGGCAGGTAGAGACAACTTTCTGAAAATACACAGCTAAAACTGTCCGTGCTTTGAATGCTAGACATGTTTTTCAGAATACACAGCTAAAGCGGGGACCGTTTTAGCTGTGTATTTTGAAAAAGTTGTGTGCTCTTCAAAGAGAAAGCTACTTTTGCTGTGTCTTAGGGTTCGAGGGGAAATGGGAGTCCTCTTCAGTCAGCAGGGACGACACCTGAGTCTTTTGCAGTCCTCTTGTCTGCCTCTGAGGGGGAAATGAGAGTGGTCCCTGTCATCATGAGCCATGTCTGAAAGAATTATTCACATTCCCTACGAGAATAGACGGGTGAAATAGCAAAAGGTGTGTCTTCCTTTGGAGCATGGACGGGTTCAAAGCCCACCTCATACCACTAAGTATTTTGCTGAACACGAGCAGTTGTGTGTGCGGCCTGTGTTTGGGTGATTTTTGTGTCGTGTGGGTGTGTGTGTGTGTGTGTGTGTGTGTTTGTGTGTGTGTGTGTCTGTATTTCTGTCTCCATTCCTGAGCAGCAAATCTTTTTTCCTCTTTTAGCATGTTACTCACAACTGTGGATGGAGCCCAGCACTCCTGAAAACACCATCCATGTATGGTTGAAGGAAATTTTCTTGGTGATGAGTGAGAGGTTGGTGACTGAAACCAGCTCATTTCCCATTGACCACTGAGGTCACATCTCTCAGGTGAGAAGCAAAGTGAGAATTTGAACCAGGCACATTCTCCTTAGAGACAATGGGCCAAGGACAGATCGGATGGAATGGAATGTCTTTTCATGTTGACATCCATCCCGTCAAGCCCTCGTTAAGCCATTGAAGTGTCACATTGGGCCTGGGGGAGGCGGTGCACCCTGTGAAATTACACGTCCGAATATTCAGATTTGATTTCCAGCCGTCTGCCAGTCAGTCTGCCAGGCACATTCATGTGACAAGCCTTAGGCGAGTCCCTTTCTGTCTCTAATTCCCGATTCCTTCACAGGGATTTATGTGGGCCTTAACGCCCACTGGGAAATGATCCCTCTGCCAGCTCAGTGCCTGCTTTCTTGGTTTGACTTGTCAATCTGGACTTGAATACACCTTTGGTTTTGGATTGACTCTATTACCTCTCCTAGAAATTAACACACAAAACTGACAGCTGATTGACAAGATGAGAAGCAGTTTTCCAAAATTCAAATTGAACTTAATCCTTTCTTCCTAAAAGAATGCTCAAATCAAGGGGACACAGCTCACTCGTTTTGACTTCATGAGCTATGGCAGTTAGAGACAACTTTTTGAAAATACACAGCTAAAACTGTCCGTGCTTTGAATGCTAGACATGTTTTTCAGAATACACAGCTAAAACGGTCCCCGCTTTAGCACTTAAAGCAGGGACCGTTTTAGCTGTGTATTTTGAAAAAATTGTGTGCTCTTCAAAGAGAAAGCTACTTTTGCTGTATCTTTGAGTTCGAGGGGAAATGGGAGTCCTCTTCAGTCAGCAGGGTCGACACCTGAGTCCTTTGCAGTCCTCTTGTCTGCCTCTGAGGGTGAAATGAGAGTGGTCCCTGTCATCATGAGCCATGTCGGAAAGAATTATTCACATTCCGTACGAGAATAGACGGGTGAAATAGCAAAAGGTGTGTCTTCCTTTGGAGCATGGACGGGTTCAAAGCCCACCTCATACCACTAAGTATTTTGCTGAAAACGAGCAGTTGTGTGTGCGGCCTGTGTTTGGGTGATTTTTGTGTCGTGTGTGTGTGTGTGTGTGTGTGTGTGTGTGTGTGTGTCTGTGTGTCTGTATTTCTGTCTCCATTCCTGAGCAGCAAATCTTTTTTCCTCTTTTAGCATGTTACTCACAACTGTGGATGAAGCCCAGCACTCCTGAAAACACAGTCCATGTATCGTTGAAGGAAATTTTCTTGGTGATGAGTGAGAGGTTGGTGACTGAAAGCAGCTCATTTCCCATTGACCACTGAGGTCACATCTCTCAGGTGAGAAGCAAAGTGAGAATTTGAACCAGGCACATTCTCCTTAGAGACAATGGGCCAAAGACAGGTCCGATGGAATCGAATGTCTTTTCATATTGACATCCATCCCGTCAAGCCCTCGTTAAAGCATTGAAGTGTCACATTGGGCATGGGGGAGGGGGTACACCCTGTGAAATTACACGTCCGAAGATTTGGATTTGATTTCCAGCCCTCTGCCAGTCAGTCTGCCAGGCACTTTCATGTGACAAGCCTTAGGCGAGTCCCTTTCTGTCTCTGATTCCCGATTCCTTCACAGGGATTTATGTGGGCCTTAACGCCCACTGGGAAAAGATCCCTCTGCCAGCTCAGTGCCTGCTTTCTTGGTTTGACTTTTCAATCTGGACTTGAATACACCTTTAGTTTTGGATTGACTCTATTACCTCTCCTAGAAATTAACACACAAAACTGACAGCTGATTGCCAAGATGAGAAGCAGTTTTCCAAAATTCAAATTGAACTTAATCCTTTCTTCCGAAAAGAATGCTCAAATCAAGGGGACACAGCTCACTCGTTTTTACTTCATGAGCTATGGCAGGTAGAGACAACTTTTTGAAAATACACAGCTAAAACTGTCCGTGCTTTGAATGCTAGACATGTTTTTCTGAATACACAGCTAAAACGGTCCCCGCTTTAAGGGCTTTATTAGCTGTGTATTTTGAAAAAGTTGTGTGCTCTTCAAAGAGAAAGCTACTTTTGCTGAGTCTTTGGGTTCGAGGGGAAATGGGAGTCCTCTTCAGTCAGCAGGGACGACACCTGAGTCCTTTTCAGTCCTCTTGTCTGCCTCTGAGGGTGAAATGAGAGTGGTCCCTGTCATCATGAGCCGTGTCTGAAAGAATTATTCACATTCCCTACGAGAATAGACGGGTGAAATAGCAAAAGGTGTGTCTTCCTTTGGAGCATGGACGGGTTCAAAGCCCACCTCATACCACTAAGTATTTTGCTGAACACGAGCAGTTGTGTGTGCGGCCTGTGTTTGGGTGATTTTTGTGTCGTGTGTGTGTGTGTGTGTGTGTGTTTGTGTCTCTGTGTGTGTGTCTGTATTTCTGTCTCCATTCCTGAGCAGCAAACCTTTTTTCCTCTTTTAGCATGTTACTCACAACTGTGGATGAAGCCCAGCACTCCTAAAAACACAATCCATGTATGGTTGAAGGAAATTTTCTTGGTGATGAGTGAGAGGTTGGTGACTGAAACCAGCTCATTTCCCATTGACCACTGAGGTCACATCTCTCAGGTGAGAAGCAAAGTGAGAATTTGAACCAGGCACATTCTCCTTAGAGACAATGGGCCAAAGACAGGTCCGATGGAATCGAATGTCTTTTCATGTTGACATCCATCCCGTCAAGCCCTCGTTAAGCCATTGAAGTGTCACATTGGGCCTGGGGGAGGCGGTGCACCCTGTGAAAATACACGTCCGAAGATTTGGATTTGATTTCCAGCCCTCTGCCAGTCACTCTGCCAGGCACTTTCATGTGACAAGCCTTAGGCGAGTCCCTTTCTGTCTCTGATTCCCGATTCCTTCACAGGGATTTATGTGGGCCTTAACGCCCACTGGGAAAAGATCCCTCTGCCAGCTCAGTGCCTGCTTTCTTGGTTTGATTTGTCAATCTGGACTTGAATACACCTTTGGTTTTGGATTGACTCTATTACCTCTCCTAGAAATTAACACACAAAACTGACAGCTGATTGACAAGATGAGAAGCAGTTTTCCAAAATTCAAATTGAACTTAATCCTTTCTTCCGAAAAGAATGCTCAAATCAAGGGGACACAGCTCACTCGTTGTGACTTCATGAGCTATGGCAGGTAGAGACAACTTTTTGAAAATACACAGCTAAAACTGTCCGTGCTTTGAATGCTAGACATGTTTTTCAGAATACACAGCTAAAGCGGGGACCGTTTTAGCTGTGTATTTTGAAAAAGTTGTGTGCTCTTCAAAGAGAAATCTACTTTTGCTGTGTCTTTTGGTTCGAGGGGAAATGGGAGTCCTCTTCAGTCAGCAGGGACGACACCTGAGTCCTATGCAGTCCTCTTGTCTGCCTCTGAGGGTGAAATGAGAGTGGTCCCTGTCATCATGAACCATGTCTGAAAGAATTATTCACATTCCCTACGAGAATAGACGGGTGAAATAGCAAAAGGTGTGTCTTCCTTTGGAGCATGGACGGGTTCAAAGCCCACCTCATACCACTAAGTATTTTGCTGAACACGAGCAGTTGTGTGTGCGGCCTGTGTTTGGGTGATTTTTGAGTCGTGTGTGTGTGTGTGTGTGTGTGTGTGTGTGTGTGTGTGTCTGTGTGTGTGTGTCTGTATTTCTGTCTCCATTCCTGAGCAGCAAATCTTTTTTCCTCTTTTAGCATGTTACTCACAACTGTGGATGAAGCCCAGCACTCCTGAAAACACAATCCATGTATGGTTGAAGGAAATTTTCTTGGTGATGAGTGAGAGGTTGGTGAATGAAACCAGCTCATATCCCATTGACCACTGAGGTCACATCTCTCAGGTGAGAAGCAAAGTGAGAATTTGAACCAGGCACATTCTCCTTAGAGACAATGGGCCAAAGACAGGTCCGATGGAATCGAATGTCTTTTCATGTTGACATCCATCCCGTCAAGCCCTAGTTAAGCCATTGAAGTGTCACATTGGGCCTGGGGGAGGTGGTGCCCCCTGTGAAATTACACGACCGAAGATTTGGATTTGATTTCCAGCCCTCTGCCAGTCAGTCTGCCAGGCACTTTCATGTGACAAGCCTTAGGCGAGTCCCTTTCTGTCTCTGATTCCCGATTCCTGCACAGGGATTTATGTGGGCTTTAACGCCCACTGGGAAAAGATCCCTCTGCCAGCTCAGTGCCTGCTTTCTTGATTTGACTTGTCAATCTGGACTTGAATACACCTTTGGTTTTGGATTGACTCTATTACCTCTCCTAGAAATTAACACACAAAACTGACAGCTGATTGACAAGATGAGAAGCAGTTTTCCAAAATTCAAATTGAACTTAATCCTTTCTTCCGAAAAGAATGCTCAAATCAAGGGGACACAGCTCACTCGTTTTGACTTCATGAGCTATGGCAGGTAGAGACAACTTTTTGAAAATACACAGCTAAAGCTGTCCGTGCTTTGAATGCTAGACATGTTTTTCAGAATACACAGCTAAAACGGTCCCCGCTTTAGGGGCTTTATTAGCTGTGTATTTTGAAAAAGTTGTGTGCTCTTCAAAGAGAAAGCTACTTTTGCTGTGTCTTTTGGTTCAAGGGGAAATGGGAGTCATCTTCAGTCAGCAGGGACGACACCTGAGTCCTTTTGCAGTCCTCTTGTCTGCCTCTGAGGGTGAAATGAGAGTGGTCCCTGTCATCATGAGCGGTTTCTGAAAGAATTATTCACATTCCCTACGAGAATAGACGGGTGAAATAGCAAAAGGTGTGTCTTCCCTTGGAGCATGGACGGGTTCAAAGCCCACCTCATACCACTAAGTATTTTGCTGAACACGAGCAGTTGTGTGTGCGGCCTGTGTTTGGGTGATTTTTGTGTCATGTGTGTGTGTGTGTGTGTGTGTGTGTGTGTCTCTGTGTGTGTGTCTGTATTTCTGTCTCCATTCCTGAGCAGCAAATCTTTTTTTCCTCTTTTAGCATGTTACTCACAACTGTGGATGAAGCCCAGCACTCCTGAAAACACAATCCATGTATGGTTGAAGGAAATTTTCTTGGTGATGAGTGAGAGGTTGGTGACTGAAAGCAGCTCATTTCCCATTGACCACTGAGGTCACATCTCTCAGGTGAGAAGCAAAGTGAGAATTTGAACCAGGCACATTCTCCTTAGAGACAATGAGCCACAGACAGGTCCGATGGAATCGAATGTCTTTTCATGTTGACATCCATCCCGTCAAGCCCTCGTTAAGCCATTGAAGTGTCACATTGGGCCTGGGGGAGGCGGTGCACCTTGTGAAATTACACGTCCGAAGATTTGGATTTGATTTCCAGCCCTCTGCCAGTCAGTCTGCCAGGCACTTTCATGTGACAAGCCTTAAGCGAGTCCCTTTCTGTCTCTGATTCCCGATTCCTTCACAGGGATTTATGTGGGCCTTAACGCCCACTGGGAAAAGATCCCTCTGCCAGCTCAGTGCCTGCTTTCTTGGTTTGACTTGTCAATCTGGACTTGAATACACCTTTGGTTTTGGATTGACTCTATTACCTCTCCTAGAAATTAACACACAAAACTGACAGCTGATTGACAAGATGAGAAGCAGTTTTCCAAAATTCAAATTGAACTTAATCCTTTCTTCCGAAAAGAATGCTCAAATCAAGGGGACACAGCTCACTCGTTTTTACTTCATGAGCTATGGCAGGTAGAGACAACTTTTTGAAAATACACAGCTAAAACTGTCCGTGCTTTGAATGCTAGACATGTTTTTCAGAATACACAGCTAAAACGGTCCCCGCTTTAAGGGCTTTATTAGCTGTGTATTTTGAAAAAGTTGGGTGCTCTTCAAAGAGAAAGCTACTTTTGCTGTGTCTTTGGGTTCGAGGGGAAATGGGAGTCCTCTTCAGTCAGCAGGGACGACACCTGAGTCCTTTGCAGTCCTCTTGTCTGCCTCTGAGGGTGAAATGAGAGTGGTCCCTGTCATCATGAGCCGTGTCTGAAAGAATTATTCACATTCCCTACGAGAATAGACGGGTGAAATAGCAAAAGGTGTGTCTTCCTTTGGAGCATGGACGGGTTCAAAGCCCACCTCATACCACTAAGTACTTTGCTGAACACGAGCAGTTGTGTGTGCGGCCTGTGTTTGGGTGATTTTTGTGTCGTGTGTGTGTGTGTGTGTGTGTGTGTGTGTGTGTGTGTCTGTGTGTGTGTCTGTATTTCTGTCTCCATTCCTGAGCAGCAAACCTTTTTTCCTCTTTTAGCATGTTACTCACAACTGTGGATGAAGCCCAGCACTCCTGAAAACACAATCCATGTATGGTTGAAGGAAATTTTCTTGGTGATGAGTGAGAGGTTGGTGACTGAAACCAGCTCATTTCCCATTGACCACTGAGGTCACATCTCTCAGGTGAGAAGCAAAGTGAGAATTTGAACCAGGCACATTCTCCTTAGAGACAATGGGCCAAAGACAGGTCCGATGGAATCGAATGTCTTTTCATGTTGACATCCATCCCGTCAAGCCCTCGTTAAGCCATTGAAGTGTCACATTGGGCCTGGGGGAGGCGGTGCACCCTGTGAAATCACACGTCCGAAGATTTGGATTTGATTTCCAGCCCTCTGCCAGTCAGTCTGCCAGGCACTTTCATGTGACAAGCCATAGGCGAGTCCCTTTCTGTCTCTGATTCCCGATTCCTTCACAGGGATTTATGTGGGCCTTAACGCCCACTGGGAAAAGATCCCTCTGCCAGCTCAGTGCCTGCTTTCTTGGTTTGACTTGTCAATCTGGACTTGAATACACCTTTGGTTTTGGATTGACTCTATTACCTCTCCTAGAAATTAACACACAAAACTGACCCCTGATTGACAAGATGAGAAGCAGTTTTCCAAAATTCAAATTGAACTTAACCCTTTCTTACTAAAAGAATGCTCAAATCAAGGGGACACAGCTCACTCGTTTTGACTTCATGAGCTATGGCAGGTAGAGACAACTTTTTGAAAATACACAGCTAAAACTGTCCGTGCTTTGAATGCTAGACATGTTTTTCTGAATGCACAGCTAAAACGGTCCCCGCTTTAAGTGATAAAGCACTTAAAGCAGGGACCGTTTTAGCTGTGTATTTTGAAAAATTTGTGTGCTCTTCAAAGAGAAAGCTACTTTTGCTGTGTCTTTGTGTTCGAGGGGAAATGGGAGTCCTCTTCAATCAGCAGGGATGACACCTGAGTCCTTTGCAGTCCTCCTGTCTGCCTCTGAGGGTGAAATGAGAGTGGTCCCTGTCATCATGAGCCATGTCTGAAAGAATTATTCACATTCCCTACGAGAATAGACGGGTGAAATAGCAAAAGGTGTGTCTTCTTTTGGAGCATGGACGGGTTCAAAGCCCACCTCATACCACTAAGTATTTTGCTGAACATGAGCAGTTGTGTGTGCGGCCTGTGTTTGGGTGAATTTTGTGTCGTGTGTGTGTGTGTGTGTGTGTGTGTGTGTGTCTGTGTGTGTGTGTCTGTATTTCTGTCTCCATTCCTGAGCAGCAAATCTTTTTTCCTCTTTTAGCATGTTACTCACAACTGTGGATGAAGCCCAGCACTCCTGAAAACACAATCCATGTATGGTTGAAGGAAATTTTCTTGGTGATGAGTGAGAGGTTGGTGACTGAAACCAGCTCATTTCCCATTGACCACTGAGGTCACATCTCTCAGGTGAGAAGCAAAGTGAGAATTTGAACCAGGCACATTCTCCTTAGAGACAATGGGCCAAAGACAGGTCCGATGGAATCGATTGTCTTTTCATGTTGACATCCATCCCGTCAAGCCCTCGTTAAGCCATTGAAGTGTCACATTGGGCCTGGGGGAGGCGGTGCACCCTGTGAAATTACACGTCCGAAGATTTGGATTTGATTTCCAGCCCTCTGCCAGTCAGTCTGCCAGGCACTTTCATGTGACAAGCCTTAGGCGAGTCCCTTTCTGTCTCTGATTCCCGATTCCTTCACAGGGATTTATGTGGGCCTTAACGCCCACTGGGAAAAGATCCCTCTGCCAGCTCAGAGCGTGCTTTCTTGGTTTGACTTGTCAATCTGGACTTGAATACACCTTTGGTTTTGGATTGACTCTATTACCTCTCCGAGAAATTAACACACAAAACTGACAGCTGATTGACAAGATGAGAAGCAGTTTACCAAAATTCAAATTGAACTTAATCCTTTCTTACTAAAAGAATGCTCAAATAAAGGGGACACAGCTCACTCGTTTTGACTTAATGAGCTATGGCAGGTAGAGACAACTTTTTGAAAATACACAGCTAATACTGTCCGTGCTTTGAATGCTAGACATGTTTTTCAGAATACACAGCTAAAACGGTCCCCGCCTTAAGTGCTGTAGCACTTAAAGCGGGGACCGTTTTAGCTGTGTATTTTGAAAAAGTTGTGTGCTCTTCAAAGAGAAAGCTACTTTTGCTGTGTCTTTGGGTTCGAGGGGAAATGGGAGTCCTCTTCAGTCAGCAGGGACGACACCTGAGTCCTTTGCAGTCCTCTTGTCTGCCTCTGAGGGTGAAATGAGAGTGGTCCCTGTCATCATGAGCCATGTCTGAAAGAATTATTCACATTCCCTACGAGAACAGACGGGTGAAATAGCAAAAGGTGTGTCTTCCTTTGGAGCATGGACGGGTTCAAAGCCCACCTCATACCACTAAGTATTTTGCTGAACACGAGCAGTTGTGTGTGCGGCCTGTGTTTGGGTGATTTTTGTTTCGTGTGTGTGTGTGAGTGTGTGTGTGTCTGTGTGTGTGTGTGTCTGTGTGTGTGTGTCTGTATTTCTGTCTCCATTCCTGAGCAGCAAATCTTTTTTCCTCTTTTAGCATGTTACTCACAACTGTGGATGAAGCCCAGCACTCCTGAAAACACAATCCATGTATGGTTGAAGGAAATTTTCTTGGTGATGAGTGAGAGGTTGGTGACTGAAACCAGCTCATTTCCCATTGACCACTGAGGTCACATCTCTCAGGTGAGAAGCAAAGTGAGAATTTGAACCAGGCACATTCTCCTTAGAGACAATGGGCCAAAGACAGGTCCGATGGAATCGATTGTCTTTTCATGTTGACATCCATCCCGTCAAGCCCTCGTTAAGCCATTGAAGTGTCACATTGGGCCTGGGGGAGGCGGTGCACCCTGTGAAATTACACGTCCGAAGATTTGGATTTGATTTCCAGCCCTCTGCCAGTCAGTCTGCCAGGCACTTTCATGTGACAAGCCTTAGGCGAGTCCCTTTCTGTCTCTGATTCCCGATTCCTTCACAGGGATTTATGTGGGCCTTAACGCCCACTGGGAAAAGATCCCTCTGCCAGCTCAGAGCGTGCTTTCTTGGTTTGACTTGTCAATCTGGACTTGAATACACCTTTGGTTTTGGATTGACTCTATTACCTCTCCTACAAATTAACACACAAAACTGACAGCTGACTGACAAGATGAGAAGCAGTTTTCCAAAATTCAAATTGAACTTAATCCTTTCTTACTAAAAGAATGCTCAAATCAAGGGGACACAGCTCACTCGTTTTGACTTCAGGAGCTATGGCAGGTAGAGACAACTTTTTGAAAATACACAGCTAAAACTGTCCGTGCTTTGAATGCTAGACATGTTTTTCAGAATACACAGCTAAAACGGTCCCCGCTTTAAGTGCTAAACCACTTAAAGCGGGGGCCGTTTTAGCTGTGTATTTTGAAAAAGTTGTGTGCTCTTCAAAGAGAAAGCTACTTTTGCTGTGTCTTTGGGTTCGAGGGGAAATGGGAGTCCTCTTCAGTCAGCAGGGACGACACCTGAGTCCTTTGCAGTCCTCTTGTCTGCCTCTGAGGGTGAAATGAGAGTGGTCCCTGTCATCATGAGCCATGTCTGAAAGAATTATTCACATTCCCTACGAGAATAGACGGGTGAAATAGCAAAAGGTGTGTCTTCCTTTGGAGCATGGACGGGTTCAAAGCTCACCTCATACCACTAAGTATTTTGCTGAACACCAGCAGTTCTGTGTGCGGCCTGTGTTTGGGTGATTTTTGTGTCGTGTGTGTGTGTGTGTGTGTGTGTGTGTCTGTGTGTGTGTGTCTGTATTTCTGTCTCCATTCCTGAGCAGCAAATCTTTTTTTCTCTTTTAGCATGTTACTCACAACTGTGGATGAAGCCCAGCACTCCTGAAAACACAATCCATGTATGGTTGAAGGAAATTTTCTTGGTGATGAGTGAGAGGTTGGTGACTGAAACCAGCGCATTTCCCATTGACCACTGAGGTCACATCTCTCAGGTGAGAAGCAAAGTGAGAATTTGAACCAGGCACATTCTTCTTAGAGACAATGGGCCAAAGACACGTCTGATGGAGTCGAATGTCTTTTCATGTTGACATCCATCCCGTCAAGCCCTCGTTAAGCCATTGAAGTGTCACATTGGGCCTGGGGGAGGCGGTGCACCCTGTGAAATTACATGTCCGAAGATTTGGATTTGATTTCCAGCCCTCTGCCAGTCAGTCTGCCAGGCACTTTCATGTGACAAGCCTTAGGTGAGTCCCTTTCTGTCTCTGATTCCCGATTCCTTCACAGGGATTTATGTGGGCCTTAACGCCCACTGGGAAAAGATCCCTCTGACAGCTCAGTGCCTGCTTTCTTGGTTTGACTTGTCAATCTGGACTTGAATACACCTTTGGTTTTGGATTGACTCTATTACCTCTCCTAGAAATTAACACACAAAACTGACAGCTGATTGACAAGATGAGAAGCAGTTTTCCAAAATTCAAATTGAACTTAATTCTTTCTTACTAAAATACTGCTCAAATCAAGGGGACACAGCTCACTCGTTTTGACTTCATGAGCTATGGCAGGTAGAGACAACTTTTTGAAAATACACAGCTAAAACTGTCCGAGCTTTGAATGCAAGACATGTTTTTCAGAATACACAGCTAAAACGGTCCCCGCTTTAAGTGCTGTGTATTTTGAAAAATTTGTGTGCTCTTTAAAGAGAAAGCTACTTTTGCTGTTTCTTTGGGTTCGAGGGGAAATGGGAGTCCTCTTCAGTCAGCAGGGACGACACCTGAGTCCTTTGCAGTCCTCTTGTCTGCCTCTGAGGGTGAAATGAGAGTGGTCCCTGTCAACATGAGCCATGTCTGAAAGAATTATTCACATTCCCTACAAGAATAGACGGGTGAAATAGCAAAAGGTGTGTCTTCCTTTGGAGCATGGACGGGTTCAAAGCCCACCTCATACCACTAAGTATTTTGCTGAACACGAGCAGTTGTGTGTGCGGCCTGTGTTTGGGTGATTTTTGTGTCGTGTGTGTGTGTGTGTGTGTGTGTGTCTGTGTGTGTGTGTCTGTGTGTGTGTGTCTGTATTTCTGTCTCCATTCCTGAGCAGCAAATCTTTTTTCCTCTTTTAGCATGTTACTCACAACTGTGGATGAAGCCCTGCACTCCTGAAAACACAATCCATGTATGGTTGAAGGAAATTTTCTTGGTGATGAGTGAGAGGTTGGTGACTGAAACCAGCTCATTTCCCATTGACCACTGAGGTCACATCTCTCAGGTGAGAAGCAAAGTGAGAATTTGAACCAGGCACATTCTCCTTAGAGACAATGGGCCAAAGACAGGTCCGATGGAATCGAATGTCTTTTCATGTTGACATCCATCCCGTCAAGCCCTCGTTAAGCCATTGAAGTGTCACATTGGGCCTGGGGGAGGCGGTGCACCCTGTGAAATTACACGTCCGAAGATTTGGATTTGATTTCCAGCCCTCTGCCAGTCAGTCTGCCAGGCACTTTCATGTGACAAGCCTTAGGCGATTCCCTTTCTGTCTCTGATTCCCGATTCCTTCACAGCGATTTATGTGGGCCTTAACGACCACTGGGAAAAGATCCCTCTGCCAGCTCAGTGCCTGCTTTCTTGGTTTGACTTGTCAATCTGGACTTGAATACACCTTTGGTTTGGATTGACTCTATTACCTCTGCTAGAAATTAACACACAAAACTGACAGCTGATTGCCAAGATGAGAAGCAGTTTTCCAAAATTCAAATTGAACTTAATCCTTTCTTCCTAAAAGAATGCTCAAATCAAGGGGACACAGCTCACTCGTTTTGACTTCATGAGCTATGGCAGGTAGAGACAACTTTTTGAAAATACACAGCTAAAACTGTCCGTGCTTTGAATGCTAGACATGTTTTTCAGAATACCCAGCCAAAACGGTAACCGGTTTAAGTGCTAAAGCACTTAAAGCGGGGACCGTTTTGGCTGTGTATTTTGAAAAAGTTGTGGGCTCTTCAAAGAGAAAGCTACTTTTGCTGTGTCTTTGGGTTCGAGGGGAAATGGGAGTCCTCTTCAGTCAGCAGGGACGACACCTGAGTCCTCTGCAGTCCTCTTGTCTGCCTCTGAGGGTGAAATGAGAGTGGTCCCTGTCATCATGAGCCATGTCTGAAAGAATTATTCACATTCCCTACGAGAATAGACGGGTGAAATACAAAAGGTGTGTCTTCCTTTGGAGCATGGACGGGTTCAATGCCCACCTCATACCACTTAGTATTTTGCTGAACACGAGCAGTTGTGTGTGCGGCCTGTGTTTGGGTGATTTTTTTGTCGTGTGTGTGTGTGTGTGTGTGTGTGTCTGTCTGTGTGAGTGTGTTTGTATTTCTGTCTCCATTCCTGAGCAGCAAATCTTTTTTCCTCTTTTAGCATGTTACTCACAACTGTGGATGAAGCCCAGCACTTCTGAAAACACAATCCATGTATGGTTGAAGGAAATTTTCTTGGCGATGAGTGAGAGGTTGGTGACTGAAACCAGCTCATTTCCCATTGACCACTGAGGTCACATCTCTCAGGTGAGAAGCAAAGTGAGAATTTGAACCAGGCACATTCTCCTTAGAGACAATGGGCCAAAGACAGTTCCGATGGAATCGAATGTCTTTTCATGTTGACATCCATCCCGTCAAGCCCTCGTTAAGCCATTGAAGTGTCACATTGGGCCTGAAGGAGGCGGTGCACCCTGTGAAATTACACGTCCGAAGTTTTGGATTTGATTTCCAGCCCTCTGCCAGTCAGTCTGCCAGGCACTTTCATGTGACAAGCCTTAGGCGAGTCCCTTTCTGTCTCTGATTCCCGATTCCTTCACAGGGATTTATGTGGGCCTTAACGCCCACTGGGAAATGATCCCTCTGCCAGCTCAGTGCCTGCTTTCTTGGTTTGACTTGTCAACCTGGACTTGAATACACCTTTGGTTTTGGATTGACTCTATTACCTCTCCTAGAAATTAACACACAAAACTGACAGCTGATTGACAAGATGAGAAGCAGTTTTCCAAAATTCAAATTGAACTTAATCCTTTCATCCTAAAAGAATGCTCAAATCAAGGGGACACTGCTCACTCGTTTTGACTTCATGAGCTATGGCAGGTAGAGACAACTTTTTGAAAATACACAGCTAAAACTGTCCGTGCTTTGAATGCTAGACATGTTTTTCAGAATACACAGCTAAAACGGTCCCCGCTTTAAGTGTTAAATCCCTTAAAGCGGGGACCGTTTTAGCTGTGTATTTTGAAAAATTTGTGTGCTCTTTAAAGAGAAAGCTACTTTTGCTCTGTCTTTGGGTTCGAGGGGAAATGGGAGTCCTCTTCAGTCTGCAGGGATGACACCTGAGTCCTTTGCAGTCCTCTTGTCTGCCTCTGAGGGTTAAATGAGAGTGGTCCCTGTCATCATGAGCCATGTCTGAAAGAATTATTCACATTCCCTACGAGAATAGACGGGTGAAATAGCAAAAGATGTGTCTTCCTTTGGATCATGGACGGGTTCAAAGCCCACCTCATACCACTAAGTATTTTGCTGAACATGAGCAGTTGTGTGTTCGGCCTGTGTTTGGGTGGTTTTTGTGTCGTGTGTGTGTGTGTGTGTGTGTGTGTGTGTGTGTGTGTCTGTGTGTCTGTGTTTGTATTTCTGTCTCCATTCCTGAGCAGCAAATCTTTTTTCCTCTTTTAGCATGTTACTCACAACTGTGGATGAAGCCCAGCACTCCTGAAAACACAATCCATGTATGGTTGAAGGAAATTTTCTTGGTGATGAGTGAGAGGTTGGTGACTGAAACCAGCTCATTTCCCATTGACCACTGAGGTCACATCTCTCAGGTGAGAAACAAAGTGAGAATTTGAACCAGGCACATTCTCCTTAGAGACAATGGGCCAAAGACAGGTCCGATGGAATCGAATGTCTTTTCATGTTGACATCCATCCCGTCAAGCCCTCGTTAAGCCATTGAAGTGTCACATTGGCCTGGGGGAGGCGGTGCACCCTGTGAAATTACACGTCCGAAGATTTGGATTTGATTTCCAGCCCTCTGCCAGTCAGTCTGCCAGGCACTTTCATGTGACAAGCCTTAGGCGAGTCCCTTTCTGTCTCTGATTCCCGATTCCTTCACAGGGATTTATGTGGGCCTTAACGCCCACTGGGAAAAGATCCCTCTGCCAGCTCAGTGCCTGCTTTCTTGGTTTGACTTGTCAATCTGGACTTGAATACACCTTTGGTTTTGGATTGACTCTATTACCTCTCCTAGAAATTAACACACAAAACTGACAGCTGATTGACAAGATGAGAAGCAGTTTTCCAAAATTCAAATTGAACTTAATCCTTTCTTACTAAAAGAATGCTCAAATCAAGGGGACACAGCTCACTCGTTTTGACTTCATGAGCTATGGCAGGTAGAGACAACTTTTTGAAAATACACAGCTAAAACTGTCCGTGCTTTGAATGCTAGACATGTTTTTCAGGATACAGAGCTAAAGCGGGGACCGTTTTAGCTGTGTATGTTGAAAAAGTTGTGTGCTCTTCCAAGAGAAATCTACTTTTGCTGTGTCTTTGGGTTCGAGGGGAAATGGGAGTCCTCTTCAGTCAGCAGGGACGACACCTGAGTCCTTTGCAGTCCTCTTGTCTGCCTCTGAGGGTGAAATGAGAGTGGTCCCTGTCATCATGAGCCATGTCTGAAAGAATTATTCACATTCCCTACGAGAATAGACGGGTGAAATAGCAAAAGGTGTGTCTTCCTTTGGAGCATGGACGGGTTCAAAGCCCACCTCATACCACTAAGTATTTTGCTGAACACGAGCAGTTGTGTGTGCGGCCTTTGTTTGGGTGATTTCTGTGTCATGTGTGTGTGTGTGTGTTTGTCTGTGTGTGTGTGTCTGTATTTCTCTCTCCATTCCTGAGCAGCAAATCTTTTTTCCTCTTTTAGCATGTTACTCACAACTGTGGATGAAGCCCAGCACTCCTGAAAACACAATCCATGTATGGTTGAAGGAAATTTTCTTGGTGATGAGTGAGACGTTGATGACTGAAACCAGCTCATTTCCCATTGACCACTGAGGTCACATCTCTCAGGTGAGAAGCAAAGTGAGAATTTGAACCAGGGACATTCTCCTTAGAGACAATGGGCCAAAGACAGGTCCGATGGAATCGAATGTCTTTTCATGTTGACATCCATCCCGTCAAGCCCTCGTTAAGCCATTGAAGTGTCACATTGGGCCTGGGGGAGGCGGTGCACCCTGTGAAATTACATGTCCGAAGATTTGGATTTGATTTCCAGCCCTCTGCCAGTCAGTCTGCCAGGCACTTTCATGTGACAAGCCTTAGGCGAGTCCCTTTCTGTCTCTGATTCCCGATTCCTTCACAGGGATTTATGTGGGCCTTAAAGCCCACTGGGAAAAGATCCCTCTGCCAGCTCAGTGCCTGCTTTCTTGGTTTGACTTGTCAAACTGGACTTGAATACACCTTTGGTTTTGGATTGACTCTATTACCTCTCCTAGAAATTAACACACAAAACTGACAGCTGATTGACAAGATGAGAAGCAGTTTTCCAAAATTCAAATTGAACTTAATCCTTTCTTACTAAAAGAATGCTCAAATCAAGTGGACACAGCTCACTCGTTTTTACTTCATGAGCTATGGCAGGTAGAGACAACTTTTTGAAAATACACAGCTAAAACTGTCCGTGCTTTGAATGCTAGACATGTTTTTCAGAATACACAGCTAAAACGGTCCCCGCATAAGTGCTTTAGCACTTAAAGCGGGTACCGTTTTAGATGTGTATTTTGAAAAATCGTGTGCTCTTCAAAGAGAAAGCTACTTTTGCTGTGTCTTTGGATTCGAGGGGAAATGGGAGTCCTCTTCAGTCAGCAGGGACGACACCTGAGTCCTTTGCAGTCCTCTTGTCTGCCTCTAAGGGTGAAATGAGAGTGGTCCCTTTCATCATGAGCCATGTCTGAAAGAATTATTCACATTCCGTACGAGAATAGACGGGTGAAATAGCAAAAGGTGTGTCTTCCTTTGGAGCATGGACAGGTTCAAAGCCCACCTCATACCACTAAGTATTTTGCTGAACACGAGCAGTTGTGTGTGCGTCCTGTGTTTGGGTGATTTTTGTGTCATGTTTGTGTGTGTGTGTGTGTGTGTGTGTGTGTGTCTGTGTGTGTGTGTCTGTATTTCTGTCTCCATTCCTGAGCAGCAAATCTTTTTTCCTCTTTTAGCATGTTACTCACAACTGTGGATGAAGCCCCGCACTCCTGAAAACACAATCCATGTATGGTTGAAGGAAATTTTCTTGGTGATGAGTGAGAGGTTGGTGACTGAAACCAGCTCATTTCCCATTGACCACTGAGGTCACATCTCTCAGGTGAGAAGCAAAGTGAGAATTTGAACCAGGCACATTCTCCTTAGAGACAATGGGCCAAAGACAGGTCCGATGGAATCGAATGTCTTTTCATGTTGACATCCATCCCTTCAAGCCCTCGTTAAGCCATTGAAGTGTCACATTGGGCCTGGTGGAGGCGGTGCACCCTGTGAAATTACACGTCCGAAGATTTGGATTTGATTTCCAGCCCTCTGCCAGTCAGTCTGTCAGGCACTTTCATATGACAAGCCTTAGGCGAGTCCCTTTCTGTCTCTGATTCCCGATTCCTTCACAGGGATTTATGTGGGCCTTAACGCCCACTGGGAAAAGATCCCTCTGCCAGATCAGTGCCTGCTTTCTTGGTTTGACTTGTCAATCTGGACTTGAATACACCTTTGGTTTTGGATTGACTCTATTACCTCTCTTAGAAATTAACACACAAAACTGACAGCTGATTGACAAGATGAGAAGCAGTTTTCCAAAATTCAAATTGAACCTAATGCTTTCTTACTAAAAGAATGCTCAAATCAAGGGGACACAGCTCACTCGTTTTGACTTCATGAGCTATGGCAGGTAGAGACAACTTTTTGAAAATACACAGCTAAAACTGTCCGTGCTTTGAATGCTAGACATGTTTTTCAGAATACACAGCTAAAACGGTCCCCGCTTTAGCTGTGTATTTTGAAAAATTTGTGTGCTCTTCAAAGAGAAAGCTACTTTTGCTGTGTCTTTGGGTTCGAGGGGAAATGGGAGTCCTCTTCAGTCAGCAGGGACGACACCTGAGTCCTTTGCAGTCCTCTTGTCTGCCTCTGAGGGTGAAATGAGAGTGGTCCCTGTCATCATGAGCCATGTCTGAAAGAATTATTCACATTCCCTACGAGAATAGACGGGTGAAATAGCAAAAGGTATGTCTTCCTTTAGAGCATGGACGGGTTCAAAACCCACCTCATACCACTAAGTATTTTGCTGAACACGAGCAGTTGTGTGTGCGGCCTGTGTTTGGGTGATTTTTGTGTCGTGTGTGTGTGTGTGTTTGTGTGTGTGTCTGTATTTCTGTCTCCATTCCTGAGCAGCAAATCTTTTTTCCTCTTTTAGCATGTTACTCACAACTGTGGATGAAGCCCAGCACTCCTGAAAACACAATCCATGTATGGTTGAAGGAAATTTTCTTGGTGATGAGTGAGAGGTTGGTAACTGAAACCAGCTCATTTCCCATTGACCACTGAGGTCACATCTCTCAGGTGAGAAGGAAAGTGAGAATTTGAACCAGGCACATTCTCCTTAGAGACAATGGGCCAAAGACAGTTCCGATGGAATCTAATGTCTTTTCATGTTGACATCCATCCCGTCAAGCCCTCGTTAAGCCATTGAAGTGTCACATTGGGCCTGAAGGAGGCGGTGCACCCTGTGAAATTACACGTCCGAAGATTTGGATTTGATTTCCAGCCCTCTGCCAGTCATTCTGCCAGGCACTTTCATGTGACAAGCCTTAGGCGAGTCCCTTTCTGTCTCTGATTCCCGATTCCTTCACAGGGATTTATGTGGGCCTTAACGCCCACTGGGAAATGATCTCTCTGCCAGCTCAGTGCCTGCTTTCTTGGTTTGACTTGTCAACCTGGACTTGAATACACCTTTGGTTTTGGATTGACTCTATTACCTCTCCTAGAAATTAACACACAAAACCGACAGCTGATTGACAAGATGAGAAGCAGTTTTCCAAAATTCAAATTGAACTTAATCCTTTCTTACTAAAAGAATGCTCAAATCAAGGGGACACAGCTCACTCGTTTTGACTTCATGAGCTATGGCAGGTAGAGACAACTTTTTGAAAATACACAGCTAAAACTGTCCGTGCTTTGAATGCTAGACATGTTTTTCAGAATACACAGCTAAAACGGTCCCCGCTTTAAGTGTTAAAGCACTTAAAGCGGGGACCGTTTTAGCTGTGTATTTTGAAAAATTTGTGTGCTCTTCAAAGAGAAAGCTACTTTTGCTCTGTCTTTGGGTTCGAGGGGAAATGGGAGTCCTCTTCAGTCAGCAGGGACGACACCTGAGTCCTTTGCAGTCCTCTTGTCTGCCTCTGAGGGTGAAATGAGAGTGGTCCCTGTCATCATGAGCCATGTCTGAAAGAATTATTCACATTCCCTACGAGAATAGACGGGTGAAATAGCAAAAGGTGTGTCTTCCTTTGGAGCATGGACGGGTTCAAAGCCCACCTCATACCACTAAGTATTTTGCTGAACACTAGCAGTTGTGTGTGCGGCCTGTGTTTGGGTGATTTTTGTGTCGTGTGTGTGTGTGTGTGTGTGTGTGTGTGTCTGTGTGTGTGTGTCTGTATTTCTGTCTCCATTCCTGAGCAGCAAATCTTTTTTCCTCTTTTAGCATGTTACTCACAACTGTGGATGAAGCCCAGCACTCCTGAAAACACAATCCATGTATGGTTGAAGGAAATTTTCTTGGTGATGAGTGAGAGGTTGGTGACTGAAACCAGCTCATTTCCCATTGACCACTGAGGTCACATCTCTCAGGTGAGAAGCAAAGTGAGAATTTGAACCAGGCACATTCTCCTTAGAGACAATGGGCCAAAGACAGGTCCGATGGAATCGAATGTCTTTTCATGTTGACCTCCATCCCGTCAAGCCCTCGTTAAGCCATTGAAGTGTCACATTGGGCCTGGGGGAGGCGGTGCACCCTGTGAAATTACACGTCCGAAGATTTGGATTTGATTTCCAGCCCTCTGCCAGTCAGTCTGCCAGGCACTTTCATGTGACAAGCCTTAGGCGAGTCCCTTTCTGTCTCTCATTCTCGATTCCTTCACAGTGATTTAGGTGGGCCTTAACGCCCACTGGGAAAAGATCCCTCTGCCAGCTCAGTGCCTGCTTTCTTGGTTTGACTTGTCAATCTGGACTTGAATACACCTTTGGTTTTGGATTGACTCTATTACCTCTCCTAGAAATTAACACACAAAACTGACAGCTGATTGACAAGATGAGAAGCAGTTTTCCAAAATTCAAATTGAACTTAATCCTTTCTTCCTAAAAGAATGCTCAAATCAAGGGGACACATCTCACTCGTTTTGACTTCATGAGCTATGGCAGGTAGAGACAAATTTTTGAAAATACACAGCTAAAACTGTCCGTGCTTTGAATGCTAGACATGTTTTTCAGAATACACAGCTAAAGCGGGGACCGTTTTAGCTGTGTATTTTGAAAAATTTGTGTGCTCTTCAAAGAGAAAGCTACTTTTGCTGTGTCTTTGGGTTCGAGGGGAAATGGGAGTCCTCTTCAGTCAGCAGGGACGACACCTGAGTCCTTTGCAGTCCTCTTGTCTGCCTCTGAGTGTGAAAAGAGAGTGGTCCCTGTCATCATGAGCCATGTCTGAAAGAAATATTCACATTCCCTACGAGAATAGACGGGTGAAATAGCAAAAGGTGTGTCTTCCTTTGGAGAATGGACAGGTTCAAAGCCCACCTCATACCACTAAGTATTTTGCTGAACACGAGCAGTTGTGTGTGCGGCCTGTGTTTGGGTGATTTTTGTGTCATGTGTGTGTGTGTGTGTGTGTGTGTGTTTGTGTGTCTGTGTGTGTGTGTCTGTATTTCTGTCTCCATTCCTGAGCAGCAAATCTTTTTTCCTCTTTTAGCATGTTACTCACAACTGTGGATGAAGCCCAGCACTCCTGAAAACACAATCCATGTATGGTTGAAGGAAATTTTCTTGGTGATGAGTGAGAGGTTGGTGACTGAAACCAGCTGATTTCCCATTGACCACTGAGGTCACATCTCTCAGGTGAGAAGCAAAGTGAGAATTTTAACCAGGCACAATTTCCTTAGAGACAATGGGCCAAAGACAGGTCCGATGGAATCGAATGTCTTTTCATGTTGACATCCATCCCGTCAAGCCCTCGTTAAGCCATTGAAGTGTCACATTGGGCCTGGGGGAGGCGGTGCACCCTGTGAAATCACACGTCCGAAGATTTGGATTTGATTTCCATCCCTCTGGCAGTCAGTCTGCCAGGCACTTTCATGTGACAAGCCTTAGGCGAGTCCCTTTCTGTCTCTGATTCCCGATTCCTTCACAGGGATTTATGTGGGCCTTAAGGCCCACTGGGAAAAGATCCCTCTGCCAGCTCAGTGCCTGCTTTCTTGGTTTGACTTGTCAATCTGGACTTGAATACACCTTTGGTTTTGGATTGACTCTATTACCTCTCCTAGAAATTAACACACAAAACTGACAGCTGATTGACAAGATGAGAAGCAGTTTTCCAAAATTCAAATTGAACTTAATCCTTTCTTCCTAAAAGAATGCTCAAATCAAGGGGACACAGCTCACTCGTTTTGACTTCATGAGCTATGGCAGGTAGAGACAACTTTTTGAAAATACACAGCTAAAACTGTCCGTGCTTTGAATGCTAGACATGTTTTTCAGAATACACAGCTAAAACGGTCCCCGCTTTAAGTGTCAAAGCACTTAAAGTGGGGACCGTTTTAGCTGTGTATTTTGAAAAAGTTGTGTGCTCTTCAAAGAGAAAGCTACTTTTGCTGTGTCTTTGGGTTCGAGGGGAAATGGGAGTCCTCTTCAGTCAGCAGGGACGACACCTGAGTCCGTTGCAGTCCTCTTGTCTGCCTCTGTGGGTGTAATGAGAGTGGTCCCTGTCATCATGAGCCATGTCTGAAAGAATTATTCACATTCCCTACGAGAATAGACGGGTGAAATAACAAAAGGTGTGTCTTCCTTTGGAGCATGGACGGGTTCAAAGCCCACCTCATACCACTAAGTATTTTGCTGAACACGAGCAGTTGTGTGTGCGGCCTGTGTTTGGGTGATTTTTGTGTCATGTGTGTGTGTGCGTGTGTGTGTGTGTGTGTTTGTGTGTCTGTGTGTGTGTGTCTGTATTTCTGTCTCCATTCCTGAGCAGCAAATCTTTTTTCCTCTTTTAGCATGTTACTCACAACTGTGGATGAAGCCCAGCACTCCTGAAAACACATTCCATGTATGGTTGAAGGAAATTTTCTTGGTGATGAGTGAGAGGTTGGTGACTGAAACCAGCTCATTTCCCATTGACCACTGAGGTCACATCTCTCAGGTGAGAAGCAAAGTGAGAATTTGAACCAGGCACATTCTCCTTAGAAACAATGGGCCAAAGACAGGTCCGATGGAATCGAATGTCTTTTCATGTTGACATCCATCCCGTCAAGCCCTCGTTAAGCCATTGAAGTGTCACATTGGGCCTGGGGGAGGCGGTACACCCTGTGAAATTTTGAAAAATTGTGTGCTCTTCAAAGAGAAAGCTACTTTTGCTGTGTCTTTGGGTTCGAGGGGAAATAGGAGTCCTCTTCAGTCAGCAGGGACGACACCTGAGTCCTTTGCAGTCCTCTTGTCTGCCTCTGAGGGTGAAATGAGAGTGGTCCCTGTCATCATGAGCCATGTCTGAAAGAATTATTCACATTCCCTACCAGAATAGACGGGTGAAATAGCAAAAGGTGTGTCTTCCTTTGGAGCATGGACGGGTTCAAAGCCCACCTCATACCACTAAGTATTTTGCTGAACACGGGCAGTTGTGTGTGCGGCCTGTGTTTGGGTGATTTTTGTGGTGTGTGTGTGTGTGTGTGTGTGTGTCTGTGTGTGTGTGTCTGTATTTCTGTCACCATTCCTGAGCAGCAAATCTTTTTTCCTCTTTTAGCATGTTACTCACAACTGTGGATGAAGCCCAGCACTCCTGAAAACACAATCCATGTATGGTTGAAGGAAATTTTCTTGGTGATGAGTGAGAGGTTGGTGACTGAAACCAGCTCATTTCCCATTGACCACTGAGGTCACATCTCTCAGGTGAGAAGCAAAGTGAGAATTTGAACCAGGCACATTTTCCTTAGAGACAATGGGCCAAAGACAGGTCCGATGGAATCGAATGTCTTTTCATGTTGACATCCATCCCGTCAAGCCCTCGTTAAGCCATTGAAGTGTCACATTGGGCCTGGGGGAGGCGGTGCACCCTGTGAAATTACAAGTCCGTAGATTTGGATTTGATTTCCAGCCCTCTGCCAGTCAGTCTGCCAGGCACTTTCATGTGACAAGCCTTAGGCGAGTCCCTTTCTGTCTCTGATTCCCGATTCCTTCACAGGGATTTATGTGGGCCTTAACGCCCACTGGGAAAAGATCCCTCTGCCAGCTCAGTGCCTGCTTTCTTGGTTTGACTTGTCAATCTGGACTTGAATACACATTTGGTTTTGGATTGACTCTATTACCTCTCCTAGAAATTAACACACAAAACTGACAGCTGATTGACAAGATGAGAAGCAGTTTTACAAAATTCAAATTGAACTTAATCCTTTCTTACTAAAAGAATGCTCAAATCAAGGGGACACAGCTCACTCGTTTTGACTTCATGAGCTATGGCAGGTAGAGACAACTTTTTGAAAATACACAGCTAAAACTGTCCGTGCTTTGAATGCTAGACATGTTTTTCAGAATACACAGCTAAAACGGTCCCCGCATAAGTGATTTAGCACTTAAAGCGGGCACCGTTTTAGCTGTGTATTTTGAAAAAGTTGTGTGCTCTTCAAAGAGAAAGCTACTTTTGCTGTGTCTTTGGGTTCGAGGGGAAATGGGAGTCCTCTTCAGTCGGCAGGGATGACACCTGAGTCCTTTGCAGTCCTCTTGTCTGCCTCTGAGGGTGAAATGAGAGTGGTCCCTGTCATCATGAGCCATGTCTGAAAGAATTATTCACATTCCCTACGAGAATAGACGGGTGAAATAGCAAAAGGTGTGTCTTCCTTTGGAGCATGGACGGGTTCAAAGCCCACCTCATACCACTAAGTATTTTGCTGAACACGAGCAGTTGTGTGTGAGGCCTGTGTTTGGGTGATTTTTGTGTCGTGTGTGTGTGTGTGTGTGTGTGTGTGTGTGTGTGTCTGTGTGTGTGTGTCTGTATTTCTGTCTCCATTCCTGAGCAGCAAATCTTTTTTCCTCTTTTAGCATGTTACTCACAACTGTGGATGAAGCCCAGCACTCCTGAAAACACAATCCATGTATGGTTGAAGGAAATTTTCTTGGTGATGAGTGAGAGGTTGGTGACTGAAACCAGCTCATTTCCCATTGACCACTGAGGTCACATCTCTCAGGTGAGAAGCAAAGTGAGAATTTGAACCAGGCACATTCTCCTTAGAGACAATGGGCCAAAGACAGGTCCGATGGAATCGAATGTCTTTTCATGTTGACATCCATCCCGTCAAGCCCTCGTTAAGCCATTGAAGTGTAACATTGGGCCGGGGGGAGGCGGTGCACCCTGTGAAATTACACGTCCGAAGATTTGGATTTGATTTCCAGCCCTCTGCCAGTCAGTCTGCCAGGCACTTTCATGTGACAAGCCTTAGGCGAGTCCCTTTCTGTCTCTGATTCCCGATTCCTTCACAGGGATTTATGTGGGCCTTAACGCCCACTGGGAAAAGATCCCTCTGCCAGCTCAGTGCCTGCTTTCTTGGTTTGACTTGTCAATCTGGACTTGAATACACCTTTGGTTTTGGATTGACTCTATTACCTCTCCTAGAAATTAACACACAAAACTGACAGCTGATTGACAAGATGAGAAGCAGTTTTCCAAAATTCAAATTGAACTTAATCCTTTCTTCCTAAAAGAATGCTCAAATCAAGGGGACACAGCTCACTCGTTTTGAGTTCATGAGCTATGGCAGGTAGAGAAAACTTTTTGAAAATACACAGCTAAAACTGTCCGTGCTTTGAATGCTAGACATGTTTTTCAGAATACACAGCTAAAACGGTCCCCGCTTTAATTGCTAAAACAGTTAAAGCGGGGACCGTTTTTGCTGTGTATTTTGAAAAAGTTGTGTGCTCTTCAAAGAGAAAGCTACTTTTGCTGTGTCTTTGGGTTCGAGGGGAAATGGGAGTCCTCTTCAGTCAGCAGGGACGACACCTGAGTCTTTTGCAGTCCTCTTGTCTGCCTCTGAGGGTGAAATGAGAGTGGTCCCTGACATCATGAGCCATGTCTGAAAGAATTATTCACATTCCTTACGAGAATAAACGGGTGAAATAGCAAAAGTTGTGTCTTCCTTTGGAGCATGGACGGGTTCAAAGCCCACCTCATACCACTAAGTATTTTGCTGAACACGAGCAGTTGTGTGTGCGGCCTGTGTTTGGGTGATTTTTGTGTCGTGTGTGTGTGTGTGTGTGTGTGTGTGTGTGTGTGTGTGTCTCTGTGTGTGTGTGTCTGTATTTCTGTCTCCATTCCTGAGCAGCAAATCTTTTTTCCTCTTTTAGCATGTTACTCACAACTGTGGATGAAGCCCAGCACTCCTGAAAACACAATCCATGTATGGTTGAAGGAAATTTTCTTGGTGATGAGTGAGAGGTTGGTGACTGAAACCAGCTCATTTCCCATTGACCACTGAGGTCACATCTCTCAGGTGAGAAGCAAGGTGAGAATTTGAACCAGGCACATTCTCCTTAGAGACAATGGGCCAAAGACTGCTCCGATGGAATCGAATGTCTTCTCATGTCGACATCCATCCCGTCAAGCCCTCGTTAAGCCATTGAAGTGTCACATTGGGCCTGGGGGAGGCGGTGCACCCTCTGAAATTACACGTCCGAAGATTTGGATTTGATTTCCAGCCCTCTGCCTGTCAGTATGCCAGGCACTTTCATGTGACAAGCCTGAGGCGAGTCCCTTTCTGTCTCTGATTCCCGATTCCTTCACAGGGATTTATGTGGGCCTTAACGCCCACTGGGAAAAGATCCCTCTGCCAGCTCAGTGCCTGCTTTCTTGGTTTGACTTGTCAATCTGGACTTGAATACACCTTTGGTTTTGGATTGACTCTATTACCTCTCCTAGAAATTAACACACAAAACTGACAGCTGATTGACAAGATGAGAAGCAGTTTTCCAAAATTCAAATTGAACTTAATCATTTCTTACTAAAAGAATGCTCAAATCAAGGGGACACAGCTCACTCGTTTTGACTTCATGAGCTATGGCAGGTAGAGACAACTTTTTGAAAATACACAGCTAAAACTGTCCGTGCTTTGAATGCTAGACATGTTTTTCAGAATACACAGCTAAAGCGGGGACCGTTTTAGCTGTGTATTTTGAAAAAGTTGTGTGCTCTTCAAAGAGAAAGCTACTTTTGCTGTGTCTTTGGGTTCGAGGGGAAATGGGAGTCCTCTTCAGTCAGCAGGGACGACACCTGAGTCCTTTGCAGTCCTCTTGTCTGCCTCTGAGGGTGAAATGAGAGTGGTCCCTGTCATCATGAGCCATGTCTGAAAGAATTATTCACATTCCCTACGAGAATAGACGGGTGAAATAGCAAAAGGTGTGTCTTCCTTTGGCGCATGGACGGGTTCAAAGCCCACCTCATACCACTAAGTATTTTGCTGAACACGAGCAGTTGTGTGTGCGGCCTGTGTTTGGGTGATTTTTCTGTCATGTGTGTGTGTGTGTGTGTGTCTGTGTGTGTGTGTCTGTATTTCTGTCTCCATTCCTGAGCAGCAAATATTTTTGCCTCTTTTAGCCTGTTACTCACAACTGTGGATGAAGCCCAGCACTCCTGAAAACACAATCCATGTATGGTTGAAGGAAATTTTCTTGGTGATGAATGAGAGGTTGGTGACTGAAACCAGCTCATTTCCCATTGACCACTGAGGTCACATCTCTCAGGTGAGAAGCAAAGTGAGAATTTGAACCACGCATATTCTCCTTAGAGACAATGGGCCAAAGACAGGTCCGATGGAATCGAATGTCTTTTCATCTTGACATCCATCCCGTCAAGCCCTCGTTAAGCCATTGAAGTGTCACATTGGGCCTGGGGGAAGCGGTGCACCCTGTGAAATTACACGTCCGAAGATTTGGATTTGATTTCCAGCCCTCTGCCAGTCAGTCTGCCAGGCACTTTCATGTGACAAGCCTTAGGCGAGTCCCTTTCTGTCTCTGATTCCCGATTCCTTCACAGGGATTTATGTGGGCCTTAACGCCCACTGGGAAAAGATCCCTCTGCCAGCTCAGTGCCTGCTTTCTTGGTTTGACTTGTCAATCTGGACTTGAATACACCTTTGGTTTTGGATTGACTCTATTACCTCTCCTAGAAATTAACACACAAAACTGACAGCTGATTGACAAGATGAGAAGCAGTTTTCCAAAATTCAAATTGAACTTAATCCTTTCTTACTAAAAGAATGCTCAAATCAAGGGGACACAGCTCACTCGTTTTGACTTCACGAGCTATGGCAGGAAGGGACAACTTTTTGAAAATACACAGCTAAAACTGTCCGTGCTTTGAATGCTAGACATGTTTTTCAGAATACACAGCTAAAACGGTCCCCGCTTTATGTGCTAAAGCACTTAAAGCGGGGACCGTTTTAGCTGTGTATTTTGAAAAATTTGTGTGCTCTTTAAAGAGAAAGCTACTTTTTCTGTGTCTTTGGGTTCGAGGGGAAACGGGAGTCCTCTTCAGTAGGCAGGGACGACACCTGAGTCCTTTGCAGTCCCCTTGTCTGCCTCTGACGGTGAAATGAGAGTGGTCCCTGTCATCATGAGCCATGTCTGAAAGAATTATTCACATTCCCTTCGAGAATAGACGGGTGAAATAGCAAAAGGTGTGTCTTCCTTTGGAGCATGGACGGGTTCAAATCCCACCTCATACCAATAAGTATTTTGCTGAACACGAGCAGTTGTGTGTGCGGCCTGTGTTTGGGTGATTTTTGTGTCCTGTGTGTTTGTGTGTGTGTGTGTGTGTGTGTGTGTGTGTCTGTATTTCTGTCTCCATTCCTGAGCAGCAAATCTTTTTTCCTCTTTTAGCATGTTACTCACAACTGTGGATGAAGCCCAGCACTCCTGAAAACACAATCCATGTATGGTTGAAGGAAATTTTCTTGGTGATGAGTGAGAGGTTGGTGACTGAAACCAGCTCATTTCCCATTGACCACTGAGGTCACATCTCTCAGGTGAGAAGCAAAGTGAGAATTTGAACCAGGCACATTCTCCTTAGAGACAATGGGCCAAAGACAGGTCCGATGGAATCGAATGTCTTTTCATGTTGACATCCATCCCGTCAAGCCCTCGTTAAGCCATTGAAGTGTCACATTGGGCCTGGGGGAGGCGGTGCACCCTGTGAAATTACACGTCCGATGATTTGGATTTGACTTCCAGCCCTCTGCCAGTCAGTCTGCCAGGCACTTTCATGTGACAAGCCTTAGGCGAGTCCCTTTCTGTCTCTGATTCCCGATTCCTTCACAGGGATTTATGTGGGCCTTAACGCCCACTGGGAAAAGATCCCTCTGCCAGCTCAGTGCCTGCTTTCTTGGTTTGACTTGTCAATCTGGACTTGAATACACCTTTGGTTTTGGATTGACTCTATAACCTCTCCTAGAAATTAACACACAAAACTGACAGCTGATTGACAAGATGAGAAGCAGTTTTCCAAAATTCAAATTGAACTTAATCCTTTCTTACTAAAAGAATGCTCAAATCAAGGGGACACAGCTCACTCGTTTTGACTTCATGAGCTATGGCAGGTAGAGACAACTTTTTGAAAATACACAGCTAAAACTGTCCGTGCTTTGAATGCTAGACATGTTTTTCAGAATACACAGCTAAAACAATCCCCGCTTTAAGTGCTAAAGCACTTATAGCGGGGAACGTTTTAGCAGTGTATTTTGAAAAAGTTGTGTGCTCTTCAAAGAGAAAGCTACTTTTGCTGTGTCTTTGGGTTCGAGGGGAAATGGGAGTCCTCTTCAGTCAGCAGGGACGACACCTGAGTCCTTTGCAGTCCTCTTGTCTGCCTCTGAGGGTGAAATGAGAGTGGACCCTGTCATCATGAGCCATGTCTGAAAGAATTATTCACATTCCCTACGAGAATAGACGGGTGAAATAGCAAAAGGTGTGTCTTCCTTTGGAGCATGGACGGGTTCAACGCCCACCTCATACCACTAAGTATTTTGCTGAACACGAGCAGTTGTGTGTGCGGCCTGTGTTTGGTTGATTTTCGTGTTGTGTGTGTGTGTGTGTGTGTTTGTGTGTGTCTGTGTGTGTGTGTCTGTATTTCTGTCTCCATTCCTGAGCAGCAAATCTTTTTTCCTTTTTTAGCATGTTACTCACAACTGTGTATGAAGCCCAGCACTCCTGAAAACACAATCCATGTATGGTTGAAGGAAATTTTCTTGCTGATGAGTGAGAGGTTGGTGACTGAAACCAGCTCATTTCGCATTGACCACTGAGGTCACATCTCTCAGGTGAGAAGCAAAGTGAGAATTTGAACCAGGCACATTCTCCTTAGAGACAATGGGCCAAAGTCAAGTCCGATGGAATCGAATGTCTTTTCATGTTGACATCCATCCCGTCAAGCCCTCGTTAAGCCATTGAAGTGTCACATTGGGCCTGGGGGAGGCGGTGCACCCTGTGAAATTACACGTCCGAAGATTTGGATTTGATTTCCAGCCCTCTGCCAGTCAGTCTGCCAGGCACTTTCATGTGACAAGCCTTAGGCGAGTCCCTTTCTGTCTCTGATTCCCGATTCCTTCACAGGGATTTATGTGGGCCTTAACGCCCACTGGGAAAAGATCCCTCTGCCAGCTCAGTGCCTGCTTTCTTGGTTTGACTTGTCAATCTGGACTTGAATACACCTTTGGTTTTGGATTGACTGTATTACCTCTCCTAGAAATTAACAGACAAAACTGACAGCTGATTGACAAGATGAGAAGCAGTTTTCCAAAATTCAAATTGAACTTAATCATTTCTTACTAAAAGAATGCTCAAATCAAGGGGACACAGCTCACTCGTTTTGACTTCATGAGCTATGGCAGGTAGAGACAACTTTTTGAAAATACACAGCTAAAACTGTCCGTGCTTTGAATGCTAGACATGTTTTTCAGAATACACAGCTAAAGCGGGGACCGTTTTAGCTGTGTATTTTGAAAAAGTTGTGTGCTCTTCAAAGAGAAAGCTACTTTTGCTGTGTCTTTGGGTTCGAGGGGAAATGGGAGTCCTCTTCAGTCAGCAGGGACGACACCTGAGTCCTTTGCAGTCCTCTTGTCTGCCTCTGAGGGTGAAATGAGAGTGGTCCCTGTCATCATGAGCCATGTCTGAAAGAATTATTCACATTCCCTACGAGAATAGACGGGTGAAATAGCAAAAGCTGTGTCTTCCTTTGGAGCATGGACGGGTTCAAAGCCCACCTCATAGCACTAAGTATTTTGCTGAACACGAGCAGTTGTGTGTGCGGCCTGTGTTTGGGTGATTTTTGTGTCATGTGTGTGTGTGTGTGTGTGTGTGTGTCTGTGTGTGTGTGTCTGTATTTCTGTCTCCATTCCTGAGCAGCAAATCTTTTTTCCTCTTTTAGCATGTTACTCACAACTGTGGATGAAGCCCAGCACTCCTGAAAACACAATCCATGTATGGTTGAAGGAAATTTTCTTGGTGATGAGTGAGAGGTTGGTGACTGAAACCAGCTCATTTCCCATTGACCACTGAGGTCACATCTCTCAGGTGAGAAGCAAAGTGAGAATTTGAACCAGGCACATTCTCCTTAGAGACAATGGGCCAAAGACAGGTCCGATGGAATCGAATGTCTTTTCGTGTTGACATCCATCACGTCAAGCCCTCCTTAAGCCATTGAAGTGTCACATTGGGTCTGGGGGAGGCGGTGCACCCTGTGAAATTACACATCGGAAGATTTGGATTTGATTTCCAGCCCTCTGCCAGTCAGTCTGCCAGGCACTTTCATGTGACAAGCCTTAGGCGAGTCCCTTTCTGTCTCTGATTCTCAATTCCTTCACAGAGATTTATGTGGGCCTTAACGCCCACTGGAAAAGATCCCTCTGCCAGCTCAGTGCCTGCTTTCTTGGTTTGACTTGTCAATCTGGACTTGAATACACCTTTGGTTTTGGATTGACTCTATTACCTCTCCTAGAAATTAACACACAAAACTGACAGCTGATTGACAAGATGAGAAGCAGTTTTCCAAAATTCAAATTGAACTTAATCCTTTCTTACTAAAAGAATGCTCAAATCAAGGGGACATAGCTCACTCGTTTTGACTTCATGAGCTATGGCAGGTAGAGACAACTTTTTGAAAATACACAGCTAAAACTGTCCGTGCTTTGAATGCTAGACATGTTTTTCAGTTTTAAGTGCTTTAGAACTTAATGCGGGACCGTTTTTGCTGTGTATTTTGAAAAAGTTGTGTGCTCTTCAAAGAAAAAGCTACTTTTGCTGTGTCTTTGGGTTCGAGGGGAAATGGGAGTCCTCTTCAGTCAGCAGGGACGACACCTGAGTCCTTTGCAGTCCTCTTGTCTGCCTCTGAGGGTGAAATGAGAGTGGTCCCTGTCATCATGAGCCATGTCTGAAAGAATTATTCACATTCCCTACGAGAATAGACGGGTGAAATAGCAAAAGGTGTGTCTTCCTTTGGCGCATGGACGGGTTCAAAGCCCACCTCATACCACTAAGTATTTTGCAGAACACGAGCAGTTGTGTGTGCGGCCTGTGTTTAGGTGATTTTTCTGTCATGTGTGTGTGTGTGTGTGTGTCTGTGTGTGTGTGTCTGTATTTCTGTCTCCATTCCTGAGCAGCAAATATTTTTGCCTCTTTTAGCCTGTTACTCACAACTGTGGATGAAGCCCAGCACTCCTGAAAACACAATCCATGTATGGTTGAAGGAAATTTTCTTGGTGATGAGTGAGAGGTTGGTGACTGAAACCAGCTCATTTCCCATTGACCACTGAGGTCACATCTCTCAGGTGAGAAGCAAAGTGAGAATTTGAACCAGGCACATTCTCCTTAGAGACAATGGGCCAAAGACAGGTCCGATGGAATCGAATGTCTTTTCATCTTGACATCCATCCCGTCAAGCCCTCGTTAAGCCATTGAAGTGTGACATTGGGCCTGGGGGAGGCGGTGCACCCTGTGAAATTACACGTCCGAAGATTTGGATTTGATTTCCAGCCCTCTGCCAGTCAGTCTGCCAGGCACTTTCATGTGACAAGACTTAGGCGAGTCCCTTTCTGTCTCTGATTCCCGATTCCTTCACAGGGATTTATGTGGGCCTTAACGCCCACTGGGAAAAGATCCCTCTGCCAGCTCAGTGCCTGCTTTCTTGGTTTGACTTGTCAATCTGGACTTGAATACACCTTTGGTTTTGGATTGACTCAATTACCTCTCCTAGAAATTAACACACAATACTGACAGCTGACTGACAAGATGAGAAGCAGTTTTCCAAAATTCAAATTGAACTTAATCCTTTCTTCCTAAAAGAATGCTCAAATCAAGGGAACACAGCTCACTCGTTTTGACTTCATGAACTATGGCAGGTAGAGACAACTTTTTGAAAATACACAGCTAAAACTGTCCGGGCTTTGAATGCTAGACATGTTTTTCAGAATACACAGCTAAAACGGTCCCCGCTTTAAGTGCTTTAGCACTTAAAGCGGGGACCGTTTTAGCTGTGTATTTTGAACAATTTGTGTGCTCTTCAAAGAGAAAGCTACTTTTGCTGTGTCTTTGGGTTCGAGGGGAAATGGGAGTCCTCTTCAGTCAGCAGGGACGACACCTGAGTCCTTTGCAGTCCTCTTGTCTGCCTCTGAGGGTGAAATGAGAGTGGTCCCTGTCATCATGAGCCATGTCTGAAAGAATTATTCACATTCCCTACGAGAATAGACAGGTGAAATAGCAAAACGTGTGTATTCCTTTGGAGCATGGATTGGTTCAAAGCCCACCTCATACCACTAAGTATTTTGCTGAACACGAGCAGTTCTGTGTGCGGCCTGTGTTTGGGTGATTTTTGTGTCATGTGTGTGTGTGTGTGTGTGTGTTTGTGAGTGTGTCTGTGTGTGTGTGTCTGTATTTCTGTCTCCATTCCTGAGCAGCAAATCTTTTTTCCTCTTTTAGCATGTTACTCACAACTGTGGATGAAGCCCAGCACTCCTGAAAACACAATCCATGTATGGTTGAAGGAAATTTTCTTGGTGATGAGTGAGAGGTTGGTGACTGAAACCAGCCCATTTCCCATTGACCACTGAGGTCACATCTCTCAGGTGAGAAGCAAAGTGAGAGTTTGAACCAGGCACATTCTCCTTAGAGACAATGGGCCAAAGACAGGTCCGATGGAATCGAATGTCTTTTCATGTTGACATCCATCCCGTCAAGCCCTCGTTAAGCCATTGAAGTGTCACATTGGGCCTGGGGGAGGCGGTGCACCCTGTGAAATTACACATCCGAAGATTTGGATTTGATTTCCAGCCCTCTGCCAGTCAGTCTGCCAGGCACTTTCATGTGACAAGCCTTAGGCGAGTCCCTTTCTGTCTCTGATTCCCGATTCCTTCACAGGGATTTATGTGGGCTTTAACGCTTACTGGGAAAAGATCCCTCTGCCAGCTCAGTGCCTGCTTTCTTGGTTTGACTTGTCAATCTGGACTTGAATACACCTTTGGTTTTGGATTGACTCTATTACCTCTCCTAGAAATTAACACACAAAACTGACAGCTGATTGACAAGATGAGAAGCAGTTTTCCAAAATTCAAATTGAACTTAATCCTTTCTTACTAAAAGAATGCTCAAATCAAGGGGACACAGCTCACTCGTTTTGACTTCATGAGCTATGGCAGGTAGAGACAACTTTTTGAAAATACACAACTAAAACTGTCCGTGCTTTGAATGCTAGACATGTTTTTCAGAATACACAGCTAAAATGGTCCCCGCTTTAAGTGCTTTATTAGCTGTGTATTTTGAAAAAGTTGTGTGCTCTTCAAAGAGAAAGCTACTTTTGCTGTGTCTTTGGGTTCGAGGGGAAATGGGAGACCTCTTCAGTCAGCAGGGACGACACCTGAGTCCTTTGCAGTCCTCTTGTCTGCCTCTGAGGGTGAAATGAGAGTGGTCCCTGTCATCATGAGCCATGTCTGAAAGAATTATTCACATTCCCTACGAGAATAGACGGGTGAAATAGCAAAAGGTGTGTCTTCCTTTGGAGCATGGACGGGTTCAAAGCCCACCTCATACCACTAAGTATTTTGCTGAACACGAGCAGTTGTGTGTGCGGCCTGTGTTTGGGTGATTTTTGTGTCATGTGCGTGTGTGTGTGTGTGTGTGTGTGTGTCTGTGTGTGTGTGTCTGTATTTCTGTCTCCATTCCTGAGCAGCAAATCTTTTTTCCTCTTTTAGCATGTTACTCACAACTGTGGATGAAGCCCAGCACTCCTGAAAACACAATCCATGTATGGTTGAAGAAAATTTTCTTGGTGATGAGTGAGAGGTTGGTGACTGAAACCAGCTCATTTCCCATTGACCACTGAGGTCACATCTCTCAGGTGAGAAGCAAAGTGAGAATTTGAACCAGGCACATTCTCCTTAGAGACAATGGGCCAAAGACAGGTCCGATGGAATCGAATGTCTTTTCATGTTGACATCCATCCCGTCAAGCCCTCGTTAAGCCATTGAAGTGTCACATTGGGCCTGGGGGAGGCGGTGCACCCTGTGAAATTACACGTCCGAAGATTTGGATTTGATTTCCAGCCCTCTGCCAGTCAGTCTGCCAGGCACTTTCATGTGACAAGCCTTAGGCGAGTCCCTTTCTGTCTCTGATTCCCGATTCCTTCACAGGGATTTATGTGGGCCTTAACGCCCACTGGGAAAAGATCCCTCTGCCAGCTCAGTGCCTGCTTTCTTGGTTTGACTTGTCAATCTGGACTTGAATACACCTTTGGTTTTGGATTGACTCTATTACCTCTCCTAGAAAATAACACACAAAAGTGACAGCTGATTGACAAGATGAGAAGCAGTTTTCCAAAATTCAAATTGAACTTAATCCTTTCTTACTAAAAGAATGCTCAAATCAAGGGGACACAGCTCACTCGTTTTGACTTCATGAGCTATGGCAGGTAGAGACAACTTTTTGAAAATACACAGCTAAAACTGTCCGTGCTTTGAATGCTAGACATGTTTTTCAGAATACACAGCTAAAACGGTCCCCGCATAAGTGCTTTAGCACTTAAAGCGGGTACCGTTTTAGATGTGTATTTTGAAAAATCGTGTGCTCTTCAAAGAGAAAGCTACTTTTGCTGTGTCTTTGGGTTCGAGGGGAAATGGGAGTCCTCTTCAGTCAGCAGGGACGACACCTGAGTCCTTTGCAGTCCTCTTGTCTGCCTCTGAGGGTGAAATGAGAGTGGTCCCTGTCATCATGAGCCATGTCTGAAAGAATTATTCACATTGCGTACGAGAATAGACGGGTGAAATAGCAAAAGGTGTGTCTTCCTTTGGAGCATGGACAGGTTCAAAGCCCACCTCATACCACTAAGTATTTTGCTGAACACGAGCAGTTGTGTGTGCGGCCTGTGTTTGTGTGATTTTTGTGTCATGTTTGTGTGTGTGTGTGTGTGTGTGTGTGTGTGTGTCTGTGTGTTTGTGTCTGTATTTCTGTCTCCATTCCTGAGCAGCAAATCTTTTTTCCTCTTTTAGCATGTTACTCACAACTGTGGATGAAGCCCAGCACTCCTGAAAACACAATCCATGTATGGTTGAAGGAAATTTTCTTGGTGATGAGTGAGAGGTTGGTGACTGAATCCAGCTCATTTCCCATTGACCACTGAGGTCACATCTCTCAGGTGAGAAGCAAAGTGAGAATTTGAACCAGGCACATTCTCCTTAGAGACAATGGGCCAAAGACTGGTCCGATGGAATCGAATGTCTTTTCATGTTGACATCCATCCCGTCAAGCCCTCGTTAAGCCATTGAAGTGTCACATTGGGCCTGGGGGAGGCGGTGCACCCTGTGAAATTACACGTCCGAAGATTTGGATTTGATTTCCAGCCCTCTGCCAGTCAGTCTGTCAGGCACTTTCATGTGACAAGCCTTAGGCGAGTCCCTTTCTGTCTCTGATTCCCGATTCCTTCACAGGGATTTATGTGGGCCTTAACGCCCACTGGGAAAAGATCCCTCTGCCAGCTCAGTGCCTGCTTTCTTGGTTTGACTTGTCAATCTGGACTTGAATACACCTTTGGTTTTGGATTGACTCTATTACCTCTCCTAGAAATTAACACACAAAACTGACAGCTGATTGACAAGATGAGAAGCAGTTTTCCAAAATTCAAATTGAACCTAATCCTTTCTTACTAAAAGAATGCTCAAATCAAGGGGACACAGCTCACTCGTTTTGACTTCATGAGCTATGGCAGGTAGAGACAACTTTTTGAAAATACACAGCTAAAACTGTCCGTGCTTTGAATGCTAGACATGTTTTTCAGAATACACAGCTAAAACGGTCCCCGCTTTAAGTGCTAAACCACTTAAAGCGGGGACCGTTTTAGCTGTGTATTTTGAAAAAGTTGTGTGCTCTTCAAAGAGAAAGCTACTTTTGCTGTGTCTTTGGGTTCGAGGGGAAATGGGAGTCCTCTTCAGTCAGCAGGGACGACACCTGAGTCCTTTGCAGTCCTCTTGTCTGCCTCTGAGGGTGAAATGAGAGTGGTCCCTGTCATCATGAGCCATGTCTGAAAGAATTATTCACATTCCCTACGAAAATAGACGGGTGAAATAGCAAAAGGTGTGTCTTCCTTTGGAGCATGGACGGTTTCAAAGCCCACCTCATACCACTAAGTATTTTGCTGAACACGACCAGTTGTGTGTGCGGCCTGTTTTTGGGTGATTTTTTTGTCGTGTGTGTGTGTGTGTGTTTGTGTGTGTCTGTGTGTGTGTGTCTCTATTTCTGTCTCCATTCCTGAGCAGCAAATCTTTTTTTCCTCTTTTAGCATGTTACTCACAACTGTGGATGAAGCCCAGCACTCCTGAAAACACAATCCATGTATGGTTGAAGGAAATTTTCTTGGTGATGAGTGAGAGGTTGGTGACTGAAACCAGCTCATTTCCCATTGACCACTGAGGTCACATCTCTCAGGTGAGAAGCAAAGTGATAATTTGAACCAGGCACATTCTCCTTAGAGACAATGAGCCAAAGACCGTTCCGATGGAATCGAATGTCTTTTCATGTTGACATCCATCCCGTCAAGCCCTCGTTAAGCCATTGAAGTGTCACATTGGGCCTGAAGGAGGCGGTGCACCCTGTGAAATTACACATCCGAAGATTTGGATTTGATTTCCAGCCCTCTGCCAGTCAGTCTGCCAGGCACTTTCATGTGACAAGCCTTAGGCGAGTCCCTTTCTGTCTCTGATTCCCGATTCCTTCACAGGGATTTATGTGGGCCTTAACGCCCAATGGGAAATGATCCCTCTGCCAGCTCAGTGCCTGCTTTCTTGGTTTGACTTGTCAACCTGGACTTGAATAAACCTTTGGTTTTGGATTGACTCTATTACCTCTCCTAGAAATTAACACACAAAACTGACAGCTGATTGACAAGATGAGAAGCAGTTTTCCAAAATTCAAATTGAACTTAATCCTTTCTTCCTAAAAGAATGCTCAAATCAAGGGGACACAGCTCACTCGTTTTGACTTCATGAGCTATGGCAGGTAGAGACAACTTTTTGAAAATACACAGCTAAAAGTGTCCGTGCTTTGAATGCTAGACATGTTTTTCAGAATACACAGCTAAAACGGTCCGCGCTTTAAGTGTTAAAGCACTTAAAACGGGGACCGTTTTAGCTGTGTATTTTGAAAAATTTGTGTGCTCTTCAAAGAGAAAGCTACTTTTGCTCTGTCTTTGGGTTCGAGGGGAAATGGGAGTCCTCTTCAGTCAGCAGGGACGACACCTGAGTCCTCTGCAGTCCTCTTGTCTGCCTCTGAGGGTGAAATGAGAGTGGTCCCTGTCATCATGAGCCATGTCTGAAAGAATTATTCACATTCCCTACGAGAATAGACGTGTGAAATAGCAAAAGGTGTGTCTTCCTTTGGAGCATGGACGGGTTCAAAGCCCACCTCATACCACTAAGTATTTTGCTGAACACTAGTAGTTGTGTGTGCGGCCTGTGTTTGGGTGATTTTTGTGTCGTGTGTGTGTGTGTGTGTGTGTGTGTGTGTCTGTGTGTGTGTGTCTGTATTTCTGTCTCCATTCCTGAGCAGCAAATCTTTTTTCCTCTTTTAGCATGTTACTCACAACTGTGGATGAAGCCCAGCACTCCTGAAAACACAATCCATGTATGGTTGAAGGAAATTTTCTTGGTGATGAGTGAGAGGTTGGTGACTGAAACCAGCTCATTTCCCATTGACCACTGAGGTCACATCTCTCAGGTGAGAAGCAAAGTGAGAATTTGAACCAGGCACATTCTCCTTAGAGACAATGGGCCAAAGACAGGTCCGATGGAATCGAATGTCTTTTCATGTTGACATCCATCCCGTCAAGCCCTCGTTAAGCCATTGAAGTGTCACATTGGGCCTGGGGGAGGCGGTGCACCCTGTGAAATTACACGTCCGAAGATTTGGATTTGATTTCCAGCCCTCTGCCAGTCAGTCTGCCAGGCACTTTCATGTGACAAGCCTTAGGCGAGTCCCTTTCTGTCTCTGATTCCCGATTCCTTCACAGGGATTTATGTGGGCCTTAACGCCCACTGGGAAAAGATCCCTCTGCCACCTCAGAGCGTGCTTTCTTGGTTTGACTTGTCAATCTGGACTTGAATACACCTTTGGTTTTGGATTGACTCTATTACCTCTCCTAGAAATTAACACACAAAACTGACAGCTGATTGACAAGATGAGAAGCAGTTTTCCAAAATTCAAATTGAACTTAATCCTTTCTTCCTAAAAGAATGCTCAAATCAAGGGGACACAGCTCACTCGTTTTGACTTCATGAGCTATGGCAGGTAGAGACAACTTTTTGAAAATACACAGCTAAAACTGTCCGTGCTTTGAATGCTAGACATGTTTTTCAGAATACACAGCTAAAACGGTCCCCGCTTTAAGTGCTAAAGCACTTAAAGCGGGGACCGTTTTAGCTGTGTATTTTGAAAAAGTTGTGTGCTCTTCAAAGAGAAAGCTACTTTTGCTGTGTCTTTGGGTTCGAGAGGAAATGGGAGTCCTCTTCAGTCAGCAGGGACGACACCTGAGTCCTTTGCAGTCCTCTTGTCTGCCTCTGAGGGTGAAATGAGAGTGGTCCCTGTCATCATGAGCCATGTCTGAAAGAATTAATCACATTCCCTACGAGAATAGACGGGTGAAATAGCAAAAGGTGTGTCTTCCTTTGGAGCATGGACGGGTTCAAAGCCCACCTCATACCACTAAGTATTTTGCTGAACACGAGCAGTTCTGTGTGCGGCCTGTGTTTGGGTGATTTTTGTGTCATGTGTGTGTGTGTGTGTGTGTGTTTGTGAGTGTGTCTGTGTGTGTGTGTCTGTATTTCTGTCTCCATTCCTGAGCAGCAAATCTTTTTTCCTCTTTTAGCATGTTACTCACAACTGTGGATGAAGCCCAGCACTCCTGAAAACACAATCCATGTATGGTTGAAGGAAATTTTCTTGGTGATGAGTGAGAGGTTGGTGACTGAAACCAGCCCATTTCCCATTGACCACTGAGGTCACATCTCTCAGGTGAGAAGCAAAGTGAGAATTTGAACCAGGCACATTCTCCTTAGAGACAATGGGCCAAAGACAGGTCCGATGGAATCGAATGTCTTTTCATGTTGACATCCATCCCGTCAAGCCCTCGTTAAGCCATTGAAGTGTCACATTGGGCCTGGGGGAGGCGGTGCACCCTGTGAAATTACACATCCGAAGATTTGGATTTGATTTCCAGCCCTCTGCCAGTCAGTCTGCCAGGCACTTTCATGTGACAAGCCTTAGGCGAGTCCCTTTCTGTCTCTGATTCCCGATTCCTTCACAGGGATTTATGTGGGCTTTAACGCTTACTGGGAAAAGATCCCTCTGCCAGCTCAGTGCCTGCTTTCTTGGTTTGACTTGTCAATCTGGACTTGAATACACCTTTGGTTTTGGATTGACTCTATTACCTCTCCTAGAAATTAACACACAAAACTGACAGCTGATTGACAAGATGAGAAGCAGTTTTCCAAAATTCAAATTGAACTTAATCCTTTCTTACTAAAAGAATGCTCAAATCAAGGGGACACAGCTCACTCGTTTTGACTTCATGAGCTATGGCAGGTAGAGACAACTTTTTGAAAATACACAACTAAAACTGTCCGTGCTTTGAATGCTAGACATGTTTTTCAGAATACACAGCTAAAACGGTCCCCTCTTTAAGTGCTAAAGCACTTAAAGTTGTGTGCTCTTCAAAGAGAAAGCTACTTTTGCTGTGTCTTTGGGTTCGAGGGGAAATGGGAGTCCACTTCAGTCAGCAGGGACGACACCTTAGTCCTCTGCAGTCCTCTTGTCTGCCTCTGAGGGTGAAATGAGAGTGGTCCCTGTCATCATGAGCCATGTCTGAAAGAATTATTCACATTCCCTACGAGAATAGACGGGTGAAATAGCAAAAGGTGTGTCTTCCTTTGGAGTATGGACGGTTTCATAGCCCACCTCATACCACTAAGTATTTTGCAGAACACTAGCAGTTGTGTGTGCGGCCTGTGTTTGGGTGATTTTTGTGTCGTGTGTGTGTGTGTGTGTGTGTGTGTGTGTGTGTGTCTGTGTGTTTGTGTGTCTGTATTTCTGTCTCCATTCCTGAGCAGCAAATCTTTTTTCCTCTTTTAGCATATTACTCACAACTGTGGATGAAGACCAGCACTCCTGAAAACACAATCCATGTATGGTTGAAGGAAACTTTCTTGGTGATGAGTGAGAGGTTGGTGACTGAAACCAGCTCATTTCCCATTGACCACTGAGGTCACGTCTCTCAGGTGAGAAGCAAAGTGAGAATTTGAACCAGGCACATTCTCCTTAGAGACAACGGGCCAAAGACAGGTCCAATGGAATCGAATGTCTTTTCATGTTGACATCCATCCCGTCAAGCCCTCGTTAAGCCATTGAAGTGTCACATTGGGCCTGGGGGAGGCGGTGCACCCTGTGAAATTACACGTCCGAAGATTTGGATTTGATTTCCAGCCCTCTGCCTGTCAGCCTGCCAGGCACTTTCATGTGACAAGCCTTAAGCGAGTCCCTTTCTGTCTCTGATTCCCGATTCCTTCACAGGGATTTATGTGGGCCTTAACGCCCACTGGGAAAAGATCCCTCTGCCAGCTCAGTGCCTGCTTTCTGGGTTTGACTTGTCACTCTGGACTTGAATACACCTTTGGATTTGGATTGACTCTATTACCTCTCCTAGAAATTAACACACAAAACTGACAGCTGATTGACAAGATGAGAAGCAGTTTTCCAAAATTCAAATTGAACTTAATCCTTTCTTACTAAAAGAATGCTCAAATCAAGGGGACACAGCTCACTCGTTTTGACTTCATGAGCTATGGCAGGTAGAGACAACTTTTTGAAAATACACAGCTAAAACTGTCCGTGCTTTGAATGTTAGACATGTTTTTCAGAATACACAGCTAAAGCGGGGACCGTTTTATTTGTGTATTTTGAAAAAGTTGTGTGCTCTTCAAAGAGAAAGCTACTTTTGCTGTGTCTTTGGGTTCTAGGGGAAATGGGAGTCCTCTTCAGTCAGCAGGGACGACACCTGAGTCCTTTGCAGTCCTCTTGTCTGCCTCTGAGGGTGAAATGAGAGTGGTCCCTGTCATCATGAGCCATGTCTGAAAGAATTATTCACATTCCCTACGAGAATAGACGGGTGAAATAGCAAAAGGTGTGTCTTCCTTTGGAGCATGGACGTGTTCAAAGCCCACCTCATACCACTAAGTATTTTGCTGAACACGAGCAGTTGTGTGTGCGGCCTGTGTCTGGGTGATTTTTGTGTGATGTTTGTGTGTGTGTGTGTGTGTGTGTTTGTTTCTGTGTGTCTGTGAGTGTGTGTCTGCATTTCTGTCTCCATTCCTGAGCAGCAAATCTTTTTTCCTCTTTTAGCATGTTACTCACAACTGTGGATGAAGCCCAGCACTCCTGAAAACACAATCCATGTATGGTTGAAGGAAATTTCCTTGGTGATGAGTGAGAGGTTGTTGACTGTAACCAGCTCATTTCCCATTGACCACTGAGGTCACATCTCTCAGGTGAGAAGCAAAGTGAGAATTTGAACCAGGCACATTCTCCTTAGAGACAATGGGCCAAAGACAGGTCCGATGGAATCGAATGTCTTTTCATGTTGACATCCATCCCGTCAAGCCCTCGTTAAGCCATTGAAGTGTCACATTGGGCCTGGGGGAGGTGGTGCACCCTGTGAAATTACACGTCCGAAGATTTGGATTTGATTTCCAGCCCTCTGCCAGTCAGTCTGCCAGGCACTTTCATGTGACAAGCCTTAGGCGAGTCCCTTTCTGTCTCTGATTCCCGATTCCTTCACAGGGATTTATGTGGGCCTTAACGCCCACTGGGAAAAGATCCCTCTGCCAGCTCAGTGCCTGCTTTCTTGGTTTGACTTGTCAATCTGGACTTGAATACACCTTTGGTTTTGGATTGACTCTATTACGTCTCCTAGAAATTAACACACAAAACTGACAGCTGATTGACAAGATGAGAAGCAGTTTTCCAAAATTCAAATTGAACTTAATCCTTTCTTACTAAAAGAATGCTCAAATCAAGGGGACACATCTCACTCGTTTTGACTTCATGAGCTATGGCAGGTAGAGACATCTTTTTGAAAATACACAGCTAAAACTGTCCATGCTTTGAATGCTAGACATGTTTTTCAGAATACACAACTAAAACGGTCCCAGCTTTAAGTGCTAAATCACTTAAAGCGGGGACCGTTTTAGCTGTGTATTTTGAAAAAGTTGTGTGCTCTTCAAAGAGAAAGCTACTTTTGCTGTGTCTTTGGGTTCGAGGGGAAATGGGAGTCCTCTTCAGTCAGCAGGGACGACACCTGAGTCCTTTGCAGTCCTCTTGTCTGCCTCTGAGGGTGAAATGAGAGTGGTCCCTGTCATCATGAGCCATGTCTGAAAGAATTATTCACATTCCCTACGAGAATAGACGGGTGAAATAGCAAAAGGTGTGTCTTCCTTTGGAGCATGGACGGGTTCAAAGCCCACCTCATACCACTAAGTATTTTGCTGAACACGAGCAGTTGTGTGTGCGGCCTGTGTTTGGGTGATTTTTTTGTCATGCGTGTGTGTGTGTGTGTGTGTGTGTGTGTTTGTCTGTGTGTGTGTGTCTGTATTTCTGTCTCCATTCCTGAGAAGGAAATCTTTTTTCCTCTTTTAGCATGTTACTCACAACTGTGGATGAAGCCCAGCACTCCTGAAAACACAATCCATGTATGGTTGAAGGAAATTTTCTTGGTGATGAGTGAGAGGTTGGTGACTGAAACCAGCTCATTTCCCATTGACCACTGAGGTCACATCTCTCAGGTGAGAAGCAAAGTGAGAATTTGAACCAGGCACATTCTCCTTAGAGACAATGGGCCAAAGACAGGTCCGATGGAATCGAATGTCTTTTCATGTTGACATCCATCCCGTCAAGCCCTCGTTAAGCCATTGAAGTGTCACATTGGGCCTGGGGGAGGCGGTGCACCCTGTGAAATTACAAGTCCGTAGATTTGGATTTGATTTCCAGCCCTCTGCCAGTCAGTCTGCCAGGCACTTTCATGTGACAAGCCTTAGGCGAGTCCCTTTCTGTCTCTGATTCCCGATTCCTTCACAGGGATTTATGTGGGCCTTAACGCCCACTGGGAAAAGATCCCTCTGCCAGCTCAGTGCCTGCTTTCTTGGTTTGACTTGTCAATCTGGACTTGAATACACATTTGGTTTTGGATTGACTCTATTACCTCTCCTAGAAATTAACACACAAAACTGACAGCTGATTGACAAGATGAGAAGCAGTTTTACAAAATTCAAATTGAACTTAATCCTTTCTTACTAAAAGAATGCTCAAATCAAGGGGACACAGCTCACTCGTTTTGACTTCATGAGCTATGGCAGGTAGAGACAACTTTTTGAAAATACACAGCTAAAACTGTCCGTGCTTTGAATGCTAGACATGTTTTTCAGAATACACAGCTAAAACGGTCCCCGCATAAGTGATTTAGCACTTAAAGCGGGCACCGTTTTAGCTGTGTATTTTGAAAAAGTTGTGTGCTCTTCAAAGAGAAAGCTACTTTTGCTGTGTCTTTGGGTTCGAGGGGAAATGGGAGTCCTCTTCAGTCGGCAGGGATGACACCTGAGTCCTTTGCAGTCCTCTTGTCTGCCTCTGAGGGTGAAATGAGAGTGGTCCCTGTCATCATGAGCCATGTCTGAAAGAATTATTCACATTCCCTACGAGAATAGACGGGTGAAATAGCAAAAGGTGTGTCTTCCTTTGGAGCATGGACGGGTTCAAAGCCCACCTCATACCACTAAGTATTTTGCTGAACACGAGCAGTTGTGTGTGAGGCCTGTGTTTGGGTGATTTTTGTGTCGTGTGTGTGTGTGTGTGTGTGTGTGTGTGTGTGTCTGTGTGTGTGTGTCTGTATTTCTGTCTCCATTCCTGAGCAGCAAATCTTTTTTCCTCTTTTAGCATGTTACTCACAACTGTGGATGAAGCCCAGCACTCCTGAAAACACAATCCATGTATGGTTGAAGGAAATTTTCTTGGTGATGAGTGAGAGGTTGGTGACTGAAACCAGCTCATTTCCCATTGACCACTGAGGTCACATCTCTCAGGTGAGAAGCAAAGTGAGAATTTGAACCAGGCACATTCTCCTTAGAGACAATGGGCCAAAGACAGGTCCGATGGAATCGAATGTCTTTTCATGTTGACATCCATCCCGTCAAGCCCTCGTTAAGCCATTGAAGTGTAACATTGGGCCGGGGGGAGGCGGTGCACCCTGTGAAATTACACGTCCGAAGATTTGGATTTGATTTCCAGCCCTCTGCCAGTCAGTCTGCCAGGCACTTTCATGTGACAAGCCTTAGGCGAGTCCCTTTCTGTCTCTGATTCCCGATTCCTTCACAGGGATTTATGTGGGCCTTAACGCCCACTGGGAAAAGATCCCTCTGCCAGCTCAGTGCCTGCTTTCTTGGTTTGACTTGTCAATCTGGACTTGAATACACCTTTGGTTTTGGATTGACTCTATTACCTCTCCTAGAAATTAACACACAAAACTGACAGCTGATTGACAAGATGAGAAGCAGTTTTCCAAAATTCAAATTGAACTTAATCCTTTCTTCCTAAAAGAATGCTCAAATCAAGGGGACACAGCTCACTCGTTTTGAGTTCATGAGCTATGGCAGGTAGAGAAAACTTTTTGAAAATACACAGCTAAAACTGTCCGTGCTTTGAATGCTAGACATGTTTTTCAGAATACACAGCTAAAACGGTCCCCGCTTTAATTGCTAAAACAGTTAAAGCGGGGACCGTTTTTGCTGTGTATTTTGAAAAAGTTGTGTGCTCTTCAAAGAGAAAGCTACTTTTGCTGTGTCTTTGGGTTCGAGGGGATATGGGAGTCCTCTTCAGTCAGCAGGGACGACACCTGAGTCTTTTGCAGTCCTCTTGTCTGCCTCTGAGGGTGAAATGAGAGTGGTCCCTGACATCATGAGCCATGTCTGAAAGAATTATTCACATTCCTTACGAGAATAAACGGGTGAAATAGCAAAAGTTGTGTCTTCCTTTGGAGCATGGACGGGTTCAAAGCCCACCTCATACCACTAAGTATTTTGCTGAACACGAGCAGTTGTGTGTGCGGCCTGTGTTTGGGTGATTTTTGTGTCGTGTGTGTGTGTGTGTGTGTGTGTGTGTGTGTGTGTGTGTCTCTGTGTGTGTGTGTCTGTATTTCTGTCTCCATTCCTGAGCAGCAAATCTTTTTTCCTCTTTTAGCATGTTACTCACAACTGTGGATGAAGCCCAGCACTCCTGAAAACACAATCCATGTATGGTTGAAGGAAATTTTCTTGGTGATGAGTGAGAGGTTGGTGACTGAAACCAGCTCATTTCCCATTGACCACTGAGGTCACATCTCTCAGGTGAGAAGCAAGGTGAGAATTTGAACCAGGCACATTCTCCTTAGAGACAATGGGCCAAAGACTGCTCCGATGGAATCGAATGTCTTCTCATGTCGACATCCATCCCGTCAAGCCCTCGTTAAGCCATTGAAGTGTCACATTGGGCCTGGGGGAGGCGGTGCACCCTGTGAAATTACACGTCCGAAGATTTGGATTTGATTTCCAGCCCTCTGCCTGTCAGTATGCCAGGCACTTTCATGTGACAAGCCTGAGGCGAGTCCCTTTCTGTCTCTGATTCCCGATTCCTTCACAGGGATTTATGTGGGCCTTAACGCCCACTGGGAAAAGATCCCTCTGCCAGCTCAGTGCCTGCTTTCTTGGTTTGACTTGTCAATCTGGACTTGAATACACCTTTGGTTTTGGATTGACTCTATTACCTCTCCTAGAAATTAACACACAAAACTGACAGCTGATTGACAAGATGAGAAGCAGTTTTCCAAAATTCAAATTGAACTTAATCATTTCTTACTAAAAGAATGCTCAAATCAAGGGGACACAGCTCACTCGTTTTGACTTCATGAGCTATGGCAGGTAGAGACAACTTTTTGAAAATACACAGCTAAAACTGTCCGTGCTTTGAATGCTAGACATGTTTTTCAGAATACACAGCTAAAGCGGGGACCGTTTTAGCTGTGTATTTTGAAAAAGTTGTGTGCTCTTCAAAGAGAAAGCTACTTTTGCTGTGTCTTTGGGTTCGAGGGGAAATGGGAGTCCTCTTCAGTCAGCAGGGACGACACCTGAGTCCTTTGCAGTCCTCTTGTCTGCCTCTGAGGGTGAAATGAGAGTGGTCCCTGTCATCATGAGCCATGTCTGAAAGAATTATTCACATTCCCTACGAGAATAGACGGGTGAAATAGCAAAAGGTGTGTCTTCCTTTGGCGCATGGACGGGTTCAAAGCCCACCTCATACCACTAAGTATTTTGCTGAACACGAGCAGTTGTGTGTGCGGCCTGTGTTTGGGTGATTTTTCTGTCATGTGTGTGTGTGTGTGTGTGTCTGTGTGTGTGTGTCTGTATTTCTGTCTCCATTCCTGAGCAGCAAATATTTTTGCCTCTTTTAGCCTGTTACTCACAACTGTGGATGAAGCCCAGCACTCCTGAAAACACAATCCATGTATGGTTGAAGGAAATTTTCTTGGTGATGAATGAGAGGTTGGTGACTGAAACCAGCTCATTTCCCATTGACCACTGAGGTCACATCTCTCAGGTGAGAAGCAAAGTGAGAATTTGAACCACGCATATTCTCCTTAGAGACAATGGGCCAAAGACAGGTCCGATGGAATCGAATGTCTTTTCATCTTGACATCCATCCCGTCAAGCCCTCGTTAAGCCATTGAAGTGTCACATTGGGCCTGGGGGAAGCGGTGCACCCTGTGAAATTACACGTCCGAAGATTTGGATTTGATTTCCAGCCCTCTGCCAGTCAGTCTGCCAGGCACTTTCATGTGACAAGCCTTAGGCGAGTCCCTTTCTGTCTCTGATTCCCGATTCCTTCACAGGGATTTATGTGGGCCTTAACGCCCACTGGGAAAAGATCCCTCTGCCAGCTCAGTGCCTGCTTTCTTGGTTTGACTTGTCAATCTGGACTTGAATACACCTTTGGTTTTGGATTGACTCTATTACCTCTCCTAGAAATTAACACACAAAACTGACAGCTGATTGACAAGATGAGAAGCAGTTTTCCAAAATTCAAATTGAACTTAATCCTTTCTTACTAAAAGAATGCTCAAATCAAGGGGACACAGCTCACTCGTTTTGACTTCACGAGCTATGGCAGGAAGGGACAACTTTTTGAAAATACACAGCTAAAACTGTCCGTGCTTTGAATGCTAGACATGTTTTTCAGAATACACAGCTAAAACGGTCCCCGCTTTATGTGCTAAAGCACTTAAAGCGGGGACCGTTTTAGCTGTGTATTTTGAAAAATTTGTGTGCTCTTTAAAGAGAAAGCTACTTTTTCTGTGTCTTTGGGTTCGAGGGGAAACGGGAGTCCTCTTCAGTAGGCAGGGACGACACCTGAGTCCTTTGCAGTCCCCTTGTCTGCCTCTGACGGTGAAATGAGAGTGGTCCCTGTCATCATGAGCCATGTCTGAAAGAATTATTCACATTCCCTTCGAGAATAGACGGGTGAAATAGCAAAAGGTGTGTCTTCCTTTGGAGCATGGACGGGTTCAAATCCCACCTCATACCAATAAGTATTTTGATGAACACGAGCAGTTGTGTGTGCGGCCTGTGTTTGGGTGATTTTTGTGTCCTGTGTGTTTGTGTGTGTGTGTGTGTGTGTGTGTGTGTGTCTGTATTTCTGTCTCCATTCCTGAGCAGCAAATCTTTTTTCCTCTTTTAGCATGTTACTCACAACTGTGGATGAAGCCCAGCACTCCTGAAAACACAATCCATGTATGGTTGAAGGAAATTTTCTTGGTGATGAGTGAGAGGTTGGTGACTGAAACCAGCTCATTTCCCATTGACCACTGAGGTCACATCTCTCAGGTGAGAAGCAAAGTGAGAATTTGAACCAGGCACATTCTCCTTAGAGACAATGGGCCAAAGACAGGTCCGATGGAATCGAATGTCTTTTCATGTTGACATCCATCCCGTCAAGCCCTCGTTAAGCCATTGAAGTGTCACATTGGGCCTGGGGGAGGCGGTGCACCCTGTGAAATTACACGTCCGATGATTTGGATTTGACTTCCAGCCCTCTGCCAGTCAGTCTGCCAGGCACTTTCATGTGACAAGCCTTAGGCGAGTCCCTTTCTGTCTCTGATTCCCGATTCCTTCACAGGGATTTATGTGGGCCTTAACGCCCACTGGGAAAAGATCCCTCTGCCAGCTCAGTGCCTGCTTTCTTGGTTTGACTTGTCAATCTGGACTTGAATACACCTTTGGTTTTGGATTGACTCTATAACCTCTCCTAGAAATTAACACACAAAACTGACAGCTGATTGACAAGATGAGAAGCAGTTTTCCAAAATTCAAATTGAACTTAATCCTTTCTTACTAAAAGAATGCTCAAATCAAGGGGACACAGCTCACTCGTTTTGACTTCATGAGCTATGGCAGGTAGAGACAACTTTTTGAAAATACACAGCTAAAACTGTCCGTGCTTTGAATGCTAGACATGTTTTTCAGAATACACAGCTAAAACAATCCCCGCTTTAAGTGCTAAAGCACTTATAGCGGGGAACGTTTTAGCAGTGTATTTTGAAAAAGTTGTGTGCTCTTCAAAGAGAAAGCTACTTTTGCTGTGTCTTTGGGTTCGAGGGGAAATGGGAGTCCTCTTCAGTCAGCAGGGACGACACCTGAGTCCTTTGCAGTCCTCTTGTCTGCCTCTGAGGGTGAAATGAGAGTGGACCCTGTCATCATGAGCCATGTCTGAAAGAATTATTCACATTCCCTACGAGAATAGACGGGTGAAATAGCAAAAGGTGTGTCTTCCTTTGGAGCATGGACGGGTTCAACGCCCACCTCATACCACTAAGTATTTTGCTGAACACGAGCAGTTGTGTGTGCGGCCTGTGTTTGGTTGATTTTCGTGTTGTGTGTGTGTGTGTGTGTGTTTGTGTGTGTCTGTGTGTGTGTGTCTGTATTTCTGTCTCCATTCCTGAGCAGCAAATCTTTTTTCCTTTTTTAGCATGTTACTCACAACTGTGTATGAAGCCCAGCACTCCTGAAAACACAATCCATGTATGGTTGAAGGAAATTTTCTTGCTGATGAGTGAGAGGTTGGTGACTGAAACCAGCTCATTTCGCATTGACCACTGAGGTCACATCTCTCAGGTGAGAAGCAAAGTGAGAATTTGAACCAGGCACATTCTCCTTAGAGACAATGGGCCAAAGTCAAGTCCGATGGAATCGAATGTCTTTTCATGTTGACATCCATCCCGTCAAGCCCTCGTTAAGCCATTGAAGTGTCACATTGGGCCTGGGGGAGGCGGTGCACCCTGTGAAATTACACGTCCGAAGATTTGGATTTGATTTCCAGCCCTCTGCCAGTCAGTCTGCCAGGCACTTTCATGTGACAAGCCTTAGGCGAGTCCCTTTCTGTCTCTGATTCCCGATTCCTTCACAGGGATTTATGTGGGCCTTAACGCCCACTGGGAAAAGATCCCTCTGCCAGCTCAGTGCCTGCTTTCTTGGTTTGACTTGTCAATCTGGACTTGAATACACCTTTGGTTTTGGATTGACTGTATTACCTCTCCTAGAAATTAACAGACAAAACTGACAGCTGATTGACAAGATGAGAAGCAGTTTTCCAAAATTCAAATTGAACTTAATCATTTCTTACTAAAAGAATGCTCAAATCAAGGGGACACAGCTCACTCGTTTTGACTTCATGAGCTATGGCAGGTAGAGACAACTTTTTGAAAATACACAGCTAAAACTGTCCGTGCTTTGAATGCTAGACATGTTTTTCAGAATACACAGCTAAAGCGGGGACCGTTTTAGCTGTGTATTTTGAAAAAGTTGTGTGCTCTTCAAAGAGAAAGCTACTTTTGCTGTGTCTTTGGGTTCGAGGGGAAATGGGAGTCCTCTTCAGTCAGCAGGGACGACACCTGAGTCCTTTGCAGTCCTCTTGTCTGCCTCTGAGGGTGAAATGAGAGTGGTCCCTGTCATCATGAGCCATGTCTGAAAGAATTATTCACATTCCCTACGAGAATAGACGGGTGAAATAGCAAAAGCTGTGTCTTCCTTTGGAGCATGGACGGGTTCAAAGCCCACCTCATAGCACTAAGTATTTTGCTGAACACGAGCAGTTGTGTGTGCGGCCTGTGTTTGGGTGATTTTTGTGTCATGTGTGTGTGTGTGTGTGTGTGTGTGTCTGTGTGTGTGTGTCTGTATTTCTGTCTCCATTCCTGAGCAGCAAATCTTTTTTCCTCTTTTAGCATGTTACTCACAACTGTGGATGAAGCCCAGCACTCCTGAAAACACAATCCATGTATGGTTGAAGGAAATTTTCTTGGTGATGAGTGAGAGGTTGGTGACTGAAACCAGCTCATTTCCCATTGACCACTGAGGTCACATCTCTCAGGTGAGAAGCAAAGTGAGAATTTGAACCAGGCACATTCTCCTTAGAGACAATGGGCCAAAGACAGGTCCGATGGAATCGAATGTCTTTTCGTGTTGACATCCATCACGTCAAGCCCTCCTTAAGCCATTGAAGTGTCACATTGGGTCTGGGGGAGGCGGTGCACCCTGTGAAATTACACATCGGAAGATTTGGATTTGATTTCCAGCCCTCTGCCAGTCAGTCTGCCAGGCACTTTCATGTGACAAGCCTTAGGCGAGTCCCTTTCTGTCTCTGATTCTCAATTCCTTCACAGAGATTTATGTGGGCCTTAACGCCCACTGGAAAAGATCCCTCTGCCAGCTCAGTGCCTGCTTTCTTGGTTTGACTTGTCAATCTGGACTTGAATACACCTTTGGTTTTGGATTGACTCTATTACCTCTCCTAGAAATTAACACACAAAACTGACAGCTGATTGACAAGATGAGAAGCAGTTTTCCAAAATTCAAATTGAACTTAATCCTTTCTTACTAAAAGAATGCTCAAATCAAGGGGACACAGCTCACTCGTTTTGACTTCATGAGCTATGGCAGGTAGAGACAACTTTTTGAAAATACACAGCTAAAACTGTCCGTGCTTTGAATGCTAGACATGTTTTTCAGTTTTAAGTGCTTTAGAACTTAATGCGGGACCGTTTTTGCTGTGTATTTTGAAAAAGTTGTGTGCTCTTCAAAGAAAAAGCTACTTTTGCTGTGTCTTTGGGTTCGAGGGGAAATGGGAGTCCTCTTCAGTCAGCAGGGACGACACCTGAGTCCTTTGCAGTCCTCTTGTCTGCCTCTGAGGGTGAAATGAGAGTGGTCCCTGTCATCATGAGCCATGTCTGAAAGAATTATTCACATTCCCTACGAGAATAGACGGGTGAAATAGCAAAAGGTGTGTCTTCCTTTGGCGCATGGACGGGTTCAAAGCCCACCTCATACCACTAAGTATTTTGCAGAACACGAGCAGTTGTGTGTGCGGCCTGTGTTTAGGTGATTTTTCTGTCATGTGTGTGTGTGTGTGTGTGTCTGTGTGTGTGTGTCTGTATTTCTGTCTCCATTCCTGAGCAGCAAATATTTTTGCCTCTTTTAGCCTGTTACTCACAACTGTGGATGAAGCCCAGCACTCCTGAAAACACAATCCATGTATGGTTGAAGGAAATTTTCTTGGTGATGATTGAGAGGTTGGTGACTGAAACCAGCTCATTTCCCATTGACCACTGAGGTCACATCTCTCAGGTGAGAAGCAAAGTGAGAATTTGAACCAGGCACATTCTCCTTAGAGACAATGGGCCAAAGACAGGTCCGATGGAATCGAATGTCTTTTCATCTTGACATCCATCCCGTCAAGCCCTCGTTAAGCCATTGAAGTGTGACATTGGGCCTGGGGGAGGCGGTGCACCCTGTGAAATTACACGTCCGAAGATTTGGATTTGATTTCCAGCCCTCTGCCAGTCAGTCTGCCAGGCACTTTCATGTGACAAGACTTAGGCGAGTCCCTTTCTGTCTCTGATTCCCGATTCCTTCACAGGGATTTATGTGGGCCTTAACGCCCACTGGGAAAAGATCCCTCTGCCAGCTCAGTGCCTGCTTTCTTGGTTTGACTTGTCAATCTGGACTTGAATACACCTTTGGTTTTGGATTGACTCAATTACCTCTCCTAGAAATTAACACACAATACTGACAGCTGACTGACAAGATGAGAAGCAGTTTTCCAAAATTCAAATTGAACTTAATCCTTTCTTCCTAAAAGAATGCTCAAATCAAGGGAACACAGCTCACTCGTTTTGACTTCATGAACTATGGCAGGTAGAGACAACTTTTTGAAAATACACAGCTAAAACTGTCCGGGCTTTGAATGCTAGACATGTTTTTCAGAATACACAGCTAAAACGGTCCCCGCTTTAAGTGCTTTAGCACTTAAAGCGGGGACCGTTTTAGCTGTGTATTTTGAACAATTTGTGTGCTCTTCAAAGAGAAAGCTACTTTTGCTGTGTCTTTGGGTTCGAGGGGAAATGGGAGTCCTCTTCAGTCAGCAGGGACGACACCTGAGTCCTTTGCAGTCCTCTTGTCTGCCTCTGAGGGTGAAATGAGAGTGGTCCCTGTCATCATGAGCCATGTCTGAAAGAATTATTCACATTCCCTACGAGAATAGACAGGTGAAATAGCAAAACGTGTGTATTCCTTTGGAGCATGGATTGGTTCAAAGCCCACCTCATACCACTAAGTATTTTGCTGAACACGAGCAGTTCTGTGTGCGGCCTGTGTTTGGGTGATTTTTGTGTCATGTGTGTGTGTGTGTGTGTGTGTTTGTGAGTGTGTCTGTGTGTGTGTGTCTGTATTTCTGTCTCCATTCCTGAGCAGCAAATCTTTTTTCCTCTTTTAGCATGTTACTCACAACTGTGGATGAAGCCCAGCACTCCTGAAAACACAATCCATGTATGGTTGAAGGAAATTTTCTTGGTGATGAGTGAGAGGTTGGTGACTGAAACCAGCCCATTTCCCATTGACCACTGAGGTCACATCTCTCAGGTGAGAAGCAAAGTGAGAGTTTGAACCAGGCACATTCTCCTTAGAGACAATGGGCCAAAGACAGGTCCGATGGAATCGAATGTCTTTTCATGTTGACATCCATCCCGTCAAGCCCTCGTTAAGCCATTGAAGTGTCACATTGGGCCTGGGGGAGGCGGTGCACCCTGTGAAATTACACATCCGAAGATTTGGATTTGATTTCCAGCCCTCTGCCAGTCAGTCTGCCAGGCACTTTCATGTGACAAGCCTTAGGCGAGTCCCTTTCTGTCTCTGATTCCCGATTCCTTCACAGGGATTTATGTGGGCTTTAACGCTTACTGGGAAAAGATCCCTCTGCCAGCTCAGTGCCTGCTTTCTTGGTTTGACTTGTCAATCTGGACTTGAATACACCTTTGGTTTTGGATTGACTCTATTACCTCTCCTAGAAATTAACACACAAAACTGACAGCTGATTGACAAGATGAGAAGCAGTTTTCCAAAATTCAAATTGAACTTAATCCTTTCTTACTAAAAGAATGCTCAAATCAAGGGGACACAGCTCACTCGTTTTGACTTCATGAGCTATGGCAGGTAGAGACAACTTTTTGAAAATACACAACTAAAACTGTCCGTGCTTTGAATGCTAGACATGTTTTTCAGAATACACAGCTAAAATGGTCCCCGCTTTAAGTGCTTTATTAGCTGTGTATTTTGAAAAAGTTGTGTGCTCTTCAAAGAGAAAGCTACTTTTGCTGTGTCTTTGGGTTCGAGGGGAAATGGGAGACCTCTTCAGTCAGCAGGGACGACACCTGAGTCCTTTGCAGTCCTCTTGTCTGCCTCTGAGGGTGAAATGAGAGTGGTCCCTGTCATCATGAGCCATGTCTGAAAGAATTATTCACATTCCCTACGAGAATAGACGGGTGAAATAGCAAAAGGTGTGTCTTCCTTTGGAGCATGGACGGGTTCAAAGCCCACCTCATACCACTAAGTATTTTGCTGAACACGAGCAGTTGTGTGTGCGGCCTGTGTTTGGGTGATTTTTGTGTCATGTGCGTGTGTGTGTGTGTGTGTGTGTGTGTCTGTGTGTGTGTGTCTGTATTTCTGTCTCCATTCCTGAGCAGCAAATCTTTTTTCCTCTTTTAGCATGTTACTCACAACTGTGGATGAAGCCCAGCACTCCTGAAAACACAATCCATGTATGGTTGAAGAAAATTTTCTTGGTGATGAGTGAGAGGTTGGTGACTGAAACCAGCTCATTTCCCATTGACCACTGAGGTCACATCTCTCAGGTGAGAAGCAAAGTGAGAATTTGAACCAGGCACATTCTCCTTAGAGACAATGGGCCAAAGACAGGTCCGATGGAATCGAATGTCTTTTCATGTTGACATCCATCCCGTCAAGCCCTCGTTAAGCCATTGAAGTGTCACATTGGGCCTGGGGGAGGCGGTGCACCCTGTGAAATTACACGTCCGAAGATTTGGATTTGATTTCCAGCCCTCTGCCAGTCAGTCTGCCAGGCACTTTCATGTGACAAGCCTTAGGCGAGTCCCTTTCTGTCTCTGATTCCCGATTCCTTCACAGGGATTTATGTGGGCCTTAACGCCCACTGGGAAAAGATCCCTCTGCCAGCTCAGTGCCTGCTTTCTTGGTTTGACTTGTCAATCTGGACTTGAATACACCTTTGGTTTTGGATTGACTCTATTACCTCTCCTAGAAAATAACACACAAAAGTGACAGCTGATTGACAAGATGAGAAGCAGTTTTCCAAAATTCAAATTGAACTTAATCCTTTCTTACTAAAAGAATGCTCAAATCAAGGGGACACAGCTCACTCGTTTTGACTTCATGAGCTATGGCAGGTAGAGACAACTTTTTGAAAATACACAGCTAAAACTGTCCGTGCTTTGAATGCTAGACATGTTTTTCAGAATACACAGCTAAAACGGTCCCCGCATAAGTGCTTTAGCACTTAAAGCGGGTACCGTTTTAGATGTGTATTTTGAAAAATCGTGTGCTCTTCAAAGAGAAAGCTACTTTTGCTGTGTCTTTGGGTTCGAGGGGAAATGGGAGTCCTCTTCAGTCAGCAGGGACGACACCTGAGTCCTTTGCAGTCCTCTTGTCTGCCTCTGAGGGTGAAATGAGAGTGGTCCCTGTCATCATGAGCCATGTCTGAAAGAATTATTCACATTGCGTACGAGAATAGACGGGTGAAATAGCAAAAGGTGTGTCTTCCTTTGGAGCATGGACAGGTTCAAAGCCCACCTCATACCACTAAGTATTTTGCTGAACACGAGCAGTTGTGTGTGCGGCCTGTGTTTGTGTGATTTTTGTGTCATGTTTGTGTGTGTGTGTGTGTGTGTGTGTGTGTGTGTCTGTGTGTTTGTGTCTGTATTTCTGTCTCCATTCCTGAGCAGCAAATCTTTTTTCCTCTTTTAGCATGTTACTCACAACTGTGGATGAAGCCCAGCACTCCTGAAAACACAATCCATGTATGGTTGAAGGAAATTTTCTTGGTGATGAGTGAGAGGTTGGTGACTGAATCCAGCTCATTTCCCATTGACCACTGAGGTCACATCTCTCAGGTGAGAAGCAAAGTGAGAATTTGAACCAGGCACATTCTCCTTAGAGACAATGGGCCAAAGACTGGTCCGATGGAATCGAATGTCTTTTCATGTTGACATCCATCCCGTGAAGCCCTCGTTAAGCCATTGAAGTGTCACATTGGGCCTGGGGGAGGCGGTGCACCCTGTGAAATTACACGTCCGAAGATTTGGATTTGATTTCCAGCCCTCTGCCAGTCAGTCTGTCAGGCACTTTCATGTGACAAGCCTTAGGCGAGTCCCTTTCTGTCTCTGATTCCCGATTCCTTCACAGGGATTTATGTGGGCCTTAACGCCCACTGGGAAAAGATCCCTCTGCCAGCTCAGTGCCTGCTTTCTTGGTTTGACTTGTCAATCTGGACTTGAATACACCTTTGGTTTTGGATTGACTCTATTACCTCTCCTAGAAATTAACACACAAAACTGACAGCTGATTGACAAGATGAGAAGCAGTTTTCCAAAATTCAAATTGAACCTAATCCTTTCTTACTAAAAGAATGCTCAAATCAAGGGGACACAGCTCACTCGTTTTGACTTCATGAGCTATGGCAGGTAGAGACAACTTTTTGAAAATACACAGCTAAAACTGTCCGTGCTTTGAATGCTAGACATGTTTTTCAGAATACACAGCTAAAACGGTCCCCGCTTTAAGTGCTAAACCACTTAAAGCGGGGACCGTTTTAGCTGTGTATTTTGAAAAAGTTGTGTGCTCTTCAAAGAGAAAGCTACTTTTGCTGTGTCTTTGGGTTCGAGGGGAAATGGGAGTCCTCTTCAGTCAGCAGGGACGACACCTGAGTCCTTTGCAGTCCTCTTGTCTGCCTCTGAGGGTGAAATGAGAGTGGTCCCTGTCATCATGAGCCATGTCTGAAAGAATTATTCACATTCCCTACGAAAATAGACGGGTGAAATAGCAAAAGGTGTGTCTTCCTTTGGAGCATGGACGGTTTCAAAGCCCACCTCATACCACTAAGTATTTTGCTGAACACGACCAGTTGTGTGTGCGGCCTGTTTTTGGGTGATTTTTTTGTCGTGTGTGTGTGTGTGTGTTTGTGTGTGTCTGTGTGTGTGTGTCTCTATTTCTGTCTCCATTCCTGAGCAGCAAATCTTTTTTTCCTCTTTTAGCATGTTACTCACAACTGTGGATGAAGCCCAGCACTCCTGAAAACACAATCCATGTATGGTTGAAGGAAATTTTCTTGGTGATGAGTGAGAGGTTGGTGACTGAAACCAGCTCATTTCCCATTGACCACTGAGGTCACATCTCTCAGGTGAGAAGCAAAGTGATAATTTGAACCAGGCACATTCTCCTTAGAGACAATGAGCCAAAGACCGTTCCGATGGAATCGAATGTCTTTTCATGTTGACATCCATCCCGTCAAGCCCTCGTTAAGCCATTGAAGTGTCACATTGGGCCTGAAGGAGGCGGTGCACCCTGTGAAATTACACATCCGAAGATTTGGATTTGATTTCCAGCCCTCTGCCAGTCAGTCTGCCAGGCACTTTCATGTGACAAGCCTTAGGCGAGTCCCTTTCTGTCTCTGATTCCCGATTCCTTCACAGGGATTTATGTGGGCCTTAACGCCCAATGGGAAATGATCCCTCTGCCAGCTCAGTGCCTGCTTTCTTGGTTTGACTTGTCAACCTGGACTTGAATAAACCTTTGGTTTTGGATTGACTCTATTACCTCTCCTAGAAATTAACACACAAAACTGACAGCTGATTGACAAGATGAGAAGCAGTTTTCCAAAATTCAAATTGAACTTAATCCTTTCTTCCTAAAAGAATGCTCAAATCAAGGGGACACAGCTCACTCGTTTTGACTTCATGAGCTATGGCAGGTAGAGACAACTTTTTGAAAATACACAGCTAAAAGTGTCCGTGCTTTGAATGCTAGACATGTTTTTCAGAATACACAGCTAAAACGGTCCGCGCTTTAAGTGTTAAAGCACTTAAAACGGGGACCGTTTTAGCTGTGTATTTTGAAAAATTTGTGTGCTCTTCAAAGAGAAAGCTACTTTTGCTCTGTCTTTGGGTTCGAGGGGAAATGGGAGTCCTCTTCAGTCAGCAGGGACGACACCTGAGTCCTCTGCAGTCCTCTTGTCTGCCTCTGAGGGTGAAATGAGAGTGGTCCCTGTCATCATGAGCCATGTCTGAAAGAATTATTCACATTCCCTACGAGAATAGACGTGTGAAATAGCAAAAGGTGTGTCTTCCTTTGGAGCATGGACGGGTTCAAAGCCCACCTCATACCACTAAGTATTTTGCTGAACACTAGTAGTTGTGTGTGCGGCCTGTGTTTGGGTGATTTTTGTGTCGTGTGTGTGTGTGTGTGTGTGTGTGTGTGTCTGTGTGTGTGTGTCTGTATTTCTGTCTCCATTCCTGAGCAGCAAATCTTTTTTCCTCTTTTAGCATGTTACTCACAACTGTGGATGAAGCCCAGCACTCCTGAAAACACAATCCATGTATGGTTGAAGGAAATTTTCTTGGTGATGAGTGAGAGGTTGGTGACTGAAACCAGCTCATTTCCCATTGACCACTGAGGTCACATCTCTCAGGTGAGAAGCAAAGTGAGAATTTGAACCAGGCACATTCTCCTTAGAGACAATGGGCCAAAGACAGGTCCGATGGAATCGAATGTCTTTTCATGTTGACATCCATCCCGTCAAGCCCTCGTTAAGCCATTGAAGTGTCACATTGGGCCTGGGGGAGGCGGTGCACCCTGTGAAATTACACGTCCGAAGATTTGGATTTGATTTCCAGCCCTCTGCCAGTCAGTCTGCCAGGCACTTTCATGTGACAAGCCTTAGGCGAGTCCCTTTCTGTCTCTGATTCCCGATTCCTTCACAGGGATTTATGTGGGCCTTAACGCCCACTGGGAAAAGATCCCTCTGCCACCTCAGAGCGTGCTTTCTTGGTTTGACTTGTCAATCTGGACTTGAATACACCTTTGGTTTTGGATTGACTCTATTACCTCTCCTAGAAATTAACACACAAAACTGACAGCTGATTGACAAGATGAGAAGCAGTTTTCCAAAATTCAAATTGAACTTAATCCTTTCTTCCTAAAAGAATGCTCAAATCAAGGGGACACAGCTCACTCGTTTTGACTTCATGAGCTATGGCAGGTAGAGACAACTTTTTGAAAATACACAGCTAAAACTGTCCGTGCTTTGAATGCTAGACATGTTTTTCAGAATACACAGCTAAAACGGTCCCCGCTTTAAGTGCTAAAGCACTTAAAGCGGGGACCGTTTTAGCTGTGTATTTTGAAAAAGTTGTGTGCTCTTCAAAGAGAAAGCTACTTTTGCTGTGTCTTTGGGTTCGAGAGGAAATGGGAGTCCTCTTCAGTCAGCAGGGACGACACCTGAGTCCTTTGCAGTCCTCTTGTCTGCCTCTGAGGGTGAAATGAGAGTGGTCCCTGTCATCATGAGCCATGTCTGAAAGAATTAATCACATTCCCTACGAGAATAGACGGGTGAAATAGCAAAAGGTGTGTCTTCCTTTGGAGCATGGACGGGTTCAAAGCCCACCTCATACCACTAAGTATTTTGCTGAACACGAGCAGTTCTGTGTGCGGCCTGTGTTTGGGTGATTTTTGTGTCATGTGTGTGTGTGTGTGTGTGTGTTTGTGAGTGTGTCTGTGTGTGTGTGTCTGTATTTCTGTCTCCATTCCTGAGCAGCAAATCTTTTTTCCTCTTTTAGCATGTTACTCACAACTGTGGATGAAGCCCAGCACTCCTGAAAACACAATCCATGTATGGTTGAAGGAAATTTTCTTGGTGATGAGTGAGAGGTTGGTGACTGAAACCAGCCCATTTCCCATTGACCACTGAGGTCACATCTCTCAGGTGAGAAGCAAAGTGAGAATTTGAACCAGGCACATTCTCCTTAGAGACAATGGGCCAAAGACAGGTCCGATGGAATCGAATGTCTTTTCATGTTGACATCCATCCCGTCAAGCCCTCGTTAAGCCATTGAAGTGTCACATTGGGCCTGGGGGAGGCGGTGCACCCTGTGAAATTACACATCCGAAGATTTGGATTTGATTTCCAGCCCTCTGCCAGTCAGTCTGCCAGGCACTTTCATGTGACAAGCCTTAGGCGAGTCCCTTTCTGTCTCTGATTCCCGATTCCTTCACAGGGATTTATGTGGGCTTTAACGCTTACTGGGAAAAGATCCCTCTGCCAGCTCAGTGCCTGCTTTCTTGGTTTGACTTGTCAATCTGGACTTGAATACACCTTTGGTTTTGGATTGACTCTATTACCTCTCCTAGAAATTAACACACAAAACTGACAGCTGATTGACAAGATGAGAAGCAGTTTTCCAAAATTCAAATTGAACTTAATCCTTTCTTACTAAAAGAATGCTCAAATCAAGGGGACACAGCTCACTCGTTTTGACTTCATGAGCTATGGCAGGTAGAGACAACTTTTTGAAAATACACAACTAAAACTGTCCGTGCTTTGAATGCTAGACATGTTTTTCAGAATACACAGCTAAAACGGTCCCCTCTTTAAGTGCTAAAGCACTTAAAGTTGTGTGCTCTTCAAAGAGAAAGCTACTTTTGCTGTGTCTTTGGGTTCGAGGGGAAATGGGAGTCCACTTCAGTCAGCAGGGACGACACCTTAGTCCTCTGCAGTCCTCTTGTCTGCCTCTGAGGGTGAAATGAGAGTGGTCCCTGTCATCATGAGCCATGTCTGAAAGAATTATTCACATTCCCTACGAGAATAGACGGGTGAAATAGCAAAAGGTGTGTCTTCCTTTGGAGTATGGACGGTTTCATAGCCCACCTCATACCACTAAGTATTTTGCAGAACACTAGCAGTTGTGTGTGCGGCCTGTGTTTGGGTGATTTTTGTGTCGTGTGTGTGTGTGTGTGTGTGTGTGTGTGTGTGTGTCTGTGTGTTTGTGTGTCTGTATTTCTGTCTCCATTCCTGAGCAGCAAATCTTTTTTCCTCTTTTAGCATATTACTCACAACTGTGGATGAAGACCAGCACTCCTGAAAACACAATCCATGTATGGTTGAAGGAAACTTTCTTGGTGATGAGTGAGAGGTTGGTGACTGAAACCAGCTCATTTCCCATTGACCACTGAGGTCACGTCTCTCAGGTGAGAAGCAAAGTGAGAATTTGAACCAGGCACATTCTCCTTAGAGACAACGGGCCAAAGACAGGTCCAATGGAATCGAATGTCTTTTCATGTTGACATCCATCCCGTCAAGCCCTCGTTAAGCCATTGAAGTGTCACATTGGGCCTGGGGGAGGCGGTGCACCCTGTGAAATTACACGTCCGAAGATTTGGATTTGATTTCCAGCCCTCTGCCTGTCAGCCTGCCAGGCACTTTCATGTGACAAGCCTTAAGCGAGTCCCTTTCTGTCTCTGATTCCCGATTCCTTCACAGGGATTTATGTGGGCCTTAACGCCCACTGGGAAAAGATCCCTCTGCCAGCTCAGTGCCTGCTTTCTGGGTTTGACTTGTCACTCTGGACTTGAATACACCTTTGGATTTGGATTGACTCTATTACCTCTCCTAGAAATTAACACACAAAACTGACAGCTGATTGACAAGATGAGAAGCAGTTTTCCAAAATTCAAATTGAACTTAATCCTTTCTTACTAAAAGAATGCTCAAATCAAGGGGACACAGCTCACTCGTTTTGACTTCATGAGCTATGGCAGGTAGAGACAACTTTTTGAAAATACACAGCTAAAACTGTCCGTGCTTTGAATGTTAGACATGTTTTTCAGAATACACAGCTAAAGCGGGGACCGTTTTATTTGTGTATTTTGAAAAAGTTGTGTGCTCTTCAAAGAGAAAGCTACTTTTGCTGTGTCTTTGGGTTCTAGGGGAAATGGGAGTCCTCTTCAGTCAGCAGGGACGACACCTGAGTCCTTTGCAGTCCTCTTGTCTGCCTCTGAGGGTGAAATGAGAGTGGTCCCTGTCATCATGAGCCATGTCTGAAAGAATTATTCACATTCCCTACGAGAATAGACGGGTGAAATAGCAAAAGGTGTGTCTTCCTTTGGAGCATGGACGTGTTCAAAGCCCACCTCATACCACTAAGTATTTTGCTGAACACGAGCAGTTGTGTGTGCGGCCTGTGTCTGGGTGATTTTTGTGTGATGTTTGTGTGTGTGTGTGTGTGTGTGTTTGTTTCTGTGTGTCTGTGAGTGTGTGTCTGCATTTCTGTCTCCATTCCTGAGCAGCAAATCTTTTTTCCTCTTTTAGCATGTTACTCACAACTGTGGATGAAGCCCAGCACTCCTGAAAACACAATCCATGTATGGTTGAAGGAAATTTCCTTGGTGATGAGTGAGAGGTTGTTGACTGTAACCAGCTCATTTCCCATTGACCACTGAGGTCACATCTCTCAGGTGAGAAGCAAAGTGAGAATTTGAACCAGGCACATTCTCCTTAGAGACAATGGGCCAAAGACAGGTCCGATGGAATCGAATGTCTTTTCATGTTGACATCCATCCCGTCAAGCCCTCGTTAAGCCATTGAAGTGTCACATTGGGCCTGGGGGAGGTGGTGCACCCTGTGAAATTACACGTCCGAAGATTTGGATTTGATTTCCAGCCCTCTGCCAGTCAGTCTGCCAGGCACTTTCATGTGACAAGCCTTAGGCGAGTCCCTTTCTGTCTCTGATTCCCGATTCCTTCACAGGGATTTATGTGGGCCTTAACGCCCACTGGGAAAAGATCCCTCTGCCAGCTCAGTGCCTGCTTTCTTGGTTTGACTTGTCAATCTGGACTTGAATACACCTTTGGTTTTGGATTGACTCTATTACGTCTCCTAGAAATTAACACACAAAACTGACAGCTGATTGACAAGATGAGAAGCAGTTTTCCAAAATTCAAATTGAACTTAATCCTTTCTTACTAAAAGAATGCTCAAATCAAGGGGACACATCTCACTCGTTTTGACTTCATGAGCTATGGCAGGTAGAGACATCTTTTTGAAAATACACAGCTAAAACTGTCCATGCTTTGAATGCTAGACATGTTTTTCAGAATACACAACTAAAACGGTCCCAGCTTTAAGTGCTAAATCACTTAAAGCGGGGACCGTTTTAGCTGTGTATTTTGAAAAAGTTGTGTGCTCTTCAAAGAGAAAGCTACTTTTGCTGTGTCTTTGGGTTCGAGGGGAAATGGGAGTCCTCTTCAGTCAGCAGGGACGACACCTGAGTCCTTTGCAGTCCTCTTGTCTGCCTCTGAGGGTGAAATGAGAGTGGTCCCTGTCATCATGAGCCATGTCTGAAAGAATTATTCACATTCCCTACGAGAATAGACGGGTGAAATAGCAAAAGGTGTGTCTTCCTTTGGAGCATGGACGGGTTCAAAGCCCACCTCATACCACTAAGTATTTTGCTGAACACGAGCAGTTGTGTGTGCGGCCTGTGTTTGGGTGATTTTTTTGTCATGCGTGTGTGTGTGTGTGTGTGTGTGTGTGTTTGTCTGTGTGTGTGTGTCTGTATTTCTGTCTCCATTCCTGAGAAGGAAATCTTTTTTCCTCTTTTAGCATGTTACTCACAACTGTGGATGAAGCCCAGCACTCCTGAAAACACAATCCATGTATGGTTGAAGGAAATTTTCTTGGTGATGAGTGAGAGGTTGGTGACTGAAACCAGCTCATTTCCCATTGACCACTGAGGTCACATCTCTCAGGTGAGAAGCAAAGTGAGAATTTGAACCAGGCACATTCTCCTTAGAGACAATGGGCCAAAGACAGGTCCGATGGAATCGAATGTCTTTTCATGTTGACATCCATCCCGTCAAGCCCTCGTTAAGCCATTGAATTGTCACATTGGGCCTGGGGGAGGCGGTGCACCCTGTGAAATTACACGTCCGAAGATTTGGATTTGATTTCCAGCCCTCTGCCAGTCAGTCTGCCAGGCACTTTCATGTGACAAGCCTTAGGCGAGTCCCTTTCTGTCTCTGATTCCCGATTCCTTCACAGGGATTTATGTGGGCCTTAACGCCCACTGGGAAAAGATCCCTCTGCCAGCTCAGTGCCTGCTTTCTTGGTTTGACTTGTCAATCTGGATTTGAATACACCTTTGGTTTTGGATTGACTCTATTACCTCTCCTAGAAATTAACACACAAAACTGACAGCTGATTGACAAGATGAGAAGCAGTTTTCCAAAATTCAAATTGAACTTAATCCTTTCTTACTAAAAGAATGCTCAAATCAAGAGGACACAGCTCACTCGTTTTGACTTCATGAGCTATGGCAGGTAGAGACAACTTTCTGAAAATACACAGCTAAAACTGTCCGTGCTTTGAATGCTAGACATGTTTTTCAGAATACACAGCTAAAACGGTCCCCGCTTTAAGTGCTAAATCACTTAAAGAGGGGACCGTTTTAGCTGTGTCTTTTGAAAAAGTTGTGTACTCTTCAAAGAGAAAGCTACTTTTGCAGTGTCTTTGGGTTCGAGGGGAAATAGGAGTCCTCTTCAGTCAGCAGGGACGACACCTGAGTCCTTTGCAGTCCTCTTGTCTGCCTCTGAGGGTGAAATGAGAGTGGTCCCTGTCATCATGAGCCATGTCTGAAAGAATTATTCACATTCCCTACGAGAATAGACGGGTGAAATAGCAAAAGGTGTGTCTTCCTTTGGAGCATGGACGTGTTCAAAGCCCACCTCATACCACTAAGTATTTTGCTGAACACGAGCAGTTGTGTGTGCGGCCTGTGTTTGGGTGATTTTTGTGTCATGTGCGTGTGTGTGTGTGTGTGTGTGTGTGTGTGTCTGTGTGTGTGTGTCTGTATTTCTGTCTCCATTCCTGAGCAGCAAATCTTTCTTCCTCTTTTAGCATGTTACTCACAACTGTGGATGAAGCCCAGCACTCCTGAAATCACAATCCATGTATGGTTGAAGGAAATTTTCTTGGTGATGAGTGAGAGGTTGGTGACTGAAACCAGCTCATTTCCCATTGACCACTGAGGTCACATCTCTCAGGTGAGAAGTAAAGTGAGAATTTGAACCAGGCACATTCTCCTTAGAGACAATGGGCCAAAGACAGGTCCGATGGAATCGAATGTCTTTTCATGTTGACATCCATCCCCTCTAGCCCTCGTTAAGCCATTGAAGTGTCACATTGGGCCTGGGGGATGCGGTGCACCCTGTGAAATTACACGTCCGAAGATTTGGATTTGATTTCCAGGCCTCTGACAGACAGTCTGCCAGGTACTTTCATGTGACAAGCCTTAGGCGAGTCCCTTTCTGTCTCTGATTCCCGATTCCTTCACAGGGATTTATGTGGGCCTTAACGCCCACTGGGAAAAGATCCCTCTGCCAGCTCAGTGCCTGCTTTCTGGTTTGACTTGTCAATCTGGACTTGAATACACCTTTGGTTTTGGATTGACTCTATTACCTCTCCTAGAAATTAACACACAACACTGACAGCTAATTGACAATATGAGAAGCAGTTTTCCAAAATTCAAATTGAACTTAATCCTTTCTTACTAAAAGAATGCTCAAATCAAGGGGACACAGCTCACTCGTTTTGACTTCATGAGCTATGGCAGGTAGAGACAACTTTTTGAAAATACACAGCTAAAACTGTCCGTGCTTTGAATGCTAGACATGTTTTTCAGAATACACAGCTAAAACGGTCCCCGCTTTAAGTGCTAAAGCCCTTAAAAACGGGGACCGTTTTAGCTGTGTATTTTGAAAAAGTTGTGTGCTCTTCAAAGAGAAAGCTACTTTTGCTGTGTCTTTGGGTTCGAGGGGAAATGGGAGTCCTCTTCAGTCAGCAGGGACGACACCTGAGTCCTTTGCAGTCCTCCTGTCTGCCTCTGAGGGTGAAATGAGAGTGGTCCCTGTCATCATGAGCCATGTCTGGAAGAATTATTCACATTCCCTACGAGAATAGACGGGTGAAATAGCAGAAGGTGTGTCTTCTTTTGGAGCATGGAAGGGTTCAAAGCCCACCTCATACCACTAAGTATTTTGCTGAACACGAGCAGTTGTGTTTGCGGCCTGTGTTTGGGTGATTTTTGTGTCATATGTGTGTGTGTGTGTGTGTGTCTGTGTGTGTGTGTCTGTATTTCTGTCTCCATTCCTGAGCAGCAAATCTTTTTTCCTCTTTTAGCATGTTACTCACAACTGTGGATGAAGCCCAGCACTCCTGAAAACACAATCCATGTATGGTTGAAGGAAATTTTCTTGGTGATGAGTGAGAGGTTGGTGACTGAAACCAGCTCATTTCCCATTGACCACTGAGGTCACATCTCTCAGGTGAGAAGCAAAGTGAGAATTTGAACCAGGCACATTCTCCTTAGAGACAATGGGCCAAAGACAGGTCCGATGGAATCGAATGTCTTTTCATGTTGACATCCATCCCGTCAAGCCCTCGTTAAGCCATTGAAGTGTCACATTGGGCCTGGGGGAGCGGTACACCCTGTGAAATTACACGTCCGAAGATTTGGATTTGATTTCCAGCCCTCTGCCAGTCAGTCTGCCAGGCACTTTCATGTGACAAACCTTAGGCGAGTCCCTTTCTGTCTCTGATTCCCGATTCCTTCACAGGGATTTATGTCAGCCTTAACGCCCACTGGGAAAAGATCCCTCTGCCAGCTCAGTGCCTGCTTTCTTGGTTTGACTTGTCAATCTGGACTTGAATACACCTTTGGTTTTGGATTGACTCTATTACCTCTCCTAGAAATTAACACACAAAACTGACAGCTGATTGACAAGATGAGAAGCAGTTTTCCAAAATTCAAATTGAACTTTATCCTTTCTTACTAAAAGAATGCTCAAATCAAGGGGACACAGCTCACTCGCTTTGACTTCATGAGCTATGGCAGGTAGAGACAAATTTTTGAAAATACACAGCTAAAACTGTCCGTGCTTTGAATGTTAGACATGTTTTTCAGAATACACAGGTAAAGCGGGGACCGTTTTAGCTGTGTATTTTGAAAAAGTTGTGTGCTCTTCAAAGAGAAAGCTACTTTTGCTGTGTCTTTGGGTTCGAGGGGAAATGGGAGTCCTCTTCAGTCAGCAGGGACGACACCTGAGTCCTTTGCAGTCCTCTTGTCTGCCTCTGAGGGTGAAATGAGAGTGGTCCCTGTCATCATGAGCCATGTCTGAAAGAATTATTCACATTTCCTACGAGAATAGTAGGGTGAAATAGCAAAAGGTGTGTCTTCCTTTGGAGCATGGACGGGTTCAAAGCCCACCTCATACCACTAAGTATTTTGCTGAACACGAGCAGTTGTGTGTGCGGCCTGTGTTTGGGTGATTTTTGTGTGATGTTTGTGTGTGTGTATGTGTGTGTGTGTGTTTGTGTCTGTGTGTCTGTGAGTGTGTGTCTGTATTTCTGTCTCCATTCCTGAGCAGCAAATCTTTTTTCCTCTTTTAGCATGTTACTCACAACTGTGGATGAAGCCCAGCACTCCTGAAAACACAATCCATGTATGGTTGAAGGAAATTTTCTTGGTGATGAGTGAGAGGTTGGTGACTGTAACCAGCTCATTTTCCATTGACCACTGAGGTCACATCTCTCAGGTGAGAAGCAAAGTGAGAATTTGAACCAGGCACATTCTCCTAAGAGACAATGGGCCAAAGACAGGTCCGATGGAATCGAATGCTTTTCATGTTGACATCCATCCCGTCAAGCCCTCGTTAAGCCATTGAAGTGTCACATTGGGCCTGGGGGAGGCGGTGCACCCTGTGGAATTACACGTCCGAAGATTTGGATTTGATTTCCAGCCCTCTGCCAGTCAGACTGCCAGGCTCTTTCATGTGACAAGCCTTAGGCGAGTCCCTTTTTGTCTCTGATTCCCGATTCCTTCACAGGGATTTATGTGGGCCTTAACGCCCACTGGGAAAAGATCCCTCTGCCAGCTCAGTGCCTGCTTTCTTGGTTTGACTTGTCAATCTGGACTTGAATACACCTTTGGTTTTGGATTGACTCTATTACCTCTCCTAGAAATTAACACACAAAACTGACAGCTGATTGACAAGATGAGAAGCAGTTTTCCAAAATTCAAATTGAACTTAATCCTTTCTTACTAAAAGAATGCTCAAATCAAGGGGACACAGCTCACTCGTTTTGACTTCATGAGCTATGGCAGGTAGAGACAACTTTCTGAAAATACACAGCTAAAACTGTCCGTGCTTTGAATGCTAGACATGTTTTTCAGAATACACAGCTAAAGCGGGGACCGTTTTAGCTGTGTATTTTGAAACAGTTGTGTGCTCTTCAAAGAGAAAGCTACTTTTGCTGTGTCTTTGGGTTCGAGGGGAAATGGGAGTCCTCTTCAGTCAGCAGGGACGACACCTGAGTCCTTTGCAGTCCTCTTGTCTGCCTCTGAGGGTGAAATGAGAGTGGTCCCTGTCATCATGAGCCATGTCTTAAAGAATTATTCACATTCCCTTCGAGAATAGACGGGTGAAATAGCAAAACGTGTGTCTTCCTTTGGAGCATGGACGGGTTCAAAGCCCACCTCATACCACTAAGTATTTTGCTGAACACCAGCAGTTGTGTGTGCGGCCTGTGTTTGGGTGATTTTTGTGTCACGTGTGTGTGTGTGTGTGTGTGTGTGTGTGTGTCTGTGTCTGTGTCTGTATTTCTTTCTCCATTCCTGAGCAGCAAATCTTTTTTCCTCTTTTAGCATGTCACTCACAACTGTGGATGAAGCCCAGCACTCCTGAAAACACAATCCATGTATAGTTGAAGGAAATTTTCTTGGCGATGAGTGAGAGGTTGGTGACTGAAACCAGCTCATTTCCCATTGACCACTGAGGTCACATCTCTCAGGTGAGAAGCAAAGTGAGAATTTGAATCAGGCACATTCTCCTTGGAGACAATGGGCCAAAGACCGTTCCGATGGAATCGAATGTCTTTTCATGTTGACATCCATCCCGTCAAGCCCTCGTTAAGCCATTGAAGTGTCACATTGGGCCTGGGGGAGGCGGTACACCCTGTGAAATTACACGTCCGAAGATTTGGATTTGATTTCCAGCCCTCTGCCAGTCAGTCTGCCAGGCACTTTCATGTGACAAGCCTTAGGCGAGTCCCTTTCTGTCTCTGATTCCCGATTCCTTCACAGGGATTTATGTGGGCCTTAACGCCCACTGGGAAAAGATCCCTCTGCTAGCTCAGTGCCTGCTTTCTTGGTTTGACTTGTCAATCTGGACTTGAATACACCTTTGGTTTTGGATTGACTCTATTACCTCTCCTAGAAATTAACACACAAAACTGACAGCTGATTGACAAGATGAGAAGCAGTTTTCCAAAATTCAAATTGAACTTAATCCTTTCTTACTAAAAGAATGCTCAAATCAAGGGGACACAGCTCACTCGTTTTGACTTCATGAGCTATGGCAGGTAGAGACAACTTTCTGAAAATACACAGCTAAAACTGTCCGTGCTTTGAATGCTAGACATGTTTTTCAGAATACACAGCTAAAGCGGGGACCGTTTTAGCTGTGTATTTTGAAACAGTTGTGTGCTCTTCAAAGAGAAAGCTACTTTTGCTGTGTCTTTGGGTTCGAGGGGAAATGGGAGTCCTCTTCAGTCAGCAGGGACGACACCTGAGTCCTTTGCAGTCCTTTTGTCTGCCTCTGAGGGTGAAATGAGAGTGGTCCCTGTCATCATGAGACATGTCTGAAAGAATTATTCACATTCCCTACGAGAATAGACGGGTGAAATAGCAAAAGGTGTGTCTTCCTTTGGAGCATGAACGGGTTCAAAGCCCACCTCATACCACTAAGTATTTTGCTGAACACGAGCAGTTGTGTGTGCGGCCTGTGTTTGGGTGATTTTTGTGTCATGTGTGTGTGTGTGTGTGTGTCTGTGTATGTGTGTCTGTATTTCTGTCTCCATGCCTGAGCAGCAAATCTTTTTTCCTCTTTTAGCATGTTACTCACAACTGTGGATGAAGCCCAGCACTCCTGAAAACACAATCCATGTATGGTTGAAGGAAATTTTCTTGGTGATGAGTGAGAGGTTGGTGACTGAAACCAGCTCATTTCCCATTGACCACTGAGGTCACATCTCTCAGGTGAGAAGCAAAGTGAGAATTTGAACCACGCACATTCTCCTTAGAGACAATGGGCCAAAGACAGGTCCGATGGAATCGAATGTCTTTTCATGTTGACATCCATCCCGTCAAGCCCTCGTTAAGCCATTGAAGTGTCACATTGGGCCTGGGGGAGGCGGTGCACCCTGTGAAATTACACGTCCGAAGATTTGGATTTGATTTCCAGCCCTCTGCCAGTCAGTCTGCCAGGCACTTTCATGTGACAAGCCTTAGGCGAGTCCCTTTCTGTCTCTGATTCCCGATTCCTTCACAGGGATTTATGTGGGCCTTAACGCCCACTGGGAAAAGATCCCTCTGCCAGCTCAGTGCCTGCTTTCTTGGTTTGACTTGTCAGTCTGGACTTGAATACACCTTTGGATTTGGATTGACTCTATTACCTCTCCTAGAAATTAACACACAAAACTGACAGCTGATTGACAAGATGAGAAGCAGTTTTCCAAAATTCAAACTGAACTTAATCCCTTCTTACTAAAAGAATGCTCAAATCAATGGGACACAGCTCACTCGTTTTGACTTCATGAGCTATGGCAGGTAGAGACAACTTTTTGAAAATACACAGCTAAAACTGTCCGTGCTTTTAATGCTAGACATGTTTTTCAGTTTTAAGTGCTTTAGCACTTAACGCGGGACCGTTTTAGCTGTGTATTTTGAAAAAGTTGTGTGCTCTTCAAAGAGAAAGCTACTTTTGCTGTGTCTTTGGGTTCGAGGGGAAATGGGAGTCCTCTTCAGTCAGCAGGCACGACACCTGAGTCCTTTGCAGTCCTCTTGTCTGCCTCTGAGGGTGAAATGAGAGTGGTCCCTGTCATCATCAGCCATGTCTGAAAGAATTATTCACATTCCCTACGAGAATAGACGGGTGAAATAGCAAAAGGTGTGTCTTCCTTTGGAGCATGGACGGGTTCAAAGCCGACCTCATACCACTCAGTATTTTGCTGAACACGAGCAGTTGTGTGTGCGGCCTGTGTTTGGGTGATTTTTGTGTCATGTGTGTGTTTGTGAGTGTGTGTGTGTGTGTGTGTGTCTGTGTGTGTGTGTCTGTATTTCTGTCTCCATTCCTGAGCAGCAAATCTTTTTTCCTCTTTTAGCATGTTACTCACAACTGTGGATGAAGCCCAGCACTCCTGAAAACACAATCCATGTATGGTTGAAGGAAATTTTCTTGGTGATGAGTGAGAGGTTGGTGACTGAAACCAGCTCATTTCCCATTGACCACTGAGGTCACATCTCTCAGGTGAGAAGTAAAGTGAGAATTTGAACCAGGCACATTCTCCTTAGAGACAATGGGCCAAAGACAGGTCCGATGGAATCGAATGTCTTTTCATGTTGACATCCATCCCGTCAAGCCCTCGTTAAGTCATTGAAGTTTCACATTGGGCCTGGGGGAGGCGGTGCACCCTGTGAAATTACACGTCCGAAGATTTGGATTTGATTTCCATCCCTCTGCCAGTCAATATGCCAGGCACTTTCATGTGACAAGCCTTAGGCGAGTCCCTTTCTGTCTCTGATTCCCGATTCCTTCACAGGGATTTATGTGGGCCTTAACGCCCACTGGGAAAAGATCCCTCTGCCAGCTCAGTGCCTGCTTTCTTGGTTTGACTTGTCAATCTGGACTTGAATACACCTTTGGTTTTGGATTGACTCTATTACCTCTCCTAGAAATTAACACACAAAACTGACAGCTGATTGACAAGATGAGAAGCAGTTTTCCAAAATTCAAATTGAACTTAATCCTTTCTTACTAAAAGAATGCTCAAATCAAGGGGACACAGCTCACTCGTTTTGACTTCATGAGCTATGGCAGGTAGAGACAACTTTTTGAAAATACACAGCTAAAACTGTCCGTGCTTTGAATGCTAGACATGTTTTTCAGTTTTAAGTGCTTTAGCACTTAACGCGGGACCGTTTTAGCTGTGTATTTTGAAAAAGTTGTGTGCTCTTCAAAGAGAAAGCTACTTTTGCTGTGTCTTTGGGTTCGAGGGGAAATGGGAGTCCTCTTCAGTCAGCAGGGACGACACCTGAGACCTTTGCAGTCCTCTTGTCTGCCTCTGAGGGTGAAATGAGAGTGGTCCCTGTCATCATGAGCCATGTCTGAAAGAATTATTCACATTCCCTACGAGAATAGACGGGTGAAATAGCAAAAGTTGGGTCTTCCTTTGGAGCATGGACGGGTTCAAAGCCCACCTCATACCACTAAGTATTTTGCTGAACACGAGCAGTTGTGTGTGCGGCCTGTGTTTGGGTGATTTTTGTGTCATGTGTGTGTGTGTGAGTGTGTTTTTGTGTGTGTGTGTGTCTGTGTGTGTGTGTCTGTATTTCTGTCTCCATTCCTGAGCAGCAAATCTTTTTTCCTCTTTTAGCATGTTACTCACAACTGTGGATGAAGCCCAGCACTCCTGAAAACACAATCCATGTATGATTGAAGGAAATTTTCTTGGTGATGAGTGAGAGTTTGGTGACTGAAACCAGCTCATTTCCCATTGACCACTGAGGTCACATCTCTCAGGTGAGAAGCAAAGTGAGAATTTGAACCAGGCACATTCTCCTTAGAGACAATGGGCCAAAGACAGGTCCGATGGAATCGAATGTCTTTTCATGTTGTCATCCATCCCGTCAAGCCCTCGTTAAGCCATTGAAGTGTCACATTGGGCCTGGGGGAGGCGGTGCCCCCTGTGAAATTATACGTCCGAAGATTTGGATTTGATTTCCAGCCCTCTGCCAGTCAGTCTGCCAGGCACTTTCATGTGACAAGCCTTAGGCGAGTCCCTTTCTGTCTCTGATTCCCGATTCCTTCACAGGGATTTATGTGGGCCTTAACGCCCACTGGGAAAAGATCCCTCTGCCAGCTCAGTGCCTGCTTTCTTGGTTTGACTTGTCAATCTGGACTTGAATACACCTTTGGTTTTGGATTGACTCTATTACCTCTCCTAGAAATTAACACACAAAACTGACAGCTGATTGACAAGATGAGAAGCAGTTTTCCAAAATTCAAATTGAACTTAATCCTTTCTTACTAAAAGAATGCTCAAATCAAGGGGACACAGCTCACTCGTTTTGACTTCATGAGCTATGGCAGGTAGAGACAACTTTTTGAAAATACACAGCTAAAACTGTCCGTGCTTTGAATGCTAGACATGTTTTTCAGTTTTAAGTGCTTTAGCACTTAAAGTGGGACCGTTTTAGCTGTGTATTTTGAAAAAGTTGTGTGCTCTTCAAAGAGAAAGCTACTTTTGCTGTGTCTTTGGGTTCGAGGGGAAATGGGAGTCCTCTTCAGTCAGCAGGGACGACACCTGAGTCCTTTGCAGTTCTCTTGTCTGCCTCTGAGTGTGAAATGAGAGTGGTCCCTGTCATCATGAGCCATGTCTGAAAGAATTATTCACATTCCCTACGAGAATAGACGGGTGAAATAGCAAAAGGTGTGTCTTCCTTTGGAGCATGGACGGGTTCGAAGCCCACCTCATAGCACTAAGTATTTTGCTGAACACTAGCAGTTGTGTGTGCGGCCTGTGTTTGGTGATTTTTGTGTCGTGTGTGTGTGTGTGTGTGTGTGTGTGTGTGTGTGTGTGTGTGTCTGTGTTTGTGTGTCTGTATTTCTGTCTCCATTCCTGAGCAGCAAATCTTTTTTCCTCTTTTAGCATGTTACTCACAACTGTGGATGAAGCCCAGCACTCCTGAAAACACAATCCATGTATGGTTGAAGGAAATTTTCTTGGTGATGAGTGACAGGTTGGTGACTGAAACCAGCTCATTTCCCATTGACCACTGAGGTCACATCTCTCAGGTGAGAAGCAAAGTGAGAATTTGAACCAGGCACATTCTCCTTAGAGACAATGGGCCAAAGACAGGTCCGATGGAATCGAATGTCTTTTCATGTTGACATCCATCCCGTCAAGCCCTCGTTAAGCCATAGAAGTGTCACATTGGGCCTGGGGAAGCGGTGCACCCTGTGAAATTACACGTCCGAAGATTTGGATTTGATTTCCAGCCCTCTGCCAGTCAGTCTGCCAGGCACTTTCATGTGACAAGCCTTAGGCGAGTCCCTTTCTGTCTCTGATTCCAGATTCCTTCACAGGGATTTATGTGGGCCTTAACGCCCACTGGGAAAAGATCCCTCTGCCAGCTCAGTGCCTACTTTCTTGGTTTGACTTGTCAATCTGGACTTGAATACACCTTTGGTTTTGGATTGACTCTATTACCTCTCCTAGAAATTAACACACAACACTGACAGCTGATTGACAAGATGAGAAGCAGTTTTCCAAAATTCAAATTGAACCTAATCCTTTCTTCCTAAAAGAATGCTCAAATCAAGGGGACACAGCTCACTCGTTTTGACTTCATGAACTATGGCAGGTAGAGACAACTTTTTGAAAATACACAGCTAAAACTGTCCGTGCTTTGAATGCTAGACATGTTTTTCAGAATACACAGCTAAAACGGTCCCCGCTTTAAGTGCTAAAGCACTTAAAAACGGGGACCGTTTTAGCTGTGTATTTTGAAAAAGTTGTGTGCTCTTCAAAGAGAAAGCTACTTTTGCTGTGTCTTTGGGTTCGAGGGGAAAAGGGAGTCCTCTTCAGTCAGCAGGGACGACACCTGAGTCCTTTGCAGTCCTCTTGTCTGCCTCTGAGGGTGAAATGAGAGTGGTCCGTGTCATCATGAGCCATGTCTGAAAGAAATATTCACATTCACTACGAGAATAGACGGCTGAAATAGCAAAAGGAGTGTCTTCCATTGGAGCATGGACGGGTTCAAAGCCCATCTCATACCACTAAGTATTTTGCTGAACCCGAGCAGTTGTGTGTGCGGCCTGTGTTTGGGTGATTTTTGTGTCGTGTGTGTGTGTGTGTGTGTGTGTGTGTCTGTGTGTGTGTTTCTGTATTTCTGTCTCCATTCCTGAGCAGCAAATCTTTCTTCCTCTTTTAGCATGTTACTCACAACTGTGGATGAAGCCCAGCACTCCTGAAAACACAATCCATGTATGGTTGAAGGAAATTTTCTTGGTGATGAGTGAGAGGTTGGTGACTGAAACCAGCTCATTTCCCATTGACCACTGAGGTCACATCTCTCAGGTGAGAAGTAAAGTGAGAATTTGAACCAGGCACATTCTCCTTAGAGACAATGGGCCAAAGACAGGTCCGATGGAATCGAATGTCTTTTCATGTTGACATCCATCCCCTCTAGCCCTCGTTAAGCCATTGAAGTGTCACATTGGGCCTGGGGGATGCGGTGCACCCTGTGAAATTACACGTCCGAAGATTTGGATTTGATTTCCAGGCCTCTGACAGACAGTCTGCCAGGTACTTTCATGTGACAAGCCTTAGGCGAGTCCCTTTCTGTCTCTGATTCCCGATTCCTTCACAGGGATTTATGTGGGCCTTAACGCCCACTGGGAAAAGATCCCTCTGCCAGCTCAGTGCCTGCTTTCTGGTTTGACTTGTCAATCTGGACTTGAATACACCTTTGGTTTTGGATTGACTCTATTACCTCTCCTAGAAATTAACACACAACACTGACAGCTAATTGACAATATGAGAAGCAGTTTTCCAAAATTCAAATTGAACTTAATCCTTTCTTACTAAAAGAATGCTCAAATCAAGGGGACACAGCTCACTCGTTTTGACTTCATGAGCTATGGCAGGTAGAGACAACTTTTTGAAAATACACAGCTAAAACTGTCCGTGCTTTGAATGCTAGACATGTTTTTCAGAATACACAGCTAAAACGGTCCCCGCTTTAAGTGCTAAAGCACTTAAAAACGGGGACCGTTTTAGCTGTGTATTTTGAAAAAGTTGTGTGCTCTTCAAAGAGAAAGCTACTTTTGCTGTGTCTTTGGGTTCGAGGGGAAATGGGAGTCCTCTTCAGTCAGCAGGGACGACACCTGAGTCCTTTGCAGTCCTCCTGTCTGCCTCTGAGGGTGAAATGAGAGTGGTCCCTGTCATCATGAGCCATGTCTGGAAGAATTATTCACATTCCCTACGAGAATAGACGGGTGAAATAGCAGAAGGTGTGTCTTCTTTTGGAGCATGGAAGGGTTCAAAGCCCACCTCATACCACTAAGTATTTTGCTGAACACGAGCAGTTGTGTTTGCGGCCTGTGTTTGGGTGATTTTTGTGTCATATGTGTGTGTGTGTGTGTGTCTGTGTGTGTGTGTCTGTATTTCTGTCTCCATTCCTGAGCAGCAAATCTTTTTTCCTCTTTTAGCATGTTACTCACAACTGTGGATGAAGCCCAGCACTCCTGAAAACACAATCCATGTATGGTTGAAGGAAATTTTCTTGGTGATGAGTGAGAGGTTGGTGACTGAAACCAGCTCATTTCCCATTGACCACTGAGGTCACATCTCTCAGGTGAGAAGCAAAGTGAGAATTTGAACCAGGCACATTCTCCTTAGAGACAATGGGCCAAAGACAGATCCGATGGAATCGAATGTCTTTTCATGTTGACATCCATCCCGTCAAGCCCTCGTTAAGCCATTGAAGTGTCACATTTTGCCTGGGGGAGCGGTACACCCTGTGAAATTACACGTCCGAAGATTTGGATTTGATTTCCAGCCCTCTGCCAGTCAGTCTGCCAGGCACTTTCATGTGACAAACCTTAGGCGAGTCCCTTTCTGTCTCTGATTCCCGATTCCTTCACAGGGATTTATATCAGCCTTAACGCCCACTGGGAAAAGATCCCTCTGCCAGCTCAGTGCCTGCTTTCTTGGTTTGACTTGTCAATCTGGACTTGAATACACCTTTGGTTTTGGATTGACTCTATTACCTCTCCTAGAAATTAACACACAAAACTGACAGCTGATTGACAAGATGAGAAGCAGTTTTCCAAAATTCAAATTGAACTTTATCCTTTCTTACTAAAAGAATGCTCAAATCAAGGGGACACAGCTCACTCGCTTTGACTTCATGAGCTATGGCAGGTAGAGACAAATTTTTGAAAATACACAGCTAAAACTGTCCGTGCTTTGAATGTTAGACATGTTTTTCAGAATACACAGGTAAAGCGGGGACCGTTTTAGCTGTGTATTTTGAAAAAGTTGTGTGCTCTTCAAAGAGAAAGCTACTTTTGCTGTGTCTTTGGGTTCGAGGGGAAATGGGAGTCCTCTTCAGTCAGCAGGGACGACACCTGAGTCCTTTGCAGTCCTCTTGTCTGCCTCTGAGGGTGAAATGAGAGTGGTCCCTGTCATCATGAGCCATGTCTGAAAGAATTATTCACATTTCCTACGAGAATAGTAGGGTGAAATAGCAAAAGGTGTGTCTTCCTTTGGAGCATGGACGGGTTCAAAGCCCACCTCATACCACTAAGTATTTTGCTGAACACGAGCAGTTGTGTGTGCGGCCTGTGTTTGGGTGATTTTTGTGTGATGTTTGTGTGTGTGTATGTGTGTGTGTGTGTTTGTGTCTGTGTGTCTGTGAGTGTGTGTCTGTATTTCTGTCTCCATTCCTGAGCAGCAAATCTTTTTTCCTCTTTTAGCATGTTACTCACAAATGTGGATGAAGCCCAGCACTCCTGAAAACACAATCCATGTATGGTTGAAGGAAATTTTCTTGGTGATGAGTGAGAGGTTGGTGACTGTAACCAGCTCATTTTCCATTGACCACTGAGGTCACATCTCTCAGGTGAGAAGCAAAGTGAGAATTTGAACCAGGCACATTCTCCTAAGAGACAATGGGCCAAAGACAGGTCCGATGGAATCGAATGCTTTTCATGTTGACATCCATCCCGTCAAGCCCTCGTTAAGCCATTGAAGTGTCACATTGGGCCTGGGGGAGGCGGTGCACCCTGTGGAATTACACGTCCGAAGATTTGGATTTGATTTCCAGCCCTCTGCCCGTCAGACTGCCAGGCTCTTTCATGTGACAAGCCTTAGGCGAGTCCCTTTTTGTCTCTGATTCCCGATTCCTTCACAGGGATTTATGTGGGCCTTAACGCCCACTGGGAAAAGATCCCTCTGCCAGCTCAGTGCCTGCTTTCTTGGTTTGACTTGTCAATCTGGACTTGAATACACCTTTGGTTTTGGATTGACTCTATTACCTCTCCTAGAAATTAACACACAAAACTGACAGCTGATTGACAAGATGAGAAGCAGTTTTCCAAAATTCAAATTGAACTTAATCCTTTCTTACTAAAAGAATGCTCAAATCAAGGGTACACAGCTCACTCGTTTTGACTTCATGAGCTATGGCAGGTAGAGACAACTTTCTGAAAATACACAGCTAAAACTGTCCGTGCTTTGAATGCTAGACATGTTTTTCAGAATACACAGCTAAAGCGGGGACCGTTTTAGCTGTGTATTTTGAAACAGTTGTGTGCTCTTCAAAGAGAAAGCTACTTTTGCTGTGTCTTTGGGTTCGAGGGGAAATGGGAGTCCTCTTCAGTCAGCAGGGACGACACCTGAGTCCTTTGCAGTCCTCTTGTCTGCCTCTGAGGGTGAAATGAGAGTGGTCCCTGTCATCATGAGCCATGTCTTAAAGAATTATTCACATTCCCTTCGAGAATAGACGGGTGAAATAGCAAAACGTGTGTCTTCCTTTGGAGCATGGACGGGTTCAAAGCCCACCTCATACCACTAAGTATTTTGCTGAACACCAGCAGTTGTGTGTGCGGCCTGTGTTTGGGTGATTTTTGTGTCACGTGTGTGTGTGTGTGTGTGTGTGTGTGTGTGTGTGTCTGTGTCTGTATTTCTTTCTCCATTCCTGAGCAGCAAATCTTTTTTCCTCTTTTAGCATGTCACTCACAACTGTGGATGAAGCCCAGCACTCCTGAAAACACAATCCATGTATAGTTGAAGGAAATTTTCTTGGCGATGAGTGAGAGGTTGGTGACTGAAACCAGCTCATTTCCCATTGACCACTGAGGTCACATCTCTCAGGTGAGAAGCAAAGTGAGAATTTGAATCAGGCACATTCTCCTTGGAGACAATGGGCCAAAGACCGTTCCGATGGAATCGAATGTCTTTTCATGTTGACATCCATCCCGTCAAGCCCTCGTTAAGCCATTGAAGTGTCACATTGGGCCTGGGGGAGGCGGTAAACCCTGTGAAATTACACGTCCGAAGATTTGGATTTGATTTCCAGCCCTCTGCCAGTCAGTCTGCCAGGCACTTTCATGTGACAAGCCTTAGGCGAGTCCCTTTCTGTCTCTGATTCCCGATTCCTTCACAGGGATTTATGTGGGCCTTAACGCCCACTGGGAAAAGATCCCTCTGCTAGCTCAGTGCCTGCTTTCTTGGTTTGACTTGTCAATCTGGACTTGAATACACCTTTGGTTTTGGATTGACTCTATTACCTCTCCTAGAAATTAACACACAAAACTGACAGCTGATTGACAAGATGAGAAGCAGTTTTCCAAAATTCAAATTGAACTTAATCCTTTCTTACTAAAAGAATGCTCAAATCAAGGGGACACAGCTCACTCGTTTTGACTTCATGAGCTATGGCAGGTAGAGAAAACTTTCTGAAAATACACAGCTAAAACTGTCCGTGCTTTGAATGCTAGACATGTTTTTCAGAATACACAGCTAAAGCGGGGACCGTTTTAGCTGTGTATTTTGAAACAGTTGTGTGCTCTTCAAAGAGAAAGCTACTTTTGCTGTGTCTTTGGGTTCGAGGGGAAATGGGAGTCCTCTTCAGTCAGCAGGGACGACACCTGAGTCCTTTGCAGTCCTTTTGTCTGCCTCTGAGGGTGAAATGAGAGTGGTCCCTGTCATCATGAGACATGTCTGAAAGAATTATTCACATTCCCTACGAGAATAGACGGGTGAAATAGCAAAAGGTGTGTCTTCCTTTGGAGCATGAACGGGTTCAAAGCCCACCTCATACCACTAAGTATTTTGCTGAACACGAGCAGTTGTGTGTGCGGCCTGTGTTTGGGTGATTTTTGTGTCATGTGTGTGTGTGTGTGTGTGTCTGTGTATGTGTGTCTGTATTTCTGTCTCCATGCCTGAGCAGCAAATCTTTTTTCCTCTTTTAGCATGTTACTCACAACTGTGGATGAAGCCCAGCACTCCTGAAAACACAATCCATGTATGGTTGAAGGAAATTTTCTTGGTGATGAGTGAGAGGTTGGTGACTGAAACCAGCTCATTTCACATTGACCACTGAGGTCACATCTCTCAGGTGAGAAGCAAAGTGAGAATTTGAACCACGCACATTCTCCTTAGAGACAATGGGCCAAAGACAGGTCCGATGGAATCGAATGTCTTTTCATGTTGACATCCATCCCGTCAAGCCCTCGTTAAGCCATTGAAGTGTCACATTGGGCCTGGGGGAGGCGGTGCACCCTGTGAAATTACACGTCCGAAGATTTGGATTTGATTTCCAGCCCTCTGCCAGTCAGTCTGCCAGGCACTTTCATGTGACAAGCCTTAGGCGAGTCCCTTTCTGTCTCTGATTCCCGATTCCTTCACAGGGATTTATGTGGGCCTTAACGCCCACTGGGAAAAGATCCCTCTGCCAGCTCAGTGCCTGCTTTCTTGGTTTGACTTGTCAGTCTGGACTTGAATACACCTTTGGATTTGGATTGACTCTATTACCTCTCCTAGAAATTAACACACAAAACTGACAGCTGATTGACAAGATGAGAAGCAGTTTTCCAAAATTCAAACTGAACTTAATCCCTTCTTACTAAAAGAATGCTCAAATCAATGGGACACAGCTCACTCGTTTTGACTTCATGAGCTATGGCAGGTAGAGACAACTTTTTGAAAATACACAGCTAAAACTGTCCGTGCTTTTAATGCTAGACATGTTTTTCAGTTTTAAGTGCTTTAGCACTTAACGCGGGACCGTTTTAGCTGTGTATTTTGAAAAAGTTGTGTGCTCTTCAAAGAGAAAGCTACTTTTGCTGTGTCTTTGGGTTCGAGGGGAAATGGGAGTCCTCTTCAGTCAGCAGGCACGACACCTGAGTCCTTTGCAGTCCTCTTGTCTGCCTCTGAGGGTGAAATGAGAGTGGTCCCTGTCATCATCAGCCATGTCTGAAAGAATTATTCACATTCCCTACGAGAATAGACGGGTGAAATAGCAAAAGGTGTGTCTTCCTTTGGAGCATGGACGGGTTCAAAGCCGACCTCATACCACTCAGTATTTTGCTGAACACGAGCAGTTGTGTGTGCGGCCTGTGTTTGGGTGATTTTTGTGTCATGTGTGTGTTTGTGAGTGTGTGTGTGTGTGTGTGTGTCTGTGTGTGTGTGTCTGTATTTCTGTCTCCATTCCTGAGCAGCAAATCTTTTTTCCTCTTTTAGCATGTTACTCACAACTGTGGATGAAGCCCAGCACTCCTGAAAACACAATCCATGTATGGTTGAAGGAAATTTTCTTGGTGATGAGTGAGAGGTTGGTGACTGAAACCAGCTCATTTCCCATTGACCACTGAGGTCACATCTCTCAGGTGAGAAGTAAAGTGAGAATTTGAACCAGGCACATTCTCCTTAGAGACAATGGGCCAAAGACAGGTCCGATGGAATCGAATGTCTTTTCATGTTGACATCCATCCCGTCAAGCCCTCGTTAAGTCATTGAAGTTTCACATTGGGCCTGGGGGAGGCGGTGCACCCTGTGAAATTACACGTCCGAAGATTTGGATTTGATTTCCATCCCGCTGCCAGTCAATATGCCAGGCACTTTCATGTGACAAGCCTTAGGCGAGTCCCTTTCTGTCTCTGATTCCCGATTCCTTCACAGGGATTTATGTGGGCCTTAACGCCCACTGGGAAAAGATCCCTCTGCCAGCTCAGTGCCTGCTTTCTTGGTTTGACTTGTCAATCTGGACTTGAATACACCTTTGGTTTTGGATTGACTCTATTACCTCTCCTAGAAATTAACACACAAAACTGACAGCTGATTGACAAGATGAGAAGCAGTTTTCCAAAATTCAAATTGAACTTAATCCTTTCTTACTAAAAGAATGCTCAAATCAAGGGGACACAGCTCACTCGTTTTGACTTCATGAGCTATGGCAGGTAGAGACAACTTTTTGAAAATACACAGCTAAAACTGTCCGTGCTTTGAATGCTAGACATGTTTTTCAGTTTTAAGTGCTTTAGCACTTAACGCGGGACCGTTTTAGCTGTGTATTTTGAAAAAGTTGTGTGCTCTTCAAAGAGAAAGCTACTTTTGCTGTGTCTTTGGGTTCGAGGGGAAATGGGAGTCCTCTTCAGTCAGCAGGGACGACACCTGAGTCCTTTGCAGTTCTCTTGTCTGCCTCTGAATGTGAAATGAGAGTGGTCCCTGTCATCATGAGCCATGTCTGAAAGAATTATTCACATTCCCTACGAGAATAGACGGGTGAAATAGCAAAAGGTGTGTCTTCCTTTGGAGCATGGACGGGTTCGAAGCCCACCTCATAGCACTAAGTATTTTGCTGAACACTAGCAGTTGTGTGTGCGGCCTGTGTTTGGTGATTTTTGTGTCGTGTGTGTGTGTGTGTGTGTGTGTGTGTGTGTGTGTGTCTGTGTTTGTGTGTCTGTATTTCTGTCTCCATTCCTGAGCAGCAAATCTTTTTTCCTCTTTTAGCATGTTACTCACAACTGTGGATGAAGCCCAGCACTCCTGAAAACACAATCCATGTATGGTTGAAGGAAATTTTCTTGGTGATGAGTGACAGGTTGGTGACTGAAACCAGCTCATTTCCCATTGACCACTGAGGTCACATCTCTCAGGTGAGAAGCAAAGTGAGAATTTGAACCAGGCACATTCTCCTTAGAGACAATGGGCCAAAGACAGGTCCGATGGAATCGAATGTCTTTTCATGTTGACATCCATCCCGTCAAGCCCTCGTTAAGCCATAGAAGTGTCACATTGGGCCTGGGGAAGCGGTGCACCCTGTGAAATTACACGTCCGAAGATTTGGATTTGATTTCCAGCCCTCTGCCAGTCAGTCTGCCAGGCACTTTCATGTGACAAGCCTTAGGCGAGTCCCTTTCTGTCTCTGATTCCAGATTCCTTCACAGGGATTTATGTGGGCCTTAACGCCCACTGGGAAAAGATCCCTCTGCCAGCTCAGTGCCTACTTTCTTGGTTTGACTTGTCAATCTGGACTTGAATACACCTTTGGTTTTGGATTGACTCTATTACCTCTCCTAGAAATTAACACACAAAACTGACAGCTGATTGACAAGATGAGAAGCAGTTTTCCAAAATTCAAATTGAACCTAATCCTTTCTTCCTAAAAGAATGCTCAAATCAAGGGGACACAGCTCACTCGTTTTGACTTCATGAACTATGGCAGGTAGAGACAACTTTTTGAAAATACACAGCTAAAACTGTCCGTGCTTTGAATGCTAGACATGTTTTTCAGAATACACAGCTAAAACGGTCCCCGCTTTAAGTGCTAAATCACTTAAAGCGGGTACCGTTTTTGCTGTGTATTTTGAAAAAGTTGTGTGCTCTTCAAAGAGAAAGCTACTTTTGCTGTGTCTTTGGGTTCGAGGGGAAATGGGAGTCCTCTTCAGTCAGCAGGGACGACACCTGAGTCCTTTGCAGTCCTCTTGTCTGCCTCTGAGGGTGAAATGAGAGTGGTCCCTGTCATCATGAGCCATGTCTGAAAGAATTATTCACATTCCCTACGAGAATAGACGGGTGAAATAGCAAAAGGTGTGTCTTCCTTTGGAGCATGGACGGGTTCAAAGCCCACCTCATACCACTAAGTATTTTGCTGAACACGAGCAGTTGTGTGTGCGGCCTGTGTTTGGGTGATTTTTGTGTCATGTGTGTGTGTGTGTGTGTGTGTGTTTGTGTCTGTGTGTGTGTGTCTGTATTTCTGTCTCCATTCCTGAGCAGCAAATCTTTTTTCCTCTTTTAGCATGTTACTCACAACTGTGGATGAAGCCCAGCACTCCTGAAAACACAATCCATGTATGGTTGAAGGAAATTTTCTTGGTGATGAGTGAGAGGTTGGTGACTGAAACCAGCTCATTTCCCATTGACCACTGAGGTCACATCTCTCAGGTGAGAAGCAAAGTGAGAATTTGAACCAGGCACATTCTCCTTAGAGACAATGGGCCAAAGACAAGTTTGATGGAATCGAATGTCTTTTCATGTTGACATCCATCCCGTCAAGCCCTCGTTAAGCCATTGAAGTGTCACATTGGGCCTGGGGGAGGCGTTGCACCCTGTGAAATTACACGTCCGAAGATTTGGATTTGATTTCCAGCCCTCTGCCAGTCAGTCTGCCAGGCACTTTCATGTGACAAGCCTTAGGCGAGTCCCTTTCTGTCTCTGATTCCCGATTCCTTCACAGGGATTTATGTGGGCCTTAACGCCCACTGGGAAAAGATCCCTCTGCCAGCTCAGTGCCTGCTTTCTTGCTTTGACTTGTCAATCTGGACTTGAATACACCTTTGGTTTTGGATTGACTCTATTACCTCTCCTAGAAATTAACACACAAAACTGACAGCTGATTGACAAGATGAGAAGCAGTTTTCCAAAATTCAAATTGAACTTAATCCTTTCTTACTAAAAGAATGCTCAAATCAAGGGGACACAGCTCACTCGTTTTGACTTCATGAGCTATGGCAGGTAGAGGCAAATTTTTGAAAATACACAGCTAAAACTGTCCGTGCTTTGAATGCTAGACATGTTTTTCAGAATACACAGCTAAAACGGTCCCCGCATAAGTGATTTAGCACTTAAAGCGGGCACCGTTTTAGCTGTGTATTTTGAAAAAGTTGTGTGCTCTTCAAAGAGAAAGCTACTTTTGCTGTGTCTTTGGGTTCGAGGGGAAATGGGAGTCCTCTTCAGTCAGCAGGGACGACACCTGAGTCCTTTGCAGTCCTCTTGTCAGTCTCTGAGGGTGAAATGAGAGTGGTCCCTGTCATCATGAGCCATGTCTGAAAGAATTATTCACATTCCTTACGAGAATAGACGGGTGAAATAGCAAAAGGTGTGTCTTCCTTGGGAGCATGGACGGGTTCAAAGCCCACCTCATACCACTAAGTATTTTGCTGAACACGAGCAGTTGTGTGTGCGGCCTGTGTTTGGGTGATTTTTGTGTCATGTGTGTGTGTGTGTGTGTGTCTCTGTGTGTGTGTGTCTGTATTTCTGTCTCCATTCCTGAGCAGCAAATCTTTTTTCCTCTTTTAGCATGTTACTCACAACTGTGGATGAAGCCCAGCACTCCTGAAAACACAATCCATGTATGGTTGAAGGAAATTTTCTTGGTGATGAGTGAGAGGTTGGTGACTGAAACCAGCTCATTTCCCATTGACCAGTGAGGTCACATCTCTCAGGTGAGAAGCAAAGTGAGAATTTGAACCAGGCACATTCTCCTTAGAGACAATGGGCCAAAGACAAGTTTGATGGAATCGAATGTCTTTTCATGTTGACATCCATCCCGTGAAGCCCTCGTTAAGCCATTGAAGTGTCACATTGGGCCTGGGGGAGGCGTTGCACCCTGTGAAATTACACGTCCGAAGATTTGGATTTGATTTCCAGCCCTCTGCCAGTCAGTCTGCCAGGCACTTTCATGTGACAAGCCTTAGGCGAGTCCCTTTCTGTCTCTGATTCCCGATTCCTTCACAGGGATTTATGTGGGCCTTAACGCCCACTGGGAAAAGATCCCTCTGCCAGCTCAGTGCCTGCTTTCTTGGTTTGATTGTCAATCTGGACTTGAATACACCTTTGGTTTTGGATTGACTCTATTACCTCTCCTAGAAATTAACACACAAAACCGACAGCTGATTGACAAGATGAGAAGCAGTTTTCCAAAATTCAAATTGAACTTAATCCTTTCTTACTAAAAGAATGCTCAAATCAAGGGGACACAGTTCACTCGTTTTGACTTCACGAGCTATGGCAGGTAGAGACAACTTTTTGAAAATACACAGCTAAAAGTGTCCGTGCTTTGAATGCTAGACATGTTTTTCAGAATACACAGCTAAAACGGTCCCCGCTTTAAGTGCTAAACCACTTAAAGCGGGGACCGTTTAATCTGTGTATTTTGAAAAAGTTGTGTGTTCTTCAAAGAGAAGGCTACTTTTGCTGTGTCTTTGGGTTCGAGGGGAAATGGGAGTCCTCTTCAGTCAGCAGGGACGACACCTGAGTCCTTTGCAGTCCTCCTGTCTGCCTCTGAGGGTGAAATGAGAGTGGTCCCTGTCATCATGAGCCTTGTCTTAAAGAATTATTCACATTCCCTACGAGAATAGACGGGTGAAATAGCAAAAGGTGTGTCTTCCTTTGGAGCATGGACGGGTTCAAAGCCCACCTCATACCACTAAGTATTTTGCTGAACACGAGCAGTTGTGTGTGCGGCCTGTGTTTGTGTGATTTTTGTGTCCTGTGTGTTTGTGTGTGTGTGTGTGTGTGTGTCTGTGTGTGTGTGTGTCTGTATTTCTGTCTCCATTCCTGAGCAGCAAATCTTTTTTCCTCTTTTAGCATGTTACTCACAACTGTGGATGAAGCCCAGCACTCCTGAAAACACAATCCATGTATGGTTGAAGGAAATTTTCTTGGTGATGTGTGAGAGGTTGGTGACTGAAACTAGCTCATTTCCCATTGACCACTGAGGTCACATCTCTCAGGTGAGAAGCAAAGTGAGAATTTGAACCAGGCACATTCTCCTTAGAGACAATGTGGCAAAGACAGGTCCGATGGAATCGAATGTCTTTTCATGTTGACATCCATCCCGTCAAGCCCTCGTTAAGCCATTGAAGTGTCACATTGGGCCTGGGGGAGGCGGTGCACCCTGTGAAATTACACGTCCGAAGATTTGGATTTGATTTCCAGCCCTCTGCCTGTCAGCCTGCCAGGCACTTTCATGTGACAAGCCTTAGGCGAGTCCCTTTCTGTCTCTGATTCCCGATTCCTTCACAGGGATTTATGTGGGCCTTAACGCCCACTGGGAAAAGATCCCTCTGCCAGCTCAGTGCCTGCTTTCTTGGTTTGACTTGTCACTCTGGACTTGAATACACCTTTGGATTTGGATTGACTCTATTACCTCTCCTAGAAATTAACACACAAAACTGACAGCTGATTGACAAGATGAGAAGCAGTTTTCCAAAATTCAAATTGAACTTAATCCTTTCTTACTAAAAGAATGCTCAAATCAAGGGGACACAGCTCACTCGTTTTGACTTCATGAGCTATGGCAGGTAGAGACAACTTTTTGAAAATACACAGCTAAAACTGTCCGTGCTTTGAATGTTAGACATGTTTTTCAGAATACACAGCTAAAGCGGGGACCGTTTTAGTTGTGTATTTTGAAAAAGTTGTGTGCTCTTCAAAGAGAAAGCTACTTTTGCTGTGTCTTTGGGTTCGAGGGGAAATGGGAGTCCTCTTCAGTCAGCAGGGACGACACCTGAGTCCTTTGCAGTCCTCTTGTCTGCCTCTGAGGGTGAAATGAGAGTGGTCCCTGTCATCATGAGCCATGTCTGAAAGAATTATTCACATTCCCTACGAGAACAGACGGGTGAAATAGCAAAAGGTGTGTCTTCCTTTGGAGCATGGACGTGTTCAAAGCCCACCTCATACCACTAAGTATTTTGCTGAACACGAGCAGTTGTGTGTGCGGCCTGTGTCTGGGTGGTTTTTGTGTGATGTTTGTGTGTGTGTGTGTGTGTGTGTTTGTGTCTGTGTGTCTGTGAGTGTGTGTCTGCATTTCTGTCTCCATTCCTGAGCAGCAAATCTTTTTTCCTCTTTTAGCATGTTACTCACAACTGTGGATGAAGCCCAGCACTCCTGAAAACACAATCCATGTATGGTTGAAGGAAATTTCCTTGGTGATGAGTGAGAGGTTGTTGACTGTAACCAGCTCATTTCCCATTGACCACTGAGGTCACATCTCTCAGGTGAGAAGCAAAGTGAGAATTTGAACCAGGCACATTCTCCTTAGAGACAATGGGCCAAAGACAGGTCCGATGGAATCGAATGTCTTTTCATGTTGACATCCATCCCGTCAAGCCCTCGTTAAGCCATTGAAGTGTCACATTGGGCCTGGGGGAGGCGGTGCACCCTGTGAAATTACACGTCCGAAGATTTGGATTTGATTTCCAGCCCTCTGCCAGTCAGTCTGCCAGGCACTTTCATGTGACAAGCCTTAGGCGAGTCCCTTTCTGTCTCTGATTCCCGATTCCTTCACAGGGATTTATGTGGGCCTTAACGCCCACTGGGAAAAGATCCCTCTGCCAGCTCAGTGCCTGCTTTCTTGGTTTGACTTGTCAATCTGGACTGGAATACACCTTTGGTTTTGGATTGACTCTATTACCTCTCCTAGAAATTAACACACAAAACTGACAGCTGATTGACAAGATGAGAAGCAGTTTTCCAAAATTCAAATTGAACTTAATCCTTTCTTACTAAAAGAATGCTCAAATCAAGGGGACACAGCTCACTCGTTTTGACTTCATGAGCTATGGCAGGTAGAGACAACTTTTTGAAAATACACAGCTAAAACTGTCCGTGCTTTGAATGCTAGACATGTTTTTCAGAATACACAGCTAAAACGGTCCCCGCTTTAAGTGCTAAACCACTTAAAGCGGGGATCGTTTTAGCTGTGTATTTTGAAAAAGTTGTGTGCTCTTCAAAGAGAAAGCTACTTTTGCTGTGTCTTTGGGTTCGAGGGGAAATGGGAGTCCTCTTCAGTCAGCAGGGACGACACCTGAGTCCTTTGCAGTCCTCCTGTCTGCCTCTGAGGGTAAAATGAGAGTGGTCCCTGTCATCATGAGCCTTGTCTTAAAGAATTATTCACATTCCCTACGAGAATAGACGGGTGAAATAGAAAAGGTCTGTCTCCTTTTGGAGCATGGTCGGGTTCAAAGCCCACCTCATACCACTAAGTATTTTGCTGAACACGAGCAGCTGTGTGTGCGGCCTGTGTTTGGGTGATTTTTGTGTCATGTGTGTGTGTGTGTGTGTGTGTGTGTGTGTGTGTGTCTGTGTGTGTGTGTCTGTATTTCTGTCTCCATTCCTGAGCAGCAAATCTTTTTTCTTCTTTTAGCATGTTACTCACAACTGTGGATGAAGCCCATCACTCCTGAAAACACAATCCATGTATGGTTGAAGGAAATTTTCTTGGTGATGAGTGAGAGGTTGGTGACTTAAACCAGCTCATTTCCCATTGACCACTGAGGTCACATCTCTCAGGTGAGAAGCAAAGTGAGAATTTGAACCAGGCACATTCTCCTTAGAGACAATGGGCCAAAGACAGGTCCGATGGAATCGAATGTCTTTTCATGTTGACATCCATCCAGTCAAGCCCTCGTTAAGCCATTGAAGTGTCACATTGGGCCTGGGGGAGGCGGTGCACCCTGTGAAATTACATGTCCGAAGATTTGGATTTGATTTCCAGCCCTCTGCCAGTCAGTCTGCGAGGCACTTTCATGTGACAAGCCTTAGGCGAGTCCCTTTCTGTCTCTGATTCCCGATTCCTTCACAGGGATTTATGTGGGCCTTAACGCCCACTGGGAAAAGATCCCTCTGCCAGCTCAGTGCCTGCTTTCTTGGTTTGACTTGTCAATCTGGACTTGAATACACCTTTGGTTTTGGATTGACTCTATTACGTCTCCTAGAAATTAACACACAAAACTGACAGCTGATTGACAAGATGAGAAGCAGTTTTCCAAAATTCAAATTGAACTTAATCCTTTCTTACTAAAAGAATGCTCAAATCAAGGGGACACAGCTCACTCGTTTTGACTTCATGAGCTATGGCACTTAGAGACAACTTTCTGAAAATACACAGCTAAAACTGTCCGTGCTTTGAATGCTAGACATGTTTTTCAGAATACACAGCTAAAGCGGGGACCGTTTTAGCTGTGTATTTTGAAAAAGTTGTGTGCTCTTCAAAGAGAAAGCTACTTTTGCTGTGTCTTTGGGTTCGAGGGGAAATGGGAGTCCTCTTCAGTCAGCAGGGACGACACCTGAGTCCTTTGCAGTCCTCTTGTCTGCCTCTGAGGGTGAAATGAGAGTGGTCCCTGTCATCATGAGCCATGTCTTAAAGAATTATTCACATTCCCTACGAGAATAGACGGGTTAAATAGCAAAAGGTGTGTCTTCCTTTGGAGCATGGACGGGTTCAAAGCCGACCTCATACCACTAAGTATTTTGCTGAACACGAGCAGTTGTGTGTGCGGCCTGTGTTTGGGTGATTTTTGTGTCATGTGTGTGTTTGTGAGTGTGTGTGTGTGTGTGTGTGTGTGTCTGTGTGTGTGTGTCTGTATTTCTGTCTCCATTCCTGAGCAGCAAATCTTTTTTCCTCTTTTAGCATGTTACTCACAACTGTGGATGAAGCCCAGCACTCCTGAAAACACAATCCATGTATGGTTGAAGGAAATTTTCTTGATGATGAGTGAGAGGTTGGAGACTGAAACCAGCTCAATTCCCATTGACCACTGAGGTCACATCTCTCAGGTGAGAAGTAAAGTGAGAATTTGAATCAGGCACATTCTCCTTAGAGACAATGGGCCAAAGACAGGTCCGATGGAATCGAATGTCTTTTCATGTTGACATCCATCCCGTCAAGCCCTCGTTAAGCCATTGAAGTGTCACATTGGGCCTGGGGGAGGCGGTGCACCCTGTGAAATTACACGTCCGAAGATTTGGATTTGATTTCCAGCCCTCTGCCAGTCAGTCTGCCAGGCACTTTCATGTGACAAGCCTTAGGCGAGTCCCTTTCTGTCTCTGATTCCCGATTCCTTCACAGGGATTTATGTGGGCCTTAACGCCCACTGGGAAAAGATCCCTCTGCCAGCTCAGTGCCTGCTTTCTTGGTTTGACTTGTCAATCTGGACTGGAATACACCTTTGGTTTTGGATTGACTCTATTACCTCTCCTAGAAATTAACACACAAAACTGACAGCTGATTGACAAGATGAGAAGCAGTTTTCCAAAATTCAAATTGAACTTAACACTTTCTTCCTAAAAGAATGCTCAAATCAAGGGGACACAGCTCACTCGTTTTGACTTCATGAGCTATGGCAGGTAGAGACAACTTTTTGAAAATACACAGCTAAAACTGTCCGTGCTTTGAATGCTAGACATGTTTTTCAGAATACACAGCTAAAACGGTCCCCGCTTTAAGTGCTAAACCACTTAAAGCGGGGACCGTTTTAGCTGTGTATTTTGAAAAAGTTGTGTGTTCTTCAAAGAGAAGGCTACTTTTGCTGTGTCTTTGGGTTCGAGGGGAAATGGGAGTCCTCTTCAGTCAGCAGGGACGACACCTGAGTCCTTTGCAGTCCTCCTGTCTGCCTCTGAGGGTGAAATGAGAGTGGTCCCTGTCATCATGAGCCTTGTCTTAAAGAATTATTCACATTCCCTACGAGAATAGACGGGTGAAATAGCAAAAGGTGTGTCTTCCTTTGGAGCATGGACGGGTTCAAAGCCCACCTCATACCACTAAGTATTTTGCTGAACACGAGCAGTTGTGTGTGCGGCCTGTGTTTGTGTGATTTTTGTGTCCTGTGTGTTTGTGTGTGTGTGTGTGTGTGTGTGTCTGTGTGTGTGTGTGTCTGTATTTCTGTCTCCATTCCTGAGCAGCAAATCTTTTTTCCTCTTTTAGCATGTTACTCACAACTGTGGATGAAGCCCAGCACTCCTGAAAACACAATCCATGTATGGTTGAAGGAAATTTTCTTGGTGATGTGTGAGAGGTTGGTGACTGAAACTAGCTCATTTCCCATTGACCACTGAGGTCACATCTCTCAGGTGAGAAGCAAAGTGAGAATTTGAACCAGGCACATTCTCCTTAGAGACAATGTGGCAAAGACAGGTCCGATGGAATCGAATGTCTTTTCATGTTGACATCCATCCCGTCAAGCCCTCGTTAAGCCATTGAAGTGTCACATTGTGCCTGAGGGAGGCGGTGCACCCTGTGAAATTACACGTCCGAAGATTTGGATTTGATTTCCAGCCCTCTGCCTGTCAGTCTGCCAGGCACTTTCATGTGACAAGCCTTAGGCGAGTCCCTTTCTGTCTCTGATTCCCGATTCCTTCACAGGGATTTATGTGGGCCTTAACGCCCACTGGGAAAAGATCCCTCTGCCAGCTCAGTGCCTGCTTTCTTGGTTTGACTTGTCAACCTGGACTTGAATACACCTTTGGTTTTGGATTGACTCTATTACCTCTCCTAGAAATTAACACACAAAACTGACAGCTGATTGACAAGATGAGAAGCAGTTTTCCAAAATTCAAATTGAACTTAATCCTTTCTTACTAAAAGAATGCTCAAATCAAGGGGACACAGCTCACTCGTTTTGACTTCATGAGCTATGGCAGGTAGAGACAACTTTTTGAAAATACACAGCTAAAACTGTCCGTGCTTTGAATGCTAGACATGTTTTTCATAATACACAGCTAAAACGGTCCCCGCTTTAAGTGTTAAAGCACTTAAAGCGGGGACCGTTTTAGCTCTGTATTTTGAAAAATTTGTGTGCTCTTCAAAGTGAAAGCTACTTTTGCTCTGTCTTTGGGTTCGACGGGAAATGGGAGTCCTCTTCTGTCAGCAGGGACGACACCTGAGTCCTCTGCAGTCCTCTTGTCTGCCTCTGAGGGTGAAATGAGAGTGGTCCCTGTCATCATGAGCCATGTCTGAAAGAATTATTCACATTCCCTACGAGAATAGACGGGTGAAATAGCAAAATGTGTGTCTTCCTTTGGAGCATGGACGGGTTCAAAGCCCACCTCATACCACTAAGTATTTTGCTGAACACTAGCAGTTGTGTGTGCGGCCTGTGTTTGGGTGATTTTTGTGTCGTGTGTGGGTGTGTGTATGTGTGTGTGTGTCTGTGTGTGTGTGTGTCTGTATTTCTGTCTCCATTCCTGAGCAGCAAATCTTTTTTCCTCTTTTAGCATGTTACTCACAACTGTGGATGAAGACCAGCACTCCTGAAAACACAATCCATGTATGGTTGAAGGAAACTTTCTTGGTGATGAGTGAGAGGTTGGTGACTGAAACCAGCTCATTTCCCATTGACCAATGAGGTCACATCTCTCAGGTGAGAAGCAAAGTGAGAATTTGAATCAGGCACATTCTCCTTAGAGACAATGGGCCAAAGACAGGTCCGATGGAATCGAATGTCTTTTCATGTTGACATCCATCCCGTCAAGCCCTCGTTAAACCATTGAAGTGTCACATTGGGCCTGGGGGATGCGGTGCACCCTGTGAAATTACACGTCCGAAGATTTGGATTTGATTTCCAGGCCTCTGCCAGTCAGTCTGCCAGGCACTTTCATGTGACAAGCCTTAGGCGAGTCCCTTTCTGTCTCTGATTCCCGATTCCTTCACAGGGATTTATGTGGACCTTAACGATTACTGGGAAAAGATCCCTCTGCCAGCTCAGTGCCTGCTTTCTTGGTTTGACTTGTCAATCTGGACTTGAATACACCTTTGGTTTTGGATTGACTCTATTACCTCTCCTAGAAATTAACACACAAAACTGACAGCTGATTGACAAGATGAGAAGCAGTTTTCCAAAATTCAAATTGAACTTAATCCTTTCTTACTAAAAGAATGTTCAAATCAAGGGGACACAGCTCACTCGTTTTGACTTCATGAGCTATGGCAGGTAGAGACAACTTTTTGAAAATACACAGCTAAAACTGTCCGTGCTTTGAATGCTAGACATGTTTTTCAGAATACACAGCTAAAGCGGGGACCGTTTTAGCTGTGTATTTTGAAAAAGTTGTGTGCTCTTCAAAGAGAAAGCTACTTTTGCTGTGTCTTTGGGTTCGAGGGGAAATGGGAGTCCTCTTCAGTCAGCAGGTACGACACCTGAGTCCTTTGCAGTCCTCTTGTCTGCCTCTGATGGTGAAATGTGAGTGGTCCCTGTCATCATGAGCCATGTCTGAAAGAATTATTCACATTCCCTATGAGAATAGACTGGTGAAATAGCAAAAGTTGTGTCTTCCTTTGGAGCATGGACTGGTTCAAAGCCCACCTCATACCACTAAGTATTTTGCTGAACACGAGCAGTTGTGTGTGCGGCCTGTGTTTGGGTGATTTTTGTGTCATGTACGTGTGTGTGTGTGTGTGTGTGTGTGTGTGTGTCTGTGTGTGTGTGTCTGTATTTCTGTCTCCATTCCTGAGCAGCAAATCTTTTTTCCTCTTTTAGCATGTTACTCACAACTCTGGATGAAGCCCAGCACTCCTGAAAACACAATCCATGTATGGTTGAAGGAAATTTTCTTGGTGATGAGTGAGAGGTTGGTGACTGAAACCAGCACATTTCCCATTGACCACTGAGATCACATCTCTCAGGTGAGAAGCAAAGTGAGAATTTGAACCCGGCACATTCTCCTTAGAGACAATGGGCCAAAGACAGGTCCGATGGAATCGAATGTCTTTTCATGTTGACATCCATCCCGTCTAGCCCTCGTTAAGCCATTGAAGTGTCACATTGGGCCTGGGGGAGGCGGTGCACCCTGTGAAATTACACGTCCGAAAATTTGGATTTGATTTCCAGCCCTCTGCAAGTCAGTGTGCCAGGCACTTTCATGTGACAAGCCTTAGGTGAGTCCCTTTCTGTCTCTGATTCCCGATTCCTTCACAGGGATTTATGTGGGCCTTAACGCCCACTGGGAAAAGATCCCTCTGCCAGCTCAGTGCCTGCTTTCTTGGTTTGACTTGTCAATCTGGACTTGAATACACCTTTGGTTTTGGATTGACCCTATAACCTCTCCTAGAAATTAACACACAAAACTGACAGCTGATTGACAAGATGAGAAGCAGTTTTCCAAAATTCAAATTGAACTTAATCCTTTCTTACTAAAAGAATGCTCAAATCAAGGGGACACAGCTCACTCGTTTTGACTTCATGAGCTATGGCAGGTAGAGAAAACTTTTTGAAAATACACAGCTAAAACTGTCCGTGCTTTGAATGCTAGACATGTTTTTCAGTTTTAAGTGCTTTAGCAGTTAAAGCGGGACCGTTTTAGCTGTGTATTTTGAAAAAGTTGTGTGCTCTTCAAAGAGAAAGCTACTTTTGCTGTGTCTTTGGGTTCGAGAGGAAATGGGAGTCCTCTTCAGTCCGCAGGGACGACACCTGAGTCCTTTGCAGTCCTCTTGTCTGCCTCTGAGGGTGAAATGAGAGTGGTCCCTGTCATCATGAGCCATGTCTGAAAGAATTATTCACATTCCCTACGAGAATAGACGGGTGAAATAGCAAAAGGTGTGTCTTCCTTTGGAAAATGGACGGGTTCAAATCCCACCTAATACCACTAAGTATTTTGCTGAACATGAGCAGTTGTGTGTGCGGCCTGTGTTTGGGTGATTTTTGTGTCATGTGTGTGTGTGTGAGTGTGTGTGTGTGTGTGTGTGTGTGTCTGTGTGTGTGTGTCTGTATTTCTGTCTCCATTCCTGAGCAGCAAATCTTTTTTCCTCTTTAGCATGTTACTCACAACTGTGGATGAAGCCCAGCACTCCAGAAAACACAATCCATGTATGGTTGAAGGAAATTTTCTTGGTGATGAGTGAGAGGTTGGTGACTGAAACCAGCTCATTTCTCATTGACCACTGAGGTTACATCTCTCAGGTGAGAAGCAAAGTGAGAATTTGAACCAGGCACATTCTCCTTAGAGACAATGGGCCAAAGACAGGTCCGATGGAATCGAATGTCTTTTCATGTTGACATCCATCCCGTCAAGCCCTCGTTAAGCCATTGAAGTGTCACATTGGGCCTGGGGGAGGCGGTGCACCCTGTGAAATTGCACGTCCGAAGATTTGGATTTGATTTCCAGCCCTCTGCCAGTCAGTCTGCCAGGCACTTTCATGTGACAAGCCTTAGGCGAGTCCCTTTCTGTCTCTGATTCCCGATTCCTTCACAGGGATTTATGTGGGCCTTAACGCCCACTGGGAAAAGATCCCTCTGCCCGCTCAGTGCCTGCTTTCTTGGTTTGACTTGTCAATCTGGACTTGAATACACCTTTGGTTTTGGATTGACTCTATTACCTCTCCTAGAAATTAACACACAAAACTGACAGCTGATTGACAAGATGAGAAGCAGTTTTCCAAAATTCAAATTGAACTTAATCCTTTCTTACTAAAAGAATGCTCAAATCAAGGGGACACAGCTCACTCGTTTTGACTTCATGAGCTATGGCAGGTAGAGACAACTTTTTGAAAATACACAGCTAAAACTGTCCGTGCTTTGAATGCTAGACATGTTTTTCAGAATACACAGCTAAAACGGTCCCCGCTTTAAGTGCTTTGGTACTTAAAGCGGGGACCGTTTTAGCTGTGTATTTTGAAAAATTTGTGTGCTCTTCAAAGAGAAAGCTACTTTTGCTGTGTCTTTGGGTTCGAGGGGAAATGGGAGTCCTCTTCAGTCAGCAGGGAAGACACCTGAGTCCTTTGCAGTCCTCTTGTCTGCATCTGAGGGTGAAATGAGAGTGGTCCCTGTCATCATGAGCCATGTCTGAAAGAATTATTCACATTCCCTACGAGAATAGACGGGTGAAATAGCAAAAGGTGTGTCTTCCTTTGGATCAGGGACGGGTTCAAAGCCCACCTCATACCACTAAGTATTTTGCTGAACACGAGCAGTTGTGTGTGCGGCCTGTGTTTGGGTGATTTTTGTGCCTTGTGTGTGTGTGTGTGTGTGTGTGTGTCTGTGTGTGTGTGTCTGTATTTCTGTCTCCATTCCTGAGCAGCAAATCTTTTTTCCTCTTTTAGCATGTTACTCACAACTGTGGATGAAGCCTAGCACTCCTGAAAACACAATCCATGTATGGTTGAAGGAAACTTTCTTGGTGATGAGTGAGAGGTTGGTGACTGAAACCAGCTCATTTCCCATTGACCACTGAGGTCACATCTCTCAGGTGAGAAGCAAAGTGAGAATTTGAATCAGGCACATTCTCCTTAGAGACAATGGGCCAAAGACAGGTCCGATGGAATCGAATGTCTTTTCATGTTGACATCCATCCCGTCAAGCCCTCATTAAACCATTGAAGTGTCACATTGGGCCTGGGGGAGGCGGTGCACCCTGTGAAATTACACGTCCGAAGATTTGGATTTGATTTCCAGCCCTCTGCCAGTCAGTCTGCCAGGCACTTTCATGTGACAAGCCTTAGGCGAGTCCCTTTCTGTCTCTGATTCCCGATTCCTTCACAGGGATTTATGTGGGCCTTAACGCCCACTGGGAAAAGATCCCTCTGCCAGCTCAGTGCCTGCTTTCTTGGTTTGACTTGTCAATCTGGACTTGAATAAACCTTTGGTTTTGGATTGACTCTATTACCTCTCCTAGAAATTAACACACAAAACTGACAGCTGATTGACAAGATGAGAAGCAGTTTTCCAAAATTCAAATTGAACTTAATCCTTTCTTACTAAAAGAATGTTCAAATCAAGGGGACACAGCTCACTCGTTTTGACTTCATGAGCTATGGCAGGTAGAGACAACTTTTTGAAAATACACAGCTAAAACTGTCCGTGCTTTGAATGCTAGACATGTTTTTCAGGATACACAGCTAAAACGGTCCCCGCTTTAAGTGCTAAAGCACTTAAAGTTGTGTGCTCTTCAAAGAGAAAGCTACTTTTGCTGTGTCTTTGGGTTCGAGGGGAAATGGGAGTCCTCTTCAGTCAGCAGGGACGACACCTGAGTCCTCTGCAGTCCTCTTGTCTGCCTCTGAGGGTGAAATGAGAGTGGTCCCTGTCATCATGAGCCATGTCTGAAAGAATTATTCACATTAGCTACGAGAATAGACGGGTGAAATAGCAAAAGGTGTGTCTTCCTTTGGCGCATGGACGGGTTCAAAGCCCACCTCATACCACTAAGTATTTTGCTGAACACGAGCAGTTGTGTGTGCGGCCTGTGTTTGGGTGATTTTTGTGTCATGTGTGTGTGTGTGTGTGTGTGTGTGTGTGTGTCTGTGTGTGTGTGTCTGTATTTCTGTCTCCATTCCTGAGCAGCAAATCTTTTTTCCTCTTTTAGCATGTTACTCACAAGTGTGGATGAAGCCCAGCACTCCTGAAAACACAATCCATGTATGGTTGAAGGAAATTTTCTTGGTGATGAGTGAGAGGTTGGTGACTGAAACCAGGTCATTTCCGATTGACCACTGAGGTCGCATCTCTCAGGTGAGAAGCAAAGTGAGAATTTGAACCAGGCACATTCTCCTTAGAGACAATGGGCCAAAGACAGGTCCGATGGAATCGAATGTCTTTTCATGTTGACATCCATCCCGTCAAGCCCTCGTTAAGCCATTGATGTGTCACATTGGGCCTGGGGGATGCGGTGCACCCTGTGAAATTACACGTCCGAAAATTTGGATTTGATTTCCAGCCCTCTGCCAGTCAGTCTGCCAGGCACTTTCATGTGACAAGCCTTAGGCGAGTCCCTTTCTGTCTCTGATTCCCGATTCCTTCACAGGGATTTATGTGGGCCTTAACGCCCACTGGGAAAAGATCCCTCTGCCAGCTCAGTGCCTGCTTTCTTGGTTTGACTTGTCAATCTGGACTTGAATACACCTTTGGTTTTGGATTGACTCTATTACCTCTCCGAGAAATTAACACACAAAACTGACAGCTGATTGACAAGATGAGAAGCAGTTTTCCAAAATTCAAATTGAACTTAATCCTTTCTTACTAAAAGAATGCTCAAATCAAGGAGACACAGCTCACTCGTTTTGACTTCATGAGCTATGGCAGGTAGAGACAACTTTTTGAAAATACACAGCTAAAACTGTCCGTGCTTTGAATGCTAGACATGTTTTAGCTGTGTATTTTGAAAAAGTTGTGTGCTCTTCAAAGAGAAAGCTACTTTTGCTGTTTCTTTGGGTTCGAGGGGAAATGGGAGTCCTCTTCAGTCAGCAGGGACGACACCTGAGTCCTTTGCAGTCCTCTTGTCTGCTTCTGAGGGTGAAATGAGAGTGGTCCCTCTCATTATGAGCCATGTCTGAAAGAATTATTCACATTCCCTACGAGCAGAGACGGGTGAAATAGCAAAAGGTGTGTCTTCCTTTGGAGCATGGACGGGTTCAAAGCCCACCTCATACCACTAAGTATTTTGCTGAACACGAGCAGTTGTGTGTGCGGCCTGTGTTTGGGTGATTTTTGTGTCATGTTTGTGTGTGTGTGTGTGTGTGTGTGTGTGTGTCTGTGTGTGTGTGTCTGTATTTCTGTCTCCATTCCTGAGCAGCAAATCTTTTTTCCTCTTTTAGCATGTTACTCACAACTGTGGATGAAGCCCAGCACTCCTGAAAACACAATCCATGTATGGTTGAAGGAAATTTTCTTGGTGATGAGTGAGAGGTTGGTGACTGAAACCAGCTCATTTCCCATTGACCACTGAGGTCACATCTCTCAGGTGAGAAGCAAAGTCAGAATTTGAACCAGGCACATTCTCCTTAGAGACAATGGGCCAAAGACAGGTCCGATGGAATCGAATGTCTTTTCATGTTGACATCCATCCCGTCAAGCCCTCGTTAAGTCATTGAAGTGTCACATTGGGCCTGGGGGAGGCGGTGCACCCTGTGAAATTACACGTCCGAAAATTTGGATTTGATTTCCAGCCCTCTGCCAGTCAGTCTGCCAGGCACTTTCATGTGACAAGCCTTAGGCGAGTCCCTTTCTGTCTCTGATTCCCGATTCCTTCACAGGGATTTATGTGGGCCTTAACGCCCACTGGGAAAAGATCCCTCTGCCAGCTCAGTGCCTGCTTTCTTGGTTTGACTTGTCAATCTGGACTTGAATACACCTTTGGTTTTGGATTGACTCTATTACCTCTCCTAGAAATTAACACACAAAACTGACAGCTGATTGACAAGATGAGAAGCAGTTTTCCAAAATTCAAATTGAACTTAATCCTTTCTTATTAAAAGAATGCTCAAATCAAGGGGACACAGCTCACTCGTTTTGACTTCATGAGCTATGGCAGGTAGAGACAACTTTTTGAAAATACACAGCTAAAACTGTCCGTGCTTTGAATGCTAGACATGTTTTTCAGAATACACAGCTAAAACGGTCCCCGCTTTAAGTGCTAAAGCACTTAAAGCGGGGACCGTTTTAGCTGTGTATTTTGAAAAAGTTTTGTGCTCTTCAAAGAGAAAGCTACTTTTGCTGTGTCTTTGGGTTCGAGGGGAAATGGGAGTCCTCTTCAGTCAGCAGGGATGACACCTGAGTCCTTTGCAGTCCTCTTGTCTGCCTCTGAGGGTGAAATGAGAGTGTTCCCTGTCATCATGAGCCATGTCTGAAAGAATTATTCACATTCCCTACGAGAACAGACGGGTGAAATAGCAAAAGGTGTGTCTTCCTTTAAAGCATGGACGGGTTCAAAGCCCACCTCATACCACTAAGTATTTTGCTGAACACGAGCAGTTGTGTGTGCGGCCTGTGTTTGGGTGATTTTTGTGTCGTGTGTTTGTGTGTGTGTGTGTGTGTGTGTGTGTGTCTGTATTTCTGTCTCCATTCCTGAGCAGCAAATCTTTTTTCCTCTTTTAGCATGTTACTCACAACTGTGGATGAAGCCCAGGACTCCTGAAAACACAATCCATGTATGGTTGAAGGAAATTTTCTTGGTGATGAGTGAGAGTTTGGTGACTGAAACCAGCTCATTTCCCATTGACCACTGAGGTCACATCTCTCAGGTGAGAAGCAAAGTGAGAATTTGAACCAGGCACATTCTCCTTAGAGACAATGGGCCAAAGACAGGTCCGATGGAATCGAATGTCTTTTCATGTTGACATCCATCCCGTCAAGCCCTCGTTAAGCCATTGAAGTGTCACATTGGGCCTGGGGGAGGCGGTGCACCCTGTGAAATTACACGTCCGAAGATCTGGATTTGATTTCCAGCCCTCTGCCAGTCAGTCTGCCAGGCACTTTCATGTGACAAGCCTTAGGCGAGTCCCTTTCTGTCTCTGATTCCCGATTCCTTCACAGGGATTTATGTGGGCCTTAACGCCCACTGGGAAAAGATCCCTCTGCCAGCTCAGTGCCTGCTTCCTTGGTTTGACTTGTCAATCTGGACTTGAATACACCTTTGGTTTTGGATTGACTCTATTACCTCTCCTAGAAATTAACACACAAAACTGACAGCTGATTGACAAGATGAGAAGCAGTTTTCCAAAATTCAAATTGAACTTAATCCTTTCTTACTAAAAGAATGCTCAAATCAAGGAGACACAGCTCACTCGTTTTGACTTCATGAGCTATGGCAGGTAGAGACAACTTTTTGAAAATACACAGCTAAAACTGTCCGTGCTTTGAATGCTAGACATGTTTTAGCTGTGTATTTTGAAAAAGTTGTGTGCTCTTCAAAGAGAAAGCTACTTTTGCTGTGCCTTTGGGTTCGAGGGGAAATGGGAGTCCTCTTCAGTCAGCAGGGACGACACCTGAGTCCTTTGCAGTCCTCTTGTCTGCCTCTGAGGGTGAAATGAGAGTGGTCCCTGTCATCATGAGCCATGTCTTAAAGAATTATTCACATTCCCTACGAGAATAGACGGGTGAAATAGCAAAAGGTGTGTCTTCCTTTGGAGCATGGACGGGTTCAAAGCCGACCTCATACCACTAAGTATTTTGCTGAACACGAGCAGTTGTGTGTGCGGCCTGTGTTTGGGTGATTTTTGTTTCATGTGTGTGTTTGTGAGTGTGTGTGTGTGTGTGTGTGTGTCTGTGTGTGTGTGTCTGTATTTCTGTTTCCATTCCTGAGCAGCAAATCTTTTTTCCTCTTTTAGCATGTTACTCACAACTGTGGATGAAGCCCAGCACTCCTGAAAACACAATCCATGTATGGTTGAAGGAAATTTTCTTGATGATGAGTGAGAGGTTGGTGACTGAAACCAGCTCAATTCCCATTGACCACTGAGGTCACATCTCTCAGGTGAGAAGTAAAGTGAGAATTTGAATCAGGCACATTCTCCTTAGAGACAATGGGCCAAAGACAGGTCCGATGGAATCGAATGTCTTTTCATGCTGACATCCATCCCGTCAAGCCCTCGTTAAGCCATTGAAGTGTCACATTGGGCCTGGGGGAGGCGGTGCACCCTGTGAAATTACACGTCCGAAGATTTGGATTTGATTTCCAGCCCTCTGCCTGTCAGCCTGCCAGGCACTTTCATGTGACAAGCCTTAAGCGAGTCCCTTTCTGTCTCTGATTCCCGATTCCTTCACAGGGATTTATGTGGGCCTTAACGCCCACTGGGAAAAGATCCCTCTGCCAGCTCAGTGCCTGCTTTCTGGGTTTGACTTGTCACTCTGGACTTGAATACACCTTTGGATTTGGATTGACTCTATTACCTCTCCTAGAAATTAACACACAAAACTGACAGCTGATTGACAAGATGAGAAGCAGTTTTCCAAAATTCAAATTGAACTTAATACTTTCTTACTAAAAGAATGCTCAAATCAAGGGGACACAGCTCACTCGTTTTGACTTCATGAGCTATGGCAGGTAGAGACAACTTTTTGAAAATACACAGCTAAAACTGTCCGTGCTTTGAATGTTAGACATGTTTTTCAGAATACACAGCTAAAGCGGGGACCGTTTTATTTGTGTATTTTGAAAAAGTTGTGTGCTCTTCAAAGAGAAAGCTACTTTTGCTGTGTCTTTGGGTTCTAGGGGAAATGGGAGTCCTCTTCAGTCAGCAGGGACGACACCTGAGTCCTTTGCAGTCCTCTTGTCTGCCTCTGAGGGTGAAATGAGAGTGGTCCCTGTCATCATGAGCCATGTCTGAAAGAATTATTCACATTCCCTACGAGAATAGACGGGTGAAATAGCAAAAGGTGTGTCTTCCTTTGGAGCATGGACGTGTTCAAAGCCCACCTCATACCACTAAGTATTTTGCTGAACACGAGCAGTTGTGTGTGCGGCCTGTGTCTGGGTGATTTTTGTGTGATGTTTGTGTGTGTGTGTGTGTGTGTGTTTGTTTCTGTGTGTCTGTGAGTGTGTGTCTGCATTTCTGTCTCCATTCCTGAGCAGCAAATCTTTTTTCCTCTTTTAGCATGTTACTCACAACTGTGGATGAAGCCCAGCACTCCTGAAAACACAATCCATGTATGGTTGAAGGAAATTTCCTTGGTGATGAGTGAGAGGTTGTTGACTGTAACCAGCTCATTTCCCATTGACCACTGAGGTCACATCTCTCAGGTGAGAAGCAAAGTGAGAATTTGAACCAGGCACATTCTCCTTAGAGACAATGGGCCAAAGACAGGTCCGATGGAATCGAATGTCTTTTCATGTTGACATCCATCCCGTCAAGCCCTCGTTAAGCCATTGAAGTGTCACATTGGGCCTGGGGGAGGTGGTGCACCCTGTGAAATTACACGTCCGAAGATTTGGATTTGATTTCCAGCCCTCTGCCAGTCAGTCTGCCAGGCACTTTCATGTGACAAGCCTTAGGCGAGTCCCTTTCTGTCTCTGATTCCCGATTCCTTCACAGGGATTTATGTGGGCCTTAACGCCCACTGGGAAAAGATCCCTCTGCCAGCTCAGTGCCTGCTTTCTTGGTTTGACTTGTCAATCTGGACTTGAATACACCTTTGGTTTTGGATTGACTCTATTACCTCTCCTAGAAATTAACACACAAAACTGACAGCTGATTGACAAGATGAGAAGCAGTTTTCCAAAATTCAAATTGAACTTAATCCTTTCTTACTAAAAGAATGCTCAAATCAAGGGGACACAGCTCACTCGTTTTGACTTCATGAGCTATGGCAGGTAGAGACAACTTTTTGAAAATACACAGCTAAAACTGTCCGTGCTTTGAATGCTAGACATGTTTTTCAGAATACACAGCTAAAACGGTCCCCGCTTTAAGTGCTAAACCACTTAAAGCGGGGATCGTTTTAGCTGTGTATTTTGAAAAAGTTGTGTGCTCTTCAAAGAGAAAGCTACTTTTGCTGTGTCTTTGGGTTCGAGGGGAAATGGGAGTCCTCTTCAGTCAGCAGGGACGACACCTGAGTCCTTTGCAGTCCTCCTGTCTGCCTCTGAGGGTAAAATGAGAGTGGTCCCTGTCATCATGAGCCTTGTCTTAAAGAATTATTCACATTCCCTACGAGAATAGACGGGTGAAATAGAAAAGGTGTGTCTCCTTTTGGAGCATGGTCGGGTTCAAAGCCCACCTCATACCACTAAGTATTTTGCTGAACACGAGCAGCTGTGTGTGCGGCCTGTGTTTGGGTGATTTTTGTGTCATGTGTGTGTGTGTGTGTGTGTGTGTGTGTGTGTCTGTGTGTGTGTGTCTGTATTTCTGTCTCCATTCCTGAGCAGCAAATCTTTTTTCTTCTTTTAGCATGTTACTCACAACTGTGGATGAAGCCCAGCACTCCTGAAAACACAATCCATGTATGGTTGAAGGAAATTTTCTTGGTGATGAGTGAGAGGTTGGTGACTTAAACCAGCTCATTTCCCATTGACCACTGAGGTCACATCTCTCAGGTGAGAAGCAAAGTGAGAATTTGAACCAGGCACATTCTCCTTAGAGACAATGGGCCAAAGACAGGTCCGATGGAATCGAATGTCTTTTCATGTTGACATCCATCCAGTCAAGCCCTCGTTAAGCCATTGAAGTGTCACATTGGGCCTGGGGGAGGCGGTGCACCCTGTGAAATTACATGTCCGAAGATTTGGATTTGATTTCCAGCCCTCTGCCAGTCAGTCTGCGAGGCACTTTCATGTGACAAGCCTTAGGCGAGTCCCTTTCTGTCTCTGATTCCCGATTCCTTCACAGGGATTTATGTGGGCCTTAACGCCCACTGGGAAAAGATCCCTCTGCCAGCTCAGTGCCTGCTTTCTTGGTTTGACTTGTCAATCTGGACTTGAATACACCTTTGGTTTTGGATTGACTCTATTACCTCTCCTAGAAATTAACACACAAAACTGACAGCTGATTGACAAGATGAGAAGCAGTTTTCCAAAATTCAAATTGAACTTAATCCTTTCTTACTAAAAGAATGCTCAAATCAAGGGGACACAGCTCACTCGTTTTGACTTCATGAGCTATGGCACTTAGAGACAACTTTCTGAAAATACACAGCTAAAACTGTCCGTGCTTTGAATGCTAGACATGTTTTTCAGAATACACAGCTAAAGCGGGGACCCTTTTAGCTGTGTATTTTGAAAAAGTTGTGTGCTCTTCAAAGAGAAAGCTACTTTTGCTGTGTCTTTGGGTTCGAGGGGAAATGGGAGTCCTCTTCAGTCAGCAGGGACGACACCTGAGTCCTTTGCAGTCCTCTTGTCTGCCTCTGAGGGTGAAATGAGAGTGGTCCCTGTCATCATGAGCCATGTCTTAAAGAATTATTCACATTCCCTACGAGAATAGACGGGTTAAATAGCAAAAGGTGTGTCTTCCTTTGGAGCATGGACGGGTTCAAAGCCGACCTCATACCACTAAGTATTTTGCTGAACACGAGCAGTTGTGTGTGCGGCCTGTGTTTGGGTGATTTTTGTGTCATGTGTGTGTTTGTGAGTGTGTGTGTGTGTGTGTGTGTGTGTGTGTCTGTGTGTGTGTGTCTGTATTTCTGTCTCCATTCCTGAGCAGCAAATCTTTTTTCCTCTTTTAGCATGTTACTCACAACTGTGGATGAAGCCCAGCACTCCTGAAAACACAATCCATGTATGGTTGAAGGAAATTTTCTTGATGATGAGTGAGAGGTTGGTGACTGAAACCAGCTCAATTCCCATTGACCACTGAGGTCACATCTCTCAGGTGAGAAGTAAAGTGAGAATTTGAATCAGGCACATTCTCCTTAGAGACAATGGTCCAAAGACAGGTCCGATGGAATCGAATGTCTTTTCATGTTGACATCCATCCCGTCAAGCCCTCGTTAAGCCATTGAAGTGTCACATTGGGCCTGGGGGAGGCGGTGCACCCTGTGAAATTACACGTCCGAAGATTTGGATTTGATTTCCAGCCCTCTGCCAGTCAGTCTGCCAGGCACTTTCATGTGACAAGCCTTAGGCGAGTCCCTTTCTGTCTCTGATTCCCGATTCCTTCACAGGGATTTATGTGGGCCTTAACGCCCACTGGGAAAAGATCCCTCTGCCAGCTCAGTGCCTGCTTTCTTGGTTTGACTTGTCAATCTGGACTGGAATACACCTTTGGTTTTGGATTGACTCTATTACCTCTCCTAGAAATTAACACACAAAACTGACAGCTGATTGACAAGATGAGAAGCAGTTTTCCAAAATTCAAATTGAACTTAACCCTTTCTTACTAAAAGAATGCTCAAATCAAGGGGACACAGCTCACTCGTTTTGACTTCATGAGCTATGGCAGGTAGAGACAACTTTTTGAAAATACACAGCTAAAACTGTCCGTGCTTTGAATGCTAGACATGTTTTTCAGAATACACAGCTAAAACGGTCCCCGCTTTAAGTGCTTTGGCACTTAAAGCGGGGACCGTTTTAGCTGTGTATTTTGAAAAACTTGTGTGCTCTTCAAAGAGAAAGCTACTTTTGCTGTGTCTTTGGGTTCGAGGGGAAATGGGAGTCCTCTTCAGTCAGCAGGGACGACACCTGAGTCCTCTGCAGTCCTCTTGTCTGCCTCTGAGGGTGAAATGAGAGTGGTCCCTGTCATCATGAGCCATGTCTGAAAGAATTATTCACATTCCCTACGAGAATAGACGGGTGAAATAGCAAAAGGTGTGTCTTCCTTTGGAGCATGGACGGGTTCAAAGCCCACCTCAAACCACTAAGTATTTTGCTGAACACGAGCAGTTGTGTGTTCGGCCTGTGTTTGGGTGATTTTTGTGTCATGTGTGTGTGTGTGTGTGTGTCTGTGTGTGTGTGTCTGTATTTCTGTCTCCATTCCTGAGCAGCAAATCTTTTTTCCTCTTTTAGCATGTTACTCACGACTGTGGAAGAAGCCCAGCACTCCTGAAAACACAATCCATGTATGGTTGAAGGAAATTTTCTTGGTGATGAGTGAGAGGTTGGTGACTGAAACCAGCTCATTTCCCATTGACCACTGAGGTCACATCTCTCAGGTGAGAAGCAAAGTGAGAATTTTAACCAGGCACATTCTCCTTAGGGACAATGGGCCAAAGACAGGTCCGATGGAATCGAATGTCTTTTCATGTTGACATCCATCCCGTCAAGCCCTCGTTAAGCCATTGAAGTGTCACATTGGGCCTGGGGGAGGAGGTGCACCCTGTGAAATTACACGGCCGAAGATTTGGATTTGATTTCCAGCCCTCTGCCAGTCAGTCTGCCAGGCACTTTCATGTGACAAGCCTTAGGCGAGTCCCTTTCTGTCTCTGATTCCCGATTCCTTCACAGGGATTAATGTGGGCCTTAACGCCCACTGGGAAAAGATCCCTCTGCCAGCTCAGTGCCTGCTTTCTTCATTTGACTTGTCAATCTGGACTTGAATACACCTTTGGTTTTGGATTGACTCTATTACCTCTCCTAGAAATTAACACACAAAACTGACAGCTGATTGACAAGATGAGAAGCAGTTTTCCAAAATTCAAATTGAACTTAATCCTTTCTTACTAAAAGAATGCTCAAATCAAGGGGACACAGCTCACTCGTTTTGACTTCATGAGCTATGGCAGGTAGAGACAACTTTTTGAAAATACACAGCTAAAACTGTCCGTGCTTTGAATGCCAGACATGTTTTTCAGAATACACAGCTAAAAAGGTCCCCGCTTTAAGTGCTAAAGCACTTAAAGTGGGGACCGTTTTAGCTGTGTATTTTGAAAAAGTTGTGTGCTCTTCAAAGAGAAAGCTACTTTTGCTGTGTCTTTGGGTTCGAGGGGAAATGGGAGTCCTCTTCAGTCAGCAGGGACGACACCTGAGTCCTTTGCAGTCCTCTTGTCTGCCTCTGAGGGTGAAATGAGAGTGGTCCCTGTCATCATGAGCCATGTCTGAAAGAATTATTCACATTCCCTACGAGAATAGACGGGTGAAATAGCAAAAGGTGTGTCTTCCTTTGGAGCATGGACGGGTTCAAAGCCCAGCTCATACCACTAAGTATTTTGCTGAACACGAGCAGTTGTGTGTTCGGCCTGTGTTTGGGTGATTTTGGTGTCCTGTGTGTTTGTGTGTGTGTGTGTGTGTGTGTGTGTGTGTCTGTGTGTGTGTGTGTCTGTATTTCTGTCTCCATTCCTGAGCAGCAAATCTTTTTTCCTCTTTTAGCATGTTACTCACAACTGTGGATGAAGCCCAGCACTCCTGAAAACACAATCCATGTATGGTTGAAGGAAATTTTCTTGGTGATGAGTGAGAGGTTGGTGACTGAAACCAGCTCATTTCCCATTGACCACTGAGGTCACATCTCTCAGGTGAGAAGCAAAGTAAGAATTTGAACCAGGCACATTCTCCTTAGAGACAATGGGCCAAAGACTGGTCCGATGGAATCGAATGTCTTTTCATGTTGACATCCATCCCGTCAAGCCCTCGTTAAGCCATTGAAGTGTCACATTCGGCCTGGGGGAGGCGGTGCACCCTGTGAAATTACACGTCCGAAGATTTGGATTTGATTTCCAGCCCTCTGCCAGTCAGTCTGCCAGGCACGTTCATGTGACAAGCCTTAGGCGAGTCCCTTTCTGTCTCTGATTCCCGATTCCTTCACAGGGATTTATGTGGGCCTTAACGCCCACTGGGAAAAGATCCCTCTGCCAGCTCAGTGCCTGCTTTCTTGGTTTGACTTGTCAATCTGGACTTGAATACACCTTTGGATTTGGATTGACTCTATTACCTCTCCTAGAAATTAACACACAAAACTGACAGCTGATTGACAAGATGAGAAGCAGTTTTCCAAAATTCAAATTGAACTTAATACTTTCTTACTAAAAGAATGCTCAAATAAAGGGGACACAGCTCACTCGTTTTGACTTCATGAGCTATGGCAGGTAGAGACAACTTTTTGAAAATACACAGCTAAAACTGTCCGTGCTTTGAATGTTAGACATGTTTTTCAGAATACACAGCTAAAGCGGGGACCGTTTTAGCTGTGTATTTTGAAAAAGTTGTGTGCTCTTCAAAGAGAAAGCTACTTTTGCTGTGTCTTTGGGTTCGAGGGGAAATGGGAGTCCTCTTCAGTCAGCAGGGACGACACCTGAGTCCTTTGCAGTCCTCCTGTCTGCCTCTGAGGGTGAAATGAGAGTGGTCCCTGTCATCATGAGCCTTGTCTTAAAGAATTATTCACATTCCCTACGAGAATAGACGGGTGAAATAGAAAAGGTGTGTCTCCTTTTGGAGCATGGACGGGTTCAAAGCCCACCTCATACCACTAAGTATTTTGCTGAACACGAGCAGCTGTGTGTGCGGCCTGTGTTTGGGTGATTTTTGTGTCATGTGTGTGTGTGTGTGTGTGTGTGTGTGTGTGTGTGTGTGTCTGTGTGTGTGTGTCTGTATTTCTGTCTCCATTCCTGAGCAGCAAATCTTTTTTCCTCTTTTAGCATGTTACTCACAACTGTGGATGAAGCCCAGCACTCCTGAAAACACAATCCATGTATGGTTGAAGGAAATTTTCTTGGTGATGAGTGAGAGGCTGGTGACTGAAACCAGCTCATTTCCCATTGACCACTGAGGTCACATCTCTCAGGTGAGAAGCAAAATGAGAATTTGAACCAGGCACATTCTCCTTAGAGACAATGGGCCAAAGACAGGTCCGATGGAATCGAATGTCTTTTCATGTTGACATCCATCCCGTCAAGCCCTCGTTAAGCCATTGAAGTGTCACATTGGGCCTGGGGGAGGCGGTGCACCCTGTGAAATTACACGTCCGAAGATTTGGATTTGATTTCCAGCCCTCTGCCAGTCAGTCTGCCAGGCACTTTCATGTGACAAGCCTTAGGCGAGTCCCTTTCTGTCTCTGATTCCCGATTCCTTCACAGGGATTTATGTGGGCCTTAACGCCCACTGGGAAAAGATCCCTCTGCCAGCTCAGTGCCTGCTTTCTTGGTTTGACTTGTCAATCTGGACTTGAATACACCTTTGGTTTTGGATTGACTCTATTACCTCTCCTAGAAATTAACACACAAAACTGACAGCTGATTGACAAGATGAGAAGCAGTTTTCCAAAATTCAAATTGAACTTAATCCTTTCTTACTAAAAGAATGCTCAAATCAAGGGGACACAGCTCACTCGTTTTGACTTCATGGGCTATGGCACTTAGAGACAACTTTCTGAAAATACACAGCTAAAACTGTCCGTGCTTTGAATGCTAGACATGTTTTTCAGAATACACAGCTAAAACGGGGACCGTTTTAGCTGTGTATTTTGAAAAAGTTGTGTGCTCTTCAAAGAGAAAGCTACTTTTGCTGTGTCTTTGGGTTCGAGGGGAAATGGGAGTCCTCTTCAGTCAGCAGGGACGACACCTGAGTCCTTTGCAGTCCTCTTGTCTGCCTCTGAGGGTGAAATGAGAGTGGTCCCTGTCATCATGAGCCATGTCTTAAAGAATTATTCACATTCCCCACGAGAATAGACGGGTGAAATAGCAAAAGGTGTGTCTTCCTTTGGAGCATGGACGGGTTCAAAGCCGACCTCATACCACTAAGTATTTTGCTGAACACGAGCAGTTGTGTGTGCGGCCTGTGTTTGGGTGATTTTTGTGTCATGTGTGTGTTTGTGAGTGTGTGTGTGTGTGTGTGTGTGTGTCTGTGTGTGTGTGTCTGTATTTCTGTCTCCATTCCTGAGCAGCAAATCTTTTTTCCTCTTTTAGCATGTTACACACAACTGTGGATGAAGCCCAGCACTCCTGAAAACACAATCCATGTATGGTTGAAGGAAATTTTCTTGATGATGAGTGAGAGGTTGGTGACTGAAACCAGCTCAATTCCCATTGACCACTGAGGTCACATCTCTCAGGTGAGAAGTAAAGTGAGAATTTGAATCAGGCACATTCTCCTTAGAGACAATGGGCCAAAGACAGGTCCGATGGAATCGAATGTCTTTTCATGTTGACATCCATCCCGTCAAGCCCTCGTTAAGCCATTGAAGTGTCACATTGGGCCTGGGGGAGGCGGTGCACCCTGTGAAATTACACGTCCGAAGATTTGGATTTGATTTCCAGCCCTCTGCCAGTCAGTCTGCTAGGCACTTTCATGTGACAAGCCATAGGCGAGTCCCTTTCTGTCTCTGATTCCAGATTCCTTCACTGGGATTTATGTTGGCCTTAACGCCCACTGGTAAAAGATCCCTCTGCCAGCTCAGTGCCTGCTTTCTTGGTTTGACTTGCCAATCTGGACTTGAATACACCTTTGGTTTTGGATTGACTCTATTACCTCTCCTAGAAATTAACACACAAAACTGACAGCTGATTGACAAGATGAGAAGCAGTTTTCCAAATTTCAAATTGAACTTAATCCTTTCTTACTAAAAGAATGCTCAAATCAAGGGGACACAGCTCACTCGTTTTGACTTCATGAGCTATGGCAGGTAGAGACAACTTTCTGAAAATACACAGCTAAAACTGTCCGTGCTTTGAATGCTAGACATGTTTTTCAGAATACACAGCTAAAGCGGGGACCGTTTTCGCTGTGTATTTTGAAAAAGTTGTGTGCTCTTCAAAGAGAAAGCTACTTTTGCTGTGTCTTTGGGTTCGAGGGGAAATGGGAGTCCTCTTCAGTCAGCAGGGACGACACCTGAGTCCTTTGCAGTCCTCTTGTCAGCCTCTGAGGGTGAAATGAGAGTGGTCCCTGTCATCATGAGCCATGTCTGAAAGAATTATTCACATTCCCAACGAGAATAGACGGGTGAAATAGCAAAAGGTGTGTCTTCCTTTGGAGCATGGACGGGTTCAAAGCCCACCTCATACCACTAAGTATTTTGCTGAACATGAGCAGTTGTGTGTGCGGCCTGTGTTTGGGTGATTTTTGTGTCGTGTGTGTGTGTGTGTGTGTGTGTGTGTGTGTGTGTCTGTTTGTGTGTGTCTGTATTTCTGTCTCCATTCCTGAGCAGCAAATCTTTTTTCCTCTTTTAGCATGTTACTCACAACTGTGGATGAAGCCCAGCACTCCTGAAAACACAATCCATGTATGGTTGAAGGAAATTTTCTTGGCGATGAGTGAGAGGTTGGTGACTGAAACCAGCTCATTTCCCATTGACCACTGAGGTCACATCTCTCAGGTGAGAAGCAAAGTGAGAATTTGAACCAGGCACATTCTCCTTAGAGACAATGGGCCAAAGACAGGTCCGATGAAATCGAACGTCTTTTCATGTCGACATCCATCCCGTCAAGCCCTCGTTAAGCCATTGAAGTGTCACATTGGGCCTGGGGGAGGCGGTGCACCCTGTGAAATTACACGTCCGAAGATTTGGATTTGATTTCCAGCCCTCTGCCAGTCAGTCTGCCAGGCAATTTCATGTGACAAGCCTTAGGCTAGTCCCTTTCTCTCTCTGATTCCCGATTTCTTCACAGGAATTTATGTGGGCCTTAACGCCCACTGGGAAAATGTCCCTCTGCCAGCTCAGTGCCTGCTTTCTTGGTTTGACTTGTCAATCTGGACTTGAATACACCTTTGGTTTTGTATTGACTCTATTACCTCTCCTAGAAATTAACACACGAAGCTGACAGCTGATTGACAAGATGAGAAGCAGATTTCCAAAATTCAATTTGATCTTAATCCTTTCTTCCTAAAAGAATGCTCAAATCAAGGGGACACAGCTCACTCGTTTTGACTTCATGAGCTATGGCAGGTAGAGACAACTTTTTGAAAATACACAGCTAAAACTGTCCGTGCTTTGAATGCCAGACATGTTTTTCAGAATACACAGCAAAAACGGTCCCCGCTTAAAGTGCTAAAGCACTTAAAGCGGGGACCGTTTTAGCTGTGTATTTTGAAAAATTTGTGTGCTCTTCAAAGAGAAAGCTAATTTTGCTGTGTCTTTTGGTTCGAGGGGAAATGGGAGTCCTCTTCAGTCAGCAGGGACGACACCTGAGTCCTTTGCAGTCCTCTTGTCTGCCTCTGAGGGTGAAATGAGAGTGGTCCCTGTCATCATGAGCCATGTCTGAAAGAATTATTCACATTCCCTACGAGAATATACGGGTGAAATAGCAAAACGTGTGTCTTCCTTTGGAGCATGGACGGGTTCAAAGCCCAGCTCAAACCACTAAGTATTTTGCTGAACACGAGCAGTTGTGTGTGCGGCCTGTGTTTGGGTGATTTTTGTGTCATGTGTGTTTGTGTGTGTGTGTGTGTGTGTGTGTCTGTGTGTGTGTGTCTGTATTTCTGTCTCCATTCCTGAGCAGCAAATCTTTTTTCCTCTTTTAGCATGTTACTCACAACTGTGGATGAAGCCCAGCACTCCTGAAAACACAATCCATGTATGGTTGAAGGAAATTTTCTTGGTGATGAGTGAGAGGTTGGTGACTGAAACCAGCTCATTTCCCATTGACCACTGAGGTCACATCTCTCAGGTGAGAAGCAAAGTGAGAATTTGAACCAGGCACATTCTCCTTAGAGACAATGGGCCAAAGACAGGTCCGATGGAATCGAATGTCTTTTCATGTTGACATCCATCCCGTCAAGCCCTCGTTAAGCCATTGAAGTGTCACATTGTGCCTGAAGGAGGCGGTGCACCCTGTGAAATTACACGTCCGAAGATTTGGATTTGATTTCCAGCCCTCTGCCAGTCAGTCTGCCAGGCACTTTCATGTGACAAGCCTTAGGCGAGTCCCTTTCTGTCTCTGATTCCCGATTCCTTCACAGGGATTTATGTGGGCCTTAACGCCCACTGGGAAAAGATCCCTCTGCCAGCTCAGTGCCTGCTTTCTTGGTTTGACTTGTCAACCTGGACTTGAATACACCTTTGGTTTTGGATTGACTCTATTACCTCTCCTAGAAATTAACACACAAAACTGACAGCTGATTGACAAGATGAGAAGCAGTTTTCCAAAATTCAAATTGAACTTAATCCTTTCTTACTAAAAGAATGCTCAAATCAAGGGGACACAGCTCACTCGTTTTGACTTCATGAGCTATGGCAGGTAGAGACAACTTTTTGAAAATACACAGCTAAAACTGTCCGTGCTTTGAATGCTAGACATGTTTTTCATAATACACAGCTAAAACGGTCCCCGCTTTAAGTGTTAAAGCACTTAAAGCGGGGACCGTTTTAGCTCTGTATTTTGAAAAATTTGTGTGCTCTTCAAAGTGAAAGCTACTTTTGCTCTGTCTTTGGGTTCGACGGGAAATGGGAGTCCTCTTCTGTCAGCAGGGACGACACCTGAGTCCTCTGCAGTCCTCTTGTCTGCCTCTGAGGGTGAAATGAGAGTGGTCCCTGTCATCATGAGCCATGTCTGAAAGAATTATTCACATTCCCTACGAGAATAGACGGGTGAAATAGCAAAATGTGTGTCTTCCTTTGGAGCATGGACGGGTTCAAAGCCCACCTCATACCACTAAGTATTTTGCTGAACACTAGCAGTTGTGTGTGCGGCCTGTGTTTGGGTGATTTTTGTGTCGTGTGTGGGTGTGTGTATGTGTGTGTGTGTCTGTGTGTGTGTGTGTCTGTATTTCTGTCTCCATTCCTGAGCAGCAAATCTTTTTTCCTCTTTTAGCATGTTACTCACAACTGTGGATGAAGACCAGCACTCCTGAAAACACAATCCATGTATGGTTGAAGGAAACTTTCTTGGTGATGAGTGAGAGGTTGGTGACTGAAACCAGCTCATTTCCCATTGACCAATGAGGTCACATCTCTCAGGTGAGAAGCAAAGTGAGAATTTGAATCAGGCACATTCTCCTTAGAGACAATGGGCCAAAGACAGGTCCGATGGAATCGAATGTCTTTTCATGTTGACATCCATCCCGTCAAGCCCTCGTTAAACCATTGAAGTGTCACATTGGGCCTGGGGGATGCGGTGCACCCTGTGAAATTACACGTCCGAAGATTTGGATTTGATTTCCAGGCCTCTGCCAGTCAGTCTGCCAGGCACTTTCATGTGACAAGCCTTAGGCGAGTCCCTTTCTGTCTCTGATTCCCGATTCCTTCACAGGGATTTATGTGGACCTTAACGATTACTGGGAAAAGATCCCTCTGCCAGCTCAGTGCCTGCTTTCTTGGTTTGACTTGTCAATCTGGACTTGAATACACCTTTGGTTTTGGATTGACTCTATTACCTCTCCTAGAAATTAACACACAAAACTGACAGCTGATTGACAAGATGAGAAGCAGTTTTCCAAAATTCAAATTGAACTTAATCCTTTCTTACTAAAAGAATGTTCAAATCAAGGGGACACAGCTCACTCGTTTTGACTTCATGAGCTATGGCAGGTAGAGACAACTTTTTGAAAATACACAGCTAAAACTGTCCGTGCTTTGAATGCTAGACATGTTTTTCAGAATACACAGCTAAAGCGGGGACCGTTTTAGCTGTGTATTTTGAAAAAGTTGTGTGCTCTTCAAAGAGAAAGCTACTTTTGCTGTGTCTTTGGGTTCGAGGGGAAATGGGAGTCCTCTTCAGTCAGCAGGTACGACACCTGAGTCCTTTGCAGTCCTCTTGTCTGCCTCTGATGGTGAAATGTGAGTGGTCCCTGTCATCATGAGCCATGTCTGAAAGAATTATTCACATTCCCTATGAGAATAGACTGGTGAAATAGCAAAAGTTGTGTCTTCCTTTGGAGCATGGACTGGTTCAAAGCCCACCTCATACCACTAAGTATTTTGCTGAACACGAGCAGTTGTGTGTGCGGCCTGTGTTTGGGTGATTTTTGTGTCATGTACGTGTGTGTGTGTGTGTGTGTGTGTGTGTGTGTCTGTGTGTGTGTGTCTGTATTTCTGTCTCCATTCCTGAGCAGCAAATCTTTTTTCCTCTTTTAGCATGTTACTCACAACTCTGGATGAAGCCCAGCACTCCTGAAAACACAATCCATGTATGGTTGAAGGAAATTTTCTTGGTGATGAGTGAGAGGTTGGTGACTGAAACCAGCACATTTCCCATTGACCACTGAGATCACATCTCTCAGGTGAGAAGCAAAGTGAGAATTTGAACCCGGCACATTCTCCTTAGAGACAATGGGCCAAAGACAGGTCCGATGGAATCGAATGTCTTTTCATGTTGACATCCATCCCGTCTAGCCCTCGTTAAGCCATTGAAGTGTCACATTGGGCCTGGGGGAGGCGGTGCACCCTGTGAAATTACACGTCCGAAAATTTGGATTTGATTTCCAGCCCTCTGCAAGTCAGTGTGCCAGGCACTTTCATGTGACAAGCCTTAGGTGAGTCCCTTTCTGTCTCTGATTCCCGATTCCTTCACAGGGATTTATGTGGGCCTTAACGCCCACTGGGAAAAGATCCCTCTGCCAGCTCAGTGCCTGCTTTCTTGGTTTGACTTGTCAATCTGGACTTGAATACACCTTTGGTTTTGGATTGACCCTATAACCTCTCCTAGAAATTAACACACAAAACTGACAGCTGATTGACAAGATGAGAAGCAGTTTTCCAAAATTCAAATTGAACTTAATCCTTTCTTACTAAAAGAATGCTCAAATCAAGGGGACACAGCTCACTCGTTTTGACTTCATGAGCTATGGCAGGTAGAGAAAACTTTTTGAAAATACACAGCTAAAACTGTCCGTGCTTTGAATGCTAGACATGTTTTTCAGTTTTAAGTGCTTTAGCAGTTAAAGCGGGACCGTTTTAGCTGTGTATTTTGAAAAAGTTGTGTGCTCTTCAAAGAGAAAGCTACTTTTGCTGTGTCTTTGGGTTCGAGAGGAAATGGGAGTCCTCTTCAGTCCGCAGGGACGACACCTGAGTCCTTTGCAGTCCTCTTGTCTGCCTCTGAGGGTGAAATGAGAGTGGTCCCTGTCATCATGAGCCATGTCTGAAAGAATTATTCACATTCCCTACGAGAATAGACGGGTGAAATAGCAAAAGGTGTGTCTTCCTTTGGCGCATGGACGGGTTCAAAGCCCACCTAATACCACTAAGTATTTTGCTGAACATGAGCAGTTGTGTGTGCGGCCTGTGTTTGGGTGATTTTTGTGTCATGTGTGTGTGTGTGAGTGTGTGTGTGTGTGTGTGTGTGTGTCTGTGTGTGTGTGTCTGTATTTCTGTCTCCATTCCTGAGCAGCAAATCTTTTTTCCTCTTTAGCATGTTACTCACAACTGTGGATGAAGCCCAGCACTCCAGAAAACACAATCCATGTATGGTTGAAGGAAATTTTCTTGGTGATGAGTGAGAGGTTGGTGACTGAAACCAGCTCATTTCTCATTGACCACTGAGGTTACATCTCTCAGGTGAGAAGCAAAGTGAGAATTTGAACCAGGCACATTCTCCTTAGAGACAATGGGCCAAAGACAGGTCCGATGGAATCGAATGTCTTTTCATGTTGACATCCATCCCGTCAAGCCCTCGTTAAGCCATTGAAGTGTCACATTGGGCCTGGGGGAGGCGGTGCACCCTGTGAAATTGCACGTCCGAAGATTTGGATTTGATTTCCAGCCCTCTGCCAGTCAGTCTGCCAGGCACTTTCATGTGACAAGCCTTAGGCGAGTCCCTTTCTGTCTCTGATTCCCGATTCCTTCACAGGGATTTATGTGGGCCTTAACGCCCACTGGGAAAAGATCCCTCTGCCCGCTCAGTGCCTGCTTTCTTGGTTTGACTTGTCAATCTGGACTTGAATACACCTTTGGTTTTGGATTGACTCTATTACCTCTCCTAGAAATTAACACACAAAACTGACAGCTGATTGACAAGATGAGAAGCAGTTTTCCAAAATTCAAATTGAACTTAATCCTTTCTTACTAAAAGAATGCTCAAATCAAGGGGACACAGCTCACTCGTTTTGACTTCATGAGCTATGGCAGGTAGAGACAACTTTTTGAAAATACACAGCTAAAACTGTCCGTGCTTTGAATGCTAGACATGTTTTTCAGAATACACAGCTAAAACGGTCCCCGCTTTAAGTGCTTTGGTACTTAAAGCGGGGACCGTTTTAGCTGTGTATTTTGAAAAATTTGTGTGCTCTTCAAAGAGAAAGCTACTTTTGCTGTGTCTTTGGGTTCGAGGGGAAATGGGAGTCCTCTTCAGTCAGCAGGGAAGACACCTGAGTCCTTTGCAGTCCTCTTGTCTGCATCTGAGGGTGAAATGAGAGTGGTCCCTGTCATCATGAGCCATGTCTGAAAGAATTATTCACATTCCCTACGAGAATAGACGGGTGAAATAGCAAAAGGTGTGTCTTCCTTTGGATCAGGGACGGGTTCAAAGCCCACCTCATACCACTAAGTATTTTGCTGAACACGAGCAGTTGTGTGTGCGGCCTGTGTTTGGGTGATTTTTGTGCCTTGTGTGTGTGTGTGTGTGTGTGTGTGTCTGTGTGTGTGTGTCTGTATTTCTGTCTCCATTCCTGAGCAGCAAATCTTTTTTCCTCTTTTAGCATGTTACTCACAACTGTGGATGAAGCCTAGCACTCCTGAAAACACAATCCATGTATGGTTGAAGGAAACTTTCTTGGTGATGAGTGAGAGGTTGGTGACTGAAACCAGCTCATTTCCCATTGACCACTGAGGTCACATCTCTCAGGTGAGAAGCAAAGTGAGAATTTGAATCAGGCACATTCTCCTTAGAGACAATGGGCCAAAGACAGGTCCGATGGAATCGAATGTCTTTTCATGTTGACATCCATCCCGTCAAGCCCTCATTAAACCATTGAAGTGTCACATTGGGCCTGGGGGAGGCGGTGCACCCTGTGAAATTACACGTCCGAAGATTTGGATTTGATTTCCAGCCCTCTGCCAGTCAGTCTGCCAGGCACTTTCATGTGACAAGCCTTAGGCGAGTCCCTTTCTGTCTCTGATTCCCGATTCCTTCACAGGGATTTATGTGGGCCTTAACGCCCACTGGGAAAAGATCCCTCTGCCAGCTCAGTGCCTGCTTTCTTGGTTTGACTTGTCAATCTGGACTTGAATAAACCTTTGGTTTTGGATTGACTCTATTACCTCTCCTAGAAATTAACACACAAAACTGACAGCTGATTGACAAGATGAGAAGCAGTTTTCCAAAATTCAAATTGAACTTAATCCTTTCTTACTAAAAGAATGTTCAAATCAAGGGGACACAGCTCACTCGTTTTGACTTCATGAGCTATGGCAGGTAGAGACAACTTTTTGAAAATACACAGCTAAAACTGTCCGTGCTTTGAATGCTAGACATGTTTTTCAGGATACACAGCTAAAACGGTCCCCGCTTTAAGTGCTAAAGCACTTAAAGTTGTGTGCTCTTCAAAGAGAAAGCTACTTTTGCTGTGTCTTTGGGTTCGAGGGGAAATGGGAGTCCTCTTCAGTCAGCAGGGACGACACCTGAGTCCTCTGCAGTCCTCTTGTCTGCCTCTGAGGGTGAAATGAGAGTGGTCCCTGTCATCATGAGCCATGTCTGAAAGAATTATTCACATTAGCTACGAGAATAGACGGGTGAAATAGCAAAAGGTGTGTCTTCCTTTGGCGCATGGACGGGTTCAAAGCCCACCTCATACCACTAAGTATTTTGCTGAACACGAGCAGTTGTGTGTGCGGCCTGTGTTTGGGTGATTTTTGTGTCATGTGTGTGTGTGTGTGTGTGTGTGTGTGTGTGTCTGTGTGTGTGTGTCTGTATTTCTGTCTCCATTCCTGAGCAGCAAATCTTTTTTCCTCTTTTAGCATGTTACTCACAAGTGTGGATGAAGCCCAGCACTCCTGAAAACACAATCCATGTATGGTTGAAGGAAATTTTCTTGGTGATGAGTGAGAGGTTGGTGACTGAAACCAGGTCATTTCCGATTGACCACTGAGGTCGCATCTCTCAGGTGAGAAGCAAAGTGAGAATTTGAACCAGGCACATTCTCCTTAGAGACAATGGGCCAAAGACAGGTCCGATGGAATCGAATGTCTTTTCATGTTGACATCCATCCCGTCAAGCCCTCGTTAAGCCATTGATGTGTCACATTGGGCCTGGGGGATGCGGTGCACCCTGTGAAATTACACGTCCGAAAATTTGGATTTGATTTCCAGCCCTCTGCCAGTCAGTCTGCCAGGCACTTTCATGTGACAAGCCTTAGGCGAGTCCCTTTCTGTCTCTGATTCCCGATTCCTTCACAGGGATTTATGTGGGCCTTAACGCCCACTGGGAAAAGATCCCTCTGCCAGCTCAGTGCCTGCTTTCTTGGTTTGACTTGTCAATCTGGACTTGAATACACCTTTGGTTTTGGATTGACTCTATTACCTCTCCGAGAAATTAACACACAAAACTGACAGCTGATTGACAAGATGAGAAGCAGTTTTCCAAAATTCAAATTGAACTTAATCCTTTCTTACTAAAAGAATGCTCAAATCAAGGAGACACAGCTCACTCGTTTTGACTTCATGAGCTATGGCAGGTAGAGACAACTTTTTGAAAATACACAGCTAAAACTGTCCGTGCTTTGAATGCTAGACATGTTTTAGCTGTGTATTTTGAAAAAGTTGTGTGCTCTTCAAAGAGAAAGCTACTTTTGCTGTTTCTTTGGGTTCGAGGGGAAATGGGAGTCCTCTTCAGTCAGCAGGGACGACACCTGAGTCCTTTGCAGTCCTCTTGTCTGCTTCTGAGGGTGAAATGAGAGTGGTCCCTCTCATTATGAGCCATGTCTGAAAGAATTATTCACATTCCCTACGAGCAGAGACGGGTGAAATAGCAAAAGGTGTGTCTTCCTTTGGAGCATGGACGGGTTCAAAGCCCACCTCATACCACTAAGTATTTTGCTGAACACGAGCAGTTGTGTGTGCGGCCTGTGTTTGGGTGATTTTTGTGTCATGTTTGTGTGTGTGTGTGTGTGTGTGTGTGTGTGTCTGTGTGTGTGTGTCTGTATTTCTGTCTCCATTCCTGAGCAGCAAATCTTTTTTCCTCTTTTAGCATGTTACTCACAACTGTGGATGAAGCCCAGCACTCCTGAAAACACAATCCATGTATGGTTGAAGGAAATTTTCTTGGTGATGAGTGAGAGGTTGGTGACTGAAACCAGCTCATTTCCCATTGACCACTGAGGTCACATCTCTCAGGTGAGAAGCAAAGTCAGAATTTGAACCAGGCACATTCTCCTTAGAGACAATGGGCCAAAGACAGGTCCGATGGAATCGAATGTCTTTTCATGTTGACATCCATCCCGTCAAGCCCTCGTTAAGTCATTGAAGTGTCACATTGGGCCTGGGGGAGGCGGTGCACCCTGTGAAATTACACGTCCGAAAATTTGGATTTGATTTCCAGCCCTCTGCCAGTCAGTCTGCCAGGCACTTTCATGTGACAAGCCTTAGGCGAGTCCCTTTCTGTCTCTGATTCCCGATTCCTTCACAGGGATTTATGTGGGCCTTAACGCCCACTGGGAAAAGATCCCTCTGCCAGCTCAGTGCCTGCTTTCTTGGTTTGACTTGTCAATCTGGACTTGAATACACCTTTGGTTTTGGATTGACTCTATTACCTCTCCTAGAAATTAACACACAAAACTGACAGCTGATTGACAAGATGAGAAGCAGTTTTCCAAAATTCAAATTGAACTTAATCCTTTCTTATTAAAAGAATGCTCAAATCAAGGGGACACAGCTCACTCGTTTTGACTTCATGAGCTATGGCAGGTAGAGACAACTTTTTGAAAATACACAGCTAAAACTGTCCGTGCTTTGAATGCTAGACATGTTTTTCAGAATACACAGCTAAAACGGTCCCCGCTTTAAGTGCTAAAGCACTTAAAGCGGGGACCGTTTTAGCTGTGTATTTTGAAAAAGTTTTGTGCTCTTCAAAGAGAAAGCTACTTTTGCTGTGTCTTTGGGTTCGAGGGGAAATGGGAGTCCTCTTCAGTCAGCAGGGATGACACCTGAGTCCTTTGCAGTCCTCTTGTCTGCCTCTGAGGGTGAAATGAGAGTGTTCCCTGTCATCATGAGCCATGTCTGAAAGAATTATTCACATTCCCTACGAGAACAGACGGGTGAAATAGCAAAAGGTGTGTCTTCCTTTAAAGCATGGACGGGTTCAAAGCCCACCTCATACCACTAAGTATTTTGCTGAACACGAGCAGTTGTGTGTGCGGCCTGTGTTTGGGTGATTTTTGTGTCGTGTGTTTGTGTGTGTGTGTGTGTGTGTGTGTGTGTCTGTATTTCTGTCTCCATTCCTGAGCAGCAAATCTTTTTTCCTCTTTTAGCATGTTACTCACAACTGTGGATGAAGCCCAGGACTCCTGAAAACACAATCCATGTATGGTTGAAGGAAATTTTCTTGGTGATGAGTGAGAGTTTGGTGACTGAAACCAGCTCATTTCCCATTGACCACTGAGGTCACATCTCTCAGGTGAGAAGCAAAGTGAGAATTTGAACCAGGCACATTCTCCTTAGAGACAATGGGCCAAAGACAGGTCCGATGGAATCGAATGTCTTTTCATGTTGACATCCATCCCGTCAAGCCCTCGTTAAGCCATTGAAGTGTCACATTGGGCCTGGGGGAGGCGGTGCACCCTGTGAAATTACACGTCCGAAGATCTGGATTTGATTTCCAGCCCTCTGCCAGTCAGTCTGCCAGGCACTTTCATGTGACAAGCCTTAGGCGAGTCCCTTTCTGTCTCTGATTCCCGATTCCTTCACAGGGATTTATGTGGGCCTTAACGCCCACTGGGAAAAGATCCCTCTGCCAGCTCAGTGCCTGCTTCCTTGGTTTGACTTGTCAATCTGGACTTGAATACACCTTTGGTTTTGGATTGACTCTATTACCTCTCCTAGAAATTAACACACAAAACTGACAGCTGATTGACAAGATGAGAAGCAGTTTTCCAAAATTCAAATTGAACTTAATCCTTTCTTACTAAAAGAATGCTCAAATCAAGGAGACACAGCTCACTCGTTTTGACTTCATGAGCTATGGCAGGTAGAGACAACTTTTTGAAAATACACAGCTAAAACTGTCCGTGCTTTGAATGCTAGACATGTTTTAGCTGTGTATTTTGAAAAAGTTGTGTGCTCTTCAAAGAGAAAGCTACTTTTGCTCTGTCTTTGGGTTCAGGGGAAATGGGAGTCCTCTTCAGTCAGCAGCGACGACACCTGAGTCCTTTGCAGTCCTCTTTTCTGCCTCTGAGGGTGAAATGAGAGTGGTCCCTGTCATCATGAGCCATGTCTGAAAGAATTATTCACATTCCCTACGAGAATAGACGGGTGAAATAGCAAAAGGTGTGTCTTCCTTTGGAGGATGGACGGGTTCAAAGCCCACCTCATACCACTAAGTATTTTGCTGAACACGAGCAGTTGTGTGTGCGGCCTGTGTTTGGGTGATTTTTGTGTCATGTGTGTGTGTGTGTGTGTGTGTGTGTGTGTCTGGTGTCTGTGTGTGTGTGTCTGTACTTCTGTGTCCATGCCCGAGCAGCAAATCTTTTTTTCTCTTTTAGCATGTTACTCACAACTGTGGATGAAGCCCAGCACTCCTGAAAACACAATCCATGTATGGTTGAAGGAAATTTTCTTGGTGATGAGTGAGAGGTTGGTGACTGAAACCAGCTCATTTCCCATTGACCACTGAGGTCACATCTCTCAGGTGAGAAGCAAAGTGAGAATTTGAACCAGGCACATTCTCCTTAGAGAAAATGGGCCAAAGACAGGTCCGATGGAATCGAACGTCTTTTCATGTCGACATCCATCCCGTCAAGCCCTCGTTAAGCCATTGAAGTGTCACATTGGGCCTTGGGGATGCGGTGCCCCCTGTGAAATTACACGTCCGAAGATTTGGATTTGATTTCCAGCCCTCTGCCAGTCAGTCTGCCAGGCACTTTCATGTGACAAGCCTTAGGCGAGTCCCTTTCTGTCTCTGATTCCCGATTCCTTCACAGGGATTTATGTGGGCCTTAACGCCCACTGGGAAAAGATCCCTCTTCCAGCTCAGTGCCTGCTTTCTTGGTTTGACTTGTCAATCTGGACTTGAATACACCTTTGGTTTTGGATTGACTCTATTACCTCTCCTAGAAATTAACACACAAAACTGACAGCTGATTGAGAAAATGAGAAGCAGTTTTCCAAAATTCAAATTGAACTTAATCCTTTCTTCCTAAAAGAATGCTCAAATCAAGGGGACACAGCTCACTCGTTTTGACTTCATGAGCTATGGCAGGTAGAGACAACTTTTTGAAAATACACAGCTAAAACTGTCCGTGCTTGGAATGCTAGACATGTTTTTCAGTTTTAAGTGCTTTAGCACTTAAAGCGGGACCATTTTAGCTGTGTATTTTGAAAAAGTTTTGTGCTCTTCAAAGAGAAAGCTACTTTTGCTGTGTCTTTGGGTTCGAGGGTAAATGGGAGTCCTCTTCAGTCAGCAGGGACGACACCTGAGTCCTTTGCAGTCCTCCTGTCTGCCTCTGAGGGTGAAATGAGATTGGTCCCGGTCATCATGAGCCATGTCTGAAAGAATTATTCACATTCCCTACTAGAATAGACGGGTGAAATAGCAAAAGATGTGTCTTCCTTTGGAGCATGGAAGGTTTCAAAGCCCACCTCATACCACTAAGTATTTTGCTGAACCCGAGCAGTTGTGTGTGCGGCCTGTGTTTGGGTGATTTTTGTGTCATGTGTGTGTGTGTGTGTGTGTGTGTGTGTGTCTGTGTGTGTGTGTCTGTATTTCTGTCTCCATTCCTGAGCAGCAAATCTTTTTTCCTCTTTTAGCATGTTACTCACGACTGTGGATGAAGCCCAGCACTCCTGAAAACACAATCCATGTATGGTTGAAGGAAATTTTCTTCGTGATGAGTGAGAGGTTGGTGACTGAAGCCAGCTCATTTCCCATTGAACACTGAGGTCAAATCTCTCAGGTGAGAAGCAAAGTGAGAATTTGAACCAGGCACATTCTCCTTAGAGACAATGGGCCAAAGACAGGTCCGATGGAATCGAATATCTTATCATGTTGACATCCATCCCGTCAAGCCCTCGTTAAGCCATTGAAGTGTCACATTGGGCCTTGGGGATGCGGTGCCCCCTGTGAAATTACACGTCCGAAGATTTGGATTTGATTTCCAGCCCTCTGCCAGTCAGTCTGCCAGGCACTTTCATGTGACAAGCCTTAGGCGAGTCCCTTTCTGTCTCTGATTCCCGATTCCTTCACGGCGATTTATGTGGGCCTTAACGACCACTGGGAAAACATCCCTCTGCCAGCTCAGTGCCTGCTTTCTTGGTTTGACTTGTCAATCTGGACTTGAATACACCTTTGGTTTTGGATTGACTCTATTACCTCTGCTAGAAATTAACACACAAAACTGACAGCTGACTGACAAGATGAGAAGCAGTTTTCCAAAATTCAAATTGACCTTAATCCTTTCTTACTAAAAGAATGCTCAAATCAAGGGGACACAGCTCACTCGTTTTGACTTCATGAGCTATGGCAGGTAGAGACAACTTTTTGAAAATACACAGCTAAAACTGTCCGTGCTTTGAATGCTAGACATGTTTTTCAGAATACCCAGCCAAAACGGTAACCGGTTTAAGTGCTAAAGCACTTAAAGCGGGGACCGTTTTAGCTGTGTATTTTGAAAAAGTTGTGTGCTCTTCAAAGAGAAAGCTACTTTTGCTGTGTCTTTGGGTTCGAGGGGAAATGGGAGTCCTCTTCAGTCAGCAGGGACGACACCTGAGTCCTTTGCAGTCCTCTTGTCTGCCTCTGAGGGTGAAATGAGAGTGGTCCCTGTCATCATGAGCCATGTCTGAAAGAATTATTCACATTCCCCACGAGAATAGACGGGTGAAATAGCAAAAGGTGTGTCTTCCTTTGGAGCATGGACGGGTTCAAAGCCCACCTCATACCACTAAGTATTTTGCTGAACACGAGCAGTTGTGTGTGCGGCCTGTGTTTGGGTGATTTTTGTGTCTTGTGTGTGTGTGTGTGTGTGTGTGTGTGTGTGTCTGTGTGTGTGCGTCTGTATTTCTGTCTCCATTCCTGAGCAGCAAATCTTTTTTCCTCTTTTAGCATGTTACTCACAACTGTGGATGAAGCCCAGCACTCCTGAAAACACAATCCATGTATGGTTGAAGGAAATTTTCTTGGTGATGAGTGAGAGGTTCGTGACTGAAACCAGCTCATTTTCCATTGACCACTGAGGTCACATCTCTCAGGTGAGAAGCAAAGTGAGAATTTGAACCAGGCACATTCTCCTTAGAGACAATGGGCCAAAGACAGGTCCGATGGAATCGAATGTCTTTTCATGTTGACATCCATCCCGTCAAGCCCTCGTTAAGCCATTGAAGTGTCACATTGGGCCTGGGGGAGGCGGTGCACCCTGTGAAATTACACGTTCGAAGATTTGGATTTGATTTCCAGCCCTCTGCCAGTCAGTCTGCCAGGCACTTTCATGTGACAAGCCTTAGGCGAGTCCCTTTCTGTCTCTGATTCCCGATTCCTTCACAGGGATTTATGTGGGCCTTAACGCCCACTGGGGAAAGATCCCTCTGCCAGCTCAGTGCCTGATTTCTTGGTTTGACTTGTCAATCTGGACTTGAATACACCTTTGGTTTTGGATTGACTCTATTACCTCTCCGAGAAATTAACACACAAAACTGACAGCTGATTGACAAGATGAGAAGCAGTTTTCCAAAATTCAAATTGAACTTAATCCTTTCTTACTAAAAGAATGCTCCAATCAAGGGGACACAGCTCACTCGTTTTGACTTCATGAGCTATGGCAGGTAGAGACAACTTTTTGAAAATACACAGCTAAAACTGTCCGTGCTTTGAATGCTAGACATGTTTTTCAGAATACACAGCTAAAGCGGGGACCGTTTTAGCTGTGTATTTTGAAAAAGTTTTGTGCTCTTCAAAGAGAAAGCTACTTTTGCTGTGTCGTTGGGTTCGAGGGGAAATGGGAGTCCTCTTCAGTCAGCAGGGACGACACCTGAGTCCTTTGCAGTCCTCTTGTCTGCCTCTGAGGGTGAAATGAGAGTGGTCCCTGTCATCATGAGCCATGTCTGAAAGAATTATTCACATTCCCTACGAGAATAGACGGGTGAAATAGCAAAAGTTGTGTCTTCCTTTGGAGCATGGACTGGTTCAAAGCCCACCTCATACCACTAAGTATTTTGCTGAACACGAGCAGTTGTGTGTGCGGCCTGTGTTTGGGTGATTTTTTTGTCGTGTTTGTGTGTGTGTGTGTGTGTGTGTGTGTGTGTCTGTGTGTGTGTGTCTGTATTTCTGTCTCCATTCCTGAGCAGCAAATCTTTTTTCCTCTTTTAGCATGTTACTCACAACTGTGGATGAAGCCCAGCACTCCTGAAAACACAATCCATGTATGGTTGAAGGAAATTTTCTTGGTGATGAGTGAGAGGTTGGTGACTGAAACCAGCTCATTTCCCATTGACCACTGAGGTCACATCTCTCAGGTGAGAAGCAAAGTGAGAATTTGAACCAGGCACATTCTCCTTAGAGACAATGGGCCAAAGACAGGTCCGATGGAATCGAATGTCTTTTCATGTTGACATCCATCCCGTCAAGCCCTCGTTAAGCCATTGAAGTGTCACATTCGGCCTGGGGGAGGCGGTGCACCCTGTGAAATAACACGTCCGAAGATTTGGATTTGATTTCCAGCCCTCTGCCAGTCAGTATGCCAGGCACTTTCATGTGACAAGCCTTAGGCGAGTCCCTTTCTGTCTCTGATTCCCGAATCCGTCACAGGGATTTTTGTGGGCCTTAACGCCCACTGTGAAAAGATGCCTCTGCCAGCTCAGTGCCTGCTTCCTTGGTTTGACTTGTCAATCTGGACTTGAATACACCTTTGGTTTTGGATTGACTCTATTACCTCTCCTAGAAATTAACACACAAAACTGACAGATGATTGACAAGATGAGAAGCAGTTTTCCAAAATTCAAATTGTACTTAATCCTTTCTTACTAAAAGAATGCTCAAATCAAGGGGACACAGCACACTCGTTTAGACTTCATGAGCTATGGCAGGTAGAGACAACTTTTTGAAAATACACAGCTAAAACTGTCCGTGCTTTGAATGCTAGACATGTTTTTCAGTTTTAAGTGCTTTAGCACTTAAAACGGGACCGTTTTAGCTGTGTATTTTGAAAAAGTTGTGTGCTTTTCAAAGAGAAAGCTACTTTTGCTGTGTCTTTGGGTTCGAGGGGAAATGGGAGTCCTCTTCAGTCAGGAGGGACGACACCTGAGTCCTTTGCAGTCCTCTTGTCTGCCTCTGAGGGTGAAATGAGAGTGGTCCCTGTCATCATGAGCCATGTCTGAAAGAATTATTCACATTCCCTATGAGAATAGACGGGTGAAATAGCAAAAGGTGTGTCTTCCTTTGGAGCATGGACGGGTTCAAAACCCACCTCATACCACTAAGTATTTTGCTGAACACGAGCAGTTGTGTGTGAGGCCTGTGTTTGGGTGATTTTTGTGTCATGTGTGTGTGTGTGTGTGTGTGTGTGTGTGTGAGTCTGTGTGTCTGTGTGTGTGTGTCTGTATTTCTGTCTCCATGCCTGAGCAGCAAATCTTTTTTCCTGTTTTAGCATGTTACTCACAACTGTGGATGAAGCCCAGCACTCCTGAAAACACAATCCATGTATGGTTGAAGGAAATTTTCTTGGTGATGAGTGAGAGTTTGGTGACTGAAACCAGCTCATTTCCCATTGACCACTGAGGTCACATCTCTCAGGTGAGAAGCAAAGTGAGAATTTGAACCAGGCACATTCACCTTAGAGACAATGGGCCAAAGACAGGTCCGATGGAATCGAATGTCTTTTCATGTTGACATCCATCCCGTCAAGCCATCGTTAAGCCATTGAAGTGTCACATTGGGCCTGGGAGAGGCGGTGCACCCTGTGAAATTACACGTCCGAAGATTTGGATTTGATTTCCAGCCCTCTGCCAGTCAGTCTGCCAGGCACTTTCATGTGACAAGCCTTAGGCGAGTCTCTTTCTGTCTCTGATTCCCGATTCCTTCACAGGGATTTATGTGGGCCTTAACGCCCACTGGGAAAAGATCCCTCTGCCAGCTCAGTGCCTGCTTTCTTGGTTTGACTTGTCAATCTGGACTTGAATACACCTTTGGTTTTGGATTGACTCTATTACCTCTCCTAGAAATTAACACACAAAACTGACAGCTGATTGACAAGATGAGAAGCAGTTTTCCAAAATTCAAATTGAACTTAATCCTTTCTTACTAAAAGAATGCTCAAATCAAGGGGACACAGCTCACTCGTTTTGACTTCATGAGCTATGGCAGGTAGAGACAACTTTTTGAAAATACACAGCTAAAACTGTCCGTGCTTTGAATGCTAGACATGTTTTTCAGAATACACAGCTAAAACAGTCCCCACTTTAAGTGTTAAAGCACTTAAAGCGGGGACCGTTTTAGCTGTGTATTTTGAAAAAGTTGTGTGCTCTTCAAAAAGAAAGCTACTTTTGCTGTGTCTTTGGGTTCGAGGGGAAATGGGAGTCCTCTTCAGTCAGCAGGGACGACACCTGAGTCCTTTGCAGTCCTCCTGTCTGCCTCTGAGGGTGAAATGAGATTGGTCCCTGTCATCATGAGCCATGTCTGAAAGAATTATTCACATTCCCTACGAGGATAGACGGGTGAAATAGCAAAAGATGTGTCTTCCTTTGGAGCATGGAAGGTTTCAAAGCCCACCTCATACCACTAAGTATTTTGCTGAACACGAGCAGTTGTGTGTGCGGCCTGTGTTTGGGTGATTTTTGTGTCATGTGTGTGTGTGTGTGTGTGTGTGTGTGTGTCTGTGTGTGTGTGTCTGTATTTCTCTCTCCATTCCTGAGCAGCAAATCTTTTTTCCTCTTTTAGCATGTTACTCACGACTGTGGATGAAGCCCAGCACTCCTGAAAACACAATCCATGTATGGTTGAAGGAAATTTTCTTCGTGATGAATGAGAGGTTGGTGACTGAAGCCAGCTCATTTCCCATTGAACACTGAGGTCAAATCTCTCAGGTGAGAAGCAAAGTGAGAATTTGAACCAGGCACATTCTCCTTAGAGACAATGGGCCAAAGACAGGTCCGATGGAATCGAATGTCTTATCATGTTGACATCCATCCCGTCAAGCCCTCGTTAAGCCATTGAAGTGTCACATTGGGCCTTGGGGATGCGGTGCCCCCTGTGAAATTACACGTCCGAAGATTTGGATTTGATTTCCAGCCCTCTGCCAGTCAGTCTGCCAGGCACTTTCATGTGACAAGACTTAGGCGAGTCCCTTTCTGTCTCTGATTCCCGATTCCTTCACAGGGATTTAGGTGGGCCTTAACGCCCACTGGGAAAAGATCCCTCTGCCAGCTCAGTGCCTGCTTTCTTGGTTTGACTTGTAAATCTGGACTTGAATACACCTTTGGTTTTGGATTGACTCTATTACCTCTCCGAGAAATTAACACACAAAACTGACAGCTGATTGACAAGATGAGAAGCAGTTTTCCAAAATTCAAATTGAACTTAATCCTTTCTTACTAAAAGAATGCTCAAATCAAGGGGACACAGCTCACTCGTTTTGACTTCATGAGCTATGGCAGGTAGAGACAACTTTTTGAAAATACACAGCTAAAACTGTCCGTGCTTTGAATGTTAGACATGTTTTTCAGAATACACAGCTAAAGCGGGGACCGTTTTAGCTGTGTATTTTGAAAAAGTTGTGTGCTCTTCAAAGAGAAAGCTACTTTTGCTGTGTCTTTGGGTTCGAAGGGAAATGGGAGTCCTCTTCAGTCATCTGGGATGACACCTGAGTCCTTTGCAGTCCTCCTGTCTGCCTCTGAGGGTGAAAAGAGAGTGGTCCCTGTCATCATGAGCCATGTCTGAAAGAATTATTAACATTCCCTACGAGAATAGACGGGTGAAATAGCAAAAGTTGTGTCTTCTTTTGGAGCATGGTCGGGTTCAAAGCCCACCTCATACCACTAAGTATTTTGCTGAACAAGAGCAGTAGTGTCTGCGGCCTGTGTTTGGGTGAATTTTGTGTCGTGTGTGTGTGTGTGTGTGTGTGTGTGGTGTGTGTGTCTGTGTGTGTGTGTCTGTATTTCTGTCTCCATTCCTGAGCAGCAAATCTTTTTTCCTCTTTTAGCATGTTACTCACAACTGTGGATGGAGCCCAGCACTCCTGAAAACACAATCCATGTATGGTTGAAGGAAATTTTCTTGGTGATGAGTGAGAGGTTGGTGACTGAAACCAGCTCATTTCCCATTGACAACTGAGGTGCCATCTCTCAGGTGAGAAGCAAAGTGAGAATTTGAACCAGGCACATTCTCCTTAGAGACAATGGGCCAAAGACAGGTCCGATGGAATCGAATGTCTTTTCATGTTGACATCCATCCCGTCAAGCCCTCGTTAAGCCATTGAAGTGTCACATTGGGCCTGGGGGAGGCGGTGCCCCCTGTGAAATTACACGTCCGAAGATTTGGATTTGATTTCCAGCCCTCTGCCAGTCAGTCTGCCAGGCACTTTCATGTGACAAGCCTTAGGCGAGTCCCTTTCTGTCTCTGATTCCCGATTCCTTCACAGGGATTTATGTGGGCCTTAACGCCTACTGGGAAAAGATCCCTCTGCCAGCTCAGTGCCTGCTTTCTTGGTTTGACTTGTCAATCTGGACTTGAATACACCTTTGGTTTTGGATTGACTCTATTACCTCTCCTAGAAATTAACACACAAAACTGACAGCTGATTGACAAGATGAGAAGCAGTTTTTTCAAAATTCAAATTGAACTTAATCCATTCTTACTAAAAGAATGCTCAAATCAAGGGGACACACCTCACTCGTTTTGACTTCATGAGCTATGGCAGGTAGAGACACCTTTTTGAAAATACACAGCTAAAACTGTCCGTGCTTTGAATGCTAGACATGTTTTAGCTGTGTATTTTGAAAAAGTTGTGTGCTCTTCAAAGAGAAAGCTACTTTTGCTGTGTCTTTGGGTTCGAGGGGAAATGGGAGTCCTCTTCAGTCAGCAGGGACGACACCTGAGTCCTTTGCAGTCCTCCTGTTTGCCTCTGAGGGTGAAAAGAGAGTGGTCCCTGTCATCATGAGCCATGTTTGAAAGAATTATTAACATTCCCTACGAGAATAGACGGGTGAAATAGCAAAAGGTGTGTCTTCTTTTGGAGCATGGACGGGTTCAAAGCCCACCTCATACCACTAAGTATTTTGCTGAACATGAGCAGTTGTGTGTGCGGCCTGTGTTTGGGTGAATTTTGTGTCGTGTGTGTGTGTGTGTGTGTGTGTGTGTGTGTGTCTGTGTGTGTGTGTCTGTATTTCTGTCTCCATTCCTGAGCAGCAAATCATTTTTCCTCTTTTAGCATGTTACTCACAACTGTGGATGGAGCCCAGCACTCCTGAAAACACAATCCATGTATGGTTGAAGGAAATTTTCTTGGTGATGAGTGAGAGGTTGGTGACTGAAACCAGCTCATTTCCCATTGACCACTGAGGTCACATCTCTCAGGTGAGAAGCAAAGTGAGAATTTGAACCAGGCACATTCTCCTTAGAGACAATGGGCCAAAGACAGGTCCGATGGAATCGAATGTCTTTTCATGTTGACATCCATCCCGTCAAGCCCTCGTTAAGCCATTGAAGTGTCACATTGGGCCTGGGGGAGGCGGTGCACCCTGTGAAATTACACGTCCGAAGATTTGGATTTGATTTCCAGCCCTCTGCCAGTCAGTCTGCCAGGCACTTTCATGTGACAAGCCTTAGGCGAGTCCCTTTCTGTCTCTGATTCCCGATTCCTTCACAGGGATTTAGGTGGGCCTTAACGCCCACTGGGAAAAGATCCCTCTGCCAGCTCAGTGCCTGCTTTCTTGGTTTGACTTGTCAATCTGGACTTGAATACACCTTTGGTTTTGGATTGACTCTATTACCTCTCCTAGAAATTAACACACAAAACTGACAGCTGATTGACAAGATGAGAAGCAGTTTTCCAAAATTCAAATTGAACTTAATCCTTTCTTACTAAAAGAATGCTCAAATCAAGGGGACACAGCTCACTCGTTTTGACTTCATGAGCTATGGCAGGTAGAGACAACTTTTTGAAAATACACAGCTAAAACTGTCCGTGCTTTGAATGTTAGACATGTTTTTCAGAATACACAGCTAAAGCGGGGACCGTTTTAGCTGTGTATTTTGAAAAAGTTGTGTGCTCTTCAAAGAGAAAGCTACTTTTGCTGTGTCTTTGGGTTCGAAGGGAAATGGGAGTCCTCTTCAGTCATCTGGGATGACACCTGAGTCCTTTGCAGTCCTCCTGTCTGCCTCTGAGGGTGAAAAGAGAGTGGTCCCTGTCATCATGAGCCATGTTTGAAAGAATTATTAACATTCCCTACGAGAATAGACGGGTGAAATAGCAAAAGGTGTGTCTTCTTTTGGAGCATGGACGGGTTAAAAGCCCACCTCATACCACTAAGTATTTTGCTGAACATGAGCAGTTGTGTGTGCGGCCTGTGTTTGGGTGAATTTTGTGTCGTGTGTGTGTGTGTGTGTGTGTGTGTGTGTGTCTGTATTTCTGTCTCCATTCCTGAGCAGCAAATCTTTTTTCTTCTTTAAGCATGTTACTCACAACTGTGGATGAAGCCCAGCACTCCTGAAAACACAATCCATATATGGTTGAAGGAAATTTTCTTGGTGATGAGTGAGAGGTTGGTGACTGAAACCAGCTCATTTCCCATTGACCACTGAGGTCACACCTCTCAGGTGAGAAGCAAAGTGAGAATTTGAACCAGGCACATTCTCCTTAGAGACAATGGGACAAAGCCAACTCCGATGGAATCGAATTTCTTTTCATGGTGACATCCATCCCGTCAAGCCCTCGTTAAGTCATTGAAGTGTCACATTGGGCCTGGGGGAGGCGGTGCCCCCTGTGAAATTACACGTCCGAAGATTTGGATTTGATTTCCAGCCCTCTGCCAGTCAGTCTGCCAGGCACTTTCATGTGACAAGCCTTAGGCGAGTCCCTTTCTGTCTCTGTTTCCCGATTCCTTCACAGGGATTTATGTGGGCCTTAACGCCCACTGGGGAAAGATCCCTCTGCCAGCTCAGTGCCTACTTTCTTGGTTTGACTTGTCAATCTGGACTTGAATACACCTTTGGTTTTGGATTGACTCTATAACCTCTCCTAGAAATTAACACACAAAACTGACAGCTGATTGACAAGATGAGAAGCAGTTTTCCAAAATTCAAATTGAACTTAATCCTTTCTTACTAAAAGAATGCTCAAATCAAGGGGACACAGCTCACTCGTTTTGACTTCATGAGCTATGGCAGGTAGAGACAACTTTTTGAAAACACACAGCTAAAACTGTCCGTGCTTTGAATGCTAGACATGTTTTTCAGAATACACAGCTAAAGCGGGGACCGTTTTAGCTGTGTATTTTGAAAAAGTTGTGTGCTCTTCAAAGAGAAAGCTACTTTTGCTGTGTCTTTGGGTTCGAGGGGAAATGGGAGTCCTCTTCAGTCAGCAGGGACGACACCTGAGTCCTTTGCAGTCCTCTTGTCTGCCTCTGAGGGTGAAATGAGAGTGGTCCCTGTCATCATGAGCCATGTCTGAAAGAATTATTCACATTCCCTACGAGAATAGACGGGTGAAATAGCAAAAGGTGTGTCTTCCTTTGGAGCATGGACGGGTTCAAAGCCCACCTCATACCACTAAGTATTTTGCTGAACACGAGCAGTTGTGTGTGCGGCCTGTGTTTGGGTGATTTTTGTGTCGTGTGTGTGTGTGTGTGTGTGTGTGTGTGTGTGTGTGTCTGTGTGTGTGTGTCTGTATTTCTGTCTCCATTCCTGAGCAGCAAATCTTTTTTCCTCTTTTAGCATGTTACTCACAACTGTGGATGAAGCCCAGCACTCCTGAAAACACAATCCATGTATGGTTGAAGGAAATTTTCTTGGTGATGAGTGAGAGTTTGGTGACTGAAACCAGCTCATTTCCCATTGACCACTGAGGTCACATCTCTCAGGTGAGAAGCAAAGTGAGAATTTGAACCAGGCACATTCTCCTTAGAGACAATGGGCCAAAGACAGGTCCGATGGAATCGAATGTCTTTTCTTGTTGTCATCTATCCCGTCAAGTCCTCGTTAAGCCATTGAAGTGTCACATTGGGCCTGGGGGAGGCGGTGCACCCTGTGAAATTACACGTCCGAAGATTTGGATTTGATTTCCTGCCCTCTGCCAGTCAGTCTGCCAGGCACTTTCATGTGACAAGCCTTAGGCGAGTCCCTTTCTGTCTCTGATTCCCGATTCCTTCACAGGGATTTATGTGGGCCTTAACGCCCACTGGGAAAAGATCCCTGTGCCAGCTCAGTGCCTGCTTTCTTGGTTTGACTTGTCAATCTGGACTTGAATACACCTTTGGTTTTGGATTGACTCTATTACCTCTCCTAGAAATTAACACACAAAACTGACAGCTGATTGACAAGATGAGAAGCAGTTTTCCAAAATTCAAATTGAACTTAATCCTTTCTTCCTAAAAGAATGCTCAAATCAAGGGGACACAGCTCACTCGTTTGACTTCATGAGCTATGGCAGGTAGAGACAACTTTTTGAAAATACACAGCTAAAACTGTCCGTGCTTTGAATGCTAGACATATTTTTCAGTTTTAAGTCCTTTAGCACTTAAAGCGGGACCGTTTTAGCTGTGTATTTTGAAAAAGTTGTGTGCTCTTCAAAGAGAAAGCTACTTTTGCTGTGTCTTTGGGTTCGAGGGGAAATGGGAGTCCTCTTCAGTCAGCAGGGACGACACCTGAGTCCTTTGCAGTCCTCTTGTCTGCCTCTGAGGGTGAGATGAGAGTGGTCCCTGTAATCATGAGCCATGTCTGAAAGAATTATTCACATTCCCTACGAGAATAGACGGGTGAAATAGCAAAAGGTGTGTCTTCCTTTGGAGCATGGACGTGTTCAAAGCCCACCTCATACCACTAAGTATTTTGCTGAACACGAGCAGTTGTGTGTGCGGCCTGTGTTTGGGTCATTTTTGTGTCGTGTGTGTGTGTGTGTGTGTGTGTGTGTGTGTGTGTGTGTCTGTGTGTGTGTGTCTGTATTTCTGTCTCCATTCCTGAGCAGCAAATCTTTTTTCCTCTTTTAGCATGTTACTCAAAACTGTGGATGAAGCCCAGCACTCCTGAAAACCCAATCCATGTATGGTTGAAGGAAATTTTCTTGGTGATGAGTGAGAGGTTGGTGACTGAAACCAGCTCATATCCCATTGACCACTGAGGTCACATCTCTCAGGTGAGAAGCAAAGTGAGAATTTGAACCAGGCACATTCTCCTTAGAGACAATGGGCCAAAGACAGGTCCGATGGAATCTAATGTCTTTTCATGTTGACATCCATCCCGTCAAGCCCTCGTTAAGCCATTGAAGTGTCACATTGGGCCTGGGGGAGGCGGTGCACCCTGTGAAATTACACGTCCGAAGATTTGGATTTGATTTCCAGCCCTCTGCCAGTCAGTCTGCCAGGCACTTTCATGTGACAAGCCTTAGGCGAGTCCCTTTCTGTCTCTGATTCCCGATTCCTTCACAGGGATTTATGTGGGCCTTAACGCCCACTGGGAAAAGATCCCTCTGCCAGCTCAGTGCCTGCTTTCTTGGTTTGACTTGTCAATCTGGACTTGAATACACCTTTGGTTTTGGATTGACTCTATTACCTCTCCTAGAAATTAACACACAAAACTGACAGCTGATTGACAAGATGAGAAGCAGTTTTCCAAAATTCAAATTGAACTTAATCCTTTCTTACTAAAAGAATGCTCAAATCAAGGGGACACAGCTCACTCGTTTTGACTTCATGAGCTATGGCAGGTAGAGACAACTTTTTGAAAACACACAGCTAAAACTGTCCGTGCTTTGAATGCTAGACATGTTTTTCAGAATACACAGCTAAAGCGGGGACCGTTTTAGCTGTGTATTTTGAAAAAGTTGTGTGCTCTTCAAAGAGAAAGCTACTTTTGCTGTGTCTTTGGGTTCGAGGGGAAATGGGAGTCCTCTTCAGTCAGCAGGGACGACACCTGAGTCCTTTGCAGTCCTCTTGTCTGCCTCTGAGGGTGAAATGAGAGTGGTCCCTGTCATCATGAGCCATGTCTGAAAGAATTATTCACATTCCCTACGAGAATAGACGGGTGAAATAGCAAAAGGTGTGTCTTCCTTTGGAGCATGGACGGGTTCAAAGCCCACCTCATACCACTAAGTATTTTGCTGAACACGAGCAGTTGTGTGTGCGGCCTGTGTTTGGGTGATTTTTGTGTCGTGTGTGTGTGTGTGTGTGTGTGTGTGTGTGTGTGTGTGTGTGTCTGTGTGTGTGTGTCTGTGTGTGTGTGTCTGTATTTCTGTCTCCATTCCGGAGCAGCAAATCTTTTTTCCTCTTTTAGCATGTTACTCACAACTGTGGATGAAGCCCAGCACTCCTGAAAACACAATCCATGTATGGTTGAAGGAAATTTTCTTGCTGATGAGTGAGAGGTTGGTGACTGAAACCAGCTCATTTCACATTGACCACTGAGGTCACATCTCTCAGGTGAGAAGCAAAGTGAGAATTTGAACCAGGCACATTCTCCTTAGAGACAATGGGCCAAAGACAGGTCCGATGGAATCGAATGTCTTTTCATGTTGACATCCATCCCGTCAAGCCCTCGTTAAGCCATTGAAGTGTCACATTGGGCCTGAAGGAGGCGGTGCACCCTGTGAAATTACACGTCCGAAGATTTGGATTTGATTTCCAGCCCTCTGCCAGTCAGTCTGCCAGGCACTTTCATGTGACAAGCCTTAGGCGAGTCCCTTTCTGTCTCTGATTCCCGATTCCTTCACAGGGATTTATGTGGGCCTTAACGCCCACTGGGAAAAGATCCCTCTGCCAGCTCAGTGCCTGCTTTCTTGGTTTGACTTGTCAACCTGGACTTGAATACACCTTTGGTTTTGGATTGACTCTATTACCTCTCCTAGAAATTAACACACAAAACTGACAGCTGATTGACAAGATGAGAAGCAGTTTTCCAAAATTCAAATTGAACTTAATCCTTTCTTACTAAAAGAATGCTCAAATCAAGGGGACACAGCTCACTCGTTTTGACTTCATGAGCTATGGCAGGTAGAGACAACTTTTTGAAAATACACAGCTAAAACTGTCCGTGCTTTGAATGCTAGACATGTTTTTCATAATACACAGCTAAAACGGTCCCCGCTTTAAGTGTTAAAGCACTTAAAGCGGGGACCGTTTTAGCTCTGTATTTTGAAAAATTTGTGTGCTCTTCAAAGTGAAAGCTACTTTTGCTCTGTCTTTGGGTTCGACGGGAAATGGGAGTCCTCTTCTGTCAGCAGGGACGACACCTGAGTCCTCTGCAGTCCTCTTGTCTGCCTCTGAGGGTGAAAAGAGAGTGGTCCCTGTCATCATGAGCCATGTCTGTAAGAATTATTCACATTCCCTACGAGAATAGACGGGTGAAATAGCAAAAGGTGTGTCTTCCTTTGGATCATGGACGGGTTCAAAGCCCACCTCATACCACTAAGTATTTTGCTGAACACGAGCAGTTGTGTTTGCGGCCTGTGTTTGGGTGATTTTTGTGTCGTGTGAGTGTGTGTTTGTGTGTGTGTGTGTCTGTGTGTGTGTGTCTGTATTTCTGTCTCCATTCCTGAGCAGCAAATCTTTTTTCCTCTTTTAGCATGTTACTCACAACTGTGGATGAAGCCCAGCACTCCTGAAAACACAATCCATGTATGGTTGAAGGAAATTTTCTTGGTGATGAGTGAGAGGTTGGTGACTGAAACCAGCTCATTTCCCATTGACAACTGAGGTGCCATCTCTCAGGTGAGAAGCAAAGTGAGAATTTGAACCAGGCACATTCTCCTTAGAGACAATGGGCCAAAGACAGGTCCGATGGAATCGAATGTCTTTTCATGTTGACATCCATCCCGTCAAGCCCTCGTTAAGCCATTGAAGTGTCACATTGGGCCTGGGGGAGGCGGTGCCCCCTGTGAAATTACACGTCCGAAGATTTGGATTTGATTTCCAGCCCTCTGCCAGTCAGTCTGCCAGGCACTTTCATGTGACAAGCCTTAGGCGAGTCCCTTTCTGTCTCTGATTCCCGATTCCTTCACAGGGATTTATGTGGGCCTTAACGCCTACTGGGAAAAGATCCCTCTGCCAGCTCAGTGCCTGCTTTCTTGGTTTGACTTGTCAATCTGACTTGAATACACCTTTGGTTTTGGATTGACTCTATTACCTCTCCTAGAAATTAACACACAAAACTGACAGCTGATTGACAAGATGAGAAGCAGTTTTTTCAAAATTCAAATTGAACTTAATCCATTCTTACTAAAAGAATGCTCAAATCAAGGGGACACAGCTCACTCGTTTTGACTTCATGAGCTATGGCAGGTAGAGACACCTTTTTGAAAATACACAGCTAAAACTGTCCGTGCTTTGAATGCTAGACATGTTTTAGCTGTGTATTTTGAAAAAGTTGTGTGCTCTTCAAAGAGAAAGCTACTTTTGCTGTGTCTTTGGGTTCGAGGGGAAATGGGAGTCCTTTTCAGTCAGCAGGGACGACACCTGAGTCCTTTGCAGTCCTCTTGTCTGCCTCTGAGGGTGAAATGAGAGTGGTCCCTGTCATCATGAGCCATGTCTGAAAGAATTATTCACATTCCCTACGAGAATAGACGGGTGAAATAGCAAAAGGTGTGTCTTCCTTTGGAGCATGGACGTGTTCAAAGCCCACCTCATACCACTAAGTATTTTGCTGAACACGAGCAGTTGTGTGTGCGGCCTGTGTTTGGGTCATTTTTGTGTCGTGTGTGTGTGTGTGTGTGTGTGTGTGTGTGTGTCTGTGTGTGTGTGTCTGTATTTCTGTCTCCATTCCTGAGCAGCAAATCTTTTTTCCTCTTTTAGCATGTTACTCAAAACTGTGGATGAAGCCCAGCACTCCTGAAAACCCAATCCATGTATGGTTGAAGGAAATTTTCTTGGCGATGAGTGAGAGGTTGGTGACTGAAACCAGCTCATATCCCATTGACCACTGAGGTCACATCTCTCAGGTGAGAAGCAAAGTGAGAATTTGAACCAGGCACATTCTCCTTAGAGACAATGGGCCAAAGACAGGTCCGATGGAATCGAATGTCTTTTCATGTTGACATCCATCCCGTCAAGCCCTCGTTAAGCCATTGAAGTGTCACATTGGGCCTGGGGGAGGCGGTGCACCCTGTGAAATTACACGTCCGAAGATTTGGATTTGATTTCCAGCCCTCTGCCAGTCAGTCTGCCAGGCACTTTCATGTGACAAGCCTTAGGCGAGTCCCTTTCTGTCTCTGATTCCCGATTCCTTCACAGGGATTTATGTGGGCCTTAACGCCCACTGGGAAAAGATCCCTCTGCCAGCTCAGTGCCTGCTTTCTTGGTTTGACTTGTCAATCTGGACTTGAATACACCTTTGGTTTTGGATTGACTCTATTACCTCTCCTAGAAATTAACACACAAAACTGACAGCTGATTGACAAGATGAGAAGCAGTTTTCCAAAATTCAAATTGAACTTAATCCTTTCTTACTAAAAGAATGCTCAAATCAAGGCGACACAGCTCACTCGTTTTGACTTCATGAGCTATGGCAGGTAGAGACAACTTTTTGAAAACACACAGCTAAAACTGTCCGTGCTTTGAATGCTAGACATGTTTTTCAGAATACACAGCTAAAGCGGGGACCGTTTTAGCTGTGTATTTTGAAAAAGTTGTGTGCTCTTCAAAGAGAAAGCTACTTTTGCTGTGTCTTTGGGTTCGAGGGGAAATGGGAGTCCTCTTCAGTCAGCAGGGACGACACCTGAGTCCTTTGCAGTCCTCTTGTCTGCCTCTGAGGGTGAAATGAGAGTGGTCCCTGTCATCATGAGCCATGTCTGAAAGAATTATTCACATTCCCTACGAGAATAGACGGGTGAAATAGCAAAAGGTGTGTCTTCCTTTGGAGCATGGACGGGTTCAAAGCCCACCTCATACCACTAAGTATTTTGCTGAACACGAGCAGTTGTGTGTGCGGCCTGTGTTTGGGTGATTTTTGTGTCGTGTGTGTGTGTGTGTGTGTGTGTGTGTGTGTGTGTGTGTCTGTGTGTGTGTGTCTGTATTTCTGTCTCCATTCCTGAGCAGCAAATCTTTTTTCCTCTTTTAGCATGTTACTCACAACTGTGGATGAAGCCCAGCACTCCTGAAAACACAATCCATGTATGGTTGAAGGAAATTTTCTTGGTGATGAGTGAGAGTTTGGTGACTGAAACCAGCTCATTTCCCATTGACCACTGAGGTCACATCTCTCAGGTGAGAAGCAAAGTGAGAATTTGAACCAGGCACATTCTCCTTAGAGACAATGGGCCAAAGACAGGTCCGATGGAATCGAATGTCTTTTCTTGTTGTCATCTATCCCGTCAAGTCCTCGTTAAGCCATTGAAGTGTCACATTGGGCCTGGGGGAGGCGGTGCACCCTGTGAAATTACACGTCCGAAGATTTGGATTTGATTTCCTGCCCTCTGCCAGTCAGTCTGCCAGGCACTTTCATGTGACAAGCCTTAGGCGAGTCCCTTTCTGTCTCTGATTCCCGATTCCTTCACAGGGATTTATGTGGGCCTTAACGCCCACTGGGAAAAGATCCCTCTGCCAGCTCAGTGCCTGCTTTCTTGGTTTGACTTGTCAATCTGGACTTGAATACACCTTTGGTTTTGGATTGACTCTATTACCTCTCCTAGAAATTAACACACAAAACTGACAGCTGATTGACAAGATGAGAAGCAGTTTTCCAAAATTCAAATTGAACTTAATCCTTTCTTACTAAAAGAATGCTCAAATCAAGGGGACACAGCTCACTCGTTTTGACTTCATGAGCTATGGCAGGTAGAGAAAACTTTTTGAAAATACACAGCCAAAAGTGTCCGTGCTTTGAATGCTAGACATGTTTTTCAGAATACACAGCTAAAACAGTCCCCGCTTTAAGTGTTAAAGCTCTTAAAGCGGGGACCGTTTTAGCTGTGCATTTTGAAAACGTTGTGTGCTCTTCAAAAAGAAAGCTACTTTTGCTGTGTCTTTGGGTTCGAGGGGAATTGGGAGTCCTCTTCAGTCAGCAGGGACGACACCTGAGTCCTTTGCAGTCCTCCTGTCTGCCTCTGAGGGTGAAATGAGAGTGGTCCCTGTCATCATGAGCCATGTCTGAAAGAATTATTCACATTCCCTACGAGAATAGACGGGTGAAATAGCAAAAGGTGTGTCTTCCTTTGGAGCATGGAAGGGTTCAAAGCCCACCTCATACCACTAAGTATTTTGCTGAACACGAGCAGTTGTGTGGGCGGCCTTTGTTTGGGTGATTTTTGTGTTGTGTGTGTGTGTGTGTGTGTGTCTGTGTGTGTGTGTCTGTATTTCTGTCTCCATTCCTGAGCAGCAAATCTTTTTTCCTCTTTTAGCATGTTACTCACAACTGTGGATGAAGCCCAGCACTCCTGAAAACACAATCCATGTATGGTTGAAGGAAATTTTCTTGGTGATGAGTGAGAGGTTGGTGACTGAAACCAGCTCATTTCCCATTGACCACTGAGGTCACATCTCTCAGGTGAGAAGCAAAGTGAGAATTTGAACCAGGCACATTCCCCTTAGAGACAATGGGCCAAAGACAGGTCCGATGGAATGGAATGTCTTTTCATGTTGACATCCATCCCGTCAATCCCTCGTTAAGCCATTGAAGTGTCACATTGGGCCTGGGGGAGGCGGTGCACCCTGTGAAATTATACGTCCGAAGATTTGGATTTGATTTCCAGCACTCTGCCAGTCAGTCTGCCAGGCACTTTCATGTGACAAGCCTTAGGCGAGTCCCTTTCTGTCTCTGATTCCCGATTCCTTCACAGGGATTTATGTGGGCCTTAACGCCCACTGGGAAAAGATCCCTCTGCCAGCTCAGTGCCTGCTTTCTTGGTGTGACTTGTCAATCTGGACTTGAATACACCTTTGGTTTTGGATTGACTCTATTACCTCTCCTAGAAATTAACACACAAAACTGACAGCTGATTGACAAGATGAGAAGCAGCTTTCCAAAATTCAAATTGAACTTAATCCTTTCTTACTAAAAGAATGCTCAAATCAAGGGGACACAGCTCACTCGTTTTGACTTCATGAGCTATGGCAGGTAGAGACAACTTTTTGAAAATACACAGCTAAAACTGTCCGTGCTTTGAATGCTAGACATGTTTTTCAGTTTTAAGTGCTTTAGCACTTAAAGCGGGACCGTTTTAGCTGTGTATTTTGAAAAAGTTGTGTGCTCTTCAAAGAGAAATCTACTTTTGCTGTGTCTTTGGGTTCGAGGGGAAATGGGAGTCCTCTTCAGTCAGCAGGGACGACACCTGAGTCCTTTGCAGTTCTCTTGTCTGCATTTGAGGGTGAAATGAGAGTGGTCCCTGTCATCATGAGCCATGTCTGAAAGAATTATTCACATTCCCTACGAGAATAGACGGGTGAAATAGCAAAAGTTGTGTCTTCCTTTGGAGCTTGGACGGGTTCAAAGCCCACCTCATAGCATTAAGTATTTTGCTGAACACGAGCAGTTGTGTGTGCGGCCTGTGTTTGGGTGATTTTTGTGTCATGTGTGTGTGTGTGAGTGTGTGTGTGTGTGTGTGTGTCTGTGTTTGTGTGTCTGTATTTCTGTCTCCATTCCTGAGCAGCAAATCTTTTTTCCTCTTTTAGCATGTTACTCACAACTGTGGATGAAGCCCAGCACTCCTGAAAACACAATCCATGTATGGTTGAAGGAAATGTTCTTGGTGATGAGTGAGAGGTTGGTGACTGAAACCAGCTCATTTCCCATTGACCACTGAGGTCACATCTCTCAGGTGAAAAGCAAAGTGAGATTTTGAACCAGGCACATTCTCCTTAGAGACAATGGGCCAAAGACAGGTCCGATGGAATCGAATGTCTTTTCATGTTGACATCCATCCCGTCAAGCCCTCGTTAAGCCATTGAAGTGTCACATTGGGCCTGGGGGAGGCGGTGCACCCTGTGAAATTACACGTCCGAAGATTTGGATTTGATTTCCAGCCCTCTGCCAGTCAGTCTGCGAGGCACTTTCATGTGACAAGGCTTAGGCGAGTCCCTTTCTGTCTCTGATTCCCGATTCCTTCACAGGGATTTATGTGGGCCTTAACGCCCACTGGGAAAAGATCCCTCTGCCAGCTCAGTGCCTGCTTTCTTGGTTTGACTTGTCAATCTGGACTTGAATACACCTTTGGTTTTGGATTGACTCTATTACCTCTCCTAGAAATTAACACACAAAACTGACAGCTGATTGACAAGATGAGAAGCAGTTTTCCAAAATTCAAATTGAAGTTAATCCTTTCTTCCTAAAAGAATGCTCAAATCAAGGGGACACAGCTCACTCGTTTTGACTTCATGAGCTATGGCAGGTAGAGACAACTTTTTGAAAATACACAGCTAAAACTGTCCGTGCTTTGAATGCTAGACATGTTTTTCAGAATACACAGCTAAAACGGTCCGCGCTTTAAGTGCTAAAGCACTTAAAAACGGGGACCGTTTTAGCTGTGTATTTTGAAAAAGTTGTGTGCTCTTCAAATAGAAAGCTACTTTTGCTGTGTCTTTGGGTTCGAGGGGAAATGGGAGTCCTCTTCAGTCAGCAGGGACGACACCTGAGTCCTTTGCAGTCCTCTTGTCTGCCTCTGAGGGTGAAATGAGAGTGGTCCCTGTCATCATGAGCCATGTCTGAAAGAATTATTCACATTCCCTACGAGAATACACGGGTGAAATAGCAAAAGGTGTGTCTTCCTTTGGAGCATGGACGGGTTCAAAGCCCACCTCATACCACTAAGTATTTTGCTGAACACGAGCAGTTGTGTGTGCGGCCTGTGTTTGGGTGATTTTTGTGTCATGTGTGTGTGTGTGTGTGTGTCTGTGTTTGTGTGTCTGTATTTCTGTCTCCATTCCTGAGCAGCAAATCTTTTTTCCTCTTTTAGCATGTTACTCACAACTGTGGATGAAGACCAGCACTCCTGAAAACACAATCCATGTATGGTTGAAGGAAATTTTCTTGGTGATGAGTGAGAGGTTGGTGACTGAAACCAGCTCATTTCCCATTGACCACTGAGGTCACATCTCTCAGGTGAGAAGCAAAGTGAGAATTTGAACCAGGGACATTCTCCTTAGAGACAATGGGCCAAAGACAGGTCCGATGGAATCGAATGTCTTTTCATGTTGACATCCATCCCGTCAAGCCCTCGTTAAGCCATTGAAGTGTCGCATTGTGCCTGGGGGAGGCGGTGCACCCTGTGAAATTACACGTCCGAAGATTTGGATTTGATTTCCAGCCCTCTGCCAGTCAGTGTGCCAGGCACTTTCATGTGACAAAACTTAGGCGAGTCCCTTTCTGTCTCTGATTCCCGATTCCTTCACAGGGATTTATGTGGGCCTTAACGCCCACTGGGAAAAGATCCCTCTGCCAGCTCAGTGCCTGCTTTCTTGGTTTGACTTGTCAATCTGGACTTGAATACACCTTTGGTTTTGGATTGACTCTATTACCTCTCCTAGAAATTAACACACAAAACTGACAGCTGATTGACAAGATGAGAAGCAGTTTTCCAAAATTCAAAATGAACTTAATCCTTTCTTACTAAAAGAATGCTCAAATCAAGGGGACACAGCTCACTCGTTTTGACTTCATGAGCTATGGCAGGTAGAGACAACTTTTTGAAAATACACAGCTAAAACTGTCCGTGCTTTGAATGCTAGACATGTTTTTCAGAATACACAGCTAAAACGGACCCCGCTTTAAGTGCTAAAGCACTTAAAAACGGGGACCGTTTTAGCTGTGTATTTTGAAAAAGTTGTGTGCTCTTCAAAGAGAAAGCTACTTTTGCTGTGTCTTTGGGTTCGAGGGGAAATGGGAGTCCTCTTCAGTCAGCAGGGACGACACCTGAGTCCTTTGCAGTCCTCTTGTCTGCCTCTGAGGGTGAAATGAGAGTGGTCCCTGTCATCATGAGCCATGTCTGAAAGAATTATTCACATTCCCTACGAGAATAGACGGGTGAAATAGCAAAAGGTGTGTCTTCCTTTGGAGCATGGACGGGTTCAAAGCCCACCTCATACCACTAAGTATTTTGCTGAACACGAGCAGTTGTGTGTGCGGCCTGTGTTTGGGTGATTTTTGTGTCATGTGTGTGTGTGTGTGTTTGTCTGTGTGTGTGTGTCTGTATTTCTCTCTCCATTCCTGAGCAGCAAATCTTTTTTCCTCTTTTAGCATGTTACTCACAACTGTGGATGAAGACCAGCACTCCTGAAAACACAATCCATGTATGGTTGAAGGAAATTTTCTTGGTGATGAGTGAGACGTTGGTGACTGAAACCAGCTCATTTCCCATTGACCACTGAGGTCACATCTCTCAGGTGAGAAGCAAAGTGAGAATTTGAACCAGGCACATTCTCCTTAGAGACAATGGGAGAAAGACAGGTCCGATGGAATCGAATGTCTTTTCATGTTGACATCCATCCCGTCAAGCCCTCGTTAAGCCATTGAAGTGTCACATTGGGCCTGGGGGAGGCGGTGCACCCTGTGAAATTACATGTCCGAAGATTTGGATTTGATTTCCAGCCCTCTGCCAGTCAGTCTGCCAGGCACTTTCATGTGACAAGCCTTAGGCGAGTCCCTTTCTGTCTCTGATTCCCGATTCCTTCACAGGGATTTATGTGGGCCTTAACGCCCACTGGGAAAAGATCCCTCGGCCAGCTCAGTGCCTGCTTTCTTGGTTTGACTTGTCAAACTGGACTTGAATACACCTTTGGTTTTGGATTGACTCTATTACCTCTCCTAGAAATTAACACACAAAACTGACAGCTGATTGACAAGATGAGAAGCAGTTTTCCAAAATTCAAATTGAACTTAATCCTTTCTTACTAAAAGAATGCTCAAATCAAGGGGACACAGCTCACTCGTTTTGACTTCATGAGCTATGGCAGGTAGAGACAACTTTTTGAAAATACACAGCTAAAACTGTCCGTGCTTTGAATGCTAGACATGTTTTTCAGAATACACAGCTAAAACGGACCCCGCTTTAAGTGCTAAAGCACTTAAAAACGGGGACCGTTTTAGCTGTGTATTTTGAAAAAGTTGTGTGCTCTTCAAAGAGAAAGCTACTTTTGCTGTGTCTTTGGGTTCGAGGGGAAATGGGAGTCCTCTTCAGTCAGCAGGGACGACACCTGAGTCCTTTGCAGTCCTCTTGTCTGCCTCTGAGGGTGAAATGAGAGTGGTCCCTGTCATCATGAGCCATGTCTGAAAGAATTATTCACATTCCCTACGAGAATAGACGGGTGAAATAGCAAAAGGTGTGTCTTCCTTTGGAGCATGGACGGGTTCAAAGCCCACCTCATACCACTAAGTATTTTGCTGAACACGAGCAGTTGTGTGTGCGGCCTGTGTTTGGGTGATTTTTGTGTCATGTGTGTGTGTGTGTGTTTGTCTGTGTGTGTGTGTCTGTATTTCTCTCTCCATTCCTGAGCAGCAAATCTTTTTTCCTCTTTTAGCATGTTACTCACAACTGTGGATGAAGACCAGCACTCCTGAAAACACAATCCATGTATGGTTGAAGGAAATTTTCTTGGTGATGAGTGAGACGTTGGTGACTGAAACCAGCTCATTTCCCATTGACCACTGAGGTCACATCTCTCAGGTGAGAAGCAAAGTGAGAATTTGAACCAGGGACATTCTCCTTAGAGACAATGGGAGAAAGACAGGTCCGATGGAATCGAATGTCTTTTCATGTTGACATCCATCCCGTCAAGCCCTCGTTAAGCCATTGAAGTGTCACATTGGGCCTGGGGGAGGCGGTGCACCCTGTGAAATTACATGTCCGAAGATTTGGATTTGATTTCCAGCCCTCTGCCAGTCAGTCTGCCAGACACTTTCATGTGACAAGCCTTAGGCGAGTCCCTTTCTGTCTCTGATTTTCGATTCCTTCACAGGGATTTATGTGGGCCTTAACGCTTACTGGGAAAAGATCCCTCGGCCAGCTCAGTGCCTGCTTTCTTGGTTTGACTTGTCAAACTGGACTTGAATACACCTTTGGTTTTGGATTGACTCTATTACCTCTCCTAGAAATTAACACACAAAACTGACAGCTGATTGACAAGATGAGAAGCAGTTTTCCAAAATTCAAATTGAACTTAATCCTTTCTTACTAAAAGAATGCTCAAATCAAGGGGACACAGCTCACTCGTTTTGACTTCATGAGCTATGGCAGGTAGAGACAACTTTTTGAAAATACACAGCTAAAACTGTCCGTGCTTTGAATGCTAGACATGTTTTTCAGAATACACAGATAAAGTGGGGACCGTTTTAGCTGTGTATTTTGAAAAAGTTGTGTGCTCTTCAAAGAGAAAGCTACTTTTGCTGTGTCTTTGGGTTCGAGGGGAAATGGGAGTCCTCTTCAGTCAGCAGGGACGACACCTGAGTCCTCTGCAGTCCTCTTGTCTGCCTCTGAGGGTGAAATGAGAGTAGTCCCTGTCATCATGAGCCATGTCTGAAAGAATTATTCACATTCCCTACGAGAATAGACGGGTGAAATAGCAAAAGTTTTGTCTTCCTTTGGAGCATGGACGGGTTCAAAGCCCACCTCATACCACTAAGTATTTTGCTGAACACGAGCAGTTGTGTGTGCGGCCTGTGTTTGGGTGATTTTTGTGTCCTGTGTGTTTGTGTGTGTGTGTGTGTGTGTGTGTGTGTGTGTGTCTGTGTGTGTGTGTCTGTATTTCTGTCGCCATTCCTGAGCAGCAAATCTTTTTTCCTCTTTTAGCATGTTACTCACAACTGTGGATGAAGCCCAGCACTCCTGAAAACACAATCCATGTATGGTTGAAGGAAATTTTCTTGGTGATGAGTGAGAGGTTGGTGACTGAAACCAGCTCATTTCCCATTGACCACTGAGGTCGCATCTCTCAGGTGAGAAGCAAAGTGAGAATTTGAACCAGGCACATTCTCCTTAGAGACAATGGGCCAAAGACAGGTCCGATGGAATCGAATGTCTTTTCATGTTGACATCCATCCCGTCAAGCCCTCGTTAAGCCATTGAAGTGTCACATTGGGCCTGGGGGAGGCGGTGCACCCTGTGAAATTACACGTCCGAAGATTTGGATTTGATTTCCAGCCCTCTGCCAGTCAGTCTGCCAGGCACTTTCACGTGACAAGCCTTAGGCGAGTCCCTTTCTGTCTCTGATTCCCGATTCCTTCACAGGGATTTATGTGGGCCTTAACGCCCACTGGGAAAAGATCCCTCTGCCAGCTCAGTGCCTGCTTTCTTGGTTTGACTTGTCAATCTGGACTTGAATACACCTTTGGTTTTGGATTGACTCTATTACCTCTCCTAGAAATTAACACACAAAACTGACAGCTGATTGACAAGATGAGAAGCAGTTTTCCAAAATTCAAATTGAACTTTATCCTTTCTTCCTAACAGAATGCTCAAATCAAGGGGACACAGGTCACTCGTTTTGACTTCATGAGCTATGGCAGGTAGAGACAACTTTTTGAAAATACACAGCTAAAACTGTCCGTGCTTTGAATGCTAGACATGTTTTTCAGAATACACAGCTAAAACGGTCCCCGCTTTAAGTGCTAAACCACTTAAAGTGGGGACCGTTTTAGCTGTGTATTTTGAAAAAGTTGTGTGCTCTTCAAAGAGAAAGCTACTTTTGCTGTGTCTTTGGGTTCGAGGGGAAATGGGAGTCCTCTTCAGTCAGCAGGGACGACACCTGAGTCCTTTGCAGTCCTCTAGTCTGCCTCTGAGGGTGAAATGAGAGTGGTCCCTGTAATCATGAGCCATGTCTGAAAGAATTATTCACATTCCCTACGAGAATAGACGTGTGAAATAGCAAAAGGTGTGTCTTCCTTTGGAGCATGGACGGGTTCAAAGCCCACCTCATACCACTAAGTATTTTGCTGAACACGAGCAGTTGTGTGTGCGGCCTGTGTTTGGGTGATTTTTGTGTCGTGTGTGTGTGTGTGTGTGTGTGTGTGTGTGTGTGTGTGTGTGTGTCTGTATTTCTGTATCCATTCCTGAGCAGCAAATCTTTTTTCCTCTTTTAGCATGTTACTCACAACTGTGGATGAAGCCCAGCACTCCTGAAAACACAATCCATGTATGGTTGAAGGAAATTTTCTTGGTGATGAGTGAGAGGTTGGTGACTGAAACCAGCTCATTTCCCATTGACCACTGAGGTCACATCTCTCAGGTGAGAAGCAAAGTGAGAATTTGAACCAGGCACATTCTCCTTAGAGACAATGGGCCAAAGACAGGTCCGATGGAATCGAATGTCTTTTCATGTTGACATCCATCCCGCCAAGCCCTCGTTAAGCCATTGAAGTGTCACATTGGGCCTGGGGGAGGCGGTGCACCCTGTGAAATTACACGTCCGAAGATTTGGATTTGATTTCCAGCCCTCTGCCAGTCAGTCTGCCAGGCACTTTCATGTGACAAGCCTTAGGCGAGTCCCTTTCTGTCTCTGATTCCCGATTCCTTCACAGGGATTTATGTGGGCCTTAACGCCCACTGGGAAAAGATCCCTCTGCCAGCTCAGTGCCTGCTTTCTTGGTTTGACTTGTCAATCTGGACTTGAATACACCTTTGGTTTTGGATTGACTCTATTACCTCTCCTAGAAATTAACACACAAAACTGACAGCTGATTGACAAGATGAGAAGCAGTTTTCCAAAATTGAAATTGAACTTAATCCTTTCTTCCTAAAAGAATGCTCAAATCAAGGGGACACAGCTCACTCGTTTTGACTTCATGAGCTATGGCAGGTAGAGACAACTTTTTGAAAATACACAGCTAAAACTGTCCGTGCTTTGAATGCTAGACATGTTTTTCAGAATACACAGCTAAAACGGTCCGCGCTTTAAGTGCTAAAGCACTTAAAAACGGGGACCGTTTTAGCTGTGTATTTTGAAAAAGTTGTGTGCTCTTCAAAGAGAAAGCTACTTTTGCTGTGTCTTTGGGTTCGAGGGGAATTGGGAGTCCTCTTCAGTCAGCAGGGACGACACCTGAGTCCTTTGCAGTCCTCTTGTCTGCCTCTGAGGGTGAAATGAGAGTGGTCCCTGTCATCATGAGCCATGTCTGAAAGAATTATTCACATTCCCTACGAGAATACACGGGTGAAATAGCAAAAGGTGTGTCTTCCTTTGGAGCATGGACGGGTTCAAAGCCCACCTCATACCACTAAGTATTTTGCTGAACACGAGCAGTTGTGTGTGCGGCCTGTGTTTGGGTGATTTTTGTGTCATGTGTGTGTGTGTGTGTGTGTCTGTGTTTGTGTGTCTGTATTTCTGTCTCCATTCCTGAGCAGCAAATCTTTTTTCCTCTTTTAGCATGTTACTCACAACTGTGGATGAAGACCAGCACTCCTGAAAACACAATCCATGTATGGTTGAAGGAAATTTTCTTGGTGATGAGTGAGAGGTTGGTGACTGAAACCAGCTCATTTCCCATTGACCACTGAGGTCACATCTCTCAGGTGAGAAGCAAAGTGAGAATTTGAACCAGGCACATTCTCCTTAGAGACAATGGGCCAAAGACAGGTCCGATGGAATCGAATGTCTTTTCATGTTGACATCCATCCCGTCAAGCCCTCGTTAAGCCATTGAAGTGTCACATTGGGCCTGGGGGAGGCGGTGCACCCTGTGAAATTACACGTCCGAAGGTTTGGATTTGATTTCCAGCCCTCTGCCAGTCAGTGTGCCAGGCACTTTCATGTGACAAACCTTAGGCGAGTCCCTTTCTGTCTCTGATTCCCGATTCCTTCACAGGGATTTATGTGGGCCTTAACACCCACTGGGAAAAGATCCCTCTGCCAGCTCAGTGCCTGCTTTCTTGGTTTGACTTATCAATCTGGACTTGAATACACCTTTGGTTTTGGATTGACTCTATTACCACTCTGAGAAATTAACACACAAAACTGACAGCTGATTGACAAGATGAGAAGCAGTTTTCCAAAATTCAAATTGAACTTAATCCTTTCTTACTAAAAGAATGCTCAAATCAAGGGGACACAGCTCACTCGTTTTGACTTCATGAGCTATGGCAGGTAGAGACAACTTTTTGAAAATACACAGCTAAAACTGTCCGTGCTTTGAATGCTAGACATGCTTTTCAGTTTTAAGTGCTTTAGCACATAAAGCGGGACCGTTTTAGCTGTGTATTTTGAAAAAGTTGTGTGCTCTTCAAAGAGAAAGCTACTTTTGCTATGTCTTTGGGTTCGAGGGGAAATGGGAGTCCTCTTCAGTCAGCAGGGACGACACCTGAGTCCTTTGCAGTCCTCTTGTCTGCCTCTGAGGGTGAAATGAGAGTGGTCCCTGTCATCATGAGCCATGTCTGAAAGAATTATTCACATTCCCTACGAGAATAGACGGGTGAAATAGCAAAAGGTGTGTCTTCCTTTGGAGCATGGACGGGTTCAAAGCCCACCTCATACCACTAAGTATTTTGCTGAACACGAGCAGTTGTGTGTGCGGCCTGTGTTTGGGTGATTTTTGTGTCATGTGTGTGTGTGTGTGTGTGTGTGTGTGTGTGTGTCTGTGTGTGTGTGTCTGTATTTCTGTCTCCATTCCTGAGCAGCAAATCTTTTTTCCTCTTTTACTATGTTACTCACAACTGTGGATGAAGCCCAGCACTCCTGAAAACACAATCCATGTATGGTTGAAGGAAATTTTCTTGGTGATGAGTGAGAGGTTGGTGACTGAAACCAGCTCATTTCCCATTGACCACTGAGGTCACATCTCTCAGGTGAGAAGCAAAGTGAGAATTTGAACCAGGCACATTCTCCTTAGAGACAATGGGCCAAAGACAGGTCCGATGGAATCGAATGTCTTTTCATGTTGACATCCATCCCGTCAAGCCCTCGTTAAGCCATTGAAGTTCACATTGGGCCTGGGGGAGGCGGTGCACCCTGTGAAATTACACGTCCGAAGATTTGGATTTGATTTCCAGCCCTCTGCCAGTCAGTCTGCCAGGCACTTTCATGTGACAAGTCTTAGGCGAGTCCCTTTCTGTCTCTGATTCCCGATTCCTTCACAGGGATTTATGTGGGCCTTAACGCCCACTGGGAAAAGATCCCTCGGCCAGCTCAGTGCCTGCTTTCTTGGTTTGACTTGTCAAACTGGACTTGAATACACCTTTGGTTTTGGATTGACTCTATTACCTCTCCTAGAAATTAACACACAAAACTGACAGCTGATTGACAAGATGAGAAGCAGTTTTCCAAAATTCAAATTGAACTTAATCCTTTCTTACTAAAAGAATGCTCAAATCAAGGGGACACAGCTCACTCGTTTTGACTTCATGAGCTATGGCAGGTAGAGACAACTTTTTGAAAATACACAGCTAAAACTGTCCGTGCTTTGAATGCTAGACATGCTTTTCTGTTTTAAGTGCTTTAGCACTTAAAGCGGGACCGTTTTAGCTGTGTATTTTGAAAAAGTTGTGTGCTCTTCAAAGAGAAAGCTACTTTTGCTGTGTCTTTGGGTTCGAGGGGAAATGGGAGTCCTCTTCAGTCAGCAGGGACGACACCTGAGTCCTTTGCAGTCCTCTTGTCTGCCTCTGAGGGTGAAATGAGAGTGGTCCCTGTCATCATGAGCCATGTCTGAAAGAATTATTCACATTCCCTACGAGAATAGACGGGTGAAATAGCAAAAGTTGTGTCTTCCTTTGGAGCATGGACGGGTTCAAAGCCCACCTCATACCACTAAGTATTTTGCTGAACACGAGCAGTTGTGTGTGCGGCCTGTGTTTGGGTGATTTTTGTGTCATGTGTGTGTGTGTGTGTGTCTGTGTGTGTGTGTCTGTATTTCTGTCTCCATTCCTGAGCAGCAAATCTTTTTTCCTCTTTTAGCATGTTACTCACAACTGTGGATGAAGCCCAGCACTCCTGAAAACACAATCCATGTATGGTTGAAGGAAATTTTCTTGGTGATGAGTGAGAGGTTGGTGACTGAAACCAGCTCATTTCCCATTGACCACTGAGGTCACATCTCTCAGGTGAGAAGCAAAGTGAGAATTTGAACCAGGCACATTCTCCTTAGAGACAATGGGCCAAAGACAGGTCCGATGGAATCGAATGTCTTTTCATGTTGACATCCATCCCGTCAAGCCCTCGTTAAGCCATTGAAGTGTCACATTGGGCCTGGGGGAGCGGTACACCCTGTGAAATTACACGTCCGAAGATTTGGATTTGATTTCCAGCCCTCTGCCAGTCAGTCTGCCAGGCACTTTCATGTGACAAACCTTAGGCGAGTCCCTTTCTGTCTCTGATTCCCGATTCCTTCACAGGGATTTATGTCGGCCTTAACGCCCACTGGGAAAAGATCCCTCTGCCAGCTCAGTGCCTGCTTTCTTGGTTTGACTTGTCAATCTGGACTTGAATACACCTTTGGTTTTGGATTGACTCTATTACCTCTCCTAGAAATTAACACACAAAACTGACAGCTGATTGACAAGATGAGAAGCAGTTTTCCAAAATTCAAATTGAACTTTATCCTTTCTTACTAAAAGAATGCTCAAATCAAGGGGACACAGCTCACTCGTTTTGACTTCATGAGCTATGGCAGGTAGAGACAACTTTTTGAAAATACACAGCTAAAACTGTCCGTGCTTTGAATGCTAGACATGTTTTTCAGAATACACAGATAAAGTGGGGACCGTTTTAGCTGTGTATTTTGAAAAAGTTGTGTGCTCTTCAAAGAGAAAGCTACTTTTGCTGTGTCTTTGGGTTCGAGGGGAAATGGGAGTCCTCTTCAGTCAGCAGGGACGACACCTGAGTCCTCTGCAGTCCTCTTGTCTGCCTCTGAGGGTGAAATGAGAGTAGACCCTGTCATCATGAGCCATGTCTGAAAGAATTATTCACATTCCCTACGAGAATAGACGGGTGAAATAGCAAAAGTTTTGTCTTCCTTTGGAGCATGGACGGGTTCAAAGCCCACCTCATACCACTAAGTATTTTGCTGAACACGAGCAGTTGTGTGTGCGGCCTGTGTTTGGGTGATTTTTGTGTCCTGTGTGTTTGTGTGTGTGTGTGTGTGTGTGTGTGTGTGTGTGTCTGTGTGTGTGTGTGTCTGTATTTCTGTCGCCATTCCTGAGCAGCAAATCTTTTTTCCTCTTTTAGCATGTTACTCACAACTGTGGATGAAGCCCAGCACTCCTGAAAACACAATCCATGTATGGTTGAAGGAAATTTTCTTGGTGATGAGTGAGAGGTTGGTGACTGAAACCAGCTCATTTCCCATTGACCACTGAGGTCGCATCTCTCAGGTGAGAAGCAAAGTGAGAATTTGAACCAGGCACATTCTCCTTAGAGACAATGGGCCAAAGACAGGTCCGATGGAATCGAATGTCTTTTCATGTTGACATCCATCCCGTCAAGCCCTCGTTAAGCCATTGAAGTGTCACATTGGGCCTGGGGGAGGCGGTGCACCCTGTGAAATTACACGTCCGATGATTTGGATTTGATTTCCAGCCCTCTGCCAGTCAGTCTGCCAGGCACTTTCACGTGACAAGCCTTAGGCGATTCCCTTTCTCTCTCTGATTCCCGATTCCTTCACAGGGATTTATGTGGGCCTTAACGCCCACTGGGAAAAGATCCTTCTGCCAGCTCAGTGCCTGCTTTCTTGGTTTGACTTGTCAATCTGGACTTGAATACACCTTTGGTTTTGGATTGACTCTATTACCTCTCCTAGAAATTAACACACAAACCTGACAGCTGATTGACAAGATGAGAAGCAGTTTTCCAAAATTCAAATTGAACTTAATCCTTTCTTCCTAAAAGAATGCTCAAATCAAGGGGACACAGCTCACTCGTTTTGACTTCATGAGCTATGGCAGGTAGAGACAACTTTTTGAAAATACACAGCTAAAACTGTCCGTGCTTTGAATGCTAGACATGTTTTTCAGAATACACAGCTAATACGGTCCCCGCTTTAAGTGCTAAACCACTTAAAGCGGGGACCGTTTTAGCTGTGTATTTTGAAAAAGTTGTGTGCTCTTCAAAGAGAAAGCTACTTTTGCTGTGTCTTTGGGTTCGAGGGGAAATGGGAGTCCTCTTCAGTCAGCAGGGACGACACCTGAGTCCTTTGCAGTCCTCTTGTCTGCCTCTGAGGGTGAAATGAGAGTGGTCCCTGTCATCATGAGCCATTTCTGAAAGAATTATTCACATTCCCTACGAGAATAGACGGGTGAAATAGCAAAAGGTGTGTCTTCCTTTGGAGCATGGACGGGTTCAAAGCCCACCTCATACCACTAAGTATTTTGCTGAACACGAGCAGTTGTGTGTGCGGCCTGTGTTTGGGTGATTTTTGTTTCATGTGTGTGTGTGTGAGTGTGTGTGTGTGTGTGTGTGTGTGTGTGTGTCTGTGTGTGTGTGTCTGTATTTCTCTCTCCATTCCTGAGCAGCAAATCTTTTTTCCTCTTTTAGCATGTTACTCACAACTGTGGATGAAGCCCAGCACTCCTGAAAACACAATCCATGTATGGTTGAAGGAAATTTTCTTGGTGATGAGTGAGAGGTTGGTGACTGAAACCAGCTCATTTCCCATTGACCACTGAGGTCACATCTCTCAGGTGAGAAGCAAAGTGAGAATTTGAACCAGGCACATTCTCCTTAGAGACAATGAGCCAAAGACAGGTCCGATGGAATCGAATGTCTTTTCATGTTGACATCCATCCCGTCAAGCCCTCGTTAAGCCATTGAAGTGTCACATTGGGCCTGGGGGAGGTGGTGCACCCTGTGAAATTACACGTCCGAAGATCTGGATTTGATTTCCAGCCCTCTGCCAGTCAGTCTGCCAGGCACTTTCATGTGACAAGCCTTAGGCGAGTCCCTTTCTGTCTCTGATTCCCGATTCCTTCACAGGGATTTATGTGGGCCTTAACGCCCACTGGGAAAAGATCCCTCTGTCAGCTCAGTGCCTGCTTTCTTGGTTTGACTTGTCAATCTGGACTTGAATACACCTTTGGTTTTGGATAGACTCTATTACCTCTCCTAGAAATTAACACACAAAACTGACAGCTGATTGACAAGATGAGAAGCATTTTTCCAAAATTCAAATTGAACTTAATCCTTTCTTAATAAAAGAATGCTCAAATCAAGGGGACACAGCTCACTCGTTTTGACTTCATGAGCTATGGCAGGTAGAGACAACTTTTTGAAAATACACAGCTAAAACTGTCCGTGCTTTGAATGCTAGACATGTTTTTCAGAATACACAGCTAAAACGGTCCCCGCTTTAAGTGTTAAAGCACTTAAAGCGGGGACCGTTTTAGCTGTGTATTTTGAAAAATTTGTGTGCTCTTCAAAGAGAAAGCTACTTTTGCTCTGTCTTTGGGTTCGAGGGGAAATGGGAGTCCTCTTCAGTAAGCAGGGACGACACCTGAGTCCTTTACAGTCCTCTTGTCTGCCTCTGAGGGTGAAATGAGAGTGGTCCCTGTCATCATGAGCCATGTCTGAAAGAATTATTCACATTCCCTACGAGAATAGACGGGTGAAATAGCAAAACGTGTGTCTTCCTTTGGAGCATGGACGGGTTCAAAGCCCACCTCATACCACTAAGTATTTTGCTGAACACTAGCAGTTGTGTGTGCGGCCTGTGTTTGGGTGATTTTTGTGTCGTGTTTGGGTCTGTGTGTGTGTGTGTCTGTGTGTCTGTGTGTCTGTATTTCTGTCTCCATTCCTGAGCAGCAAATCTTTTTTCCTCTTTTAGCATGTTACTCACAACTGTGGATGAAGACTAGCACACCTGAAAACACAATCCATGTATGGTTGAAGGAAATTTTCTTGGTGATGAGTGAGAGGTTGGTGACTGAAACCAGCTCATTTCCCATTGACCACTGAGGTCACATCTCTCAGGTGAGAAGCAAAGTGAGAATTTGAACCAGGCACATTCTCCTTAGAGACAACGGGCCAAAGACAGGTCCGATGGAATCGAATGTCTTTTCATGTTGACATCCATCCCGTCAAGCCCTCGTTAAGCCATTGAAGTGTCACATTGGGCCTGGGGGAGGCGGTGCACCCTGTGAAATTACACGTCCGAAGATTTGGATTTGATTTCCAGCCCTCTGCCAGTCAGTCTGCCAGGCACTTTCATGTGACAAGCCTTAGGCGAGTCCCTTTCTGTCTCTGATTCCCGATTCCTTCACAGGGATTTATGTGGGCCTTAACGCCCACTGGGAAAAGATCCCTCTGCCAGCTCAGTGCCTGCTTTCTTGGTTTGACTTGTCAATCAGGACTTGAATACACCTTTGGTTTTGGATTGACTCTATTACCTCTCCTAGAAATTAACACACAAAACTGACAGCTGATTGACAAGATGAGAAGCAGTTTTCCAAAATTCAAATTGAACTTAATCCTTTCTTCCTAAAAGAATGCTCAAATCAAGGGGACACAGCTCACTCGTTTTGACTTCATGAGCTATGGCAGGTAGAGACAACTTTTTGAAAATACACAGCTAAAACTGTCCGTGCTTTGAATGCTAGACATGTTTTTCAGAATACACAGATAAAGTGGGGACCGTTTTAGCTGTGTATTTTGAAAAAGTTGTGTGCTCTTCAAAGAGAAAGCTACTTTTGCTGTGTCTTTGGGTTCGAGGGGAAATGGGAGTCCTCTTCAGTCAGCAGGGACGACACCTGAGTCCTCTGCAGTCCTCTTGTCTGCCTCTGAGGGTGAAATGAGAGTAGTCCCTGTCATCATGAGCCATGTCTGAAAGAATTATTCACATTCCCTACGAGAATAGACGGGTGAAATAGCAAAAGTTTTGTCTTCCTTTGGAGCATGGACGGGTTCAAAGCCCACCTCATACCACTAAGTATTTTGCTGAACACGAGCAGTTGTGTGTGCGGCCTGTGTTTGGGTGATTTTTGTGTCCTGTGTGTTTGTGTGTGTGTGTGTGTGTGTGTGTGTGTGTGTGTGTCTGTGTGTGTGTGTCTGTATTTCTGTCGCCATTCCTGAGCAGCAAATCTTTTTTCCTCTTTTAGCATGTTACTCACAACTGTGGATGAAGCCCAGCACTCCTGAAAACACAATCCATGTATGGTTGAAGGAAATTTTCTTGGTGATGAGTGAGAGGTTGGTGACTGAAACCAGCTCATTTCCCATTGACCACTGAGGTCGCATCTCTCAGGTGAGAAGCAAAGTGAGAATTTGAACCAGGCACATTCTCCTTAGAGACAATGGGCCAAAGACAGGTCCGATGGAATCGAATGTCTTTTCATGTTGACATCCATCCCGTCAAGCCCTCGTTAAGCCATTGAAGTGTCACATTGGGCCTGGGGGAGGCGGTGCACCCTGTGAAATTACACGTCCGAAGATTTGGATTTGATTTCCAGCCCTCTGCCAGTCAGTCTGCCAGGCACTTTCACGTGACAAGCCTTAGGCGAGTCCCTTTCTGTCTCTGATTCCCGATTCCTTCACAGGGATTTATGTGGGCCTTAACGCCCACTGGGAAAAGATCCCTCTGCCAGCTCAGTGCCTGCTTTCTTGGTTTGACTTGTCAATCTGGACTTGAATACACCTTTGGTTTTGGATTGACTCTATTACCTCTCCTAGAAATTAACACACAAAACTGACAGCTGATTGACAAGATGAGAAGCAGTTTTCCAAAATTCAAATTGAACTTAATCCTTTCTTCCTAAAAGAATGCTCAAATCAAGGGGACACAGGTCACTCGTTTTGACTTCATGAGCTATGGCAGGTAGAGACAACTTTTTGAAAATACACAGCTAAAACTGTCCGTGCTTTGAATGCTAGACATGTTTTTCAGAATACACAGCTAAAACGGTCCCCGCTTTAAGTGCTAAACCACTTAAAGTGGGGACCGTTTTAGCTGTGTATTTTGAAAAAGTTGTGTGCTCTTCAAAGAGAAAGCTACTTTTGCTGTGTCTTTGGGTTCGAGGGGAAATGGGAGTCCTCTTCAGTCAGCAGGGACGACACCTGAGTCCTTTGCAGTCCTCTAGTCTGCCTCTGAGGGTGAAATGAGAGTGGTCCCTGTAATCATGAGCCATGTCTGAAAGAATTATTCACATTCCCTACGAGAATAGACGTGTGAAATAGCAAAAGGTGTGTCTTCCTTTGGAGCATGGACGGGTTCAAAGCCCACCTCATACCACTAAGTATTTTGCTGAACACGAGCAGTTGTGTGTGCGGCCTGTGTTTGGGTGATTTTTGTGTCATGTGTGTGTGTGTGAGTGTGTGTGTGTGTGTGTGTGTGTGTGTGTGTGTGTCTGTGTGTGTGTGTCTGTATTTCTCTCTCCATTCCTGAGCAGCAAATCTTTTTTCCTCTTTTAGCATGTTACTCACAACTGTGGATGAAGCCCAGCACTCCTGAAAACACAATCCATGTATGGTTGAAGGAAATTTTCTTGGTGATGAGTGAGAGGTTGGTGACTGAAACCAGCTCATTTCCCATTGACCACTGAGGTCACATCTCTCAGGTGAGAAGCAAAGTGAGAATTTGAACCAGGCACATTCTCCTTAGAGACAATGAGCCAAAGACAGGTCCGATGGAATCGAATGTCTTTTCATGTTGACATCCATCCCGTCAAGCCCTCGTTAAGCCATTGAAGTGTCACATTGGGCCTGGGGGAGGCGGTGCACCCTGTGAAATTACACGGCCGAATATTTGGATTTGATTTCCAGCCCTCTGCCAGTCAGTCTGCCAGGCACTTTCATGTGACAAGCCTTAGGCGAGTCCCTTTCTGTCTCTGATTCCCGATTCCTTCACAGGGATTTATGTGGGCATTAACGCCCACTTGGAAAAGATCCCTCTGCCAGCTCAGTGCCTGCTTTCTTGGTTTGACTTGTCAACCTGGACTTGAATACAGCTTTGGTTTTGGATTGACTCTATTACCTCTCCTAGAAATTAACACACAAAACTGACAGCTGATTGACAAGATGAGAAGCAGTTTTCCAAAATTGAAATTGAACTTAATCCTTTCTTACTAAAAGAATGCTCAAATCAAGGGGACACAGCTCACTCGTTTTGACTTCATGAGCTATGGCAGGTAGAGACAACTTTTTGAAAATACACAGCTAAAACTGTCCGTGCTTTGAATGCTAGACATGTTTTTCAGTTTTAAGTGCTTTAGCACTTAAAGCGGGACCGTTTTAGCTGTGTATTTTGTAAAAGTTGTGTGCTCTTCAAAGAGAAAGCTACTTTTGCTGTGTCTTTGGGTTCGAGGGGAAATGGGAGTCCACTTCAGTCAGCAGGGACGACACCTGAGTCCTTTGCAGTCCTCTTGTCTGCCTCTGAGGGTGAAATGAGAGTGGTCCCTGTCATCATGAGTCATGTCTGAAAGAATTATTCACATTCCCTACGAGAATAGACGGGTGAAATAGCAAAAGGTGTGTCTTCCTTTGGAGCATGGACGGGTTCAAAGCCCACCTCATACCACTAAGTATTTTGCTGAACACTAGCAGTTGTGTGTGCGGCCTGTGTTTGGGTGATTTTTGTGTCATGTGTGGATGTGTGTGTGTGTGTCTGTGTGTGTGTGTGTCTGTATTTCTGTCTCCATTCCTGAGCAGCAAATCTTTTTCCTCTTTTAGCATGTTACTCACAACTGTGGATGAAGACCAGCACTCCTGAAAACACAATCCGTGTATGGTTGAAGGAAACTTTCTTGGTGATGAGTGAGAGGTTGGTGACTGAAACCAGCTCATTTCCCATTGACCACTGAGGTCACATCTCTCAGGTGAGAAGCAAAGTGAGAATTTGAACCAGGCACATTCTCCTTAGAGGCAACGGGCCAAAGACAGGTCCGATGGAATCGAATGTCTTTTCATGTTGACATCCATCCCGTCAAGCCCTCGTTAATCCATTGAAGTGTCACATTGGGCCTGGGGGAGGCGGTGCACCCTGTGAAATTACACGTCCGAAGATTTGGATTTGATTTCCAGCCCTCTGCCAGTCAGTCTGCCAGGCACTTTCATGTGACAAGCCTTAGGCGAGTCCCTTTCTGTCTCTGATTCCCGATTCCTTCACAGGGATTTATGTGGGCTTTAACGCCCACTGGGAAAAGATCCCTCTGCCAGCTCAGTGCCTGCTTTCTTGGTTTGACTTGTCAATCTGGACTTGAATAAACCTTTGGTTTTGGATTGACTCTATTACCTCTCCTAGAAATTAACACACAAAACTGACAGCTGATTGACAAGATGAGAAGCAGTTTTCCAAAATTCAAATTGAACTTAATCCTTTCTTCCTAAAAGAATGCTCAAATCAAGGGGACACAGCTCACTCGTTTTGACTTCATGAGCTATGGCAGGTAGAGACAACTTTTTGAAAATACACAGCTAAAACTGTCCGTGCTTTGAATGCTAGACATGTTTTTCAGAATACACAGCTAAAACGGTCCCCGCTTTAAGTGTTAAAGCACTTAAAGCGGGGACCGTTTTAGCTGTGTATTGTGAAAAATTTGTGTGCTCTTCAAAGAGAAAGCTACTTTTGCTATGTCTTTGGGTTCGAGGGGAAATGGGAGTCCTCTTCAGTCAGCAGGGACGACATCTGAGTCTTTTGCAGTCCTCTTGTCTGCCTCTGAGGGTGAAATGAGAGTGGTCCCTATCATCATGAGCCATGTCTGAAAGAATTATTCACATTCCCTACGAGAATAGACGGGTGAAATAGCAAAAGGTGTGTCTTCCTTTGGAGCATGGACGGGTTCAAAGCCCACCTCATACCACTAAGTATTTTGCTGAACACGAGCAGTTGTTTGTGCGGCCTGTGTTTGGGTGATTTTTGTGTCGTGTGTGTGTGTGTGTGTGTGTGTTTGTGTGTCTGTCTGTGTGTGTGTGTCTGTATTTCTGTCTCCATTCCTGAGCAGCAAATCTTTTTTCCTCTTTTAGCATTTTACTCACAACTGTGGATGAAGCCCAGCACTCCTGAAAACACAATCCATGTATGGTTGAAGGAAATTTACTTGGTGATGAGTGAGAGGTTGGTGACTGAAACCAGCTCATTTCCCATTGACCACTGAGGTCGCATCTCTCAGGTGAGAAGCAAAGTGAGAATTTGAACCAGGCACATTCTCCTTAGAGACAATGGGCCAAAGACAACTCCGATGGTATCGAATGTCTTTTCATGTTGACATCCATCCCGTCAAGCCCTCGTTAAGCCATTGAAGTGTCACATTGGGCCTGGGGGAGGCGGTGCACCCTGTGAAATTACACGACCGAAGATTTGGATTTGATTTCCAGCCCTCTGCCAGTCAGTCTGCCAGGCACTTTCATGTGACAAGCCTTAGGCGAGTCCCTTTCTGTCTCTGATTCCCGATTCCTTCACAGGGATTTATGTGGGCCTTAACGCCCACTGGGAAAAGATCCCTCTGCCCGCTCAGTGCCTGCTTTCTTGGTTTGACTTGTCAACCGGGACTTGAATACACCGTTGGTTTTGGATTGACTCTATTACCTCTCCTAGAAGTTAACACACAAAACTGACAGCTGATTGACAAGATGAGAAGCAGTTTTCCAAAATTGAAATTGAACTTAATCCTTTCTTACTAAAAGAATGCTCAAATCAAGGGGACACAGCTCACTCGTTTTGACTTCATGAGCTATGGCAGGTAGAGACAACTTTTTGAAAATACACAGCTAAAACTGTCCGTGCTTTGAATGCTAGACATGTTTTTCAGAATACACAGCTAAAACGGTCCCCACTTTAAGTGCTAAAGCACTTAAAAACGGGGACCGTTTTAGCTGTGTATTTTGAAAAAGTTGTGTGCTCTTCAAAGAGAAAGCTACTTTTGCTGTGTCTTTGGGTTCGAGGGGAAATGGGAGTCCTCTTCAGTCAGCAGGGACGACACCTGAGTCCTTTGCAGTCCTCTTGTCTGCCTCTGAGGGTGAAATGAGAGTGGTCCCTGTCATCATGAGCCATGTCTGGAAGAATTATTCACATTCCCTACGAGAATAGACGGGTGAAATAGCAAAAGGTGTGTCTTCTTTTGGAGCATGGAAGGGTTCAAAGCCCACCTCATACCACTAAGTATTTTGCTGAACACGAGCAGTTGTGTGTGCGGCCTGTGTTTGGGTGATTTTTGTGTCATATGTGTGTGTGTGTGTGTGTGTCTGTGTGTGTGTGTCTGTATTTCTGTCTCCATTCCTGAGCAGCAAATCTTTTTTCCTCTTTTAGCATGTTACTCACAACTGTGGATGAAGCCCAGCACTCCTGAAAACACAATCCATGTATGGTTGAAGGAAATTTTCTTGGTGATGAGTGAGAGGTTGGTGACTGAAACCAGCTCATTTCCCATTGACCACTGAGGTCACATCTCTCAGGTGAGAAGCAAAGTGAGAATTTGAACCAGGCACATTCTCCTTAGAGACAATGGGCCAAAGACAGGTCCGATGGAATCGAATGTCTTTTCATGTTGACATCCATCCCGTCAAGCCCTCGTTAAGCCATTGAAGTGTCACATTGGGTCTGAAGGAGGCGGTGCACCCCGTGAAATTACACGTCCGAAGATTTGGATTTGATTTCCAGCCCTCTGCCAGTCAGTCTGCCAGGCACTTTCATGTGACAAGTCTTAGGCGAGTCCCTTTCTGTCTCTGATTCCCGATTCCTTCACAGGGTTTTATGTGGGCCTTAACGCCCACTGGGAAAAGATCCCTCTGCCAGCTCAGTGCCTGCTTTCTTGGTTTGACTTGTCAATCTGGACTTGAATACACCTTTGGTTTTGGATTGACTCTATTACCTCTCCTAGAAATTAACACACAAAACTGACAGCTGATTGACAAGATGAGAAGCAGTTTTCCAAAATTCAAATTGAACTTAATCCTTTCTTACTAAAAGAATGCTCAAATCAAGGGGACACCGCTCACTCGTTTTGACTTCATGAGCTATGGCAGGTAGAGACAACTTTTTGAAAATACACAGCTAAAACTGTCCGTGCTTTGAATGTTAGACATGTTTTTCAGAATACACAGCTAAAGCGGGGACCGTTTTAGCTGTGTATTTTGAAAAAGTTGTGTGCTCTTCAAAGAGAAAGCTACTTTTGCTGTGTCTTTGGGTTCGAGGGGAAATGGGAGTCCTCTTCAGTCAGCAGGGACGACACCTGAGCCCTTTGCAGTCCTCTTCTCTGCCTCTGAGGGTGAAATGAGAGTGGTCCCTGTCATCATGAGCCATGTCTGAAAGAATTATTCACATTCTGTACGAGAATAGACGGGTGAAATAGCAAAAGGTGTGTCTTCCTTTGGAGCATGGACGGGTTCAAAGCCCACCTCATACCACTAAGTATTTTGCTGAACACGAGCAGTTGTGTGTGCGGCCTGTGTTTGGGTGATTTTTCTGTCGTGTGTGTGTGTGTGTGTGTGTGTGTGTGTCTGTCTGTCTGTGTGTGTGTGTCTGTATTTCTGTCTCCATTCCTGAGCAGCAAATCTTTTTTCCTCTTTTAGCATGTTACTCACAACTGTGGATGAAGCCCAGCACTCCTGAAAACACAATCCATGTATGGTTGAAGGAAATTTACTTGGTGATGAGTGAGAGGTGGTGACTGAAACCAGCTCATTTCCCATTGACCACTGAGGTCGCATCTCTCAGGTGAGAAGCAAAGTGAGAATTTGAACCAGGCACATTCTCCTTAGAGACAATGGGCCAAAGACAGGTCCGATGGAATCGAATGTCTTTTCATGTTGACATCCATCCCGTCAAGCCCTCGTTAAGCCATTGAAGTGTCACATTGGGTCTGAAGGAGGCGGTGCACCCCGTGAAATTACACGTCCGAAGATTTGGATTTGATTTCCAGCCCTCTGCCAGTCAGTCTGCCAGGCACTTTCATGTGACAAGTCTTAGGCGAGTCCCTTTCTGTCTCTGATTCCCGATTCCTTCACAGGGTTTTATGTGGGCCTTAACGCCCACTGGGAAAAGATCCCTCTGCCAGCTCAGTGCCTGCTTTCTTGGTTTGACTTGTCAATCTGGACTTGAATACACCTTTGGTTTTGGATTGACTCTATTACCTCTCCTAGAAATTAACACACAAAACTGACAGCTGATTGACAAGATGAGAAGCAGTTTTCCAAAATTCAAATTGAACTTAATCCTTTCTTACTAAAAGAATGCTCAAATCAAGGGGACACCGCTCACTCGTTTTGACTTCATGAGCTATGGCAGGTAGAGACAACTTTTTGAAAATACACAGCTAAAACTGTCCGTGCTTTGAATGTTAGACATGTTTTTCAGAATACACAGCTAAAGCGGGGACCGTTTTAGCTGTGTATTTTGAAAAAGTTGTGTGCTCTTCAAAGAGAAAGCTACTTTTGCTGTGTCTTTGGGTTCGAGGGGAAATGGGAGTCCTCTTCAGTCAGCAGGGACGACACCTGAGCCCTTTGCAGTCCTCTTCTCTGCCTCTGAGGGTGAAATGAGAGTGGTCCCTGTCATCATGAGCCATGTCTGAAAGAATTATTCACATTCCGTACGAGAATAGACGGGTGAAATAGCAAAAGGTGTGTCTTCCTTTGGAGCATGGACGGGTTCAAAGCCCACCTCATACCACTAAGTATTTTGCTGAACACGAGCAGTTGTGTGTGCGGCCTGTGTTTGGGTGATTTTTCTGTCGTGTGTGTGTGTGTGTGTGTGTGTGTGTGTCTGTCTGTCTGTGTGTGTGTGTCTGTATTTCTGTCTCCATTCCTGAGCAGCAAATCTTTTTTCCTCTTTTAGCATGTTACTCACAACTGTGGATGAAGCCCAGCACTCCTGAAAACACAATCCATGTATGGTTGAAGGAAATTTACTTGGTGATGAGTGAGAGGTGGTGACTGAAACCAGCTCATTTCCCATTGACCACTGAGGTCGCATCTCTCAGGTGAGAAGCAAAGTGAGAATTTGAACCAGGCACATTCTCCTTAGAGACAATGGGCCAAAGACAACTCCGATGGAATCGAATGTCTTTTCATGTTGACATCCATCCCGTCAAGCCCTCGTTAAGCCATTGAAGTGTCACATTGGGCCTGGGGGAGGCGGTGCACCCTGTGAAATTACACGACCGAAGATTTGGATTTGATTTCCAGCCCTCTGCCAGTCAGTCTGCCAGGCACTTTCATGTGACAAGCCTTAGGCGAGTCCCTTTCTGTCTCTGATTCCCGATTACTTCACAGAGATTTATGTGGGCCTTAACGCCCACTGGGAAAAGATCCCTCTGCCAGCTCAGTGGCTGCTTTCTTGGTTTGACTTGTCAATCTGGACTTGAATACACCTTTGGTTTTGGATTGACTCTATCACCTCTCCTAGAAATTAACACACAAAACTGACAGCTGATTGACAAGATGAGAAGCAGTTTTACAAAATTCAAATTGAACTTAATCCTTTCTTACTAAAAGAATGCTCAAATCAAGGGGACACAGCTCACTCGTTTTGACTTCATGAGCTATGGCAGGTAGAGACAACTTTTTGAAAATACACAGCTAAAACTGTCCGTGCTTTGAATGCTAGACATGTTTTTCAGAATACACAGCTAAAACGGTCCCCGCATAAGTGATTTAGCACTTAAAGCGGGCACCGTTTTAGCTGTGTATTTTGAAAAAGTTTTGTGCTCTTCAAAGAGAAAGCTACTTTTGCTGTGTCTTTGGGTTCGAGGGGAAATGGGAGTCCTCTTCAGTCAGCAGGGACGACACCTGAGTCCTTTGCAGTCCTCTTGTCTGTCTCTGAGGGTGAAATGAGAGTGGTCCCTGTCATCATGAGCCATGTCTGAAAGAATTATTCACATTCCCTACGAGAATAGACGGGTGAAATAGCAAAAGGTGTGTCTTCCTTTGGAGCATGGACGGGTTCAAAGCCCACCTCATACCACTAAGTATTTTGCTGAACACGAGCAGTTGTGTGTGCGGCCTGTGTTTGGGTGATTTTTGTGTCGTGTGAGTGTGTGTGTGTGTGTGTTTGTGTCTGTCTGTGTGTGTGTGTCTGTATTTCTGTCTCCATTCCTGAGCAGCAAATCTTTTTTCCTCTTTTAGCATGTTACTCACAACTGTGGATGAAGCCCAGCACTCCTGAAAACACAATCCATGTATGGTTGAAGGAAATTTTCTTGGTGATGAGTGAGAGGTTGGTGACTGAAACCAGCTCATTTCCCATTGACCACTGAGGTCACATCTCTCAGGTGAGAAGCAAAGTGAGAATTTGAACCAGGCACATTCTCCTTAGAGACAATGGGCCAAAGACAGGTCCGATGGAATCGAATGTCTTTTCATGTTGACATCCATCCCGTCAAGCACTCGTTAAGCCATTGAAGTGTCACATTGGGCCTGGGGGAGGCGGTGCACCCTGTGAAATTACACGTCCGAAGATTTGGATTTGATTTCCAGCCCTCTGCCAGTCAGTCTGCCAGGCACTTTCATGTGACAAGCCTTAGGCCAGTCCCTTTCTGTCTCTGATTCCCGATTCCTTCACAGGGATTTATGTGGGCCTTAACGCCCACTGGGAAAAGATCCCTCTGCCAGCTCAGAGCATGCTTTCTTGGTTTGACTTGTCAATCTGGACTTGAATACACCTTTGGTTTTGGATTGACTCTATTACCTCTCCTAGAAATTAACACACAAAACTGACAGCTGATTGACAAGATGAGAAGCAGTTTTCCAAAATTCAAATTGAACTTAATCCTTTCTTACTAAAAGAATGCTCAAATCAAGGGGACACAGCTCACTCGTTTTGACTTCATGAGCTATGGCAGGTAGAGACAACTTTTTGAAAATACACAGCTAAAACTGTCCGTGCTTTGAATGCTAGACATGTTTTTCAGGATACACAGCTAAAACGATCCCCGCTTTAAGTGTTAAAGCACTTAAAGCGGGGACCGTTTTAGCTGGGTATTTTGAAAAATTTGTGTGCTCTTCAAAGTGAAAGCTACTTTTGCTCTGTCTTTGGGTTCGAGGGGAAATGGGAGTCCTCTTCAGTCAGCAGGGACGACACCTGAGTCCTTTGCAGTCCTCTTGTCTGCCTCTGAGGGTGAAATGAGAGTGGTCCCTGTCATCATGAGCCATGTCTGAAAGAATTATTCACATTCCCTACGAGAATAGACGTGTGAAATAGCAAAAGGTGTGTCTTCCTTTGGAGCATGGACGGGTTCAAAGCCCACCTCATACCACTAAGTATTTTGCTGAACACGAGCAGTTGTGTGTGCGGCCTGTGTTTGGGTGATTTTTGTGTCGTGTGTGGGTGTGTGTGTGTGTGTGTGTCTGTGTGTGTGTGTGTCTGTATTTCTGTCTCCATTCCTGAGAAGCAAATCTTTTTTCCTCTTTTAGCATGTTACTCACAACTGTGGATGAAGACCAGCACTCCTGAAAACACAATCCATGTATGGTTGAAGGAAACTTTCTTGGTGATGAGTGAGAGGTTGGTGACTGAAACCAGCTCATTTCCATTGACCACTGAGGTCACATCTCTCAGGTGAGAAGCAAAGTGAGAATTTGAACCAGGCACATTCTCCTTAGAGACAATGGGCCAAAGACAGGTCCGATGGAATGTAATGTCTTTTCATGTTGACATCCATCCCAACAAGCTCTCGTTAAGCCATTGAAGTGTCACATTGGGCCTGGGGGAGGCGGTGCACCCTGTGAAATTACACGTCCGAAGATCTGGATTTGATTTCCAGCCCTCTGCCAGTCAGTCTGCCAGGCACTTTCATGTGACAAGCCTTAGGCGAGTCCCTTTCTGTCTCTGATTCCCGATTCCTTCACAGGGATTTATGTGGGCCTTAACGCCCACTGGGAAAAGATCCCTCTGCCAGCTCAGTGCCTGCTTTCTTGCTTTGACTTGTCAATCTGGACTTGAATACACCTTTGGTTTTGGATTGACTCTATTACCTCTCCTAGAAATTAACACACAATACTGACAGCTGACTGACAAGATGAGAAGCAGTTTTCCAAAATTCAAATTGAACTTAATCCTTTCTTCCTAAAAGAATGCTCAAATCAAAAGAACACAGCTCACTCGTTTTGACTTCATGAACTATGGCAGGTAGAGACAACTTTTTGAAAATACACAGCTAAAACTGTCCGTGCTTTGAATGCTAGACATGTTTTTCAGAATACAAAGCTAAAACGGTCCCCGCTTTAAGTGCTTTATTAGCTGTGTATTTTGAAAAAGTTGTGTGCTCTTCAAAGAGAAAGCTACTTTTGCTGTGTCTTTCGGTTCGAGGGGAAATGGGAGTCCTCTTCAGTCAGCAGGGACAACACCTGAGTCCTTTGCAGTCCTCCTATCTGCCTCTGAGGGTGAAATGAGAGTGGTCCCTGTCATCATGAGCCATGTCTGAAAGAATTATTCACATTCCGTACGAGAATAGACGGGTGAAATAGCAAAAGGTGTGTCTTCCTTTGGAGCATGGACGGGTTCAAAGCCCACCTCATAACACTAAATATTTTGCTGAACACTAGCAGTTGTGTGTGCGGCCTGTGTTTGGGTGATTTTTGTGTCATGTGCGTGTGTGTGTGTGTTTGTTTGTGTGTGTGTGTGTCTGTGTGTGTGTGTCTGTATTTCTGTCTCCATTCCTGAGCAGCAAATCTTTTTTCCTCTTTTAGCATGTTATTCACAACTGTGGATGAAGACCAGCACTCCTGAAAACACAATCCATGCATGGTTGAAGGAAATTTTCTTGGTGATGAGTGAGAGGTTGGTGACTGAAACCAGCTCATTTCCCATTGACCACTGAGGTCACATCTCTCAGGTGAGAAGCAAAGTGAGAATTTGAACCAGGCACATTCTCCTTAGAGACAATGGGCCAAAGACAGGTCCGATGGAATCGAATGTCTTTTCATGTTGACATCCATCCCGTCAAGCCCTCGTTAAGCCATTGAAGTGTCACATTGGGCCTGGGGGAGGCGGTGCACCCTGTGAAATTACACGTCCGAAGATTTGGATTTGATTTCCAGCCCTCTGCCAGTCAGTCTGCCAGGCACTTTCATGTGACAAGCCTTAGGCGAGTCCCTTTCTGTCTCTGATTCCCGATTCCTTCACAGGGATTTCTGTGGGACTTAACGCCCACTGGGAAAAGATCCCTCTGCCAGCTCAGTGCCTGCTTTCTTGGTTTGACTTGTCAATCTGGACTTGAATACACCTTTGGTTTTGGATTGACTCTATTACCTCTCCTAGAAATTAACACACAAAACTGACAGCTGATTGACAAGATGAGAAGCAGTTTTCCAAAATTCAAATTGAACTTAATCCTTTCTTCCTAAAAGAATGCTCAAATCAAGGGGACACAGCTCACTCGTTTTGACTTCATGAGCTATAGCAGGTAGAGACAATTTTTTGAAAATACACAGCTAAAATTGTCCGTGCTTTGAATGCTAGACAAGTTTTTCAGAATACACAGCTAAAACGGTCCCCGCTTTAAGTGCTTTATTAGCTGTGTATTTTGAAAAAGTTGTGTGCTCTTCAAAGAGAAAGCTACTTTTGCTGTGTCTTTGGGTTCGAGGGGAAATGGGAGTCCTCTTCAGTCAGCAGGGACGACCCTTGAGTCCTTTGCAGTCCTCTTGTCTGACTCTGAGGGTGAAATGAGAGTGGTCCCTGTCATCATGAGCCATGTCTGAAAGAATTATTCACATTCCCTACGAGAATAGACGGGTGAAATAGCAAAAGGTGTGTCTTCCTTTGGAGCATGGACGGGTTCAAAGCCCACCTCATACCACTAAGTATTTTGCTGAACACGAGCAGTTGTGTGTGCGGCCTGTGTTTGGGTGATTTTTGTGTCATGTGCGTGTGTGTGTGTGTGTGATTGTGTGTGTGTGTGTCTGTGTGTGTGTGTCTGTATTTCTGTCTCCATTCCTGAGCAGCAAATCTTTTTTCCTCTTTTAGCATGTTACTCACAACTGTGGATGAAGCCCAGCACTCCTGAAAACACAATCCATGTATGGTTGAAGGAAATTTTCTTGGTAATGAGTGAGAGGTTGGTGACTGAATCCAGCTCATTTCACATTGACCACTGAGGTCACATCTCTCAGGTGAGAAGCAAAGTGAGAATTTGAACCAGGCACATTCTCCTTAGAGACAATGGGCCAAAGACAGGTCCGATGGAATCGAATGTCTTTTCATGTTGACATCCATCCCGTCAAGCCCTCGTTAAGTCATTGAAGTGTCACATTGGGCCTGGGGGATGCGGTGCACCCTGTGAAATTACACGTCCGAAGATTTGGATTTGATTTCCAGCCCTCTGCCAGTCAATCTGCCAGGCACTTTCATGTGACAAGCCTTAGGCGAGTCCCTTTCTGTCTCTGATTCCCGATTCCTTCACAGGGATTTATGTGGGCCTTAACGCCCACTGGGAAAAGATCCCTCTGCCAGCTCAGTGCCTGCTTTCTTGGTTTGACTTGTCAATCTGGACTTGAATACACCTTTGGTTTTGGATTGACTCTATTACCTCTCCTAGAAATTAACACACAAAACTGACAGCTGATTGACAAGATGAGAAGCAGTTTTCCAAAATTCAAATTGAACTTAATCCTTTCTTCCTAAAAGAATGCTCAAATCAAGCGGACACAGCTCAGTCGTTTTGAATTCATGAGCTATGGCAGGTAGAGACAACTTTTTGAAAATACACAGCTAAAACTGTCCGTGCTTTGAATGCTAGACATGTTTTTCAGGATACAGAGCTAAAGCGGGGATCGCTTTAGCTGTGTATTTTGAAAAAGTTGTGTGCTCTTCAAAGAGAAAACTACTTTTTCTGTGTCTTTGGGTTCGAGGGGAAATGGGAGTCCTCCTCAGTCAGCAGGGACGACACCTGAGTCCTTTACAGTCCTCTTGTCTGCCTCTGAGGGTGAAATGAGAGTGGTCCCTGTCATCATGAGCCATGTCTGAAAGAATTATTCACATTCCCTACGAGAATAGATGGGTGAAATAGCAAAAGGTGTGTCTTCCTTTGGAGCATGGACGGGTTCAAAGCCCACCTCATACCACTAAATATTTTGCTGAACACGAGCAGTTGTGTGTGCGGCCTGTGTTTGGGTGATTTTTGTGTCATGTGCGTGTGTGTGTGTGTTTGTGTGTGTGTGTGTCTGTGTGTGTGTGTCTGTATTTCTGTCTCCATTCCTGAGCAGCAAATCTTTTTTCCTCTTTTAGCATGTTACTCACAACTGTGGATGAAGCCCAGCACTCCTGAAAACACAATCCATGTATGGTTGGAGGAAATTTTCTTGGTGATGAGTGAGAGGTTGGTGAATGAAACCAGCTCATTTCCCATTAACCACTGAGGTCACATCTCTCAGGTGAGAAGCAAAGTGAGAATTTGAACCAGGCACATTCTCCTTAGAGACAATGGGCCAAAGACAGGTCCGATGGAATCGAATGTCTTTTCATGTTGACATCCATCCCGTCAAGCCCTCGTTAAGCCATTGAAGTGTCACATTGGGCCTGGGGGAGGCGGTGCACCCTGTGAAATTACACGTCCGAAGATTTGGATTTGATTTCCAGCCCTCTGCCAGTCAGTCTGCCAGGCACTTTCATGTGACAAGCCTTAGGCGAGTCCCTTTCTGTCTCTGATTCCCGATTCCTTCACAGGGATTTATGTGGGCCTTAACGCCCACTGGGAAAAGATCCCTCTGCCAGCTCAGTGCCTGCTTTCTTGGTTTGACTTGTCAATCTGGACTTGAATACACCTTTGGTTTTGGATTGACTCTATTACCTCTCCTAGAAATTAACACACAAAACTGACAGCTGATTGACAAGATGAGAAGCAGTTTTCCAAAATTCAAATTGAACTTAATCCTTTCTTACTAAAAGAATGCTCAAATCAAGGGGACACAGCTCACTCGTTTTGACTTCATGAGCTATGGCAGGTAGAGACAACTTTTTGAAAATACACAGCTAAAACTGTCCGTGCTTTGAATTGTAGACATGTTTTTCAGAATACACAGCTAAAACGGTCCCCGTTTTAAGTGCTAAAGCACTTAAAGCGGGGACCATTTTAGCTGTGTATTTTGAAAAATTTGTGTGCTCTTCAAAGAGAAAGCTACTTTTGTTGAGTCTTTGGGTTCGAGGGGAAATGGGAGTCCTCTTCAGTTAGCAGGGACGACACCTGATTCCTTTGCAGTCCTCTTGTCTGCCTCTGAGGGTGAAATGAGAGTGGTCCCTGTCATCATGAGCCATGTCTGAAAGAATTATTCACATTCCCTACGAGAATAGACGGGTGAAATAGCAAAAGGTGTGTCTTCCTTTGGAGCATGGACGGGTTCAAAGCCCACCTCATACCACTAAGTATTTTGCTGAACACGAGCAGTTGTGTGTGCGGCCTGTGTTTGGTTGATTTTTGTGTCATGTGTGTGTGTGTGTGTGTGTCTGTGTGTGTTTGTCTGTGTGTGTGTGTCTGTATTTCTGTCTCCATTCCTGAGCAGCAAATCTTTTTTCCTCTTTTAGCATGTTACTCACAACTGTGGATGAAGCCCAGCATTCCTGAAAACACAATCCATGTATGGTTGAAGGAAATTTTCTTGGTGATGAGTGAGAGGTTGGTGACTGAAACCAGCTCATTTCCCATTGACCACTGAGGTCGCATCTCTCAGGTGAGAAGCAAAGTGAGAATTTGAACCAGGCACATTCTCCTTAGAGACAATGGGCCAAAGACAACTCCGATGGAATCGAATGTCTTTTCATGTTGACATCCATCCCGTCAAGCCCTCGTTAAGCCATTGAAGTGTCACATTGGGCCTGGGGGAGGCGGTGCACCCTGTGAAATTACACGTCCGAAGATTTGGATTTGATTTCCAGCCCTCTGCCATTCAGTCTGCCAGGCAATTTCATGTGACAAGCCTTAGGCGAGTCCCTTTCTGTCTCTGATTCCCGATTCCTTCACAGGGATTTATGTGGGCCTTAACGCCCACTGGGAAAAGATCCCTCTGCCAGCGCAGTGCCTGCTTTCTTGGTTTGACTTGTCAATCTCGACTTGAATACACCTTTGGTTTTGGATTGACTCTATTACCTCTCCTAGAAATTAACACACAAAACTGACAGCTGATTGACAAGATGAGAAGCAGCTTTCCAAAATTCAAATTGAACTTAATCCTTTCTTACTAAAAGAATGCTCAAATCAAGGGGACACAGCTCACTCGTTTTGACTTCATGAGCTATGGCAGTTAGAGACAACTTTTTGAAAATACACAGCTAAAACTGTCCATGCTTTGAATGCTAGACATGTTTTTCAGAATACACAGCTAAAACGGTCCCCGCATAAGTGATTTAGCACTTAAAGCGGGCACCGTTTTAGCTGTGTCTTTTGAAAAAGTTGTGTGCTCTTCAAAGAGAAAGCTACTTTTGCTGTGTCTTTGGGTTCGAGGGGAAATGGGAGTCCTCTTCAGTCAGCAGGGATGACACCTGAGTCCCTTGCAGTCCTCTTGTCTGTCTCTGAGGGTGAAATGAGAGTGGTCCCTGTCATCATGAGCCATGTCTTAAAGAATTATTCACATTCCGTACGAGAATAGACGGGTGAAATAGCAAAAGGTGTGTCTTCCTTTGGAGCATGGACGGGTTCAAAGCCCACCTCATACCACTAAGTATTTTGCTGAACACGAGCAGTTGTGTGTGCGGCCTGTGTTTGGGTGATTTTTGTGTCGTGTGTGTGTGTGTGTGTGTGTGTGTGTGTGTGTCTGTCTGTGTGTGTGTGTCTGTATTTCTGTCTCCATTCCTGAGCAGCAAATCTTTTTTCCTCTTTTAGCATGTTACTCACAACTGTGGCTGAAGCCCAGCACTCCTGAAAACACAATCCATGTATGGTTGAAGGAAATTTTCTTGGTGATGAGTGAGAGGTTGGTGACTGAAACCAGCTCATTTCCCATTGACCACTGAGGTCACATCTCTCAGGTGAGAAGCAAAGTGAGAATTTGAACCAGGCACATTCTCCTTAGAGACAATGGGCCAAAGACAACTCCGATGGAATCGAATGTCTTTTCATGTTGACATCCATCCCGTCAAGCCCTCGTTAAGCCATTGAAGTGTCACATTGGGCCTGGGGGAGGCGGTGCACCCTGTGAAATTACACGTCCGAAGATTTGGATTTGATATCCAGCCCTCTGCCAGTCAGTCTGCCAGGCACTTTCATGTGACAAGCCTTAGGCGAGTCCCTTTCTGTCTCTGATTCCCGATTCCTTCACAGGGATTTATGTGGGCCTTAACGCCCACTGGGAAAAGATCCCTCTGCCAGCTCAGAGCGTGCTTTCTTGGTTTGACTTGTCAATCTGGACTTGAATACACCTTTGGTTTTGGATTGACTCTATTACCTCTCCTAGAAATTAACACACAAAACTGACAGCTGATTGACAAGATGAGAAGCAGTTTTCCAAAATTCAAATTGAACTTAATCCTTTCTTACTAAAAGAATGCTCAAATCAAGGGGACACAGCTCACTCGTTTTGACTTCATGAGCTATGGCAGGTAGAGACAACTTTTTGAAAATACACAGCTAAAACTGTCCGTGCTTTGAATGCTAGACATGTTTTTCAGAATACACAGCTAAAACGGTCCCCGCTTTAAGTGTTAAAGCACTTAAAGCGGGGACCGTTTTAGCTGTGTATTTTGAAAAATTTGTGTGCTCTTCAAAGTGAAAGCTACTTTTGCTCTGTCTTTGGGTTCGAGGGGAAATGGGAGTCCTCTTCAGTCAGCAGGGACGACACTTGAGTCCTTTGCAGTCCTCTTGTCTGCCTCTGAGGGTGAAATGAGGGTGGTCCCTGTCATCATGAGCCATGTCTGAAAGAATTATTCACATTCCCTACGAGAATAGACGGGTGAAATAGCAAACGGTGTGTCTTCCTTTGGAGCATGGACGGGTTCAAAGCCCACCTCATACCACTAAGTATTTTGCTGAACACTAGCAGTTGTGTGTGCGGCCTGTGTTTGGGTGATTTTTTGTCGTGTGTGGGTGTTTGTGTGTGTGTGTGTGTGTGTCTGTGTGTGTGTGTGTCTGTATTTCTGTCTCCATTCCTGAGCAGCAAATCTTTTTTCCTCTTTTAGCATGTTACTCACAACTGTGGATGAAGACCAGCACTCCTGAAAACACAATCCATGTATGGTTGAAGGAAATATTCTTGGTGATGAGTGAGAGGTTGGTGACTGAAACCAGCTCATTTCCCATTGACCACTGTGGTCACATCTCTCAGGTGAGAAGCAAAGTGAGAATTTGAACCAGGCACATTCTCCTTAGAGACAATGGGCCAAAGACCGTTCCGATGGAATCGAATGCCTTTTCATGTTGACATCCGTCCCGTCAAGCCCTCGTTAAGCCATTGAAGTGTCACATTGGGCATGAAGGAGGCGGTGCACCCTGTGAAATTACACGTCCGAAGATTTGGATTTGATTTCCAGCCCTCTGCCAGTCAGTCTGCCAGGCACTTTCATGTGACAAGCCTTAGGCGAGTCCCTTTCTGTCTCTGATTCCCGATTCCTTCACAGGGATTTATGTGGGCCTTAACGCCCACTGGGAAAAGATCCCTCTGCCAGCTCAGTGCCTGCTTTCTTGGTTTGACTTGTCAATCTGGACTTGAATACACCTTTGGTTTTGGATTGACTCTATTACCTCTCCTAGAAATTAACACACAAAACTGACAGCTGATTGACAAGATGAGAAGCAGTTTTCCAAAGTTCAAATTGAACTTAATCCTTTCTTCCTAAAAGAATGCTCAAATCAAGGGGACACAGCTCACTCGTTTTGACTTCATGAGCTATGGCAGGTAGAGACAACTTTTTGAAAATACACAGCTAAAACTGTCCGTGCTTTGAATGCTAGACATGTTTTTCAGTTTTAAGTGCTTTAGCAGTTAAAGCGGGACCGTTGTAGCTGTGTATTTTGAAAAAGTTGTGTGCTCTTCAAAGAGAAAGCTACTTTTGCTGTGTCTTTGGGTTCGAGGGGAAATGGGAGTCCTCTTCCGTCAGCAGAGACGACACCTGAGTCCTTTGCAGTCCTCTTGTCTGCCTCTGATGGTGAAATGAGAGTGGTCCCTGTCATCATGAGCCATGTCTGAAAGAATTATTCACATTCCCTACGAGAATAGACGGGTGAAATAGCAAAAGTTGGGTCTTCCTTTGGAGCATGGACGAGTTCAAAGCCCACCTCATACCACTAAGTATTTTGCTGAACACGAGCAGTTGTGTGTACGGCCTGTGTTTGGGTGATTTTTGTGTAATATGTGTGTGTGTGTGAGTGTGTGTGTGTGTGTGTCTGTGTGTGTGTGTCTGTATTTCTGTCTCCATTCCTGAGCAGCAAATCTTTTTTCCTCTTTTAGCATGTTACTCACAACTGTGGATGAAGCCCAGCACTCCTGAAAACACAATCCATGTATGGTTGAAGGAAATTTTCTTGGTGATGAGTGAGAGGTTGGTGACTGAAACCAGCTCATTTCCCATTGACCACTGAGGTCACATCTCTCAGGTGAGAAGCAAAGTGAGAATTTGAACCAGGCACATTCTCCTTAGAGACAATGGGCCAAAGACAGGTCCGATGGAATCGAATGTCTTTTCATGTTGACATCCATCCCGACAAGCCCTCATTAAGCCATTGAAGTGTCACATTGGGCCTGGGGGAGGCGGTGCCCCCTGTGAAATTACACGTCCGAAGATTTGGATTTGATTTCCAGTACTCTGCCAGTCAGTCTGCCAGGCACTTTCATGTGACAAGCCTTAGGCGAGTCCCTTTCTGTCTCTGATTCCCGATTCCTTCACAGGGATTTATGTGGGCCTTAACGCCCACTGGGAAAAGATCCCTCTGCCAGCTCAGTGCCTGCTTTCTTGGTTTGACTTGTCAATCTGGACTTGAATACACCTTTGGTTTTGGATTGACTCTATTACCTCTCCTAGAAATTAACACACAAAACTGACAGCTGATTGACAAGATGAGAAGCAGTTTTCCAAAATTCAAATTGAACTTAATCCATTCTTACTAAAAGAATGCTCAAATCAAGGGGACACAGCTCACTCGTTTTGACTTCATGAGCTATGGCAGGTAGAGACAACTTTTTGAAAATACACAGCTAAAACTGTCCGTGCTTTGAATTGTAGACATGTTTTTCAGAATACACAGCTAAAACGGTCCCCGCTTTAAGTGCTAAAGCACTTAAAGCGGGGACCGTTTTAGCTGTGTATTTTGAAATATTTGTGTGCTCTTCAAAGAGAAAGCTACTTTTGCTGAGTCTTTGGGTTCGAGGGGAAATGGGAGTCCTCTTCAGTTAGCAGGGACGACACCTGATTCCTTTGCAGTCCTCTTGTCTGCCTCTGAGGGTGAAATGAGTGTGGTCCCTGTCATCATGAGCCATGTCTGAAAGAATTATTCACATTCCCTACGAGAATAGACGGGTGAAATAGCAAAAGGTGTGTCTTCCTTTGGAGCATGGACGGGTTCAAAGCCCACCTCATACCACTAAGAATTTTGCTGAACACGAGCAGTTGTGTGTGCGGCCTGTGTTTGGTTGATTTTTGTGTCATGTGTGTGTGTGTGTGTGTGTTTCTGTGTGTGTGTGTCTGTGTGTGTGTGTCTGTATTTCTGTCTCCATTCCTGAGCAGCAAATCTTTTTTCCTCTTTTATCATGTTACTCACAACTGTGGATGAAGCCCAGCATTCCTGAAAACACAATCCATGTATGGTTGAAGGAAATTTTCTTGGTGATGAGTGAGAGGTTGGTGACTGAAACCAGCTCATTTCCCATTGACCACTGAGGTCGCATCTCTCAGGTGAGAAGCAAAGTGAGAATTTGAACCAGGCACATTCTCCTTAGAGACAATGGGCCAAAGACAAGTCCGATGGAATCGAATGTCTTTTCATGTTGACATCCATCCCGTCAAGCCCTCGTTCAGCCATTGAAGTGTCACATTGGGCCTTGGGGAGGCGGTGCACCCTGTGAAATTACACGGCCGAAGATTTGGATTTGATTTCCAGCCCTCTGCCATTCAGTCTGCCAGGCAATTTCATGTGACAAGCCTTAGGCGAGTCCCTTTCTGTCTCTGATTCCCGATTCCTTCACAGGGATTTATGTGGGCCTTAACGCCCACTGGGAAAAGATCCCTCTGCCAGCGCAGTGCCTGCTTTCTTGGTTTGACTTGTCAATCTGGACTTGAATACACCTTTGGTTTTGGATTGACTCTATTACCTCTCCTAGAAATTAACACACAAAACTGACAGCTGATTGACAAGATGAGAAGCAGCTTTCCAAAATTCAAATTGAACTTAATCCTTTCTTACTAAAAGAATGCTCAAATCAAGGGGACACAGCTCACTCGTTTTGACTTCATGAGCTATGGCAGGTAGAGACAACTTTTGAAAATACACAGCTAAAACTGTCCATGCTTTGAATGCTAGACATGTTTTTCAGAATACACAGCTAAAACGGTCCCCTCTTTAAGTGCCAAAGCACTTAAAGCGGGGACCGTTTTAGCTGTGTATTTTGAAAAAGTTGTGTGCTCTTCAAAGAGAAAGCTACTTTTGCTGTGTCTTTGGGTTCGAGGGGAAATGGGAGTCCTCTTCAGTCAGCAGGGACGACACCTGAGTCCTTTGCAGTCCTCTTGTCTGCCTCTGAGGGTGAAATGAGAGTGGTCCCTGTCATCATGAGCCATGTCTGAAAGAATTATTCACATTCCCTACGAGAATAGACGGGTGAAATAGCAAAAGGTGTGTCTTCCTTTGGAGCATGGACGGGTTCAAAGCCCACCTCATACCACTAAGTATTTTGCTGAACACGAGCAGTTGTGTGTGCGGCCTGTGTTTGGGTGATTTTTGTGTCATGTGTGTGTGTGTGTGTGTGTGTGTGTGTGTGTCTGTGTGTGTGTGTCTGTATTTCTGTCTCCATTCCTGAGCAGCAAATCTTTTTTCCTCTTTTAGCATGTTACTCACAACTGTGGATGAAGCCCAGCACTCCTGAAAACACAATCCATGTATGGTTGAAGGAAATTTTCTTGGTGATGAGTGAGAGGTTGGTGACTGAAACCAGCTCATTTCCCATTGACCACTGAGGTCACATCTCTCAGGTGAGAAGCAAAGTGAGAATTTGAACCAGGCACATTCTCCTTAGAGACAATGGGCCAAAGACAGGTCCGATGGAATCGAATGTCTTTTCATGTTGACATCCATCCCGTCAAGCCCTCGTTAAGCCATTGAAGTGTCACATTGGGCCTGAAGGAGGCGGTGCACCCCGTGAAATTACACGTCCGAAGATTTGGATTTGATTTCCAGCCCTCTGCCAGTCAGTCTGCCAGGCACTTTCATGTGACAAGTCTTAGGCGAGTCCCTTTCTGTCTCTGATTCCCGATTCCTTCACAGGGTTTTATGTGGGCCTTAACGCCCACTGGGAAAAGATCCCTCTGCCAGCTCAGTGCCTGCTTTCTTGGTTTGACTTGTCAATCTGGACTTGAATACACCTCTGGTTTTGGATTGACTCTATTACCTCTCCTAGAAATTAACACACAAAACTGACAGCTGATTGACAAGATGAGAAGCAGTTTTCCAAAATTCAAATTGAACTTAATCCTTTCTTACTAAAAGAATGCTCAAATCAAGGGGACACAGCTCACTCGTTTTGACTTCATGAGCTATGGCAGGTAGAGACAACTTTTTGAAAATACACAGCTAAAACTGTCCGTGCTTTGAATGTTAGACATGTTTTTCAGAATACACAGCTAAAGCGGGGACCGTTTTAGCTGTGTATTTTGAAAAAGTTGTGTGCTCTTCAAAGAGAAAGCTACTTTTGCTGTGTCTTTGGGTTCGACGGGAAATGGGAGTCCTCTTCAGTCAGCAGGGACGACACCTGAGTCATTTGCAGTCCTCTTGTCTGCCTCTGAGGGTGAAATGAGAGTTGTCCCTGTCATCATGAGCCATGTCTGAAAGAATTATTCACATTCCCTACGAGAATAGACGGGTGAAATAGCAAAAGGTGTGTCTTCCTTTGGAGCATGGACGGGTTCAAAGCCCACCTCATACCACTAAGTATTTTGCTGAACACGAGTAGTTGTGTGTGCGTCCTGTGTTTGGGTGATTTTTGTGTGATGTTTGTGTGTGTGTGTGTGTGTGTGTGTTTGTGTCTGTGTGTCTGTGAGTGTGTGTCTGTATTTCTGTCTCCATTCCTGAGCAGCAAATCTTTTTTCCTCTTTTAGCATGTTACTCACGACTGTGGATGAAGCCCAGCACTCCTGAAAACACAATCCATGTATGGTTGAAGGAAATTTTCTTGGTGATGAGTGAGAGGTTGGTGACTGAAACCAGCTCATTTCCCATTGACCACTAAGGTCGCATCTCTCAGGTGAGAAGCAAAGTGAGAATTTGAACCAGGCACATTCTCCTTAGAGACAATGGGCCAAAGATAACTCCGATGGAATCGAATGTCTTTTCATGTTGACATCCATCCCGTCAAGCCCTCGTTAAGCCATTGAAGTGTCACATTGGGCCTGGGGGAGGTGGTGCACCCTGTGAAATTACACGGCCGAAGATTTGGATTTGATTTCCAGCCCTCTGCCAGTCAGTCTGCCAGGCACTTTCATGTGACAAACCTTAGGCGAGTCCCTTTCTGTCTCTGATTCCCGATTCCTTCACAGGGATTTATGTGGGCCTTAACGCCCACTGGGAAAAGATCCCTCTGCCAGCTCAGTGCCTGCTTTCTTGGTTTGACTTGTCAATCTGGACTTGAATACACCTTTGGTTTTGGATTGACTCTATTACCTCTCCTAGAAATTAACACACAAAACTGACAGCTGATTGACAAGATGAGAAGCAGTTTTCCAAAATTGAAATTGAACTTAATCCTTTCTTACTAAAAGAATGCTCAAATCAAGGGGACACAGCTCACTCGTTTTGACTTCATGAGCTATGGCAGGTAGAGACAACTTTTTGAAAATACACAGCTAAAACTGTCCGTGCTTTGAATGCTAGACATGTTTTTCAGTTTTAAGTGCTTTAGCACTTAAAGTGGGACCGTTTTAGCTGTGTATTTTGAAAAAGTTGTGTGCTCTTCAAAGAGAAAGCTACTTTTGCTGTGTCTTTGGGTTCGAGGGGAAATGGGAGTCCTCTTCAGTCAGCAGGGACGACACCTGAGTCCTTTGCAGTTCTCTTGTCTGCCTCTGAGTGTGAAATGAGAGTGGTCCCTGTCATCATGAGACATGTCTGAAAGAATTATTCACATTCCCTACGAGAATAGACGGGTGAAATAGCAAAAGGTGTGTCTTCCTTTGGAGCATGGACGGGTTCGAAGCCCACCTCATAGCACTAAGTATTTTGCTGAACACTAGCAGTTGTGTGTGCGGCCTGTGTTTGGGTGATTTTTGTGTCGTGTGTGTGTGTGTGTGTGTGTGTGTGTGTGTGTCTGTGTTTGTGTGTCTGTATTTCTGTCTCCATTCCTGAGCAGCAAATCTTTTTTCCTCTTTTAGCATGTTACTCACAACTGTTAATGAAGACCAGCACTCCTGAAAACACAATCCATGTATGGTTGAAGGAAATTTTCTTGGTGATGAGTGAGAGGTTGGTGACTGAAACCAGCTCATTTCCCATTGACCACTGAGGTCACATCTCTCAGGTGAGAAGCAAAGTGAGAATTTGAACCAGGCACATTCTCCTTAGAGACAATGGGCCAAAGACAGGTCCGATGGAATCAAATGTCTTTTCATGTTGACATCCATCCCGTCAAGCCCTCGTTAAGCCATTGAAGTGTCACATTGGGCCTGGGGAAGCGGTGCACCCTGTGAAATTACACGTCCGAAGACTTGGATTTGATTTCCAGCCCTCTGCCAGTCAGTCTGCCAGGCACTTTCATGTGACAAGCCTTAGGCGAGTCCCTTTCTGTCTCTGATTCCCGATTCCTTCACAGGGATTTATGTGGGCCTTAACGCCCACTGGGAAAAGATCCCTCTGCCAGCTCAGTGCCTGCTTTCTTGGTTTGACTTGTCAATCTGGACTTGAATACACCTTTGGTTTTGGATTGACTCTATTACCTCTCCTAGAAATTAACACACAAAACTGACAGCTGATTGCCAAGATGAGAAGCAGTTTTCCAAAATTGAAATTGAACTTAATCCTTTCTTACTAAAAGAATGCTCAAATCAAGGGGACACAGCTCACTCGTTTTGACTTCATGAGCTATGGCAGGTAGAGGCAAATTTTTGAAAATACACAGCTAAAACTGTCCGTGCTTTGAATGCTAGACATGTTTTTCAGAATACACAGCTAAAACGGTCCCCGCATAAGTGATTTAGCACTTAAAGCGGGCACCGTTTTAGCTGTGTATTTTGAAAAATTTGTGTGCTCTTCAAAGAGAAAGCTACTTTTGCTGTGTCTTTGGGTTCGAGGGGAAATGGGAGTCCTCTTCAGTCAGCAGGGACGACACCTGAGTCCTTTGCAGTCCTCTTGTCTGTCTCTGAGGGTGAAATGAGAGTGGTCCCTGTCATCATGAGCCATGTCTGAAAGAATTATTCACATTCCGTACGAGAATAGACGGGTGAAATAGCAAAAGGTGTGTCTTCCTTTGGAGCATGGACGGGTTCAAAGCCCACCTCATACCACTAAGTATTTTGCTGAACACGAGCAGTTGTGTGTGCGGCCTGTGTTTGGGTGATTTTTGTGTCATGTGTGTGTGTGTGTGTGTCTCTGTGTGTGTGTGTCTGTATTTCTGTCTCCATTCCTGAGCAGCAAATCTTTTTTCCTCTTTTAGCATGTTACTCACAACTGTGGATGAAGCCCAGCACTCCTGAAAACACAATCCATGTATGGTTGAAGGAAATTTTCTTGGTGATGAGTGAGAGGTTGGTGACTGAAACCAGCTCATTTCCCATTGACCAGTGAGGTCACATCTCTCAGGTGAGAAGCAAAGTGAGAATTTGAACCAGGCACATTCTCCTTAGAGACAATGGGCCAAAGACAAGTTTGATGGAATCGAATGTCTTTTCATGTTGACATCCATCCCGTCAAGCCCTCGTTAAGCCATTGAAGTGTCACATTGGGCCTGTGGGAGGCGTTGCACCCTGTGAAATTACACGTCCGAAGATTTGGATTTGATTTCCAGCCCTCTGCCAGTCAGTCTGCCAGGCACTTTCATGTGACAAGCCTTAGGCGAGTCCCTTTCTGTCTCTGATTCCCGATTCCTTCACAGGGATTTATGTGGGCCTTAACGCCCACTGGGAAAAGATCCCTCTGCCAGCTCAGTGCCTGCTTTCTTGGTTTGACTTGTCAATCTGGACTTGAATACACCTTTGGTTTTGGATTGACTCTATTACCTCTCCTAGAAATTAACACACAAAACTGACAGCTGATTGACAAGATGAGAAGCAGTTTTCCAAAATTCAAATTGAACTTAATCCTTTCTTACTAAAAGAATGCTCAAATCAAGGGGACACAGCTCACTCGTTTTGACTTCATGAGCTATGGCAGGTAGAGGCAAATTTTTGAAAATACACAGCTAAAACTGTCCGTGCTTTGAATGCTAGACATGTTTTTCAGAATACACAGCTAAAACGGTCCCCGCATAAGTGATTTAGCACTTAAAGCAGGCACCGTTTTAGCTGTGTATTTTGAAAAAGTTGTGTGCTCTTCAAAGATAAAGCTACTTTTGCTGTGTCTTTGGGTTCGAGGGGAATTGGGAGTCCTCTTCAGTCAGCAGGGACGACACCTGAGTCCTTTGCAGTCCTCTTGTCTGTCTCTGAGGGTGAAATGAGAGTGGTCCCTGTCATCATGAGCCATGTCTGAAAGAATTATTCACATTCCGTACGAGAATAGACGGGTGAAATAGCAAAAGGTGTGTCTTCCTTTGGAGCATGGACAGGTTCAAAGCCCACCTCATACCACTAAGTATTTTGCTGAACACGAGCAGTTGTGTGTGCGGCCTGTGTTTGGGTGATTTTTGTGTCATGTGTGTGTGTGTGTGTGTCTCTGTGTGTGTGTGTCTGTATTTCTGTCTCCATACCTGAGCAGCAAATCTTTTTTCCTCTTTTAGCATGTTACTCACAACTGTGGATGAAGCCCAGCACTCCTGAAAACACAATCCATGTATGGTTGAAGGAAATTTTCTTGGTGATGAGTGAGAGGTTGGTGACTGAAACCAGCTCATTTCCCATTGACCAGTGAGGTCACATCTCTCAGGTGAGAAGCAAAGTGAGAATTTGAACCAGGCACATTCTCCTTAGAGACAATGGGCCAAAGACAAGTTTGATGGAATCGAATGTCTTTTCATGTTGACATCCATCCCGTCAAGCCCTCGTTAAGCCATTGAAGTGTCACATTGGGCTTGGGGGAGGCGGTGCACCCTGTGAAATTACACGTCCGAAGATTTGGATTTGATTTCCAGCCCTCTGCCAGTCAGTCTGCCAGGCACTTTCATGTGACAAGCCTTAGGCGAGTCCCTTTCTGTCTCTGATTCCCGATTCCTTCACAGGGATTTATGTGGGCCTTAACGCCCACTGGGAAAAGATCCCTCTGCCAGCTCAGTGCCTGCTTTCTTGGTTTGACTTGTCAATCTGGACTTGAATACACCTTTGGTTTTGGATTGACTCTATTACCTCTCCTAGAAATTAACACACAAAACTGACAGCTGATTGACAAGATGAGAAGCAGTTTTCCAAAATTCAAATTGAACTTAATCCTTTCTTACTAAAAGAATGCTCAAATCAAGGGGACACAGCTCACTCGTTTTGACTTCACGAGCTATGGCAGGTAGAGACAACTTTTTGAAAATACACAGCTAAAACTGTCCGTGCTTTGAATGCTAGACATGTTTTTCAGAATACACAGCTAAAACGGTCCCCGCTTTATGTGCTAAAGCACTTAAAGCGGGGACCGTTTTAGCTGTGTATTTTGAAAAAGTTGTGTGCTCTTCAAAGAGAAAGCTACTTTTTCTGTGTCTTTGGGTTCGAGGGGAAATGGGAGTCCTCTTCAGTCAGCAGGGACGACACCTGAGTCCTTTGCAGTCCTCTTGTCTGCCTCTGAGGGTGAAATGAGAGTGGTCCCTGTCATCATGAGCCATGTCTGAAAGAATTATTCACATTCCCTTCGAGAATAGACGGGTGAAATAGCAAAAGGTGTGTCTTCCTTTGGAGCATGGACGGGTTCAAAGCCCACCTCATACCACTAAGTATTTTGCTGAACACGAGCAGTTGTGTGTGCGGCCTGTGTTTGGGTGATTTTTGTGTCCTGTGTGTTTGTGTGTGTGTGTGTGTCTTTGTGTGTGTGTGTCTGTGTGTGTGTGTGTCTGTATTTCTGTCTCCATTCCTGAGCAGCAAATCTTTTTTCCTCTTTTAGCATGTTACTCACAACTGTGGATGAAGCCCAGCACTCCTGAAAACACAATCCATGTATGGTTGAAGGAAATTTCCTTGGTGATGAGTGAGAGGTTGGTGACTGTAACCAGCTCATTTCCCATTGACCACTGAGGTCACATCTCTCAGGTGAGAAGCAAAGTGAGAATTTGAACCAGGCACATTCTCCTTAGAGACAATGGGCCAAAGACAGGTCCGATGGAATCGAATGTCTTTTCATGTTGACATCCATCCCGTCAAGCCCTCGTTAAGCCATTGAAGTGTCACATTGGGCCTGGGGGAGGCGGTGCACCCTGTGAAATTACACGTCCGAAGATTTGGATTTGATTTCCAGCCCTCTGCCAGTCAGTCTGCCAGGCACTTTCATGTGACAAGCCTTAGGCGAGTCCCTTTCTGTCTCTGATTCCCGATTCCTTCACAGGGATTTATGTGGGCCTTAACGCCCACTGGGAAAAGATCCCTCTGCCAGCTCAGTGCCTGCTTTCTTGGTTTGACTTGTCAATCTGGACTTGAATACACCTTTGGTTTTGGATTGACTCTATTACCTCTCCTAGAAATTAACACACAAAACTGACAGCTGATTGACAAGATGAGAAGCAGTTTTCCAAAATTCAAATTGAACTTAATCCTTTCTTCCTAAAAGAATGCTCAAATCAAGGGGACACAGCTCACTCGTTTTGACTTCATGAGCTATGGCAGGTAGAGACAACTTTTTGAAAATACACAGCTAAAACTGTCCGTGCTTTGAATGCTAGACATGTTTTTCAGAATACACAGCTAAAACGGTCCCCACTTTAAGTGCTAAACCACTTAAAGCGGGGACCGTTTTAGCTGTGTATTTTGAAAAAGTTGTGTGCTCTTCAAAGAGAAAGCTACTTTTGCTGTGTCTTTGGGTTCGAGGGGAAATGGGAGTCCTCTTCAGTCAGCAGGGACGACACCTGAGTCCTTTGCAGTCCTCCTGTCTGCCTCTGAGGGTAAAATGAGAGTGGTCCCTGTCATCATGAGCCTTGTCTTAAAGAATTATTCACATTCCCTACGAGAATAGACAGGTGAAATAGAAAATGTGTGTCTCATTTTGGAGCATGGTCGGGTTCAAAGCCCACCTCATACCACTAAGTATTTTGCTGAACACGAGCAGCTGTGTGTGCGGCCTGTGTTTGGGTGATTTTTGTGTCATGTGTGTGTGTGTCTGTGTGTGTGTGTGTGTGTGTGTGTGTCTGTGTGTGTGTGTCTGTATTTCTGTCTCCATTCCTGAGCAGCAAATCTTTTTTCTTCTTTTAGCATGTTACTCACAACTGTGGATGAAGCCCAGCACTCCTGAAAACACAATCCATGTATGGTTGAAGGAAATTTTCTTGGTGATGAGTGAGAGGTTGGTGACTTAAACCAGCTCATTTCCCATTGACCACTGAGGTCACATCTCTCAGGTGAGAAGCAAAGTGAGAATTTGAACCAGGCACATTCTCCTTAGAGACAATGGGCCAAAGACAGGTCCGATGGAATCGAATGTCTTTTCATGTTGACATCCATCCAGTCAAGCCCTCGTTAAGCCATTGAAGTGTCACATTGGGCCTGGGGGAGGCGGTGCACCCTGTGAAATTACATGTCCGAAGATTTGGATTTGATTTCCAGCCCTCTGCCAGTCAGTCTGCGAGGCACTTTCATGTGACAAGCCTTAGGCGAGTCCCTTTCTGTCTCTGATTCCCGATTCCTTCACAGGGATTTATGTGGGCCTTAACGCCCACTGGGAAAAGATCCCTCTGCCAGCTCAGTGCCTGCTTTTTTGGTTTGACTTGTCAATCTGGACTTGAATACACCTTTGGTTTTGGATTGACTCTATTACCTCTCCTAGAAATTAACACACAAAACTGACAGCTGATTGACAAGATGAGAAGCAGTTTTCCAAAATTCAAATTGAACTTAATCCTTTCTTACTAAAAGAATGCTCAAATCAAGGGGACACAGCTCACTCGTTTTGACTTCATGAGCTATGGCACTTAGAGACAACTTTCTGAAAATACACAGCTAAAACTGTCCGTGCTTTGAATGCTAGACATGTTTTTCAGAATACACAGCTAAAGCGGGGACCGTTTTAGCTGTGTATTTTGAAAAAGTTGTGTGCTCTTCAAAGAGAAAGCTACTTTTGCTGTGTCTTTGGGTTCGAGGGGAAATGGGAGTCCTCTTCAGTCAGCAGGGACGACACCTGAGTCCTTTGCAGTCCTCTTGTCTGCCTCTGATGGTGAAATGAGAGTGGTCCCTGTCATCATGAGCCATGTCTTAAAGAATTATTCACATTCCCTACGAGAATAGACGGGTGAAATAGCAAAAGGTGTGTCTTCCTTTGGAGCATGGACGGGTTCAAAGCCGACCTCATACCACTAAGTATTTTGCTGAACACGAGCAGTTGTGTGTGCGGCCTGTGTTTGGGTGATTTTTGTGTCATGTGTGTGTTTGTGAGTGTGTGTGTGTGTGTGTGTGTGTGTGTGTGTGTGTGTCTGTATTTCTGTCTCCATTCCTGAGCAGCAAATCTTTTTTCCTCTTTTAGCATGTTACTCACAACTGTGGATGAAGCCCAGCACTCCTGAAAACACAATCCATGTATGGTTGAAGGAAATTTTCTTGATGATGAGTGAGAGGTTGGTGACTGAAACCAGCTCAATTCCCATTGACCACTGAGGTCACATCTCTCAGGTGAGAAGTAAAGTGAGAATTTGAATCAGGCACATTCTCCTTAGAGACAATGGGCCAAAGACAGGTCCGATGGAATCGAATGTCTTTTCATGTTGACATCCATCCCGTCAAGCCCTCGTTAAGCCATTGAAGTGTCACATTCGGCCTGGGGGAGGCGGTGCACCCTGTGAAATTACACGTCCGAAGATTTGGATTTGATTTCCAGCCCTCTGCCAGTCAGTCTGCCAGGCACTTTCATGTGACAAGCCTTAGGCGAGTCCCTTTCTGTCTCTGATTCCCGATTCCTTCACAGGGATTTATGTGGGCCTTAACGCCCACTGGGAAAAGATCCCTCTGCCAGCTCAGTGCCTGCTTTCTTGGTTTGACTTGTCAATCTGGACTGGAATACACCTTTGGTTTTGGATTGACTCTATTACCTCTCCTAGAAATTAACACACAAAACTGACAGCTGATTGACAAGATGAGAAGCAGTTTTCCAAAATTCAAATTGAACTTAACCCTTTCTTACTAAAAGAATGCTCAAATCAAGGGGACACAGCTCACTCGTTTTGACTTCATGAGCTATGGCAGGTAGAGACAACTTTTTGAAAATACACAGCTAAAACTGTCCGTGCTTTGAATGCTAGACATGTTTTTCAGAATACACAGCTAAAACGGTCCCCGCTTTAAGTGCTAAACCACTTAAAGCGGGGACCGTTTAAGCTGTGTATTTTGAAAAAGTTGTGTGTTCTTCAAAGAGAAAGCTACTTTTGCTGTGTCTTTGGGTTCGTGGGGAAATGGGAGTCCTCTTCAGTCAGCAGGGACGACACCTGAGTCCTTTGCAGTCCTCCTGTCTGCCTCTGAGGGTGAAATGAGAGTGGTCCCTGTCATCATGAGCCTTGTCTTAAAGAATTATTCACATTCCCTACGAGAATAGACGGGTGAAATAGAAAAGGTGTGTCTCCTTTTGGAGCATGGTCGGGTTCAAAGCCCACCTCATACCACTAAGTATTTTGCTGAACACGAGCAGCTGTGTGTGCGGCCTGTGTTCGGGTGATTTTTGTGTCGTGTGTGTGTGTGTGTGTGTGTGTGTGTGTGTGTGTGTGTGTCTGTGTGTGTGTGTCTGTATTTCTGTCTCCATTCCTGCGCAGCAAATCTTTTTTCTTCTTTTAGCATGTTATTCACAACTGTGGATGAAGCCCAGCACTCCTGAAAACACAATCCATGTATGGTTGAAGGAAATTTTCTTGATGATGAGTGAGAGGTTGGTGACTGAAACCAGCTCAATTCCCATTGACCACTGAGGTCACATCTCTCAGGTGAGAAGTAAAGTGAGAATTTGAATCAGGCACATTCTCCTTAGAGACAATGGGCCAAAGACAGGTCCGATGGAATCGAATGTCTTTTCATGTTGACATCCATCCCGTCAAGCCCTCGTTAAGCCATTGAAGTGTCACATTGGGCCTGGGGGAGGCGGTGCACCCTGTGAAATTACACGTCCGAAGATTTGGATTTGATTTCCAGCCCTCTGCCAGTCAGTCTGCCAGGCACTTTCATGTGACAAGCCTTAGGCGAGTCCCTTTCTGTCTCTGATTCCCGATTCCTTCACAGGGATTTATGTTGGCCTTAACGCCCACTGGGAAAAGATCCCTCTGCCAGCTCAGTGCCTGCTTTCTTGGTTTGACTTGTCAATCTGGACTTGAATACACCTTTGGTTTTGGATTGACTCTATTACCTCTCCTAGAAATTAACACAAAAACTGACAGCTGATTGACAAGATGAGAAGCAGTTTTCCAAAATTCAAATTGAACCTAACCCTTTCTTCCTAAAAGAATGCTCAAATCAAGGGGACACAGCTCACTCGTTTTGACTTCATGAGCTATGGCAGGTAGAGACAACTTTTTGAAAATACACAGCTAAAACTGTCCTGCTTTTAATGCTAGACATGTTTTTCAGTTTTAAGTGCTTTAGCACTTAAAACGGGACCGTTACAGCTGTGTATTTTGAAAAAGTTGTGTGCTCTTCAAAGAGAAAGCTACTTTTGCTGTGTCTTTGGGTTCGAGGGGAAATGGGAGTCCTCTTCAGTCAGCAGGGACGACACCTGAGTCCTTTGCAGTCCTCTTGTCTGCCTCTGAGGGTGAAATGAGAGTGGTCCCTGTCATCATGAGCCATGTCTGAAAGAATTATTCACATTCCGTACGAGAATAGACGGGTGAAATAGCAAAAGGTGTGTCTTCCTTTGGAGCATGGACGGGTTCAAAGCCCACCTCATACCACTAAGTATTTTGCTGAACACGAGCAGTTGTGTGTGCGGCCTGTGTTTGGGGGATTTTTGTGTCATGTGTGTGTGTGTGTGTGTGTGTGTGTCTGTGTGTGTGTGTCTGTATTTCTGTCTCCATTCCTGAGCAGCAAATCTTTTTTCCTCTTTTAGCATGTTACTCACAACTGTGGATGAAGCCCAGCACTCCTGAAAACACAATCCATGTATGGTTGAAGGAAATTTTCTTGGTGATGAGTGAGAGTTTGGTGATTAAAACCAGCTCATTTCCCATTGACCACTGAGGTCACATCTCTCAGGTGAGAAGCAAAGAGAGAATTTGAACCAGGCACATTCTCATAAGAGACAATGGGCCAAAGACAGGTCCGATGGAATCGAATGTCTTTTCACGTTGACATCCATCCCGTCGAGCCCTCGTTAAGCCATAGAAGTGTCACATTGGGCCTGGGGGAGGCGGTGCACCCTGTGAAATTACACGGCCGAAGATTTGGATTTGATTTCCAGCCCTCTGCCAGTCAGTCTGCCAGGCACTTTCATGTGACAAGCCTTAGGCGAGTCCCTTTCTGTCTCTGATTCCCGATTCCTTCACAGGGATTTATGTGGGCCTTAACGCCCACTGGGAAAAGATCCCTCTGCCAGCTCAGTGCCTGCTTTATTGGTTTGACTTGTCAATCTGGACTTGAATACACCTTTGGTTTTGGATTGACTCTATTACCTCTTCTAGAAATTAACAAACAAAACTGACAGCTGATGGACAAGATGAGAAGCAGTTTTCCAAAATTCAAATTGAACTTAATCCTTTCATACTAAAAGAATGCTCAAATCAAGGGGACACAGCTCACTCGTTTTGACTTCATGAGCTTTGGCAGGTAGAGACAACTTTTTGAAAATACACAGCTAAAACTGTCCGTGCTTTGAATGCTAGACATGTTTTTCAGTTTTAAGTGCTTTAGCACTTAAAGCGGGACCGTTTTACCTGTGTATTTTGAAAAAGTTGTGTGCTCTTCAAAGAGAAAGCTACTTTTGCTGTGTCTTTGGGTTCGAGGGGAAATGGGAGTCCTCTTCAGTCAGCAGGGACGACACCTGAGTCCTTTGCAGTCCTCTTGTCTGTCTCTGAGGGTGAAATGAGGGTGGTCCCTGTCATCATCAGCCATGTCTGAAAGAATTACTCACATTCCCTACGAGAATAGACGGGTGAAATAGCAAAAGTTATGTCTTCCTTTGGAGCATGGACGGGTTCAAAGCCGACCTCATACCACTAAGTATTTTGCTGAACACGAGCAGTTTTGTGTGCGGCCTGTGTTTGGGTGATTTTTGTGTCATGTGTGTGTTTGTGAGTGTGTGTGTGTGTGTGTGTGTGTGTGTGTGTCTGTGTGTGTGTGTCTGTATTTCTGTCTCCATTCCTGAGCAGCAAATCTTTTTTCCTCTTTTAGCATGTTACTCACAAGTGTGGATGAAGCCCAGCACTCCTGAAAACACAATCCATGTATGGTTGAAGGAAATTTTCTTGGTGATGAGTGAGAGGTTGGTGACTGAAACCAGCTCATTTCCCATTGACCACTGAGGTCACATCTCTCAGGTGAGAAGCAAAGTGAGAATTTGAACCAGGCACATTCTCCTTAGAGACAATGGGCCAAAGACAGGTCCGATGGAATCGAATGTCTTTTCATGTTGACATCCATCCCGTCAAGCCCTCGTTAAGCCATTGAAGTGTCACATTGGGCCTGGGGGAGGCGGTGCACCCTGTGAAATTACACGTCCGAAGATTTGGATTTGATTTCCAGCCCTCTGCCAGTCAGTCTGCCAGGCACTTTCATGTGACAATCCTTAGGCGAGTCCCTTTCTGTCTCTGATTCCCGATTCCTTCACAGGGATTTATGTGGGCCTTAACGCCCACTGGGAAAAGATCCCTCTGCCAGCTCAGTGCCTGATTTCTTGGTTTGACTTGTCAATCTGGACTTGAATACACCTTTGGTTTGGATTGACTCTATTACCTCTCCTAGAAATTAACACACAAAACTGACAGCTGATTGACAAGATGAGAAGCAGTTTTCCAAAATTCAAATTGAACTTAATCCTTTCTTACTAAAAGAATGCTCAAATCAAGGGGACACAGCTCACTCGTTTTGATTTCATGAGCTATGGCAGGTAGAGACAACTTTTTGAAAATACACAGCTAAAACTGTCCGTGCTTTGAATGCTAGACATGTTTTTCAGAATACACAGCTAAAACGGTCCCCGCTTTAAGTGCTTTGGCACTTAAAGCGGGGACCGTTTTAGCTGTGTATTTTGAAAAACCGGAGTGGTCTTCAAAGAGAAAGCTACTTTTGCTGTGTCTTTGGGTTCGAGGGGAAATGGGAGTCCTCTTCAGTCAGCAGGGACGACACCTGAGTCCTCTGCCGTCCTCTTGTCTGCCTCTGAGGGTGAAATGAGAGTGGTCCCTGTCATCATGAGCCATGTCTGAAAGAATTATTCACATTCCCTACGAGAATAGACGGGTGAAATAGCAAAAGGTGTGTCTTCCTTTGGAGCATGGACGGGTTCAAAGCCCACCTCATACCACTAAGTATTTTGCTGAACACGAGCAGTTGTGTGTGCGGCCTGTGTTTGGGTGATTTTTGTGTCATGTGTGTGTGTGTGTGTGTGTCTGTGTGTGTGTGTCTGTATTTCTGTCTCCATTCCTGAGCAGCAAATCTTTTTTCCTCTTTTAGCATGTTACTCACGACTGTGGATGAAGCCCAGCACTCCTGAAAACACAATCCATGTATGGTTGAAGGAAATTTTCTTGGTGATGAGTGAGAGGTTGGTGACTGAAACCAGCTCATTTCCCATTGACCACTGAGGTCACATCTCTCAGGTGAGAAGCAAAGTGAGAATTTGAACCAGGCACATTCTCCTTAGAGACAATGGGCCAAAGACAGGTCCGATGGAATCGAATGTCTTTTCATGTTGACATCCATCCCGTCAAGCCCTCGTTAAGCCATTGAAGTGTCACATTGGGCCTGGGGGAGGAGGTGCACCCTGTGAAATTACACGGCCGAAGATTTGGATTTGATTTCCAGCCCTCTGCCAGTCAGTCTGCCAGGCACTTTCATGTGACAAGCCTTAGGCGAGTCCCTTTCTGTCTCTGATTCCCGATTCCTTCACAGGGATTTATGTGGGCCTTAACGCCCACTGGGAAAAGATCCCTCTGCCAGCTCAGTGCCTGCTTTCTTGGTTTGACTTGTCAATCTGGACTTGAATACACCTTTGGTTTTGGATTGACTCTATTACCTCTCCTAGAAATTAACACACAAAACTGACAGCTGATTGACAAGATGAGAAGCAGTTTTCCAAAATTCAAATTGAACTTAATCCTTTCTTCCTAAAAGAATGCTCAAATCAAGGGGACACAGCTCACTCGTTTTGACTTCATGAGCTATGGCAGGTAGAGACAACTTTTTGAAAATACACAGCTAAAACTGTCCGTGCTTTGAATGCTAGACATGTTTTTCAGAATACACAGCTAAAACGGTCCCCACTTTAAGTGCTAAACCACTTAAAGCGGGGACCGTTTTAGCTGTGTATTTTGAAAAAGTTGTGTGCTCTTCAAAGAGAAAGCTACTTTTGCTGTGTCTTTGGGTTCGAGGGGAAATGGGAGTCCTCTTCAGTCAGCAGGGACGACACCTGAGTCCTTTGCAGTCCTCCTGTCTGCCTCTGAGGGTAAAATGAGAGTGGTCCCTGTCATCATGAGCCTTGTCTTAAAGAATTATTCACATTCCCTACGAGAATAGACAGGTGAAATAGAAAATGTGTGTCTCATTTTGGAGCATGGTCGGGTTCAAAGCCCACCTCATACCACTAAGTATTTTGCTGAACACGAGCAGCTGTGTGTGCGGCCTGTGTTTGGGTGATTTTTGTGTCATGTGTGTGTGTGTGTGTGTGTGTGTGTGTGTGTGTGTGTGTCTGTGTGTGTGTGTCTGTATTTCTGTCTCCATTCCTGAGCAGCAAATCTTTTTTCTTCTTTTAGCATGTTACTCACAACTGTGGATGAAGCCCAGCACTCCTGAAAACACAATCCATGTATGGTTGAAGGAAATTTTCTTGGTGATGAGTGAGAGGTTGGTGACTTAAACCAGCTCATTTCCCATTGACCACTGAGGTCACATCTCTCAGGTGAGAAGCAAAGTGAGAATTTGAACCAGGCACATTCTCCTTAGAGACAATGGGCCAAAGACAGGTCCGATGGAATCGAATGTCTTTTCATGTTGACATCCATCCAGTCAAGCCCTCGTTAAGCCATTGAAGTGTCACATTGGGCCTGGGGGAGGCGGTGCACCCTGTGAAATTACATGTCCGAAGATTTGGATTTGATTTCCAGCCCTCTGCCAGTCAGTCTGCGAGGCACTTTCATGTGACAAGCCTTAGGCGAGTCCCTTTCTGTCTCTGATTCCCGATTCCTTCACAGGGATTTATGTGGGCCTTAACGCCCACTGGGAAAAGATCCCTCTGCCAGCTCAGTGCCTGCTTTTTTGGTTTGACTTGTCAATCTGGACTTGAATACACCTTTGGTTTTGGATTGACTCTATTACCTCTCCTAGAAATTAACACACAAAACTGACAGCTGATTGACAAGATGAGAAGCAGTTTTCCAAAATTCAAATTGAACTTAATCCTTTCTTACTAAAAGAATGCTCAAATCAAGGGGACACAGCTCACTCGTTTTGACTTCATGAGCTATGGCACTTAGAGACAACTTTCTGAAAATACACAGCTAAAACTGTCCGTGCTTTGAATGCTAGACATGTTTTTCAGAATACACAGCTAAAGCGGGGACCGTTTTAGCTGTGTATTTTGAAAAAGTTGTGTGCTCTTCAAAGAGAAAGCTACTTTTGCTGTGTCTTTGGGTTCGAGGGGAAATGGGAGTCCTCTTCAGTCAGCAGGGACGACACCTGAGTCCTTTGCAGTCCTCTTGTCTGCCTCTGATGGTGAAATGAGAGTGGTCCCTGTCATCATGAGCCATGTCTTAAAGAATTATTCACATTCCCTACGAGAATAGACGGGTGAAATAGCAAAAGGTGTGTCTTCCTTTGGAGCATGGACGGGTTCAAAGCCGACCTCATACCACTAAGTATTTTGCTGAACACGAGCAGTTGTGTGTGCGGCCTGTGTTTGGGTGATTTTTGTGTCATGTGTGTGTTTGTGAGTGTGTGTGTGTGTGTGTGTGTGTGTGTGTGTGTGTGTGTGTCTGTATTTCTGTCTCCATTCCTGAGCAGCAAATCTTTTTTCCTCTTTTAGCATGTTACTCACAACTGTGGATGAAGCCCAGCACTCCTGAAAACACAATCCATGTATGGTTGAAGGAAATTTTCTTGATGATGAGTGAGAGGTTGGTGACTGAAACCAGCTCAATTCCCATTGACCACTGAGGTCACATCTCTCAGGTGAGAAGTAAAGTGAGAATTTGAATCAGGCACATTCTCCTTAGAGACAATGGGCCAAAGACAGGTCCGATGGAATCGAATGTCTTTTCATGTTGACATCCATCCCGTCAAGCCCTCGTTAAGCCATTGAAGTGTCACATTCGGCCTGGGGGAGGCGGTGCACCCTGTGAAATTACACGTCCGAAGATTTGGATTTGATTTCCAGCCCTCTGCCAGTCAGTCTGCCAGGCACTTTCATGTGACAAGCCTTAGGCGAGTCCCTTTCTGTCTCTGATTCCCGATTCCTTCACAGGGATTTATGTGGGCCTTAACGCCCACTGGGAAAAGATCCCTCTGCCAGCTCAGTGCCTGCTTTCTTGGTTTGACTTGTCAATCTGGACTGGAATACACCTTTGGTTTTGGATTGACTCTATTACCTCTCCTAGAAATTAACACACAAAACTGACAGCTGATTGACAAGATGAGAAGCAGTTTTCCAAAATTCAAATTGAACTTAACCCTTTCTTACTAAAAGAATGCTCAAATCAAGGGGACACAGCTCACTCGTTTTGACTTCATGAGCTATGGCAGGTAGAGACAACTTTTTGAAAATACACAGCTAAAACTGTCCGTGCTTTGAATGCTAGACATGTTTTTCAGAATACACAGCTAAAACGGTCCCCGCTTTAAGTGCTAAACCACTTAAAGCGGGGACCGTTTAAGCTGTGTATTTTGAAAAAGTTGTGTGTTCTTCAAAGAGAAAGCTACTTTTGCTGTGTCTTTGGGTTCGTGGGGAAATGGGAGTCCTCTTCAGTCAGCAGGGACGACACCTGAGTCCTTTGCAGTCCTCCTGTCTGCCTCTGAGGGTGAAATGAGAGTGGTCCCTGTCATCATGAGCCTTGTCTTAAAGAATTATTCACATTCCCTACGAGAATAGACGGGTGAAATAGAAAAGGTGTGTCTCCTTTTGGAGCATGGTCGGGTTCAAAGCCCACCTCATACCACTAAGTATTTTGCTGAACACGAGCAGCTGTGTGTGCGGCCTGTGTTCGGGTGATTTTTGTGTCGTGTGTGTGTGTGTGTGTGTGTGTGTGTGTGTGTGTGTCTGTGTGTGTGTGTCTGTATTTCTGTCTCCATTCCTGCGCAGCAAATCTTTTTTCTTCTTTTAGCATGTTATTCACAACTGTGGATGAAGCCCAGCACTCCTGAAAACACAATCCATGTATGGTTGAAGGAAATTTTCTTGATGATGAGTGAGAGGTTGGTGACTGAAACCAGCTCAATTCCCATTGACCACTGAGGTCACATCTCTCAGGTGAGAAGTAAAGTGAGAATTTGAATCAGGCACATTCTTTTTAGAGACAATGGGCCAAAGACAGGTCCGATGGAATCGAATGTCTTTTCATGTTGACATCCATCCCGTCAAGCCCTCGTTAAGCCATTGAAGTGTCACATTGGGCCTGGGGGAGGCGGTGCACCCTGTGAAATTACACGTCCGAAGATTTGGATTTGATTTCCAGCCCTCTGCCAGTCAGTCTGCCAGGCACTTTCATGTGACAAGCCTTAGGCGAGTCCCTTTCTGTCTCTGATTCCCGATTCCTTCACAGGGATTTATGTTGGCCTTAACGCCCACTGGGAAAAGATCCCTCTGCCAGCTCAGTGCCTGCTTTCTTGGTTTGACTTGTCAATCTGGACTTGAATACACCTTTGGTTTTGGATTGACTCTATTACCTCTCCTAGAAATTAACACAAAAACTGACAGCTGATTGACAAGATGAGAAGCAGTTTTCCAAAATTCAAATTGAACCTAACCCTTTCTTCCTAAAAGAATGCTCAAATCAAGGGGACACAGCTCACTCGTTTTGACTTCATGAGCTATGGCAGGTAGAGACAACTTTTTGAAAATACACAGCTAAAACTGTCCTGCTTTTAATGCTAGACATGTTTTTCAGTTTTAAGTGCTTTAGCACTTAAAACGGGACCGTTATAGCTGTGTATTTTGAAAAAGTTGTGTGCTCTTCAAAGAGAAAGCTACTTTTGCTGTGTCTTTGGGTTCGAGGGGAAATGGGAGTCCTCTTCAGTCAGCAGGGACGACACCTGAGTCCTTTGCAGTCCTCTTGTCTGCCTCTGAGGGTGAAATGAGAGTGGTCCCTGTCATCATGAGCCATGTCTGAAAGAATTATTCACATTCCGTACGAGAATAGACGGGTGAAATAGCAAAAGGTGTGTCTTCCTTTGGAGCATGGACGGGTTCAAAGCCCACCTCATACCACTAAGTATTTTGCTGAACACGAGCAGTTGTGTGTGCGGCCTGTGTTTGGGGGATTTTTGTGTCATGTGTGTGTGTGTGTGTGTGTGTGTGTCTGTGTGTGTGTGTCTGTATTTCTGTCTCCATTCCTGAGCAGCAAATCTTTTTTCCTCTTTTAGCATGTTACTCACAACTGTGGATGAAGCCCAGCACTCCTGAAAACACAATCCATGTATGGTTGAAGGAAATTTTCTTGGTGATGAGTGAGAGTTTGGTGATTAAAACCAGCTAATTTCCCATTGACCACTGAGGTCACATCTCTCAGGTGAGAAGCAAAGAGAGAATTTGAACCAGGCACATTCTCATAAGAGACAATGGGCCAAAGACAGGTCCGATGGAATCGAATGTCTTTTCACGTTGACATCCATCCCGTCGAGCCCTCGTTAAGCCATAGAAGTGTCACATTGGGCCTGGGGGAGGCGGTGCACCCTGTGAAATTACACGGCCGAAGATTTGGATTTGATTTCCAGCCCTCTGCCAGTCAGTCTGCCAGGCACTTTCATGTGACAAGCCTTAGGCGAGTCCCTTTCTGTCTCTGATTCCCGATTCCTTCACAGGGATTTATGTGGGCCTTAACGCCCACTGGGAAAAGATCCCTCTGCCAGCTCAGTGCCTGCTTTATTGGTTTGACTTGTCAATCTGGACTTGAATACACCTTTGGTTTTGGATTGACTCTATTACCTCTTCTAGAAATTAACAAACAAAACTGACAGCTGATGGACAAGATGAGAAGCAGTTTTCCAAAATTCAAATTGAACTTAATCCTTTCATACTAAAAGAATGCTCAAATCAAGGGGACACAGCTCACTCGTTTTGACTTCATGAGCTTTGGCAGGTAGAGACAACTTTTTGAAAATACACAGCTAAAACTGTCCGTGCTTTGAATGCTAGACATGTTTTTCAGTTTTAAGTGCTTTAGCACTTAAAGCGGGACCGTTTTACCTGTGTATTTTGAAAAAGTTGTGTGCTCTTCAAAGAGAAAGCTACTTTTGCTGTGTCTTTGGGTTCGAGGGGAAATGGGAGTCCTCTTCAGTCAGCAGGGACGACACCTGAGTCCTTTGCAGTCCTCTTGTCTGTCTCTGAGGGTGAAATGAGGGTGGTCCCTGTCATCATCAGCCATGTCTGAAAGAATTACTCACATTCCCTACGAGAATAGACGGGTGAAATAGCAAAAGTTATGTCTTCCTTTGGAGCATGGACGGGTTCAAAGCCGACCTCATACCACTAAGTATTTTGCTGAACACGAGCAGTTGTGTGTGCGGCCTGTGTTTGGGTGATTTTTGTGTCATGTGTGTGTTTGTGAGTGTGTGTGTGTGTGTGTGTGTGTGTGTGTGTCTGTGTGTGTGTGTCTGTATTTCTGTCTCCATTCCTGAGCAGCAAATCTTTTTTCCTCTTTTAGCATGTTACTCACAAGTGTGGATGAAGCCCAGCACTCCTGAAAACACAATCCATGTATGGTTGAAGGAAATTTTCTTGGTGATGAGTGAGAGGTTGGTGACTGAAACCAGCTCATTTCCCATTGACCACTGAGGTCACATCTCTCAGGTGAGAAGCAAAGTGAGAATTTGAACCAGGCACATTCTCCTTAGAGACAATGGGCCAAAGACAGGTCCGATGGAATCGAATGTCTTTTCATGTTGACATCCATCCCGTCAAGCCCTCGTTAAGCCATTGAAGTGTCACATTGGGCCTGGGGGAGGCGGTGCACCCTGTGAAATTACACGTCCGAAGATTTGGATTTGATTTCCAGCCCTCTGCCAGTCAGTCTGCCAGGCACTTTCATGTGACAATCCTTAGGCGAGTCCCTTTCTGTCTCTGATTCCCGATTCCTTCACAGGGATTTATGTGGGCCTTAACGCCCACTGGGAAAAGATCCCTCTGCCAGCTCAGTGCCTGATTTCTTGGTTTGACTTGTCAATCTGGACTTGAATACACCTTTGGTTTGGATTGACTCTATTACCTCTCCTAGAAATTAACACACAAAACTGACAGCTGATTGACAAGATGAGAAGCAGTTTTCCAAAATTCAAATTGAACTTAATCCTTTCTTACTAAAAGAATGCTCAAATCAAGGGGACACAGCTCACTCGTTTTGATTTCATGAGCTATGGCAGGTAGAGACAACTTTTTGAAAATACACAGCTAAAACTGTCCGTGCTTTGAATGCTAGACATGTTTTTCAGAATACACAGCTAAAACGGTCCCCGCTTTAAGTGCTTTGGCACTTAAAGCGGGGACCGTTTTAGCTGTGTATTTTGAAAAACCGGAGTGGTCTTCAAAGAGAAAGCTACTTTTGCTGTGTCTTTGGGTTCGAGGGGAAATGGGAGTCCTCTTCAGTCAGCAGGGACGACACCTGAGTCCTCTGCCGTCCTCTTGTCTGCCTCTGAGGGTGAAATGAGAGTGGTCCCTGTCATCATGAGCCATGTCTGAAAGAATTATTCACATTCCCTACGAGAATAGACGGGTGAAATAGCAAAAGGTGTGTCTTCCTTTGGAGCATGGACGGGTTCAAAGCCCACCTCATACCACTAAGTATTTTGCTGAACACGAGCAGTTGTGTGTGCGGCCTGTGTTTGGGTGATTTTTGTGTCATGTGTGTGTGTGTGTGTGTGTCTGTGTGTGTGTGTCTGTATTTCTGTCTCCATTCCTGAGCAGCAAATCTTTTTTCCTCTTTTAGCATGTTACTCACGACTGTGGATGAAGCCCAGCACTCCTGAAAACACAATCCATGTATGGTTGAAGGAAATTTTCTTGGTGATGAGTGAGAGGTTGGTGACTGAAACCAGCTCATTTCCCATTGACCACTGAGGTCACATCTCTCAGGTGAGAAGCAAAGTGAGAATTTGAACCAGGCACATTCTCCTTAGAGACAATGGGCCAAAGACAGGTCCGATGGAATCGAATGTCTTTTCATGTTGACATCCATCCCGTCAAGCCCTCGTTAAGCCATTGAAGTGTCACATTGGGCCTGGGGGAGGAGGTGCACCCTGTGAAATTACACGGCCGAAGATTTGGATTTGATTTCCAGCCCTCTGCCAGTCAGTCTGCCAGGCACTTTCATGTGACAAGCCTTAGGCGAGTCCCTTTCTGTCTCTGATTCCCGATTCCTTCACAGGGATTTATGTGGGCCTTAACGCCCACTGGGAAAAGATCCCTCTGCCAGCTCAGTGCCTGCTTTCTTGGTTTGACTTGTCAATCTGGACTTGAATACACCTTTGGTTTTGGATTGACTCTATTACCTCTCCTAGAAATTAACACACAAAACTGACAGCTGATTGACAAGATGAGAAGCAGTTTTCCAAAATTCAAATTGAACTTAATCCTTTCTTACTAAAAGAATGCTCAAATCAAGGGGACACAGCTCACTCGTTTTGACTTCATGAGCTTTGGCAGGTAGAGACAACTTTTTGAAAATACACAGCTAAAACTGTCCGTGCTTTGAATGCCAGACATGTTTTTCAGAATACACAGCTAAAACGGTCCCCGCTTTAAGTGCTTTAGCACTTAAAGCGGGGACCGTTTTAGCTGTGTATTTTGAAAAAGTTGTGTGCTCTTCAAAGAGAAAGCTACTTTTGCTGTGTCTTTGGGTTCGAGGGGAAATGGGAGTCCTCTTCAGTCAGCAGGGACGACACCTGAGTCCTTTGCAGTCCTCTTGTCTGCCTCTGAGGGTGAAATGAGAGTGGTCCCTGTCATCATGAGCCATGTCTGAAAGAATTATTCACATTCCCTACGAGAATAGATGGGTGAAATAGCAAAAGGTGTGTCTTCCTTTGGAGCATGGACGGGTTCAAAGCCCACCTCATACCACTAAGTATTTTGCTGAACACGAGCAGTTGTGTGTGCGGCCTGTGTTTGGGTGATTTTTGTGTGATGTTTGTGTGTGTGTGTGTGTGTGTGTATTTGTGTCTGTGTGTCTGTGAGTGTGTGTCTGTATTTCTGTCTCCATTCCTGAGCAGCAAATCTTTTTTCCTCTTTTAGCATGTTACTCACAACTGTGGATGAAGCCCAGCACTCCTGAAAACACAATCCATGTATGGTTGAAGGAAATTTCCTTGGTGATGAGTGAGAGGTTGGTGACTGTAACCAGCTCATTTCCCATTGACCACTGAGGTCACATCTCTCAGGTGAGAAGCAAAGTGAGAATTTGAACCAGGCACATTCTCCTTAGAGACAATGGGCCAAAGACAGGTCCGATGGAATCGAATGTCTTTTCATGTTGACATCCATCCCGTCAAGCCCTCGTTAAGCCATTGAAGTGTCACATTGGGCTTGGGGGAGGCGGTGCACGCTGTGAAATTACACGTCCGAAGATTTGGATTCGATTTCCAGCCCTCTGCCAGTCAGTCTGCCAGGCACTTTCATGTGACAAGCCTTAGGCGAGTCCCTTTCTGTCTCTGATTCCCGATTCCTTCACAGGGATTTATGTGGGCCTTAACGCCCACTGGGAAAAGATCCCTCTGCCAGCTCAGTGCCTGCTTTCTTGGTTTGACTTGTCAATCTGGACTTGAATACACCTTTGGTTTTGGATTGACTCTATTACCTCTCCTAGAAATTAACACACAAAACTGACAGCTGATTGACAAGATGAGAAGCAGTTTTCCAAAATTCAAATTGAACTTAATCCTTTCTTACTAAAAGAATGCTCAAATCAAGGGGACACAGCTCACTCGTTTTGACTTCATGAGCTATGGCAGTTAGAGACAACTTTTTGAAAATACACAGCTAAAACTGTCCGTGCTTTGAATGCTAGACATGTTTTTCAGAATACACAGCTAAAACGGTCCCCGCTTTAAGTGCTAAACCACTTAAAGCGGGGACCGTTTTAGCTGTGTATTTTGAAAAAGTTGTGTGCTCTTCAAAGAGAAAGCTACTTTTGCTGTGTCTTTGGGTTCGAGGGGAAATGGGAGTCCTCTTCAGTCAGCAGGGACGAAACCTGAGTCCTTTGCAGTCCTCCTGTCTGCCTCTGAGGGTGAAATGAGAGTGGTCCCTGTCATCATGAGCCTTGTCTTAAAGAATTATTCACATTCCCTACGAGAATAGACGGGTGAAATAGAAAAGGTGTGTCTCCTTTTGGAGCATGGTCGGGTTCAAAGCCCACCTCATACCACTAAGTATTTTGCTGAACACGAGCAGCTGTGTGTGCGGCCTGTGTTTGGGTGATTTTTGTGTCATGTGTGTGTGTGTGTGTGTGTGTGTGTGTGTGTGTGTCTGTGTGTGTGTGTCTGTATTTCTGTCTCCATTCCTGAGCAGCAAATCTTTTTTCCTCTTTTAGCATGTTACTCACAACTGTGGATGAAGCCCAGCACTCCTGAAAACACAATCCATGTATGGTTGAAGGAAATTTTCTTGGTGATGAGTGAGAGGTTGGTGACTGAAACCAGCTCATTTCCCATTGACCACTGAGGTCACATCTCTCAGGTGAGAAGCAAAATGAGAATTTGAACCAGGCACATTCTCCTTAGAGACAATGGGCCAAAGACAGGTCCGATGGAATCGAATGTCTTTTCATGTTGACATCCATCCCGTCAAGCCCTCGTTAAGCCATTGAAGTGTCACATTGGGCCTGGGGGAGGCGGTGCACCCTGTGAAATTACACGTCCGAAGATTTGGATTTGATTTCCAGCCCTCTGCCAGTCAGTCTGCCAGGCACTTTCATGTGACAAGCCTTAGGCGAGTATCTTTCTGTCTCTGATTCCCGATTCCTTCACAGGGATTTATGTGGGCCTTAACGCCCACTGGGAAAAGATCCCTCTGCCAGCTCAGTGCCTGCTTTCTTGGTTTGACTTGTCAATCTGGACTTGAATACACCTTTGGTTTTGGATTGACTGTATTACGTCTCCTAGAAATTAACACACAAAACTGACAGCTGATTGACAAGATGAGAAGCAGTTTTCCAAAATTCAAATTGAACTTAATCCTTTCTTACTAAAAGAATGCTCAAATCAAGGGGACACAGCTCACTCGTTTTGACTTCATGAGCTATGACACTTAGAGACAACTTTCTGAAAATACACAGCTAAAACTGTCCGTGCTTTGAATGCTAGACATGTTTTTCAGAATACACAGCTAAAGCGGGGACCGTTTTAGCTGTGTATTTTGAAAAAGTTGTGTGCTCTTCAAAGAGAAAGCTACTTTTGCTGTGTCTTTGGGTTCGAGGGGAAATGGGAGTCCTCTTCAGTCAGCAGGGACGACACCTGAGTCCTTTGCAGTCCTCTTGTCTGCCTCTGAGGGTGAAATGAGAGTGGTCCCTGTCATCATGAGCCATGTCTTAAAGAATTATTCACATTCCCTACGAGAATAGACGGGTGAAATAGCAAAAGGTGTGTCTTCCTTTGGAGCATGGACGGGTTCAAAGCCGACCTCATACCACTAAGTATTTTGCTGAACACGAGCAGTTGTGTGTGCGGCCTGTGTTTGGGTGATTTTTGTGTCATGTGTGTGTTTGTGAGTGTGTGTGTGTGTGTGTGTGTGTGTGTCTGTGTGTGTGTGTCTGTATTTCTGTCTCCATTCCTGAGCAGCAAATCTTTTTTCCTCTTTTAGCATGTTACACACAACTGTGGATGAAGCCCAGCACTCCTGAAAACACAATCCATGTATGGTTGAAGGAAATTTTCTTGATGATGAGTGAGAGGTTGGTGACTGAAACCAGCTCAATTCCCATTGACCACTGAGGTCACATCTCTCAGGTGAGAAGTAAAGTGAGAATTTGAATCAGGCACATTCTCCTTAGAGACAATGGGCCAAAGACAGGTCCGATGGAATCGAATGTCTTTTCATGTTGACATCCATCCCGTCAAGCCCTCGTTAAGCCATTGAAGTGTCACATTGGGCCTGGGGGAGGCGGTGCACCCTGTGAAATTACACGTCCGAAGATTTGGATTTGATTTCCAGCCCTCTGCCAGTCAGTCTGCCAGGCACTTTCATGTGACAAGCCTTAGGCGAGTCCCTTTCTGTCTCTGATTCCAGATTCCTTCACAGGGATTTATGTTGGCCTTAACGCCCACTGGGAAAAGATCCCTCTGCCAGCTCAGTGCCTGCTTTCTTGGTTTGACTTGCCAATCTGGACTTGAATACACCTTTGGTTTTGGATTGACTCTATTACCTCTCCTAGAAATTAACACACAAAACTGAGAGCTGATTGACAAGATGAGAAGCAGTTTTCCAAAATTCAAATTGAACTTAATCCTTTCTTACTAAAAGAATGCTCAAATCAAGGGGACACAGCTCACTCGTTTTGACTTCATGAGCTATGGCAGGTAGAGACAACTTTCTGAAAATACACAGCTAAAACTGTCCGTGATTTGAATGCTAGACATGTTTTTCAGAATACACAGCTAAAGCGGGGACCGTTTTCGCTGTGTATTTTGAAAAAGTTGTGTGCTCTTCAAAGAGAAAGCTACTTTTGCTGTGTCTTTGGGTTCGAGGGGAAATGGGAGTCCTCTTCAGTCAGCAGGGACGACACCTGAGTCCTTTGCAGTCCTCTTGTCTGCCTCTGAGGGTGAAATGAGAGTGGTCCCTGTCATCATGAGCCATGTCTGAAAGAATTATTCACATTCCCTACGAGAATAGACGGGTGAAATAGCAAAAGGTGTGTCTTCCTTTGGAGCATGGACGGGTTCAAAGCCCACCTCATACCACTAAGTATTTTGCTGAACACGAGCAGTTGTGTGTGCGGCCTGTGTTTGGGTGAATTTTGTGTCGTGTGTGTGTGTGTGTGTGTGTGTGTGTCTGTGTGTGTGTGTCTGTATTTCTGTCTCCATTCCTGAGCAGCAAATCTTTTTTCCTCTTTTAGCCTGTTACTCACAACTGTGGATGAAGCCCAGCACTCCTGAAAACACAATCCATGTATGGTTGAAGGAAATTTTCTTGGTGATGAGTGAGAGGTTGGTGACTGAAACCAGCTCATTTCACATTGATCACTGAGGTCACATCTCTCAGGTGAGAAGCAAAGTGAGAATTTGAACCAGGCACATTCTCCTTAGAGACAATGGGCCAAAGACAGGTCCGATGGAATCGAATGTCTTTTCATGTTGACATCCATCCCGTCAAGCCCTCGTTAAGCCATTGAAGCGTCACATTGGGCCTGGGGGAGGCGGTGCACCCTGTGAAATTACACGTCCGAAGATTTGGATTTGATTTCCAGCCCTCTGTCAGTCAGTCTGCCAGGCACTTTCATGTGACAAGCCTTAGGCGAGTCCCTTTCTGTCTCTGATTCCCGATTCCTTCACAGGGATTTATGTGGGCCTTAACGCCCACTGGGAAAAGATCCCTCTGCCAGCTCAGTGCCTGCTTTCTTGGTTTGACTTGTCAATCTGGACTTGAATACACCTTTGGTTTTGGATTGACTCTATTACCTCTCCTAAAAATTAACACACAAAACTGACAGCTGATTGACAAGATGAGAAGCAGTTTTCCAAAATTCAAATTGAACTTAATCCTTTCTTACTAAAAGAATGCTCAAATCAAGGGGACACAGCTCACTCGTTTTGACTTCATGAGCTATGGCAGGTAGAGACAACTTTTTGAAAATGCACAGCTAAAACTGTCCGTGCTTTGAATGCTAGACATGTTTTTCAGAATACACAGCTAAAACGGTCCCCGCTTTAAGTGCTTAAGCACTTAAAGCAGGGACAGTTTTAGCTGTGTATTTTGAAAAATTTGTGTGCTCTTCAAAGAGAAAGCTACTTTTGCTGTGTCTTTGGGTTCGAGGAGAAATGGGAGTCCTCTTCAGTCAGCAGGGATGACACCTGAGTCCTTTGCAGTCCACTTGTCTGCCTCTGAGGGTGAAATGAGAGTGGTCCCTGTCATCATGAGCGATGTCTGAAAGAATTATTCACATTCCCTACGAGAACAGACGGGTGAAATAGCTAAAGGTGTGTCTTCCTTTGGAGCATGGAAGGGTTCAAAGCCCACCTCATACCACTAAGTATTTTGCTGAACACGAGCAGTTGTGTGTGCGGCCTGTGTTTGGGTGATTTTTGTGTCCTGTGTGTGTGTGTGTGTGTGTGTGTGTGTGTGTCTGTGTGTGTGTGTCTGTATTTCTGTCTCCATTCCAGAGCAGCAAATCTTTTTTCCTCTTTTAGCATGTTACTCACAACTGTGGATGAAGCCCAGCACTCCTGAAAACACAATCCATGTATGGTTGAAGGAAATTTTCTCGGTGATGAGTGAGAGGTTGGTGACTGAAACCAGCTCATTTCCCATTGAACACTGAGGTCACATCTCTCAGGTGAGAAGCAAAGTGAGAATTTGAACCAGGCACATTCTCCTTAGAGACAATGGGCCAAAGACAGGTCCGATGGAATCGAACGTCTTTTCATGTCGACATCCATCCCGTCAAGCCCTCGTTAAGCCATTGAAGTGTCACATTGGGCCTGGGGGAGGCGGTGCACCCTGTGAAATTACACGTCCGAAGATTTGGATTTGATTTCCAGCCCTCTGCCAGTCAGTCTGCCAGGCAATTTCATGTGACAAGCCTTAGGCTAGTCCCTTTCTCTCTCTGATTCCCGATTCCTTCACAGGGATTTATGTGGGCCTTAACGCCCACTGGGAAAAGATCCCTCTGCCAGCTCAGTGCCTGCTTTCTTGGTTTGACTTGTCAATCTGGACTTGAATACACCTTTGGTTTTGTATTGACTCTATTACCTCTCCTAGAAATTAACACACGAAGCTGACAGCTGATTGACAAGATGAGAAGCAGTTTTCCAAAATTCAATTTGAACTTAATCCTTTCTTCCTAAAAGAATGCTCAAATCAAGGGGACACAGCTCACTCGTTTTGACTTCATGAGCTATGGCAGGTAGAGACAACTTTTTGAAAATACACAGCTAAAACTGTCCGTGCTTTGAATGCCAGACATGTTTTTCAGAATACACAGCAAAAACGGTCCCCGCTTAAAGTGCTAAAGCACTTAAAGCGGGGACCGTTTTAGCTGTGTATTTTGAAAAATTTGTGTGCTCTTCAAAGAGAAAGCTAATTTTGCTGTGTCTTTTGGTTCGAGGGGAAATGGGAGTCCTCTTCAGTCAGCAGGGACGACACCTGAGTCCTTTGCAGTCCTCTTGTCTGCCTCTGAGGGTGAAATGAGAGTGGTCCCTGTCATCATGAGCCATGTCTGAAAGAATTATTCACATTCCGTACGAGAATATACGGGTGAAATAGCAAAACGTGTGTCTTCCTTTGGAGCATGGACGGGTTCAAAGCCCAGCTCATACCACTAAGTATTTTGCTGAACACGAGCAGTTGTGTGTGCGGCCTGTGTTTGGGTGATTTTTGTGTCATGTGTGTTTGTGTGTGTGTGTGTGTGTGTGTGTCTGTGTGTGTGTGTCTGTATTTCTGTCTCCATTCCTGAGCAGCAAATCTTTTTTCCTCTTTTAGCATGTTACTCACAACTGTGGATGAAGCCCAGCACTCCTGAAAACACAATCCATGTATGGTTGAAGGAAATTTTCTTGGTGATGAGTGAGAGGTTGGTGACTGAAACCAGCTCATTTCCCATTGACCACTGAGGTCACATCTCTCAGGTGAGAAGCAAAGTGAGAATTTGAACCAGGCACATTCTCCTTAGAGACAATGGGCCAAAGACAGGTCCGATGGAATCGAATGTCTTTTCATGTTGACATCCATCCCGTCAAGCCCTCGTTAAGCCATTGAAGTGTCACATTGGGCCTGAAGGAGGCGGTGCACCCTGTGAAATTACACGTCCGAAGATTTGGATTTGATTTCCAGCCCTCTGCCAGTCAGTCTGCCAGGCACTTTCATGTGACAAGCCTTAGGCGAGTCCCTTTCTGTCTCTGATTCCCGATTCCTTCACAGGGATTTATGTGGGCCTTAACGCCCACTGGGAAAAGATCCCTCTGCCAGCTCAGTGCCTGCTTTCTTGGTTTGACTTGTCAACCTGGACTTGAATACACCTTTGGTTTTGGATTGACTCTATTACCTCTCCTAGAAATTAACACACAAAACTGACAGCTGATTGACAAGATGAGAAGCAGTTTTCCAAAATTCAAATTGAACTTAATCCTTTCTTCCTAAAAGAATGCTCAAATCAAGGGGACACAGCTCACTCGTTTTGACTTCATGAGCTATGGCAGGTAGAGACAACTTTTTGAAAATACACAGCTAAAACTGTCCGTGCTTTGAATGCTAGACATGTTTTTCAGAATACACAGCTAAAACGGTCCCCGCTTTAAGTGTTAAAGCACTTAAAGCGGGGACCGTTTTAGCTGTGTATTTTGAAAAATTTGTGTGCTCTTCAAAGTGAAAGCTACTTTTGCTCTGTCTTTGGGTTCGACGGGAAATGGGAGTCCTCTTCTGTCAGCAGGGACGACACCTGAGTCCTCTGCAGTCCTCTTGTCTGCCTCTGAGGGTGAAATGAGAGTGGTCCCTGTCATCATGAGCCATGTCTGAAAGAATTATTCACATTCCCTACGAGAATAGACGGGTGAAATAGCAAAATGTGTGTCTTCCTTTGGAGCATGGACGGGTTCAAAGCCCACCTCATACCACTAAGTATTTTGCTGAACACGAGCAGTTGTGTGTGCGGCCTGTGTTTGGGTGATTTTTGTGTCGTGTGTGGCTGTGTGTATGTGTGTGTGTGTCTGTGTGTGTGTGTGTCTGTATTTCTGTCTCCATTCCTGAGCAGCAAATCTTTTTTCCTCTTTTAGCATGTTACTCACAACTGTGGATGAAGACCAGCACTCCTGAAAACACAATCCATGTATGGTTGAAGGAAACTTTCTTGGTGATGAGTGAGAGGTTGGTGACTGAAACCAGCTCATTTCCCATTGACCACTGAGGTCACATCTCTCAGGTGAGAAGCAAAGTGAGAATTTGAATCAGGCACATTCTCCTTAGAGACAATGGGCCAAAGACAGGACCGATGGAATCGAATGTCTTTTCATGTTGACATCCATCCCGTCAAGCCCTCGTTAAACCATTGAAGTGTCACATTGGGCCTGGGGGAGGCGGTGCACCCTGTGAAATTACACGTCCGAAGATTTGGATTTGATTTCCAGCCCTCTGCCAGTCAGTCTGCCAGGCACCTTCATGTGACAAGCCTTAGGCGAGTCCCTTTCTGTCTCTGATTCCCGATTCCTCACAGGGATTTATGTGGACCTTAACGATTACTGGGAAAAGATCCCTCTGCCAGCTCAGTGCCTGCTTTCTTGGTTTGACTTGTCAATCTGGACTTGAATACACCTTTGGTTTTGGATTGACTCTATTACCTCTCCTAGAAATTAACACACAAAACTGACAGCTGATTGACAAGATGAGAAGCAGTTTTCCAAAATTCAAATTGAACTTAATCCTTTCTTACTAAAAGAATGTTCAAATCAAGGGGACACAGCTCACTCGTTTTGACTTCATGAGCTATGGCAGGTAGAGACAACTTTTTGAAAATACACAGCTAAAACTGTCCGTGCTTTGAATGCTAGACATGTTTTTCAGAATACACAGCTAAAGCGGGGACCGTTTTAGCTGTGTATTTTGAAAAAGTTGTGTGCTCTTCAAAGAGAAAGCTACTTTTGCTGTGTCTTTGGGTTCGAGGGGAAATGGGAGTCCTCTTCAGTCAGCAGGGACGACACCTGAGTCCTTTGCAGTCCTCTTGTCTGCCTCTGATGGTGAAATGTGAGTGGTCCCTGTCATCATGAGCCATGTCTGAAAGAATTATTCACATTCCCTACGAGAATAGACGGGTGAAATAGCAAAAGTTGTGTCTTCCTTTGGAGCATGGACTGGTTCAAAGCCCACCTCATACCACTAAGTATTTTGCTGAACACGAGCAGTTGTGTGTGCGGCCTGTGTTTGGGTGATTTTTGTGTCCTGTGTGTGTGTGTGTGTGTGTGTGTGTGTGTGTGTGTCTGTGTGTGTGTGTCTGTATTTCTGTCTCCATTCCAGAGCAGCAAATCTTTTTTCCTCTTTTAGCATGTTACTCACAACTGTGGATGAAGCCCAGCACTCCTGAAAACACAATCCATGTATGGTTGAAGGAAATTTTCTCGGTGATGAGTGAGAGGTTGGTGACTGAAACCAGCTCATTTCCCATTGAACACTGAGGTCACATCTCTCAGGTGAGAAGCAAAGTGAGAATTTGAACCAGGCACATTCTCCTTAGAGACAATGGGCCAAAGACAGGTCCGATGGAATCGAACGTCTTTTCATGTCGACATCCATCCCGTCAAGCCCTCGTTAAGCCATTGAAGTGTCACATTGGGCCTGGGGGAGGCGGTGCACCCTGTGAAATTACACGTCCGAAGATTTGGATTTGATTTCCAGCCCTCTGCCAGTCAGTCTGCCAGGCAATTTCATGTGACAAGCCTTAGGCTAGTCCCTTTCTCTCTCTGATTCCCGATTCCTTCACAGGGATTTATGTGGGCCTTAACGCCCACTGGGAAAAGATCCCTCTGCCAGCTCAGTGCCTGCTTTCTTGGTTTGACTTGTCAATCTGGACTTGAATACACCTTTGGTTTTGTATTGACTCTATTACCTCTCCTAGAAATTAACACACGAAGCTGACAGCTGATTGACAAGATGAGAAGCAGTTTTCCAAAATTCAATTTGAACTTAATCCTTTCTTCCTAAAAGAATGCTCAAATCAAGGGGACACAGCTCACTCGTTTTGACTTCATGAGCTATGGCAGGTAGAGACAACTTTTTGAAAATACACAGCTAAAACTGTCCGTGCTTTGAATGCCAGACATGTTTTTCAGAATACACAGCAAAAACGGTCCCCGCTTAAAGTGCTAAAGCACTTAAAGCGGGGACCGTTTTAGCTGTGTATTTTGAAAAATTTGTGTGCTCTTCAAAGAGAAAGCTAATTTTGCTGTGTCTTTTGGTTCGAGGGGAAATGGGAGTCCTCTTCAGTCAGCAGGGACAACACCTGAGTCCTTTGCAGTCCTCTTGTCTGCCTCTGAGGGTGAAATGAGAGTGGTCCCTGTCATCATGAGCCATGTCTGAAAGAATTATTCACATTCCGTACGAGAATATACGGGTGAAATAGCAAAACGTGTGTCTTCCTTTGGAGCATGGACGGGTTCAAAGCCCAGCTCATACCACTAAGTATTTTGCTGAACACGAGCAGTTGTGTGTGCGGCCTGTGTTTGGGTGATTTTTGTGTCATGTGTGTTTGTGTGTGTGTGTGTGTGTGTGTGTCTGTGTGTGTGTGTCTGTATTTCTGTCTCCATTCCTGAGCAGCAAATCTTTTTTCCTCTTTTAGCATGTTACTCACAACTGTGGATGAAGCCCAGCACTCCTGAAAACACAATCCATGTATGGTTGAAGGAAATTTTCTTGGTGATGAGTGAGAGGTTGGTGACTGAAACCAGCTCATTTCCCATTGACCACTGAGGTCACATCTCTCAGGTGAGAAGCAAAGTGAGAATTTGAACCAGGCACATTCTCCTTAGAGACAATGGGCCAAAGACAGGTCCGATGGAATCGAATGTCTTTTCATGTTGACATCCATCCCGTCAAGCCCTCGTTAAGCCATTGAAGTGTCACATTGGGCCTGAAGGAGGCGGTGCACCCTGTGAAATTACACGTCCGAAGATTTGGATTTGATTTCCAGCCCTCTGCCAGTCAGTCTGCCAGGCACTTTCATGTGACAAGCCTTAGGCGAGTCCCTTTCTGTCTCTGATTCCCGATTCCTTCACAGGGATTTATGTGGGCCTTAACGCCCACTGGGAAAAGATCCCTCTGCCAGCTCAGTGCCTGCTTTCTTGGTTTGACTTGTCAACCTGGACTTGAATACACCTTTGGTTTTGGATTGACTCTATTACCTCTCCTAGAAATTAACACACAAAACTGACAGCTGATTGACAAGATGAGAAGCAGTTTTCCAAAATTCAAATTGAACTTAATCCTTTCTTCCTAAAAGAATGCTCAAATCAAGGGGACACAGCTCACTCGTTTTGACTTCATGAGCTATGGCAGGTAGAGACAACTTTTTGAAAATACACAGCTAAAACTGTCCGTGCTTTGAATGCTAGACATGTTTTTCAGAATACACAGCTAAAACGGTCCCCGCTTTAAGTGTTAAAGCACTTAAAGCGGGGACCGTTTTAGCTGTGTATTTTGAAAAATTTGTGTGCTCTTCAAAGTGAAAGCTACTTTTGCTCTGTCTTTGGGTTCGACGGGAAATGGGAGTCCTCTTCTGTCAGCAGGGACGACACCTGAGTCCTCTGCAGTCCTCTTGTCTGCCTCTGAGGGTGAAATGAGAGTGGTCCCTGTCATCATGAGCCATGTCTGAAAGAATTATTCACATTCCCTACGAGAATAGACGGGTGAAATAGCAAAATGTGTGTCTTCCTTTGGAGCATGGACGGGTTCAAAGCCCACCTCATACCACTAAGTATTTTGCTGAACACGAGCAGTTGTGTGTGCGGCCTGTGTTTGGGTGATTTTTGTGTCGTGTGTGGCTGTGTGTATGTGTGTGTGTGTCTGTGTGTGTGTGTGTCTGTATTTCTGTCTCCATTCCTGAGCAGCAAATCTTTTTTCCTCTTTTAGCATGTTACTCACAACTGTGGATGAAGACCAGCACTCCTGAAAACACAATCCATGTATGGTTGAAGGAAACTTTCTTGGTGATGAGTGAGAGGTTGGTGACTGAAACCAGCTCATTTCCCATTGACCACTGAGGTCACATCTCTCAGGTGAGAAGCAAAGTGAGAATTTGAATCAGGCACATTCTCCTTAGAGACAATGGGCCAAAGACAGGTCCGATGGAATCGAATGTCTTTTCATGTTGACATCCATCCCGTCAAGCCCTCGTTAAACCATTGAAGTGTCACATTGGGCCTGGGGGAGGCGGTGCACCCTGTGAAATTACACGTCCGAAGATTTGGATTTGATTTCCAGCCCTCTGCCAGTCAGTCTGCCAGGCACCTTCATGTGACAAGCCTTAGGCGAGTCCCTTTCTGTCTCTGATTCCCGATTCCTTCACAGGGATTTATGTGGACCTTAACGATTACTGGGAAAAGATCCCTCTGCCAGCTCAGTGCCTGCTTTCTTGGTTTGACTTGTCAATCTGGACTTGAATACACCTTTGGTTTTGGATTGACTCTATTACCTCTCCTAGAAATTAACACACAAAACTGACAGCTGATTGACAAGATGAGAAGCAGTTTTCCAAAATTCAAATTGAACTTAATCCTTTCTTACTAAAAGAATGTTCAAATCAAGGGGACACAGCTCACTCGTATTGACTTCATGAGCTATGGCAGGTAGAGACAACTTTTTGAAAATACACAGCTAAAACTGTCCGTGCTTTGAATGCTAGACATGTTTTTCAGAATACACAGCTAAAGCGGGGACCGTTTTAGCTGTGTATTTTGAAAAAGTTGTGTGCTCTTCAAAGAGAAAGCTACTTTTGCTGTGTCTTTGGGTTCGAGGGGAAATGGGAGTCCTCTTCAGTCAGCAGGGACGACACCTGAGTCCTTTGCAGTCCTCTTGTCTGCCTCTGATGGTGAAATGTGAGTGGTCCCTGTCATCATGAGCCATGTCTGAAAGAATTATTCACATTCCCTACGAGAATAGACGGGTGAAATAGCAAAAGTTGTGTCTTCCTTTGGAGCATGGACTGGTTCAAAGCCCACCTCATACCACTAAGTATTTTGCTGAACACGAGCAGTTGTGTGTGCGGCCTGTGTTTGCGTGATTTTTGTGTCATGTACGTGTGTGTGTGTGTGTGTGTGTGTGTGTCTGTGTGTGTGTGTCTGTATTTCTGTCTCCATTCCTGAGCAGCAAATCTTTTTTCCTCTTTTAGCATGTTACTCACAACTCTGGATGAAGCCCAGCACTCCTGAAAACACAATCCATGTATGGTTGAAGGAAATTTTCTTGGTGATGAGTGAGAGGTTGGTGACTGAAACCAGCACATTTCCCATTGACCACTGAGATCACATCTCTCAGGTGAGAAGCAAAGTAAGAATTTGAACCCGGCACATTCTCCTTAGAGACAATGGGCCAAAGACATGTCCGATGGAATCGAATGTCTTTTCATGTTGACATCCATCCCGTCAAGCCCTCGTTAAGCCATTGAAGTGTCACATTGGGCCTGGGGGAGGCGGTGCACCCTGTGAAATTACACGTCCGAAGATTTGGATTTGATTTCCAGCCCTCTGCCAGTCAGTGTGCCAGGCACTTTCATGTGACAAGCCTTAGGTGAGTCCCTTTCTGTCTCTGATTCCCGATTCCTTCACAGGGATTTATGTGGGCCTTAACGCCCACTGGGAAAAGATCCCTCTGCCAGCTCAGTGCCTGCTTTCTTGGTTTGACTTGTCAATCTGGACTTGAATACACCTTTGGTTTTGGATTGACCCTATAACCTCTCCTAGAAATTAACACACAAAACTGACAGCTGATTGACAACATGAGAAGCAGTTTTCCTAAATTCAAATTGAACTTAATCCTTTCTTACTAAAAGAATGCTCAAATCAAGGGGACACAGCTCACTCGTTTTGACTTCATGAGCTATGGCAGGTAGAGACAACATTTTGAAAATACACAGCTAAAACTGTCCGTGCTTTGAATGCTAGACTTGTTTTTCAATTTTAAGTGCTTTAGCAGTTAAAGCGGGACCGTTTTAGCTGTGTATTTTGAAAAAGTTGTGTGCTCTTCAAAGAGAAATCTACTTTTGCTGTGTCTTTGGGTTCGAGAGGAAATGGGAGTCCTCTTCAGTCCGCAGGGACGACACCTGAGTCCTTTGCAGTCCTCTTTTCTGCCTCTGAGGGTGAAATGAGAGTGGTCCCTGTCATCATGAGCCATGTCTGAAAGAATTATTCACATTCCCTACGAGAATAGACGGGTGAAATAGCAAAAGGTGTGTCTTCCTTTGGAAAATGGACGGGTTCAAATCCCACCTAATACCACTAAGTATTTTGCTGAACATGAGCAGTTGTGTGTGCGGCCTGTGTTTGGGTGATTTTTGTGTCATGTGTGTGTGTGTGAGTGTGTGTGTGTGTGTGTGTGTGTGTGTGTGTCTGTGTGTGTGTGTCTGTGTTTCTGTCTCCATTCCTGAGCAGCAAATCTTTATTCCTCTTTTAGCATGTTACTCACAACTGTGGATGAAGCCCAGCACTCCAGAAAACACAATCCATGTATGGTTGAAGGAAATTTTCTTGGTGATGAGTGAGAGGTTGGTGACTGAAACCAGCTCATTTCTCATTGACCACTGAGGTTACATCTCTCAGGTGAGAAGCAAAGTGAGAATTTGAACCAGGCACATTCTCCTTAGAGACAATGGGCCAAAGACAGGTCCGATGGAATCGAATGTCTTTTCATGTTGACATCCATCCCGTCAAGCCCTCGTTAAGCCATTGAAGTGTCACATTGGGCCTGGGGGAGGCGGTGCACCCTGTGAAATTGCACGTCCGAAGATTTGGATTTGATTTCCAGCCCTCTGCCAGTCAGTCTGCCAGGCACTTTCATGTGACAAGCCTTAGGCGAGTCCCTTTCTGTCTCTGATTCCCGATTCCTTCACAGGGATTTATGTGGGCCTTAACGCCCACTGGGAAAAGATCCCTCTGCCCGCTCAGTGCCTGCTTTCTTGGTTTGACTTGTCAATCTGGACTTGAATACACCTTTGGTTTTGGATTGACTCTATTACCTCTCCTAAAAATTAACACACAAAACTGACAGCTGATTGACAAGATGAGAAGCAGTTTTCCAAAATTCAAATTGAACTTAATCCTTTCTTACTAAAAGAATGCTCAAATCAAGGGGACAAAGCTCACTCGTTTTGACTTCATGAGCTATGGCAGGTAGAGACAACTTTTTGAAAATACACAGCTAAAACTGTCCGTGCTTTGAATGCTAGACATGTTTTTCAGAATACACAGCTAAAACGGTCCCCGCTTTAAGTGCTTTGGTACTTAAAGCGGGGACCGTTTTAGCTGTGTATTTTGAAAAATTTGTGTGCTCTTCAAAGAGAAAGCTACTTTTGCTGTGTCTTTGGGTTCGAGGGGAAATGGGAGTCCTCTTCAGTCAGCAGGGAAGACACCTGAGTCCTTTGCAGTCCTCTTGTCTGCATCTGAGAGTGAAATGAGAGTGGTCCCTGTCATCATGAGCCATGTCTGAAAGAATTATTCACATTCCCTACGAGAATAGACGGGTGAAATAGCAAAAGGTGTGTCTTCCTTTGGATCAGGGACGGGTTCAAAGCCCACCTCATACCACTAAGTATTTTGCTGAACACGAGCAGTTGTGTGTGCGGCCTGTGTTTGGGTGATTTTTGTGTCTTGTGTGTGTGTGTGTGTGTGTGTGTGTCTGTGTGTGTGTGTCTGTATTTCTGTCTCCATTCCTGAGCAGCAAATCTTTTTTCCTCTTTTAGCATGTTACTCACAACTGTGGATGAAGCCCAGCACTCCTGAAAACACAATCCATGTATGGTTGAAGGAAACTTTCTTGGTGATGAGTGAGAGGTTGGTGACTGAAACCAGCTCATTTCCCATTGACCACTGAGGTCACATCTCTCAGGTGAGAAGCAAAGTGAGAATTTGAATCAGGCACATTCTCCTTAGAGACAATGGGCCAAAGACAGGTCCGATGGAATCGAATGTCTTTTCATGTTGACATCCATCCCATCAAGCCCTCGTTAAACCATTGAAGTGTCACATTGGGCCTGGGGGAGGCGGTGCACCCTGTGAAATTACACGTCCGAAGATTTGGATTTGATTTCCAGCCCTCTGCCAGTCAGTCTGCAAGGCAATTTCATGTGACAAGCCTTAGGCGAGTCCCTTTCTGTCTCTGATTCCCGATTCCTTCACAGGGATTTATGTGGGCCTTAACGCCCACTGGGAAAAGATCCCTCTGCCAGCTCAGTGCCTGCTTTCTTGGTTTGACTTGTCAATCTGGACTGGAATACACCTTTGGTTTTGGATTGACTCTATTACCTCTCCTAGAAATTAACACACAAAACTGACAGCTGATTGACAAGATGAGAAGCAGTTTTCCAAAATTCAAATTGAACTTAATCCTTTCTTACTAAAAGAATGTTCAAATCAAGGGGACACAGCTCACTCGTTTTGACTTCATGAGCTAGGGCAGGTAGAGACAACTTTTTGAAAATACACAGCTAAAACTGTCCGTGCTTTGAATGCTAGACATGTTTTTCAGGATACACAGCTAAAACGGTCCCCGCTTTAAGTGCTAAAGCACTTAAAGTTGTGTGCTCTTCAAAGAGAAAGCTACTTTTGCTGTGTCTTTGGGTTCGAGGGGAAATGGGAGTCCTCTTAAGTCAGCAGGGACGACACCTGAGTCCTTTGCAGTCCTCTTGTCTGCCTCTGAGGGTGAAATGAGAGTGGTCCCTGTCATCATGAGCCATGTCTGAAAGAATTATTCACATTCCCTACGAGAATAGACGGGTGAAATAGCAAAAGGTGTGTCTTCCTTTGGAGCATGGACGGGTTCCAAGCCCACCTCATACCACTAAGTATTTTGCTGAACACGAGCAGTTGTGTGTGCGGCCTGTGTTTGGGTGATTTTTGTGTCATGTGTGTGTGTGTGTGTGTGTGTGTGTGTGTCTGTGTGTCTGTGTCTGTATTTCTGTCTCCATTCCTGAGCAGCAAATCTTTTTTCCTCTTTTAGCATGTTACTCACAACTGTGGATGAAGCCCAGCACTCCTTTAAACACAATCCATGTATGGTTGAAGGAAATTTTCTTGGTGATGAGTGAGAGGTTGGTGACTGAAACCAGCTCATTTCCCATTGACCACTGAGGTCGAATCTCTCAGGTGAGAAGCAAAGTGAGAATTTGAACCAGGCACATTCTCCTTAGAGACAATGGTCCAAAGACACGTCCGATGGAATCGAATGTCTTTTCATGTTGACATCCATCCCGTCAAGCACTCGTTAAGCCATTGAAGTGTCACATTGGGCCTGGGGGAGGCGGTGCACCCTGTGAAATTACACGTCCGAAGATTTGGATTTGATTTCCAGCCCTCTGCCAGTCAGTCTGCCAGGCACTTTCATGTGACAAGCCTTAGGCGAGTCCCTTTCTGTCTCTGATTACCGATTCCTTCACAGGGATTTATGTGGGCCTTAACGCCCACATGGAAAAGATCCCTCTGCCAGCTCAGTGCCTGCTTTCTTGGTTTGACTTGTCAATCTGGACTTGAATACACCTTTGGTTTTGGATTGACTCTATTACCTCTCCTAGAAATCAACACACAAAACTGACAGCTGATTGACAAGATGAGAAGCAGTTTTCCAAAATTCAAATTGAACTTAATCCTTTCTTACTAAAAGAATGCTCAAATCAAGGGGACACAGCTCACTCGTTTTGACTTCATGAGCTATGGCAGGTAGAGACAACTTTTTGAAAATACACAGCTAAAACTGTCCGTGCTTTGAAATCTAGACATGTTTTTCAGAATACACAGCTAAAACGGTCCCCGCTTTAAGTGCTTAGCACTTAAAGCGGGGACAGTTTTAGCTGTGTATTTTGAAAAAGTTGTGTGCTCTTCAAAGAGAAAGCTACTTTTGCTGTGTCTTTGGGTTCGAGGGGAAATGGGAGTCCTCTTCAGTCAGCAGGGACGACACCTGAGTCCTTTGCAGTCCTCTTGTCTGCCTCTGAGGGTGAAATGAGAGTGGTCCCTGTCATCATGAACCATGTCTGAAAGAATTATTCACATTCCCTACGGGAATAGACGGGTGAAATAGCAAAAGGTGTGTCTTCCTTTGGAGCATGGACGGGTTCAAAGCCCACCTCATACCACTAAGTATTTTGCTGAACACGAGCAGTTGTGTGTGCGGCCTGTGTTTGGGTGATTTTTGTGTCGTGTGTGTGTGTGTGTGTGTGTGTGTGTGTGTGTGTGTGTCTGTATTTCTGTCTCCATTCCTGAGCAGCAAATCTTTTTTCCTCTTTTAGCATGTTACTCACAACTGTGGATGAAGCCCAGCACTCCTGAAAACACAATCCATGTATGGTTGAAGGAAATTTTCTTGGTGATGAGTGAGAGGTTGGTGACTGAAACCAGCTCATTTCCCATTGACCACTGAGGTCACATCTCTCAGGTGAGAAGCAAAGTGAGAATTTGAACCAGGCACTTTCTCCTTAGAGACAATGGGCCAAAGACAGGTCCGATGGAATCGAATGTCTTTTCATGTTGACATCCATCCCGTCAAGCCCTCGTTAAGCCATTGAAGTGTCACATTGGGCCTGGGGGAGGCGGTGCACCCTGTGAAATTACACGTCCGAAGATTTGGATTTGATTTCCAGCCCTCTGCCAGTCAGTCTGCCAGGCACTTTCATGTGACAAGCCTTAGGCGAGTCCCTTTCTGTCTCTGATTCCCGATTCCTTCACAGGGATTTATGTGGGCCTTAATGCCCACTGGGAAAAGATCCCTCTGCCAGCTCAGTGCCTGCTTTCTTGCTTTGACTTGTCAATCTGGACTTGCATACACCTTTGGTTTTGGATTGACTCTATTACCTCTCCTAGAAATTAACACACAAAACTGACAGCTGATTGACAAGATGAGAAGCAGTTTTCCAAAATTCAAATTGAACTTAATCCTTTCTTACTAAAAGAATGCTCAAATCAAGGGGACACAGCTCACTCGTTTTGACTTCATGAGCTATGGCAGGTAGAGACAACTTTTTGAAAATACACAGCTAAAACTGTCCGTGCTTTGAATGCTAGACATGTTTTTCAGAATTCACAGCTAAAACGGTCCCCGCTTTAAGTGCTTAGCACTTAAAGAGGGGACCTTTTTAGCTGTGTATTTTGAAAAAGTTGTGTGCTCTTCAAAGAGAAAGCTACTTTTGCTGTGTCTTTGGGTTCGAGGGGAAATGGGAGTCCTCTTCAGTCAGCAGGGACGACACCTGAGTCCTTTGCAGTCCTCTTGTCTGCCTCTGAGGGTGAAATGAGAGTGGTCCCTGTCATCATGAGCCATGTCTGAAAGAATTATTCACATTCCCTACGAGAATAGATGGGTGAAAAAGCAAAAGGTGTGTCTTCCTTTGGAGCATGGACGGGTTCAAAGCCCACCTGATACCAAAGTATTTTGCTGAACACGAGCAGTTGTGTGTGCGGCCTGTGTTTGGGTGATTTTTGTGTCGTGTGTGTGTGTGTGTGTGTGTGTGTGTGTGTGTGTCTGTATTTCTGTCTCCATTCCTGAGCAGCAAATCTTTTTTCCTCTTTTAGCATGTTACTCACAACTGTGGATGAAGCCCAGCACTCCTGAAAACACAATCCATGTATGGTTGAAGGAAATTTTCTTGGTGATGAGTGAGAGGTTGGTGACTGAAACCAGCTCATTTCCCATTGACCACTGAGGTCACATCTCTCAGGTGAGAAGCAAAGTGAGAATTTGAACCAGGCACATTCTCCTTAGAGACAATGGGCCAAAGACAGGTCCGATGGAATCGAATGTCTTTTCATGTTGACATCCATCCCGTCAAGCCCTCGTTAAGCCATTGAACTGTCACATTGGGCCTGGGGGAGGCGGTGCACCCTGTGAAATTACACGTCTGAAGATTTGGATTTGATTTGCAGACCTCTGCCAGTCAGTCTGCCGGGCACTTTCATGTGACAAGCCTTAGGCGAGTCCCTTTCTGTCTCTGATTCCCGATTCCTTCACAGGGATTTATGTGGGCCTTAACGCCCACTGGGAAAAGATCCCTCTGCCAGCTGAGTGCCTGCTTTCTTGGTTTGACTTGTCAATCTGGACTTGAATACACCTTTGGTTTTGTATTGACTCTATTACCTCTCCTAGAAATTAACACACGAAGCTGACAGCTGATTGACAAGATGAGAAGCAGTTTTCCAAAATTCAAATTGAACTTAATCTTTTCTTACTAAAAGAATGCTCAAATCAAGGGGACACAGCTCACTCGTTTTGACTTCATGAGCTCTGGCAGGTAGAGACAACTTTTTGAAAATACACAGCTAAAACTGTTCGTGCTTTGAATGCTAGACATGTTTTTCAGAATACACAGCTAAAACGGTCCCCGATTTAATTGCTAAAGCACTTAAGCGGGGACCGTTTTAGCTGTGTATTTTGAAAAAGTTGTGTGCTCTTCAAAGAGAAAGCTACTTTTGCTGTGTCTTTGGGTTCGAGGGGAAATGGGAGTCCTCTTCAGTCAGCAGGGATGACACCTGAGTCCTTTGCAGTCCTCCTGTCTGCCTCTGAGGGTGAAATGAGAGTGGTCCCTGTCATCATGAGCCATGTCTTAAATAATTATTCACATTCCCTACGAGAATAGACGGGTGAAATAGCAAAAGGTGTGTCTTCTTTTGGAGCATGGACGGGTTCAAAGCCCACCTCATAACACTAAGTATTTTGCTGAACACGAGCAGTTGTGTGTGCGGCCTGTGTTAGGGTGATTTTTGTGTCGTGTGTGTGTGTGTCTGTGTGTGTGTGTGTGTGTGTCTGTGTGTGTGTGTCTGTATTTCTGTCTCCATTCCTGAGCAGCAAATCTTTTTTCCTTTTTTAGCATGTTACTCACAACTGTGGATGGAGCCCAGCACTCCTGAAAACACAATCCATGTATGGTTGAAGGAAATTTTCTTGGTGATGAGTGAGAGGTTGGTGACTGAAACCAGCTCATTTCCCATTGACCACTGAGGTCACATCTCTCAGGTGAGAAGCAAAGTCAGAATTTGAACCAGGCACATTCTCCTTAGAGACAATGGGCCAAAGACAGGTCCGATGGAATCGAATGTCTTTTCATGTTGACATCCATCCCGTCAAGCCTTCGTTAAGACATTGAAGTGTCACATTGGGCCTGGGGGAGGCGGTGCACCCTGTGAAATTACACGTCCGAAGATTTGGATTTGATTTCCAGCCCTCTGCCAGTCACTCTGCCAGGCAATTTCATGTGACAAGACTTAGGCGAGTCCCTTTCTGTCTCTGATTCCCGATTCCTTCACAGGGATTTATGTGGGCCTTAACGCCCACTGGGAAAAGATCCCTCTGCCAGCTCAGTGCCTGCTTTCTTGGTTTGACTTGTCACTCTGGACTTGAATACACCTTTGGTTTTGGATTGACTCTATTACCTCTCCTAGAAATTAACACACAAAACTGACAGCTGATTGACAAGATGAGAAACAGTTTTCCAAAATTCAAATTGAACTTAATCCTTTCTTACTAAAAGAATGCTCAAATCAAGGGGACACAGCTCACTCGTTTTGACTTCATGAGCTATGGCAGGTAGAGACAACTTTTTGAAAATACACAGCTAAAACTGTCCGTGCTTTGAATGCTAGACATGTTTTAGCTGTGTATTTTGAAAAAGTTGTGTGCTCTTCAAAGAGAAAGCTACTTTTGCTGTGTCTTTGGGTTCGAGGGGAAATGGGAGTCCTCTTCAGTCAGCAGGGACGACACCTGAGTCCTTTGCAGTCCTCTTGTCTGCTTCTGAGGGTGAAATGAGAGTGGTCCCTCTCATTATGAGCCATGTCTGAAAGAATTATTCACATTCCCTACGAGCAGAGACGGGTGAAATAGCAAAAGGTGTGTCTTCCTTTGGAGCATGGACGGGTTCAAAGCCCACCTCATACCACTAAGTATTTTGCTGAACACGAGCAGTTGTGTGTGCGGCCTGTGTTTGGGTGATTTTTGTGTCATGTTTGTGTGTGTGTGTGTGTGTGTGTGTGTGTGTCTGTGTGTGTGTGTCTGTATTTCTGTCTCCATTCCTGAGCAGCAAATCTTTTTTCCTCTTTTAGCATGTTACTCACAACTGTGGATGAAGCCCAGCACTCCTGAAAACACAATCCATGTATGGTTGAAGGAAATTTTCTTGCTGATGAGTGAGAGGTTGGTGACTGAAACCAGCTCATTTCCCATTGACCACTGAGGTCACATCTCTCAGGTGAGAAGCAAAGTCAGAATTTGAACCAGGCACATTCTCCTTAGAGACAATGGGCCAAAGACAGGTCCGATGGAATCGAATGTCTTTTCATGTTGACATCCATCCCGTCAAGCCCTCGTTAAGCCATTGAAGTGTCACATTGGGCCTGGGGGAGGCGGTGCACCCTGTGAAATTACACGTCCGATGATCTGGATTTGATTTCCAGCCCTCTGCCAGTCAGTCTGCCAGGCACTTTCATGTGACAAGCCTTAGGCGAGTCCCTTTCTGTCTCTGATTCCCGATTCCTTCACAGGGATTTATGTGGGCCTTAACGCCCACTGGGAAAAGATCCCTCTGCCAGCTCAGTGCCTGCTTTCTTGGTTTGACTTGTCAATCTGGACTTGAATACACCTTTGGTTTTGGATTGACTCTATTACCTCTCCTAGAAATTAACACACAAAACTGACAGCTGATTGACAAGATGAGAAGCAGTTTTCCAAAATTCAAATTGAACTTAATCCTTTCTTACTAAAAGAATGCTCAAATCAAGGGGACACAGCTCACTCGTTTTGACTTCATGAGCTATGGCAGGTAGAGACAACTTTTTGAAAATACACAGCTAAAACTGTCCGTGCTTTGAATGCTAGACATGTTTTTCAGAATACACAGCTAAAACGGTCCCCGCTTTAAGTGCTAAAGCACTTAAAGCGGGGACCGTTTTAGCTGTGTATTTTGAAAAAGTTGTGTGCTCTTCAAAGAGAAAGCTACTTTTGCTGTGTCTTTGGCTTCGAGGGGAAATGGGAGTCCTCTTCAGTCAGCAGGGATGACACCTGAGTCCTTTGCAGTCCTCTTGTCTGCCTCTGAGGGTGAAATGAGAGTGTTCCCTGTCATCATGAGCCATGTCTGAAAGAATTATTCACATTCCCTACGAGAACAGACGGGTGAAATAGCAAAAGGTGTGTCTTCCTTTGGAGCATGGACGGGTTCAAAGCCCACCTCATACCACTAAGTATTTTGCTGAACACGAGCAGTTGTGTGTGCGGCCTGTGTTTGGGTGATTTTTGTGTCGTGTGTTTGTGTGTGTGTGTGTGTGTGTGTGTCTGTATTTCTGTCTCCATTCCTGAGCAGCAAATCTTTTTTCCTCTTTTAGCATGTTACTCACAACTGTGGATGAAGCCCAGGCCTCCTGAAAACACAATCCATGTATGGTTGAAGGAAATTTTCTTGGTGATGAGTGAGAGGTTGGTGACTGAAACCAGCTCATTTCCCATTGACCACTGAGGTCACATCTCTCAGGTGAGAAGCAAAGTGAGAATTTGAACCAGGCACATTCTCCTTAGAGACAATGGGCCAAAGACAGGTCCGATGGAATCGAATGTCTTTTCATGTTGACATCCATCCCGTCAAGCCCTCGTTAAGCCATTGAAGTGTCACATTGGGCCTGGGGGAGGCGGTGCACCCTGTGAAATTACACGTCCGAAGATCTGGATTTGATTTCCAGCCCTCTGCCAGTCAGTCTGCCAGGCACTTTCATGTGACAAGCCTTAGGCGAGTCCCTTTCTGTCTCTGATTCCCGATTCCTTCACAGGGATTTATGTGGGCCTTAACGCCCACTGGGAAAAGATCCCTATGCCAGCTCAGTGCCTGCTTTCTTGGTTTGACTTGTCAATCTGGACTTGAATACACCTTTGGTTTTGGATTGACTCTATTACCTCTCCTAGAAATTAACACACAAAACTGACAGCTGATTGACAAGATGAGAAGCAGTTTTCCAAAATTCAAATTGAACTTAATCCTTTCTTACTAAAAGAATGCTCAAATCAAGGGGACACAGCTCACTCGTTTTGACTTCATGAGCTATGGCAGGTAGAGACAACTTTTTGAAAATACACAGCAAAACTGTCCGTGCTTTGAATGCTAGACATGTTTTAGCTGTGTATTTTGAAAAAGTTGTGTGCTCTTCAAAGAGAAAGCTACTTTTGCTGTGTCTTTGGGTTCGAGGGGAAATGGGAGTCCTCTTCAGTCAGCAGGGACGACACCTGAGTCCTTTGCAGTCCTCTTGTCTGCTTCTGAGGGTGAAATGAGAGTGGTCCCTCTCATTATGAGCCATGTCTGAAAGAATTATTCACATTCCCTACGAGCAGAGACGGGTGAAATAGCAAAAGGTGTGTCTTCCTTTGGAGCATGGACGGGTTCAAAGCCCACCTCATACCACTAAGTATTTTGCTGAACACGAGCAGTTGTGTGTGCGGCCTGTGATTGGGTGATTTTTGTGTGATGTTTGTGTGTGTGTGAGTGTGTGTGTGTGTGTGTCTGTGTGTGTGTGTCTGTATTTCTGTCTCCATTCCTGAGCAGCAAATCTTTTTTCCTCTTTTAGCATGTTACTCACAACTGTGGATGAAGCCCAGCACTCCTGAAAACACAATCCATGTATGGTTGAAGGAAATTTTCTTGGTGATGAGTGAGAGGTTGGTGACTGAAACCAGCTCATTTCCCATTGACCACTGAGGTCACATCTCTCAGGTGAGAAGCAAAGTCAGAATTTGAACCAGGCACATTCTCCTTAGAGACAATGGGCCAAAGACAGGTCCGATGGAATCGAATGTCTTTTCATGTTGACATCCATCCCGTCAAGCCCTCGTTAAGTCATTGAAGTGTCACATTGGGCCTGGGGGAGGCGGTGCACCCTGTGAAATTACACGTCCGAAGATTTGGATTTGATTTCCAGCCCTCTGCCAGTCAGTCTGCCAGGCACTTTCATGTGACAAGCCTTAGGCGAGTCCCTTTCTGTCTCTGATTCCCGATTCCTTCACAGGGATTTATGTGGGCCTTAACGCCCACTGGGAAAAGATCCCTCTGCCAGCTCAGTGCCTGCTTTCTTGGTTTGACTTGTAAATCTGGACTTGAATACACCTTTGGTTTTGGATTGACTCTATTACCTCTCCTAGAAATTAACACACAAAACTGACAGCTGATTGACAAGATGAGAAGCAGTTTTCCAAAATTCAAATTTAACTTAATCCTTTCTTACTAAAAGAATGCTCAAATCAAGGGGACACAGCTCACTCGTTTTGACTTCATGAGCTATGGCAGGTAGAGACAACTTTTTGAAAATACACAGCTAAAACTGTCCGTGCTTTGAATGTTAGACATGTTTTTCAGAATACACAGCTAAAGCGGGGACCGTTTTAGCTGTGTATTTTGAAAAAGTTGTGTGCTCTTCAAAGAGAAAGCTACTTTTACTGTGTCTTTGGGTTCGAAGGGAAATGGGAGTCCTCTTCAGTCATCTGGGATGACACCTGAGTCCTTTGCAGTCCTCCTGTCTGCCTCTGAGGGTGAAAAGAGAGTGGTCCCTGTCATCATGAGCCATGTCTGCAAGAATTATTAACATTCCCTACGAGAATAGACGGGTGAAATAGCAAAAGTTGTGTCTTCTTTTGGAGCATGGACGGGTTCAAAGCCCACCTCATACCACTAAGTATTTTGCTGAACACGAGCAGTAGTGTCTGCGGCCTGTGTTTGGGTGAATTTTGTGTCGTGTGTGTGTGTGTGTGTGTGTGTGTGTGGTGTGTGTGTCTGTGTGTGTGTGTCTGTATTTCTGTCTCCATTCCTGAGCAGCAAATCTTTTTTCCTCTTTTAGCATGTTACTCACAACTGTGGATGGAGCCCAGCACTCCTGAAAACACAATCCATGTATGGTTGAAGGAAATTTTCTTGGTGATGAGTGAGAGGTTGGTGACTGAAACCAGCTCATTTCCCATTGACCACTGAGGTCCCATCTCTCAGGTGAGAAGCAAAGTGAGAATTTGAACCAGGCACATTCTCCTTAGAGACAATGGGCCAAAGACAGGTCCGATGGAATCGAATGTCTTTTCATGTTGACATCCATTTCGTCAAGCCCTCGTTAAGCCATTGAAGTGTCACATTGGGCCTGGGGGAGGCGGTGCCCCCTGTGAAATTACACGTCCGAAGATTTGGATTTGATTTCCAGCCCTCTGCCAGTCAGTCTGCCAGGCACTTTCATGTGACAAGCCTTAGGCGAGTCCCTTTCTGTCTCTGATTCCCGATTCCTTCACAGGGATTTATGTGGGCCTTAACGCCCACTGGGAAAAGATCCCTCTGCCAGCTCAGTGCCTGCTTTCTTGGTTTGACTTGTCAATCTGGACTTGAATACACCTTTGGTTTTGGATTGACTCTATTACCTCTCCTAGAAATTAACACACAAAACTGACAGCTGATTGACAAGATGAGAAGCAGTTTTCCAAAATTCAAATTGAACTTAATCCTTTCTTACTAAAAGAATGTTCAAATCAAGGGGACACAGCTCACTCGTATTGACTTCATGAGCTATGGCAGGTAGAGACAACTTTTTGAAAATACACAGCTAAAACTGTCCGTGCTTTGAATGCTAGACATGTTTTTCAGAATACACAGCTAAAACGGTCCCCGCTTTAAGTGCTAAAGCACTTAAAGCGGGGACCGTTTTAGCTGTGTATTTTGAAAAAGTTGTGTGCTCTTCAAAGAGAAAGCTACTTTTGCTGTGTCTTTGGGTTCGAGGGGAAATGGGAGTCCTCTTCAGTCAGCAGGGATGACACCTGAGTCCTTTGCAGTCCTCTTGTCTGCCTCTGAGGGTGAAATGAGAGTGTTCCCTGTCATCATGAGCCATGTCTGAAAGAATTATTCACATTCCCTAGGAGAACAGACGGGTGAAATAGCAAAAGCTGTGTCTTCCTTTGGAGCATGGACGGGTTCAAAGCCCACCTCATACCACTAAGTATTTTGCTGAACACGAGCAGTTGTGTGTGCGGCCTGTGTTTGGGTGATTTTTGTGTCGTGTGTTTGTGTGTGTGTGTGTGTGTGTGTGTCTGTATTTCTGTCTCCATTCCTGAGCAGCAAATCTTTTTTCCTCTTTTAGCATGTTACTCACAACTGTGGATGAAGCCCAGGACTCCTGAAAACACAATCCATGTATGGTTGAAGGAAATTTTCTTGGTGATGAGTGAGAGTTTGGTGACTGAAACCAGCTCATTTCCCATTGACCACTGAGGTCACATCTCTCAGGTGGGAAGCAAAGTGAGAATTTGAACCAGGCACATTCTCCTTAGAGACAATGGGCCAAAGACAGGTCCGATGGAATCGAATGTCTTTTCATGTTGACATCCATCCCGTCAAGCCCTCGTTAAGCCATTGAAGTGTCACATTGGGCCTGGGGGAGGCGGTGCACCCTGTGAAATTACACGTCCGAAGATCTGGATTTGATTTCCAGCCCTCTGCCAGTCAGTCTGCCAGGCACTTTCATGTGACAAGCCTTAGGCGAGTCCCTTTCTGTCTCTGATTCCCGATTCCTTCACAGGGATTTATGTGGGCCTTAACGCCCACTGGGAAAAGATCCCTCTGCCAGCTCAGTGCCTGCTTTCTTGGTTTGACTTGTCAATCTGGACTTGAATACACCTTTGGTTTTGGATTGACTCTATTACCTCTCCTAGAAATTAACACACAAAACTGACAGCTGATTGACAAGATGAGAAGCAGTTTTCCAAAATTCAAATTGAACTTAATCCTTTCTTACTAAAAGAATGCTCAAATCAAGGGGACACAGCTCACTCGTTTTGACTTCATGAGCTATGGCAGGTAGAGACAACTTTTTGAAAATACACAGCTAAAACTGTCCGTGCTTTGAATGCTAGACATGTTTTAGCTGTGTATTTTGAAAAAGTTGTGTGCTCTTCAAAGAGAAAGCTACTTTTGCTGTGTCTTTGGGTTCGAGGGGAAATGGGAGTCCTCTTCAGTCAGCAGGGACGACACCTGAGTCCTTTGCAGTCCTCTTGTCTGCTTCTGAGGGTGAAATGAGAGTGGTCCCTCTCATTATGAGCCATGTCTGAAAGAATTATTCACATTCCCTACGAGCAGAGACGGGTGAAATAGCAAAAGGTGTGTCTTCCTTTGGAGCATGGACGGGTTCAAAGCCCACCTCATACCACTAAGTATTTTGCTGAACACGAGCAGTTGTGTGTGCGGCCTGTGATTGGGTGATTTTTGTGTGATGTTTGTGTGTGTGTGTGTGTGTGTGTGTGTGTCTGTGTGTGTGTGTCTGTATTTCTGTCTCCATTCCTGAGCAGCAAATCTTTTTTCCTCTTTTAGCATGTTACTCACAACTGTGGATGAAGCCCAGCACTCCTGAAAACACAATCCATGTATGGTTGAAGGAAATTTTCTTGGTGATGAGTGAGAGGTTGGTGACTGAAACCAGCTCATTTCCCATTGACCACTGAGGTCACATCTCTCAGGTGAGAAGCAAAGTGAGAATTTGAACCAGGCACATTCTCCTTAGAGACAATGGGCCAAAGACAGGTCCGATGGAATCGAATGTCTTTTCATGTTGACATCCATCCCGTCAAGCCCTCGTTAAGTCATTGAAGTGTCACATTGGGCCTGGGGGAGGCGGTGCACCCTGTGAAATTACACGTCCGAAGATTTGGATTTGATTTCCAGCCCTCTGCCAGTCAGTCTGCCAGGCACTTTCATGTGACAAGCCTTAGGCGAGTCCCTTTCTGTCTCTGATTCCCGATTCCTTCACAGGGATTTATGTGGGCCTTAACGCCCACTGGGAAAAGATCCCTCTGCCAGCTCAGTGCCTGCTTTCTTGGTTTGACTTGTAAATCTGGACTTGAATACACCTTTGGTTTTGGATTGACTCTATTACCTCTCCTAGAAATTAACACACAAAACTGACAGCTGATTGACAAGATGAGAAGCAGTTTTCCAAAATTCAAATTGAACTTAATCCTTTCTTACTAAAAGAATGCTCAAATCAAGGGGACACAGCTCACTCGTTTTGACTTCATGAGCTATGGCAGGTAGAGACAACTTTTTGAAAATACACAGCTAAAACTGTCCGTGCTTTGAATGTTAGACATGTTTTTCAGAATACACAGCTAAAGCGGGGACCGTTTTAGCTGTGTATTTTGAAAAAGTTGTGTGCTCTTCAAAGAGAAAGCTACTTTTGCTGTGTCTTTGGGTTCGAAGGGAAATGGGAGTCCTCTTCAGTCATCTGGGATGACACCTGAGTCCTTTGCAGTCCTCCTGTCTGCCTCTGAGGGTGAAAAGAGAGTGGTCCCTGTCATCATGAGCCATGTCTGAAAGAATTATTAACATTCCCTACGAGAATAGACGGGTGAAATAGCAAAAGTTGTGTCTTCTTTTGGAGCATGGACGGGTTCAAAGCCCACCTCATACCACTAAGTATTTTGCTGAACACGAGCAGTAGTGTCTGCGGCTTGTGTTTGGGTGAATTTTGTGTCGTGTGTGTGTGTGTGTGTGTGTGTGTGTGGTGTGTGTGTCTGTGTGTGTGTGTCTGTATTTCTGTCTCCATTCCTGAGCAGCAAATCTTTTTTCCTCTTTTAGCATGTTACTCACAACTGTGGATGGAGCCCAGCACTCCTGAAAACACAATCCATGTATGGTTGAAGGAAATTTTCTTGGTGATGAGTGAGAGGTTGGTGACTGAAACCAGCTCATTTCCCATTGACCACTGAGGTCCCATCTCTCAGGTGAGAAGCAAAGTGAGAATTTGAACCAGGCACATTCTCCTTAGAGACAATGGGCCAAAGACAGGTCCGATGGAATCGAATGTCTTTTCATGTTGACATCCATTTCGTCAAGCCCTCGTTAAGCCATTGAAGTGTCACATTGGGCCTGGGGGAGGCGGTGCCCCCTGTGAAATTACACGTCCGAAGATTTGGATTTGATTTCCAGCCCTCTGCCAGTCAGTCTGCCAGGCACTTTCATGTGACAAGCCTTAGGCGAGTCCCTTTCTGTCTCTGATTCCCGATTCCTTCACAGGGATTTATGTGGGCCTTAACGCCCACTGGGAAAAGATCCCTCTGCCAGCTCAGTGCCTGCTTTCTTGGTTTGACTTGTCAATCTGGACTTGAATACACCTTTGGTTTTGGATTGACTCTATTACCTCTCCTAGAAATTAACACACAAAACTGACAGCTGATTGACAAGATGAGAAGCAGTTTTCCAAAATTCAAATTGAACTTAATCCTTTCTTACTAAAAGAATGCTCAAATCAAGGGGACACAGCTCACTCGTTTTGACTTCATGAGCTATGGCAGGTAGAGACAACTTTTTGAAAATACACAGCTAAAACTGTCCGTGCTTTGAATGCTAGACATGTTTTTCAGAATACACAGCTAAAACGGTCCCCGCTTTAAGTGCTAAAGCACTTAAAGCGGGGACCGTTTTAGCTGTGTATTTTGAAAAAGTTGTGTGCTCTTCAAAGAGAAAGCTACTTTTGCTGTGTCTTTGGGTTCGAGGGGAAATGGGAGTCCTCTTCAGTCAGCAGGGATGACACCTGAGTCCTTTGCAGTCCTCTTGTCTGCCTCTGAGGGTGAAATGAGAGTGTTCCCTGTCATCATGAGCCATGTCTGAAAGAATTATTCACATTCCCTACGAGAACAGACGGGTGAAATAGCAAAAGCTGTGTCTTCCTTTGGAGCATGGACGGGTTCAAAGCCCACCTCATACCACTAAGTATTTTGCTGAACACGAGCAGTTGTGTGTGCGGCCTGTGTTTGGGTGATTTTTGTGTCGTGTGTTTGTGTGTGTGTGTGTGTGTGTGTGTCTGTATTTCTGTCTCCATTCCTGAGCAGCAAATCTTTTTTCCTCTTTTAGCATGTTACTCACAACTGTGGATGAAGCCCAGGACTCCTGAAAACACAATCCATGTATGGTTGAAGGAAATTTTCTTGGTGATGAGTGAGAGTTTGGTGACTGAAACCAGCTCATTTCCCATTGACCACTGAGGTCACATCTCTCAGGTGGGAAGCAAAGTGAGAATTTGAACCAGGCACATTCTCCTTAGAGACAATGGGCCAAAGACAGGTCCGATGGAATCGAATGTCTTTTCATGTTGACATCCATCCCGTCAAGCCCTCGTTAAGCCATTGAAGTGTCACATTGGGCCTGGGGGAGGCGGTGCACCCTGTGAAATAACACGTCCGAAGATCTGGATTTGATTTCCAGCCCTCTGCCAGTCAGTCTGCCAGGCACTTTCATGTGACAAGCCTTAGGCGAGTCCCTTTCTGTCTCTGATTCCCGATTCCTTCACAGGGATTTATGTGGGCCTTAACGCCCACTGGGAAAAGATCCCTCTGCCAGCTCAGTGCCTGCTTTCTTGGTTTGACTTGTCAATCTGGACTTGAATACACCTTTGGTTTTGGATTGACTCTATTACCTCTCCTAGAAATTAACACACAAAACTGACAGCTGATTGACAAGATGAGAAGCAGTTTTCCAAAATTCAAATTGAACTTAATCCTTTCTTACTAAAAGAATGCTCAAATCAAGGGGACACAGCTCACTCGTTTTGACTTCATGAGCTATGGCAGGTAGAGACAACTTTTTGAAAATACACAGCTAAAACTGTCCGTGCTTTGAATGCTAGACATGTTTTAGCTGTGTATTTTGAAAAAGTTGTGTGCTCTTCAAAGAGAAAGCTACTTTTGCTGTGTCTTTGGGTTCGAGGGGAAATGGGAGTCCTCTTCAGTCAGCAGGGACGACACCTGAGTCCTTTGCAGTCCTCTTGTCTGCTTCTGAGGGTGAAATGAGAGTGGTCCCTCTCATTATGAGCCATGTCTGAAAGAATTATTCACATTCCCTACGAGCAGAGACGGGTGAAATAGCAAAAGGTGTGTCTTCCTTTGGAGCATGGACGGGTTCAAAGCCCACCTCATACCACTAAGTATTTTGCTGAACACGAGCAGTTGTGTGTGCGGCCTGTGATTGGGTGATTTTTGTGTGATGTTTGTGTGTGTGTGTGTGTGTGTGTGTGTGTCTGTGTGTGTGTGTCTGTATTTCTGTCTCCATTCCTGAGCAGCAAATCTTTTTTCCTCTTTTAGCATGTTACTCACAACTGTGGATGAAGCCCAGCACTCCTGAAAACACAATCCATGTATGGTTGAAGGAAATTTTCTTGGTGATGAGTGAGAGGTTGGTGACTGAAACCAGCTCATTTCACATTGACCACTGAGGTCACATCTCTCAGGTGAGAAGCAAAGTCAGAATTTGAACCAGGCACATTCTCCTTAGAGACAATGGGCCAAAGACAGGTCCGATGGAATCGAATGCCTTTTCATGTTGACATCCATCCCGTCAAGCCCTCGTTAAGTCATTGAAGTGTCACATTGGGCCTGGGGGAGGCGGTGCACCCTGTGAAATTACACGTCCGAAGATTTGGATTTGATTTCCAGCCCTCTGCCAGTCAGTCTGCCAGGCACTTTCATGTGACAAGCCTTAGGCGAGTCCCTTTCTTTCTCTGATTCCCGATTCCTTCACAGGGATTTATGTGGGCCTTAACGCCCACTGGGAAAAGATCCCTCTGCCAGCTCAGTGCCTGCTTTCTTGGTTTGACTTGTCAATCTGGACTTGAATACACCTTTGGTTTTGGATTGACTCTATTACCTCTCCTAGAAATTAACACACAAAACTGACAGCTGATTGACAAGATGAGAAGCAGTTTTCCAAAATTCAAATTGAACTTAATCCTTTCTTACTAAAAGAATGCTCAAATCAAGGGGACACAGCTCACTCGTTTTGACTTCATGAGCTATGGCAGGTAGAGACAACTTTTTGAAAATATACAGCTAAAACTGTCCGTGCTTTGAATGTTAGACATGTTTTTCAGAATACACAGCTAAAGCGGGGACCGTTTTAGCTGTGTATTTTGAAAAAGTTGTGTGCTCTTCAAAGAGAAAGCTACTTTTGCTGTGTCTTTGGGTTCGAAGGGAAATGGGAGTCCTCTTCAGTCATCTGGGATGACACCTGAGTCCTTTGCAGTCCTCCTGTCTGCCTCTGAGGGTGAAAAGAGAGTGGTCCCTGTCATCATGAGCCATGTCTGAAAGAATTATTCACATTCCCTACGAGAATAGACGGGTGAAATAGCAAAAGGTGTGTCTTCCTTTGGAGCATGGTCGGGTTCAAAGCCCACCTCATACCACTAAGTATTTTGCTGAACACGAGCAGTTGTGTGTGCGGCCTGTGTTTGGGTGATTTTTGTGTCATGGGTGTGTGTGTGTGTGTGTGTGTGTGTGTCTGTGTGTGTGTGTGTCTGTGTTTCTGTCTCCATTCCTGAGCAGCAAATCTTTTTTCCTCTTTTAGCATGTTACTCACAACTGTGGATGAAGCCCAGCACTCCTGAAAACACAATCCATGTATGGTTGAAGGAAATTTTCTTGGTGATGAGTGAGAGGTTGGTGACTGATACCAGCTCATTTCCCATTGACCACTGAGGTCACATCTCTCAGGTGAGAAGCAAAGTGAGAATTTGAACCAGGCACATTCTCCTTAGAGACAATGGGCCAAAGACAGGTCCGATGGAATCGAATGTCTTTTCATGTTGACATCCATCCCGTCAAGCCCTCGTTAAGCCATTGAAGTGTCACATTGGGCCTGGGGGAGGCGGTGCACCCTGTGAAATTACACGTCCGAAGATTTGGATTTGATTTCCAGCCCTCTGCCAGTCAGTCTGCCAGGCACTTTCATGTGACAAGCCTTAGGCGAGTCCCTTTCTGTCTCTGTTTCCCGATTCCTTCACAGGGATTTATGTGGGCCTTAACGCCCACTGGGGAAAGATCCCTCTGCCAGCTCAGTGCCTGCTTTCTTGGTTTGACTTGTCAATCTGGACTTGAATACACCTTTGGTTTTGGATTGACTCTATAACCTCTCCTAGAAATTAACACACAAAACTGACAGCTGATTGACAAGATGAGAAGCAGTTTTCCAAAATTCAAATTGAACTTAATCCTTTCTTACTAAAAGAATGCTCAAATCAAGGGGACACAGCTCACTCGTTTTGACTTCATGAGCTATGGCAGGTAGAGAAAACTTTTTGAAAATACACAGCTAAAACTGTCCGTGCTTTGAATGCTAGACATGTTTTTCAGTTTAAAGTGCTTTAGCAGTTAAAGCGGGACCGTTTTAGCTGTGTATTTTGAAAAAGTTGTGTGCTCTTCAAAGAGAAAGCTACTTTTGCTCTGTCTTTGGGTTCGAGGGGAAATGGGATTCCTTTTCAGTCAGCAGGGACGACACCTGAGTCCTTTGCAGTCCTCTTGTCTGCCTCAGAGGGTGAAATGAGAGTGGTCCCTGTCATCATGAGCCATGTCTGAAAGAATTATTCACATTCCCTACGAGAATAGACGGGTGAAATAGCAAAAGGTGTGTCTACCTTTGGAACATGGACGGGTTCAAATCCCACCTCATACCACTAAGTATTTTGCTGAACACGAGCAGTTGTGTGTGCGGCCTGTGTTTGGGTGATTTTTGTGTCATGTGTGTGTGTGTGAGTGTGTGTGTGTGTGTGTGTGTGTGTGTCTGTGTGTGTGTGTCTGTATTTCTGTCTCCATTCCGGAGCAGCAAATCTTTTTTCCTCTTTTAGCATGTTACTCACAACTGTGGATGAAGCCCAGCACTCCTGAAAACACAATCCATGTATGGTTGGAGGAAATTTTCTTGGTGATGAGTGAGAGGTTGGTGACTGAAACCAGCTCATTTCACATTGACCACTGAGGTCACATCTCTCAGGTGAGAAGCAAAGTGAGAATTTGAACCAGGCACATTCTCCTTAGAGACAATGGGCCAAAGACAGGTCCGATGGAATCGAATGTCTTTTCATGTTGACATCCATCCCGTCAAGCACTCGTTAAGTCATTGAAGTGTCACATTGGGCCTGGGGGAGGCGGTGCCCCCTGTGAAATGACACGTCCGAAGATTTGGATTTGATTTCCAGCCCTCTGCCAGTCAATCTGCCAGGCACTTTCATGTGACAAGCCTTAGGCGAGTCCCTTTCTGTCTCTGATTCCCGATTCCTTCACAGGGATTTATGTGGGCCTTAACGCCCACTGGGAAAAGATCCCTCTGCCAGCTCAGTGCCTGCTTTCTTGGTTTGACTTGTCAATCTGGACTTGAATACACCTTTGGTTTTGGATTGACTCTATTACCTCTCCTAGAAATTAACCCACAAAACTGACAGCTGATTGACAAGATGAGAAGCAGTTTTCCAAAATTCAAATTGAACTTAATCCTTTCTTACTAAAAGAATGCTCAAATCAAGCGGACACAGCTCACTCGTTTTGACTTCATGAGCTATGGCAGGTAGAGACAACTTTTTGAAAATACACAGCTAAAAGTGTCCGTGCTTTGAATGCTAGACATGTTTTTCAGTTTTAAGTGCTAAAGCACTTAAAGCGGGGACCGTTTTAGCTGTGTATTTTGAAAAAGTTGTGTTCTCTTCAAAGAGAAAGCTACTTTTGCTGTGTCTTTGGGTTCGAGGGGAAATGGGACTCCTCTTCAGTCAGCAGGGACAACACCTGAGTCGTTTGCAGTCGTCTTGTCTGCCTCTGAGTGTGAAATGAGAGTCGTCCCTGTCATCATGAGCCATGTTTGAAAGACTTATTCACATTCCCTACGAGAATAGACGGGTGAAATAGCAAAAGATGCGTCTTCCTTTGGAGCATGGACGGGTTCAAAGCCCACCTCATACCACTAAGTATTTTGCTGAACACGAGCAGTTGTGTGTGCGGCCTGTGTTTGGGTGATTTTTGTGTCATGTGTGTGTGTGTGTGTGTGTGTGTGTGTGTGTGTCTGTGTGTGTGTGTCTGTATTTCTGTCTCCATTCCTGAGCAGCAAATCTTTTTTCCTCTTTTAGCATGTTACTCACAACTGTGGATGAAGCCCAGCACTCCTGAAAACACAATCCATGTATGGTTGAAGGAAATTTTCTTGGTGATGAGTGAGAGGTTGGTGACTGAAACCAGCTCATTTCCCATTGACCACTGAGGACACATCTCTCAGGTAAGAAGCAAAGTGAGAATTTGAACCAGGCACATTCTCCTTAGAGACAATGGGCCAAAGACAGGTCCGATGGAATCGAATGTCTTTTCATGTTGACATCCATCCCGTCAAGCCCTCGTTAAGCCATTGAAGTGTCACATTGGCCTGGGGGAGGCGGTGCACCCTGTGAAATTACACGTCCGAAGATTTGGAGTTGATTTCCAGCCCTCTGCCAGTCAGTCTGCCAGGCACTTTCATGTGACAAGCCTTAGGCGAGTCCATTTCTGTCTCTGATTCCCGATTCCTTCACAGGGATTTATGTGGGCCTTAACGCCCACTTGGAAAAGATCCCTCTGCCAGCTCAGTGCCTGCTTTCTTGGTTTGACTTGTCAATCTGGACTTGAACACACCTTTGGTTTTGGATTGACTCTATTACCTCTCCTAGAAATTAACACACAAAACTGACAGCTGATTGACAAGATGAGAAGCAGTTTTCCAAAATTCAAATTGAACTTACTCCTTTCTTCCGAAAAGAATGCTCAAATCAAGGGGACACAGCTCACTCGTTTTGACTTCATGAGCTATGGCAGGTAGAGACAACTTTTTGAAAATACACAGCTAAAACTGTCCGTGCTTTGAATGCTAGACATGTTTTTCAGAATACACAGCTAAAGCGGGGACCGTTTTAGCTGTGTATTTTGAAAAAGTTGTGTGCTCTTCAAAGAGAAAGCTACTTTTGCTGTGTCTTTGGGTTCGAGTGGAAATGGGAGTCCTCTTCAGTCAGCAGGGACGACACCTGAGTCCTTTGCAGTCCTCTTGTCTGCCTCTGAGGGTGAAATGAGAGTGGTCCCTGTCATCATGAGCCATGTCTGAAAGAATTATTCACATTCCGTACGAGAATAGACGGGTGAAATAGCAAAAGGTGTGTCTTCCTTTGGAGCATGGACGGGTTCAAAGCCCACCTCATACCACTAAGTATTTTGCTGAACACGAGCAGTTGTGTGTGCGGCCTCTGTTTGGGTGATTTTTGTGTCGTGTGTGTGTGTGTCTGTGTGTGTCTGTGTGTGTGTGTCTGTGTGTGTGTGTCTGTATTTCTGTCTCCATTCCTGAGCAGCAAATCTTTTTTCCTCTTTTAGCATGTTACTCACAACTGTGGATGAAGCCCAGCACTCCAGAAAACACAATCCATGTATGGTTGAAGGAAATTTTCTTGGTGATGAGTGAGAGGTTGGTGACTGAAACCAGCTCATTTCCCATTGACCACTGAGGTCACATCTCTCAGGTGGGAAGCAAAGTGAGAATTTGAACCAGGCACATTCTCCTTAGAGACAATGGGCCAAAGACAGGTCCGATGGAATCGAATGTCTTTTCATGTTGACATCCATCCCGTCAAGCCCTCGTTAAGCCATTGAAGTGTCACATTGGGCCTGGGGGAGGCGGTGCACCCTGTGAAATAACACGTCCGAAGATCTGGATTTGATTTCCAGCCCTCTGCCAGTCAGTCTGCCAGGCACTTTCATGTGACAAGCCTTAGGCGAGTCCCTTTCTGTCTCTGATTCCCGATTCCTTCACAGGGATTTATGTGAGCCTTAACGCCCACTGGGAAAAGATCCCTCTGCCAGCTCAGTGCCTGCTTTCTTGGTTTGACTTGTCAATCTGGACTTGAATACACCTTTGGTTTTGGATTGACTCTATTACCTCTCCTAGAAATTAACACACAAAACTGACAGCTGATTGACAAGATGAGAAGCAGTTTTCCAAAATTCAAATTGAACTTAATCCTTTCTTACTAAAAGAATGCTCAAATCAAGGGGACACAGCTCACTCGTTTTGACTTCATGAGCTATGGCAGGTAGAGACAACTTTTTGAAAATACACAGCTAAAACTGTCCGTGCTTTGAATGCTAGACATGTTTTAGCTGTGTATTTTGAAAAAGTTGTGTGCTCTTCAAAGAGAAAGCTACTTTTGCTGTGTCTTTGGGTTCGAGGGGAAATGGGAGTCCTCTTCAGTCAGCAGGGACGACACCTGAGTCCTTTGCAGTCCTCTTGTCTGCTTCTGAGGGTGAAATGAGAGTGGTCCCTCTCATTATGAGCCATGTCTGAAAGAATTATTCACATTCCCTACGAGCAGAGACGGGTGAAATAGCAAAAGGTGTGTCTTCCTTTGGAGCATGGACGGGTTCAAAGCCCACCTCATACCACTAAGTATTTTGCTGAACACGAGCAGTTGTGTGTGCGGCCTGTGATTGGGTGATTTTTGTGTGATGTTTGTGTGTGTGTGTGTGTGTGTGTGTGTGTCTGTGTGTGTGTGTCTGTATTTCTGTCTCCATTCCTGAGCAGCAAATCTTTTTTCCTCTTTTAGCATGTTACTCACAACTGTGGATGAAGCCCAGCACTCCTGAAAACACAATCCATGTATGGTTGAAGGAAATTTTCTTGGTGATGAGTGAGAGGTTGGTGACTGAAACCAGCTCATTTCACATTGACCACTGAGGTCACATCTCTCAGGTGAGAAGCAAAGTCAGAATTTGAACCAGGCACATTCTCCTTAGAGACAATGGGCCAAAGACAGGTCCGATGGAATCGAATGCCTTTTCATGTTGACATCCATCCCGTCAAGCCCTCGTTAAGTCATTGAAGTGTCACATTGGGCCTGGGGGAGGCGGTGCACCCTGTGAAATTACACGTCCGAAGATTTGGATTTGATTTCCAGCCCTCTGCCAGTCAGTCTGCCAGGCACTTTCATGTGACAAGCCTTAGGCGAGTCCCTTTCTTTCTCTGATTCCCGATTCCTTCACAGGGATTTATGTGGGCCTTAACGCCCACTGGGAAAAGATCCCTCTGCCAGCTCAGTGCCTGCTTTCTTGGTTTGACTTGTCAATCTGGACTTGAATACACCTTTGGTTTTGGATTGACTCTATTACCTCTCCTAGAAATTAACACACAAAACTGACAGCTGATTGACAAGATGAGAAGCAGTTTTCCAAAATTCAAATTGAACTTAATCCTTTCTTACTAAAAGAATGCTCAAATCAAGGGGACACAGCTCACTCGTTTTGACTTCATGAGCTATGGCAGGTAGAGACAACTTTTTGAAAATATACAGCTAAAACTGTCCGTGCTTTGAATGTTAGACATGTTTTTCAGAATACACAGCTAAAGCGGGGACCGTTTTAGCTGTGTATTTTGAAAAAGTTGTGTGCTCTTCAAAGAGAAAGCTACTTTTGCTGTGTCTTTGGGTTCGAAGGGAAATGGGAGTCCTCTTCAGTCATCTGGGATGACACCTGAGTCCTTTGCAGTCCTCCTGTCTGCCTCTGAGGGTGAAAAGAGAGTGGTCCCTGTCATCATGAGCCATGTCTGAAAGAATTATTCACATTCCCTACGAGAATAGACGGGTGAAATAGCAAAAGGTGTGTCTTCCTTTGGAGCATGGTCGGGTTCAAAGCCCACCTCATACCACTAAGTATTTTGCTGAACACGAGCAGTTGTGTGTGCGGCCTGTGTTTGGGTGATTTTTGTGTCATGGGTGTGTGTGTGTGTGTGTGTGTGTGTGTCTGTGTGTGTGTGTGTCTGTGTTTCTGTCTCCATTCCTGAGCAGCAAATCTTTTTTCCTCTTTTAGCATGTTACTCACAACTGTGGATGAAGCCCAGCACTCCTGAAAACACAATCCATGTATGGTTGAAGGAAATTTTCTTGGTGATGAGTGAGAGGTTGGTGACTGATACCAGCTCATTTCCCATTGACCACTGAGGTCACATCTCTCAGGTGAGAAGCAAAGTGAGAATTTGAACCAGGCACATTCTCCTTAGAGACAATGGGCCAAAGACAGGTCCGATGGAATCGAATGTCTTTTCATGTTGACATCCATCCCGTCAAGCCCTCGTTAAGCCATTGAAGTGTCACATTGGGCCTGGGGGAGGCGGTGCACCCTGTGAAATTACACGTCCGAAGATTTGGATTTGATTTCCAGCCCTCTGCCAGTCAGTCTGCCAGGCACTTTCATGTGACAAGCCTTAGGCGAGTCCCTTTCTGTCTCTGTTTCCCGATTCCTTCACAGGGATTTATGTGGGCCTTAACGCCCACTGGGGAAAGATCCCTCTGCCAGCTCAGTGCCTGCTTTCTTGGTTTGACTTGTCAATCTGGACTTGAATACACCTTTGGTTTTGGATTGACTCTATAACCTCTCCTAGAAATTAACACACAAAACTGACAGCTGATTGACAAGATGAGAAGCAGTTTTCCAAAATTCAAATTGAACTTAATCCTTTCTTACTAAAAGAATGCTCAAATCAAGGGGACACAGCTCACTCGTTTTGACTTCATGAGCTATGGCAGGTAGAGAAAACTTTTTGAAAATACACAGCTAAAACTGTCCGTGCTTTGAATGCTAGACATGTTTTTCAGTTTAAAGTGCTTTAGCAGTTAAAGCGGGACCGTTTTAGCTGTGTATTTTGAAAAAGTTGTGTGCTCTTCAAAGAGAAAGCTACTTTTGCTCTGTCTTTGGGTTCGAGGGGAAATGGGATTCCTTTTCAGTCAGCAGGGACGACACCTGAGTCCTTTGCAGTCCTCTTGTCTGCCTCAGAGGGTGAAATGAGAGTGGTCCCTGTCATCATGAGCCATGTCTGAAAGAATTATTCACATTCCCTACGAGAATAGACGGGTGAAATAGCAAAAGGTGTGTCTACCTTTGGAACATGGACGGGTTCAAATCCCACCTCATACCACTAAGTATTTTGCTGAACACGAGCAGTTGTGTGTGCAGCCTGTGTTTGGGTGATTTTTGTGTCATGTGTGTGTGTGTGAGTGTGTGTGTGTGTGTGTGTGTGTGTGTCTGTGTGTGTGTGTCTGTATTTCTGTCTCCATTCCGGAGCAGCAAATCTTTTTTCCTCTTTTAGCATGTTACTCACAACTGTGGATGAAGCCCAGCACTCCTGAAAACACAATCCATGTATGGTTGAAGGAAATTTTCTTGGTGATGAGTGAGAGGTTGGTGACTGAAACCAGCTCATTTCACATTGACCACTGAGGTCACATCTCTCAGGTGAGAAGCAAAGTGAGAATTTGAACCAGGCACATTCTCCTTAGAGACAATGGGCCAAAGACAGGTCCGATGGAATCGAATGTCTTTTCATGTTGACATCCATCCCGTCAAGCACTCGTTAAGTCATTGAAGTGTCACATTGGGCCTGGGGGAGGCGGTGCCCCCTGTGAAATGACACGTCCGAAGATTTGGATTTGATTTCCAGCCCTCTGCCAGTCAATCTGCCAGGCACTTTCATGTGACAAGCCTTAGGCGAGTCCCTTTCTGTCTCTGATTCCCGATTCCTTCACAGGGATTTATGTGGGCCTTAACGCCCACTGGGAAAAGATCCCTCTGCCAGCTCAGTGCCTGCTTTCTTGGTTTGACTTGTCAATCTGGACTTGAATACACCTTTGGTTTTGGATTGACTCTATTACCTCTCCTAGAAATTAACCCACAAAACTGACAGCTGATTGACAAGATGAGAAGCAGTTTTCCAAAATTCAAATTGAACTTAATCCTTTCTTACTAAAAGAATGCTCAAATCAAGCGGACACAGCTCACTCGTTTTGACTTCATGAGCTATGGCAGGTAGAGACAACTTTTTGAAAATACACAGCTAAAAGTGTCCGTGCTTTGAATGCTAGACATGTTTTTCAGTTTTAAGTGCTAAAGCACTTAAAGCGGGGACCGTTTTAGCTGTGTATTTTGAAAAAGTTGTGTTCTCTTCAAAGAGAAAGCTACTTTTGCTGTGTCTTTGGGTTCGAGGGGAAATGGGACTCCTCTTCAGTCAGCAGGGACAACACCTGAGTCGTTTGCAGTCGTCTTGTCTGCCTCTGAGTGTGAAATGAGAGTCGTCCCTGTCATCATGAGCCATGTTTGAAAGACTTATTCACATTCCCTACGAGAATAGACGGGTGAAATAGCAAAAGATGCGTCTTCCTTTGGAGCATGGACGGGTTCAAAGCCCACCTCATACCACTAAGTATTTTGCTGAACACGAGCAGTTGTGTGTGCGGCCTGTGTTTGGGTGATTTTTGTGTCATGTGTGTGTGTGTGTGTGTGTGTGTGTGTGTGTGTCTGTGTGTGTGTGTCTGTATTTCTGTCTCCATTCCTGAGCAGCAAATCTTTTTTCCTCTTTTAGCATGTTACTCACAACTGTGGATGAAGCCCAGCACTCCTGAAAACACAATCCATGTATGGTTGAAGGAAATTTTCTTGGTGATGAGTGAGAGGTTGGTGACTGAAACCAGCTCATTTCCCATTGACCACTGAGGACACATCTCTCAGGTAAGAAGCAAAGTGAGAATTTGAACCAGGCACATTCTCCTTAGAGACAATGGGCCAAAGACAGGTCCGATGGAATCGAATGTCTTTTCATGTTGACATCCATCCCGTCAAGCCCTCGTTAAGCCATTGAAGTGTCACATTGGCCTGGGGGAGGCGGTGCACCCTGTGAAATTACACGTCCGAAGATTTGGAGTTGATTTCCAGCCCTCTGCCAGTCAGTCTGCCAGGCACTTTCATGTGACAAGCCTTAGGCGAGTCCATTTCTGTCTCTGATTCCCGATTCCTTCACAGGGATTTATGTGGGCCTTAACGCCCACTTGGAAAAGATCCCTCTGCCAGCTCAGTGCCTGCTTTCTTGGTTTGACTTGTCAATCTGGACTTGAACACACCTTTGGTTTTGGATTGACTCTATTACCTCTCCTAGAAATTAACACACAAAACTGACAGCTGATTGACAAGATGAGAAGCAGTTTTCCAAAATTCAAATTGAACTTACTCCTTTCTTCCGAAAAGAATGCTCAAATCAAGGGGACACAGCTCACTCGTTTTGACTTCATGAGCTATGGCAGGTAGAGACAACTTTTTGAAAATACACAGCTAAAACTGTCCGTGCTTTGAATGCTAGACATGTTTTTCAGAATACACAGCTAAAGCGGGGACCGTTTTAGCTGTGTATTTTGAAAAAGTTGTGTGCTCTTCAAAGAGAAAGCTACTTTTGCTGTGTCTTTGGGTTCGAGTGGAAATGGGAGTCCTCTTCAGTCAGCAGGGACGACACCTGAGTCCTTTGCAGTCCTCTTGTCTGCCTCTGAGGGTGAAATGAGAGTGGTCCCTGTCATCATGAGCCATGTCTGAAAGAATTATTCACATTCCGTACGAGAATAGACGGGTGAAATAGCAAAAGGTGTGTCTTCCTTTGGAGCATGGACGGGTTCAAAGCCCACCTCATACCACTAAGTATTTTGCTGAACACGAGCAGTTGTGTGTGCGGCCTCTGTTTGGGTGATTTTTGTGTCGTGTGTGTGTGTGTCTGTGTGTGTCTGTGTGTGTGTGTCTGTGTGTGTGTGTCTGTATTTCTGTCTCCATTCCTGAGCAGCAAATCTTTTTTCCTCTTTTAGCATGTTACTCACAACTGTGGATGAAGCCCAGCACTCCAGAAAACACAATCCATGTATGGTTGAAGGAAATTTTCTTGGTGATGAGTGAGAGGTTGGTGACTGAAACCAGCTCATTTCCCATTGACCACTGAGGTCACATCTCTCAGGTGAGAAGCAAAGTGAGAATTTGAACCAGGCACATTCTCCTTAGAGACAATGGGCCAAAGACATGTCCGATGGAATCGAATGTCTTTTCATGTTGACATCCATCCCGTCTAGCCCTCGTTAAGCTATTGAAGTGTCACATTGGGCCTGGGGGAGGCGGTGCACCCTGTGAAATTACACGTCCGAAGATTTGGATTTGATTTCCAGCCCTCTGCCAGTCAGTCTGCCAGGCACTTTCATGTGACAAGCCTTAGGCGAGTCCCTTTCTGTCTCTGATTCCCGATTCCTTCACAGGGATTTATGTGGGCCTTAACGCCCACTGGGAAAAGATCCCTCTGCCAGCTCAGTGCCTGCTTTCTTGGTTTGACTTGTCAATCTGGACTTGAATACACCTTTGGTTTTGGATTGACTCTATTACCTCTCCTAGAAATTAACACACAAAACTGACAGATGATTGACAAGATGAGAAACAGTTTTCCAAAATTCAAATTGAACTTAATCCTTTCTTACTAAAGGAATGCTCAAATCAAGGGGACACTGCTCACTCGTTTTGACTTCATGAGCTATGGCAGGTAGAGACAACTTTTTGAAAATACACAGCTAAAACTGTCCGTGCTTTGAATGCTAGACATGTTTTTCAGAATACACAGCTAAAACGTTCCCCGCTTTAGTGCTTAGCACTTAAAGCGGGGACCGTTTTAGCTGCGTATTTTGAAAAAGTTGTGTGCTCTTCAAAGAGAAAGCTACTTTTGCTGTGTCTGTGGGTTCGAGGGGAAATGGGAGTCCTCTTCAGTCAGCAGGGACGACACCTGAGTCCTTTGCAGTCCTCTTGTCTGCCTCTGAGGGTGAAATGAGAGTGGTCCCTGTCATCATGAGCCATGTCTGAAAGAATTATTCACATTCCCTACGAGAATAGACGGGTGAAATAGCAAAAGGTGTGTCTTCCTTTGGAACATGGACGGGTTCAAAGCCCACCTCATACCACTAAGTATTTTGCTGAACACGAGCAGTTGTGTGTGCGGCCTGTGTTTGGGTGATTTTTGTGTCATGTGTGTGTGTGTGAGTGTGTGTGTGTGTGTCTGTGTGTGTGTGTCTGTGTGTGTGTGTCTGTATTTCTGTCTCCATTCCGGAGCAGCAAATCTTTTTTCCTCTTTTAGCATGTTACTCACAACTGTGGATGAAGCCCAGCACTCCTGAAAACACAATCCATGTATGGTTGAAGGAAATTTTCTTGGTGATGAGTGAGAGGTTGGTGACTGAAACCAGCTCATTTCACATTGACCACTGAGGTCACACCTCTCAGGTGAGAAGCAAAGTGAGAATTTGAACCAGGCACATTCTCCTTAGAGACAATGGGCCAAAGACAGGTCCGATGGAATCGAATGTCTTTTCATGTTCACATCCATCCCGTCAAGCCCTCGTTAAGTCATTGAAGTGTCACATTGGGCCTGGGGGAGGCGGTGCCCCCTGTGAAATTACACGTCCGAAGATTTTGATTTGATTTCCAGCCCTCTGCCAGTCAATCTGCCAGGCACTTTCATGTGACAAGCCTTAGGCGAGTCCCTTTCTGTCTCTGATTCCCGATTCCTTCACAGGGATTTATGTGGGCCTTAACGCCCACTGGGAAAAGATCCCTCTGCCAGCTCAGTGCCTGCTTTCTTGGTTTGACTTGTCAATCTGGACTTGAATACACCTTTGGTTTTGGATTGACTCTATTACCTCTGCTAGAAATTAACACACAAAACTGACAGCTGATTGAAAAGATGAGAAGCAGTTTTCCAAAATTCAAATTGAACTTAATATTTTCTTCCTAAAAGAATGCTCAAATCAAGCGGACACAGCTCACTCGTTTTGACTTCATGAGCTATGGCAGGTAGAGACAACTTTTTGAAAATACACAGCTAAAACTGTCCGTGCTTGGAATGCTAGACATGTTTTTCAGTTTTAAGTGCTTTAGCACTTAAAGCGGGACCGTTTTAGCTGTGTATTTTGAAAAAGTTGTGTGCTCTTCAAAGAGAAAGCTACTTTTGCTGTGTCTTTGGGTTCGAGGCGAAATGGGAGTCCTCTTCAGTCAGCAGGGACGACACCTGAGTCCTTTGCAGTCCTCTTGTCTGCCTCTGAGGGTGAAATGAGAGTGGTCCCTGTCATCATGAGCCATGTCTGAAAGAATTATTCACATTCCCTACGAGAATAGACGGGTGAAATAGCAAAAGGTGTGTCTTCCTTTGGAGCATGGACGGGTTCAAAGCCCACCTCATACCACTAAGTATTTTGCTGAACACGAGCAGTTGTGTGTGCGGCCTGTGTTTGGGTGATTTTTGTGTCCTGTGTGTTTGTGTGTGTGTGTGTGTGTGTATGTGTGTGTCTGTGTGTGTGTGTGTCTGTATTTCTGTCTCCATTCCTGAGCAGCAAATCTTTTTTCCTCTTTTAGCATGTTACTCACAACTGTGGATGAAGCCCAGCACTCCTGAAAACACAATCCATGTATGGTTGAAGGAAATTTTCTTGGTGATGAGTGAGAGTTTGGTGACTGAAACCAGCTCATTTCCCATTGACCACTGAGGTCGCATCTCTCAGGTGAGAAGCAAAGTGAGAATTTGAACCAGGCACATTCTCCTTAGAGACAATGGGCCAAAGACAAGTCCGATGGAATCGAATGTCTTTTCATGTTGACATCCATTCCGTCAAGCCCTCGTTAAGCCATTGAAGTGTCACATTGGGCTGGGGGAGGCGGTGCACCCTTTGAAATTACACGTCCGAAGATTTGGATTTGATTTCAAGCCCTCTGCCAGTCAGTCTGCCAGGCAATTTCATGTGACAAGCCTTAGGCGAGTCCCTTTCTGTCTCTGATTCCCGATTCCCTCACAGGGATTTATGTGGGCCTTAAGGCCCACTGGGAAAAGATCCCTCTGCCAGCTCAGTGCCTGCTTTCTTGCTTTGACTTGTCAATCTGGACTTGAATACACCTTTGGTTTTGGATTGACTCTATTACCTCTCCTAGAAATTAACACACAAAACTGACAGCTGATTGACAAGATGAGAAGCAGTTTTCCAAAATTCAAATTGAACTTAATCCTTTCTTACTAAAAGAATGCTCAAATCAAGGGGACACAGCTCACTCGTTTTGACTTCATGAGCTATGGCAGGTAGAGGCAACTTTTTGAAAATACACAGCTAAAACTGTCCGTGCTTTGAATGCTAGACATGTTTTTCAGAATACACAGCTAAAACGGTCCCCGCTTTAAGTGCTAAATCACTTAAAGCGGGGACCGTTTTAGCTGTGTATTTTGAAAAAGTTGTGTGCTCTTCAAAGAGAAAGCTACTTTTGCTGTGTCTTTGGGTTCGAGGGGAAATGGGAGTCCTCATCAGTCAGCAGGGACGACACCTGAGTCCTTTGCAGTCCTCTTGTCTGCCTCTGAGGGTGAAATGAGAGTGGTCCCTGTCATCATGTGCCATGTCTGAAATAATTATTCACATTCCCTACGAGAATAGACGGGTGAAATAGCAAAAGGTGTGTCTTCCTTTGGAGCATGGACGGGTTCAAAGCCCACCTCATACCACTAAGTATTTTGCTGAACACGAGCATTTGTGTGTGCGGCCTGTGTTTGGGTGATTTTCGTGTCGTGTGTGTGTGTGTGTGTGTGTGTGTCTGTGTGTGTGCGTCTGTATTTCTGTCTCCATTCCTGAGCAGCAAATCTTTTTTCCTCTTTTAGCATGTTACTCACAACTGTGGATGAAGCCCAGCACTCCTGAAAACACAATCCATGTATGGTTGAAGGAAATTTTCTTGGTGATGTGTGAGAGGTTGGTGACTGAAACCAGCTAATTTCCCATTGACCACTGAGGTCACATCTCTCAGGTGAGAAGCAAAGTGAGAATTTGTACCAGGCACATTCTCCTTAGAGACAATGGGCCAAAGACAGGTCCGATGGAATCGAATGTCTTTTCATGTTGACATGCATCCCGTCACGCCCTCGTTAAGCCATTGAAGTGTCACATTGGGCCTGGGGGAGGCGGTGCACCCTGTGAAATTACACGTCCGAAGATTTGGATTTGATTTCCAGCCCTCTGCCAGTCAGTCTGCCAGGCACTTTCATGTGACAAGCCTAAGGCAAGTCCCTTTCTGTCTCTGATTCCCGATTCCTTCTCAGGGATTTATGTGGGCCTTAACGCCCACTGGGAAAAGATCCCTCTGCCAGCTCAGTGCCTGCTTTCTTGGTTTGACTTGTCAATCTGGACTTGAATACACCTTTGGTTTTGGATTGACTCTATTACCTCTCCGAGAAATTAACACACAAAACTGACAGCTGATTGACAAGATGAGAAGCAGTTTTCCAAAATTCAAATTGAACTTAATCCTTTCTTACTAAAAGAATGCTCAAATCAAGGGGACACAGCTCACTCGTTTTGACTTCATGAGCTATGGCAGGTAGAGACAACTTTTTGAAAATACACAGCTAAAACTGTCCGTGCTTTGAATGCTAGACATGTTTTTCAGAATACACAGCTAAAGCGGGGACCGTTTTAGCAGTGTATTTTGAAAATTTGTGTGCTCTTCAAAGAGAAAGCTACTTTTGCTGTGTCTTTGGGTTCGAGGGGAAATGGGAGTCCTCTTCAGTCAGCAGGGACGACACCTGAGTCCTTTGCAGTCCTCTTGTCTGCCTCTGAGGGTGAAATGAGAGTGGTCCCTGTCATCATGTGCCATGTCTGAAAGAATTATTCACATTCCCTACGAGAATAGACGGGTGAAATAGCAAAAGGTGTGTCTTCCTTTGGAGCATGGACGGGTTCAAAGCCCACCTCATACCACTAAGTATTTTGCTGAACACGAGCAGTTGTGTGTGCGGCCTGTGTTTGGGTGATTTTTGTGTCGTGTGTGTGTGTGTGTGTGTGTGTGTGTGTGTGTCTGTGTGTGTGTGTCTGTATTTCTGTCTCCATTCCTGAGCAGCAAATCTTTTTTCCTCTTTTAGCATGTTAATCACAACTGTGGATGAAGCCCAGCACTCCTGAAAACACAATCCATGTATGGTTGAAGGAAATTTTCTTGGTGATGAGTGAGAGGTTGGTGACTGAAACCAGCTCATTTCCCATTGACCACTGAGGTCACATCTCTCAGGTGAGAAGCAAAGTGAGAATTTGAACCAGGCACATTCTCCTTAGAGACAATAGGCCGAAGACAGGTCCGATGGAATCGAATGTCTTTTCTTGTTGACATCTATCCCGTCAAGTCCTCGTTAAGCCATTGAAGTGTCACACTGGGCCTGGGGGAGGCGGTGCACCCTGTGAAATTACACGTCCGAAGATTTGGATTTGATTTCCTGCCCTCTGCCAGTCAGTCTGCCAGGCACTTTCATGTGACAAGCCTTAGGCGAGTCCCTTTCTGTCTCTGATTCCCGATTCCTTCACAGGGATTTATGTGGGCCTTAACGCCCACTGGGAAAAGATCCCTCTGCCAGCTCAGTGCCTGATTTCTTGGTTTGACTTGTCAATCTGGACTTGAATACACCTTTGGATTTGGATTGACTCTATTACCTCTCCTAGAAATTAACACACAAAACTGACAGCTGATTGACAAGATGAGAAGCAGTTTTCCAAAATTCAAATTGAACTTAATCCTTTCTTCCTAAAAGAATGCTCAAATCAAGGGGACACAGCTCACTCGTTTTGACTTCATGAGCTATGGCAGGTAGAGACAACTTTTTGAAAATACACAGCTAAAACTGTCCGTGCTTTGAATGCTAGACATGTTTTTCAGAATACACAGCTAAAACGGTCCCCGCTTTAAGTGCTGTGTATTTTGATAAATTTGTGTGCTCTTCAAAGAGAAAGCTACTTTTGCTGTGTCTTTGGGTTCGAGGGGAAATGGGAGTCCTCTTCAGTCAGCAGGGACGACACCTGAGTCCTTTGCAGTCCTCTTGTCTGCCTCTGAGGGTGAAATGAGAGTGGTCCCTGTCATCATGAGCCATGTCTGAAAGAATTATTCACATTCCCTACGAGAATAGACGGGTGAAATAGCAAAAGGTGTGTCTTCCTTTGGAGCATGGACGGGTTCAAAGCCCACCTCATACCACTAAGTATTTTGCTGAACACGAGCAGTTGTGTGTGCGGCCTGTGTTTGGGTGATTTTTGTGTCATGTGTGTGTGTGTGTGTGTGTGTGTGTGTGTGTGTGTGTGTGTCTGGTGTCTGTGTGTGTGTGTCTGTATTTCTGTGTCCATGCCTGAGCAGCAAATCTTTTTTTCTCTTTTAGCATGTTACTCGCAACTGTGGATGAAGCCCAGCACTCCTGAAAACACAATCCATGTATGGTTGAAGGAAATTTTCTTGGTGATGAGTGAGAGGTTGGTGACTGAAACCAGCTCATTTCCCATTGACCACTGAGGTCACATCTCTCAGGTGAGAAGCAAAGTGAGAATTTGAACCAGGCACATTCTCCTTAGAGACAATGATCCAAAGACAGGTTCGATGGAATCTAATGTCTTTTCATGTTGACATCCATCCCGTCAAGCCCTCGTTAAGCCATTGAAGTGTCACATTGGGCCTGGGGAGGCGGTGCACCCTGTGAAATTACACGTCCGAAGATTTGGATTTGATTTCCAGCCCTCTGCCAGTCAGTCTGCCAGGCACTTTCATGTGACAAGCCTTAGGCAAGTCCCTTTCTGTCTCTGATTCCCGATTCCTTCACAGGGATTTATGTGGCCTTAACGCCCACTGGGAAAAGATCCCTCTGCCAGCTCAGTGCCTGCTTTCTTGGTTTGACTTGTCAATCTGGACTTGAATACACCTTTGGTTTTGGATTGACTCTATTACCTCTCCTAGAAATTAACACACAAAACTGACAGCTGATTGAGAAAATGAGAAGCAGTTTTCCAAAATTCAAATTGAACTTAATCCTTTCTTCCTAAAAGAATGCTCAAATCAAGGGGACACAGCTCACTCGTTTTGACTTCATGAGCTATGGCAGGTAGAGACAACTTTTTGAAAATACACAGCTAAAACTGTCCGTGCTTGGAATGCTAGACATGTTTTTCAGTTTTAAGTGCTTTAGCACTTAAAGCGGGACCATTTTAGCTGTGTATTTTGAAAAAGTTGTGTGCTCTTCAAAGAGAAAGCTACTTTTGCTGTGTCTTTGGGTTCGAGGGGAAATGGGAGTCCTCTTCAGTCAGCAGGGACGACACCTGAGTCCTTTGCAGTCCTCCTGTCTGCCTCTGAGGGTGAAATGTGATTGTTCCCTGTCATCATGAGCCATGTCTGAAAGAATTATTCACATTCCCTACGAGAATAGACGGGTGAAATAGCAAAAGATGTGTCTTCCTTTGGAGCATGGAAGGTTTCAAAGCCCACCTCATACCACTAAGTATTTTGCTGAACCCGAGCAGTTGTGTGTGCGGCCTGTGTTTGGGTGATTTTTGTGTCATGTGTGTGTGTGTGTGTGTGTGTGTGTGTCTGTGTGTGTGTGTCTGTATTTCTGTCTCCATTCCTGAGCAGCAAATCTTTTTTCCTCTTTTAGCATGTTACTCACGACTGTGGATGAAGCCCAGCACTCCTGAAAACACAATCCATGTATGGTTGAAGGAAATTTTCTTCGTGATGAGTGAGAGGTTGGTGACTGAAGCCAGCTCATTTCCCATTGAACACTGAGGTCAAATCTCTCAGGTGAGAAGCAAAGTGAGAATTTGAACCAGGCACATTCTCCTTAGAGACAATGGGCCAAAGACAGGTCCGATGGAATCGAATGTCTTATCATGTTGACATCCATCCCGTCAAGCCCTCGTTAAGCCATTGAAGTGTCACATTGGGCCTGGGGGAGGCGGTGCCCCCTGTGAAATTACACGTCCGAAGATTTGGATTTGATTTCCAGCCCTCTGCCAGTCAGTCTGCCAGGCACTTTCATGTGACAAGCCTTAGGCGAGTCCCTTTCTGTCTTTGATTCCCGATTCCTTCACGGCGATTTATGTGGGCCTTAACGACCACTGGGAAAAGATCCCTCTGCCAGCTCAGTGCCTGCTTTCTTGGTTTGACTTGTCAATCTGGACTTGAATACACCTTTGGTTTTGGATTGACTCTATTACCTCTGCTAGAAATTAACACACAAAACTGACAGCTGACTGACAAGATGAGAAGCAGTTTTCCAAAATTCAAATTGACCTTAATCCTTTCTTACTAAAAGAATGCTCAAATCAAGGGGACACAGCTCACTCGTTTTGACTTCATGAGCTATGGCAGGTAGAGACAACTTTTTGAAAATACACAGCTAAAACTGTCCGTGCTTTGAATGTTAGACATGTTTTTCAGAATACCCAGCCAAAACGGTAACCGGTTTAAGTGCTAAAGCACTTAAAGCGGGGACCGTTTTAGCTGTGTATTTTGAAAAAGTTGTGTGCTCTTCAAAGAGAAAGCTACTTTTGCTGTGTCTTTGGGTTCGAGGGGAAATGGGAGTCCTCTTCAGTCAGCAGGGACGACACCTGAGTCCTTTGCAGTCCTCTTGTCTGCCTCTGAGGGTGAAATGAGAGTGGTCCCTGTCATCATGAGCCATGTCTGAAAGAATTATTCACATTCCCCACGAGAATAGACGGGTGAAATAGCAAAAGGTGTGTCTTCCTTTGGAGCATGGACGGGTTCAAAGCCCACCTCATACCACTAAGTATTTTGCTGAACATGAGCAGTTGTGTGTGCGGCCTGTGTTTGGGTGATTTTTGTGTCTTGTGTGTGTGTGTGTGTGTGTGTGTGTGTGTGTGTCTGTGTGTGTGCGTCTGTATTTCTGTCTCCATTCCTGAGCAGCAAATCTTTTTTCCTCTTTTAGCATGTTACTCACAACTGTGGATGAAGCCCAGCACTCCTGAAAACACAATCCATGTATGGTTGAAGGAAATTTTCTTGGTGATGATTGAGAGGTTCGTGACTGAAACCAGCTCATTTTCCATTGACCACTGAGGTCACATCTCTCAGGTGAGAAGCAAAGTGAGAATGTGAACCAGGCACATTCTCCTTAGAGACAATGGGCCAAAGACAGGTCCGATGGAATCGAATGTCTTTTCATGTTGACATCCATCCCGTCAAGCCCTCGTTAAGCCATAGAAGTGTCACATTGGGCCTGGGGGAGGCGGTGCACCCTGTGAAATTACACGTTCGAAGATTTGGATTTGATTTCCAGCCCTCTGCCAGTCAGTCTGCCAGGCACTTTCATGTGACAAGCCTTAGGCGAGTCCCTTTCTGTCTCTGATTCCCGATTCCTTCACAGGGATTTATGTGGGCCTTAACGCCCACTGGGGAAAGATCCCTCTGCCAGCTCAGTGCCTGCATTCTTGGTTTGACTTGTCAATCTGGACTTGAATACACCTTTGGTTTTGGATTGACTCTATTACCTCTCCTAGAAATTAACACACAAAACTGACAGCTGATTGACAAGATGAGAAGCAGTTTTCCAAAATTCAAATTGAACTTAATCCTTTCTTACTAAAAGAATGCTCAAATCAAGGGGACACAGCTCACTCGTTTTGACTTCACGAGCTATGGCAGGTAGAGACAACTTTTTGAAAATACACAGCTAAAACTGTCCGTGCTTTGAATGCTAGACATGTTTTTCAGAATACACAGCTAAAGCGGGGACCGTTTTAGCTGTGTATTTTGAAAAAGTTGTGTGCTCTTCAAAGAGAAAGCTACTTTTGCTGTGTCGTTGGGTTCGAGGGGAAATGGGAGTCCTCTTCAATCAGCAGGGACGACACCTGAGTCCTCTGCAGTCCTCTTGTCTGCCTCTGAGGGTGAAATGAGAGTGGTCCCTGTCATCATGAGCCATGTCTGAAAGAATTATTCACATTCCCTACGAGAATAGACGGGTGAAATAGAAAAGGCGTGTCTTCCTTTGGAGCATGGACGGGTTCAAAGCCCACCTCATACCACTAAGTATTTTGCTGAACACGAGCAGTTGTGTGTGCGGCCTGTGTTTGGGTGATTTTTGTGTCATGTGTGTGTGTGTGTGTGTGTCTGTGTGTGTGTGTCTGTATTTCTGTCTCCATTCCTGAGCAGCAAATCTTTTTTCCTCTTTTAGCATGTTACTCACAACTGTGGATGAAGCCCAGCACTCCTGAAAACACAATCCATGTATGGTTGAAGGAAATTTTCTTGGTGATGAGTGAGAGGTTGGTGACTGAAACCAGCTCATTTCCCATTGACCACTGAGGTCACATCTCTAAGGTGAGAAGCAAAGTGAGAATTTGAACCAGGCACATTCTCCTTAGAGACAATGGGCCAAAGACAGGTCCGATGGAATCGAATGTCTTTTCATGTTGACATCCATCCCGTCAAGCCCTCGTTAAGCCATTGAAGTGTCACATTGGGCCTGGGAGTGGCGGTGCACCCTGTGAAATTACACGTCCGAAGATTTGGACTTGATTTCCAGCCCTCTGCCAGTCGGTCTGCCAGGCACTTTCATGTGACAAGCGTTAGGCGAGTCCCTTTCTGTCTCTGAATACCGATTCCTTCACAGGGATTTATGTGGGAGTTAACGCCCACTGGGAAAAGATCCCTCTGCCAGATCAGTGCCTGCTTTCTTGGTTTGACTTGTCAATCTGGACTTGAATACACCTTTGGTTTTGGATTGACTCTGTTACCTCTGCTAGAAATTAACACACAAAACTGACAGCTGATTGACAAGATGAGAAGCAGTTTTTCAAAATTCAAATTCAACTTAATCCTTTCTTACTAAAAGAATGCTCAAATCAAGGGGACACAGCTCACTCGTTTTGACTTCATGAGCTATGGCAGGTAGAGTCACCTTTTTGAAAATACACAGCTAAAACTGTCCGTGCTTTGAATGCTAGACATGTTTTTCAGTTTTAAGTGCTTTAGCACTTAAAGCGGGACCGTTTTAGCTGTGTATTTTGAAAAAGTTGTGTGCTCTTCAAAGAGAAAGCTACTTTTGCTGTGTCTTTGGGTTCGAGGGGAAATGGGAGTCCTCTTCAGTCAGAAGGGACGACACCTGAGTCCTTTGCAGTCCTCCTGTCTGCCTCTAAGGGTGAAATGAGAGTGGTCCCTGTCATCATGAGCCATGTCTGAAAGAATTATTCACATTCCCTACGAGAATAGACGGGTGAAATAGCAAAAGGTGTGTCTTCCTTTGGAGAATGGACGGGTTCAAAGCCCACCTCATACCACTGAGTATTTTGCTGAACACGAGCAGTTGTGTGTGCGGCCTGTGTTTGTGTGATTTTTGTGTCATGTGTGTGTGTGTATGTGTGTGTGTGTGTGTCTGTGTGTGTGCGTCTGTATTTCTGTCTCCATTCCTGAGCAGCAAATCTTTTTTCCTCTTTTAGCATGTTACTCACGACTGTGGATGAAGCCCAGCACTCCTGAAAACACAATCCATGTATGGTTGAAGGAAATTTTCTTGGTGATGAGTGAGAGGTTGGTGACTGAAACCAGCTCATTTCCCATTGACCACTGAGGTCACATCTCTCAGGTGAGAAGCAAAGTGAGAATTTGAACCAGGGAAATTCTCCATAGAGACAATGGGCCACAGAGAGGTCCGATGGAATCGAATGTCTTTTTATGTTGACATCCATCCCGTCAAGCCCTCGTTAAGCCATTGAAGTGTCACATTGGGCCTGGGGGAGGCGGTGCACCCTGTGAAATTACACGTCCGAAGATTTGGATTTGATTTCCAGCCCTCTGCCAGTCAGTCTGCCAGGCACTTTCTTGTGACAAGCCTTAGGCGAGTCCCTTTCTGTCTCTGATTACCGATTCCTTCACAGGGATTTATGTGGGCCTTAACGCCCACTGGGAAAAGATCCCTCTGCCAGATCAGTGCCTGCTTTCTTGGTTTGACTTGTCAATCTGGACTTGAATACACCTTTGGTTTTGATTGACTCTGTTGCCTCTGCTAGAAATTAACACACAAAACTGACAGCTGATTGACAAGATGAGAAGCAGTTTTCCAAAATTCAAATTGAACTTAATCCTTTCTTACTAAAAGAATGCTCAAATCAAGGGGACACAGCTCACCCGTTTTGACTTCATGAGCTATGGCAGGTAGAGTCAACTTTTTGAAAATACACAGCTAAAACTGTCCGTGCTTTGAATGCTAGACATGTTTTTCAGAATACACAGCCAAAACGGTCCCCGGTTTAAGTGCTAAAGCACTTAAAGCTGGGACCGTTTTGGCTGTGTATTTTGAAAAAGTTGTGTTCTCTTCAAAGAGAAAGCTACTTTTGCTGTGTCTTTGGGTTCGAGGGGAAATGGGAGTCCTCTTCAGTCAGCAGGGACGACACCTGAGTCCTTTGCAGTCCTCTTGTCTGCCTCTGAGGGTGAAATGAGAGTGGTCCCTGTCATCATGAGCCATGTCTGAAAGAATTATTCACATTCCCTACGAGAATAGACGGGTGAAATAGCAAAAGGTGTGTCTTCCTTTGGAGAATGGACGGGTTCAAAGCCCACCTCATACCACTGAGTATTTTGCTGAACACGAGCAGTTGTGTGTGCGGCCTGTGTTTGTGTGATTTTTGTGTCATGTGTGTGTGTGTGTGTGTGTGTGTGTGTGTGTGTGTGTCTGTGTGTGTGCGTCTGTATTTCTGTCTCCATTCCTGAGCAGCAAATCTTTTTTCCTCTTTTAGCATGTTACTCACAACTGTGGATGAAGCCCAGCACTCCTGAAAACACAATCCATGTATGGTTGAAGGAAATTTTCTTGGTGATGAGTGAGAGGTTGGTGACTGAAACCAGCTCATTTCCCATTGACCACTGAGGTCATATCTCTCAGGTGAGAAGCAAAGTGAGAATTTGAACCAGGCACATTCTCCTTAGAGACAATGGACCAAAGACAGGTCCGATGGAATCGAATGTCTTTTCATGTTGACATCCATCCCGTCAAGCCCTCGTTAAGCCATTGAAGTGCCACATTGGGCCTGGGGGAGGCGGTGCACCCTGTGAAATTACACGTCCGAAGATTTGGATTTGATTTCCAGCCCTCTGCCAGTCAGTCTGCCAGGCACTTTCATGTGACAAGCCTTAGGCGAGTCCCTTTCTGTCTCTGATTCCCGATTCCTTCACAGGGATTTATGTGGGCCTTAACGCCCACTGGGAAAATATCCCTCTGCCAGCTGAGTGCCTGCTTTCTTGGTTTGACTTGTCAATCTGGACTTGAATACACCTTTGGTTTTGGATTGACTCTATTACCTCTCCTAGAAATTAACACACAAAACTGACAGCTGATTGTCAAGATGAGAAGCAGTTTTCCAAAATTCAAATTGAACTTAATCCTTTCTTACTAAAAGAATGCTCAAATCAAGGGGACACAGCTCACTCGTTTTGACTTCATGAGCTATGGCAGGTAGAGACAACTTTCTGAAAATACACAGCTAAAACTGTCCGTGCTTTGAATGCTAGACATGTTTTTCAGAATACACAGCAAAAGCGGGGACCGTTTTAGCTGTGTATTTTGAAAAAGTTGTGTGCTCTTCAAAGAGAAAGCTACTTTTGCTGTGTCTTTGGGTTCGAGGGGAAATGGGAGTCCTCTTCAGTCAGCAGGGACGACACCTGAGTCCTTTGCAGTCCTCTTTTCTGCCTCTGAGGGTGAAATGAGAGTGGTCCCTGTCATCATGAGCCAGGTCTGAAAGAATTATTCACATTCCCTACGAGAATAGACGGGTGAAATAGCAAAAGGTGTGTCTTCCATTGGAGCATGGACGGGTTCAAAGCCCACCTCATACCACTAAGTATTTTGCTGAACACGAGCAGTTGTGTGTGCGGCCTGTGTTTGGAGATTTTTGTGTCGTGTGTGTGTGTGTGTGTGTGTGTGTGTGTGTGTGTCTGTGTCTGTATTTCTGTCTCCATTCCTGAGCAGCAAATCTTTTTTCCTCTTTTAGCATGTTACTCACAACTGTGGATGAAGCCCAGCACTCCTGAAAACACAATCCATGTATGGTTGAAGGAAATTTTGTTGGCGATGAGTGAGAGGTTGGTGACTGAAACCAGCTCATTTCCCATTGAACACTGAGGTCACATCTCTCAGGTGAGAAGCAAAGTGAGAATTTGAATCAGGCACATTCTCCTTGGAGACAATGGGCCAAACACAGGTCCGATGGAATCGAATGTCTTTTCATGTTGACATCCATCCCGTCAAGCCCTCGTTAAGCCATAGAAGTGTCACATTGGGCCTGGGGGAGGCGGTGCACCCTGTGAAATTACACGTCCGAAGATTTGGATTTGATTTCCAGCCCTCTGCCAGTCAGTCTGCCAGGCACTTTCATGTGACAAGCCTTAGGCGAGTCCCTTTCTGTCTCTGATTCCCGATTCCTTCACAGGGATTTATGTGGGCCTTAACCCTCACTGGGGAAAGATCCCTCTGCCAGCTCAGTGCCTGCTTTCTTGGTTTGACTTGTCAATCTGGACTTGAATACACCTTTGGTTTTGGATTGACTCTATTACCTCTCCTAGAAATTAACACACAAAACTGACAGCTGATTGACAAGATGAGAAGCAGTTTTCCAAAATTCAAATTGAACTTAATCCTTTCTTACTAAAAGAATGCTCAAATCAAGGGGACACATCTCACTCGTTTTGACTTCACGAGCTATGGCAGGTAGAGACAACTTTTTGAAAATACACAGCTAAAACTGTCCGTGCTTTGAATGCTAGACATGTTTTTCAGAATACACAGCTAAAACGGTCCGCGCTTTATTTGCTAAAGCACTTAAAGCGGGGAACGTTTTAGCTGTGTATTTTGAAAAAGTTGTGTGCTCTTCAAAGAGAAAGCTACTTTTTCTGTGTCTTTGGGTTCGAGGGGAAATGGGAGTCCTCTTCAGTCAGCAGGGACGACACCTGAGTCCTTTACAGTCCTCTTGTCTGCCTCTGAGGGTGAAATGAGAGTGGTCCCTGTCATCATGAGCCATGTCTGAAAGAATTATTCACATTCCCTACGAGAATAGACGGGTGAAATAGCAAAAGGTGTGTCTTCCTTTGGAGCATGGACGGGTTCAAAGCCCACCTCATACCACTAAGTATTTTGCTGAACACGAGCAGTTGTGTGTGCGGCCTGTGTTTGGGTGATTTTTGTGTCATGTGTGTGTGTGTGTGTGTGTGTCTGTGTGTGTGTGTCTGTATTTCTGTCTCCATTCCTGAGCAGCAAATCTTTTTTCCTCTTTAAGCATGTTACTCACGACTGTGGATGAAGCCCAGCACTCCTGAAAACACAATCCATGTATGGTTGAAGGAAATTTTCTTGGTGATGAGTGAGAGGTTGGTGACTGAAACCAGCTCATTTCCCATTGACCACTGAGGTCACATCTCTAAGGTGAGAAGCAAAGTGAGAATTTGAACCAGGCACATTCTCCTTAGAGACAATGGGCCAAAGACAGGTCCGATGGAATCGAATGTCTTTTCATGTTGACATCCATCCCGTCAAGCCCTCGTTAAGCCATTGAAGTGTCACATTGGGCCTGGGAGTGGCGGTGCACCCTGTGAAATTACACGTCCGAAGATTTGGACTTGATTTCCAGCCCTCTGCCAGTCGGTCTGCCAGGCACTTTCATGTGACAAGCGTTAGGCGAGTCCCTTTCTGTCTCTGATTACCGATTCCTTCACAGGGATTTATGTGGGAGTTAACGCCCACTGGGAAAAGATCCCTCTGCCAGATCAGTGCCTGCTTTCTTGGTTTGACTTGTCAATCTGGACTTGAATACACCTTTGGTTTTGGATTGACTCTATTACCTCTGCTAGAAATTAACACACAAAACTGACAGCTGATTGACAAGATGAGAAGCAGTTTTTCAAAATTCAAATTCAACTTAATCCTTTCTTACTAAAAGAATGCTCAAATCAAGGGGACACAGCTCACTCGTTTTGACTTCATGAGCTATGGCAGGTAGAGTCACCTTTTTGAAAATACACAGCTAAAACTGTCCGTGCTTTGAATGCTAGACATGTTTTTCAGTTTTAAGTGCTTTAGCACTTAAAGCGGGACCGTTTTAGCTGTGTATTTTGAAAAAGTTGTGTGCTCTTCAAAGAGAAAGCTACTTTTGCTGTGTCTTTGGGTTCGAGGGGAAATGGGAGTCCTCTTCAGTCAGAAGGGACGACACCTGAGTCCTTTGCAGTCCTCCTGTCTGCCTCTAAGGGTGAAATGAGAGTGGTCCCTGTCATCATGAGCCATGTCTGAAAGAATTATTCACATTCCCTACGAGAATAGACGGGTGAAATAGCAAAAGGTGTGTCTTCCTTTGGAGAATGGACGGGTTCAAAGCCCACCTCATACCACTGAGTATTTTGCTGAACACGAGCAGTTGTGTGTGCGGCCTGTGTTTGTGTGATTTTTGTGTCATGTGTGTGTGTGTATGTGTGTGTGTGTGTGTCTGTGTGTGTGCGTCTGTATTTCTGTCTCCATTCCTGAGCAGCAAATCTTTTTTCCTCTTTTAGCATGTTACTCACGACTGTGGATGAAGCCCAGCACTCCTGAAAACACAATCCATGTATGGTTGAAGGAAATTTTCTTGGTGATGAGTGAGAGGTTGGTGACTGAAACCAGCTCATTTCCCATTGACCACTGAGGTCACATCTCTCAGGTGAGAAGCAAAGTGAGAATTTGAACCAGGGAAATTCTCCATAGAGACAATGGGCCACAGAGAGGTCCGATGGAATCGAATGTCTTTTTATGTTGACATCCATCCCGTCAAGCCCTCGTTAAGCCATTGAAGTGTCACATTGGGCCTGGGGGAGGCGGTGCACCCTGTGAAATTACACGTCCGAAGATTTGGATTTGATTTCCAGCCCTCTGCCAGTCAGTCTGCCAGGCACTTTCTTGTGACAAGCCTTAGGCGAGTCCCTTTCTGTCTCTGATTACCGATTCCTTCACAGGGATTTATGTGGGCCTTAACGCCCACTGGGAAAAGATCCCTCTGCCAGATCAGTGCCTGCTTTCTTGGTTTGACTTGTCAATCTGGACTTGAATACACCTTTGGTTTTGATTGACTCTGTTGCCTCTGCTAGAAATTAACACACAAAACTGACAGCTGATTGACAAGATGAGAAGCAGTTTTCCAAAATTCAAATTGAACTTAATCCTTTCTTACTAAAAGAATGCTCAAATCAAGGGGACACAGCTCACTCGTTTTGACTTCATGAGCTATGGCAGGTAGAGTCAACTTTTTGAAAATACACAGCTAAAACTGTCCGTGCTTTGAATGCTAGACATGTTTTTCAGAATACACAGCCAAAACGGTCCCCGGTTTAAGTGCTAAAGCACTTAAAGCTGGGACCGTTTTGGCTGTGTATTTTGAAAAAGTTGTGTTCTCTTCAAAGAGAAAGCTACTTTTGCTGTGTCTTTGGGTTCGAGGGGAAATGGGAGTCCTCTTCAGTCAGCAGGGACGACACCTGAGTCCTTTGCAGTCCTCTTGTCTGCCTCTGAGGGTGAAATGAGAGTGGTCCCTGTCATCATGAGCCATGTCTGAAAGAATTATTCACATTCCCTACGAGAATAGACGGGTGAAATAGCAAAAGGTGTGTCTTCCTTTGGAGAATGGACGGGTTCAAAGCCCACCTCATACCACTGAGTATTTTGCTGAACACGAGCAGTTGTGTGTGCGGCCTGTGTTTGTGTGATTTTTGTGTCATGTGTGTGTGTGTGTGTGTGTGTGTGTGTGTGTGTGTGTCTGTGTGTGTGCGTCTGTATTTCTGTCTCCATTCCTGAGCAGCAAATCTTTTTTCCTCTTTTAGCATGTTACTCACAACTGTGGATGAAGCCCAGCACTCCTGAAAACACAATCCATGTATGGTTGAAGGAAATTTTCTTGGTGATGAGTGAGAGGTTGGTGACTGAAACCAGCTCATTTCCCATTGACCACTGAGGTCATATCTCTCAGGTGAGAAGCAAAGTGAGAATTTGAACCAGGCACATTCTCCTTAGAGACAATGGACCAAAGACAGGTCCGATGGAATCGAATGTCTTTTCATGTTGACATCCATCCCGTCAAGCCCTCGTTAAGCCATTGAAGTGCCACATTGGGCCTGGGGGAGGCGGTGCACCCTGTGAAATTACACGTCCGAAGATTTGGATTTGATTTCCAGCCCTCTGCCAGTCAGTCTGCCAGGCACTTTCATGTGACAAGCCTTAGGCGAGTCCCTTTCTGTCTCTGATTCCCGATTCCTTCACAGGGATTTATGTGGGCCTTAACGCCCACTGGGAAAATATCCCTCTGCCAGCTGAGTGCCTGCTTTCTTGGTTTGACTTGTCAATCTGGACTTGAATACACCTTTGGTTTTGGATTGACTCTATTACCTCTCCTAGAAATTAACACACAAAACTGACAGCTGATTGACAAGATGAGAAGCAGTTTTCCAAAATTCAAATTGAACTTAATCCTTTCTTACTAAAAGAATGCTCAAATCAAGGGGACACAGCTCACTCGTTTTGACTTCATGAGCTATGGCAGGTAGAGACAACTTTCTGAAAATACACAGCTAAAACTGTCCGTGCTTTGAATGCTAGACATGTTTTTCAGAATACACAGCAAAAGCGGGGACCGTTTTAGCTGTGTATTTTGAAAAAGTTGTGTGCTCTTCAAAGAGAAAGCTACTTTTGCTGTGTCTTTGGGTTCGAGGGGAAATGGGAGTCCTCTTCAGTCAGCAGGGACGACACCTGAGTCCTTTGCAGTCCTCTTTTCTGCCTCTGAGGGTGAAATGAGAGTGGTCCCTGTCATCATGAGCCAGGTCTGAAAGAATTATTCACATTCCCTACGAGAATAGACGGGTGAAATAGCAAAAGGTGTGTCTTCCATTGGAGCATGGACGGGTTCAAAGCCCACCTCATACCACTAAGTATTTTGCTGAACACGAGCAGTTGTGTGTGCGGCCTGTGTTTGGGAGATTTTTGTGTCGTGTGTGTGTGTGTGTGTGTGTGTGTGTGTGTGTCTGTGTCTGTATTTCTGTCTCCATTCCTGAGCAGCAAATCTTTTTTCCTCTTTTAGCATGTTACTCACAACTGTGGATGAAGCCCAGCACTCCTGAAAACACAATCCATGTATGGTTGAAGGAAATTTTGTTGGCGATGAGTGAGAGGTTGGTGACTGAAACCAGCTCATTTCCCATTGAACACTGAGGTCACATCTCTCAGGTGAGAAGCAAAGTGAGAATTTGAATCAGGCACATTCTCCTTGGAGACAATGGGCCAAACACAGGTCCGATGGAATCGAATGTCTTTTCATGTTGACATCCATCCCGTCAAGCCCTCGTTAAGCCATAGAAGTGTCACATTGGGCCTGGGGGAGGCGGTGCACCCTGTGAAATTACACGTCCGAAGATTTGGATTTGATTTCCAGCCCTCTGCCAGTCAGTCTGCCAGGCACTTTCATGTGACAAGCCTTAGGCGAGTCCCTTTCTGTCTCTGATTCCCGATTCCTTCACAGGGATTTATGTGGGCCTTAACCCTCACTGGGGAAAGATCCCTCTGCCAGCTCAGTGCCTGCTTTCTTGGTTTGACTTGTCAATCTGGACTTGAATACACCTTTGGTTTTGGATTGACTCTATTACCTCTCCTAGAAATTAACACACAAAACTGACAGCTGATTGACAAGATGAGAAGCAGTTTTCCAAAATTCAAATTGAACTTAATCCTTTCTTACTAAAAGAATGCTCAAATCAAGGGGACACATCTCACTCGTTTTGACTTCACGAGCTATGGCAGGTAGAGACAACTTTTTGAAAATACACAGCTAAAACTGTCCGTGCTTTGAATGCTAGACATGTTTTTCAGAATACACAGCTAAAACGGTCCCCGCTTTATTTGCTAAAGCACTTAAAGCGGGGAACGTTTTAGCTGTGTATTTTGAAAAAGTTGTGTGCTCTTCAAAGAGAAAGCTACTTTTTCTGTGTCTTTGGGTTCGAGGGGAAATGGGAGTCCTCTTCAGTCAGCAGGGACGACACCTGAGTCCTTTACAGTCCTCTTGTCTGCCTCTGAGGGTGAAATGAGAGTGGTCCCTGTCATCATGAGCCATGTCTGAAAGAATTATTCACATTCCCTACGAGAATAGACGGGTGAAATAGCAAAAGGTGTGTCTTCCTTTGGAGCATGGACGGGTTCAAAGCCCACCTCATACCACTAAGTATTTTGCTGAACACGAGCAGTTGTGTGTGCGGCCTGTGTTTGGGTGATTTTTGTGTCATGTGTGTGTGTGTGTGTGTGTGTCTGTGTGTGTGTGTCTGTATTTCTGTCTCCATTCCTGAGCAGCAAATCTTTTTTCCTCTTTAAGCATGTTACTCACGACTGTGGATGAAGCCCAGCACTCCTGAAAACACAATCCATGTATGGTTGAAGGAAATTTTCTTGGTGATGAGTGAGAGGTTGGTGACTGAAACCAGCTCATTTCCCATTGACCACTGAGGTCACATCTCTAAGGTGAGAAGCAAAGTGAGAATTTGAACCAGGCACATTCTCCTTAGAGACAATGGGCCAAAGACAGGTCCGATGGAATCGAATGTCTTTTCATGTTGACATCCATCCCGTCAAGCCCTCGTTAAGCCATTGAAGTGTCACATTGGGCCTGGGAGTGGCGGTGCACCCTGTGAAATTACACGTCCGAAGATTTGGACTTGATTTCCAGCCCTCTGCCAGTCGGTCTGCCAGGCACTTTCATGTGACAAGCGTTAGGCGAGTCCCTTTCTGTCTCTGATTACCGATTCCTTCACAGGGATTTATGTGGGAGTTAACGCCCACTGGGAAAAGATCCCTCTGCCAGATCAGTGCCTGCTTTCTTGGTTTGACTTGTCAATCTGGACTTGAATACACCTTTGGTTTTGGATTGACTCTATTACCTCTGCTAGAAATTAACACACAAAACTGACAGCTGATTGACAAGATGAGAAGCAGTTTTTCAAAATTCAAATTCAACTTAATCCTTTCTTACTAAAAGAATGCTCAAATCAAGGGGACACAGCTCACTCGTTTTGACTTCATGAGCTATGGCAGGTAGAGTCACCTTTTTGAAAATACACAGCTAAAACTGTCCGTGCTTTGAATGCTAGACATGTTTTTCAGTTTTAAGTGCTTTAGCACTTAAAGCGGGACCGTTTTAGCTGTGTATTTTGAAAAAGTTGTGTGCTCTTCAAAGAGAAAGCTACTTTTGCTGTGTCTTTGGGTTCGAGGGGAAATGGGAGTCCTCTTCAGTCAGAAGGGACGACACCTGAGTCCTTTGCAGTCCTCCTGTCTGCCTCTAAGGGTGAAATGAGAGTGGTCCCTGTCATCATGAGCCATGTCTGAAAGAATTATTCACATTCCCTACGAGAATAGACGGGTGAAATAGCAAAAGGTGTGTCTTCCTTTGGAGAATGGACGGGTTCAAAGCCCACCTCATACCACTGAGTATTTTGCTGAACACGAGCAGTTGTGTGTGCGGCCTGTGTTTGTGTGATTTTTGTGTCATGTGTGTGTGTGTGTGTGTGTGTGTGTGTGTCTGTGTGTGTGCGTCTGTATTTCTGTCTCCATTCCTGAGCAGCAAATCTTTTTTCCTCTTTTAGCATGTTACTCACGACTGTGGATGAAGCCCAGCACTCCTGAAAACACAATCCATGTATGGTTGAAGGAAATTTTCTTGGTGATGAGTGAGAGGTTGGTGACTGAAACCAGCTCATTTCCCATTGACCACTGAGGTCACATCTCTCAGGTGAGAAGCAAAGTGAGAATTTGAACCAGGGACATTCTCCATAGAGACAATGGGCCACAGAGGGGTCCGATGGAATCGAATGTCTTTTTATGTTGACATCCATCCCGTCAAGCCCTCGTTAAGCCATTGAAGTGTCACATTGGGCCTGGGGGAGGCGGTGCACCCTGTGAAATTACACGTCCGAAGATTTGGATTTGATTTCCAGCCCTCTGCCAGTCAGTCTGCCAGGCACTTTCTTGTGACAAGCCTTAGGCGAGTCCCTTTCTGTCTCTGATTACCGATTCCTTCACAGGGATTTATGTGGGCCTTAACGCCCACTGGGAAAAGATCCCTCTGCCAGATCAGTGCCTGCTTTCTTGGTTTGACTTGTCAATCTGGACTTGAATACACCTTTGGTTTTGATTGACTCTGTTGCCTCTGCTAGAAATTAACACACAAAACTGACAGCTGATTGACAAGATGAGAAGCAGTTTTCCAAAATTCAAATTGAACTTAATCCTTTCTTACTAAAAGAATGCTCAAATCAAGGGGACACAGCTCACTCGTTTTGACTTCATGAGCTATGGCAGGTAGAGTCAACTTTTTGAAAATACACAGCTAAAACTGTCCGTGCTTTGAATGCTAGACATGTTTTTCAGAATACACAGCCAAAACGGTCCCCGGTTTAAGTGCTAAAGCACTTAAAGCTGGGACCGTTTTGGCTGTGTATTTTGAAAAAGTTGTGTTCTCTTCAAAGAGAAAGCTACTTTTGCTGTGTCTTTGGGTTCGAGGGGAAATGGGAGTCCTCTTCAGTCAGCAGGGACGACACCTGAGTCCTTTGCAGTCCTCTTGTCTGCCTCTGAGGGTGAAATGAGAGTGGTCCCTGTCATCATGAGCCATGTCTGAAAGAATTATTCACATTCCCTACGAGAATAGACGGGTGAAATAGCAAAAGGTGTGTCTTCCTTTGGAGAATGGACGGGTTCAAAGCCCACCTCATACCACTGAGTATTTTGCTGAACACGAGCAGTTGTGTGTGCGGCCTGTGTTTGTGTGATTTTTGTGTCATGTGTGTGTGTGTGTGTGTGTGTGTGTGTCTGTGTGTGTGCGTCTGTATTTCTGTCTCCATTCCTGAGCAGCAAATCTTTTTTCCTCTTTTAGCATGTTACTCACAACTGTGGATGAAGCCCAGCACTCCTGAAAACACAATCCATGTATGGTTGAAGGAAATTTTCTTGGTGATGAGTGAGAGGTTGGTGACTGAAACCAGCTCATTTCCCATTCACCACCGAGGTCATATCTCTCAGGTGAGAAGCAAAGTGAGAATTTGAACCAGGCACATTCTCCTTAGAGACAATGGACCAAAGACAGGTCCGATGGAATCGAATGTCTTTTCATGTTGACATCCATCCCGTCAAGCCCTCGTTAAGCCATTGAAGTGCCACATTGGGCCTGGGGGAGGCGGTGCACCCTGTGAAATTACACGTCCGAAGATTTGGATTTGATTTCCAGCCCTCTGCCAGTCAGTCTGCCAGGCACTTTCATGTGACAAGCCTTAGGCGAGTCCCTTTCTGTCTCTGATTCCCGATTCCTTCACAGGGATTTATGTGGGCCTTAACGCCCACTGGGAAAATATCCCTCTGCCAGCTGAGTGCCTGCTTTCTTGGTTTGACTTGTCAATCTGGACTTGAATACACCTTTGGTTTTGGATTGACTCTATTACCTCTCCTAGAAATTAACACACAAAACTGACAGCTGATTGACAAGATGAGAAGCAGTTTTCCAAAATTCAAATTGAACTTAATCCTTTCTTACTAAAAGAATGCTCAAATCAAGGGGACACAGCTCACTCGTTTTGACTTCATGAGCTATGGCAGGTAGAGACAACTTTCTGAAAATACACAGCTAAAACTGTCCGTGCTTTGAATGCTAGACATGTTTTTCAGAATACACAGCAAAAGCGGGGACCGTTTTAGCTGTGTATTTTGAAAAAGTTGTGTGCTCTTCAAAGAGAAAGCTACTTTTGCTGTGTCTTTGGGTTCGAGGGGAAATGGGAGTCCTCTTCAGTCAGCAGGGACGACACCTGAGTCCTTTGCAGTCCTCTTTTCTGCCTCTGAGGGTGAAATGAGAGTGGTCCCTGTCATCATGAGCCAGGTCTGAAAGAATTATTCACATTCCCTACGAGAATAGACGGGTGAAATAGTAAAAGGTGTGTCTTCCATTGGAGCATGGACGGGTTCAAAGCCCACCTCATACCACTAAGTATTTTGCTGAACACGAGCAGTTGTGTGTGCGGCCTGTGTTTGGGAGATTTTTGTGTCGTGTGTGTGTGTGTGTGTGTGTGTGTGTGTGTCTGTGTCTGTATTTCTGTCTCCATTCCTGAGCAGCAAATCTTTTTTCCTCTTTTAGCATGTTACTCACAACTGTGGATGAAGCCCAGCACTCCTGAAAACACAATCCATGTATGGTTGAAGGAAATTTTCTTGGCGATGAGTGAGAGGTTGGTGACTGAAACCAGCTCATTTCCCATTGACCACTGAGGTCACATCTCTCAGGTGAGAAGCAAAGTGAGAATTTGAATCAGGCACATTCTCCTTGGAGACAATGGGCCAAACACAGGTCCGATGGAATCGAATGTCTTTTCATGTTGACATCCATCCCGTCAAGCCCTCGTTAAGCCATAGAAGTGTCACATTGGGCCTGGGGGAGGCGGTGCACCCTGTGAAATTACACGTCCGAAGATTTGGATTTGATTTCCAGCCCTCTGCCAGTCAGTCTGCCAGGCACTTTCATGTGACAAGCCTTAGGCGAGTCCCTTTCTGTCTCTGATTCCCGATTCCTTCACAGGGATTTATGTGGGCCTTAACCCTCACTGGGGAAAGATCCCTCTGCCAGCTCAGTGCCTGCTTTCTTGGTTTGACTTGTCAATCTGGACTTGAATACACCTTTGGTTTTGGATTGACTCTATTACCTCTCCTAGAAATTAACACACAAAACTGACAGCTGATTGACAAGATGAGAAGCAGTTTTCCAAAATTCAAATTGAACTTAATCCTTTCTTACTAAAAGAATGCTCAAATCAAGGGGACACATCTCACTCGTTTTGACTTCACGAGCTATGGCAGGTAGAGACAACTTTTTGAAAATACACAGCTAAAACTGTCCGTGCTTTGAATGCTAGACATGTTTTTCAGAATACACAGCTAAAACGGTCCCCGCTTTATTTGCTAAAGCACTTAAAGCGGGGACCGTTTTAGCTGTGTATTTTGAAAAAGTTGTGTGCTCTTCAAAGAGAAAGCTACTTTTTCTGTGTCTTTGGGTTCGAGGGGAAATGGGAGTCCTCTTCAGTCAGCAGGGACGACACCTGAGTCCTTTACAGTCCTCTTGTCTGCCTCTGAGGGTGAAATGAGAGTGGTCCCTGTCATCATGAGCCATGTCTGAAAGAATTATTCACATTCCCTACGAGAATAGACGGGTGAAATAGCAAAAGGTGTGTCTTCCTTTGGAGCATGGACGGGTTCAAAGCCCACCTCATACCACTAAGTATTTTGCTGAACACGAGCAGTTGTGTGTGCGGCCTGTGTTTGGGTGATTTTTGTGTCATGTGTGTGTGTGTGTGTGTGTGTGTGCGTGTGTGTGTCTGTGTCTGTATTTCTGTCTCCATTCCTGAGCAGCAAATCTTTTTTCCTCTTTTAGCATGTTACTCACAACTGTCGATGAAGCCCAGCACTCCTGAAAACACAATCCATGTATGGTTGAAGGAAATTTTCTTGGCGATGAGTGAGAGGTTGGTGACTGAAACCAGCTCATTTCCCATTGACCACTGAGGTCACATCTCTCAGGTGAGAAGCAAAGTGAGAATTTGAATCAGGCACTTTCTCCTTGGAGACAATGGGCCAAACACAGGTCCGATGGAATCGAATGTCTTTTCATGTTGACATCCATCCCGTCAAGCCCTCGTTAAGCCATTGAAGTGTCACATTGGTCCTGGGGGAGGCGGTGCACCCTGTGAAATTACACGTCCGAAGATTTGGATTTGATTTCCAGCCCTCTGCCAGTCAGTCTGCCAGGCACTTTCATGTGACAAGCCTTAGGCGAGTCCCTTTCTGTCTCTGATTCCCGATTCCTTCACAGGAATTATGTCGGCCTTAACGCTCACTGGGGAAAGATCCCTCTGCCAGCTCAGTTCCTGCTTTCTTGGTTTGACTTGTCAATCTGGACTTGAATACACCTTTGGTTTTGGATTGACTCTATTACCTCTCCTAGAAATTAACAAACAAAACTGACAGCTGATTGACAAGATGAGAAGCAGTTTTCCAAAATTCAAATTGAACTTAATCCTTTCTTACTAAAAGAATGCTCAAATCAAGGGGACACATCTCACTCGTTTTGACTTCACGAGCTATGGCAGATAGAGACAACTTTTTGAAGATACACAGCTAAAACTGTCCGTGCTTTGAATGCTAGACATGTTTTTCAGAATACACAGCTAAAACGGTCCCCGCTTAATGTGCTAAAGCACTTAAAGCGGGGACCGTTTTAGCTGTGTATTTTGAAAAAGTTGTGTGCTCTTCAAAGAGAAAGCTACTTTTGCTGTGTCTTTGGGTTCGAGGGGAAATGGGAGTCCTCTTCAGTCAGCAGGGACGACACCTGAGTCCTTTAAAGTCCTCTTGTCTGCCTCTGAGGGTGAAATGAGAGTGGTCCCTGTCATCATGAGCCATGTCTGAAAGAATTATTCACATTCCCTACGAGAATAGACGGGTGAAATAGCAAAAGGTGTGTCTTCCTTTGGAGCATGGACGGGTTCAAACCCCACCTCATACCACTAAGTATTTTGCTGAACACGAGCAGTTGTGTGTGCGGCCTGTGTTTGGGTGATTTTTGTGTCCTGTGTGTTTGTGTGTGTGTGTGTGTGTGTGTGTGTGTGTCTGTGTGTGTGTGTGTCTGTATTTCTGTCTCCATTCCTGAGCAGCAAATCTTTTTTCCTCTTTTAGCATGTTACTCACAACTGTGGATGAAGCCCAGCACTCCTGAAAACACAATCCATGTATGGTTGAAGGAAATTTTCTTGGTGATGAGTGAGAGGTTGGTGACTGAAACCAGCTCATTTCCCATTGACCACTGAGGTCACATCTCTCAGGTGAGAAGCAAAGTGAGAATTTGAACCAGGCACATTCTCCTTAGAGACAATGGGCCAAAGACAGGTCCGATGGAATCGAATGCCTTTTCATGTTGACATCCATCCCGTCAAGCCCTCGTTAAGCCATTGAAGTGCCACATTGGGCCTGGGGGAGGCGGTGCACCCTGTGAAATTACACGTCCGAAGATTTGGATTTGATTTCCAGCCCTCTGCCAGTCAGTCTGCCAGGCACTTTCATGTGACAAGCCTTAGGCGAGTCCCTTTCTGTCTCTGATTCCCGATTCCTTCACAGGGATTTATGTGGGCCTTAACGCCCACTGGGAAAATATCCCTCTGCCAGCTCAGTGCCTGCTTTCTTGGTTTGACTTGTCAATCTGGACTTGAATACACCTTTGGTTTTGGATTGACTCTATTACCTCTCCTAGAAATTAACACACAAAACTGACAGCTGGTTGACAAGATGAGAAGCAGTTTTCCAAAATTCAAATTGAACTTAATCCTTTCTTACTAAAAGAATGCTCAAATCAAGGGGACACAGCTCACTCGTTTTGACTTCATGAGCTATGGCAGGTAGAGACAACTTTCTGAAAATACACAGATAAAACTGTCCGTGCTTTGAATGCTAGACATGTTTTTCAGAATACACAGCAAAAGCAGGGACCGTTTTAGCTGTGTATTTTGAAAAAGTTGTGTGCTCTTCAAAGAGAAAGCTACTTTTGCTGTGTCTTTGGGTTCGAGGGGAAATGGGAGTCCTCTTCAGTCAGCAGGGACGACACCTGAGTCCTTTGCAGTCCTCTTTTCTGCCTCTGAGGGTGAAATGAGAGTGGTCCCTGTCATCATGAGCCAGGTCTGAAAGAATTATTCACATTCCCTACGAGAATAGACGGGTGAAATAGCAAAAGGTGTGTCTTCCTTTGGAGCATGGACGGGTTCAAAGCCCACCTCATACCACTAAGTATTTTGCTGAACACGAGCAGTTGTGTGCGCGGCCTGTGTTTGGGTGATTTCTGTGTCGTGTGTGTGTGTGTGTGTGTGTGTGTGTGTGTGTCTGTGTGTGTGTGTCTGTATTTCTGTCTCCATTCCTGAGCAGCAAATCTTTTTTCCTCTTTTAGCATGTTACTCACAACTGTGGATGAAGCCCAGCACTCCTGAAAACACAATCCATGTATGGTTGAAGGAAATTTTCTTGGTGATGAGTGAGAGGTTGGTGACTGAAACCAGCTCATTTCCCATTGACCACTGAGGACACATCTCTCAGGTAAGAAGCAAAGTGAGAATTTGAACCAGGCACATTCTCCTTAGAGACAATGGGCCAAAGACAGGTCCGATGGAATCGAATGTCTTTTCATGTTGACATCCATCCCGTCAAGCCCTCGTTAAACCATTGAAGTGTCACATTGGGCCTGGGGGAGGCGGTGCACCCTGTGAAATTACACGTCCGAAGATTTGGATTTGATTTCCAGCCCTCTGCCAGTCAGTCTGCCAGGCACTTTCATGTGACAAGCCTTAGGCGAGTCCCTTTCTGTCTCTGATTCCCGATTCCTTCACAGGGATTTATGTGGGCCTTAACGCCCACTGGGAAAATATCCCTCTGCCAGCTCAGTGCCTGCTTTCTTGGTTTGACTTGTCAATCTGGACTTGAATACACCTTTGGTTTTGGATTGACTCTATTACCTCTCCTAGAAATTAACACTCAAAACTGACAGCTGGTTGACAAGATGAGAAGCAGTTTTCCAAAATTCAAATTGAACTTAATCCTTTCTTACTAAAAGAATGCTCAAATCAAGGGGACACAGCTCACTCGTTTTGACTTCATGAGCTATGGCAGGTAGAGACAACTTTCTGAAAATACACAGATAAAACTGTCCGTGCTTTGAATGCTAGACATGTTTTTCAGAATACACAGCAAAAGCAGGGACCGTTTTAGCTGTGTATTTTGAAAAAGTTGTGTGCTCTTCAAAGAGAAAGCTACTTTTGCTGTGTCTTTGGGTTCGAGGGGAAATGGGAGTCCTCTTCAGTCAGCAGGGACGACACCTGAGTCCTTTGCAGTCCTCTTTTCTGCCTCTGAGGGTGAAATGAGAGTGGTCCCTGTCATCATGAGCCAGGTCTGAAAGAATTATTCACATTCCCTACGAGAATAGACGGGTGAAATAGCAAAAGGTGTGTCTTCCTTTGGAGCATGGACGGGTTCAAAGCCCACCTCATACCACTAAGTATTTTGCTGAACACGAGCAGTTGTGTGCGCGGCCTGTGTTTGGGTGATTTCTGTGTCGTGTGTGTGTGTGTGTGTGTGTGTGTGTGTGTGTCTGTGTGTGTGTGTCTGTATTTCTGTCTCCATTCCTGAGCAGCAAATCTTTTTTCCTCTTTTAGCATGTTACTCACAACTGTGGATGAAGCCCAGCACTCCTGAAAACACAATCCATGTATGGTTGAAGGAAATTTTCTTGGTGATGAGTGAGAGGTTGGTGAATGAAACCAGCTCATTTCCCATTGACCACTGAGGACACATCTCTCAGGTAAGAAGCAAAGTGAGAATTTGAACCAGGCACATTCTCCTTAGAGACAATGGGCCAAAGACAGGTCCGATGGAATCGAATGTCTTTTCATGTTGACATCCATCCCGTCAAGCCCTCGTTAAGCCATTGAAGTGTCACATTGGGCCTGGGGGAGGCGGTGCACCCTGTGAAATTACACGTCCGAAGATTTGGATTTGATTTCCAGCCCTCTGCCAGTCAGTCTGCCAGGCACTTTCATGTGACAAGCCTTAGGCGAGTCCCTTTCTGTCTCTGATTCCCGATTCCTTCACAGGGATTTATGTGGGCCTTAACGCCCACAGGGAAAAGATCCCTCTGCCAGCTCAGTGCCTGCTTTCTTGGTTTGACTTGTCAATCTGGACTTGAATACACCTTTGGTTTTGGATTGACTCTATTACCTCTCCTAGAAATTAACACACACAAAACTGACAGCTGATTGACAAGATGAGAAGCAGTTTTCCAAAATTCAAATTGAACTTAATCCTTTCTTCCGAAAAGAATGCTCAAATCAAGGGGACACAGCTCACTCGTTTTGACTTCATGAGCTATGGCTGGTAGAGACAACTTTTTGAAAATACACAGCTAAAACTGTCTGTGCTTTGAATGCTAGACATGTTTTTCAGAATACACAGCAAAAACGGTCACCGCTTTAAGTGCTAAATCACTTAAAGCGGGGACCGTTTTAGCTGTGTATTTTGAAAAAGTTGTGTGCTCTTCAAAGAGAAAGCTACTTTTGCTGTGTCTTTGGGTTCGATGGGAAATGGGAGTCCTCTTCAGTCAGCAGGGACGACACCTGAGTCCTTTGCAGTCCTCTTGTCTGCCTCTGAGGGTGAAATGAGAGTGGTCCCTGTCATCATGAGCCATGTCTGAAAGAATTATTCACATTCCCTACGAGAATAGACGGGTGAAATAGCAAAAGGTGTGTCTTCCTTTGGAGCATGGACGGGTTCAAAGCCCACCTCATACCACTAAGTATTTTGCTGAACACGAGCAGTTGTGTGTGCGGCCTGTGTTTGGGTGATTTTTGTGTCCTGTGTGTTTGTGTGTGTGTGTGTGTGTGTGTGTGTGTGTCTGTGTGTGTGTGTGTCTGTATTTCTGTCTCCATTCCTGAGCAGCAAATCTTTTTTCCTCTTTTAGCATGTTACTCACGACTGTGGATGAAGCCCAGCACTCCTGAAAACACAATCCATGTATGGTTGAAGGAAATTTTCTTGGTGATGAGTGAGAGGTTGGTGACTGAAACCAGCTCATTTCCCATTCACCACTGAGGTCACATCTCTCAGGTGAGAAGCAAAGTGAGAATTTGAACCAGGCACATTCTCCTTAGAGACAATGGGCCAAAGACAGGTCCGATGGAATCGAATGCCTTTTCATGTTGACATCCATCCCGTCAAGCCCTCGTTAAGCCATTGAAGTGCCACATTGGGCCTGGGGGAGGCGGTGCAGCCTGTGAAATTACACGTCCGAAGATTTGGATTTGATTTCCAGCCCTCTGCCAGTCAGTCTGCCAGGCACTTTCATGTGACAAGACTTAGGCGAGTCCCTTTCTGTCTCTGATTCCTGATTCCTTCACAGGGATTTATGTGGGCCTTAACGCCCACTGGGAAAAGATCCCTCTGCCAGCTCAGTGCCTGCTTTCTTGGTTTGACGTGTCAATCTGGTCTTGAATACACCTTTGGTTTTGGATTGACTCTATTACCTCTCCTAGAAATTAACACACAATACTGACAGCTGATTGACAAGATGAGAAGCAGTTTTCCAAAATTCAAATTGAACTTAATCCTTTCTTACTAAAAGAATGCTCAAATCAAGGGGACACAGCTCACTCGTTTTGACTTCATGAGCTATGGCAGGTAGAGACAACTTTTTGAAAATACACAGCTAAAACTGTCCGTGCTTTGAATGCTAGACATGTTTTACAGAATACACAGCTAAAGCGGGGACCGTTTTAGCTGTGTATTTTGAAAAAGTTGTGTGCTCTTCAAAGAGAAAGCTACTTTTGCTGTGTCGCTGGGTTCGAGGGGAAATGGGAGTCCTCTTCATTCAGCAGGGACGACACCTGAGTCCTTTGCAGTCCTCTTTTCTGCCTCTGAGGGTGAAATGAGAGTGGTCCCTGTCATCATGAGCCATGTCTGAAAGAATTATTCACATTCCCTACGATAATAGACGGGTGAAATAGCAAAAGGTGTGTCTTCCTTTGGAGCATGGACGGGTTCAAATCCCACCTCATACCACTAACTATTTTGCTGAACATGAGCAGTTTTGTGTGCGGCCTGTGTTGGGTGATTTTTGTGTCGTGTGTGTGTGTGTGTGTGTGTGTGTGTGTGTCTGTGTGTGTGTCTCTGTATTTCTGTCTCCATTCCTGAGCAGCAAATCTTTTTTCCTCTTTTAGCATGTTACTCACAACTGTGGATGAAGCCCAGCACTCCTGAAAACACAATCCATGTATGGTTGAAGGAAATTTTCTTGGTGATGAGTGAGAGGTTGGTGACTGAAACCAGCTCATTTCCCATTGACCACTGAGGTCACATCTCTCAGGTGAGAAGCAAAGTGAGAATTTGAACCAGGCACATTCTCCTTAGAGACAATGGGCCAAAGACAGGTCCGATGGAATCGAATGTCTTTTCTTGTTGACATCCATCCCGTCAAGCCCTCGTTAAGCCATTGAAGTGTCACATTGGGCCTGGGGGAGGCGGTGCACCCTGTGAAATTACACGTCCGAAGATTTGGATTTGATTTCCAGCCCTCTGTCAGTCAGTCTGCCAGGCACTTTCATGTGACAAGCCTTAGGTGAGTCCCTTTCTGTCTCTGATTCCCGATTCCTTCACAGGGATTTATGTGGGCCTTAACGCCCACTGGGTAAAGATCCCTCTGCCAGCTCAGTGCCTGCTTTCTTGCTTTGACTTGTCAATCTGGACTTGAATACACCTTTGGTTTTGGATTGACTCTATTACCTCTCCTAGAAATTAACACACGGCCGGGCGCGGTGGCTCAAGCCTGTAATCCCAGCACTTTGGGAGGCCGAGACGGGTGGATCACGAGGTCAAGAGATCGAGACCATCCCGGTCAACATAGTGAAACCCCGTCTCTACTAAAAATACAAAAAATTAGCTGGGCATGGTAGCACGTGCCAGTAATCCCAGCTACTCATGAGGCTGAGACAGGAGAATTGTCTGAACTCAGGAGGCGGAGGTTGCGGTGAGCCGAGATCGTGCCATTGCACTCCAGCCTGGGTAACAAGAGCGAAACTCCGTCTCAAAAAAAAAAAAAAAAAAAAAAAAAAAAAAAGAAATTAACACACAAAACTGACAGCTGATTGACAAGATGAGAAGCAGTTTTCCAAAATTCAAATTGAAGTTAATCCTTTCTTACTAAAAGAATGCTCAAATCACGGGGACACAGCTCACTCGTTTTGACTTCATGAGCTATGGCAGGTAGAGACAACTGTTTGAAAATACACAGCTAAAACTGTCCGTGCTTTGAATGCTAGACATGTTTTTCAGAATACACAGCTAAAATGGTCCCCGCTTTAAGTGCTAAAGTACTTAAAGCGGGGACCGTTTTAGCTGTGTATTTTGAAAAAGTTGTGTGCTCTTCAAAGAGAAAGCTACTTTTGCTGTGTCTTTGGGTTCGAGGGGAAATGAGAGTCCTCTTCAGTCAGCAGGGACGACACCTGAGTCCTTTGCAGTCCTCTTGTCTGCCTCTGAGGGTGAAATGAGAGTGGTCCATGTCATCATGAGCCATGTCTGAAAGAATTATTCACATTCCCTATGAGAATAGACGGGTGAAATAGCAAAACGTGTGTCTTCCTTTGGAGCATGGACGGGTTCAAAGCCCACTTCATACCACTAAGTATTTTGCTGAACACGAGCAGTTGTGTGTGCGGCCTGTGTTTGGGTGATTTTTGTGTCATGTGTGTGTGTGTGTGTGTGTGTGTGTGTGTGTGTCTGTGTGTGTCTGTCTGTATTTCTGTCTCCATTCCTGTGCAGCAAATCTTTTTTCCTCTTTTAGCATGTTACTCACAACTGTGGATGAAGCCCAGCACTCCTGAAAACACAATCCATGTATGGTTGAAGGAAATTTTCTTGGTGATGAGTGAGAGGTTGGTGACTGAAACCAGCTCATTTCCCATTGACCACTGAGGTCCCATCTCTCAGGTGAGAAGCAAAGTGAGAATTTGAACCAGGCACATTCTCCTTAGAGACAATGGGCCAAAGACAGGTCCGATGGAATCGAATGTCTTTTCATGTTGACATCCATCCCGTCAAGCCCTCGTTAAGCCATTGAAGTGTCACATTGGGCCTGGGGGAGGTGGTGCACCCTGTGAAATTACACGTCCGAAGATTTGGATTTGATTTCCAGCCCTCTGCCAGTCAGTCTGCCAGGCACTTTCATGTGACAAGCCTTAGGCGAGTCCCTTTCTGTCTCTGATTCCCGATTCCTTCACAGTGATTTATGTGGGCCTTAAAGCCCACTGGGAAAAGATCCCTCTGCCAGCTCAGTGCCTGCTTTCTTGGTTTGACTTGTCAATCTGGACTTGAATACACCTTTGGATTTGGATTGACTCTATTACCTCTCCTTGAAATTAACACACAAAACTGACAGCTGATTGACAAGATGAGAAGCAGTTTTCCAAAATTCAAATTGAACTTAATCCTTTCTTCCTAAAAGAATGCTCATATCAAGGGGACACATCTCACTCGTTTTGACTTCATGAGCTATGGCAGGTAGAGACAACTTTTTGAAAATACACAGCTAAATCTGTCCGTGCTTTGAATGCTAGACATGTTTTTCAGAATACACAGCTAAAACGGTCCCCGCTTTACGTGCTAAAGCACTTAAAGCGGGGAACGTTTTAGCAGTGTATTTTGAAAAATTTGTGTGCTCTTCAAAGAGAAAGCTACTTTTGCTGTGTCTTTGGGTTCGAGGGGAAATGGGAGTCCTCTTCAGTCAGCAGGGACGACACCTGAGTCCTTTGCAGTCCTCTTGTCTGCCTCTGAGGGTGAAATGAGAGTGGTCCCTGTCATCATGAGCCATGTCTGAAAGAATTATTCACATTCCCTACGAGAATAGAAGGGTGAAATAGCAAAAGGTGTGTCTTCCTTTGGAGCATGGACGGGTTCAAAGCCCACCTCATACCACTAAGTATTTTGCTGAACACGAGCAGTTGTGTGTGCGGCCTGTGTTTGGGTGATTTTTGTTTCGTGTGTGTGTGTGTTTGTGTGTGTTTGTGTGTGTCTGTGTGTGTGTGTCTGTATTTCTGTCTCCATTCCTGAGCAGCAAATCTTTTTTCCTCTTTTAGCATGTTACTCACAACTGTGGATGAAGCCCAGCACTCCTGAAAACACAATCCATGTATGGTTGAAGGAAATTTTCTTGGTGATGAGTGAGAGGTTGGTGACTGAAACCAGCTCATTTCCCATTGACCACTGAGGTCACATCTCTCAGGTGAGAAGCAAAGTGAGAATTTGAACCAGGCACATTCTCCTTAGAGACAATGGGCCAAAGACAGGTCCGATGGAATCGAATGTCTTTTCATGTTGACATCCATCCCGTCAAGCCCTCGTTAAGCCATTGAAGTGTCACATTGGGCCTGGGGGAGGCGGTGCACCCTGTGAAATTACACGTCCGAAGATTTGGATTTGATTTCCAGGCCTCTGCCAGTCACTCTGTTAGACACTTTCATGTGACAAGCCTTAGGCGAGTCCCTTTCTGTCTCTGTTTCCCGATTCCTTCACAGGGATTTATGTGGTTTTTAAGGCCCAGTGGGAAAAGTTTCCTCTTCCAGCTCAGTGCCTGTTTTCTTGGTTTGACTTGTCAATCTGGACTTGAATACACCTTTGGTTTTGGATTGACTCTATTACCTCTGCTGGAAATTAACGCACAAACCTGAGAGCTGATTGACAAGATGAGAAGCCGTTTTCCAGAATTCAAATCCAACTTAATCCTTTCTTACAAATAGAATGCTCAACTCAAGGGGACACTGATCACTCATTTTGACTTCATGAGCTATGGAAGGTAGAGACAACTTTTTGAAAATACACAGCTAAAACTGTCCGTGCTTTGAATGCTAGACATGTTTTTCAGAATACACAGCTAAAACGGTCCCCGCTTTAAGGGCTAAAGCACTTAAAGCGGGGACCGTTTTAGTTGTGTATTTTGAAAAAGTTGTGTGCTCTTCAAAGAGAAAGCTGCTTTTGCTGTGCCTTTGGGTTTGAGGGGAAATGGGAGTCCTCTTCAGTCAGCAGGGATGACACCTGAGTCCTTTGCAGTCCTCTTGTCTGCCTCTGAGGGTGAAATGATAGTGGTCCCTGTCATCATGAGCCATGTCTGAAAGAATTATTCACATTCCCTACGAGAATAGACGGGTGAAATAGCGAAAGGTGTGTCTTCCTTTGGAGCATGGACGGGTTCAAAGCCCACCTCATACCACTAAGTATTTTGCTGAACACGAGCAGTTGTGTGTGCGGCCTGTGTTTGGGTGTTTTTTGTGTCACGTGTTCGTGTGTGTGTGTGTGTGTGTGTAGGTGTGTCTGTGTGTGTGTGTCTGTATTTCTGTCTCCATTCCTGATCAGCAAATCTTTTTTCCTCTTTTTGCATGTTACTGAGAACTGTGGATGAAGCCCAGCACTCCTGAAAACACAATCTATGTATGGTTGAAGTAATTTTTCTTGGTGATGAGTGAGAGGTTGGTGACTGAAACCAGCTCATTTCCCATTGACCACTGAGGACACATCTCTCAGGTGAGAAGCAAAGTGAGAATTTGAACCAGGCACATTCTCCTTAGAGACAATGGGCCAAAGACAGGTCCGATGGAATCGAATGTCTTTTCATGTTGACATCCATCCCGTCAAGCTCTCGCTAAACCATTGAACTGTCAAATTGTGCCTGGGGGAGGCGGTGCACCCTGTGAAATTACACGTCCGAAGATTTGGATTTGATTTCCAGCCCTCTGCCAGTCAGTCTGCCAGGCACTTTCATTTGACAAGCCTTAGGCGAGTCCCTTTCTGTCTCTTTTTCCCGATTCCTTCACAGGGATTTATGTGGGCCTTAACGCCCACTGGGAAAAGATCCCTCTGCCAGCTCAGTGCCTGCTTTCTTGGTTTGACTTGTCAATCTGGACTTGAATACACCTTTGGTTTTGGATTGACTCTATTACCTCTCCTAGAAATTAACGCACAAAACTGACAGCTGATTGAGAAGATGAGAAGCCGTTTTCCAGAATTCAAATTGAACTTAATCCTTTCTTACTAAAAGAATGCTCCACTCAAGGGGACACAGATCACTCGTTTTAACATCATGAGCTATGGCAGGTAGAGAGAACTTTTTGAAAATACACAGCTAAAACTGTCCGTGCTTTGAATGCTAGACAAGTTTTTCAGAATACTCAGCTAAAACGGTCTTTATATATATATATATATATATATATATATATATATATATATATATATATATACTGAATCTTGCTCTGTCACCTAGGCTAGAGTGCAGTGGCATGATAGCTCGCTGCAACCTCTGCCTCATTGGTTCAAGGGATTCTCCTGCCTCAGCCATCCAAGTATCTGTGATTACAGGCACCTGCCACCACACCCAGCTAATTTTTGTATTTTTCATAGAGATGGGGTTTCTTTTTTTCTTTTTCTTTGAGACGGAGTTTCTCTCTTGTTACCCAGGCTTGAGTGCAGTGTCATGATCTCAGCTCACCACAACCTCTGCCTTCTGGGTTCAGGCAATTGTCCTTCCTCTGCCTCCCGTGTAGCTGGGATTACAGGCATGTGCCACCATGCTTAGCTAATTTTTTGTATTTTTCGTAGAGACGGGGTTTCACCATGTTGTCCAGGATGGCCTCGATCTCTTGACTTTTTGATCCGCCCACCTCGGCCTCCCAAAGTGCTGGGATTACAGGCTTGAGCCACCGTGCCCGGCCCAGAGATGGTGTTTCACCATATTGGCCTGTCTGGTCTTGAACTGACCTGGTGATCTGCCCACCTTGGCCTCTGATAGTGCTCGGATTGCAGGCATGAGCCACCACGCCTTGTACCTAATTCCTATTCACTGGTCGTGGATGGGAGCTATGGAATCTCTTCCTACAAAACATCCTGGCCGCATCAGAATGTGAGAGTTAAGTTTTCTAAGAGATGGTTCCTCTGTTTGTGCTCCACACCCAAATAATCGATCTTACTTCACTGTCAGACAACTTCCAGTTATTACAGTGGCTGTAGTCTAGCTGGAAAAACGCTAAGTAGACCCCCGGGACTCTCTTGACTCAGCCACTAACAACTTAGTGTGGCTCTGGGAAACAAAGAAGCTGGAGCAACCACGCCTGTAATCCCAGCACTTTCGGAGGTCGACGTGGGAGGATTGCTTGAGCACAGGAGTTTGACAGCAGCCTGGGCAACATAGCAAGACCCCATCTCTACAAAAAAAAAAATCAAAAAAATTATTGCGGTGTGGTGGTGTCACCCTGTAGTCCCAGCTATTCAGGAGGCTAAAGTGGGAGGATCACTTGAGTCCCAGAAGTCAAGACTGCAGTGAGCCAAGATCATGCCACTGCCCTCAAGCTTGGGCTTCAAAGTGAGACACTGTCTCAGGAGGGAAAAAACAAAACAAAACAAAACAAAAAAACTGGAGCTTTTGTTTTCTCATTTGTTAAAGGTGGATGATATTATCTCCTTCATGGAATTACTGTGAGGATGGAAGTACAATTTTTTTCCCCTTTCCTTTTAGAAATACAATGAGATAGGCATAGTGGCCAGGTGAGGTGGCTCATGCCTGTAATCCCAGCACTTTGGGAGCCTGAAGCAGGTGGATCACCTGAGGTCAGGAGTTCAAGACCATCCTGGCCACCATGGTGAAACCCTGACTCCACTAAAATTACAAAAATTAGCCTAGCGTGGTGGCACGTGCCTACAATCGCAGCTACTCAGGAAGCTGAGGCAGGAGAATGGCTTGAACCTGGGAGGTGGAGGGTGTAGTGAGCAGAGATCATCCCATGGCACTCCAGTCTGGACAACAGAGTGAGACTCCATCTCAAAAAAATAAAATGCCAGATGTGGTGGCTCATGCCTGTAAACCCAGCATTTTGGGAGGCAGAGGAAGGTGGATCACCTGAGGTCAGGAGTTCAAGACCAGCCTGACCAACATGCAGAAACCCCATCTCTAATAAACATATAAAATTCGCCAAGCATGGTGGCACATGCCTGTAATCCCAACTATTTGGGAGGCTGAGGCAGGAGAATCGCTTGAACCTGGGAAGTGGAGGTTGCAGTGAGCCAAGATTGCACTCCTGCATGGACGAGAAGAAGGAAACTGTGTCTCAAAAACAATAATTAGATAGGCATAGTGCACAAGATAATGTCAGGTGACACGTGCACTACCACTTAGTACCACTGTGAGTCCGGACAGATGACATAGGTCTCCGTGCCTCAGTTTTTCCACCTGTCAAATAGGAACCATATGAGGATGTACTCGTAAGATGATGCTCAAGGCTAAATAATGTAATCCATGAACGTGCTTAGACCAGCACCTCCTGCATTTTAAATACTCTTCCCTTTTGGCTGCTGTTGCTACTATTTTACTAACTGGGTTGATTTCTAGCCTGCAAAAAAAAGGATCACAAGTTTGTGAACAAGACCATTATTCCTTACCAAATGATTCATAACCCCAATTTTTCTTTTGCTTTTTTTTTTGTTTGTTTGTTTGTGTTTTTGGAAACAGAGTCTCACTCCCACTCCCAGGCTCAAGTGATTCTCCTGCTCAGTCTCATGAGTAACTGGGATTAAAGGTACCCACAACTAGGCCCAGCTAATTTTTGTATTTTTAGTACAGATGGGGTTTCACCATGTTGGCCAGGCTGATCTCAGACTCCTGACCTCACGTAATCCATCCACCTCGGCCTCCCAAAGTGCTGGGATTATAGGCGTGTGCCACCCCACCAGCCTATAACCCCAGTTTCTTTTTACCAACTTAGATTATGGAACTTGGCATGATGCCCAGATTCCCATAATGCAAATTGTCCTCCCCAATTATAACTACCAGTTTTTTTCATCTAAGAAAAACAAAACAAAAATTGAAATGCTGGTCATTTTTGTGGACAAAAAGATAAGTATGGCCAGGGGTAGTGGCTCAGGCCTGTAATTCCAGCACTTTGAGAGGCTGAGGCGGGAACATCACTGGAAGCCAGAAGTTCGAGACCAGCCTGATCAACACGGTGAATCCCCCTCTCTACTAAAACTACAAAAATGAGCCACGTGGGCTGGTGTGCGCCTGCAGTCCCAGCTACTCAGGAGGCTGAGGCAGGAGAATCACTTAACCCAGGAGGCAGAGGTTGCAGTGAAAAGAGATCATGCCACTGCAGTCCAGCTTGGGCAACAAGATCAGAACTCCATCTCAAAAAACAAACAAAAACAAGTAATGCGACTGCTATTTTCTGGTTATAATCACAGAGTTCATGTAGAAAAGCTAAGCAATATGAAAAAATACAGAGTTAAAGTTTTTAAAAATTACCCCAAATTGGATCAGCAAACTTTTTTTTTTTTTTTCCCTCTTGAGACAGACTAGGTCTTGCTGCTGCCCAAGCTGGTGTACAGTGACACAATCACAGATGACTGCAGCCTCGACCTCCTGGACTGGCTCTGTGCTCCTGCCTCCCAAGGAGCTGGGACTACAGGTGCATATTCCTATACCCAGCTAATTTTTTTTTTTAATTGGTTTTGTAGAGGTGAAGTCTCATTATGTTGCTCAGGCTGGTCTCGAGCTCTGGCCTCAAGTAATCCTCCCGCTTCAGCCTTCCAAAGTGCTGGAATTACAAGCATGAACTTATTTGGAGACTGGGTCATTACAGAGGTCATCAAGTTAAAATGGGTCATGAATGTGGGGCCCTGATGCTATATAACTGTTGTCCTTACTAAAAGAAAAATTTGTTGCCTGTGAAAGAAAAAGAAAGAATAAAATATTTTTTCCTTGAGACAGGTCTTGTTCTGTCACCCAGGCTGGAGTGAAGTGGTGTGATCTCAGCTCACTGCAGCCTCATCCTCCCTGACTCAAGCAATCCTCCAACCTCAGCCTCCTGAGTAGCTTGGGAACACAGGTACATGCAACCATACCTGGCTTTTTTTTTTTTTTCCCCGAGATGGATTCTTGCTCTTTCCTCCAGTCTGGAGTGCAGTGGTGCAATCTCAGCTCACTGCAACCTCCACCTCTGGGTTCAAGCAGTTCTCCTGCCTCAGCCTCCTGAGTAGCTAGGATGGCAGGCGTGCACCACCACAGCCAGCTAATTTTTATATTTTTAGTAGAGATGGGGTTTCACCATGTTGGCTATGCTGGTCTCAAACTCCTGACCTCTTGATCTGCCAACCTCAGCCTCCCAAAGTGCTAGGATTACAGGTGTGAGCCACCACTCCCGGCTGTATTGTTTTTAGTACAGGTGGGGTTTCATCCTGTTGGCCTGGCTGGTATTGAACTCCTGACCTGAAGTTATCCTCTCACTCATGCTCCCAAAGTACAGGGATTACAGACATGAGCCACGGCATCTGGCCTGAGACAATAAATTTGTCTTATTCTAAGCCACTTAGTTGGTGGCACTTTGTTACAGCATCCCCAGCAAAGTTATATCCAACGAATAATCCATTTCATTGTTGTTGTTGTTGTTGTTGTTGTTGTTGTTGTGGTTGTGGTTATTGTTGTTTTTGAAACGGAGTTTCGCTCTTGTTACCCAGGCTGGAGTGCAATGGCACGATCTCGGCTCACCGCAACCTCTGCCTCCTGGGTTCAGGCAATTATCCTGCCTCAGCCTCCTCAGTAGCTGGGATTACAGGCACGCACCACCATGCCCAGCTAATTTTTTGTATTTTTAGTAGAGAGGGGATTTCACCATGTTGACCAGGATGGTCTCGATCTCTTGACCTCGTGATCCACCCGCCTCAGCCTCCCAAAGTGCTGAGATTACAGGCTTGAGACACCACGCCCGGCCGTTGTTGTTGTTTTTAAGGAAAAAAAAAAAGGAAAGAAAGAAAGAAAAAAGAATAATTAAAAAGAATGAAGGAGAGGAAGAAAGAGGAAGAGGAAGAGAGAACGGGAGTGTTGCTTTATTGCCCAGGCTAGAATGCAGTCTAAAAACGGGTATTGAAAACGTCTTTTATGCCAGTAGTTTTGCTTAATAATGGAGACAGGAAAAAAATGAGGAAAGAAAATAACAAACAAGCAGCCAACCAATAATTCATTTAAACCTGTAAGTAGGTATGATGTGGTACTGATAAGAGTGTATATTTTTGTGTATTTAAAATGGAGAGTTCTATAAATGTTTATTAAGTTTACTTGTTCCGGATGTGAGTTCAAGTCCTGGATATCCTTGTTAATTTTCTGTCTCGCTTATCTGTCTAATATTGATGTTGAAGTCTCCCCCTATTATTGTGTGGGAGTCTGTCTCTTTATAAGTCTTACGTAATCTGGGTGTTCCTGTATTGGGTGCGTATATATTTAGGATCGTTAGCTCTTCTCGTTGCATTGATCCTTTGACCATTATGTAATGTCCTTCTTTGCCTCTTTTGATCTTTGTTGCTTTAAAGTTTATTTTATCAGAGGCGAGATTTGCAACTCCTGCTTTTTATTAATTAACTTATTTTTGCTCTCAAGTTGGTTGGTAATTCTTTCTCCATCCATTTATGTTGAGTCTTTGTGTATCCCTGCATGTGAGATGGGTCTGGATGCAGCATACCGATGGATTTTGCATTTCATTGTTAAAGGACACAGAAGCTCATGCTCTCTGTCATTCCCGAATGTGTAATTAGGTTTTGGCCAGGAGCAGAGGCTCATACCTGTAATCCCAGGACTTTGGAAGGCTGAGATGGGAGGATCACTTGAAGCTCAGAGTTTGAGGCCAGCCTGGCCAACATGGTGAGACCCCATCTCCACACACACACACACACAAATATTAGTTGGGCATGGTAGCATTCACCTGTAATCCCAGCTACTCAGGAGGCTAAGGTGGGAGGACTGCTTGATCCTGGGAGTAAGAGGCTGCAGTGGGCTATGATTATACCACTGCACTGTAGGCTGAACAACACAGGAATTCCCTATCTATCTCTTAAAAAAGAAAAAAAAAAAAAAAAAAAAGGGCTGGAGTTTGAGTTTGTGTTTTTGTTGTTGTTACTGTTGTTGTTGTTGTCGTCTTTTTTTTAGTCGGAGTTTCACTCTTGTTACCCAGGCTGTAGTGCAATGGCACGATCTCGGCTCACCGCAACGTCCGCCTCCTGGGTTCAGGCAATTGTCCTGCCTCAGCCTCCTGAGTAGCTGGGATTACAGGCATGTGCCACCATGCCCAGCTATTTTTTTATATTTTTTAGTAGAGACGGGGTTTCACCATGTTGACCAGGATGGTCTCAATCTCTTGACCTCGTGATCCACCCGCCTTGGCTTCCCAAAGTGCTGGGGTTACAGGCGTGAGCCACCGGGCCCAGCCTCGTTACTGTTGTTTTTTGAGATGGAGTGTCATGCTCTGCCCGGGCTGGAGTGCGGTGGTTCAATCTCAGCTCATTGCAACTCCACCTCCTGTGTTCAAGTGATTCTCCCACCTCAGCCTCCCAAGTAGCTGGGATTACAGGTGTGCACCCCCACACCTGGCTCATTTTTATATTTTCAGTAGAGATGGGATTTCACCATGTTGGCCAGGCTGGTCTCAAACTCCTGACCTCAGGAGATCCACCGGCCTCGGCCTCCCAAAGTGATGGGATTACAGGTGTGGGTCACTGCGTTCAGTCGATTTAGTGTTTTGGCTGGGTTGGGTCTGGCAGGTGTATGGTTAATAAACCAGGTCTAAATATTTCCAGGAAACTGCTGGGTCAGGCATGCACTGACAGCAATGTTGTGGATGGTGATACTGGCTGTGAACATGGAAGAAAACAAGGTCTGGTCTCCTTTTTTCACCCAGACGGTGTCGATGAGCTGACCTAGGAGATAACAGGACAGGTACATGAGACCCCGTGTACATCCTGGGAAAGGCGGTGGCAACTGCTTGGGACCCCAGCCCACCTGGCCAGTGGCTCTTCCATGTTCCTTACAGCTTTTGAGAGGTTCGCTATTCAAAGGAGGATGAATCAAGGAAAGTACAGGGCTGGGGCACAATTTTGTTAAACATGACAAGGAATATGCCTTGGTTCAAGAAAACCCATGGCTCAGCACGGTGGTTTACACCTGTAATCTCAGCACTTTAGAAGGTGGAGGTGAGAAGATCACCAGAGGTCAGGAGTTCGAGGCCATCACGGCCAACATAGAAACCCCATCTCTACTAAAAATACAGAAATTAGCCAGGTGTGGTGGCACATGCCTGTAGTCCCAGCTACTCAAGAGGCTGAGGCCTGAGAATCCCGGGAGGTGGAGGTTGCAGTGAGCCGAGACCACACCATTGTACTCCAGCCTGGGTGACAGAGTGAGACTCCATCTAAGAAATAAAATGAGAAAATCCGATCCTTCTGCCACGCATGGGGGTGCATGCCTGTAATCCCAGCACTTTGGGAGGCTGAGGTGGGCACATCACTTGAGGTCAGGAGTTCAAGATCAGCCTGGCTAACATGGCAAAACCTTGGCTCTACTAAAAATACAAAAATGAACCGGGTATGGTTGCATGTGCCTGTAATCCCAGCTAATTGGGAGACCGAGGCAGGAGAATCACTTGAACCCTGAAGGTGGAGCTAGCAGTGAGCTTAGATCACGCCACTGCACTTAAGCCTGGGGCCAGAGAAGACTCCATCTCAAAAGAAAAAAGAAAAGGCAATGCAACCCCTACTAGTCTTCTCTATAAGCAGGCTCAGAGTGATGGCCGTGGAGTTTTTGGTCAGCCAGGGGATTGAACACAATGAAATGTCTTCTTTTTTTTTTTTTTTTTTTTTTGAGACGGAGTTTTCGCTCTTGTTTACCCAGGCTGGAGTGCAATGGCGCCATCTCAGCTCACCGCAACCTCTGCCTCCTGGGTTCAGGCAATTCTCCTGCCTCAGCCTCCTGAGTAGCTGGGATTACAGGCACGTGCCACCATGCCCAGCTAATTTTTTGTATTTTTTAGTAGAGACGGGGTTTCACCATGCTGACCAGAATGGTCTCGATCTCTTGACCTCGTGATCCACCCGCCTCAGCCTCCCAAAGTGCTGGGATTACAGGCTTGAGCCACTGCGCCCGGCTTGGAATGTCTTCTAATACAGGTAACTATTATAAGCAATAAAACAGGTTGGGTTTGGCAGCTCTCATCTGTAATCCCAGCACTTTGGGAGGCTGAGGCTGGAGGATCGTTTGAGTCCAGCTGTTTGAGATCAGCCCAGGCAGGAGGGTAAAAGCCCATCTCTACAAAAAATAAGTTAGTCTTACATGGTGGTGCACCTGTGGTCCCAGCTACTGGGAGACTGAAGCAGGAGGACTGCTTGAGCCTGAGAGGTGGAGGCTGCAGTGAGCCACAATTGCACCTGGATGCAGTGAGCCTGGATGACAGACTGAGACCCTGTCTTCAAAAAAGAAAAAAAAAAAAATTCGTTTGTAAGGATAATACAGACTGAGTACAGTGGCTCACCGCTGTAATATCCAGACTTCCAGACTTTGGGAGGCTAAGGCAGGGGGACTGCTTGAAGCCAGGTGTTTGAGACCAGCGTGCATAACATAGAGGGACCCAGTCTCTACAAAAAACACAAAAAAATTAGCCAGGCATGTTGGCATGGTCTTGTAGCCAGCTACTCACGAGGCTGAAGGGGGAGGATCGTTTGAATCCAGGGAAGGTGGAGGCTGCAGTGAGCCATTATGTCACTTCTGCACTCCAGCCTGGGTGCAGTAGTACAGTCAGAACTCAGCACAGCCTGCACCTCCACAGAGCGAGACCCTCTCTCAAAAAAAAAAAAAAAAAAAAAAAAAAAAAGCTGGGGCTCATGCCTGTAATCCCATCACTTTGGGAGGCTGCGGTGGGCAGATCATGAGGTCAGGAGATCGAGACCATCCTCCCCAACATGGTGAAACTCCATCTCTACTAATAATACAAAAAAAAAAAAAAATGGTGGGCATGGTGGTACACACCTGTAGTCCTAGCTACTTGGGAGGCTGAGGCAGGAGAACTACTTGAACCCAGGAGGCAGAGATTGCAGTGAGCCAAGACTGAACCACTGCACTATAGTCTGGGATTACAGGTGTGTGCCACCAGGCCTGGCTAATTTTTGTATTTTAGTAGAGATGGGGTTTCACCATGTTAACCAGGCTGGTCTCCAACTCATGATCTCAGGTGATCCTCCCACTTTAGCCTCCCAAAGTGCTGGGATTGCAGATCACGAGGTTGAGAGATCGAGACCATCCTGGTCAACATGGTGAAACCCTGTCTCTACTAAAAATACAAAAAATTAGCTGGGCATGGTGGCACATGCCTGTAATCCCAGCTACTGAGGAGGCTGAGGCAGGAGAATTGCCTGAACCCAGGAGGCGGAGGTTGCGGTGAGCCGAGACAGCGCCATTGCACTCCAGCCTGGGTAACAAGAGCGAAACTCCATCTCAAAAAAAAAAAAAAAAAACAGATGGTGGGATCTCTATGTCTCCTGTGTAGATACTATATGCCATGGTTTCCAGAGCCCTGGCTAGATGTTTGTTTGTTTGAGACAGGGTCTCCCTCTGTTGGCCAGGCTGATGCAATGGTGTGATCTCAGCTCACTGCAACCTCCACCTCCAACGTTCAAGCAATTCATGTGCCTCAGCCTCCCTAGTAGCTGGGATTACAGGCACTACCACACCCAGATAATTTTTTTGTATTTTTAGTAGAGATGTGGTTTCAGTACGTTGGGCAGGTGCTCTCAAGCTCCTGGCCTCAGGTGATCATCCTACCTTGGCTTCCCAAAGTACTGGGATCACAGGTATAGGTGATTCTGGCTAAGTACATTTAAATACTAAGTACATTTAAGTACTAAGCCCTGGCTAGGTACCATTAAGGTATAATGGCATATGGAGGCTGAGGTGGGAGGATCACTGGATGCCAGGAGATCAAGGCTAGTCTGAGTAACATACCAACCAGAGAGATCTTATCTTTACAAAAAAAATATATATATATATTAACTGGGCATGTTGGTTATAGTGTGCACCTATAGTACTAACTACTTGGGAGGCTGAGGCAGGAGGATCCCTTGAGCCCAGCAGTTCAAGGTTTCAGTGAACTGTGATCACGCCACTGAATTCCAGCTCTGAGACAGAGCAAGACACTCTTTCTAAAAATAGTAAAAAATGTTTTATTTTCTTGAGACAGAGTCTGGCTACATCACCCAGGCTGGAGTGCAGTGGTACAATCTCAGTTCACTGCAACCTCTGCCTCTTGGGTTCAAACAGTTCTCCAGTCTCGGCCCCCTGAGGAGCTGGGATTATAGGCGTGTGCCACTGGGTTTGGCTCATTTTTGTATTTTTAGTAGACACCAGGTTTCACCACGTCAGCCAGGCTGGCCTCCAACTCCTGACCTCAAATGATACACCCATCTTGGCCTCTCAAAGTGCTGAGATTACAGGTGTGAGCCACTGCGCCTGACCTTGTGAAAATGTTAGTGGCATTTTGATTATAATTGAATACTTTTTAAAAAATCAAATGCGCATACATATGATTGTTTTTGGCAGGACTAGGGGCCAGGACTTTTTTCTAATTCCTTCACCTTGTATTCTAGGGCCTTGCAAACATTAGGTGCTTAGCAAATTCAATAGAAGGCACTCAGACAGTGATTGATGTGTAGTGCATACTTGTCTTCATTAGGAAGAAAGAGACAGACAGGAAGAACAAGGGAAAATTCAGGGCAATTGATCAGGTCGACACCATCATTGCTAAAATCAGAGGAGACCAGGCTGTGTGTGGTTGCTCATGCCTGTAATTTCAGCACTTTAGGAGTCTGAGGCAGGTGGATCACTTGATGTCAGGAGTTCAAGACCAGCCTGGACAACATGGCAAAACCTCATCTCTACTGAAAATACAAAACTTAGCCAGGCATGGTGTGGCAGGCCCCTGTAATCCCAGCTACTAAGGAGGCTGAGGCAGGAGAATCAGTTGAACCCGGGAGGTGTAAGTTGCAGTTAGATGAGATTACACCACTGCACTCCAGCCTGAGGGACATTGCAAGACTCCACCAAAAAAAAAAAAAAAAAAAAAAAAATCAGAGAAGACCAAGATACCTGCAGATAATGCACTGTGTCACTTTCCCTGTGCATTTTTCCTGCCTCTTGGTAGACAGCTCCTAACATCACCATGAGATCCTGGTGAAGGAGGTGTGGATACTGGGGTTGCTACAGTTTATTGAACCATTTTTTCTCCCAGAGATGCTAATCTTCTGTCAGATTCCTTTGAGTGTTTTTCCGATCCCTGCTGCGGGCAGTTTACCCTCAGGGCACTTCTCCATGGAGCCACCAGCTGGCTCCATTGCTGCATAAGTGAAACTGACTCAAGATTAGAAAGTAGTGTTCCATTGTCTTTGAGCTGGGTGGGGTGGGTCAAACCTGTAATCCCAGTACTTAGGGAGGCTGAGATGGGTAGTTCACTTGAGGCCAGTAGTTCGAGACCAGCCTGGCAACATGGTGAAACCCTATATGGTGAAACCCTAATTTTTATACTAAAAATATAAAAAATAGCCAGGCATAATGATTCACGCCTATAATCCCAGCTACTCGGGAGGCTGAGACAGCATTGGTTGGGAAGCAGAGGTTGCAGTGAGCCAAGATCGGGACACTGCCCTTTAGCCTGGGTAACAAAGCGAGACTCCAGTTTTTTTAAAAAAAAACAGTATTCCTAAGGACTGAGAGGGGAAACTGAGGCATGCAGACTGGAGTTGGGGTGGGGCTTGGGCTTGGCAAGAGAATGGGTTCAAGTAACATGTGAAGGACTCTCAGAAAGTCACAGCAACTTCAAAATCATTTATTCTACCTCCCACTTCCACATTTTCCAGATATAGAAACCAAAGCTGAGAGCGGGAGATAACTATCCCAAAAGCACCACGTCGGTGGGGAGCCGGGTTGCCAGAGAAAACACAGGACATCCAGTGAAGTGTGAGTTTTGGACTCTTCGTGTATGTCTCAAATAATGCACGAGACTTAAACTAAAACCTTATTTACTCTTTGTCTTCGAAGGTAACTGTGCATCTGTATGATGCTTTGCTAAGTCTGACAACCCTCATGAGGGTAAAATGAAGATTAGGGAAATAATTAAATGTAATAAGCAAACATGCAAAATAAAGACAACTCTGTTCCCATTGTACAGACAAGAGAATTGCACATTAGGGAGGTGGCTTGCCCCAAGGCCACACTCACAAGCGTCAGAGTCAGGATTTGAACCTGGTCCTGATTCCAGAGGTCCCAATTTCACTGTTGTGGCCAGGAACATCTCATAGTCCGCCATGTGCGTGCATGTTCTGTCTTGAATATAACCCTCTCCCCATCGTGTAAGTGGACCATTCCCCTCCCTGACATTGAAGAACCCCATATTCAGCAGGTGCCTCCTGACCCAGCAGACCCCCATGAGCCCAGATCCCTGAGACCTGGTGGCTGCCATTATGACATTCCCCGACTGCATCTTAGGACCCAAGTCTGACCCCCTGCAGGATCTGCAGCTGTGTTACAGGAAAGGGGACCCGATCCAGACCCCAAGGGAGGGTTCTTGAATCTCGTGCAAGAAACAACTCGGGGTGAGTACATAAAGTGAAAACACATTTTTTTTTTTTTTTTTTTTGTTTGGTTGGTGGTTTTTTTTGTTTGTTTGTTTTTCAGATGGAGTCTCACTCTGTTGCCCAGGCTAGATAGAGGGCAGTGGTGTGATCTTGGCTCACTACAACCTACTCCTCTGGGGTTCAAGTGATTTTTCTGCTTCAGTCTCCTAAGTAGCTGGGATCACAGGTGCTTGCCACCACACCTGGCTAATTTTTATATTTTTAGTAGAGATGGGGTTTCACCATGTTGGCCAGGCTGCTCTCAAACTCTTGACCTCAGGTGATCCGCCTCCCTCAGCCTCCCAAAGTGCTGGGGTTACAGGTGTGAGCCACAGAGCAAGTTTATGCTTTCCTAGACAAGCAAGTTTTTTAGGAAAGTAAAGATAGAATGGTTACTCCATAGAGCAGCCCAGAGGGCACTGGTGCCCATCTTTAGGGTTATTTCTTCATGACATGCTGAATGGGGGGGTAGATTATTCATGACTCCCCTTTTTTAGATCATACAGGGCAACTTTCTGATGTTGCCATGGCATTTATAAACTGTCAAGGCACTGGTGGCAATGTGGCAGCGAGGACGACCAGAGGTCACTCTCCTGGCCATCTTGGTTTTGATGGGTTTTGGATTGGCTTCTTTACTGCAGCCTGTTTTATCGACAATGTCTCTGTGACCTGTATCTTGTGCTGACCTCCTATGTCATCCTGTGACTTAGAATGCCTTCCCCGCCTGGGAACGCAGCCCAGTAGGTCTCAGCCTCCTTTTACCCATCTCCTATTCAAGATGCAGTTGCTGTGGTTCACACACCTCTGGCAGCTGGGCTCCTTGGGATCTCCTGACATTCTGTGCCCTCTGTGCCCTCCTCCCTCACTGCCATCGCTGTCTTCCTGAGCCTCCTCCTTCTGAATTTCTTCATCACCAAGAAGAGGAATCGCTGTTGGGTTTGGCTTTTGGGAAAGGGATGGACCAGGCAGGCAGTAGGGAGGGAGACACAGGCCCTGGCATGGGCGATGGGGAGGGGAGAGCTGAGTGGGAGCCGGTGGGTCTGTCTTTGTTCTTGTCTCTGTGAGTTGCCCATTGTGCAGATCTGCCCCGCTCCTTCCCCATCGCAATGGATGGGGACTCCTCTCTCTAGTGTTCAGGCCCCGGGCCCTGGGTCAGATCAATGCCTTTTTCTCCTGCACTCCGTTAGTCAGAAGATGTGCTTGGCATCACCTTGAAAATGCATCCAGAAGCAAGGCCCTGGCTCACTCCCTACTTCTGTCCCAGCCTCTCTGCCCTTCCAGCCACAGGAGACCTGTGTGAGCTGAATCCATTGCACCCTCCTCTGCTCAGACCCACAGCGGCCCCATTTTTCTCGATCTGAGCCAAAGGCCCCAGAGTGGCCCACCAGGCTCACCCTGGGCTGCCTCATTGCCTCCAGCCTCACCTTCCACCAGTCTCCCTCCGTTTTCCACCTACCATTCTTCCCCATCCTCACACCTGCCTGATGTTCACACATCCCTCCAGGCATCTGCTTTAGCTGTTCCCTCCACCTGGACCACCCTCCTTCCAGAAGACCATTGTCCCCTCCAGCACCCCCTGCAGTCAGGGCTGCCTCCCTCACCACCATCCAGCAAGGACATGGCCCGCCCATCCCTCTCCTCCCAGCAGCTCCCTTCCTTGGCCTGTCCTGGGTTTGTTTTTGCTTTTCCCCAGCACTTCGCACTTCCTAAAGGGCCCTGCAGGAGGCTCCTGGCAGGGGCCGATGGCCTCGCTCTCCTTAGACTGGAAGCTCCACAGCAGCACGGGCCACTCCCTGTGGCAGACTCAGTATCTAGTTAGTGCTCCTCATGCAGAAGGTGCTGGATCAGTGTTTGAGAACTACAGAAGATAGGAGGGTGGAGAGAAGGGAGGGAGAGATGAAGGGAAGAAAGGAGGGAGGGGAGAAAGGAGAGGAGGGGAGGAGTGAAGAGGAGGGAGGCAAGGACACATAGGAAAGGGGAGGACAGATGGAGGGAAGGAAAGAGTTGAAGGAGGAAGAGAAGGAATGAGGGAGAGAAGGAAGAGAGGGGGGAGGGAGGAAAGGAAAAAAGGGAAGAAAGAAAGGGCGGGAGAGCAGAAGAAAGGAGTAGGGAAGAAAGGAAAGAAAGGCGGGAGAGAGGGAGGGAGGCAAGGGGCATGAAGGGAAGGAGTTTATTTCCTCTCTATGCCCAGCTGTCCCAATGTCCATCTGTCACTTGGACTGTTTCTCCAGCCTCCTGCGTGGCCTCCTTCAGGCATGGTGGCTCACACCTGTAATCCCAGCACTTTGGGAGGTGGAGGCAGGCGGATCACCTGAGATCAGGAGTTCAAAAGCAGCCTGGCCAACATGGCAAAATGCTATTTCTATTAAAAACTACAAAGATTATCTAAGCATGGTGGCAGGCACCTATCATCTCAGCTACTCCAGAATCTCAGGCAGGAGAACCGCTTGAACACAGGAGGCGGAGGTTGCAGTGAGCTGAGATTGCATCACTACACTCCAGCCTGGTAAGAGCAAGACTCCATCTCAAAAAATAAAAATTCTTCTCCAGGCAGCTGCCTTCTGATGATGCCCCCCTCACCCAGTGAAGCACAGGAGACCCCAAATTCCTGCCTGACCCGAAAGTGCCAAGTGACCCTTCCCACACACTCCTCTGGCCGCACTGTGTCCTCTGAGTCATGCTGTTCCCTGTCTCAAAGCCTCCCCTCCCTCTTCCCAGCCCCATCCTCTGCCTTCCTGGTGTCCACCTCCTGGTCATTTTATGTGTAGCTCAGGCTGTAATCCCAGCACTTTAGGAGGCCTAGGGCAGAGGATCACTTGAGCTCAAGAGCTTGAGGCCAGCCAGAGCAACATAGTGAGATCTCCCCCCTCCCCAAACCCCACCAAAAATGTGAAAGGAAGAAAAAAAGATGTAGCTCAGGCATTACTCACCTCCAGGTAGCCTTTCTGATAGTGCCATCCACAGGTGGGCTCAGGGGCAGCCTCTGTTCTCTGGGCATCAGAAGCTGCCTCCCTGGGGAAACGCTCCTGGGTCAGCTCCTGCAGGAGTCCAGACACAGGATAACGGTGGATGGATCAGGACTGAGGGTCAGAGATGCGGAGAGGCAGGCAGCTTTGGGACACACTTGGTGAGATCAGTGGGATTTTCTGCAGGGTGACTGTCAGGGTGCAGGGGATAATTCTGGACCAGCCGTGTCTTCATCTCTCTCTCCCCTCCAATCCCAGGAGAGCAAATGAGGCAGAAGGACTTGAGGGCCCGGCTCAGCAGCTCCATCCTCAGGAACTTGAGGACTATCAAGTTCCATGGCTGGTGAGGTCTGCTGTTCTGAGAGTTCCAGGCTTTTACCGATGTGGGGAGGAGGGTTCAGGTGCAGGTGGGCTGCAGAGGTAGAATCCAGGGTCTGAGTGGCCATATTGGCCAAGCTGGTCTTGAACTCCGAATGTTAAATGATTTGTCCGTCTCAGCCTACCAAAGTGCTGGGATTACAGGTGTGTGTCACCATGAACTGGCTAATTTGGGCATTTTCAGTAGAGAGGTGGTTTTGCTATGTCGTCCTTGCTGGTCTTGAACTCCTGGAGTCACATGATGCACCTGCATCAGCTTCCCCTTGTGCTGGGATTACAGGCATGAACCACCATGGCCATGCTTTCTTTTTTGAGACAGGATCTTATGCTGGCACCCAAGCTGGACTGAAGGTGTGTGCCACTATGAACTGGCTAATTTTTGTATTTCCAGTAGAGAGGTGGTTTTGCTTTGTCATCCTTGCTGGTCTTGAACTCCTGGAGTCACGCAATGCACCTGCCTCAGCTTCCCCTTGTGCTGGGATTACAGGCATCAACTGACGTGCCCAGCTAGTTTTTTTTTTTCTTTTTGAGGAATTACCGAACTATGTGAAACACAGGATGCACCGATTTTGTTCCCTGTACAGTATTTAAAGATTGTGGTTTCTCTCTCACCTTGCCAACACTTGTTAATTAACATTTGTTGGATTATATCCTTTCTAGTGTGTGTGCGGGAGTATGTCATAGTTTCAGTTTAGATGGCCATAGTCATGATAGTGATCATCTTTTTATGTGCTTGTTTTCCATTAACATGTATTTTTGGCAAAGCGTGTGTATGTCATTGTGTATGACATTGAGTATGTCATACAGTTAAGATGGCCCTAATGATAATGATATTACCCATCTCTTATGTGCCTGTTTTACATTTCAGTGTTTTATTGGCGGAGTGTGGGTTCAGCTGTGTCTCCATTTAGTAATTTGGTTGTTTTTGTTGTTGATTTATACAAATAACACATCGTGGCTAACAGACTGTTAGACATGTAATGCACAAATATTTTCTTCCTTTCTGTGGGTTGTGTTCCTCCTATCTTTTTTTATTTTTTTTTTATTTTTTTTTTTTTATTTTTTTTTTTTTTCATGAGATGGACAGAGTCTAGCTCTGTTTCCCTGGCTGGAGTGCAGTAGTGTGATCTCGGCTCATGGCAACCTCTACCTCCTGGTTTCAGATGATTCTCCTGCCTCAGCCTGCCAAGTAGCTGACATTACATACTCCCAGTACCATGCCCAGCCAATTTTCTGTATTTATTTATTGATTTTTGAGATGGTGTATTACTGTTGCTGTGTCACCCAGGCAGGAGTGCATTAGTGCAATATCGGCTCACTGCAACTTCCACCTCCAGGGTTCATGCGATTCTTCTCCCTGAGCCTTCTGACTAGCTGGGATTACAGACCTGTGCCACCACGCCCGGCAAAGTTTTTGTATTTTTTATAGAGATGTTGTTTCTCCACAATGGTCAGGCTGGTCTCAAACTCTCAACCTCAGTTGATTTGCTTGCCTCAACTCCCCATAGTGCTGGGATTACAGGCGTGAGCCACTGCACCTGCCACTCCTAGGTATTTTGGTTTTCTTTCTTTTTTATTTTGAGATAGGTCTTGCTCTGTCTGCCGGGCTGGAGTGCAGTGGCCTGACAACTACTCACTGGAACCTCTGCCTCCTGGGTTCAAGCAATTCTTGTGCCTCAGCCTCCCAAGTAACTGAGATTACAGGTACCGGGGTTTCACCATGTTGGGCAAGCTGGTATCGAACTCCTGACCTCAAGCGATCTTTCTGCTTCGGCCTCCCAAAATGCTGGGATTACAGGCATGAGCTGCCATGCCCGGCCTTTCTTTTTTGAGACGGGGTCTTGTGCTGTCTCCCAGGCTGGAGTGCAGTGGTGTAATCTCGGCTTACTGCAACCTCCACATTCTGGGCTCAAGCAATCCTCCTGTGTCAGCCTCTCCAGTAGCTGTGACTACAGGTGTGTGCCTCCATGCCTGGCTAATTTTTCTATTTTTAGTTGAGATGGGGTTTTGCTAAGTCATCCTGGGTTATCGTCAACTGCTGGACTCAACGTGATTTACCTGTCTCGGCCTCCCAATGTGCTGTGGTTGCAGGCATCAGCTATTGTGCCCAGACTATTTTTCACTTGTGAGTAAATACGAAACTATGTTAAAAATAGGCTGCACCATTTTATATTCACATGTGGTATTTAAGTATGGTGATTTCTCTCTGACCTTGCTAACACTTGTTATTTTCTATTTATTTGGATTATAGCCTTTTGAGTGTGTGTTAAAGGAGTTTATCATTGTGGTTTCCATGTAGATTGCCATAATGAGAGTTATATTGATCATCCTGTTATGTGCTTGTTTTCCATTTGCATGTCATATTGTTGAAGTGTGTGTTCAGCTGTTTTTAGATTTTGTAATTTGGTTGCTTTTGTTGTTGAGTCAGACAAATTATACACTGTGGTTAACAGACTGTTGTTAGATATATAATGCACTGTGTGCTGTCTTTTCACTTTCTTTTTTTAATTTGAGATGGAGTCTTGCACTTTTACCCAGGCTAAAGTGCAGTGGTGCGATCTCGGCTCACTGCAACCTCCCACTCTTGGGTTCACATGACTCTTGTGTCTCACCTTTCGAGTAGCTGAGATTACAGGCTCCTGTTAACATGCCCAGCTAAGTTTTTGTATTTTTTTTTCTTTTGGAGATGGAGTCTCGCTCTGACACCCAGGCCTGGAGTGTAGTAGCACAATCGGCTTACTGCAACTTCCACCTCCCAAGTTCAAGTGATTCCTCAGGTGAGCACCACCACGCCCAGTTAATTTTTGTATTTTCAGTAGAGACGAGGTTTCTCTATGTTGGTAAGGCTGGTCTCAAACTCCCAACCTGAGGTACATGCTCGTCTCAGTCTGCCAAAGTGCTGGATTATAGGCGTGAGCCACTACACTCCTCCAGTCCCAGGCATTATGGTTTTCTTTTCTTTTCTTTCTTTTTCTTTCTTTCTTTCATTTTTTTTTTTTTTTTTTTTTTTTTTTTTTGGTGCGATCTTGCCTCTCTGTTGGCCAGGCTGGAGTGCAGTGGCCTGATATCAGCTCACTGGAACCTCAGTCTCTTGGGTTCAAGCAATTCTCCTGCCTCAGCCTCCAAAGTAGCTGGGATTACAGGTGCATACCACCACACCCGGATAATTTTCATATTTTTAGTAGAGACCGGGTTTTGCCATGCTGGCCAAGGTGGTTTTTAACTGCTGACTTCAAGAGATCCTTCTGCCTCCACCCCTCAAAGTGCTGGGATTACAGGTGTGAGTCACCATGTTTGGCCTTTCCATTTTGAGATGAGGTCTTGTGCTGTCTCCTAGGCTGCAGTGCAGTGATGCAATCTCAGCTTACTGCAGCCTCCACATTCTGGGCTCACGCAATCCTCCTGTCTCAGCCTCCCATGTAGCTGGGACTACAGGTGTGTGCCACCATGCCTGGTTAATTTTTGTATTTCTAGTAGAGGTTGGGTTTTGCTGTGTCATCCTGGCTAGCTTTTAACTCCCGGGCTCATGTAATCCACCTGTCTCTGTCTCCCAGTGTGCTGTGATTATAGGCATTAGCTATCATGCCCGGCGTATTTTTAACTTTTTGAGGAATCAGCAAACTGTGTTAAAAATAGGCTGCAGTAGAAAAAATGCAAATCAACACTACATTGAGATACCATCTCCTGCCAGTTAGAATGGCCATCGTTAAAAAATCTAGAGACGACAGATGCTGGAGAGGATGTGGAGAAATAGGAACACTTTTACACTGTTGGTGGGAGTGCAAATTAGTTCAACCATTGTGGAAGACAGTGTGCCAATTCCTCAAGGACCTAGAAATAGAAATTCCATTTGACCTAGCAATCCCATTACTGAGTATATATCCAAAGGATTATAAATGGTTCTATTACAAGGACACGTGCACACGAATGTTCATTGCAGCATGGTTTACAATAGCAAAGACTTGGAACCAACCCAAATGCCCAACGACGATAGACTGGACAGGGAAAATGTGGCACATATACATAGAAAACGACGAGTTCGTGTCCTTTGTACGGACACGGATGAACCTGGAAAGCATCAATCTCGGCAAACTGACAGAGGAACAGAAAATCAAACACTGCATGTTCTCACTCATAGGCGGGTGTTAAACAGTGAGAACACATGGACAAAGGGAGGTGAGCATCACACACTGGGGTCTGTGGAGGGCATGTAGTGGGAGTTGGGGAGGGATATCATGGGGACAAATGCCAGATATAGGCGATAGGGAGAAAGGCAGCAAACCACATTGCCAAGTATGTACCTATGCGACAATCTTGAATATTCTTCAAATGTACCCCAAAACCTAAATCGCAGTAACATACATGTTTAAACAAAAAAGGCTGCACTATTTTATATTCCCCATACGGTATTTAAGGATGGTCATTTCTCTCAGACCTTGCTAACACTTGTTATTTTACATTTCTTTAGATTATAGCCTTTCTAGTGTGTGTCAAAGGTATATGCCATTGTGGTTTCGGTGTAGATGGTCGTAATGGTAATGATACTGATCATCTTGTTATGTGCCTGATGTCTGTTTGCATGTCTTATTAGTGCAGTGTGTGTTTAACTGTGTCTCTATTTTCCTTTGCAGATGAAGTCTTGCACTGTTGTCCAGGTTCGAGTGTAGTGGGGCGATCTCAGTTCACTGTAACCTTCATTACCTGGGTTCAAAAAGTCCCCTGCCTCAGCCCCCTAAAGTAGTTGAGATTAGTCTCCTACTACCATGCCTAGCTATTTTTTTGTATTTTTCCTTTTTGAGACAGAGTGTAGCTCTGTTGCCAAAGGTGGAGAGCATTAGCACAATCTGTGCTCATTGCAACCTATACTTAACGTGGTTAGGCTCAGGGTTAGGGTTAGGGGTTAGGGATTAGGGGTGGGTTGGGGTTAGGGGCATGTGGTGCATCGTCCCAGCGCCGGCTTGCGTGGTGTGGCATCCAGGCCCTGGCGTGCATCACGCGGCATCCTGCCGGTCTGCGGGGTTGCAGTCTTCTCAGTATATGTCTGTTGGGAACCGTGAGTGTGGAGCTGCATGCTCCATGGCACAGGCCTAGCGGGCATAGCCTCGCTACAACTCTGGGCCACGTCTACAGTGAGTAAATTCCTTCCTGTTTGCAGCCCTTCAATGCTTAGGGTCAGAGACTGGTAAGATCTCGGTATGGAAAACTGGACACCGAAAGCTCCTCTGAATCTTTCGCACCTAGGTTCTCCCCGCCCGAGGCCCGGTGGCTGCAGTGCAAGTTTTAATAATCAACACTGACATATCAGTGCAAACGTAGAAACTAACGTATCGTTAGAGTTTAGGGTGAGGATTAGGGATAAGGGTTACGGTTAAAAGTTAGAATTTAGGGGTTAGAAGAATTTTAGGCAAATTTGAAGGAAGGAATGATGCTTGAATCGTGCCTGAAGCACCAGAGTGAGAAACAGGGCTTGGGTCTTCCAGCTCTCAGCGGTGGCTGCTGAGTGAGGTTTCTCATTGGCTCCTGTTGGGCGACCGCCAGTTGTGGGGATGGTTCCCTCAGCGTCAATAGTCATACAGCCAGCTGGCAGCTGGGTATTTTGTCATTGACTGGTTGGTTGGTTAACGTTTTTAAGTCAGTTAGCATGCCTCGAAGTTCGGTTTCGTTTGCTTAGGGAAGACCTCAGGCTAACAGCTTTCCCCTTTTTTGCTTTAACATGTCAAAACCATGATTCATATTCATTTTACTTTCCTGGCATTAATAGAAGAAAGTTTACATTTTTGTTGTCATTCAGAAAGTTGGTTTAATTGGCAGCCTATTTGTGATGTTGCATAAAATAATGTGTGTTAATTATTAGCATCTTAGATTAGGTGAAATATGTTAACTATATTAAGCTTTGTTATTAAACCATAACAGGAGTTCAGTTGCTTTTTTTTTTTTTTTTTTTTTTTTTTTTTCCTCCTAGGCTTTAACCATTTAAAATACACTCAAGCGTCTCCTAACAATGTGGATACTTTCTAAGAAATGTGTCCTTAGTGATTTCATCTTTGTGCACACACCATCAAGTGTCCTTGTAAAACCTGGATGGTGTAAGTGATATGGTATAGCTTCTTGCTTTCAGGCTACATACCATACCTGTATAGCTCATCTCTGTACTGAATGCTGTAGTCAAATGTCACACCATGGTGATTGTGGATTGTGATCCCTAAATATCTGAGTCAGGTCTCAGTCAAGTAGAAAGCTTATTTTGCCAAGGTTATGGACATACCCATGACACAGCCTCAGGAGGTCCTGACAACATGGGCCCAAGGTGGTCAGGGTAGAGCTTGCTTTTATATATTTTAGAGAGACATGAGACACCAATCAATATGTGCAAGATGTAAAGTCATTCGGTTCAGTGAGGTGGAACAACTGGAGGTAGGAAGGCGGGGTGGGGGGTGGTTCTAGGTAAGAAGTAGATAAAACAAAAGTTACATTCTTTTGAATTTTTTGATCAGCCTTCCACTGAATACAATTTAGTCTGGTTCAGTGAATTTGCGTTTTTACACATACAGTAGGGCAGAGGAATGGTGTGATCTTGGCCCAGCACACCCACCTCCTCCCTGGTTTAAGCGATTGTCTTGCCGCATCCTCCCCAGTAGCTGGGATTACAGGCATGCACCACCAAGCCTGGGTAATTTTTGTATTTTTAGTAGAGATGGGGTTTCTCCGTGTTTGTCAGGCGGGTCTCGATCTCCCTACCTCAGATTATCCACCTGCTTTGGCCCCTCAAAGTGTTGGGATTATAGTCATGAGCCACCGTGCCTGGTCAGGAAGCTTATTTTGATTCTGATATTGTCAACTGTATTTCAGGTATAACTTATTTTCCTTGGAGCGTTAAATACTGCATTGGTATTGTATTACAGAAATAAAACACAGATCCCTTTTTATCACCTTCATTGCTAGTGATATTGACAACTAAATTTAGATGCATTCCAGAGTCTGGGTTTCCGGTCATTCTTAGCAATCCTCTAAAGGTAAATTACTTTTTCTCACGAGACACAGTGACATCTAAAGTCGTATTGATTGTCCTGCCACTTTTGTTTCTCTAGTTTCATCGATTACTTCAAAGCATCTTTGGGGGGATAACTTTGAGTAACCCTTTTAACTTTTCAGTATTAGAAAGCATCATCATGAAACATTGAATAATTGTGCTCACAAATTCCCTTTACAGTCTTTCTTTGAATATTTTTTTCCAGTGGCAAATATTTGCTTTTGTTGTATTGTAGCTAAAAGGAATGCTGGGAAACAAAACAAAGACAGGCATTCATTATAATAAGTGATTCAGTCACTATCAATTGCTATTTTAATTTTTTTTAAGTTATACTTTTGAAAACGTCCTGCTGTAAATTGAAATAGTGTCCACAATCTGAAGTCTTTCCTTGGTTCTAAGGTGACCAGATTTCCTAGAAAGTGAACCACACCACAAGAAAAAATATATGATAAATATGTTTACATGGATGTGTTATTTTAACATAAATCTTGTAAAATAGGCATTTCTTTGAAATTACATATGTTTGCATAAATTACTTTGCAGCATCATGAATGCCCTTGTTTTGAAAAGTGGGAGTAGTTAGTGTCAATTACTGCTTCTTATTAGTACAAATAAGTAAGGAGATATTTTTTAAAATTACAATTTTTAAATAAAGGGAGGAAAATGCAGATTTCCTGTGTAGACCCGAACTAGTTTCCCCTCGTATAAACATATCAACATGTATGAGATGTGTTGTTAACAGTATATATATATATATATATATATATATACATATATATATATATATATATACATATATATATTTTTGAGATGGAGTCTTTCTTGCTCTGTAACCCAGGTTGGAGTGCAATGACACGATACTGGCTCATTGCACCCTCCACCTCCCATGTTTAAGCGATTCTCCTGCTTCAGCCTCCCAAGCAGCTGGGATTACAGGTGCCCACCAGCACACGTGGCTAATTTTTTGTATTTTTAGTAGAGACGGGTTTCGCCATGTTGGCCAGGCTGGTCTGGAACTCTGACCTCAGAATATTTACCCGTCTAAGCCTTCGAAAGATGTGGGGTGACAGGCATGAGCCACCATGTCCTGCCTGCTATCAGTATATTTGCTTCGGTTAGGTATCTGTTCAGATATTTACCCAGTTTTAAAATCACGTATGTGTTTTGTCATTATCTTCTCGCATCTCTCTTTTCTTTTTGTTCTCTGCATACAGTTTTGCACAGTAGAATACTTAGTTTTATGAAGTCCATTATCAATATTTTCATGAATTGGCATTTGATGTTTTGTGTTACAAGTCAACACCAAACTCAACGTCATATAGATTTTCTTTTAGATTTTTTATAGTTTTGCATTTAAAATTACAGTCTCTGGACTATTTTGAGTAGGTTTTTGTTTTTCTTAATTTGTGTATATATTCATTTGATTCTACATGGCTTCCAAAGTCTTCCATCACCGTCTTTGGGAAGGAATGGCTACAGTGGGCTTCATTTTGGTTTGAATTTCTAAAATTATTACATTGAGTAAACTCAATATTGAATTTTATAGGTATTTCAGGACAGCCAGGCGGGGGTGCACGTCTGCTGAGAAACTGAGCAAGAGTATCTGTGCTGAGCTCTGGTGCCACCAGAGGGCGCACGAACCCACCCCTGACCAACTTCCCTCTGAGGTGCCCGAAGACTTCCTCGGGGCAGCACGACGGTGGTGTCAACTAAGTCTTGTTCATTGGTGAGTAAAAAGCTTCCTTTCCACGGCCTTGAGTGCAGAGAAGAGAGTCTTTAGAGTACTCAGCAAAGGAAGAAATTCATCTAGAAAAATGAAATCCCCAAATCCCATCATTACGACTACATCCTGATATCAATGTCAATATCCAGACACAGTGGCTGCTAAGATATGTTCTCACAGTGGCCTCTAATATAATAATCACACCGTGCCCTAACATTACTATGATATCCATACCGTACCCTAACACCAACATAATATCCACACCAATATAATATTCTAACGCTAATCTGACATCCACACTGTTGCTTCCAATGCTAATGTAATACTATCCGTATGGTTCCCTGATGTTAATGTAATATCTGCACTGTTCTACAACACCAATATAATATGTACACTATGCCCTAACACTAATATCCACACTGTGCAGTAAAACTAATGTGTCCACACAGCAGCCTCTAATACTAGTAAGTATAATAATATCTACTAAGTGGAGTTGGTTGACATTGAGGCTTTTATAAGGGTTCACAGCTTTGGATGAAGAGTAGCCTCTGTAGTGGATTTTGGTGACGTCTCTGCTTTTCTGGCATAGTATTGATATGGTTGTTTTAAAAAGTAATTTACTTTTTAATAATGTCATACTTCTAGGAAACTTCCAGTAGCAGTGCAAAATATAACCTGTTTCTTTTCTTAGAGTCCCCACCAGTTATTGCTGTGCCAGATTTACAACATCCCACAAAATACTCCGGTATATTTTATCCAAAGTGTGGAAACTCTCCTAGGTTACCACCGCATAACCCCTAGATCAAGAAATCAGCATGGTTCCTACATGATAATTCAGTTCACAAACTCATTTACCTTTTACCTCTTGCCCCGCTTGGGAGTAAAATATGTTTTTTCATTCTGATCCAGTTTTCCTGACACTGTTTCCAAGACTTTCCTGCATATTTATGATCTTGACACATTTAAAGAGCATACAAGTTTTTGTTTGAACACCTGTTTTCAGGTCTTTGGGGCATATAGCTAGCAATGGAATCACTGAGTCATACGGTAAATCTACTTGCAACCATTTGAAGAAACTTCAAATTAGTTCCCAGGGCTCATCCCTCACTTCTATCACATTCACAGAGAAGGCTTCCCTGATTATCTTATCCGCCACCAACACCGCACCCCTGCTCATGCTAGTGTGCATTACACCCACATCTGATTTTGCTTTCCTTTCCTTTCCTTTCATTTTCTTTCTTCTTTCCTTTCGTTTCCTTTCTCCTTTCCTTTCCTTTCCTTTTTCTGGTGTTTTATTTTATAAGAACACCTTATTTTATAAGGACACTAATCTCATCAGGCCAGGGCCCAACCCTATGACTTCATTTAACTTGACTGACTTCCTTAGAGACCCCATCTCTAAATACAGACACACTGTGGGGTTAGGACTTGGACATATGAATTTGTGGGAGATACCAACATTCTATCTGTAGCACATGAAAACTTTTCAGAAATGTTAAATCTTGGGATTTACCATGAAACTACTGTGTCAGAAACCCTAGGATTTGGTCTCAAATATCTCTTTCAATCAGGCTTTTCGGTGTGTCTGAGTTTGAGACCCAATAAGAGTCAATACAGGAAGTGGATGGAGGGGAGATGAAAGAAGTAGATTGTCAGCAGAACGTGGAGAACTTTGAGGCTCAAGAATGCAAAGGCTGCTCTTAGTCAGTGGGACACCTAGAAGGAGAGGAGCTAAATCATTTCTTTTGCCATCTGTTTGTGGAAGGAAGGGGAGGAAAGAAAGGAGGAGAGAAGGAAAAAAGGACGGAATTAAGAGAAAGGGAAGAAAGAGAGGGAGGGAATAAGAAAGGGACAGAAGAAGGCCTTTTGGAAAACAGTTTCCCATTTCCGGTGTTTACATTCTAAATACAGTAATGGAGAAATGGATAAATATGATATATATTATGAAAATCTATAGCTCATTCCAGGGTCAAGCCAGCAAAGGAGAAAGGGGAATCAGGGTAACTTGTAGATCTGTGCAACCTCCCACTGACAAAAATGTGGACGCTCAGATAGGAAGCTGATGTGAGGCACACATTCAGTTTTATTTATTTGTGCTGATGTTAACAGGAGGACATGTAAGTGACTGTGTTTACTAAGATAGAGATATAGCTAAGAGAGCAGTCAGTTCTGAAACTACCTTCAGAAGGTGATTACTGAATCTTGTGGATTCTCTGCAAGTTTGAGGAAGGGCACACAGTGAGAGAGGATAAATAAGGTCACAGAGAAAGCGACTGTTTCAAGGAAAGCAAAGACCCAGAATGAGGGTGAAGATGAGGGCAGGGTAAATCGCAACGACATTTAACTTATTTTGCCAGTTAGCACCTCAAAAGGCATCCCGGTCTGAGCTCTGCAGAAGGGACGTGTTTGCAACTCATTGTGAGTCCTCTGGGTGAATCACTGACTGTGTCTATGAACAGGACCAACTGGCCAAAACTGTGAATTGTGATGACCACCACTGTTGTTAGGCTGAACCCTTGTTAAACAGGATGGTGGTTTTCAGTACCAGCTAAAAGAATTTTAAAATGTTGACCATTTATATTATTTAAGTAATGTGCTACCATTTATAGTCATTTATATGACATTAATATACCATTTATATCACATATGCCATTAAGTAAAATAAAGTCAACATTTATATTACTGAAGCAATGTGCTACAGAAACCCTAAAGGGGTTTCTGTAACATTAAATTGATGGCTCTCTAGTGCAGTCCAGAATCACCTGTAGGGCATGTTGGGCCACAGATTGCTGGTTTCCACTCAGAGTCTCTTATTCAGTAGGTCTGGGTGGGGTCTGAGAATCTGCATTTATAATAAGTTCTCAGACACAACTGATGCTGCTGGTTCGGGAACCACAATATGAGAACTATGGTTAAGCCTCACGCCACAGCATTCCTATAGCAAGAGCCACCTGTGCTAATTCAGGGTAACTTGTTGGCTGCAAACTGTAACCATAGGCAACTTCTTTAGCAATATAAACCTCTAGATAAAAGAAACACTCGACAGTCATAGTAGAAACATATATGGTCAATGAAATAGCTTTTTTCCAAATGGGAACATGTGTCTTACAGCCTCAAAAGAATATTTTCACCTAGACTGCACTAAAGTAACAAGATCAATCTGAAACTAAAACTTAAAACGGCCTTTATGAACAGAAACACTTTGACACCTCAGGTAAAGGGCTACATATTTCCCTCTCTATTTTCATATCTTAGCTTTAAGATGAAATGACATTGTCATTTTACTTATAATAGGAGAACCTACGAATAGGAGAACTTAAATAACATTGTCATTTGACTTAAAACAGGACAACCTAGAAACTTGATTCCCGCTTATTAGTGCAAACCAAAGGGGTTACTTCCAAATATTTTCAGTTTAGTTTTTGTTCATGTGTAATATAAATGATTTAAAAGCCAGGTTTCGGGGAAAGCTGCCATAAATGTGTTTAATAGTTGCTGCCTCAGCATCCATTTTCAGACCTGACCTAAGTTGTCTGAAGCCCAGTCTCACTGTATCCCCTCCGATCTGGGTAACCCTCCCCCTCCCTGAGTGGTCGTGATGCGGCCCATCCCGCTGAGTCAGAACCCACCCATCACACAGCTGCTGGTCATGATAAAACCTAATGGTCGACACCAGAGCCCTGTAAATAAGCCCAGCTCCACGTGTTCTCTTAAATCAGCAAAGCCACACCCTCACGGGAAAGCCCGAGAAGAAAGCTTCAGGCCCTCCCTCTGCTCTCTGGTTCCTCACGGCCTTCAGACTGCCCCTCGTCCTCCAGACGCTCCCCGACCTTCTCCAGGATGTGTAAGTTAGAGATTTCTTCTGTTCCTGTGTTTTGGTGTTGCCTCCTCCTTGTGCCTTACCTGACTGACACCCCAGAGCCTTCCTTTCCTCCTGGCCAGGGCTCTCCTGGAGATGGGCTGGCTTCTGGCCTCCTTTAAAGAGAGACCTCAACCAAATTAGAGAGAAACCTAAATAAATAAATCACAACAGAAAGCTTGGTTTTTTACTTAAAATCCATATTTATAACATAAAATGTGTTTATGCTAGATTTAGAACACACTAGGCCTGTTCTAGCTCTAAATTGCACTGCTATCTTGTAGTATGCAGTTATTCTTCATTTTATTTTCCACTTGAAGTCATTGTATTTCCTCAGTTTATAAACACCTTGAATTCTTGAGCTGAAAAGACAGGGTAACTTGATAGGGCATCTCCCTTAGGAACCATAACCCCCAATGCAGAACAAATTAAATGTGCAAAACTGTGAGCACCATGTCCTATGTTATTAAAGATAGAATATAATGCTGAAAGGCAAGAAAGTCTTTATGAAGAAGTTTAAAGGAGTAGAAGAATGGACAGATGAACTGGAGATGGAAAGATCAGTTCTCCTTTCCTTTAGGAGTAAGCCCCTTTGGAAACTAGCTGGTAAATGTCAGTCCCTTTAGATGGCAAGGTTAGTGAATACTAAGAAAACACTAGGGTACAAGTGTTCATCATGCAAAGCACACCTGTAATATTTCATCTGGTCTCTCAGTGACCCTAGAAGAAACAAGAGATGTTTTCAGATGAGGAGATTGGGCTTCAGGGTGAAATTAGGAGACTGGTAAGACTCACAGAGAGAGTCAGTGGTGGAACGGAGTTCAGATCCACATTCTTCCAACTGCAAGCACAGGGCATTTTCCACTAATCAGTGCACTAACCCAAGAAATCTAATTTTTCCAAACATTTAAAATGATGCTATGGCCATCTGAGTAAAACCACTTTTGGCCTCTACTTCTGATTCCTCATTACCAGCCTACCATTGTTTATCTGATATGGGCAGCAGAATTAAGATGTAATGAAGTCTAACAGAACCCCTCATTACCTGTGTAGATACAGTAGTAACAGAGATGGTGATATCGTTTGAATGTTTGGGCCCTTCAAGTCTCATGTTGAAATGTGATCCCCAGTGTTGGAGGTAGGGCCTGCTGGGAGGGAGGTGTTGGCTCATCGGGCAGATCCTTCCTGAATGGCTTGGTGCCCTCCTCACAGTAATGGCTGAATTCCTGCTCTCTTCACTCACTGAGATCTGGTTGTTAAAGTGTGATACTGCCCCTGTCTCTCTCTTGCTTCCTCTCTCACTATGTTAGATGCCAGCTCCCCTTTGCCTTCTGCCATGGTTGTAAGCTCCCTGAGGTCTCACAAGAAGCAGATGCTGGTGCCATGCTTCTTGGACAGTCTGCACAACCATGAGTCTAATCACCCTCATTTCCCTATAAATTACCCAGCCTCAGGTATCCCTTTATTACAGCAATGCAAATTGGACTAATACAGATGAAGAGATAAAGTATTAATTTAGAAGATGTTTATATACATATATATATAAATATATATATATATATATATATATATACATATACATATGCATATATATGTATATATGTATATATGTTTAACATTCTCACGGAGACTGGGAGGTGTTAGAGACACATAATTGAAAACGAAATCTCCCCCCAACCAAGAAAACTTCTCCACGAAGGTAGAAGAGAAAGAAATACTATTATTACACTTTAATTTCCGGGGTACATGTGCAGAACGTGCATTTTGTTACATAGGTATCCACACGTCTTGGTGCTTTGCTGCATCTGATCCTCCCATCAACTACACTAGGTATTTCTCGTGTTATCCCTTCCCAATCCCCCTACCCCTGCCTGTTCCTCCCCACCCCTCCCCCACCACCCACAAGCCCCAGTGTGTGATGTTCCCCTCCCTGTGTCCATGTGGTCTCATTGTTCACCATCCACTTATATTTTAGAAAAAAATATTATGTTTTAAGTTCTGCAATACATATGGAGATCATGTAGGCTTGTTCAATAGGTATACACATGCCATGGTGGTTGTTACTTCATCCATTGCCCCGTCATCTACATTAGGTATTTCTCCTAATGCTATCCCTCCCCAATTCGCCCACACCCTGCTATTCCTCCCCTAGCCCCTCAGCCCCTGGGCCCCAGTGTGTGATGTTCCCCTACCTGTGTCTGTGTGTTCTCATTATTCAGCACCCACTTATGAGTGAGAACATGCAATGTTGGGTTTTCTGTTCTTGTGTCAGTTTGCTGAGAATGATGGTTTTCAGCTTCATCCATGTTCCAGCAAAGGACATGAAGTTATTTTTTATGGCTGCACAGTATTCCATGGTGTATGTGTGACATATTTTCCTTGTCCAGTCTATCTATGATGGGCATTTGGGTTAGTTCAGAGTCCTTGCTATGGTAAACAGTGCCACAATAAACATATGTGTACACGTGTCTTTATAATTGAAAGTGTTATAATCCCTTGGGTACATATCTAATAATGGGATTCCTGGGTCCAACAATATTTCTATTTCTAGATCCTGAAGGAATCACCACACTGTCTTCCACAATGGTTGAACAATTTACACTCTCAACAGCAGTGTAAAAGCATTCCTGTTTCTCCACATTGTCTCCAACATCTGTTGTCTCCAGATTTTTTAATGATTGCCATTCTAATTGGCATGAGATGGTACCTCAAAGTGGTTTTGATATGCATTTCTCTAGTTATCAGTGATGATGAGCTTTTTTTTTTCATGTTTGTTGGCTGCATGAATGTCTTCTTTTGAAAAGTGTCTCTTCATCTCTGTCACAAAATTTTTTGCCCATTCTTTTGGTTGCCAGTTCACTCTAATGCTAATTTCTTTTGCTGTGCAGAAGTTCTTAAGTTTAGATCTCATTTGTCTGTTTTGGCTTCTGTTGCCATTGCTTTTGCTGTTTTAGTCATGAAGTCCTTGCCTATGCTTATGTCCAGAATGGTACTGCCTAGGTTTTTTACGGTGTTAGGTCTTATCTTTAAATCTTGAATCCATCCGGAGTTGATTTTTATATAAGGTGCAAGGAAGGGATCCAGTTTCAGCTTTCTGCATGTGGCTAGCCAGTTTTCCAACACCATTTGTTACCTAGGGTATCCTTTCCCCATGGCTTGTTTTTGTCAGGTTTGTCAAAGATCAGACAGTTGTAGCTGTGTGGTGTTACTTTCGAGGCCTCTGTTCTGTCCCGTATGGTCTACATTGGTACCAGTACCACGGTGTTTTTATTACTGTGGTCTTGTAGTACAGTTTGAAGTCAGGTAGTATGATGTCTCCATAATTGTGTGCTTAGGATTGTCTTGGCTATGTAGGTTCTCTTTTGGTTCCGTATAAAGCTGAAGGTGTTTATTTTCCAATTCTGTGAAGAAAGTCATTGGTAGCTTATGGGGATAGCATTGAATATGTAAATTATTTTGGGCAGTATGGTCATTTTCACAATATCGATTCCTCCTGACCATGCGTATGAAATGTTTTTATATCTGTTTCTGTCCTCTCTTATTTTCTTAAGCAGTGGTTTGTCCTTCTTTTGGACGAGGTCCTTCACATGTTTTGTTAGTTGTATTTCTAGGTATTTTATTCTCTTTGTAGCAACTGTGAATGGGAGGTCACTCATGATTTGGCTCTCTGTGTGTCTGTTGCTGATGTACAGGAATGCTCATAATTTTTGCACATTGTTTTTGTATCCTGAGACTTTGCTGAAGTTGCTTATCAACTTAAGGAGATTTGGGCTGAGACAATGGGGTCTTTTAAATATACCATCATGTCATCTGCAAATAGAGACAATTTGACTTCCTCTTTTTCTAATTGAATAACCTTTATTTCTTTTAGCATGAAACCAAAGTGAGATGCACTTCTCAGGAAATCAGCTCAGCAGTTGCAAAGACAGAAAAAAAAAAAAAAAAAAAAAAAAAAAAAAAAAAAAAAAAAAAAAAAAAAAAAAAAAAAACAACTCTCACCTTTTTATATAAAAAGCAGATACAACCTTTAACATACAAATTCTCAAGGTAAGCAATAACTTGTCCTCAAGGGGACTTTACAGTCCCATTTGTCACACACCTTTCATTTTAAACGTTCTTAGCAATTGGGGTAACCGTCTCTGTTAGACAATTGGCTTTTCCAAAGAAAAAAATAAACTTCTTATGTCTTTATAAAAGGAGGTTGTCTTGCAACTTGGAGTAAGATACCTGCGGAACATACCCTCCCAGCCTCCTACTGAACCTGAGAAATGGAGGTGTTATCTTCCTTGATAATTTTCAAAGTGATGATTCCCAGGCTTTCAGAACAGCATCTTTGGGTCTTAAAACTAATGAGACTAAGTTATCTTTTAAGAATATTTACATACATTTCAATATGACAAAGATGTACAAGCTTTCTAAAATAAACGCCCTAAGCAAAAGGTGCTTCTTTTCTTATTTTTAACATGGAGAATATATGAGTCAGTTAGTAATTATAGGCTTCTAACAAAATACTACAGATTGGGTAAGTTAAACAACAGATATTTATTTCCTCACTGTTCTTGAGGCCGAAAGTCTAAGACGAAGGTGCCAGTGGGGTTGGCTTTTGGTGAGACTGCTCTTCCTATCTTGGAGACAGTTACCTTTTCACTCCCTCCCATGTGGCCTTTTCCCCATGCACAGGGAGAGAGATCTCTTGTGTCTCTTTCTCCTCTTAGAAGAACACCAGTCTTATCACACTGAAGCCCAATCCTTGTCATCTCATCTAACCTTAATTAACTCTTTAAAGGCCCTCTCTTCCAATAAAGTCACACTGGAGGGTAGGACTTCCACATGCAAATTTAGTGTGGGGCACAATTCAGTCCTTTACATAGAGTCGAGCTTCTTATTTTTAGTTGGCCTTTGTCCTTATGGGAATAACAAGCCAGGCTGAGTCCTTCTCATCATGGGGCATGTATTGGAAGAAGAGATGATGAAAAGCAAGTACATTTATCACTTGCAAGTAATAATCAAGGAAAGAAACAGTGATGAGTGAAGGCCCTTGGCTCAAGGATGAGAAGATACCTGTGAGCTCCTGGTTAGCCAGGTAGTAAATCAAGCATTCCTGATGATTTGGAAAGAATGGAGCTAGAAAAACCAATTCAGGAAAGCAGAATCATCTAGATAGTCAGTGATATAACTAAGTCGTATGTACTATTTAGGCCATCGATCAATAATTTATCAACATTCCACTTACATATTAGCTCATTTGTTTATGCACTTAACATTTAATCACCCCTAGATTCATTGTACACATCAGTATGGCTGAAAACTACCCAGATAATTTTTTCCTTCCTGCAATCACTTACTACCACTGTAGATTTTATGAAACTATTAATCAGGTTTGAACTTAGATTTCAATTTCAAGCTGTTGTCATGTTGATTTTACACAAAGAATTATGAGGTGACATGTCAGAATTCTCTTCCTACCAGTACAGTTCACAAAACCCATGAAACATTTATATGGCTTGAAGCATCATATGTGCTCAGTTTATGGTGAGAAAACAGTTATCTGCATTTCTTCCCAGTTTTAAAAAAAACAACCATCAACTAATTGAAAAAGCATAACTCACTCAAAATAACTGAAAGATGGTCTAAATAAATTTACAAGATTATGTAGTCTGATAACATCCACAGATAGATAGTAAACTTACATCGAAGGAGTTTGGGATGAGTCTTCACTCATGAAGTACTGAGTTTCATAACTCAGTACTTCCCTATTCTCAATGTATGGCCATTCTGTTGGTAGGGTGGATTTTCATCACTGGAAGCAGATGTTACACTGCTCCTCCCCTCAGGCAATCTGGCTTAGAGGAAGGCAAGTGAAGGCCAGATGAGACTGAGCCTGCACCCAGCTCCCCATGCCCATCCAACCCTCTGATTCTCTACCCTGCGCATCTTGAAGTCAAGTTAGGTATGTTTTAATGACTGTCATAGTTTAAAGAGATGAAAGCGATGATGATTCATTGTGCATTTGTTAAACCAAGTTTCAGACATGATTAACGTGGGCCCTGGACACCAAGCATGGGTGAATTATTTTAGTCTCAGGAAGACAGGTTTTGTAATGTATTTTGTATTAGGCAGAATGAGAAAGTAGAGAGATTGGAGAGTCCTAGATAAGCTCATAGAGAATGGGTAGGACCCCACTGGCACCTTCTCACCCTTCTCCTGACCAGCAGACTGCTGGTTAATCACGGCTTTGTTCTCGCCTAGCTTCCTACGTGGTTCATCAGTGGCAGTGAGGCACAATGCATTATCTGCTGAAACACAAAGAAAATGCTGATGCATTTCACATTTATTTCCTCAAATCAATTGAACTTTCCCCTAAAATACGGTCACATTATTAATTACTTTAAATCTTGTCTTTGCCACATATTATGTGTAACATTGAGTAAGCAATTTAACTTTTCTACGTCTCATTCCCTCATCTGTAAAATGAGGTTGACAATAGTGTCCCCTGAGGGTGGTTGGTGAGAATATTAAATAAATCAATATATGTAAACCTCTTAGAACCATGCCTAGTGCATAACAAATACTTCATAGAAAGATTCTTTGTTATTTTATTTTATTTTCCACAAGTTATTGGGGTGCAGCTGGAATTTGCTTACATGAGTAAATTCTTTAGTAATGTGTGAGATCCTAGTGCACCCATCGCCTGAGCAGTATACACGGCATTGTATTTGTTGCTTTTGTCCCTTGTGCCTCCCCCCCTCCACCAAGTCATCGAAGTCCACTGTGTCATTCTTAAGCCTTTGTGTTCTCATAGCTTAGTTCCCGCATATCAGTGAGAACATACAATATTTGGTTTTCCATTCTCGAGTCGCTTCACTTAGAATAAGTCACCAATCTCATCTAGGTTATGGCAAATGCTGCTAATTTATTCTTTTTTTGGCTGAGTAGTATTCCATCATGTATATGTATGCCAGTTTCTTTATCCACTCATATATTGATGGGTATTTGGGTTGGTCCCATGATTTTGCAGTTGTGAATTGTGTTGCTATAAACATGCATGTGCAAGTATCTTTTCTCAAATAATGACTTTTTTTCTGAGTAGATATCCAGTAGTGGTATTGCTTGATCAAATGGTAATTCTACTTTTAGTTCTTTAAGGAACTCCGCCCTGTTTTCCGTAGTGGCCGTACTAGTTTATATTTCTTCTAGCAGTGTAGAAGTGTTCCCTAATTGCCACAACCATGCCAACATCTACTGTTGTTGTTGTTGTTGTTGTTTTTACATTCTTTGATTATGACCATTCTTGCAGGAGTAAGGTGGTATTGCATTGTTGTTTTGATTTACATTTCCCACATCATTAGTGATGTTGAGCATTTATTAAATTATTTGCTAGCCATTTGTATGTCTTCTTTGGAGAATTGTCTATTCATGTCTTAGCCCACTTTTGGATGGGGTTGATTGATTTTTTCTTACTGATTTGTTTGAGTTTGTTGTAGATTCTGGATATGAGTCCTTTGTCAGAAGTATATATTGTGAACATTTTCTCTCACTCTGTGAGTTAACTGTTTATTCTGCTGACTGTTATTTTTGCCATGCAAAAGCTCTTTAGTTATCTCTCAGCTATTTATCTTTGTTTATATTGCAATTGCTTTTGGGTTTTTAGTCATAAAATCTTTGCCTAAGCCAATGCCTAAAAGGGTTCTTCCAGTGTTATCTTCTGGAATTTTTATAGTTTCAGGTTTTAGGTTTAAGTCTTTAATCTGTCCTGAGTTGATTTTTGTATAAGGTGAGAGATGAGGATTCAGCTTTATTCTCCGACATGTGGCTGGCCAGTTATCTCAGCACCATTTGTTGAAAAGGGTGTCCTTTCTCCACTTGATGTTTTTGCTTGCTTTACTGAAGATCAGTTGGCTGTAAGTATTTGGTTTTATTTCTGGATTTTCTATTCTGTTCCCATTGATCTATGTGCCTGTTTTTATACCAGTACCATGCTGTTTTGGTGACCATGGCCTTATAGTTTGAAATCAGGAAGTGTGATGCTCCAGATTTGTTCCTTTCACTTAGTCGTGCTTTGGCTATGTTGGCTCTTGTTTGTTTCCATATGAATTTTAGAACTGCTTTTCTTGAACTCCCGACCTCAGGTGATCCACCCGCCTTGGCCTCCAAAATGCTCGGATTACAGGCATGAGCCACCACGCCCGGCCTTAGAACTATTTTTCTAACTCTGTGAAGAATGATGGTAAAATTTTGATGGGAATTGCATCGTGTTTATACATTGCATGTATTTGTACATTGCAGTATGCTCATTTTTACAATATTGATTCTACCCATCCAGGGCCATGTGATGTGTTTTCATTTCTTTGTGTCATCTATGTTTTCTTTCATCCGTGTTATGTAGTTTTCCTACTAGAGGTCTGTCCACCCTTTTGTTAGATATATTCCTAAGTATTTTTTTTTCTTTTTTTTTTTCTTTTTTGGCGGCAATGGTGAAAGGGTTTGAGTTCTTGATTTGGTTCTCCATTTTGTCACTGTTGGTGTATAGAAGAGCTGATTTGTGTACATTAATCTCGTATTGGGAAATCTGCTAAATTATTTTATCAGTTCTGTGAGCTTTCTTGGGGAGTCCTTTGGGTTTTCAAGGTAGATGATCATATTGTTAGCAAACAGAGACAGTTTGACTTCCTCTTTATCTGTTTGGATGCCCTTTATTTCTTTCACTTGTCTGATTGCCCTGGCTAGGATTTCCAGTACTATGTGGAAGAGGAATGGTGAGAGTGGCCATCCGTGTCTTGTTTCCATTCTCAGGAGGAATGCTTTCAACTTTTCCCCATTCAGTATTCTGTTGGCTGTGGGTATGGCATAGATGGCCTTTATTACATTAAGGTATGTCCCTTGTGTACCGATTTTGCTGAAGGTTTTAATCAGAAAATGATGCTGGATTTTGTTAAATGCTTTTTCTGCATCTATTGAGATGATCATGTAATATTTGTCTTTAATTCTGTTAATGTGGTACAGCACATTTATTGACATGCTTATGTTACCCCATCCCTGCATCCCTGGTATGAGTCACTTGATCATGGTAGATTATCTGTTTGATATGTTGTTTGATTTGCTTAGCAAGTATTTTATTAAGAATTTTAGCATGTATCTTTATCAAGGACATTGCTCTGTAGTTTTCTTTTTAGTTGTCTCCTTTCCTGGCTTTGGTAATAGGGTGATGCTGGCTTCATAGAACGGATTAAGGAGGGTTCCTTCTTTCTCTGTCTTGTGGAATAGTGTCAAAAGGATTGCTGCCAATTCTTCTTTGAATATCTGGTAGGATTCTGTGGTGATTCCATCTGCTTCTGAACTTTTTATTGTTGGTAATTTTTAAATTACCATTTCAGTCTTGCTACTTGTTATTAGTTTGTTTGGGGCATCTAATTCTTTCTGATTGAAGCTAAGAGGGCTGTATTTTTCCAGGAATTCATCCATCTCTTCTAGCTTTTCTAGTTTATTTCTGTCAAGGTGTTCGTAATAGCCTTGAGTGATCTTTAGTATTTCAGTGGTGTGAGTTGTGATATCTTCCGTTGTGCTTCTCAGTGAGGTTATTGGGATGTTTCTCTCTTCTCTTGGGTAATTCTGCTAATGGTCTACCAGCTTTATTTATCTTTTCAAAGAACCAGCTTTTTGTTTCATTTATCTTTTGTATTTTTGTTCGTTTGTTTCTATTACATTTAGTCTGGTGTTGGCTATTTCCTTTCTTCTGGGTTTGGGTTTGGGTTTGGTTTATGTTTTTCCTCTCATTCCTTGAGGCACGACCTTAGATTGTCTGTTTGTGCTCTTTCAGACTTTTTGACGTAGGTGTTAAGGGCTATGCAGTTTTTTCTTAGCACCTCCTTAGTTGTAGCTCAGAGGTTTTGATAGGTTGTGTAATTTAAATATGTCATTGAGTTTGACAAATTTTTACATTTCTATCTCAATTTGCTTTGGGACCCAGTGCTCTTTCAGGAGCAGGTTATTTAATTTCCATGTATTTGTGTGGTGTTGAAGGTTCCTCTTTGAGTTTATTTCCAGTTTGATTCCACTGTTGGTATGATAGAGTGCTTGATATAATTTCAGTTGTCTGAAACTTCCTGAGGGTCGTTTTATGGCCTATCATATGGTCTATACTGGAGAAAGTTCCATGTATTGTTGAACAGAATGTGTATTCTGTGGTTGTTGGATGAAGCGTTCTGTATATATCTGTTAAGTCTATTTATTCCAAGGTATAGTTTAAATCCATTGTATCTTTCTTGACTTTCTGTCTTGATGACCTGTCTAGTGCTCTCAGTGGAGTATTGAAGTCCCCCGCTCTTATGGTGTTGCTGTCTACCTTATTTCTTAGGACCGTTCGTAATTGTTTTATAAATTTGGGAACTCCAGTGTTAGCCGCATATATGTTTAGGATCGTGGTATTTTCCTGTTGGACAAGGCCTTTTACCATTATGTACTATCTCTCTTTGTCTGTTTTAACTGCTGTTGCTTTAAAATTTGTTTTGTCTGATCTAAGAACAATTATCCCTGCTCAGTTTGGTGTCCTTTTGTATGAAATGCCTTTTTCCAGCCTTTTACTTTAAGTTTCTGTGAGTCCTCATGTGTCTGGCAAGACTCCTGAAGGCAGCAGATGGTTGGTTGGTGAGTTCTTACCCATTTTGCAGTTCCGCATCTTTTAAGTGGAGCATTTGGGCCATTTACATTCGATGTTAGTATTGAAATGTGAGGTATCATTGCAGTCATCATGCTCTTTGTTGCCTGCATAGTCTGTGTTGTTTTGTTTTCGCTTTTTACCTTGTAATTTTGTTTTATTGGTTTTGTGTGATTTATGCGTTAAAGAGATTCTGTTTGCGTGTGATTCCAGGATTTTGTTTCAAGATTTAGAGCTCCTTTTATAGCGGTTCTTGTAGTGGTGGTTTGGTAATGGTCAATTCTGTCAGTGTGTGTTTGTCTGAAAATGACTGTATCTTTCCTTCTTAAATAATGCTTAGTTTCACTGGATGCAAAATTCTTGGCCGCTAACTGTTTTGTTTGAGGAGGCTGAAGATAGGACACCAATCCCTTCTAGCTTGTAGGGTTTATGCAGGTAAATCTGCTTTTAATCGGGTGACTTTGGTTTTACAGGTTACCTGGTGCTTCTGTCTCACAGCTCTTAAGAGTCTTTCTTTCCTCTTAACTTTGGATAATTTGATGGCAATATGCCTAGGCAAAGACCTTTCTGTGATGAATTTCCCATGTCTTCTTCATGCTTCTTGTATTTACATGCCTAGGTCTCTATCTGGGCCAGGGAAGTTTTCCTCAGTTATTTCCCTAAATATGCTTTCCAAACTTTTAGAATTTTCTTCTTTCTCAGGAATACCAATTATTCTTAGGTTTAGTCATTTAACATAATCCCATAATTTGTGGAGGCTTTGTTCATAATTTCTTATTCTTTTTTCTTTGTCTTTGTTGGGTTGGGTTAATTCAAAGTCCTTATCTTTGAGCTCTGAATTTCTCTCTTCCACTTGTTCAATTCTATGGCTGAGACTTTCCAGAGCATTTTACATTTCTAAAAGTATGAACAAATTTTCCTGAATTTTGGATTTTTTTTTTTTTTTCTTGAAGCTGTCTGTTTCCTTTAATATTTCTCCATTCACTTCTAGTATCATTTTTTGGATTTTTTTTCCCACCCCCACAGGGCTTTGCCTTTCTCTGGACCCTCCCTGAGTAGCTTAACTAACCTCCTGAATTCTTTTTCAGGGGAATCAGGGATGTCTTCTTGGGTTGAATCCATTGCTGGTGAACTAGTGTGATTTTTGTGGGGTGTTGACATGCCTTGTTTTGCCATATTACCAGGGTTGGTTTTCTGGTTCTTTCTCATTGGGCTAGGCTGTGTTAGAGGCAAAGTCTAGGGCTGAAGGCTGTTCTGATATTTTTTGTCCCATGGGGTGTTCCCGTGGTGTAGTGTTCTCCCTGTTCTCCTGTGGATGTGGCTTCCTGTGAGCTGACTGCAGTGATTGTTGTCTCTTCTGGATCCAGCCACCCAGTGAGTCTATCTGGTTCTGGGCTGGTACTGGGGATCGTTTGCACAGAGTCCTGTGATGTGAACCATCTATGGATCTCTCAGTTGTGGATACCAGTGCCTGTTCCGGAGGAGGTGGTGTAGGGTGCAGCAAACCCATGAGGGTTCTTAACTTTGTTGATTGAGAGGTCTATGTTTGTGCTGATTGGCCTCCTGCCAGGAGGTGGCACATCCCAGAAAGCATCAGCTGTGGTATTGTGGAGAGAAACCATTGGTGGGTTTCTCTCCCAAGATTATATGCCCTTTGTCTTTCCCTACCAGGGTAGGTAGGGAAGGACCGTCATGTAGGGCAGGGCCAGGTGTGTGTGAGTTCAGACTCTCCTTGGGCAGGTCTTGCTGTGGTTGCTGTGGTGGGTGGGGATGAGACTCCCAGGTCACTGGCATTGTGTACCTAGGATTATGGCTGCCTCTGCTGGATCTTGCAGGTTGTCAGGGAAGTGGGGGAAAGCTGGCAGTCACAGGCCTCACCCAGCTCCCAGGAAACCTGAAGGGCCAGTCTCACTCCCACGATGCCCCCTGCAGCATCCCTGAGTCTGTTTCCAGGTGAATGACGAATCAGGCTCGGAAACTTGCCAGAGGGTTTCCTTCTTTCAGCTTCAGCTTCTCCATTGGGGACGTTTTCCACTTCCACAGCTGGGTCTCTCATAGTATTTGGGGTGTCTCTGGGGTCCTGAGGAAAGAGTCTGTTTCCTTCAGAGGGTCTGTCAGTCATCTCAGTATTGCTGGTTTGTTCTTGGAGTCAATCTGGAGCAAAAATTCACAGTGGAAGCCTCCACATGCTGCTCTGACTGGAGCTGCCACCTACTCCTGCCTCTCGTCTGCCTTGATCCATAAGTAGATTCCTAATTATGGAATTTGTGATTATTTTAAGTTATTTAAGGCAATTGTGTTCAGATCTTATTTTGCCACTAAAACTGCCTTGGAAATACGTTCTCTGCCACTCATGCTAACAGTGGTTATAGTGACACAATGGCATAACAGTTTCTCCAGAAATAATTCAGAATTCTCGGACAGTTTTTATTTGTGTCATTCTTTGGTTTATTTGGACAGATTCCGTTTTCCCGTGAATTACATTTGACCTTGTACAGAAATGTAACCAAATAATTGGAAAGTAATTTTCTATTCATTATACTAGTTATTTAATCTCTTAAATGATTATATAAAATAAATTTCTTCAGAGCATAAGAAATAGTGCATATAAAAATGCCTTTAAGAACTTGAAAAAAAATGTTTTCCAGAGGAGTTTTGGTTGTCTGCTTTAGCTTGGTTTGTTTTTACTAAGCTCATCGGTAATTTCTGTCCAACACCCAGCATGACGGAGTCTAGTTGAGTTGGACAGGGTTTGTGTACTGAGTCTGAAGGTTAAAATCAAAAATACATGTTGACTTCCATCTCAGAGGAGGTTATATGAACCACAAAGTTGTATGTTTTTCATGGCGTATAATATGCTTGTCCCAAGTGTGGGTATTCTTTCTACCAAAAGCACTACATTAAAAAGGATCATTTCTATATCCCATGCCAAACATGCCTCCCTGTGAATTTTAGATGACTCATTTCCCACAAGGGAGGTGGCTATGGAGGCCAGCTTTGTTGTTTTTAGTTTCATGGGATTTTCTTCCAGGAACTGGAATGTAAAGAGTATGGCCATGATGCAAACTTAAATGACGATAAGTCCCAGGCTTGCTTTGAGGAGTTACCACTGATATGCATATGCACACACCCACGTGCAACAAAAACTTCAGAGGCCGAATGACAGCACCAGCAGCTTTATGTATGACCCTGATTGGAGGCACTGCACAGGTGTGAGAACTGGGGATATTGTTTGGATGTTTTGTCTTTTCTGACTCTCATGATGACACGTGATTCGCCCAGTGTTGGAGGTGGGGTCTGGCGGGAGGTGTTTGTGTTATGGGAGCAGATCTCTCATGAATGACTTGATGCCCTCCCCAGGGAAATGAGTGATTTATTGCTCTATTAGTTTAGCTGGTTAAGAGTCTGGGACCTCCCTCTTCTCTTGCAATGTGAAACACCAGCTTCCCCTTTGCCTTCCACCACGAGTAAAAGCTCCCAGAGGTCTGACCACTAGTTGAGCAGGTGGTGGTGCCATGCTTGTATTGCCCGCAGAACTGTGAGCCAAAGAAACCTCTTTTCTGAATAAGTTACCCAGTCTCAGATATTCCTTTACAGCAATACAAAATGGACTAACACAACTGGGAAGTCCCATCCTTGGGAAGCGCTGTCCCTAATCTTTTTGACAACAGAGACTGGTTTCCGTCTTGGGCAGCTTTACCCCAAAACCAGTTGGGATGGTTTTTGGATGAAACTGATCCACTTCAGATCATCAGGCAATAGTTAGATTCTCATATGGAGTGCACAAGCTAGATCCCTCACATGTGCAGTTGACGACAGAGTTTATGCTCCTGTCAGAATCTAATGCTGGCTGATGTAACAGGAGGCAGGTCTCAGGTGGTAATGCTCACTTGCCTGCCACTGACCTCCTGCTGTACAGCCCAGTTCCTAGCAGGCCGCAGACCAGTCTCAGTCCACGGCCTGGGGAGTTAGGAACCCCTGCTCAGGAAGGTCAGAGCCAAAGACAATTGTAGTGCCAGCAAAGAATTCTACCAGGTGCATCAGGAGATGGCTTAACACCTTTGGAATCCAGGGTCCTCTGGTAGAAGGACATTCTACCGAACCTGCAGGCCAACGTTTCTGTGCATGTAAGGGGCTTATTTTAGGTAGCCCGGGAGTTGTGGTCCTCCACTTATGAACCCCAAATATGTCTGGGGTAACATATGGAAGGAGAGGGAAGATTGTTGGGCATGGAGAATTGCCTCTGAGATGCTACAGAAGAGGCAAGAGAGTCACCCCTGTGTAACACATAAAAATTACGATAAAGAATTGAATTTTGATCTTTTTCATGGACTGGTAATCTACACGACACATACTAAGAATGTAAAATATTTGAGCAAATTAATTAGTAAATACTGTATTAACATAATGTAAGAGATGAGGAGACTACTAACATTAATGATAATTTCAGGCGTTAAAAAGCAAGTATGTACGTATTTTATTCTGAGGGTCTAAAAATACATTATGTCCAGCTAATAATGTAAAAAATTTTCCAGTTCTACCTAATTTTGATGGAGGACAATAATGACTTTTTTTTTTCCAAAATTGAGGCATTAAATGTGTTCCAGAAATACGGACTTTGTCTTAATATTTTACCAATGATATAATCGTTTGGGCTACCTAATGAAAGACTATGATGCCTTTTTTTTTTTTTTTTTTTAGATGTTTACATAATAGAAGGGAGTCTAGCTTTTAGACAGGGCAAAATTGTCCATGAATATTTTGTAAGACTCCTAGAATGAGTGGAAGATTTTAACCTCTAAGGTCCTTTTGTAATTCTAAAATTCTATGATATTGAAGTGGGGTTTAAAAGTTGAGTGAAAAGCTGTTCATGTACAGGGAGAGTTCGATGCTCTCCAGAGGCACATCCAGGCGCAGCACATATGATTTGGGTGGATTAAAGTTCTGTTGAATCAACCTGAGGGAAGCAACACTAGTAAGGGTTGAAGTTTTCTCAAAAGAATTCAATCGATATTGATTTAGTTCAAGCACCGTAAAATTTAAGTTGTAAAAACTGAGTCAATTTCTATTAATTTGATGTCATAACTTTTACTGAGCATTCTAAATTTTCTATCTTTTTAAAAGAAAACCTGGGCTCTTTCCATGTCAGAAAATAGTTTAAGCAAAAAGATTGAGCTCTGAGTGTTTATATGAAAATATTCATGCACTTGTTGTCTAGCCGGCACTCAGGAAATGTTAGCTGTATTGTACTGAGGCACAAACATGTATTTGACAAGAGTTTGCTTTCCTTCATTCACTGCAGGAGTATTTGTTTTGTTTATTTCTCTACCCTGGAAACCTGGTACTCAACAAGTATTAAACGGAAAATCGGCAATTGTGCTGTGGTAAAATAATAATAATAGAGTAAAATACTATTCTAATCATATTCTACTTTCCCCACCAAATTTCCCATAATAATCATACATTTCAGTAATAGCTCACTTTACTTTAGCAAATATGTTCATATTCATGACAGCATCTGGTCGCACCTATATAGGTAGATAAGTATTCTCATTCTCATCTTATGAATGGCGGAAAAACAGAGGTTCAGGGAGATTAAATAATCCCATTAGTGACTAGGATACACATCCCTACTTCAAGATTCCCTGCTGAGGACATTTCTAATAAACATGAGGGTTTATGCCAGCTTCAGAGTACAGATCAAGAAAAGAGAAAGGCTGAACAATTTCTTCTCCATTTGATGACATTTTGCTTGCTTTTGCTTTGACTTTGTGTCTTCTATAAACCTGCAGTGTAATCTCTATTTCTTCAGTACCTACTTGCAATCATTGTTACATTTTTATGTTATTTGTGAATAAAAATGGTAAGAACTATTTCTTTCACTCCAGTAAGACTATCCAACTTTCTAAATGTAAGATATTTCCAAAGACACTTGTTCATGATGGATCTAGGGCAGGGGGAGGAGAGTCAAGAAAGCGATTGTTCCTATAGTAGTAAAATGTTCCAACGAATGGAAACACATCGTTGTCTACGTGGTTTTTGAAATTTCCTTTAAGAAGCTTGCTTCAGTGGTTAGCTGTGCAGTGAAAAATTCTTCCCCACGTATAAACAAATTTTCTCTCAGTCTGTGTGAAGCCTATTACATCACATATTTCTGGTCTGTATGGAAACGAAGGACATCTGCTTCTTTGCTTCTTGAGTAGTACTTAGAACATTAAAAAATTGCATTCTCCTCACTCGTCTTTCCTCCGACCTCTTCCGAAGAATTGCACTTAAACTTGAAGAGAGTAGTCATTACCTAGGCCACTGAAATTAAAGACATTAGGAAGATTAACCTCTTCTCTTGCTTTTGTAGTAATTGTTTTAAGTACTTTGTTTTTTTTAGGAAGAATTTTTTTTAGGTCTAAAATAGCAAGTATATGACCATTTATTAACCTCTTATTCAACCAGGTGATTTGGAACAAAGAGAACAATGGACACCATTCTTCCTCCAGAATAGTTTATGATCTAATTTGGCAGGGCACAATAAACAAGTGTGGTACAGTGAGAGAGTCATTTCATGGTAATACATATTTGTGTGAGAACGTGGCAGGTCCGGGACTGTTTCTTGATCTTATCTAAGTGAGACCTCTCTCAATTCTGCAAGAATAGTATTGTCATCTAGGGAACACTGTGAGGAAAAGGTGTATCTAGGGAGGGATTTTAACGGAGGCATATGATTTAGGAATTAGAGGATTTTTCCATGAACATCAAAAGGTGTCACCAAAGGCAAAGACGTATGAATGAGCAAGCTGTATTCAGAGTGTAGGGAAGTGGGCCACATAAGCTGGAGTCGAAGGTCCAATTTGAGAACAAGATGAACTCAGCTAGCTTATGTTAGATTATAGGGGGCCTTTGAGATTCCTTTGCCCCTGTGGTACTGTCCTATTGCTAAATGCACACTAATTTTCAGATTTTAATGTTCCCTGTAACTCACTTTTTTGTACCTGATTTTTCAGATATTTATCGATCAATAACATGTCTGAATTATGTGCCAAATCAGTGTTTGGTTTCTATCTTTTCTATAAAAAAATGTGTTTTACCTTTGAAAACAAGTCTTTTTTGCTCTGCATTGATCCCTATTTTATTTATTTATTAATTTTATTGTACTTTAAGTTCTGGGATACACGTACAGATCTTGCAGGATTGTTGTAAAGGTGCACACGTGCCATGGTGGTTTGCTGCCCCCATCCCCCCATCACCCACATCTGGCATTTCTCCCAATGTTATGCCTACCCAGCCTCCCCACTCCCTGCTGTCCCTCCCCTAACTCTGCACCCCCCAACAGAACCCAGTGTGTGATGTTCCCCTCCTGTGCCCATGTGTGCTTATTGTTCATCACCCACCTGTGAGCGAGAACATGGGGTGTTTGGTTTTCTGTTCTTGTGTCAGTTTGCTGAGAATGATGGTTTCCAGATTCATCCATGAACATATGTGTGCATGGGTATTTATAATAGAATGATTTATAATCCTTTGGGCATATACTCAATAATGGGATTGCTGGGTCAAAATGAATTTCGATTTCTAGATCCTTAAGGAATCGCCATACTGTTTTCTACAATGGTTGAACGAATTTACACTCCCACCAACAGTGTAAAAGTGTTCCTATTTCTCCACATCCTCTCCAGGATCTGTTGTCTCCAGATTTTTTAATGATCACCATTCTAACTGGCCTGAAATGGTATCTCAGTGTAGTTTTGATTTGCATTTCTCTAATGACCAGAGATGATGAGCATTTTTTCAGGTATTTATTAGTCTCATCTATGTCTTCTTTTGAAAGGTGTCTGTTTATATCCTTTGTCCACTTTTGAATAGGTTCGTTTTTTCTTGTAAACCTGTTTTAGTTCTTTGTAGATTCTGGATAGCAGTCCTTTGTCAGATGGGTAGGTTGCAAAATTCCTTTCCCATTCTGTTGGTTGCCAGTTCACCCTAGTGATTGTTTCTTTTGCTATGCAGAAACGCTTCAGTTTAATTAGATCCCATTTGTCTATTTTGGCTTTTGTTGCCAGTACTTCTGATGTCTTAGTCATGAAGTCCTTGCCTGTGCCTATGTCCTGAGTGGCTTTGCTTAGGCTTTCTTCTAGGGTTTTTATGGTGTTAGGTCTTATGTTTAAATCTTTAATCTAACTGGAGTTAATTTTTGTATTAGGTGTAAGGAAGGGGTCCAGTTTCAGTTTTCTGCACATGGCTAGCCAGTTTTCCCAACACCATTCATTAAACATGGAATCCTTTCCCCATTGCTTGTTTTCGTCAAGTTTGTCAAAGATTAGATGGTTGTAGATGTGTGGCATTACTTCTGAGGTCTTGGTTCTGTTCCATTGCTCTATATCTCATTTTTGGTACCAGTACCATGCTGTTTTGATTACTGTAGCTTTGAGAATGGTTTGAAGTCAGGTAGCGTGATGCTTCCAGCTTTGTTTATTTTGCTTATGATTGTCGTTTTATGGGCTCTTTTTTTTGGTTATATATGAAGTTTAAAGTGTTTTGTTTTTTTTTTTTTCCTAGTTCTGTGAAGAAGGTCAGTGGTAGATTGATGGGGATAGCACTGAATCTATAAATTACTTTGGAAAGTAGGGCCATTTTAACCATACCGATTTTTCCTGACCATAAGCATGGAATGTTTTTCCATCTGTTTGTGTCCTCCCTTATTTCCTTGAGTAGTGGTTTGTAATCCTCCTTGAAGAGGTCCTTCACAGCCTTTGCTAGTTGTATTCCTAGGCATTTTATTTTCTTTGTGGCAATCGTAAATGGGAATTTACTCATTATTTGGCTCTCTGTCTTTTACTGGTGTATAGGAATGCTTGTGATTTTTGCACATCGATTTTGTATTGTGAGACTTTGCTGAAGTTGCTTAGCAGCTTAAGGAGATTTTGGGCCGAGACAATGGGATCTTCTAAATATACAATCATGTCATCTGCAAATAGAGACAATTTAACTTCTTTTTTTCCTAATCGAATACCCTTTATGACGTTTTCTTGCCTGATTGCTCTAGCTAGAACTTCCAATACTATGTTGAATAGAAAGGGTGAGATAGAGCACCTTTGTCTAGTGCCAGTTTTCAAAGGGAATGCTTCCAGTTTTTGCTCATTAAGTTAGATGTTGGCTGTGGGTTTGTCATAAATAGCTTTTTTTATTTTGAAATGTGTTCCATTGATACCTAGTTTATTATTGAGAGTTTTTTTTTTTTTTTTTTAGCATCAAGGGCTGTAGAAGTTTGTTGAAGGCCTTCTCTGCATCCTTTGAGATGATGTGTTTTTTTTTTTTCTTTGTTTATGTGATGGATTACATTTATAGATTTATGTATGCTGAACCAGGCTTGCATCCCCGCGGTGAAGCCTACTTGATTGTGATGGATAAGCGTCTTGATGTGCTGTTGGATTCAGTTTGCCAGTATTTTATTGAAGATTTTTGCATCAATGTTCATCCTGGCTATTGGCCTGAATTTTTTTCTTTTAGTTGTATGTCTGCCAGGTTTTGTCTGAGGATGATGATGGTTTCGTAAAATATGTTAGGGAGTATTCCTTCTTTTTGTATTGTTTCGAAGCGTTTTAGAAGGAGTGATATGAACTCCTCTTTGTACATCTGGTAGAATTCTGCTGTAAATCCATCTGGGCCTGGACTATCTTGGTTGGTAGGCTATTAATTACTGCCTCAACGTCAGTCTTTATTGTTGGTCTATTAAGGGATTAACTCCTTCTTGATTTAGTCTTGGGAGGGTGTAAGTGTCCAGGAGTTTATCCATTTCTTCCAGATTTACTGGTTTATATGCATAGAGTTGTTTGTAGTAATCTCTGATGGTAGTTTGTATTTCTTTGGAATTGGTGGTGATACCCTTTTTATCATTTTGTATTGCATCCATTTGAGTCTTCTCTCTTTTCTATGTCATTAGTATGGCTATCTTGTCTATTTTGTTGACCTTTTCAAAAAACCAGCTGCTTGATTTACCGATTTCTTGAAGAGTTTTTCTTTGCCTCTATCTCCACTTCTGCTCTCATCTTAGTTACTTCTTGTCTTCTGCTAGGTTTTGAACTTTTTTTGATCTTGCTTCTCTAGCTCTTTCCATTTTGATGATAGGGTGACGATTTTACATCTTTCCTCACTTCCAATGTGGGCATTTATTGCTATAATTTTTCTCGTAGTCACTGCTTTAAATGTGTCTCAGAAATTTTGGTATGTCGTGTCTTCGTTCTCATTGGTTTCGAAGAACATCTTTATTACTGCCTTCATTTCATTGTTTATCCTGTTGCTGTTCTGGAGCAAATCGTCCCGGTTCCATGTACTCGTGTGGTTTTGAGTGACTTTCTTAATCCTGAGTTCTAATTTGATTTCACAGTGTTCTGAGAGATTGTTAGGATTTTCGTTCTTTTGCATTTGCTGAGGAGCGACTTACTTCCAATTATGTGGTCAGTTTTAGACTAGGTATCATGCAGTGCTGAGAGGAATATATATTCTGTGGATTTGGGGTGGAGATTTCTGTAGATGTCTGTTAGGTCCACTTGGTCCAGATCTGCGTTCAAGTCCCGGATATCCTTGTTGATTTTCTGTCTTGTTGATCTGTCAAATAGTGACAGTGGAATGTTAGTCTCCCACGATTATTGTTTGGCAGTCTAAGTCTCTCTGTGGGTCTTTAAAAACACCGCATGTTCTCACGCATAGGCGGGTGTTGAACAGTGAGAACACATGGACACAGGGAGGGGAGCACTACGCACTGGGGTCTGTCGGGGAGAAACAGGGGAGGGACAGCAGGGGGTGGGTAGTTGGGGAGAGATAGCATGGGGAGAAATGCCAGATACAGGTGAAGGGGAGGAAGGCAGCAAATCACACTGCCATGTTGTAGCTATGCAACAATCTTGCATGTTCTTCACATGTACCCCAAAACCTAAAATGCAATTTAAAAAAAGGGAGTATTCCTTCTTTTTGTATTGTTTCAAAGAGTTTTAGAAGGAGTGATATGCTTTACGTATCTGGGTGCTTCTGTATTGGGTGCATACATATTTAGGATACTTAGCTCTTCTTGCATTGATCCTTTTACCGTTATGTAAAAGACCTTGTCTCTTTTGATCTTTGTTGGTTGAAAGTCCATTTTATCAGACCAGGATTGCAACCCCTGCTTCTTTTTGCTCTCCATTTGCTTGGTAAATCTTCTTCCATCCCTTTATTTTGAGTCTATGTGTGTATTTGCACATGAGATGGGTCTCCTGAATACAGCACAACAAAGGATCTTGACTTTTTATCCAGTTTGTCTGTGTCTTTCAATGGGTGCATTTAGACCATTTATATGTAACATTAATATTGATACGTGCCAATTTTATCCTGCCATTTTGTCACTGGTTGGTGGTTTTGCCCGTTAGTCGATGCAGTTTATTCGTTATGTCCTCGGTCTTTACCTTTTGATACGTTTTTGTAGTGGCTGGTAGTGGTTGTTCCTTTCCGTGTTTAGTGCGTCTTTCAGGAACTCTTGTAAGGCAGGTCTGGTGGTGATAAAATCTCTCAGCAGTCGCTTGTCTGTAAAGGATTTTATTTCTCCTTCACTTATGAAGCTTAGTTTGACTGGATGTGAAATTCTGTGTTGAAAGTTCTTTTCTTTAAGGGTGTTGAATATTGACCCCCACTCTCTTCCGGCCTGTAGGGTTTCTGCTGAGAGATCCACTGTAAGTCTAATGGGCTTCCGTTTGTTGATGACCCAACCTTTCTCTTTCTAGCTGCCCTTAACATTTTTTCCTTCATTTCAACCCCGGTCAGTCTGATGATTATGTGCCTTGGGGTTGCACTTTTTGAGAAATATCTTTGTGGTGTTCTCTGTATTTCCAGAATTTGAATGTCAGCTTGCCTTGCGAGGTTAGGGAAGTTCTCTTGGGTAATATTCTGAAGTGTGTTTTCCAGCTCGGATTCATTCTCCCTGTCACATTCAGGTACATCGATCGTGCATAGATTTGGTTTCTTCACATAATCCCATAGGTCTTGTAGTCTTTATTCATTTTTGTTCACTCTTTTTTTTCCTCTAATGTGGCCTTCTCATTTTATTTCATACAGTTGATCTTCAATTTCTGATATTCCTCCTTCCACTTAATTGATTAAACTACTAAAATTGGCGTGTGCTTTGTGAAGTTCTCCTGCTGTGTTTTTCAGCTCCATTAAGTCGTTTATGTTCTTCTCTAAGCTGGTTATTCTAGTCAGAATTTTGTCTAACCACATTTCCAGCTCAGCGCCTGGATTGTTGAGTAAATTTATCAATCGGAACTTTCATAAACCTATGGTTTTGAACTAATTTTATTACCTGAACTGGAAATAGACACACATAATGGACAGTGCATTGAAAAGATGATAAGCAGTTTTCTAGAATTAAAATAGAACGTGATCTTTACTTACTCAAAGAATGCTCAACTCAAGGGGACACAGATCACTCGTATTGACTGCATGAGCTACGGGAGGTAGAGACAACTTTTTGAAAATACAGAGCTAAAACTGTCCGTGCTTTGAATGCTAGACAAGATTTTCAGAATACACAGCTAAAACGGTCCCCGCTTTAGCTCTGTATTTTGAAAAAGTTGTGTGCTCTTCAAAGAGAAAGCTACATTTGCTGTGACTTTGGCTTTGAGGGGAAATGGGATGATGAGTGAGAGGGTGGTGACTGAAACCAGCTCATTTCCCATTGACCACTGAGGCCACATCTCTCAGGTGAGAAGCAAAGTGAGAATTTGAACCAGGCACATTCTCCTTAGAGACAATGGGCCAAAGACAGGTCCGATGGAATCTAATGACTTTTCATGTTGACATCAATCACATCAAGCTCTCGCTAAGCCATTGAAGTGTCACATTGGGTCTGGGGGAGGCGGTGCACACTGTGGAATTACACGTCCGAAGATTTGGATTTGATTTCCAGCCCTCTGCCAGTCAGTCTACCAGGCACTTTCAAGCGACAAGCCTTAGACGAGTCCATTTCTGTCTCTGATTCCAAATTTTTTCACAGGAATTTATGTGGGCCTTAAGGCCCACTAAGAAAAGATCCCTCTTCCGGCTTAGGGCCTGCTTTCGTGATTTGATTTGTCAATCTGGACTGAATACACCTTTGGTTTTGGATTGACTCTATTACCTCTCCTAGAAATTAACACACAAAACTGACAGCTGATTGACAAGATGAGAAGCAGTTTTCCAGAATTCAAATTGAACTTAATCCTTTCTTACTAAAAGAATGCTCAATTCAAGGGGACAGAGATCACTAGTTTTGACTTCATGAGTTATGGCAAGTAGAGACAACTTTTTGAAAATACACAGCTAAAACTGTCCGTACTTTGAATGCTAGACAAGTTTTTCAGAATACTGCTGTGTATTTTTAAAAGTGGCGTGCTCTTCAAAGAGAAAGCTACTTTTTCTGTGACTTTGGGTTCGAGGGGAAATGGGAGTCCTCTTCAGTCAGCAGGGACGACACCTGAGTCTTTGCAATCCTTTTGTCTGCCTCTGAGGGTGAAATGAGAGTGGTCACTGTCATCATGAGCCGTGTCTGAAAGAATTATTCACATTTCCTACGAGAATAGATGGCTGAAATAGCGAAAGGTGTGTGTTTTTTTGGAGTATGGACTGGTTCAAAGCCCACCTCAAACCACTAAGTATTTTGCTGAACACGAGAAGTGGTGTGTGCGGCCTGTGTTTGGGTGTTTTTTGTGACACTGTGTGTGCGTGTGTGTGTGTGTGTGTGTGTGTGTGTCTGAGGGTCTGTGTGTCTGTGTTTCTGTCTCCATTCCTGAGCAGCAAATCTTCTTTCCTCTTTTAGCATGTTACTCAGAACTGTGGATGAAGCCCAGCACTCCTGAAAACACTATAAATGTATGGTTGAAGGAAATTTTCTTGATGATGAGTGAGAGGGTGGTGACTGAAACCAGCTCATTTCCAATTAACCACTGAGGCCACATCTCTCAGGTGAGAAGCAAAGTGAGAATTTGAACCAGGCACATTCTCCTTAGAGACAATGAGCCAAAGACAGGTCCGATGGAATCTACTGTCTCTTCATGTTGACATCCATCACTTCAAGCTCTCCTTAAGCCATTGAAGTGTCACATTGGGCTTGGGGGAGGCGGTGTACCCTGTGGAATTACACGACCGAAGATTTGGATTTGATTTCCAGCCCTCTGCCAGTCAGTCTGCCAGGCCCTTTCAAGTGACAAGCCTTAGGCGAGTCCCTTTCTGTCTCTGTTTCCCGATTCCTTCACAGGGATTTATGTGTGCCTTAAGGCCTACTGGGAAAAGATACCTCTTCTGACTCAGTGCCTGCTTTCTTGGTTTGACTTGTCAATCTGGAGTTGAATACATCTTTGATTTTGGATTGATTCTATTACCTCTCCTGGAAGTTAACACACAAAACTGACAGTTGATTGACAGGATGAGAAGCAGTTTTCCAGAATTCAAACAGAACTTAATCCTTTCTTACGAAAAGAATGCTCAACTCAAGGGGACACAGATCACTCATTTTGACTTCAAGAGCTATGGCATGTAGAGACAACTTTTTGAAAATACACAGCTAAAACTGTCCGTGCTTTCAATGCTAGACAAGTTATTCAGAATAAACAGCTAAAACGGTCCCCGATTTAAGTGATTTAGTATTTGTATTTTTGAAAATATCACACCTTGGGGGTGTATTTGTATTATATTCAAAAATAAAAATAAGAGTCGTATTTGTATTTTTGAAAATAACCCAACTTGGGGGTGCATTTCTATTATATTCAAAAATAAAACTAAGTGTTGTATTTGTATTTTTGAAAATAACACAGCTTGGGGGTGTATTTGCAGTATTTTCAAAAATACAAAAGAGAGTTGTATTTGTATTTTTGAAAGTAACAGAGCTTGAGGGTGTATTTGTATTATTTTCCAAGGTACAGCTAAGTGTTTTATTTGTATTTTTGAAAATAACAGAGCTTGAGGGTGTATTTGTATTTTTTTCCAAGATGCAGCTAAGTGTTTTATTTGTATTTTTGAAAATAACACAACTTGGGGGTGTATTTGTTTTATTTTCCAAGATACAGCTAAGGGTTGTATTTGTATTTTTGAAAATAACACAGCATGGGGGTGTTTTTGTGTTATTTTCAAAGATACTGCTAAGGGTTGTATCTGTATTTTTGAAAATAACACAGCTTGGGGGTGTATTTGTATTATTTTCCAAGATACAGCTAAGGGTTGTATTTGTATTTTTGAAAATAAAACAGCTTCGTAGTGTATTTGTATTATTTTCAAAGATAAAGCTAAGGTTTGTATTTGTATTCTTGAAAACAACACAGATTGGGGGTGTATTTGTATTATTTTCCGAGATACAGCTAAGGGTTTTATTTGTATTTTTGAAAATAACACAGCTTGGGGTTGTATTTCTATTATTTTCCAAGATACAGCTAAGGGTTGTATTTGTCTTTTTGAAAATAGCACAGCTTGGGGGTGTATTTGTACTATTCTCCAAGATTCAGCTAAGGGTTGTATTTGTCTTTTTGAAAATAACACAGCTTGGGGGAGTATTTGTATTATTTTCCAAGATACAGCTAAGGGTTTTATTTGTAATTTTGAAAATAACACACCTTGGGGGTGTATTTGTATTATTTTCCAAGACACAGCTAAGGACTGTATTTGTATTTTTGACAATAACACATCTTGGGGGTGTATTTGTATTATTGTCCAAGATACAGCTAAGGGTTGTATTTGTATTTTTGAAAATAACACAGCTTTCGGGTGTATTTGTATTATTTTCCAAGATACAGCTAAGGGTTGTATTTGTCTTTCTGAAAATAACACAGCTTGGGGGTGTATTTGTACTATTCTCCAAGATTCAGCTAAGGGTTGTATTTGTCTTTTTGAAAATAACACAGCTTGGGGGAGTATTTGTATTATTTTCCAAGATATAGCTAAGGGTTTTATTTGTATTTTTGAAAATAACACACCTTGGGGGTGTATTTGTATTATTTTCCAAGATACAGCTAAGGACTGTATTTGTATTTTTGACAATAACACATCTTGGGGGTGTATTTGTATTATTTTCCAAGATACAGCTAAGGGTTGTATTTGTATTTTTGATAATAACACAGCTTGGGGGTTTATTTGTATTATTTTCCAATATACAGCTAAGGGTTGTATTTGCATTTTTGAGAATAACACAGCTTTCGGGAGTATTTGTATTATTTTCCAAGATACAGATAAGGGTTGTATTTTTATTTTTGACAATAACACAGCTTGGGGGTGTATTTGTACTATTCTCCAAGATTCAGCTAAGGGTTGTATTTGTCTTTTTAAAAATAACACAGCTTGTGGGTGTATTTGTATTATTTTCCGAGATACAGCAAAGGGTTGTATTTGTGTTTTTGAAAATAACACAGCTTGGGGGTGTATTTGTATTATTTTCCGAGATACAGCTAAGGTTTTTATTTTTATTTTTGAAAATAACACAGCTTGGGTGTGTGTTTGTATTATTTTCTGAGATACAGCTAAGGGTTGTATTGGTATTTTTGAAAATAAGACACCGTGTGGTTGTATTTGTATTATTTTCCAAGATAAAGCTAAGGGTTGTATTTGTATTTTTGAAAATAACACAGCTTGGGGGTGTATTTGTATTATTTTCCGAGATACAGCTAAGGGTTGTATTTGTATTTTTGAAAATAACACAGCTTGTGGGTGTATTTGTATTATTTTCCAAGATATAGCTAAGGGTATTATTTGTATTTTTGAAAATAACACCCCTTGGAGATGTATTTCCATTATTTTCCAAGATACAGCTAAGGATTTTATTTGTATTTTTGACAATATCACATCTTGTGGGTGTATTGGTATTATATTCCAAGATACAGCTAAGAGTTGTATATGTATTTTTGACAATAACACAGCTTGGGGGTGTATTTGTATTATTTTCCAACATACAGCTAAGGGTTGTATTTGTATTTTTGAGAACAACACAGCTTGCGGGTGTATTTGTATTATTTTCCAAGATACAGCTAAGGGTTGCATATTTCTTTTTGAAAATTACACAATTTGGGGGTGTATTGGTATTATTTTCCAAGATAGAGCTAAGGGTTGTATTTGTAGTTTTGAAAATAACACAGCCTGTGTCTGTATTTGTTTTATTTTCCAAGATAGAGCTAAGGGATGTATTGGTATTTTTGAAAATAACACAGATTGGGGGTGTATTTGTGATATTTTCCAAGATACAGCTAAGGGTTGTATTGGTATTTTGGAATATAACACAGCTTTGTGGTGTATTTGTATTATTTTCCAAGATACAGCTAAGGGTTGTATTTTTCTTTTTGAAAATAACACATCTTGGGGGTGTTTATGTATTATTTTCCAAGATTCAGCTAAGGGTTGTATTTGTATTTTTGAAAATAACACAGATTGGGGGTGTATTTGTATTATTTTCCAAGATACAGCTAAGGGAGGTATTTGTATTTTTGAAAATAACACAGCTTAGGGGTGTATTTGTATTATTTTCCAAGATACAGCTAAGGGTTGTATTTGTATTTTTGACAGTAACACAGCTTGGGGTTGTATTTGAATTATTTTCTAAATACAGCTAAGGGTTGTATTTGTATTTATTAAAATAACACAACTTGGGGGTGTATTTGTATTATTTTCCAAGTTACAGCTAAGGGTTGTACTTGTATTTTTGAAAATAAAACAGCTTGGGGGTGTATTTGTATTATTTTCCAAGATACAGCTAAGGGATATACTGGTATTTTTGAAAATAACACAACTTGAGGATGTATTTTTATGATTTTTCAAGATACAGCTAAGGGTTGTATTTGTATTTTTGACAATAACACAGCTTGGGGGTGTATTTGTATTATTTTCAAAGATAAAGCTAAGCGTTTTATTTGTATTTTTGACAATAAGACAGCTTGGGGGTGTATTTATGTTATTTTCAAAGATACAGCTATGGGTTCTATTTGTATTTTTGAAAATAACACAGGTTGGGGGTGTATTGTATTATTTTCCAAGATACAGCTAAGGGTTGTATTTGTATTTTTGAAAATAACACAGCTTGGGGGTGTATTTGTATTATTTTCCAAGATACTGCTAAGGGTTGTATTTGTATTTTTGAAAATAACCCAGCTTCGTGGTGTATTTGTATTATTTTCCAAGATACAGCTAAGGGTTGTATTTGTATTTTTGAAAATAACACAGCTTTCGGGTGTATTTGTTTTATTTTCCAAGATACAGCTAAGGGTTGTATTTGTATTTTTGAAAATAACACAGATTTGGGGTGTATTTGTATTATTTTCCAAGATACTTCTAAGGGTTGTATTTGTATTTTCGTCAATAACACAGCTTGTGGGTGTATTTGTATTATTTTCCAAGATACTGCTAAGGGTTGTATTTGTATTTTTGGAAATAACACAGCTTGCGGGTGTATTTGTATTATTTTCCAAGATACAGCTAAGGGTTGTATTTGTATTTTTGACAATAACCCAGCTTGGGGGTGTATTTGTATTATTTTCCAAGATACAGCTAAGGGATATATTTGTATTCCTGACAATAACACAGCTTTGGGTTGTATTAGTATTCTTTTCAAAGATACAACTAAGGGTTCTATCTGTATTTTTGACAATAACAAAACTTGGGGTTTATGTGTATTATTTTCAGAGATAGAGATAAGGGTTGTATATGTATTTTTACAATAACACAGTTTGGGCGTGTATTTGTATTATTTTCCGATATACAGCAAAGGGTTATATTTTTATTTTTGAAAATAACACAGCTTGTGGGTGTATTTGTATTATTTTCCGAGATACAGCTAAGGGTTGTATTTGTGTTTTTGAAAATAACACAGCTTGGGGGTGTATTTGTATTATTTTCCGAGATACAGCTAAGGTTTTTATTTTTATTTTTGAAAATAACACAGCTTGGGTGTGTGTTTGTATTATTTTCTGAGATACAGCTAAGGGTTGTATTGGTATATTTGAAAATAAGGCACCGTGCGGTTGTATTTGTATTATTTTCCACGATACAGCTAAGGGTTGTATTTGTATTTTTGAAAATAACACAGCTTGGGGGTGTATTTGTATTATTTTCTGAGATACAGCTAAGGGTTGTATTTGTATTTTTGAAAATAACACAGCTTGGGGGGGTATTTGTATTATTTTCCGAGATAGTGCTAAGGGTCGTATATGAATTTTTGAAAATAACACAGCTTGGGTGTGTATTTGTATTATTTTCAGAGATACAGCTAAGGGTTATATTTGTATTTTTGAAAATAACACCGCTTGGGTGTGTATTTGTGTTATTTTCCGAGATACAGCTAAGGGTTGTACTTGTATTTTTGAAAATAACAGTGATTGGGTGTGTTTTTGAATTATTTTCCGAGATGCAGCTAAGGGTTGTATCTGTATTTTTGACAGTAACACAGCTTGGGTGTGTATTTGTATTACTTTACGAGATACAGCTAATTGTTGTATTTGTATTTTTGACAATAACACAGTTTGGGGGTTTATTTGTATTATTTTACGAGATACAGCTAAGGGTTGTATCTGTATTTTTGACAATAACACAGCTTGGGTGTGTATTTGTATTATTTTCCGAGTTATAGATAAAGGTTGTATATGTATTTTTGACTGTAAAACAGCTTGGGTGTGTATTTGTATTATTTTGCGAGATACAGCTAAGGGTTGTATCTGTATTTTTGAAAATAACACAGCTTGTGGGTGTATTTGTATAATTTTCCGAGATACACCTTAGGGTTTTATCTGTATTTCTGACAATAACACAGCTTGTGTGTGTATTTGTATTATTTTCCGAGTTACAGCTAAAGGTTGTGTATGTATTTTTGACTATAAAAGAGCTTGGGTGCGTATTTGTTTTTTTTTTTTGCGAGATACAGCTAAGGGTTGAATTTGTATTTCTGAAAATAACACAGCTTGTTGGTGTTTTTGTATTGTTTTCCGAGATACAGCTAAGGGTTGTATTTGTATTTTTGAAAATAACACAGCTTGGGGGTTTATTTGTATTATTTTCCGAGATACAGCTAAGGGTTCTATTTTTATTTTTGAAAATAACACAGCTAGAGTGTGTATTTGTATTATTTTGAAACATACAGGTAAGGGTTGTATTTGTCTTTTGGAAAATAACACAGCTTGGGGGTGTATTTGTATTATTTTCCAAGATACAGCTAAGGGTTGAATTTGTATTTTTGAAAATACCACAGCTTTAGGGTGTATTTGTAATATTTCCTGACATACAGCTAAGGGTTGTATTTGTATTTTTGAAAATAACACAGCTTGGGGGTGTATTTGTATTATTTTCCAAGTTAGAGCTAAGGGTTGTATTTTTATTTTTGAAAATAACACAGCTTGGGGGTGTCTTTGTATTATTTTCAAAGATACAGCTAAGGGTTGTATTTTTATTTTTGAAAATGACACAGCCTTGGGGTGTATTTGTATTATTTTCCGAGATACAGCTAAGGGTTGTTTTTGTATTTTTGAAATATCACACCTTGGGGGTGTATTTTTATTATTTTCCGAGATACCGCTAAGGGTTGTATTTGAATTTTTGAAAATAACACAACTTGGGGGTTTATTTGTATTATTTTCCGAGATTAAGCTAAGGGTTGTATTTGTATTTTTGAAAATAACACCGTTTGGTGGTGTATTTGTATTATTTTCTGAGATACAGCTAAGGGTTGTATTTGTGTTTTTGAAAATAACACACCTTGGGGTTGTATTTGTATTCTTTTCCAAGATACAGTTAATTGTTGTATTTGTATTTTTGACAATAACAGAACTTGGGTGTGTATTTCTATTATTTTCCAAGATACAGCTAAGGATTGTATTTGTATTTTTGACAAGCACAGCTTGGGGGTGTATTTGTATTATGTTCCAAGATAGAGCTAAGGGATGTATTTGTATTTTTGAAAATAACAGAGCTTGGGGGTGTATTTGTATTATTTTCCGAATTACGGCTAAGGGCTGAATTTTTGTATTTTTGAAAAGAACACAGCTTGGGAGTCTATTTGTATTACTTTTCTAGACACAGCTAAGCGTAGTATTTGTATTTTTCACAATAACAAATCTTGGGGGAGTATTTGTATTATTTTCCAAAAAACAGTTAAGAGTTGTATTTGTATTTTTCAAAATAACACAGTTTGGGGGTGTATTTGTATTATTTTCCAAGATACAGCTAAGTGATGTATTTGTATTCCTGACAAAAACACAGCTTTGGGGTGTATTTGTATTATTTTCAAAGATACAGCTAAGGGTTGTATCTGTATTTTTGACAATAACACAGCTTGGAGGTGTATGTGTATTGTTTTCAGAGATAGAGCTAAGGGTAGTATTTGTATTTTTGACAATAACACAGCTTGTGAGTGTTTTTGTATTATTTTCCAACATACAGTTAATCGTTGTATTTGTATTTTTGACAATATCACAGCTTGGGGGTGTATTTGTATTATTTTCCAAGATACAGCTAAGGGTTGTATTTGTATTTTTTACAATAACACAGCTAGGGGGTGTATTTATATTATTTTCCAAGATACAGCTAAGGATTCTCTTTGTATTTTTGACAATAACACAGCTTGGGGGTGTATTTGTATTATTTTCCAAGATACAGCTATGGGTTTTATTTGTATTTGTGACAATAACACAGCTTGTGGGTGTATTTGAATTATTTTCCAAGATACAGCTAATGGTTGTATTTGTATTTTTGACAATAACCCAGCTTGGGGGTGTATTTGTATTATTTTCCAAGATACAGCTAAGGGATGTATTTGTATTCCTGACAATAACACAGCTTTGGGTTGTATTAGTATTATTTTCAAAGATACAACTAAGGGTTCTATCTGTATTTTTGACAATAACAAAACTTGGGGTTTATGTGTATTATTTTCAGAGATAGAGATAAGGGTTGTATATGTATTTTTGACAATAACACAGTTTGGGCGTGTATTTGTATTATTTTCCGATATACAGCTAAGGATTATATTTTTATTTTTGAAAATAACACAGCTTGTGGGTGTATTTGTATTATTTTCCGAGATACAGCAAAGGGTTGTATTTGTGTTTTTGAAAATAACACAGCTTGGGGGTGTATTTGTATTATTTTCCGAGATACAGCTAAGGTTTTTATTTTTATTTTTGAAAATAACACAGCTTGGGTGTGTGTTTGTATTATTTTCTGAGATACAGCTAAGGGTTGTATTGGTATTTTTGAAAATAAGACACCGTGTGGTTGTATTTGTATTATTTTCCAAGATAAAGCTAAGGGTTGTATTTGTATTTTTGAAAATAACACAGCTTGGGGGTGTATTTGTATTATTTTCCGAGATACAGCTAAGGGTTGTATTTGTATTTTTGAAAATAACACAGCTTGTGGGTGTATTTGTATTATTTTCCAAGATATAGCTAAGGGTATTATTTGTATTTTTGAAAATAACACCCCTTGGAGATGTATTTCCATTATTTTCCAAGATACAGCTAAGGATTTTATTTGTATTTTTGACAATAACACATCTTGGGGGTGTATTGGTATTATATTCCAAGATACAGCTAAGAGTTGTATATGTATTTTTGACAATAACACAGCTTGGGGGTGTATTTGTATTATTTTCCAACATACAGCTAAGGGTTGTATTTGTATTTTTGAGAACAACACAGCTTGCGGGTGTATTTGTATTATTTTCCAAGATACAGCTAAGGGTTGCATATTTCTTTTTGAAAATTACACAATTTGGGGGTGTATTGGTATTATTTTCCAAGATAGAGCTAAGGGTTGTATTTGTAGTTTTGAAAATAACACAGCTTGTGTCTGTATTTGTTTTATTTTCCAAGATAGAGCTAAGGGATGTATTGGTATTTTTGAAAATAACACAGCTTTGGGGTGTATTTGTGATATTTTCCAAGATACAGCTAAGGGTTGTATTGGTATTTTGGAATATAACACAGCTTTGTGGTGTATTTGTATTATTTTCCAAGATACAGCTAAGGGTTGTATTTTTCGTTTTGAAAATAACACATCTTGGGGGTGTTTATGTATTATTTTCCAAGATTCAGCTAAGGGTTGTATTTGTATTTTTGAAAATAACACAGATTGGGGGTGTATTTGTATTATTTTCCAAGATACAGCTAAGGGAGGTATTTGTATTTTTGAAAATAACACAGCTTAGGGGTGTATTTGTATTATTTTCCAAGATACAGCTAAGGGTTGTATTTGTATTTTTGACAATAACACAGCTTGGGGTTGTATTTGAATTATTTTCTAAATACAGCTAAGGGTTGTATTTGTATTTATTAAAATAACACAACTTGGGGGTGTATTTGTATTATTTTCCAAGTTACAGCTAAGGGTTGTACTTGTATTTTTGAAAATAAAACAGCTTGGGGGTGTATTTGTATTATTTTCCAAGATACAGCTAAGGGATATACTGGTATTTTTGAAAATAACACAACTTGAGGATGTATTTGTATGATTTTCCAAGATACAGCTAAGGGTTGTATTTGTATTTTTGACAATAACACAGCTTGGGGGTGTATTTGTATTATTTTCAAAGATAAAGCTAAGCGTTTTATTTGTATTTTTGACAATAAGACAGCTTGGGGGTGTATTTATGTTATTTTCAAAGATACAGCTATGGGTTCTATTTGTATTTTTGAAAATAACACAGGTTGGGGGTGTATTGTATTATTTTCCAAGATACAGCTAAGGGTTGTATTTGTATTTTTGAAAATAACACAGCTTGGGGGTGTATTTGTATTATTTTCCAAGATACTGCTAAGGGTTGTATTTGTATTTTTGAAAATAACCCAGCTTCGTGGTGTATTTGTATTATTTTCCAAGATACAGCTAAGGGTTGTATTTGTATTTTTGAAAATAACACAGCTTTCGGGTGTATTTGTTTTATTTTCCAAGATACAGCTAAGGGTTGTATTTGTATTTTTGAAAATAACACAGATTTGGGGTGTATTTGTATTATTTTCCAAGATACTTCTAAGGGTTGTATTTGTATTTTCGTCAATAACACAGCTTGCGGGTGTATTTGTATTATTTTCCAAGATACAGCTAAGGGTTGTATTTGTATTTTTGACAATAACCCAGCTTGGGGGTGTATTTGTATTATTTTCCAAGATACAGCTAAGGGATGTATTTGTATTCCTGACAATAACACAGCTTTGGGTTGTATTAGTATTATTTTCAAAGATACAGCTAAGGGTTCTATCTGTATTTTTGACAATAACAAAACTTGGGGTGTGTGTGTATTATTTTCAGAGATAGAGATAAGGGGTGTATATGTATTTTTGACAATAACACAGTTTGGGCGTGTATTTGTATTATTTTCCGATATACAGCAAAGGGTTATATTTTTATTTTTGAAAATAACACAGCTTGTGGGTGTATTTGTATTATTTTCCGAGATACAGCTAAGGGTTGTATTTGTGTTTTTGAAAATAACACAGCTTGGGGGTGTATTTGTATTATTTTCCGAGACAGAGCTAAGGGTTGTGTTTGTATTTTTGAAATTAACACAGCTTGGGTGTGTATTAGTCTTATTTTGTGAATTACGGCTAAGTTCTGTATTTCTGTATTTTTGAAAATAACACAGCTTGGAGGTGTATTTGTATTATTTTCCAAGATACAGCTAAGGGTTGTATTTGTATTTTTGACAATAACACAGCTTGGGGGTGTATTTGTATTATTTTCAAAGATAAAGCTAAGCGTTTTATTTGTATTTTTGACAATAAGACAGCTTGGGGGTGTATTTATGTTATTTTCAAAGATACAGCTATGGGTTCTATTTGTATTTTTGAAAATAACACAGGTTGGGGGTGTATTGTATTATTTTCCAAGATACAGCTAAGGGTTGTATTTGTATTTTTGAAAATAACACAGCTTGGGTGTGTATTTGTATTATTTTCCAAGTTAGAGCTAATGGTTGTATTTTTATTTTTGAAAATAACACAGCTTGGGGGTGTCTTTGTATTATTTTCAAAGATACAGCTAAGGGTTGTATTTTTATTTTTGAAAATGACACAGCTTTGGGGTGTATTTGTATTATTTTCCGAGATACAGCTAAGGGTTGTTTTTGTATTTTTGAAATATCAAACCTTTGGGGTGTATTTTTATTATTTTCCGAGATACCGCTAAGGGTTGTATTTGAATTTTTGAAAATAACACAACTTGAGGGTTTATTTGTATTATTTTCCGAGATTAAGCTAAGGGTTTTATTTGTATTTTTGAAAATAACACCGTTTGGTGGTGTATTTGTATTATTTTCTGAGATACAGCTAAGGGTTGTATTTGTGTTTTTGAAAATAACACACCTTGGGGTTGTATTTGTATTCTTTTCCAAGATACAGTTAATTGTTGTATTTGTATTTTTGACAATAACAGAGCTTGGGGGTGTATTTCTATTATTTTCCAAGATACAGCTAAGGATTGTATTTGTATTATTGACAAGCACAGCTTGGGGGTGTATTTGTATTATGTTCCAAGATAGAGCTAAGGGATGTATTTGTATTTTTGAAAATAACACAGCTTGTGGGTGTATTTGTATTATTTTCCGAATTACGGCTAAGGGCTGAATTTTTGTATTTTTGAAAAGAACACAGCTTGGGAGTCTATTTGTATTACTTTTCTAGACACAGCTAAGCGTTGTATTTGTATTTTTCACAATAACCAATCTTGGGGGAGTATTTGTATTATTTTCCAAAAAACAGTTATGAGTTGTATTTGTATTTTTCAAAATAACACAGTTTGGGGGTGTATTTGTATTATTTTCCAAGATACAGCTAAGTGATGTATTTGTATTCCTGACAAAAACACAGCTTTGGGGTGTATTTGTATTATTTTCAAAGATACAGCTAAGGGTTGTATCTGTATTTTTGACAATAACACAGCTTGGAGGTGTATGTGTATTGTTTTCAGAGATAGAGCTAAGGGTAGTATTTGTATTTTTGACAATAACACAGCTTGTGAGTGTTTTTGTATTATTTTCCAACATACAGTTAATCGTTGTATTTGTATATTTGACAATATCACAGCTTGGGGGTGTATTTGTATTATTTTCCAAGATACAGCTAAGGGTTGTATTTGTATTTTTGACAATAACACAGCTAGGGGGTGTATTTATATTATTTTCCAAGATACAGCTAAGGATTCTCTTTGTATTTTTGACAATAACACAGCTTGGGGGTGTATTTGTATTATTTTCCAAGATACAGCTATGGGTTTTATTTGTATTTGTGACCATAACACAGCTTGTGGGTGTATTTGAATTATTTTTCAAGATACAGCTAATGTTTGTATTTGTATTTTTGACAATAACCCAGCTTGGGGGTGTATTTGTATTATTTTCCAAGATACAGCTAAGGGATGTATTTGTATTCCTGACAATAACACAGCTTTGGGTTGTATTAGTATTATTTTCAAAGATACAACTAAGGGTTCTATCTGTATTTTTGACAATAACAAAACTTGGGGTTTATGTGTATTATTTTCAGAGATAGAGATAAGGGTTGTATATGTATTTTTGACAATAACACAGTTTGGGCGTGTATTTGTATTATTTTCCGAGATACAGCTAAGGGTTGTTTTTGTGTTTTTGAAAATAACACAGCTTGTGGGTGTATTTGTATTATTTTCCGAGATACAGCTAAGGTTTTTATTTTTATTTTTGAAAATAACACAGCTTGGGGGGGTATTTGTATTATTTTCCGAGATAGTGCTAAGGGTCGTATATGAATTTTTGAAAATAACACAGCTTGGGTGTGTATTTGTATTATTTTCTGAGATACAGCTAAGGGTTATATTTGTATTTTTGAAAATAACACCGCTTGGGTGTGTATTTGTGTTATTTTCCGAGATACAGCTAAGGGTTGTACTTGTATTTTTGAAAATAACAGTGATTGGGTGTGTTTTTGAATTATTTTCCGAGATGCAGCTAAGGGTTGTATCTGTATTTTTGACAGTAACACAGCTTGGGTGTGTATTTGTATTACTTTACGAGATACAGCTAATTGTTGTATTTGTATTTTTGACAATAACACAGTTTGGGGGTTTATTTGTATTATTTTACGAGATACAGCTAAGGGTTGTATCTGTATTTTTGACAATAACACAGCTTGGGTGTGTATTTGTATTATTTTCCGAGTTATAGATAAAGGTTGTATATGTATTTTTGACTGTAAAACAGCTTGGGTGTGTATTTGTATTATTTTGCGAGATACAGCTAAGGGTTGTATCTGTATTTTTGAAAATAACACACCTTGGGGGTGTATTTGTATAATTTTTCGAGATACAGCTTAGGGTTTTATCTGTATTTCTGACAATAACACAGCTTGCGTGTGTATTTGTATTATTTTCAGAGTTACAGCTAAAGGTGTATATGTATTTTTGACTATAAAAGAGCTAGGGTGCGTATTTGTATTTTTTTGCGAGATATAGCTAAGGGATGAATTTGTATTTCTGAAAATAACACAGCTTGTGGTTGTTTTTGTATTATTTTCCGAGATACAGCTAAGGGTTGTATTTGTATTTTTGAAAATAACACAGCTTGGGGGTTTATTTGTATTATTTTCCGAGATACAGCTAAGGGTTGTATTTGTATTTTTGAAATTAACACAGCTTGGTAGAGTATTTGTCTTATTTTCTGAATTACGGCTAAGTTCTGTACTTTTATATTTTTGAAAATAACACAGCTTGGGGGTGTATTTGTATTATTTTCCAAGATAGAGCTAAGGGTTGTATTTGTATTTTTGAAAATAACACAGCTTGGGAGTGTATTTGTATTACTTTCCAAGATACAGCTAAGGGTTGTATTTGTATTTTTGACAATAACACAGCTTGAGGGTGTATTTGTATTATTTTCCAAGATACAGCTAAGGGTTGTATTTGCATTCTTGAAAATAACACAGCTTGGGGGTGTCTTTGTATTATTTTCAAAGATACAGCTAAGGGTTGTATTTTTATTTTTGAAAATGACACAGCTTTGGGGTGTATTTGTATTATTTTCCGAGATACAGCTAAGGGTTGTTTTTGTATTTTTGAAATATCACACCTTGGGGGTGTATTTTTATTATTTTCTGAGATACCGCTAAGGGTTGTATTTGAATTTTTGAAAATAACACAACTTGGGGGTTTATTTGTATTATTTTCCGAGATTAAGCTAAGGGTTGTATTTGTATTTTTGAAAATAACACCGTTTGGTGGTGTATTTGTATTATTTTCTGAGATACAGCTAAGGGTTGTGTTTGTGTTTTTGAAAATAACACACCTTGGGGTTGTATTTGTATTCTTTTCCAAGATACAGTTAATTGTTGTATTTGTATTTTTGACAATAACATAGCTTGGGGGTGTATTTGCATTATTTTCCGAGATACAGCTAAGTGTTGTATTTGTATTTTTGGAAATAACACAGCTTGGGGGTGAATTTGTATTATTTTCCGACTTACAGATAAATGTTGTATATGTATTTTTGACTATAAAACAGCTTGCGTGTGTATTTGTATTATTTTGCGAGATACAGCTAAGGGTTGTATCTGTATTTTTGAAAATAACACAGCTTGGGGGTGTATTTGTATTATTTTACGAGATACAGCTAAGGGTTGAATTTGTATTTTTGAAAATACCATAGTTTGAGGGTGTATTTGTAATATTTTCTGACATACAGCTAAGGGTTGCATTTGTATTTTTGAAAATAACACAGCTTGGGGGTGTATATGTATTATATTCCTAGATACAGCTAAGGGTTGTATTTGTATTTTTGACTATAAAACCGTTTGGGGGTGTATTTGTATTATTTTCTGAGATACAGCTATGGGTTGTATTTGTATTTTTGAAAATAACACAGCTTGGGTGTGTATTTGTATTATTTTCCGAGATAGAACTAAGGGTTGTATTTGTATTGTGGAAAATAACAGAGCTTGTGGGTGTATTTGTATTATTTTCCGAGATACAGCTAAGGGTTGTATTTTTATTTTTGAAAATAACACAGCTTGGGGGTGTATTTGTATTATTTTCCAAGTTAGAGCTAAGGGTTGTATTTTTATTTTTGAAAAAAATACAGCTTGGGGGTGTCTTTGTATTATTTTCAAAGATACTGCTAAGGGGTGTATTTTTATTTTTGAAAATAACACAGCTTTGGTGTGTATGTGTATTATTTTCCGAGGTACAGCTAAGGGTTGTATTTGTATTTTTGAAAATAACACAGCTTGGGGGTGTATTTGTATTATATTCCTAGATATAGCTAAGGGTTGTATTTGTATTTTTGAAAATAAAACCGTTTGGGGGTGTATTTGTATTATTTTCTGAGATACCGCTAAGGGTTGTATTTGTATTTTTGAAAATAACACAACTTGGGGGTGTATTTGTATTATTTTCCGACATTCAGCTAAGGGATGTATTTGTATTTTTGAAAATAACACCGTTTGGGGGTGTATTTGTATTATTTTCTGAGATACAGCTAAGGGTTATATTTGTGTTTTTGAAAACAACACACCTTGGGGTTGTATTTGTATTCTTTTCCAAGATACAGTTAATTGTTGTTTTTGTATTTTTGACAATAACAGAGCTTGGGGGTGTATTTGCATTATTTTCCGTGATACAGCTAAGTGTTTTATTTGTATTTTTGGAAATAACACCACTTGGGTGTGTGTTTGTATTATTTTCCGAAATACAGCTAAGGGTTGTATTTGTATTTTTGAAAATAACACAGCTTCGGGTTGTATTTGTATTATATTCCAAGATACAGCTAAGGGTTGTATTTGTATTTTTGAAAATAACACAGACTGGGGGTGTATTTGTATTATTTTCCGAGATACAGCTAAGGGTTGTATTTGTATTTTTGAAATTAACACAGCTTGGGGGTGTATTTGTCTTATTTTCTGAATTACGGCTAAGTTCTGTATTTTTGTATATTTGAAAATAACACAGCTTGGGGGTGTATTTGTACTATTTTCTGACATACAGCTAAGGGATGTTTTGTATTTTTGAAAAAAACACAGCTTGGGGGTGTATTTGTATTATTTTCCAAGATACTGCTAAGGGTTGTATTTGTATTTTTGAAAATAACACAGCTTTCGTGTGTATTTGTTTTATTTTCCAAGATGCAGCTAAGGGTTGTATTTGTAGTTTTGAAAATAACACAGATTGGGGGTGTATATGTATTATTTTCCAGGATACTTCTAAGGGTTGTATTTGTATTTTGGTGAATAACACAGCTTGTGGGTGTATTTGTATTATTTTCCAAAATACTGCTAAGGGTTGTATTTGTATTTTTGGAAATAACACAGTTTGCGGGTGTATTTGTATTATTTTCCAAGATACAGCTAATTGTTGTATTTGTATTTTTGACAATAACACAGCTTGGGGGTGTATTTGTATTATTTTCCAAGTTACAGCTAATGTTTGTATTTGTATTTTTGACAATAACACAGCTTGCGGGTGTATTTGTATTATTTTCCGAGATACAGCGAAGGGTTGCATTTGTATTTTTGAGAAATAACACAGCTTGGGGGTATATTTGTATTATTTTCAAAGATACAGCTAAGGGTTGTATTTGTATTTTTGACAATAACACAGCTTGGGTGTGTATTTGTATTATATACAAAGATACAGCTAAGTGTTGCATTTGTATTTTTGACAATAACACAGCTTGCGGGTTTATTTGTATTATTTTCCGAGATACAGCTAAGGGTTGTATTTTTGTTTTTGAAAATAACACAGCTTGTGGGTGTATTTGTATTATTTTCCGAGATACAGCTAAGGGTTGAGTTTGTGTTTTTGAAAATAACACCGCTTGGGGGTGTATTTGTATTATTTTCCAAGATACAGCTAAGGGTTGTGTTTGTATTTTTGAAAATAACACAGCTTGGGGGTGTGTTTGTATTATTTTCCAAGATAGAGCTAAGGGTTGTATTTGAATTTTTCAAAATAAATCAGCTTGTGGGTGTATTTGTATTATTTTCGGAGATAGAGCTAAGGGTTGTATATGTATTTTTGTAAATAACACAGCTTGTTGGTGTATTTGTATTATTTTCTGAATTAAGGCTAAGGGCTGTATTTTCATATTTTTGAAAATAACACAGCTTGGGGGTGTATTTGTATTATTTTCCAAGATACAGCTAAGGGTTGTATTTTTATTTTTGAAAATAACACAGCTTTGGTGTGTATCTGTATTATTTTCCGAGATACAGCTAAGGGTTTTATTTGTATTTTTGAAAATACCACAGCTTGTGGGTGTATTTGTATTATTTTCTGAATTAAGGCTAAGGGCTGTATTTACATATTTTTGAAAATAACACTGCTTGGGGGTGTATTTGTATTATTTTCCAAGATACAGCTAAGGGTTGTGTTCGTATTTTGAAAATAACACAGCTTGTGTGTGTATTTGTATTATATTCTGAATTACATCTAAGGGCTGTATTTGTGTATTTTTAAAAATAATACTGCTTCGGGTTGAATTTGTATTATTTTCCAAGATAAAGCTAAGGGTTGTATTTGCATTTTTGAAAATAACAGCACTTGGGGGTGTATTTGTATTATTTTCCTAGATACAGCTAAGGGCTGTGTTTGTATTTTTGAAAATAACACAGCTTGGGGGTGTATTTATATTATTTTCCGACATACAGCAAACGGTTGTACTTGTATTTTTGAAAATAACACCGCTTGTGGGTGTATTTGTATTGTTTTCTGCGATAGAGCTATGGGTTGTGTTTGTATTTTTGAAAATAACACAGCTTGGGTGTGTATTTGTATTATTTTCCGAGATACAGCTAATGGTTGTATTTGTATTTTTGGAAATAACAAAGCTTGGAGGTGATTTGTATTATTTTCCTAGATACAGCTAAGGGTTGTATTTATATTTTTGAAAATAACACAGCTTGGGGGTGTATTTGTATTATTTTTCGAGATACAGCTAAGGGTTGTATTTGTATTTTTGACAATAACACAGCTTGGGGATGTATTTGTATTATTTTCCGAGATACAGCTGAGGATTGTATTTGTATTTTTGAAAATAACACAGCTTTGGAGTGTATTTGTATTACTTTCCAAGATACAGCTAAGGGTTGTATTTGTATTTTTGACAATAACACAGCTGGGGGTGTATTTGTATTATTTTCCAAGATACAGCTAAGGGTTGTATTTGTATTTTTGATAATAACACAGCTTGGGAGTGTATTTGTATTACTTTACAAGATACAGCTGAGGGTTGTATTTGTATTTTTGACAATAACACAGCTTGGGGTTGTATTTGTATTATTTTCCAATATACGGCTAAGGGTTGTATTTGTATTTTTGAAAATAACACATCTTGGGGTTGTATTTGTATTATTTTCCAAGATACAGCTAAGGGTTGTATTTGTATTTTTGAAAATAACACAGACTGGGGGTGTATTTGTATTATTTTCCGAGATACAGCTAAGGGTTGTATTTGTATTTTTGAAATTAACACAGCTTGGTAGAGTATTTGTCTTATTTTCTGAATTACGGCTAAGTTCTGTACTTTTATATTTTTGAAAATAACACAGCTTGGGGGTGTATTTGTATTATTTTCCAAGATAGAGCTAAGGGTTGTATTTGTATTTTTGAAAATAACACAGCTTGGGAGTGTATTTGTATTACTTTCCAAGATACAGCTAAGGGTTGTATTTGTATTTTTGACAATAACACAGCTTGAGGGTGTATTTGTATTATTTTCCAAGATACAGCTAAGGGTTGTATTTGCATTTTTGAAAATAACACAGCTTGGGGGTGTATTTGTATTACTTTCCGAGATACAGCTAAGGGTTGTATTTGTATTTTTGAAAATATCACTGCTTGGGGTTGAATTTGTATTATTTTCCGAGATACAGCAAAGTGTTGTATGTGTATTTTTTAAAACAAAAGCACTTGGGGGTGTATTTGTATTATTTTCCGAGATACAGCTAAGGGTTGTATTTGTATTTTTGACAATAACACAGCTTGGGGGTGTATTTGTATTATTTTCCGAGATACAGCTAAGGGTTTTATTTGTATTTTTGAAAATAACACAGCTTGGGGGTGTATTTGTATTATTTTTCGAGATACAGCTAAGGGTTGTATTTGTATTTTTGACAATAACACAGCTTGGGGATGTATTTGTATTATTTTCCGAGATACAGCTGAGGTTTGTATTTGTATTTTTGAAAATAACACAGCTTTGGAGTGTATTTGTATTACTTTCCAAGATACAGCTAAGGGTTGTATTTTTATTTTTGAAAATAACACAGCTTTGGTGTGTATCTGTATTATTTTCCGAGATACAGCTAAGGGTTTTATTTGTATTTTTGAAAATACCACAGCTTGTGGGTGTATTTGTATTATTTTCTGAATTAAGGCTAAGGGCTGTATTTACATATTTTTGAAAATAACACTGCTTGGGGGTGTATTTGTATTATTTTCCAAGATACAGCTAAGGGTTGTGTTCGTATTTTGAAAATAACACAGCTTGTGTGTGTATTTGTATTATATTCTGAATTACATCTAAGGGCTGTATTTGTGTATTTTTAAAAATAATACTGCTTCGGGTTGAATTTGTATTATTTTCCAAGATAAAGCTAAGGGTTGTATTTGCATTTTTGAAAATAACAGCACTTGGGGGTGTATTTGTATTATTTTCCTAGATACAGCTAAGGGCTGTGTTTGTATTTTTGAAAATAACACAGCTTGGGGGTGTATTTATATTATTTTCCGACATACAGCAAACGGTTGTACTTGTATTTTTGAAAATAACACCGCTTGTGGGTGTATTTGTATTGTTTTCTGCGATAGAGCTATGGGTTGTGTTTGTATTTTTGAAAATAACACAGCTTGGGTGTGTATTTGTATTATTTTCCGAGATACAGCTAATGGTTGTATTTGTATTTTTGGAAATAACAAAGCTTGGAGGTGATTTGTATTATTTTCCTAGATACAGCTAAGGGTTGTATTTATATTTTTGAAAATAACACAGCTTGGGGGTGTATTTGTATTATTTTTCGAGATACAGCTAAGGGTTGTATTTGTATTTTTGACAATAACACAGCTTGGGGATGTATTTGTATTATTTTCCGAGATACAGCTGAGGATTGTATTTGTATTTTTGAAAATAACACAGCTTTGGAGTGTATTTGTATTACTTTCCAAGATACAGCTAAGGGTTGTATTTGTATTTTTGACAATAACACAGCTGGGGGTGTATTTGTATTATTTTCCAAGATACAGCTAAGGGTTGTATTTGTATTTTTGATAATAACACAGCTTGGGAGTGTATTTGTATTACTTTACAAGATACAGCTGAGGGTTGTATTTGTATTTTTGACAATAACACAGCTTGGGGTTGTATTTGTATTATTTTCCAATATACGGCTAAGGGTTGTATTTGTATTTTTGAAAATAACACATCTTGGGGTTGTATTTGTATTATTTTCCAAGATACAGCTAAGGGTTGTATTTGTATTTTTGAAAATAACACAGACTGGGGGTGTATTTGTATTATTTTCCGAGATACAGCTAAGGGTTGTATTTGTATTTTTGAAATTAACACAGCTTGGTAGAGTATTTGTCTTATTTTCTGAATTACGGCTAAGTTCTGTACTTTTATATTTTTGAAAATAACACAGCTTGGGGGTGTATTTGTATTATTTTCCAAGATAGAGCTAAGGGTTGTATTTGTATTTTTGAAAATAACACAGCTTGGGAGTGTATTTGTATTACTTTCCAAGATACAGCTAAGGGTTGTATTTGTATTTTTGACAATAACACAGCTTGAGGGTGTATTTGTATTATTTTCCAAGATACAGCTAAGGGTTGTATTTGCATTTTTGAAAATAACACAGCTTGGGGGTGTATTTGTATTACTTTCCGAGATACAGCTAAGGGTTGTATTTGTATTTTTGAAAATATCACTGCTTGGGGTTGAATTTGTATTATTTTCCGAGATACAGCAAAGTGTTGTATGTGTATTTTTTAAAACAAAAGCACTTGGGGGTGTATTTGTATTATTTTCCGAGATACAGCTAAGGGTTGTATTTGTATTTTTGACAATAACACAGCTTGGGGGTGTATTTGTATTATTTTCCGAGATACAGCTAAGGGTTTTATTTGTATTTTTGAAAATAACACAGCTTGGGGGTGTATTTGTATTATTTTTCGAGATACAGCTAAGGGTTGTATTTGTATTTTTGACAATAACACAGCTTGGGGATGTATTTGTATTATTTTCCGAGATACAGCTGAGGTTTGTATTTGTATTTTTGAAAATAACACAGCTTTGGAGTGTATTTGTATTACTTTCCAAGATACAGCTAAGGGTTGTATTTGTATTTTTGACAATAACACAGCTGGGGGTGTATTTGTATTATTTTCCAAGATACAGCTAAGGGTTGTATTTGTATTTTTGATAATAACACAGCTTGGGAGTGTATTTGTATTACTTTACAAGATACAGCTGAGGGTTGTATTTGTATTTTTGACAATAACACAGCTTGGGGTTGTATTTGTATTATTTTCCAATATACGGCTAAGGGTTGTATTTGTATTTTTGAAAATAACACATCTTGGGGTTGTATTTGTATTATTTTCCAAGATACAGCTAAGGGTTGTATTTGTATTTTTGAAAATAACACAGACTGGGGGTGTATTTGTATTATTTTCCGAGATACAGCTAAGGGTTGTATTTGTATTTTTGAAATTAACACAGCTTGGTAGAGTATTTGTCTTATTTTCTGAATTACGGCTAAGTTCTGTACTTTTATATTTTTGAAAATAACACAGCTTGGGGGTGTATTTGTATTATTTTCCAAGATAGAGCTAAGGGTTGTATTTGTATTTTTGAAAATAACACAGCTTGGGAGTGTATTTGTATTACTTTCCAAGATACAGCTAAGGGTTGTATTTGTATTTTTGACAATAACACAGCTTGAGGGTGTATTTGTATTATTTTCCAAGATACAGCTAAGGGTTGTATGTGTATTTTTTAAAACAAAAGCACTTGGGAGTGTATTTGTATTATTTTCCCAGATACAGCTAAGGGTTGTGTTTGTAGTTTTGATAATATCACAGCTTGGGGCTGTATTTGTATTATTTTCCGAGATACAGCTAAGGGTTGTATTTGTATTTTTGACAATAACACAGCTTGGGGGTGTATTTGTATTATTTTCCGAGATACAGCTAAGGGTTTTATTTGTATTTTTGAAAATAACACAGCTTGGGGTTGTATTTGTATTAATTTCAAAGATATAGGTAAGGGTTTTATTTGTATTTTTGAAAATAACACAGTCTGATGGTGTATTTGTATTATTTTCCGAGATACAGCTAAGGGTTGTATTTGTATTTTTGAAAATAACAGAGCTCGTTGGTGTATTTGTATTATTTTCCGAGATACAGCTAAGGGTTGTATTTGTATTCTTGAAAATAACACAGCTTGGGGGTGTATTTGTATTATTTTCCAAGATACAGCTAAGGGTTGTATTTGTATTCTTGAACATAACACAGCTTGGGGGTGTATTTGTATTATTATCCAAGATACAGCTAAGGGTTGTATTTGTATTCTTGAAAATAACAGAGCTTGTGGGTGTAGTTGTGTTATTTTCAGACAAACAACTAAGGGTTGTATTTGTGTTTTTCACAATAACACAGCTTGGGCTTGTATTTGAATTATTTTCAAAATACAGCTAAGGGTTTTATTTGTATTTTGGAGAATAACAGAGCTTGGGGGTGTATTTGTATTGTTTTCCAAGATACATCTACGGGTTGTACTTTTATTTTTGAAAATAACACATCTTGTGTGTGTATTTGCATTAGTTTCGAAGATAAACCTAAGTGTTATATATGTATCCTTGAAAATAACACAGCTTGGGGGTGTATTTGTATTATTTTACAAGATACAGCCAAGAGTTGTATTTGTATTTTTGAAAATAACACAGCTTGGGTGTGTATTTGTATTATTTTCCAAGATACAGCTAAGGGTTTTATTTGTATTTTTGAAAATAACACAGCATGTGGGTGAATTTGTATTATTTTCCAAGATACAGCTAAGGGTTTTATTTGTATTCTTGAAAATAACACAGCTTGGGGGTGTATTTGTATTATTTTCCAAGATACAGCTAAGGGTTGAATTTGTATTTTTGAAAATACCACAGCTTTAGGGTGTATTTGTAATATTTTCTGACATACAGCTAAGGGTTGTATTTGTATTTTTGAAAATAACACAGCTTGGGGGTGTATTTGTATTATTTTCCAAGTTAGAGCTAAGGGTTGTATTTTTATTTTTGAAAATAACACAGCTTGGGGGTGTCTTTGTATTATTTTCAAAGATACAGCTAAGGGTTGTATTTTTATTTTTGAAAATGACACAGCTTTGGGGTGTATTTGTATTATTTTCCGAGATACAGCTAAGGGTTGTTTTTGTATTTTTGAAATATCACACCTTGGGGGTGTATTTTTATTATTTTCCGAGATACCGCTAAGGGTTGTATTTGAATTTTTGAAAATAACACAACTTGGGGGTTTATTTGTATTATTTTCCGAGATTAAGCTAAGGGTTGTATTTGTATTTTTGAAAATAACACCGTTTGGTGGTGTATTTGTATTATTTTCTGAGATACAGCTAAGGGTTGTGTTTGTGTTTTTGAAAATAACACACCTTGGGGTTGTATTTGTATTCTTTTCCAAGATACAGTTAATTGTTGTATTTGTATTTTTGACAATAACAGAGCTTGGGGGTGTATTTGCATTATTTTCCGAGATACAGCTAAGTGTTGTATTTGTATTTTTGGAAATAACACAGCTTGGGGGTGAATTTGTATTATTTTCCGACTTACAGATAAATGTTGTATATGTATTTTTGACTATAAAACAGCTTGGGTGTGTATTTGTATTATTTTGCGAGATACAGCTAAGGGTTGTATCTGTATTTTTGAAAATAACACAGCTTGGGGGTGTATTTGTATTATTTTACGAGATACAGCTAAGGGTTGAATTTGTATTTTTGAAAATACCATAGTTTGAGGGTGTATTTGTAATATTTTCTGACATACAGCTAAGGGTTGCATTTGTATTTTTGAAAATAACACAGCTTGGGGGTGTATATGTATTATATTCCTAGATACAGCTAAGGGTTGTATTTGTATTTTTGACTATAAAACCGTTTGGGGGTGTATTTGTATTATTTTCTGAGATACAGCTATGGGTTGTATTTGTATTTTTGAAAATAACACAGCTTGGGTGTGTATTTGTATTATTTTCCGAGATAGAACTAAGGGTTGTATTTGTATTGTGGAAAATAACAGAGCTTGTGGGTGTATTTGTATTATTTTCCGAGATACAGCTAAGGGTTGTATTTTTATTTTTGAAAATAACACAGCTTGGGGGTGTATTTGTATTATTTTCCAAGTTAGAGCTAAGGGTTGTATTTTTATTTTTGAAAAAAATACAGCTTGGGGGTGTCTTTGTATTATTTTCAAAGATACTGCTAAGGGGTGTATTTTTATTTTTGAAAATAACACAGCTTTGGTGTGTATGTGTATTATTTTCCGAGGTACAGCTAAGGGTTGTATTTGTATTTTTGAAAATAACACAGCTTGGGGGTGTATTTGTATTATATTCCTAGATATAGCTAAGGGTTGTATTTGTATTTTTGAAAATAAAACCGTTTGGGGGTGTATTTGTATTATTTTCTGAGATACCGCTAAGGGTTGTATTTGTATTTTTGAAAATAACACAACTTGGGGGTGTATTTGTATTATTTTCCGACATTCAGCTAAGGGATGTATTTGTATTTTTGAAAATAACACCGTTTGGGGGTGTATTTGTATTATTTTCTGAGATACAGCTAAGGGTTATATTTGTGTTTTTGAAAACAACACACCTTGGGGTTGTATTTGTATTCTTTTCCAAGATACAGTTAATTGTTGTTTTTGTATTTTTGACAATAACAGAGCTTGGGGGTGTATTTGCATTATTTTCCGTGATACAGCTAAGTGTTTTATTTGTATTTTTGGAAATAACACCACTTGGGTGTGTGTTTGTATTATTTTCCGAAATACAGCTAAGGGTTGTATTTGTATTTTTGAAAATAACACAGCTTCGGGTTGTATTTGTATTATATTCCAAGATACAGCTAAGGGTTGTATTTGTATTTTTGAAAATAACACAGACTGGGGGTGTATTTGTATTATTTTCCGAGATACAGCTAAGGGTTGTATTTGTATTTTTGAAATTAACACAGCTTGGGGGTGTATTTGTCTTATTTTCTGAATTACGGCTAAGTTCTGTATTTTTGTATATTTGAAAATAACACAGCTTGGGGGTGTATTTGTACTATTTTCTGACATACAGCTAAGGGATGTTTTGTATTTTTGAAAAAAACACAGCTTGGGGGTGTATTTGTATTATTTTCCAAGATACTGCTAAGGGTTGTATTTGTATTTTTGAAAATAACACAGTTTGGGGGTGTATTTGTATTATTTTTCAAGATTCAACTAAGGGTTGTATTTGTATTTTTGAAAATAACACAGCTTTCGTGTGTATTTGTTTTATTTTCCAAGATGCAGCTAAGGGTTGTATTTGTAGTTTTGAAAATAACACAGATTGGGGGTGTATATGTATTATTTTCCAGGATACTTCTAAGGGTTGTATTTGTATTTTGGTGAATAACACAGCTTGTGGGTGTATTTGTATTATTTTCCAAAATACTGCTAAGGGTTGTATTTGTATTTTTGGAAATAACACAGTTTGCGGGTGTATTTGCATTATTTTCCAAGATACAGCTAATTGTTGTATTTGTATTTTTGACAATAACACAGCTTGGGGGTGTATTTGTATTATTTTCCAAGTTACAGCTAATGTTTGTATTTGTATTTTTGACAATAACACAGCTTGCGGGTGTATTTGTATTATTTTCCGAGATACAGCGAAGGGTTGCATTTGTATTTTTGAGAAATAACACAGCTTGGGGGTATATTTGTATTATTTTCAAAGATACAGCTAAGGGTTGTATTTGTATTTTTGACAATAACACAGCTTGGGTGTGTATTTGTATTATATACAAAGATACAGCTAAGTGTTGCATTTGTATTTTTGACAATAACACAGCTTGCGGGTTTATTTGTATTATTTTCCGAGATACAGCTAAGGGTTGTATTTTTGTTTTTGAAAATAACACAGCTTGTGGGTGTATTTGTATTATTTTCCGAGATACAGCTAAGGGTTGTGTTTGTGTTTTTGAAAATAACACCGCTTGGGGGTGTATTTGTATTATTTTCCAAGATACAGCTAAGGGTTGTGTTTGTATTTTTGAAAATAACACAGCTTGGGGGTGTGTTTGTATTATTTTCCAAGATAGAGCTAAGGGTTGTATTTGAATTTTTCAAAATAAATCAGCTTGTGGGTGTATTTGTATTATTTTCGGAGATAGAGCTAAGGGTTGTATATGTATTTTTGTAAATAACACAGCTTGTTGGTGTATTTGTATTATTTTCTGAATTAAGGCTAAGGGCTGTATTTTCATATTTTTGACAATAACACAGCTTGAGGGTGTATTTGTATTATTTTCCAAGATACAGCTAAGGGTTGTATTTGCATTTTTGAAAATAACACAGCTTGGGGGTGTATTTGTATTACTTTCCGAGATACAGCTAAGGGTTGTATTTGTATTTTTGAAAATATCACTGCTTGGGGTTGAATTTGTATTATTTTCCGAGATACAGCTAAGTGTTGTATGTGTATTTTTTAAAACAAAAGCACTTGGGGGTGTATTTGTATTATTTTCCGAGATACAGCTAAGGGTTGTATTTGTATTTTTGACAATAACACAGCTTGGGGGTGTATTTGTATTATTTTCCGAGATACAGCTAAGGGTTTTATTTGTATTTTTGAAAATAACACAGCTTGGGGGTGTATTTGTATTATTTTTCGAGATACAGCTAAGGGTTGTATTTGTATTTTTGACAATAACACAGCTTGGGGATGTATTTGTATTATTTTCCGAGATACAGCTGAGGTTTGTATTTGTATTTTTGAAAATAACACAGCTTTGGAGTGTATTTGTATTACTTTCCAAGATACAGCTAAGGGTTGTATTTGTATTTTTGACAATAACACAGCTGGGGGTGTATTTGTATTATTTTCCAAGATACAGCTAAGGGTTGTATTTGTATTTTTGATAATAACACAGCTTGGGAGTGTATTTGTATTACTTTACAAGATACAGCTGAGGGTTGTATTTGTATTTTTGACAATAACACAGCTTGGGGTTGTATTTGTATTATTTTCCAATATACGGCTAAGGGTTGTATTTGTATTTTTGAAAATAACACATCTTGGGGTTGTATTTGTATTATTTTCCAAGATACAGCTAAGGGTTGTATTTGTATTTTTGAAAATAACACAGACTGGGGGTGTATTTGTATTATTTTCCGAGATACAGCTAAGGGTTGTATTTGTATTTTTGAAATTAACACAGCTTGGTAGAGTATTTGTCTTATTTTCTGAATTACGGCTAAGTTCTGTACTTTTATATTTTTGAAAATAACACAGCTTGGGGGTGTATTTGTATTATTTTCCAAGATAGAGCTAAGGGTTGTATTTGTATTTTTGAAAATAACACAGCTTGGGAGTGTATTTGTATTACTTTCCAAGATACAGCTAAGGGTTGTATTTGTATTTTTGACAATAACACAGCTTGAGGGTGTATTTGTATTATTTTCCAAGATACAGCTAAGGGTTGTATTTGCATTTTTGAAAATAACACAGCTTGGGGGTGTATTTGTATTACTTTCCGAGATACAGCTAAGGGTTGTATTTGTATTTTTGAAAATATCACTGCTTGGGGTTGAATTTGTATTATTTTCCGAGATACAGCTAAGTGTTGTATGTGTATTTTTTAAAACAAAAGCACTTGGGAGTGTATTTGTATTATTTTCCCAGATACAGCTAAGGGTTGTGTTTGTATTTTTGATAATATCACAGCTTGGGGCTGTATTTGTATTATTTTCCGAGATACAGCTAAGGGTTGTATTTGTATTTTTGACAATAACACAGCTTGGGGGTGTATTTGTATTATTTTCCGAGATACAGCTAAGGGTTTTATTTGTATTTTTGAAAATAACACAGCTTGGGGTTGTATTTGTATTAATTTCAAAGATATAGGTAAGGGTTTTATTTGTATTTTTGAAAATAACACAGTCTGATGGTGTATTTGTATTATTTTCCGAGATACAGCTAAGGGTTGTATTTGTATTCTTGAAAATAACACAGCTTGGGGGTGTATTTGTATTATTTTCCAAGATACAGCTAAGGGTTGTATTTGTATTCTTGAACATAACACAGCTTGGGGGTGTATTTGTATTATTATCCAAGATACAGCTAAGGGTTGTATTTGTATTCTTGAAAATAACAGAGCTTGTGGGTGTAGTTGTGTTATTTTCAGACAAACAACTAAGGGTTGTATTTGTGTTTTTCACAATAACACAGCTTGGGCTTGTATTTGAATTATTTTCAAAATACAGCTAAGGGTTTTATTTGTATTTTGGAGAATAACAGAGCTTGGGGGTGTATTTGTATTGTTTTCCAAGATACATCTACGGGTTGTACTTTTATTTTTGAAAATAACACATCTTGTGTGTGTATTTGCATTAGTTTCGAAGATAAACCTAAGTGTTATATATGTATCCTTGAAAATAACACAGCTTGGGGGTGTATTTGTATTATTTTACAAGATACAGCCAAGAGTTGTATTTGTATTTTTGAAAATAACACAGCTTGGGTGTGTATTTGTATTATTTTCCAAGATACAGCTAAGGGTTTTATTTGTATTTTTGAAAATAACACAGCATGTGGGTGAATTTGTATTATTTTCCAAGATACAGCTAAGGGTTTTATTTGTATTCTTGAAAATAACACAGCTTGGGGGTGTATTTGTATTATTTTCCAAGATACAGCTAAGGGTTGAATTTGTATTTTTGAAAATACCACAGCTTTAGGGTGTATTTGTAATATTTTCTGACATACAGCTAAGGGTTTTATTTGTATTTTTGAAAATAACACAGCTTGGGGGTGTATTTGTATTATTTTCCAAGTTAGAGCTAAGGGTTGTATTTTTATTTTTGAAAATAACACAGCTTGGGGGTGTCTTTGTATTATTTTCAAAGATACAGCTAAGGGTTGTATTTTTATTTTTGAAAATGACACAGCTTTGGGGTGTATTTGTATTATTTTCCGAGATACAGCTAAGGGTTGTTTTTGTATTTTTGAAATATCACACCTTGGGGGTGTATTTTTATTATTTTCCGAGATACCGCTAAGGGTTGTATTTGAATTTTTGAAAATAACACAACTTGGGGGTTTATTTGTATTCCGAGATTAAGCTAAGGGTTGTATTTGTATTTTTGAAAATAACACCGTTTGGTGGTGTATTTGTATTATTTTCTGAGATACAGCTAAGGGTTGTGTTTGTGTTTTTGAAAATAACACACCTTGGGGTTGTATTTGTATTCTTTTCCAAGATACAGTTAATTGTTGTATTTGTATTTTTGACAATAACAGAGCTTGGGGGTGTATTTGCATTATTTTCCGAGATACAGCTAAGTGTTGTATTTGTATTTTTGGAAATAACACAGCTTGGGGGTGAATTTGTATTATTTTCCGACTTACAGATAAATGTTGTATATGTATTTTTGACTATAAAACAGCTTGGGTGTGTATTTGTATTATTTTGCGAGATACAGCTAAGGGTTGCATTTGTATTTTTGAAAATAACACAGCTTGGGGGTGTATATGTATTATATTCCTAGATACAGCTAAGGGTTGTATTTGTATTTTTGACTATAAAACCGTTTGGGGGTGTATTTGTATTATTTTCTGAGATACAGCTATGGGTTGTATTTGTATTTTTGAAAATAACACAGCTTGGGTGTGTATTTGTATTATTTTCCGAGATAGAACTAAGGGTTGTATTTGTATTGTGGAAAATAACAGAGCTTGTGGGTGTATTTGTATTATTTTCCGAGATACAGCTAAGGGTTGTATTTTTATTTTTGAAAATAACACAGCTTGGGGGTGTATTTGTATTATTTTCCAAGTTAGAGCTAAGGGTTGTATTTTTATTTTTGAAAAAAATACAGCTTGGGGGTGTCTTTGTATTATTTTCAAAGATACTGCTAAGGGGTGTATTTTTATTTTTGAAAATAACACAGCTTTGGTGTGTATGTGTATTATTTTCCGAGGTACAGCTAAGGGTTGTATTTGTATTTTTGAAAATAACACAGCTTGGGGGTGTATTTGTATTATATTCCTAGATATAGCTAAGGGTTGTATTTGTATTTTTGAAAATAAAACCGTTTGGGGGTGTATTTGTATTATTTTCTGAGATACCGCTAAGGGTTGTATTTGTATTTTTGAAAATAACACAACTTGGGGGTGTATTTGTATTATTTTCCGACATTCAGCTAAGGGATGTATTTGTATTTTTGAAAATAACACCGTTTGGGGGTGTATTTGTATTATTTTCTGAGATACAGCTAAGGGTTATATTTGTGTTTTTGAAAACAACACACCTTGGGGTTGTATTTGTATTCTTTTCCAAGATACAGTTAATTGTTGTTTTTGTATTTTTGACAATAACAGAGCTTGGGGGTGTATTTGCATTATTTTCCGTGATACAGCTAAGTGTTTTATTTGTATTTTTGGAAATAACACCACTTGGGTGTGTGTTTGTATTATTTTCCGAAATACAGCTAAGGGTTGTATTTGTATTTTTGAAAATAACACAGCTTCGGGTTGTATTTGTATTATATTCCAAGATACAGCTAAGGGTTGTATTTGTATTTTTGAAAATAACACAGACTGGGGGTGTATTTGTATTATTTTCCGAGATACAGCTAAGGGTTGTATTTGTATTTTTGAAATTAACACAGCTTGGGGGTGTATTTGTCTTATTTTCTGAATTACGGCTAAGTTCTGTATTTTTGTATATTTGAAAATAACACAGCTTGGGGGTGTATTTGTACTATTTTCTGACATACAGCTAAGGGATGTTTTGTATTTTTGGAAAAAACACAGCTTGGGGGTGTATTTGTATTATTTTCCAAGATACTGCTAAGGGTTGTATTTGTATTTTTGAAAATAACACAGTTTGGGGGTGTATTTGTATTATTTTTCAAGATTCAACTAAGGGTTGTATTTGTATTTTTGAAAATAACACAGCTTTCATGTGTATTTGTTTTATTTTCCAAGATGCAGCTAAGGGTTGTATTTGTAGTTTTGAAAATAACACAGATTGGGGGTGTATATGTATTATTTTCCAGGATACTTCTAAGGGTTGTATTTGTATTTTGGTGAATAACACAGCTTGTGGGTGTATTTGTATTATTTTCCAAAATACTGCTAAGGGTTGTATTTGTATTTTTGGAAATAACACAGTTTGCGGGTGTATTTGTATTATTTTCCAAGATACAGCTAATTGTTGTATTTGTATTTTTGACAATAACACAGCTTGGGGGTGTATTTGTATTATTTTCCAAGTTACAGCTAATGTTTGTATTTGTATTTTTGACAATAACACAGCTTGCGGGTGTATTTGTATTATTTTCCGAGATACAGCGAAGGGTTGCATTTGTATTTTTGAGAAATAACACAGCTTGGGGGTATATTTGTATTATTTTCAAAGATACAGCTAAGGGTTGTATTTGTATTTTTGACAATAACACAGCTTGGGTGTGTATTTGTATTATATACAAAGATACAGCTAAGTGTTGCATTTGTATTTTTGACAATAACACAGCTTGCGGGTTTATTTGTATTATTTTCCGAGATACAGCTAAGGGTTGTATTTTTGTTTTTGAAAATAACACAGCTTGTGGGTGTATTTGTATTATTTTCCGAGATACAGCTAAGGGTTGTGTTTGTGTTTTTGAAAATAACACCGCTTGGGGGTGTATTTGTATTATTTTCCAAGATACAGCTAAGGGTTGTGTTTGTATTTTTGAAAATAACACAGCTTGGGGGTGTGTTTGTATTATTTTCCAAGATAGAGCTAAGGGTTGTATTTGAATTTTTCAAAATAAATCAGCTTGTGGGTGTATTTGTATTATTTTCGGAGATAGAGCTAAGGGTTGTATATGTATTTTTGTAAATAACACAGCTTGTTGGTGTATTTGTATTATTTTCTGAATTAAGGCTAAGGGCTGTATTTTCATATTTTTGAAAATAACACAGCTTGGGGGTGTATTTGTATTATTTTCCAAGATACAGCTAAGGGTTGTATTTTTATTTTTGAAAATAACACAGCTTTGGTGTGTATCTGTATTATTTTCCGAGATACAGCTAAGGGTTTTATTTGTATTTTTGAAAATACCACAGCTTGTGGGTGTATTTGTATTATTTTCTGAATTAAGGCTAAGGGCTGTATTTACATATTTTTGAAAATAACACTGCTTGGGGGTGTATTTGTATTATTTTCCAAGATACAGCTAAGGGTTGTGTTCGTATTTTGAAAATAACACAGCTTGTGTGTGTATTTGTATCATATTCTGAATTACATCTAAGGGCTGTATTTGTGTATTTTTAAAAATAATACTGCTTCGGGTTGAATTTGTATTATTTTCCAAGATAAAGCTAAGGGTTGTATTTGCATTTTTGAAAATAACAGCACTTGGGGGTGTATTTGTATTATTTTCCTAGATACAGCTAAGGGCTGTGTTTGTATTTTTGAAAATAACACAGCTTGGGGGTGTATTTATATTATTTTCCGACATACAGCAAACGGTTGTACTTGTATTTTTGAAAATAACACCGCTTGTGGGTGTATTTGTATTGTTTTCTGCGATAGAGCTATGGGTTGTATTTGTATTTTTGAAAATAACACAGCTTGGGTGTGTATTTGTATTATTTTCCGAGATACAGCTAATGGTTGTATTTGTATTTTTGGAAATAACAAAGCTTGGAGGTGATTTGTATTATTTTCCTAGATACAGCTAAGGGTTGTATTTATATTTTTGAAAATAACACAGCTTGGGGGTGTATTTGTATTATTTTTCGAGATACAGCTAAGGGTTGTATTTGTATTTTTGAAAATAACACAGACTGGGGGTGTATTTGTATTATTTTCCGAGATACAGCTAAGGGTTGTATTTGTATTTTTGACAATAACACAGCTTGGGGATGTATTTGTATTATTTTCCGATATACAGCTGAGGTTTGTATTTGTATTTTTGAAAATAACACAGCTTTGGAGTGTATTTGTATTACTTTCCAAGATACAGCTAAGGGTTGTATTTGTATTTTTGAAAATATCACTGCTTGGGGTTGAATTTGTATTATTTTCCGAGATACAGCTAAGTGTTGTATGTGTATTTTTTAAAACAAAAGCACTTGGGGGTGTATTTGTATTATTTTCCGAGATACAGCTAAGGGTTTTATTTGTATTTTTGAAAATAACACAGCTTGGGGGTGTATTTGTATTATTTTTCGAGATACAGCTAAGGGTTGTATTTGTATTTTTGACAATAACACAGCTTGGGGATGTATTTGTATTATTTTCCGAGATACAGCTGAGGTTTGTATTTGTATTTTTGAAAATAACACAGCTTTGGAGTGTATTTGTATTACTTTCCAAGATACAGCTAAGGGTTGTATTTGTATTTTTGACAATAACACAGCTGGGGGTGTATTTGTATTATTTTCCAAGATACAGCTAAGGGTTGTATTTGTATTTTTGATAATAACACAGCTTGGGAGTGTATTTGTATTACTTTACAAGATACAGCTGAGGGTTGTATTTGTATTTTTGACAATAACACAGCTTGGGGTTGTATTTGTATTATTTTCCAATATACGGCTAAGGGTTGTATTTGTATTTTTGAAAATAACACATCTTGGGGTTGTATTTGTATTATTTTCCAAGATACAGCTAAGGGTTGTATTTGTATTTTTGAAAATAACACAGACTGGGGGTGTATTTGTATTATTTTCCGAGATACAGCTAAGGGTTGTATTTGTATTTTTGAAATTAACACAGCTTGGTAGAGTATTTGTCTTATTTTCTGAATTACGGCTAAGTTCTGTACTTTTATATTTTTGAAAATAACACAGCTTGGGGGTGTATTTGTATTATTTTCCAAGATAGAGCTAAGGGTTGTATTTGTATTTTTGAAAATAACACAGCTTGGGAGTGTATTTGTATTACTTTCCAAGATACAGCTAAGGGTTGTATTTGTATTTTTGACAATAACACAGCTTGAGGGTGTATTTGTATTATTTTCCAAGATACAGCTAAGGGTTGTATTTGTATTTTTGACAATAACACAGCTTGAGGGTGTATTTGTATTATTTTCCAAGATAGAGCTAAGGGTTGTATTTGTATTTTTGAAAATAACACAGCTTGGGAGTGTATTTGTATTACTTTCCAAGATACAGCTAAGGGTTGTATTTGTATTTTTGACAATAACACAGCTTGAGGGTGTATTTGTATTATTTTCCAAGATACAGCTAAGGGTTGTATTTGCATTTTTGAAAATAACACAGCTTGGGGGTGTATTTGTATTACTTTCCGAGATACAGCTAAGGGTTGTATTTGTATTTTTGAAAATATCACTGCTTGGGGTTGAATTTGTATTATTTTCCGAGATACAGCTAAGTGTTGTATGTGTATTTTTTAAAACAAAAGCACTTGGGAGTGTATTTGTATTATTTTAGGAGATACAGCTAAGGGTTGTATTTGTATTTTTGACAATAACACAGCTTGGGGGTGTATTTGTATTATTTTCCGAGATACAGCTAAGGGTTTTATTTGTATTTTTGAAAATAACACAGCTTGGGGGTGTATTTGTATTATTTTTCGAGATACAGCTAAGGGTTGTATTTGTATTTTTGACAATAACACAGCTTGGGGATGTATTTGTATTATTTTCCGAGATACAGCTGAGGTTTGTATTTGTATTTTTGAAAATAACACAGCTTTGGAGTGTATTTGTATTACTTTCCAAGATACAGCTAAGGGTTGTATTTGTATTTTTGACAATAACACAGCTGGGGGTGTATTTGTATTATTTTCCAAGATACAGCTAAGGGTTGTATTTGTATTTTTGATAATAACACAGCTTGGGAGTGTATTTGTATTACTTTACAAGATACAGCTGAGGGTTGTATTTGTATTTTTGACAATAACACAGCTTGGGGTTGTATTTGTATTATTTTCCAATATACGGCTAAGGGTTGTATTTGTATTTTTGAAAATAACACATCTTGGGGTTGTATTTGTATTATTTTCCAAGATACAGCTAAGGGTTGTATTTGTATTTTTGAAAATAACACAGACTGGGGGTGTATTTGTATTATTTTCCGAGATACAGCTAAGGGTTGTATTTGTATTTTTGAAATTAACACAGCTTGGTAGAGTATTTGTCTTATTTTCTGAATTACGGCTAAGTTCTGTACTTTTATATTTTTGAAAATAACACAGCTTGGGGGTGTATTTGTATTATTTTCCAAGATAGAGCTAAGGGTTGTATTTGTATTTTTGAAAATAACACAGCTTGGGAGTGTATTTGTATTACTTTCCAAGATACAGCTAAGGGTTGTATTTGTATTTTTGACAATAACACAGCTTGAGGGTGTATTTGTATTATTTTCCAAGATACAGCTAAGGGTTGTATTTGTATTTTTGACAATAACACAGATTGAGGGTGTATTTGTATTATTTTCCAAGATAGAGCTAAGGGTTGTATTTGTATTTTTGAAAATAACACAGCTTGGGAGTGTATTTGTATTACTTTCCAAGATACAGCTAAGGGTTGTATTTGTATTTTTGACAATAACACAGCTTGAGGGTGTATTTGTATTAGTTTCCAAGATACAGCTAAGGGTTGTATTTGCATTTTTGAAAATAACACAGCTTGGGGGTGTATTTGTATTACTTTCCGAGATACAGCTAAGGGTTGTATTTGTATTTTTGAAAATATCACTGCTTGGGGTTGAATTTGTATTATTTTCCGAGATACAGCTAAGTGTTGTATGTGTATTTTTTAAAACAAAAGCACTTGGGGGTGTATTTGTATTATTTTCCGAGATACAGCTAAGGGTTGTATTTGTATTTTTGACAATAACACAGCTTGGGGGTGTATTTGTATTATTTTCCGAGATACAGCTAAGGGTTTTATTTGTATTTTTGAAAATAACACAGCTTGGGGGTGTATTTGTATTATTTTTCGAGATACAGCTAAGGGTTGTATTTGTATTTTTGACAATAACACAGCTTGGGGATGTATTTGTATTATTTTCCGAGATACAGCTGAGGTTTGTATTTGTATTTTTGAAAATAACACAGCTTTGGAGTGTATTTGTATTACTTTCCAAGATACAGCTAAGGGTTGTATTTGTATTTTTGACAATAACACAGCTGGGGGTGTATTTGTATTATTTTCCAAGATACAGCTAAGGGTTGTATTTGTATTTTTGATAATAACACAGCTTGGGAGTGTATTTGTATTACTTTTCAAGATACAGCTGAGGGTTGTATTTGTATTTTTGACAATAACACAGCTTGGGGTTGTATTTGTATTATTTTCCAATATACGGCTAAGGGTTGTATTTGTATTTTTGAAAATAACACATCTTGGGGTTGTATTTGTATTATTTTCCAAGATACAGCTACGGGTTGTATTTGTATTTTTGAAAATAACACAGACTGGGGGTGTATTTGTATTATTTTCCGAGATACAGCTAAGGGTTGTATTTGTATTTTTGAAATTAACACAGCTTGGTAGAGTATTTGTCTTATTTTCTGAATTACGGCTAAGTTCTGTACTTTTATATTTTTGAAAATAACACAGCTTGGGGGTGTATTTGTATTATTTTCCAAGATAGAGCTAAGGGTTGTATTTGTATTTTTGAAAATAACACAGCTTGGGAGTGTATTTGTATTACTTTCCAAGATACAGCTAAGGGTTGTATTTGTATTTTTGACAATAACACAGCTTGAGGGTGTATTTGTATTATTTTCCAAGATACAGCTAAGGGTTGTATTTGTATTTTTGAAAATAACACAGCTTGGGAGTGTATTTGTATTACTTTCCAAGATACAGCTAAGGGTTGTATTTGTATTTTTGACAATAACACAGCTTGAGGGTGTATTTGTATTATTTTCCAAGATACAGCTAAGGGTTGTATTTGCATTTTTGAAAATAACACAGCTTGGGGGTGTATTTGTATTACTTTCCGAGATACAGCTAAGGGTTGTATTTGTATTTTTGAAAATATCACTGCTTGGGGTTGAATTTGTATTATTTTCCGAGATACAGCTAAGTGTTGTATGTGTATTTTTTAAAACAAAAGCACTTGGGGGTGTATTTGTATTATTTTCCGAGATACAGCTAAGGGTTGTATTTGTTTTTTTGACAATAACACAGCTTGGGGGTGTATTTGTATTATTTTCCGAGATACAGCTAAGGGTTTTATTTGTATTTTTGAAAATAACACAGCTTGGGGGTGTATTTGTATTATTTTTCGAGATACAGCTAAGGGTTGTATTTGTATTTTTGACAATAACACAGCTTGGGGATGTATTTGTATTATTTTCCGAGATACAGCTGAGGTTTGTATTTGTATTTTTGAAAATAACACAGCTTTGGAGTGTATTTGTATTACTTTCCAAGATACAGCTAAGGGTTGTATTTGTATTTTTGACAATAACACAGCTGGGGGTGTATTTGTATTATTTTCCAAGATACAGCTAAGGGTTGTATTTGTATTTTTGATAATAACACAGCTTGGGAGTGTATTTGTATTACTTTACAAGATACAGCTGAGGGTTGTATTTGTATTTTTGACAATAACACAGCTTGGGGTTGTATTTGTATTATTTTCCAATATACGGCTAAGGGTTGTATTTGTATTTTTGAAAATAACATATCTTGGGGTTGTATTTGTATTATTTTCCAAGATACAGCTAAGGGTTGTATTTGTATTTTTGAAAATAACACAGACTGGGGGTGTATTTGTATTATTTTCCGAGATACAGCTAAGGGTTGTATTTGTATTTTTGAAATTAACACAGCTTGGTAGAGTATTTGTCTTATTTTCTGAATTACGGCTAAGTTCTGTACTTTTATATTTTTGAAAATAACACAGCTTGGGGGTGTATTTGTATTATTTTCCAAGATAGAGCTAAGGGTTGTATTTGTATTTTTGAAAATAACACAGCTTGGGAGTGTATTTGTATTACTTTCCAAGATACAGCTAAGGGTTGTATTTGTATTTTTGACAATAACACAGCTTGAGGGTGTATTTGTATTATTTTCCAAGATACAGCTAAGGGTTGTATTTGCATTTTTGAAAATAACACAGCTTGGGGGTGTATTTGTATTACTTTCCGAGATACAGCTAAGGGTTGTATTTGTATTTTTGAAAATATCACTGCTTGGGGTTGAATTTGTATTATTTTCCGAGATACAGCTAAGTGTTGTATGTGTATTTTTTAAAACAAAAGCACTTGGGGGTGTATTTGTATTATTTTCCCAGATACAGCTAAGGGTTGTGTTTGTATTTTTGATAATATCACAGCTTGGGGGTGTATTTGTATTATTTTCCGAGATACAGCTAAGGGTTGTATTTGTATTTTTGACAATAACACAGCTTGGGGGTGTATTTGTATTATTTTCCGAGATACAGCTAAGGGTTTTATTTGTATTTTTGAAAATAACACAGCTTGGGGTTGTATTTGTATTAATTTCAAAGATATAGGTAAGGGTTTTATTTGTATTTTTGAAAATAACACAGTCTGGTGGTGTATTTGTATTATTTTCCGAGATACAGCTAAGGGTTGTATTTGTATTTTTGAAAATAACAGAGCTCGTTGGTGTATTTGTATTATTTTCCGAGATACAGCTAAGGGTTGTATTTGTATTCTTGAAAATAACACAGCTTGGGGGTGTATTTGTATTATTTTCCAAGATACAGCTAAGGGTTGTATTTGTATTCTTGAATATAACACAGCTTGGGGGTGTATTTGTATTATTATCCAAGATACAGCTAAGGGTTGTATTTGTATTCTTGAAAATAACAGAGCTTGTGGGTGTAGTTGTGTTATTTTCAGACAAACAACTAAGGGTTGTATTTGTGTTTTTCACAATAACACAGCTTGGGCTTGTATTTGAATTATTTTCAAAATACAGCTAAGGGTTTTATTTGTATTTTGGAGAATAACAGAGCTTGGGGGTGTATTTGTATTGTTTTCCAAGATACATCTACGGGTTGTACTTTTATTTTTGAAAATAACACATCTTGTGTGTGTATTTGCATTAGTTTCGAAGATAAACCTAAGTGTTATATATGTATCCTTGAAAATAACACAGCTTGGGGGTGTATTTGTATTATTTTACAAGATACAGCTAAGAGTTGTATTTGTATTTTTGAAAATAACACAGCTTGGGTGTGTATTTGTATTATTTTCCAAGATACAGCTAAGGGTTTTATTTGTATTTTTGAAAATAACACAGCATGTGGGTGAATTTGTATTATTTTCCAAGATACAGCTAAGGGTTTTATTTGTATTCTTGAAAATAACACAGCTTGGGGGTGTATTTGTATTATTTTCCAAGATACAGCTAAGGGTTGAATTTGTATTTTTGAAAATACCACAGCTTTAGGGTGTATTTGTAATATTTTCTGACATACAGCTAAGGGTTGTATTTGTATTTTTGAAAATAACACAGCTTGGGGGTGTATTTGTATTATTTTCCAAGTTAGAGCTAAGGGTTGTATTTTTATTTTTGAAAATAACACAGCTTGGGGGTGTCTTTGTATTATTTTCAAAGATACAGCTAAGGGTTGTATTTTTATTTTTGAAAATGACACAGCTTTGGGGTGTATTTGTATTATTTTCCGAGATACAGCTAAGGGTTGTTTTTGTATTTTTGAAATATCACACCTTGGGGGTGTATTTTTATTATTTTCCGAGATACCGCTAAGGGTTGTATTTGAATTTTTGAAAATAACACAACTTGGGGGTTTATTTGTATTATTTTCCGAGATTAAGCTAAGGGTTGTATTTGTATTTTTGAAAATAACACCGTTTGGTGGTGTATTTGTATTATTTTCTGAGATACAGCTAAGGGTTGTGTTTGTGTTTTTGAAAATAACACACCTTGGGGTTGTATTTGTATTCTTTTCCAAGATACAGTTAATTGTTGTATTTGTATTTTTGACAATAACAGAGCTTGGGGGTGTATTTGCATTATTTTCCGAGATACAGCTAAGTGTTGTATTTGTATTTTTGGAAATAACACAGCTTGGGGGTGAATTTGTATTATTTTCCGACTTACAGATAAATGTTGTATATGTATTTTTGACTATAAAACAGCTTGCGTGTGTATTTGTATTATTTTGCGAGATACAGCTAAGGGTTGTATCTGTATTTTTGAAAATAACACAGCTTGGGGGTGTATTTGTATTATTTTACGAGATACAGCTAAGGGTTGAATTTGTATTTTTGAAAATACCATAGTTTGAGGGTGTATTTGTAATATTTTCTGACATACAGCTAAGGGTTGCATTTGTATTTTTGAAAATAACACAGCTTGGGGGTGTATATGTATTATATTCCTAGATACAGCTAAGGGTTGTATTTGTATTTTTGACTATAAAACCGTTTGGGGGTGTATTTGTATTATTTTCTGAGATACAGCTATGGGTTGTATTTGTATTTTTGAAAATAACACAGCTTGGGTGTGTATTTGTATTATTTTCCGAGATAGAACTAAGGGTTGTATTTGTATTGTGGAAAATAACAAAGCTTGTGGGTGTATTTGTATTATTTTCCGAGATACAGCTAAGGGTTGTATTTTTATTTTTGAAAATAACACAGCTTGGGGGTGTATTTGTATTATTTTCCAAGTTAGAGCTAAGGGTTGTATTTTTATTTTTGAAAAAAATACAGCTTGGGGGTGTCTTTGTATTATTTTCAAAGATACTGCTAAGGGGTGTATTTTTATTTTTGAAAATAACACAGCTTTGGTGTGTATGTGTATTATTTTCCGAGGTACAGCTAAGGGTTGTATTTGTATTTTTGAAAATAACACAGCTTGGGGGTGTATTTGTATTATATTCCTAGATATAGCTAAGGGTTGTATTTGTATTTTTGAAAATAAAACCGTTTGGGGGTGTATTTGTATTATTTTCTGAGATACCGCTAAGGGTTGTATTTGTATTTTTGAAAATAACACAACTTGGGGGTGTATTTGTATTATTTTCCGACATTCAGCTAAGGGATATATTTGTATTTTTGAAAATAACACCGTTTGGGGGTGTATTTGTATTATTTTCTGAGATACAGCTAAGGGTTATATTTGTGTTTTTGAAAACAACACACCTTGGGGTTGTATTTGTATTCTTTTCCAAGATACAGTTAATTGTTGTTTTTGTATTTTTGACAATAACAGAGCTTGCGGGTGTATTTGCATTATTTTCCGTGATACAGCTAAGTGTTTTATTTGTATTTTTGGAAATAACACCACTTGGGTGTGTGTTTGTATTATTTTCCGAAATACAGCTAAGGGTTGTATTTGTATTTTTGAAAATAACACAGCTTCGGGTTGTATTTGTATTATATTCCAAGATACAGCTAAGGGTTGTATTTGTATTTTTGAAAATAACACAGACTGGGGGTGTATTTGTATTATTTTCCGAGATACAGCTAAGGGTTGTATTGGTATTTTTGAAATTAACACAGCTTGGGGGTGTATTTGTCTTATTTTCTGAATTACGGCTAAGTTCTGTATTTTTGTATATTTGAAAATAACACAGCTTGGGGGTGTATTTGTACTATTTTCTGACATACAGCTAAGGGATGTTTTGTATTTTTGAAAAAAACACAGCTTGGGGGTGTATTTGTATTATTTTCCAAGATACTGCTAAGGGTTGTATTTGTATTTTTGAAAATAACACAGTTTGGGGGTGTATTTGTATTATTTTTCAAGATTCAACTAAGGGTTGTATTTGTATTTTTGAAAATAACACAGCTTTCGTGTGTATTTGTTTTATTTTCCAAGATGCAGCTAAGGGTTGTATTTGTAGTTTTGAAAATAACACAAATTGGGGGTGTATATGTATTATTTTCCAGGATACTTCTAAGGGTTGTATTTGTATTTTGGTGAATAACACAGCTTGTGGGTGTATTTGTATTATTTTCCAAAATACTGCTAAGGGTTGTATTTGTATTTTTGGAAATAACACAGTTTGCGGGTGTATTTGTATTATTTTCCAAGATACAGCTAATTGTTGTATTTGTATTTTTGACAATAACACAGCTTGGGGGTGTATTTGTATTATTTTCAAAGATACAGCTAAGGTTTGTATTTGTATTTTTGAAAACATCACAGCTTGTGTGTGTTTTTGTATTATTTTCCAAGTTACAGCTAATGTTTGTATTTTTATTTTTGACAATAACACAGCTTGCGGGTGTATTTGTATTATTTTCCGAGATACAGCGAAGGGTTGCATTTGTATTTTTGAGAAATAACACAGCTTGGGGGTATATTTGTATTATTTTCAAAGATACAGCTAAGGGTTGTATTTGTATTTTTGACAATAACACAGCTTGGGTGTGTATTTGTATTATATACAAAGATACAGCTAAGTGTTGCATTTGTATTTTTGACAATAACACAGCTTGCGGGTTTATTTGTATTATTTTCCGAGATACAGCTAAGGGTTGTATTTTTGTTTTTGAAAATAACACAGCTTGTGGGTGTATTTGTATTATTTTCCGAGATACAGCTAAGGGTTGTGTTTGTGTTTTTGAAAATAACACCGCTTGGGGGTGTATTTGTATTATTTTCCAAGATACAGCTAAGGGTTGTGTTTGTATTTTTGAAAATAACACAGCTTGGGGGTGTGTTTATATTATTTTCCAAGATAGAGCTAAGGGTTGTATTTGAATTTTTCAAAATAAATCAGCTTGTGGGTGTATTTGTATTATTTTCGGAGATAGAGCTAAGGGTTGTATATGTATTTTTGTAAATAACACAGCTTGTTGGTGTATTTGTATTATTTTCTGAATTAAGGCTAAGGGCTGTATTTTCATATTTTTGAAAATAACACAGCTTGGGGGTGTATTTGTATTATTTTCCAAGATACAGCTAAGGGTTGTATTTTTATTTTTGAAAATAACACAGCTTTGGTGTGTATCTGTATTATTTTCCGAGATACAGCTAAGGGTTTTATTTGTATTTTTGAAAATACCACAGCTTGTGTGTGTATTTGTATTATTTTCTGAATTAAGGCTAAGGGCTGTATTTACATATTTTTGAAAATAACACTGCTTGGGGGTATATTTGTATTATTTTCCAAGATACAGCTAAGGGTTGTGTTCGTATTTTGAAAATAACACAGCTTGTGTGTGTATTTGTATTATATTCTGAATTACATCTAAGGGCTGTATTTGTGTATTTTTAAAAATAATGCTGCTTCGGGTTGAATTTGTATTATTTTCCAAGATAAAGCTAAGGGTTGTATTTGCATTTTTGAAAATAACAGCACTTGGGGGTGTATTTGTATTATTTTCCTAGATACAGCTAAGGGCTGTGTTTGTATTTTTGAAAATAACACAGCTTGGGGGTGTATTTATATTATTTTCCGACATACAGCAAACGGTTGTACTTGTATTTTTGAAAATAACACCGCTTGTGGGTGTATTTGTATTGTTTTCTGCGATAGAGCTATGGGTTGTATTTGTATTTTTGAAAATAACACAGCTTGGGTGTGTATTTGTATTATTTTCCGAGATACAGCTAATGGTTGTATTTGTATTTTTGGAAATAACAAAGCTTGGAGGTGATTTGTATTATTTTCCTAGATACAGCTAAGGGTTGTATTTATATTTTTGAAAATAACACAGCTTGGGGGTGTATTTGTATTATTTTTCGAGATACAGCTAAGGGTTGTATTTGTATTTTTGACAATAACACAGCTTGGGGATGTATTTGTATTATTTTCCGAGATACAGCTGAGGATTGTATTTGTATTTTTGAAAATAACACAGCTTTGGAGTGTATTTGTATTACTTTCCAAGATACAGCTAAGGGTTGTATTTGTATTTTTGACAATAACACAGCTGGGGGTGTATTTGTATTATTTTCCAAGATACAGCTAAGGGTTGTATTTGTATTTTTGATAATAACACAGCTTGGGAGTGTATTTGTATTACTTTACAAGATACAGCTGAGGGTTGTATTTGTATTTTTGACAATAACACAGCTTGGGGTTGTATTTGTATTATTTTCCAATATACGGCTAAGGGTTGTATTTGTATTTTTGAAAATAACACATCTTGGGGTTGTATTTGTATTATTTTCCAAGATACAGCTAAGGGTTGTATTTGTATTTTTGAAAATAACACAGACTGGGGGTGTATTTGTATTATTTTCCGAGATACAGCTAAGGGTTGTATTTGTATTTTTGAAATTAACACAGCTTGGTAGAGTATTTGTCTTATTTTCTGAATTACGGCTAAGTTCTGTACTTTTATATTTTTGAAAATAACACAGCTTGGGGGTGTATTTGTATTATTTTCCAAGATAGAGCTAAGGGTTGTATTTGTATTTTTGAAAATAACACAGCTTGGGAGTGTATTTGTATTACTTTCCAAGATACAGCTAAGGGTTGTATTTGTATTTTTGACAATAACACAGCTTGAGGGTGTATTTGTATTATTTTCCAAGATACAGCTAAGGGTTGTATTTGCATTTTTGAAAATAACACAGCTTGGGGGTGTATTTGTATTACTTTCCGAGATACAGCTAAGGGTTGTATTTGTATTTTTGAAAATATCACTGCTTGGGGTTGAATTTGTATTATTTTCCGAGATACAGCTAAGTGTTTTATGTGTATTTTTTAAAACAAAAGCACTTGGGGGTGTATTTGTATTATTTTCCGAGATACAGCTAAGGGTTGTATTTGTATTTTTGACAATAACACAGCTTGGGGGTGTATTTGTATTATTTTCCGAGATACAGCTAAGGGTTGTATTTGTATTTTTGAAATTAACACAGCTTGGGGGTGTATTTGTATTATTTTTCGAGATACAGCTAAGGGTTGTATTTGTATTTTTGACAATAACACAGCTTGGGGATGTATTTGTATTATTTTCCGAGATACAGCTGAGGTTTGTATTTGTATTTTTGAAAATAACACAGCTTTGGAGTGTATTTGTATTACTTTCCAAGATACAGCTAAGGGTTGTATTTGTATTTTTGACAATAACACAGCTGGGGGTGTATTTGTATTATTTTCCAAGATACAGCTAAGGGTTGTATTTGTATTTTTGATAATAACACAGCTTGGGAGTGTATTTGTATTACTTTACAAGATACAGCTGAGGGTTGTATTTGTATTTTTGACAATAACACAGCTTGGGGTTGTATTTGTATTATTTTCCAATATACGGCTAAGGGTTGTATTTGTATTTTTGAAAATAACACATCTTGGGGTTGTATTTGTATTATTTTCCAAGATACAGCTAAGGGTTGTATTTGTATTTTTGAAAATAACACAGACTGGGGGTGTATTTGTATTATTTTCCGAGATACAGCTAAGGGTTGTATTTGTATTTTTGAAATTAACACAGCTTGGTAGAGTATTTGTCTTATTTTCTGAATTACGGCTAAGTTCTGTACTTTTATATTTTTGAAAATAACACAGCTTGGGTGTGTATTTGTATTATTTTCCAAGATAGAGCTAAGGGTTGTATTTGTATTTTTGAAAATAACACAGCTTGGGAGTGTATTTGTATTACTTTCCAAGATACAGCTAAGGGTTGTATTTGTATTTTTGACAATAACACAGCTTGAGGGTGTATTTGTATTATTTTCCAAGATACAGCTAAGGGTTGTATTTGCATTTTTGAAAATAACACAGCTTGGGGGTGTATTTGTATTACTTTCCGAGATACAGCTAAGGGTTGTATTTGTATTTTTGAAAATATCACTGCTTGGGGTTGAATTTGTATTATTTTCCGAGATACAGCTAAGTGTTGTATGTGTATTTTTTAAAACAAAAGCACTTGGGGGTGTATTTGTATTATTTTCCCAGATACAGCTAAGGGTTGTGTTTGTATTTTTGATAATATCACAGCTTGGGGCTGTATTTGTATTATTTTCCGAGATACAGCTAAGGGTTGTATTTGTATTTTTGACAATAACACAGCTTGGGGGTGTATTTGTATTATTTTCCGAGATACAGCTAAGGGTTTTATTTGTATTTTTGAAAATAACACAGCTTGGGGTTGTATTTGTATTAATTTCAAAGATATAGGTAAGGGTTTTATTTGTATTTTTGAAAATAACACAGTCTGGTGGTGTATTTGTATTATTTTCCGAGATACAGCTAAGGGTTGTATTTGTATTTTTGAAAATAACAGAGCTCGTTGGTGTATTTGTATTATTTTCCGAGATACAGCTAAGGGTTGTATTTGTATTCTTGAAAATAACACAGCTTGGGGGTGTATTTGTATTATTTTCCAAGATACAGCTAAGGGTTGTATTTGTATTCTTGAATATAACACAGCTTGGGGGTGTATTTGTATTATTATCCAAGATACAGCTAAGGGTTGTATTTGTATTCTTGAAAATAACAGAGCTTGTGGGTGTAGTTGTGTTATTTTCAGACAAACAACTAAGGGTTGTATTTGTGTTTTTCACAATAACACAGCTTGGGCTTGTATTTGAATTATTTTCAAAATACAGCTAAGGGTTTTATTTGTATTTTGGAGAATAACAGAGCTTGGGGGTGTATTTGTATTGTTTTCCAAGATACATCTACGGGTTGTACTTTTATTTTTGAAAATAACACATCTTGTGTGTGTATTTGCATTAGTTTCGAAGATAAACCTAAGTGTTATATATGTATCCTTGAAAATAACACAGCTTGGGGGTGTATTTGTATTATTTTACAAGATACAGCTAAGAGTTGTATTTGTATTTTTGAAAATAACACAGCTTGGGTGTGTATTTGTATTATTTTCCAAGATACAGCTAAGGGTTTTATTTGTATTTTTGAAAATAACACAGCATGTGGGTGAATTTGTATTATTTTCCAAGATACAGCTAAGGGTTTTATTTGTATTCTTGAAAATAACACAGCTTGGGGGTGTATTTGTATTATTTTCCAAGATACAGCTAAGGGTTGTAATTGTATTTTTGAAAATAACACAGCATGGCGGTGTATTTCTGTTATTTTCCAATATACAGCTAAGGGTTGTATTTGTATTATTGAAAATAATGCAGCTTGGCGGTGTATTTGTATTATTTTCAAAGATACAGCTAAGGGTTGTATTTGTATTTTTGACAATAACACAGCTTGGGGGTGTATCTGTATTATTTTCCAAGATAGAGATAAGGGTTGTATTTGTATTTCTGAAAATAATACAGCTTGGGGACGTATTTGTATTATTTTCCAAGATACAGCTAAGGGTTGTATTTGTCTTTTTGAAAATAACACAGCCTGAGGGTGTATTTGTGTTTTTCTCCAAGATACAGCTAAGGGTTGTACTTGTATTTTGGAAAATAACACGGCTTGGGGATGTAATTATATTATATTCCAAGATAGAGCTAAGGTTCGTATTTGTATTTTTGAAAATAACACAGCTTGGGGGTGTATTTGTATTATTTTCCAAGATACAGCTAAGTGTCGTATTTGTATTTTTGAAAATAACACAGCTTGGGGGTGTATTTGTATCATTTTCAAAGATACAGCTAAGGATTTTATTTGTACTTTTGAAAATAACACAGCTTGTGGGTGTATTTGTATTATTTTCATAGATACAGCTAAGGGTTGTATTTGTATCTTTGAAAATACCACAGCTTGGGGTTGTATTTGTATTATTTTCCAAGATACAGCTAAGGTTTGTATTTGTATTTTTGAAAACAACACCGCTTGTGGCTGTATTTCCATTATTTTCCAAGATATAGCTAAGGGTTCTATTTGTATTTTTGCAAATAACACAGCTTGGGGGTGTATTTGTATTATTTTCCAAGATAAGGCTATGAATTATATCTTTATTTTTGACAATAACACAGCTTTGGGGTGTATTTGTATTACTTTCCAAGATACAGCTAAGAGTTGTATATGTATTTTTGAAAATAACACAGCTTTGGGGTGTATTTGTATTACTTTCCAAGATACAGTTAACATTTGTATTTGTATTTTTGAAAATAAGACGGCTTGGTGGTATATTTGTATTACTTTCCAAGATAGAGCTAAGTGTTGTGTTTGTATTTTTGAAAATAACACAACTTGAGGTTGTATTTGTATTATTTTCAAAGATAGAGCTAAGGGTTGTATTTGTGTTTTTGAAAATAACACAGCATTGGGGTGTATTTGTATTATTTTCAAAGATACAACTAAGGGTTTTATTTGTATTTTTCACAATAACGCAGCTTGGGAGTGTATTTGTATTATTTTCAAAGATACAGCTAAGGGTTGTATTTGTATTTTTGACAGTAACTCAGATTGGGGTGTATTTGTATTATTTTAAAAGATACAGCTAAGGGTTGTATTTGTCTTTTTGAAAATAACACATCTTGGGGGTGTATTTGTATTATTTATCAAGGTACAGCTAAGGGTTGTATTTGTATTTTTGAAAATAACATAGCTTGGGGTTGTATTTGCATTATTTTCCAGGATACAGCTAAGGGTTGTATTGGTATTTTTGAAAATTACACAGCTTGGGGGTGTATTTGTGTTTTTTTCCAAGATACAGCTAACGGCTGTACTTGTATTTTGGAAAATAACACGGCTTGGGGGTGTATTTCTATTATTTTCCAAGATACAGCTGAGGGTTGTATTTGCAGTTTTGAAAATAACACAGATTTGGTGTGTATTTGTATTATTTTCAAAAATATAGTTATGGGTTGTATTTGTATTTCTGACAATCACAGAGCTTGGGGGGATTTTTGTAGTATTTTGCAAGATACAGCTAAGGATTGTATTGGTATTTCTGAAAATAACACAGCTTGGGGTTGTATTTGTATTATTTTCCAAGGTACAGCTAAGGGTTGTATTTGTATTTTTGAAATTAACACAGATTGGGGTGTATTTGTCTTATTTTCTGAATTACGGCTAAGTTCTGTATTTTTGAAAATAACACCGCTTGGTGTTGTATTTGTATTATTATCCAAGATACAGCTAAGGGTTGTATTTGTATTTTTGGAAATAACACAGCTTGGGCTTCTATTTGTATTATTTTCAAAGATATAGCTAAGGGTTGTATTTGTATTTTTGAAAATAACACAGCATGGGGGTGTATTTGTATTATTTTCAAAGATACAACTAAGGGTTGTATTTGTATTTTTCACAATAACGCGGCTTGGGGGTGTATTTGTATTATTTTCAAAGATACAGCTAAGGGTTGTATTTGTATTTTTGACAATAACTCAGCTTGGGTTGTATTTGTATTATTTTCAAAGATACAGGTAAGGATTGTATTTGTATTTTTGAAAATAACACAGCTTGTGGTTGTATTTGTATTATTTTCCAAGATACAGCTCAGAGTTGTATTTGTATTTTTGAAAATAACACAGCTTAGGGTTGTATTTGCATTATTTTCCACGATAGAGCTAGGGGTTTTATTGTTATTTTTGAAAATTACACAGATTGTGGGTGTATTTGTGTTTTCTCCCAAGATACTGCTAAGGGTAGTACTTGTATTTTGGAAAATAACACGGCTTGGGGGTGTATTTGTATTATATTCCAAGATACAGCTAAGGGATGTATTTGTATTTTTGAAAATAACACAGCTATGGGGTGTATTTGTATTATTTTCAAAATTACAGTTATGGGTTGTATTTGTATTTTTAACAATCACAGAGCTTGGAGGGGTATTTGTATTATTTTACAACATAGAGCTAAGGGTTGTGTTTGTATTTTTGACAATAACACAGATTGTGGGTGTATTTGTGCTATTTTCAAAGATACAGCTAAGGGTTGTAATTGTATTTTTGACAGTAACACAGCTTTGGAGGGTATTTGAATTATTTTCAAAATACAGCTAAGGGTTGTATTTGAATTTTTGAGAATAACACAGCTTGGGTGTGTATTTGAATTATTTTCCAAGATACAGCTAAGGTTTCTATTTGTATTTATGAAAATAACACAATTTCTGGGTGTATTTGTATTATTTTCCAATATACAGCTAAGGGGTGTATTTGTATTTTTGAAAATAATACAGCTTGGGGGGGTTATTTGTATTATTTTCCAAGAAACAGCTATGGGTTGTATTTGTATTTTTGAAAATAACAGGGCTTGTGAGTGTATTTGCATTATTTTCCAAGATACAGCTAAGGGTTTTATTGGTATTTTTGAAAATAACACAGCTTGGGGGTGTATTTGTGTTATTTTTCAAGATACATCTTTGGGTTTTATTTGTGTTTTGGAAAATAACACAGCTTGGGGGTGTATTTGTATTATTTTCCTAGATACAGCTAAGGGTTGTATTTGTATTTTTGAAAATAACACAGCTTGGGGATGTATTTGTATTATTTTCCGAGATACAGCTAAGGGTTTTTTTTGTATTTTTGACAATAACACTGCTTGGGGGTGTATTTGTATTATTTTCCCAGATACAGCTAAGGGTTGTATTTGTATTTTTGAAAATCACACAGCTTGGAAGTGTATTTGTATTATTTTCCGAGATACAGCTAAGGGTTTTATTTCTATTTTTGAAAATAACACAGCTTGGTGGTGTATTTGTATTATTTTCCGAGATACAGCTAAGGTTTATATTTGTATTTTTGAAAATAACACCGATGAGTGTGTATTTGTATTATTTTCCGAGATACAGCTAAGGGTTGTGTTTGCATTTTTGAAAATAACACACCTTGTTCATGTATTTGTATTATTTTCCGACATAGAGCTAAGGGTTGTATTTGTATTTTTGAAAATAAGACACCTTGGGCGTGTGTTTGTATTATTTTCCGAGATACAGCTAAGGGATGTATTTTGTATTTTTGAAAATAACACAGCATGGGGGCGTATTTGTATTATTTTCCAAGATACAGCTAAGGGGTGCATTTTTATTTTTGACAGTAACACAGCTTGGTGGCGTATTTGTATTATTTTCAAAGATACAGCTAAGCTTTGTATTTGTATTTTTGACAATAACTCAGCTTCCGGGTGTATTTGTATTAATTTCAAAGTTACAGCTAAGGGTTATATTTGTATTTTTAACAATAAGAAAGCTTGGGGGTGTATTTTTATTATTTTCCAAGATACAGCTAAAAGTTTATTTGTATTTTTGACAATAACAGAGCTTGGGGGTGTATTTCTATTATTTTCCAAGATACAGCTAAGGATTGTATTTGTATTTTTGACAATAACACAGCTTGGGGGTGTATTTGTATTATGTTCCAAGATAGAGCTAAGGGATGTATTTGTATTTTTGAAAATAACACAGCTTGTGGGTGTATTTGTATTATTTTCCGAATTACGGCTAAGGGCTGAATTTTTGTATTTTTGAAAATAACACAGCTTGGGAGTCCATTTGTATTACTTTTCTAGACACAGCTAAGCGTTGTATTTGTATTTTTCACAATAACAAATCTTGGGGGAGTATTTGTATTATTTTCCAAAAAACAGTTAAGAGTTGTATTTGTATTTTTCAAAATAACACAGTTTGGGAGTGTATTTGTATTATTTTCCAAGATACAGCTAAGTGATGTATTTGTATTCCTGACAAAAACACAGCTTTGTGGTGTATTTGTATTATTTTCAAAGATACAGCTAAGGGTAGTATTTGTATTTTTGACAATAACACAGCTTGTGAGTGTTTTTGTATTATTTCCCAACATACAGTTAATCGTTGTATTTGTATATTTGACAATATCACAGCTTGGGGGTGTATTTGTATTATTTTCCAAGATACAGCTAAGGGTTGTATTTGTATTTTTGACAATAACACAGCTAGGGGGTGTATTTATATTATTTTCCAAGATACAGCTAAGGATTCTCTTTGTATTTTTGACAATAACACAGCTTGGGGGTGTATTTGTATTATTTTCCAAGATACAGCTATGGGTTTTATTTGTATTTGTGACAATAACACAGCTTGTGGGTGTATTTGAATTATTTTTCAAGATACAGCTAATGGTTGTATTTGTATTTTTGACAATAACCCAGCTTTGGGGTGTATTTGTATTATTTTCCAAGATACAGCTAAGAGATATATTTGTATTCCTGACAATAACACAGCTTTGGGTTGTATTAGTATTATTTTCAAAGATACAACTAAGGGTTCTATCTGTATTTTTGACAATAACAAAACTTGGGGGTTTATGTGTATTATTTTCAGAGATAGAGATAAGGGTTGTATATGTATTTTTGACAATAACACAGTTTGGGCGTGTATTTGTATTATTTTCCGATATACAGCTAAGGGTTATATTTTTATTTTTGAAAATAACACAGCTTGTGGGTGTATTTGTATTATTTTCCGAGATACAGCTAAGGATTGTATTTGTGTTTTTGAAAATAACACAGCTTGGGGGTGTATTTGTATTATTTTCTGAGATACAGCTAAGGTTTTTATTTTTATTTTTGAAAATAACACAGCTTGGGTGTGTGTTTGTATTATTTTCCGAGATACAGCTAAGGGTTGTATTGGTATATTTGAAAATAAGACACCGTGCGGTTGTATTTGTATTATTTTCCACGATACAGCTAAGGGTTGTATTTGTATTTTTGAAAATAACACAGCTTGGGGGTGTATTTGTATTATTTTCTGAGATACAGCTAAGGGTTGTATTTGTATTTTTGAAAATAACACAGCTTGGGGGGGTATTTGTATTATTTTCCGAGATAGTGCTAAGGGTCGTATATGAATTTTTGAAAATAACACAGCTTGGGTGTGTATTTGTATTATTTTCTGAGATACAGCTAAGGGTTATATTTGTATTTTTGAAAATAACACCGCTTGGGTGTGTATTTGTGTTATTTTCCGAGATACAGCTAAGGGTTGTACTTGTATTTTTGAAAATAACAGTGATTGGGTGTGTTTTTGAATTATTTTCCGAGATGCAGCTAAGGGTTGTATCTGTATTTTTGACAGTAACACAGCTTGGGGGTGTATTTGTATTACTTTACGAGATACAGCTAATTGTTGTATTTGTATTTTTGACAATAACACAGTTTGGGGGTTTATTTGTATTATTTTATGATATACAGCTAAGGGTTGTATCTGTATTTTTGACAATAACACAGCTTGGGTGTGTATTTGTATTATTTTCCTAGTCATAGAAAAAGGTTGTATATGTATTTTTGACTGTAAAACAGCTTGGGTGTGTATTTGTATTATTTTGCGAGATATAGCTAAGGGTTGTATCTGTATTTTTGAAAGTAACACAGCTTGGGGGTGTATTTGTATAATTTTCCGAGATACAGCTTAGGGTTTTATCTGTATTTCTGACAATAACACAGCTTGCGTGTGTATTTGTATTATTTTCAGAGTTACAGCTAAAGGTTGTGTATGTATTTTTGATAATAAAAGAGCTTGGGTGCGTATTTGTATTTTTTTGCGAGATACAGCTAAGGTTTGAATTTGTATTTCTTAAAATAACACAGCTTGTGGGTGTTTTTGTATTATTTTCCGAGATACAGCTAAGGGTTGTATTTGTATTTTTGAAAATAACACAGCTTGGGGGTTTATTTGTATTATTTTCCGAGATACAGCTAAGGGTTCTATTTTTATTTTTGAAAATAACACAGCTAGAGTGTGTATTTGTATTATTTTGAAACATACAGGTAAGGGTTGTATTTGTCTTTTGGAAAATAACACAGCTTGGGGGTGTATTTGTATTATTTTCCAAGATACAGCTAAGGGTTGAATTTGTATTTTTCAAAATACCACAACTTTAGGGTGTATTTGTAATATTTTCTGACATACACCTAAGGGTTGTATTTGTATTTTTGAAAATAACACAGCTTGGGGGTGTATTTGTATTATTTTCCAAGTTAGAGCTAAGGGTTGTATTTTTATTTTTGAAAATAACACAGCTTGGGGGTGTCTTTGTATTATTTTCAAAGATACAGCTAAGGGTTGTATTTTTATTTTTGAAAATGACACAGCTTTGGGGTGTATTTGTATTATTTTCCGAGATACAGCTAAGGGTTGTTTTTGTATTTTTGAAATATCACACCTTGGGGGTGTATTTTTATTATTTTCCGAGATACCGCTAAGGGTTGTATTTGAATTTTTGAAAATAACACAACTTGGGGGTTTATTTGTATTATTTTCCGAGATTAAGCTAAGGGTTGTATTTGTATTTTTGAAAATAACACCGTTTGGTGGTGTATTTGTATTATTTTCTGAGATACAGCTAAGGGTCGTATTTGTGTTTTTGAAAATAACACACCTTGGGGTTGTATTTGTATTCTTTTCCAAGATACAGTTAATTGTTGTATTTGTATTTTTGACAATAACAGAGCTTGGGGGTGTATTTGCATTATTTTCCGAGATACAGCTAAGTGTTGTATTTGTATTTTTGGAAATAACACAGCTTGGGGGTGAATTTGTATTATTTTCCGAGTTACAGATAAATGTTGTATATGTATTTTTGACTATAAAACAGCTTGGGTGTGTATTTGTATTGTTTTGCGAGATACAGCTAAGGGTTGTATCTGTATTTTTGAAAATAACACAGCTTGGGGGTGTATTTGTATTATTTTACGAGATGCAGCTAAGGGTTGAATTTGTATTTTTGAAAATATCATAGTTTGAGGGTGTATTTGTAATATTTTCTGACATACAGCTAAGGGTTGCATTTGTATTTTTGAAAATAACACAGCTTGGGGGTGTATTTGTATTATATTCCTAGTTAAAGCTAAGGGTTGTATTTGTATTTTTGACTATAAAACCGTTTGGGGGTGTATTTGTATTATTTTCTGAGATACAGCTATGGGTTGTATTTGTATTTTTGAAAATAACACAGCTTGGGTGTGTATTTGTATTATTTTCCGAGATAGAACTAAGGGTTGTATTTGTATTTTGGAAAATAACAGAGATTGTGGGTGTATTTGTATTATTTTCCGAGATACAGCTAAGGGTTGTATTTTTATTTTTGAAAATAACACAGCTTGGGGGTGTATTTGTATTATTTTCCAAGTTAGAGCTAAGGGTTGTATTTTTATTTTTGAAAATAATACAGCTTGGGGGTGTCTTTGTATTATTTTCAAAGATACAGCTAAGGGGTGTATTTTTATTTTTGAAAATAACACAGCTTTGGGGTGTATGTGTATTATTTTCCGAGATACAGCTAAGGGTTGTATTTGTATTTTTGAAAATAACACAGCTTGGGGGTGTATTTGTATTATATTCCTAGATATAGCTTAGGGTTGTATTTGTATTTTTGAAAATAACACCTTTTGGGGGTGTATTTTTATTATTTTCCGAGATACCGCTAAGGGTTGTATTTGTATTTTTGAAAATAACACAACTTGGGGGTGTATTTGTATTATTTTCTGACATTCAGCTAAGGGATGTATTTGTATTTTTGAAAATAACACCGTTTGGGGGTGTATTTGTATTATTTTCTGAGATACAGCTAAGGGTTATATTTGTGTTTTTGAAAACAACACACCTTGGGGTTGTATTTGTATTCTTTTCCAAGATACAGGTAATTGTTGTTTTTGTATTTTTGACAATAACAGAGCTTGGGGGTGTATTTGCATTATTTTCCGTGATACAGCTAAGTGTTTTATTTGTATTTTTGGAAATAACACCGCTTGGGTGTGTGTTTGTATTGTTTTCCGAAATACAGCTAAGGGTTGTATTTGTATTTTTGAAAATAACACAGCTTCGGGTTGTATTTGTATTATATTCCAAGATAGAGCTAAGGGTTGTATTTGTATTTTTGAAAATAACACAGACTGGGGGTGTATTTGTATTATTTTCCGAGATACAGCTAAGGGTTGTATTTGTATTTTTGAAATTAACACAGCTTGGGGGTGTATTTGTCTTATTTTCTGAATTACGGCTAAGTTCTGTATTTTTGTATTTTTGAAAATAACAGAGCTTGGGGGTGTATTTGTACTATTTTCCGAGATACAGCTAAGGGTTGTATTTGTATTTTTGAAAATAACACAGCTTGGGGGTGTATTTATATTATTTTCCGACATACAGCAAACTCTTGTACTTGTATTTTTGAAAATAACACCGCTTGTGGGTGTATTTGTACTGTTTTCTGCGATAGAGCTAAGGGTTGTATTTGTATTTTTGAAAATAACACAGCTTGGGGTGTATTTGTATTATTTTCCAAATATAGCTAAGGGTTGCATTTGTATTTTTGGAAATAACAAAGCTTGGAGGTGATTTGTATTATTTTCCTAGATACAGCTAAGGGTTGTATTTGTATTTTTGAAAATAACACAGCTTGGGGGTGTATTTGTATTATTTTCCGAGATACAGCTAAGGGTTGTATTTGTATTTTTGACAATAACACAGCTTGTGGGTGTATTTGTATTATTTTCCGAGATACAGCTAAGGTTTGTATTTGTATTTTGGAAAATAACACAGCTTCGGGTTGTATTTGTATTATTCTCCAAGATACAGCTAAGGGTTGTATTTGTTTTTTGAAAATTAAACAGCTTGGTGGTGTATTTGTATTATTTTCCGAGATACAGCTAAGGGTTGTATTTGTATTTTTGACAATAACACAGCTTGGGGGGGTATTTGTATTATTTTCCAAGATACTGCTAAGGATTGTATTTGTATTTTTGAAAATAACACCGCTTTGGAGTGTATTTGTATTACTTTACAAGATACAGCTAAGGGTTGTATTTGTATTTTTGACAATAACACAGCTTGTGGTTGTATTTGAATTATTTTCAATATATAGCTAAGGGTTGTATTTGTATTTTTTAAAATAACACAACTTGTGGGTGTATTTGTATTATTTTCCAACATACAAATAAGGGTTGTATTTGTATTTTTGAAAATAACACAGCTTGGGGGTGTATTTGTATTATTTTCCAAGATACAGCTAAGGGATGTATTTTTATTTTTGAAAATAACACAGCTTGGGGATGTATTTGTATTATTTTCCAAGATACAGCTAAGGGTTGTATTGGTATTTTGGAAAATAACACAGCTTTGGGGTGTATTTGTATTATTTTCCTAGATAGAGATAAGTGTTGTATTTGTATTTTTTAAAATAACACACCTTGGGGGTGTATTTGTATTATTTTACAAGATACTGCTAAGGGTTGTATTTGTATTTTTGAAAATAACACAGTTTGGGGGTGTATTTCTATCATTTTTCTAGATACAGCAAAGGGTTGTATATTTATTTTTGAAAATAACACAGCTTGGGGGAGTATTTGTATCATTTTCAAAGATACGGCTACGGGTTGTATTTGTATTTTCGAAAATAACACAGCTTGGGGATGTATTTGTATTATTTTCGAAGATACAGCTAAGAGTTTTATTTTTATTTTTTAAAATAACAAAGATTGATTGTGTATTTGTATTATTTGCCAAGGTAGAGCTAAGAGTTTTATTTGTATTTTTGAAAATAACACAGCTTTTTGGTGTATAGGTATTACTTCCCAAGATAAAGGTAAGTGTTATATTTATGAAAATAACACAGTTTCGGGTGTATATGTATTATTTTCCAAGATATAGCTAAGGGATATATTTGTATTTTTGAAAAAAACACAGCTTGGGGGTTTATTTGTATTATTTTCCAAGATACTGCTAAGGGTTGTATTTGTATTTTTGAAAATAACACAGTTTGGTGGTGTATTTGTATTATTTTTCAAGATACAACTAAGGGTTGTATTTGTATTTCTGAAAATAACACAGCTTTCGTGTGTATTTGTTTTATTTTCCAAGATGCAGCTAAGGGTTGTATTTGTAGTTTTGAAAATAACACAGATTGGGGGTGTATATGTATTATTTTCCAGGATGCTTCTAAGGGTTGTATTTGTATTTTGGTGAATAACACAGCTTGGGGGTGTATTTGTATTATTTTCCAAAATACTGCTAAGGGTTGTATTTGTATTTTTGGAAATAACACAGCTTGCGGGTGTATTTGTATTATTTTCTAAGATACAGCAAATTGTTGTATTTGTATTTTTGAAAATAACACAGCTTGGGGGTGTATTTGTATTATTTTCAAAGATACAGCTAAGGTTTGTGTTTGTATTTTTGAAAACAACACAGCTTGTGTGTGTATTTGTATTATTTTCCAAGTTACAGCTAAGGGTTGTATTTGTATTTTTGACAATATCACAGCTTGCGGGTGTATTTGTATTATTTTCCGAGATACAGCTAAGGGTTGCATTTGTATTTTTGAGAAATAACACAGCTTGTGGGTATATTTGTATTATTTTCAAAGATACAGGTAAGGGTTGTATTTGTATTTTTGACAATAACACAGCTTGTGTGTGTATTTGTATTATATACAAAGATACAGCTAAGTGTTGCATTTGTATTTTTGACAATAACACAGCTTGCCGGTTTATTTGTATTATTTTCCGAGATACAGCTAAGGGTTGTATTTTTGTTTTTGAAAATAACACAGCTTGTGGGTGTATTTGTATTATTTTCCGAGATACAGCTAAGGGTTGTGTTTGTGTTTTTGAAAATAACACCGCTTGGGGGTGTATTTGTATTATTTTCCAAGATACAGCTAAGGGTTGTGTTTGTATTTTTGAAAATAACACAGCTTGGGGGTGTGTTTGTATTATTTTCCAAGATAGAGCTAAGGGTTGTATTTGAATTTTTCAAAATAACTCAGCTTGTTTGTGTATTTGTATTATTTTCGGAGATAGAGCTAAGGGTTGTATATGTATTTTTGAAAATAACACAGCTTGGGGGTGTATTTGTAGTATTTTCCAAGATACAGCTAAGGGTTGTATTTTTATTTTTGAAAATAACACAGCTTTGGTGTGTATTTGTATTATTTTCCGAGATACAGCTATGGGTTTTATTTGTATTTTTGAAAATACCACAGCTTGTGGGTGTATTTGTATTATTTTCTGAATTAAAGCTAAGGGCTGTATTTTCATATTTTTGAAAATAACACAGCTTGGGGTGTATTTGTATTATTTTCCAAGATACATCTAAGGGTTGTATTTTTATTTTTGAAAATAACACAACTTTGGTGTGTATCTGTATTATTTTCCGAGATACAGCTAAGGGTTTTATTTGTATTTTTGAAAATACCACAGCTTGTGGGTGTATTTGTATTATTTTCCAAGATACAGCTCAGAGTTGTATTTCTATTTTTGAAACTAACACAGCATAGGGTTGTATTTGCATTATTTTCCACGATAGAGCTAGGGGTTTTATTGTTATTTTTGAAAATTACACAGATTGTGGGTGTATTTGTGTTTTCTCCCAAGATACTGCTAAGGGTAGTACTTGTATTTTGGAAAATAACACGGCTTGGGGTGTATTTGTATTACTTTCCGAGATACAGCTAAGGGTCGCATTTGTATTTTTGAAAATAACACTGCTTGGGTGTGTATTTGTATTATTTTCCGAGATATAGCTTAGGGTTGTATTTGTATTTTTGAAAATAACACAGCTTGGGTATGTATTTGTATTATTTTCCGAGATACAGCTAAGGGTTGTATTTGTATTTTGAAATTAACACAGCTTGGGGGTGTATTTGTCTTATTTTCTGAATTACGGCTAAGTTCTGTATTTTTGTATTTTTGAAAATAACACAGCTTGGGGGTGTATTTGTATTATTTTCAAAGATACAGCTAAGGGTTGTGTTTGTATTTTTGAAAATAACACAGCTTGGGAGTGTATGTGTATTACTTTCCAAGATACAGCTAAGGTTTGTATTTGTATTTTTGACAATAACACAGCTTTGGGGTGTATTTGTATCATTTTCCAAGATACAGCTAAGGGTTGTATTTGTATTTTTGAAAATAACACAGCTTGGGGGTGTATTTGTATTACTTTCCAAGATACAGCTAAGGGTGTATTTGTATTTTTGAAAATAACACCGCTTGGGGTTGTACTTGTATTACTTTCGGAGATACAGATAAGTGTTGTTTTTGTATTTTTTTAAATAACAGCGCTTGGGGGTGTATTTGTATTATTTTCCTGATACAGCTAAGGGTTGTACTTGTATTTTTGAAAATAACACCGCTTGGGGGTGTATTTGTATTATTTTCTGTGATACAGCTAAGGGTTGTAATTGTATTTTTGAAAATAACACAGCTTGGGGGTGTATTTGTATTATTTTCCGAGATACAGCTAAGGGTTTTATTTGTATTTTTGACAATAACACGGCTTAGGGGTGTATTTGTATTATTTTCCGAGATACAGCTAAAGGTTGTATTTGTATTTTTGAAAATCACACGGCTTGTGGGTGTATTTGTATTATTTTCCGAGACACAGCTAAGGGTTGTATTTCTATTTTTGAAAATAACACAGCTTGGGGGTGTATTTGTATTATATTCGGAGATACAGCTAAGGGTTTTATTTTTATTTTTGAAAATAACACAACTTTTGGGTGTATTTGTATTATTTTCAAAGATACAGCTATGGATTTTATTTGTATTTTTGAAAATAACACAGCTTGGGGGTGTATTTGTATTATTTTCCGACATACAGCTAAGGGTTGAATTTGTTTTTTTGAAAATAACACAGCTTGGGGGTTTATTTGTATTATATTCTGACATACGGCTAAGGGGTGTAATTGTATTTTTGACAATAACACAGCTTGGGGGTGTATTTGTATTATTTTCCGAGATACAGCTAAGGGTTGTGTTTGTATTTTTGAAAATAACACAGCTTCGGGTTGTATTTGTATTCTTTTCCAAGATACAGCTAAGTGTTGTATTTGTATTTTAGAAAATTACACAGCTTGGTGGTGTATTTGTATTATTTCCCGAGATACAGCTAAGGGTTGTTTGTATTTTTGAAAATAACACAGCTTGGGGGCGTACTTGTATTATTTTCCGAGATACAGCTAAGGATTGTATTTGTATTTTTGTAAATAACACAGCTTGGGGGTGTATTTGTATTATTTTCCAAGATAGAGCTAAGGGTTGTATTTCTTTTTTGACAATAACACAGCATGGGGGCGTATTTGTATTATTTTCAAAGATACAGCTAAGGGATTTATGTGTATTTTTGACAATAACACAGGTTGGGGGTTTATTTGTATTATTTTATGATATACAGCTAAGGGTTGTATCTGTATTTTTGACAATAACACAGCTTGGGTGTGTATTTGTATTATTTTCCTAGTCATAGAAAAAGGTTGTATATGTATTTTTGACTGTAAAACAGCTTGGGTGTGTATTTGTATTATTTTGCGAGATATAGCTAAGGGTTGTATCTGTATTTTTGAAAATAACACAGCTTGGGGGTGTATTTGTATAATTTTCCGAGATACAGCTTAGGGTTTTATCTGTATTTCTGACAATAACACAGCTTGCGTGTGTATTTGTATTATTTTCAGAGTTACAGCTAAAGGTTGTGTATGTATTTTTGACTATAAAAGAGCTTGGGTGCGTATTTGTATTTTTTTGCGAGATACAGCTAAGGTTTGAATTTGTATTTCTTAAAATAACACAGCTTGTGGGTGTTTTTGTATTATTTTCCGAGATACACCTAAGGGTTGTATTTGTATTTTTGAAAATAACACAGCTTGGGGGTTTATTTGTATTATTTTCCGAGATACAGCTAAGGGTTCTATTTTTATTTTTGAAAATAACACAGCTAGAGTGTGTATTTGTATTATTTTGAAACATACAGGTAAGGGTTGTATTTGTCTTTTGGAAAATAACACAGCTTGGGGGTGTATTTGTATTATTTTCCAAGATACAGCTAAGGGTTGAATTTGTATTTTTCAAAATACCACAACTTTAGGGTGTATTTGTAATATTTTCTGACATACACCTAAGGGTTGTATTTGTATTTTTGAAAATAACACAGCTTGGGGGTGTATTTGTATTATTTTCCAAGTTAGAGCTAAGGGTTGTATTTTTATTTTTGAAAATAACACAGCTTGGGGGTGTCTTTGTATTATTTTCAAAGATACAGCTAAGGGTTGTATTTTTATTTTTGAAAATGACACAGCTTTGGGGTGTATTTGTATTATTTTCCGAGATACAGCTAAGGGTTGTTTTTGTATTTTTGAAATATCACACCTTGGGGGTGTATTTTTATTATTTTCCGAGATACCGCTAAGGGTTGTATTTGAATTTTTGAAAATAACACAACTTGGGGGTTTATTTGTATTATTTTCCGAGATTAAGCTAAGGGTTGTATTTGTATTTTTGAAAATAACACCGTTTGGTGGTGTATTTGTATTATTTTCTGAGATACAGCTAAGGGTCGTATTTGTGTTTTTGAAAATAACACACCTTGGGGTTGTATTTGTATTCTTTTCCAAGATACAGTTAATTGTTGTATTTGTATTTTTGACAATAACGGAGCTTGGGGGTGTATTTGCATTATTTTCCGAGATACAGCTAAGTGTTGTATTTGTATTTTTGGAAATAACACAGCTTGGGGGTGAATTTGTATTATTTTCCGAGTTACAGATAAATGTTGTATATGTATTTTTGACTATAAAACAGCTTGGGTGTGTATTTGTATTGTTTTGCGAGATACAGCTAAGGGTTGTATCTGTATTTTTGAAAATAACACAGCTTGGGGGTGTATTTGTATTATTTTACGAGATGCAGCTAAGGGTTGAATTTGTATTTTTGAAAATATCATAGTTTGAGGGTGTATTTGTAATATTTTCTGACATACAGCTAAGGGTTGCATTTGTATTTTTGAAAATAACACAGCTTGGGGGTGTATTTGTATTATATTCCTAGTTAAAGCTAAGGGTTGTATTTGTATTTTTGACTATAAAACCGTTTGGGGGTGTATTTGTATTATTTTCTGAGATACAGCTATGGGTTGTATTTGTATTTTTGAAAATAACACAGCTTGGGTGTGTATTTGTATTATTTTCCGAGATAGAACTAAGGGTTGTATTTGTATTTTGGAAAATAACAGAGATTGTGGGTGTATTTGTATTATTTTCCGAGATACAGCTAAGGGTTGTATTTTTATTTTTGAAAATAACACAGCTTGGGGGTGTATTTGTATTATTTTCCAAGTTAGAGCTAAGGGTTGTATTTTTATTTTTGAAAATAATACAGCTTGGGGGTGTCTTTGTATTATTTTCAAAGATACAGCTAAGGGGTGTATTTTTATTTTTGAAAATAACACAGCTTTGGGGTGTATGTGTATTATTTTCCGAGATACAGCTAAGGGTTGTATTTGTATTTTTGAAAATAACACAGCTTGGGGGTGTATTTGTATTATATTCCTAGATATAGCTTAGGGTTGTATTTGTATTTTTGAAAATAACACCGTTTGGGGGTGTATTTTTATTATTTTCCGAGATACCGCTAAGGGTTGTATTTGTATTTTTGAAAATAACACAACTTGGGGGTGTATTTGTATTATTTTCTGACATTCAGTTAAGGGATGTATTTGTATTTTTGAAAATAACACCGTTTGGGGGTGTATTTGTATTATTTTCTGAGATACAGCTAAGGGTTATATTTGTGTTTTTGAAAACAACACACCTTGGGGTTGTATTTGTATTCTTTTCCAAGATACAGGTAATTGTTGTTTTTGTATTTTTGACAATAACAGAGCTTGGGGGTGTATTTGCATTATTTTCCGTGATACAGCTAAGTGTTTTATTTGTATTTTTGGAAATAACACCGCTTGGGTGTGTGTTTGTATTGTTTTCCGAAATACAGCTAAGGGTTGTATTTGTATTTTTGAAAATAACACAGCTTCGGGTTGTATTTGTATTATATTCCAAGATAGAGCTAAGGGTTGTATTTGTATTTTTGAAAATAACACAGACTGGGGGTGTATTTGTATTATTTTCCGAGATACAGCTAAGGGTTGTATTTGTATTTTTGAAATTAACACAGCTTGGGGGTGTATTTGTCTTATTTTCTGAATTACGGCTAAGTTCTGTATTTTTGTATTTTTGAAAATAACAGAGCTTGGGGGTGTATTTGTACTATTTTCCGAGATACAGCTAAGGGTTGTATTTGTATTTTTGAAAATAACACAGCTTGGGGGTGTATTTATATTATTTTCCGACATACAGCAAACTCTTGTACTTGTATTTTTGAAAATAACACCGCTTGTGGGTGTATTTGTACTGTTTTCTGCGATAGAGCTAAGGGTTGTATTTGTATTTTTGAAAATAACACAGCTTGGGGTGTATTTGTATTATTTTCCAAATATAGCTAAGGGTTGCATTTGTATTTTTGGAAATAACAAAGCTTGGAGGTGATTTGTATTATTTTCCTAGATACAGCTAAGGGTTGTATTTGTATTTTTGAAAATAACACAGCTTGGGGGTGTATTTGTATTATTTTCCGAGATACAGCTAAGGGTTGTATTTGTATTTTTGACAATAACACAGCTTGTGGGTGTATTTGTATTATTTTCCGAGATACAGCTAAGGTTTGTATTTGTATTTTGGAAAATAACACAGCTTCGGGTTGTATTTGTATTATTCTCCAAGATACAGCTAAGGGTTGTATTTGTTTTTTGAAAATTAAACAGCTTGGTGGTGTATTTGTATTATTTTCCGAGATACAGCTAAGGGTTGTATTTGTATTTTTGACAATAACACAGCTTGGGGGGGTATTTGTATTATTTTCCAAGATACTGCTAAGGATTGTATTTGTATTTTTGAAAATAACACCGCTTTGGAGTGTATTTGTATTACTTTACAAGATACAGCTAAGGGTTGTATTTGTATTTTTGACAATAACACAGCTTGTGGTTGTATTTGAATTATTTTCAATATATAGCTAAGGGTTGTATTTGTATTTTTTAAAATAACACAACTTGTGGGTGTATTTGTATTATTTTCCAACATACAAATAAGGGTTGTATTTGTATTTTTGAAAATAACACAGCTTGGGGGTGTATTTGTATTATTTTCCAAGATACAGCTAAGGGATGTATTTTTATTTTTGAAAATAACACAGCTTGGGGATGTATTTGTATTATTTTCCAAGATACAGCTAAGGGTTGTATTGGTATTTTGGAAAATAACACAGCTTTGGGGTGTATTTGTATTATTTTCCTAGATAGAGATAAGTGTTGTATTTGTATTTTTTAAAATAACACACCTTGGGGGTGTATTTGTATTATTTTACAAGATACTGCTAAGGGTTGTATTTGTATTTTTGAAAATAACACAGTTTGGGGGTGTATTTCTATCATTTTTCTAGATACAGCAAAGGGTTGTATATTTATTTTTGAAAATAACACAGCTTGGGGGAGTATTTGTATCATTTTCAAAGATACGGCTACGGGTTGTATTTGTATTTTCGAAAATAACACAGCTTGGGGATGTATTTGTATTATTTTCGAAGATACAGCTAAGAGTTTTATTTGTATTTTTTAAAATAACAAAGATTGATTGTGTATTTGTATTATTTGCCAAGGTAGAGCTAAGAGTTTTATTTGTATTTTTGAAAATAACACAGCTTTTTGGTGTATAGGTATTACTTCCCAAGATAAAGGTAAGTGTTATATTTATGAAAATAACACAGTTTCGGGTGTATATGTATTATTTTCCAAGATATAGCTAAGGGATATATTTGTATTTTTGAAAAAAACACAGCTTGGGGGTTTATTTGTATTATTTTCCAAGATACTGCTAAGGGTTGTATTTGTATTTTTGAAAATAACACAGTTTGGTGGTGTATTTGTATTATTTTTCAAGATACAACTAAGGGTTGTATTTGTATTTTTGAAAATAACACAGCTTTCGTGTGTATTTGTTTTATTTTCCAAGATGCAGCTAAGGGTTGTATTTGTAGTTTTGAAAATAACACAGATTGGGGGTGTATATGTATTATTTTCCAGGATGCTTCTAAGGGTTGTATTTGTATTTTGGTGAATAACACAGCTTGGGGGTGTATTTGTATTATTTTCCAAAATACTGCTAAGGGTTGTATTTGTATTTTTGGAAATAACACAGCTTGCGGGTGTATTTGTATTATTTTCTAAGATACAGCAAATTGTTGTATTTGTATTTTTGAAAATAACACAGCTTGGGGGTGTATTTGTATTATTTTCAAAGATACAGCTAAGGTTTGTGTTTGTATTTTTGAAAACAACACAGCTTGTGTGTGTATTTGTATTATTTTCCAAGTTACAGCTAAGGGTTGTATTTGTATTTTTGACAATATCACAGCTTGCGGGTGTATTTGTATTATTTTCCGAGATACAGCTAAGGGTTGCATTTGTATTTTTGAGAAATAACACAGCTTGTGGGTATATTTGTATTATTTTCAAAGATACAGGTAAGGGTTTTATTTGTATTTTTGACAATAACACAGCTTGGGTGTGTATTTGTATTATATACAAAGATACAGCTAAGTGTTGCATTTGTATTTTTGACAATAACACAGCTTGCCGGTTTATTTGTATTATTTTCCGAGATACAGCTAAGGGTTGTATTTTTGTTTTTGAAAATAACACAGCTTGTGGGTGTATTTGTATTATTTTCCGAGATACAGCTAAGGGTTGTGTTTGTGTTTTTGAAAATAACACCGCTTGGGGGTGTATTTGTATTATTTTCCAAGATACAGCTAAGGGTTGTGTTTGTATTTTTGAAAATAACACAGCTTGGGGGTGTGTTTGTATTATTTTCCAAGATAGAGCTAAGGGTTGTATTTGAATTTTTCAAAATAACTCAGCTTGTTTGTGTATTTGTATTATTTTCGGAGATAGAGCTAAGGGTTGTATATGTATTTTTGAAAATAACACAGCTTGGGGGTGTATTTGTAGTATTTTCCAAGATACAGCTAAGGGTTGTATTTTTATTTTTGAAAATAACACAGCTTTGGTGTGTATTTGTATTATTTTCCGAGATACAGCTATGGGTTTTATTTGTATTTTTGAAAATACCACAGCTTGTGGGTGTATTTGTATTATTTTCTGAATTAAAGCTAAGGGCTGTATTTTCATATTTTTGAAAATAACACAGCTTGGGGTGTATTTGTATTATTTTCCAAGATACAGCTAAGGGTTGTATTTTTATTTTTGAAAATAACACAACTTTGGTGTGTATCTGTATTATTTTCCGAGATACAGCTAAGGGTTTTATTTGTATTTTTGAAAATACCACAGCTTGTGGGTGTATTTGTATTATTTTCCAAGATACAGCTCAGAGTTGTATTTCTATTTTTGAAACTAACACAGCATAGGGTTGTATTTGCATTATTTTCCACGATAGAGCTAGGGGTTTTATTGTTATTTTTGAAAATTACACAGATTGTGGGTGTATTTGTGTTTTCTCCCAAGATACTGCTAAGGGTAGTACTTGTATTTTGGAAAATAACACGGCTTGGGGTGTATTTGTATTACTTTCCGAGATACAGCTAAGGGTCGCATTTGTATTTTTGAAAATAACACTGCTTGGGTGTGTATTTGTATTATTTTCCGAGATATAGCTTAGGGTTGTATTTGTATTTTTGAAAATAACACAGCTTGGGTATGTATTTGTATTATTTTCCGAGATACAGCTAAGGGTTGTATTTGTATTTTGAAATTAACACAGCTTGGGGGTGTATTTGTCTTATTTTCTGAATTACGGCTAAGTTCTGTATTTTTGTATTTTTGAAAATAACACAGCTTGGGGGTGTATTTGTATTATTTTCAAAGATACAGCTAAGGGTTGTGTTTGTATTTTTGAAAATAACACAGCTTGGGAGTGTATGTGTATTACTTTCCAAGATACAGCTAAGGTTTGTATTTGTATTTTTGACAATAACACAGCTTTGGGGTGTATTTGTATCATTTTCCAAGATACAGCTAAGGGTTGTATTTGTATTTTTGAAAATAACACAGCTTGGGGGTGTATTTGTATTACTTTCCAAGATACAGCTAAGGGTGTATTTGTATTTTTGAAAATAACACCGCTTGGGGTTGTACTTGTATTACTTTCGGAGATACAGATAAGTGTTGTTTTTGTATTTTTTTAAATAACAGCGCTTGGGGGTGTATTTGTATTATTTTCCTGATACAGCTAAGGGTTGTACTTGTATTTTTGAAAATAACACCGCTTGGGGGTGTATTTGTATTATTTTCTGTGATACAGCTAAGGGTTGTAATTGTATTTTTGAAAATAACACAGCTTGGGGGTGTATTTGTATTATTTTCCGAGATACAGCTAAGGGTTTTATTTGTATTTTTGACAATAACACGGCTTAGGGGTGTATTTGTATTATTTTCCGAGATACAGCTAAAGGTTGTATTTGTATTTTTGAAAATCACACGGCTTGTGGGTGTATTTGTATTATTTTCCGAGACACAGCTAAGGGTTGTATTTCTATTTTTGAAAATAACACAGCTTGGGGGTGTATTTGTATTATATTCGGAGATACAGCTAAGGGTTTTATTTTTATTTTTGAAAATAACACAACTTTTGGGTGTATTTGTATTATTTTCAAAGATACAGCTATGGATTTTATTTGTATTTTTGAAAATAACACAGCTTGGGGGTGTATTTGTATTATTTTCCGACATACAGCTAAGGGTTGAATTTGTTTTTTTGAAAATAACACAGCTTGGGGGTTTATTTGTATTATATTCTGACATACGGCTAAGGGGTGTAATTGTATTTTTGACAATAACACAGCTTGGGGGTGTATTTGTATTATTTTCCGAGATACAGCTAAGGGTTGTGTTTGTATTTTTGAAAATAACACAGCTTCGGGTTGTATTTGTATTCTTTTCCAAGATACAGCTAAGGGTTGTATTTGTATTTTAGAAAATTACACAGCTTGGTGGTGTATTTGTATTATTTCCCGAGATACAGCTAAGGGTTGTTTGTATTTTTGAAAATAACACAGCTTGGGGGCGTACTTGTATTATTTTCCGAGATACAGCTAAGGATTGTATTTGTATTTTTGTAAATAACACAGCTTGGGGGTGTATTTGTATTATTTTCCAAGATAGAGCTAAGGGTTGTATTTCTTTTTTGACAATAACACAGCATGGGGGCGTATTTGTATTATTTTCAAAGATACAGCTAAGGGATTTATGTGTATTTTTGACAATAACACAGGTTGGGGGTGTATTTGTATTAATTTCAAAGTTACAGCTAAGTGTTGTATTTGTATTTTTGACAATAACAAAGCCGGGGGTGTATTTGTATTATTTTCCAAGATACAGCTAAAAGTTGTATTTGTATTTTTGACAATAACACAGCGTGTGGGTGTATTTTTATTATTTTCCAAGATACAGCTAAGGATTGTATTTGTATTTTTGACAATAACTCAGCTAGGGGGTGTATTTGTATTATTTTCCAAAATACAGCTAAGGGTTGTATTTGTATTTTTCATAATAAAACATCTTGGGGCTGTATTTGTATTATTTTCCAAGATACAGCTAGGGGTTGTATTTGTATTTTTGAAAATAACACTGCTTGGTGGTGTATTTGTAGTATTTTCCGAGTTACAGCTAAGGGTTGTATACGTATTTTTGACCATAAAACAGCTTGTTTGTGTATTTGTATTAATTTGCGAGATAAAGCTAAGGGTTTTATCTGTAGTTTTGAAAATAACACAGCTTGGGGGTGTCTTTGTATTATTTTCCGAGATACAGCTTCGGGTTGTATCTGAATTTTTGACAATAACACAGCTTGGGTCTGTATTTGTATTATTTTCCGAGATACAGCTAAGGGTTGTATTTGTATTTTTGATAATAACACAGCTTGTGGGTGTATTTTTATTATTTTCCAAGATACAGCTAAGGGTTGTATTTGTATTTTTGAAAATAACATAGATTGCGGGTTTATTTGAATTATTTTCCGAGATACAGCTAAGGGTTGTCTTTTTATTTTTGAAAATAACACAGCAATTGGGTGTATTTGTATTATTTTCAAAGATACAGCTAAGGGTTGTATTTGTATTTTCGAAAATAACACAGCTTGGGGGTGTATTTGTATTATTTTCCAAGACACAGCTACGGGTTGTATTTGTATTTTTGAAAATAACATAGCTTGGGAGTGTATTTGTATTACTTTCCAAGATACAGCTAAGGATTGTATTTGTATTTTTGACAATAACAAAGCTTGGGATTGTATTTGTATTATTTTCCAATATAAGGCTAAGGATTGTATTTGTATTTTTGAAAATAACACAGCATGGGGGTGTATTTGTATTATTTTTCGAGATACAGCTATGGTTTGTATTTGTATTTTTGAGAAATAACACAGCTTGGGGGTGTATTTGTATTATTTTCCTAGATACACCTAAGAGTTGTATTTGTATTTTTGAAAATAACACAGCATGGGTGTGTATTTGTATTATTTTTCGAGATACAGCTAAGGGTTGTATTTGTATTTTGAAAATAACACAGCTTGTGTGTGTATTTGTATTATTTTCTGAATTACGGCTAAGGGCTGTATTTTCGTATTTTTGAAAATAACACCGCTTGGGGTTGAATTTGTATTATTTTCCAAGATAAAGCTAAGGGTTGTATTTGTATTTTTGAAACTAACAGCACTAGGGGGTGTATTTGTATTATTTTCCTAGATACAACTAAGGTCTGTGTTTGTATTTTTGAAAATAACACAGCTTGGGGGTGTATTTGTATTATTTTCCGAGATACAGCTAAGGGTTGTATTGTTCTTTATTAAAATAACACAGGCTGGGGGTGTATTTGTATTATTTTCCAAGATACAGCTAATGATTTTATTTTTTTTTTTTTTCAAAAAAACACAGCTTGGGGGTGTATTTGAATTATTTTACAAGATACAGCTAGGGGTTGTATTTTTATTTTTGACAATAAGAAAGCCGTTGGTGTATTTGAATTATTTTCCAAGATACAGCTAATTGTTGTATTTGTATTTTTGCAAATAACACTGCTTGGGGGTGTATTTGTATTATTTTCCATTATACAGCTAAGGTTTGTATTTGCTTTTTTGAAAATAACACAGCTTGGGGCTGTATTTATATTATTTTCCAAGACGAAGCTATGGGTTCTATTTGTATTTTTGAAAATAACACAGCTTGGGGTTGTATTTGTATTATTTTGCCAGATACAGCTATGGGTTGTATTTGTATTTTTGAAAATAACACAGCTTGGAGGTGTATTTGTATTATTTTCCGAGATACAGCTAAGGGTTTTATTTGTCTTTTTGAAAATAACACAGCTGGGTGTGTATTTGTATTATATTCCAAGATACAGCTAAGGGTTGTATTTGTGTTTTTGAAAATAACACAGCTTGGGGGTGTGTTTGTATTATTTTCCAAGATACAGCTAAGTGTTGTGTTTGCTTCTTTGAAAATAACACAGCTTGTGGCTCTATTTGTATTATTTTCCAAGATACAGCTAAGGGTTGTATTTGTTTTTTGAAAATAGCACAGCTTGGGGGTGTATTTGTATTATTTTCCGAGATAAAGCTAAGGGTTGTATTTGTATTTTTGAAAATAACACCGCTTGGGGTTGAATTTGTATTATTTTCCAAGATAAAGCTAAGGTTTGTATTTGTATTTTTGAAACTAACAGCACTTGGGGGTGTATTTGTATTATTTTCCTAGATACAACTAAGGGCTGTGTTTGTATTTTTGAAAATAACACAGCTTGGGGGTGTATTTGTATTATTTTCCGAAATACAGCTAAGGGTTGTATTGTTCTTTTTTAAAATAACACAGGCTGGGGGTGTATTTGTATTATTTTCCAAGATACAGCTAATGGTTGTATTTTTTTTTTTTTCAAAAAAACACAGCTTGGGGGTGTATTTGAATTATTTTACAAGATACAGCTAGGGGTTGTATTTTTATTTTTGACAATAAGAAAGTTGGTGGCGTATTTGAATTATTTTCCAAGATACAGCTAAGTGTTGTATTTGTATTTTTGCAAATAACACTGCTTGGGGGTGTATTTGTATTATTTTCCAGGATACAGCTAAGGTTTGTATTTGCTTTTTTGAAAATAACACAGCTTGGGGCTGTATTTATATTATTTTCCAAGACAAAGCTATGGGTTCTATTTGTATTTTTGAAAATAACACAGCTTGGGGTTGTATTTGTATTATTTTGCCAGATACAGCTATGGGTTGTATTTGTATTTTTGAAAATAACACAGCTTGGAGGTGTATTTGTATTATTTTCCGAGATACAGCTAAGGGTTTTATTTGTCTTTTTGAAAATAACATAGCTTGGGTGTGTATTTGTATTATATTCCAAGATACAGCTTAGGGTTGTATTTGTGTTTTTGAAAATAACACAGCTTGGGGGTGTGTTTGTATTATTTTCCAAGATACAGCTAAGGGTTGTGTTTGCTTCTTTGAAAATAACACAGCTTGTGGCTGTATTTGTATTATTTTCCAAGATACAGCTAAGGGTTGTATTTGTTTTTTGAAAATAGCACAGCTTGGGGGTGTATTTGTATTATTTTCCGAGATAAAGCTAAGGGTTGTATTTGTATTTTTGAAAATAACACAGCTTGGGAGAGTATTGGTATTTTTTTCCGCGATACAGCTAAGGATTGTATTTGTATTTTTGAAAATAACACAGCTTGGGGGTGTATTTGTATTATTTTCTGAGAAACAGCTAGGTGTTGTATTTGTATTTTTGAAAATAACACAGCTTGGGGGTGTATTGATATTATTTTCCAAGACAAAGCTATGGGTTCTATTTGTATTTTTCAAAATAACACAGCTTGGTGTTGTATTTGTATTATTTTGCCAGATACAGCTATGGGTGGTATTTGTATTTTTGAAAATGGCACAGCTTGAGGGTGTATTTGTATTATTTTCCGAGATACAGCTAAGGGTTTTATTTGTCTTTTTGAAAATAACACAGCTTGCGGGTGTATTTGTATTATATTCCAAGATACAGCTAAGGGTTGTATTTGTGTTTTTGAAAATAACATAGCTTGGGGGTGTATTTGTATTATTTTCCAAGATACAGCTAAGGGTTGTATTTGTATTTTTGAAAAAAGTACAGCTTGGGAGACTATTTGTATTTTTTTCCGAGATACAGCTAAGGGTTGTATTTGTATTTTTGAAAATAACACGTTTTGGGGGTGTATTTGTATTATTTTCTGAGATACAGCTAAGGATTGTATTTTTTTTTTTTGAAAATAACACAGCTTTGTGGTGTATTTATATTATTTTCCAAGACAAAGCTATGGGTTCTATTTGTATTTTTGAAAATAACACAGCTTGAAGGTGTATTTGTATTATTTTACAGATACAGCTAAGGGTTTTATTTGTATTTTTGACAATACCAAATCCTGTGGGTGTATTTGTATTATTTTCAAAGGTATAGCTAATGTTTGTATTTGTATTGTTGAAAATAACACAGCTTGAGGTGTATTTGTATTATTTTCCAAGATACATCTTTGGGTGTATTTGTATTTTTGACGCTAACACAGCTTGGCGATGTGTTTGTATTATTTTCCAAGATACAGCTAAGGGTTGTATTTGTATTTTTGACAATAACACAGCTTGGAGGTGTATTTTTATTATTTTCAAAGACACAGCTAAGTGTTGTATTTTTAGTTTTGAAAATAACACAGCTTTGGGGTGTATTTGTATTATTTTCCAAGATACAGCTAAGGCTTGTATTTGTGTTTTTGAAAACAACACAGCTTGGGTGTGCATTTGCATTATTTTCCAAGATACACCTAAGGGTTGTATTTGTATTTTTGAAAATAACACATTTTGTGGGTGTATTTGTATTATTTTACACGATACAGCTAAGGGTTTTATTTGTGTTTTTGAAAATTACACAGCTTGGTGTTGTATTTGTATTATTTTGCAAGATAAAGCTTAGGGTTGTATTTGTATTTTTGAAAATAACACAGCTTGGGGGTGTATTTGTATTATTTTCGAAGATACAGCTAAGGGTTGTATTTGTATTTTTGAAAATAACACAGCTTGTGGTTGTATTTGTATTATTTTCAGAGATACATTTAAGGGTTTTATTTGTCTTTTTTAAAATAACACAGCTTGGGGGTGTATTTTTATTATATTCCAAGATACAGATAAGGGTTGTATTTGTGTTTTTGAAAATAACACAGCTTGCGGTTGTATTTGTATTATTTTCCAAGATACAGCTAAGGGTTGTATTTTTTATTTTTTTCAAAAAAACACAGCTTGGGGTTGTTTTTGAATTATTTTACAAGATACAGCTAAGGGTTGTATTTGTATTTTTGACAATAACAAAGCCGGTGGTGTATTTGAATTATTTTCCAAGATTCAGCTATGGGTTGTTTTGGTATTTTTGAAAATAACACAGCTTGGGGTTGTATTTGTATTATTTTCTGAGATACAGCTAAGGATTTTATTTGTATTTTTGAAAATAACGCAGCTTGGGGGTGTATTTCTATTATTTTCCAGGATACAGCTAAGGGTTTTATTTGTAATTTTTAAAATAACACAGCTTGGGTGTGTATTTGTATTATTTTCGGAGATACACCTAAGGGTTGTATTTGTATTTTTGAAAATAACACTGCTTGGAAGAGTATTTGTATTTTTTTCGGAGATACAGCTAAGGGTTGTATTTGTATTTTTGAAAATAACACAGCTTGTGGGTGTATTTGTATTATTTTCTGAGTACAGCTAAGGGTTGTATTTGTATTTTTAAAAATAACACAGCTTGGGGGTGTATTTATATTATTTTCCAAGACAAAACTATGGGTTGTGTTTGTATTTTTGAAAATAACACAGCTTGGTGTTGTATTTGTATTATTTTGCCATATACAGCTATGGGTTGTATTTATATATTTGAAAATACCCCAGCTTGGGAGTGTATTTGTATTATTTGCCCAAATACAGCTAAGGGTTCTATTTGTGTTTTTGAAAATAACACAGCTTGGGGGTGTGTTTGTGTTATTTTCCAAGATACAGCTAATGGTTGTATTTGTCTTTTTGAAAATAACACAGCTTGAAGGTGTATTTGTATTATTTTACAGATACAGCTAAGGGTTGTATATGTATTTTTGACAATAACAAAACCTGTGGGTGTATTTGTATTATTTTCCAAAGTATAGCTAAGGTTTGTATTTGTATTTTTGAAAATAACACAGCTTGGGGTATATTTGTATTACTTTCCAAGATACATCTTTGAGTTGCATTTGTATTTTTTACACTAACACAGCTTGGGGGTTTATTTGTATTATTTTCCAAGATACAGCTAAGTGTTGTATTTTTAGTTTTGAAAATAACACAGCTTTGGGGAGTATTTGTATTATTTTCCAAGATACAGCTAAAACTTGTATTTGTGTTTTTTAAAATAACACAGCTTGGGTGTGCATTTGCATTATTTTCCAAGATACAGCTAAGGGTTGTATTTGTATTTTTGAAAATAAAACATTTTGTGAGTGTATTTGTATTATTTTGCAAGATACAGCTAAGGGTTGTATTTGTGTTTTTGAAAATAACACAGCTTGGGGTTGTATTTGTATTATTTTCCAAGAAACAGCTAAGGGTTGTATTTGTATTTTTGAAAATAACACAGCTTGGTGTTGTATATGTATTATTTTCCGAGATATAGCTAAGGGTTGTATTTGTGTTTTTTAAAAAAACACAGCTTGGGAGTGTATTTGAATTATTTTACAAGATACAGCTAAGGATTTTATTTGTATTCTTGACAATAACAAAGCTGGTGGTTTATTTGAATTATTTTCCAAGATACAGCTAAGGCTTGTATTTGTATTTTTGAAAATAACACAGCTTGGGTTTGTATTTGTATTATTTTCCAAGATACAGCTAAGTGTTGTATTTGTGTTTTTGAAAATAACACAGCTTGGGGGTGTATTTGTATTATTTTCCAAGGTATAGCATAGGGTTGTATTTGCTTTTTGAAAATAACACAGCTTGGGGGTGTATTTGTATGATTTTCCAAGATACAGCTAAGGGTTGTATTTGTATTTTTGAAAATAACACAGATTGGGTGTGTATTTGTATTATTTTCCCAGATAAAGCTAAGGGTTGTATTTGTATTTTTGAAAATAACACATCTTGGGGGTGTATTTGTATTATTTTCCAAGATACAGGTAAGGCTTGTATTTGTGTTTTTGAAAATAATACAGCTTGGGTGTGTATTTGCATTATTTTCCAAGATACAGCCAAGAGTTTTATTTGTATTTTTGAAAATAACACAGCTTGAAGGTGTATTTGTATTATTTTACAGATACAGCTAAGGGGTGTATTTGTATTTTTGACAAAAACAAAGCCGGGGGTGTATTTGTATTATTTTCCAAGATACAGCTAAGGGTTGTATTTGTATTTTTGACAATAACACAGCTTGGGGGTGTAATTGAATTATTTTCCAAGATACAGCTAATGGTTGTATTTGTATTTTTGAAAATAACACACCTTGGGATTGTATTTGTATTATTTTCAAAGATACAGCTAAGGGTTGTATTTGTATTTTTGAAAATAAAACAGCTAGGGGGTGTATTTGTATTATTTTCCAGATGCAGCTAAGGGTTGTATTTGTATTTTTGAAAATAACGCAGCTTGAAGGTGTATTTGTATTATTTTACAAATACAGCTAAGGGATGTATTGTATTTTTGACAATAACAAAGCCTGTGGTGGTATTTGTATTATTTTCCAAGGTATAGCTAAGGTTTGTATTTGTATTTTTGAAAATAACACAGATTGTGGTGTATTTGTATTATTTTCCAAGATACATCTTTTCGTTGTATTTGTATTTTTTACACTAACACAGCTTGGGGGTGTATTTGTATTATTTTCCAAGATACAGCTAAGGGTTTTATTTTTTGTTTTGAAAATAACCCAGCTTTGGGGTGTATTTGTATTATTTTCCAAGATACAGCTAAAGCTTGTATGTGTGTTTTTGAAAATAACACAGCTTGGGTGTGCATTTACATTATTTTCCAAATTACAGCTAAGGGTTGTATTTGTGTTTTTGAATATAACACAGCTTGAGGGTGTAGTTGTATTATTTTCCATGATAAAGCTAAGGGTTGTATTTGTATTTTTGAAAATAACAGAGCTTGTGGTGTATTTGTATTATTTTCCAAGATACAGCAAATGGTTGTATTTGTATTTTAGAAAATAACGTATCTTGGGGGTGTATTTGTATCATTTCCCAAGATACAACTAAGGTATGTATTTGTATTTTTGACAATAAAAAAGCTTGGGATTGTGTTTTTATTATTTTCAAAGACACAACTAAGGATGGTATTTGTAGTTTTGAAAATAACACAGATTGGGGGTGTATTTGTATTAATTTCCAAGATACAGCTAAGGGTTGTATTTGCTTTTTTGGAAATAACACAGCTTGGGGGTTTATTTGCATTATTTTCCAAGATACAGCTAAGGGTTGTATTTGTATTTTTGAAAATAACACAGCTTGCGGGTGTATTTGTATTATTTTCTGAGATAAAGATAAGGGTTGTATTTGTATTTTTGAAAATAACACAGATTGGGGGTGTATTTGTATTATTTTCCAAGATACAGCTAAGGCTTGTATTTGTGTTTTTGAAAATAACACAGCTTGGGTGTGTATTTGCATTATTTTCCAAGATACAGCTAAGTGTTGTATTTGTATTTTTGAAAATAACACAGCCCGGGTTTGTATTTGTATTATACTCCAAGATACAGCTAAGGGTTGTATTTGTGTTTTTGAAAATAACACAGCTTGGGCGTGTATTTGTATCATTTTCCAAGATACAGCTAAGTGTTTTATTTGTATTTTTGAAAATAACACAGCTTGGGGTTGTATTTACTTTCTTACTAAAAGAATGCTCAACTCAAGGGGACACAGCTCACTCATTTTGACTTCATGAGCTATGGCAGGTAGAGACAACTTTTTGAAAATACACAGCTAAAACAGTCCGTGCTTTGAATGCTAGACATGTTTTTCAGAATACACAGCTAAAACGGTCCCCGTTTTCAGTGCTAAAGCACTTAAAGCGGGGACCGTTTTAGCTGTGTATTTTGAAAAATTTGTGTGCTCTTCAAAGAGAAAGCTACTTTTGCTGTGTCTTTGGGTTCGAGGGGAAATGGGAGTCCTCTTCAGTCAGCAGGGACAACACCTGAGTCCTTTGCAGTCCTCTTGTCTGCCTCTGAGGGTGAAATGAGAGTGGTCCCTTTCATCATGAGCCATGTCTGAAAGAATTATTCACATCCCCTACGAGAATAGACGGGTGAAATAGCAAAAGGTGTGTCTTCCTTTGGAGCATGGACGGGTTCAAAGCCCAACTCATACCACTAAGTATTTTGCTGAACACGAGCATTTGTGTGTGCGGCCTGTGTTTGGGTGTATTTTGTGTCATGTGTGTATGTGTGTGTGTGTGTGTGTCTGTGTGTGTGTGTGTCTGTATTTCTGTCTCCATTCCTGAGCAGCAAATCTTTTTTCCTCTTTTAGCATGTTACTCACAACTGTGGATGAAGCCCAGCACTCCTGAAAACACAATCCATGTATGGTTGAAGGAAATTTTCTTGGTGATGAGTGAGAGGTTGGTGACTGAAACCAGCTCATTTCCCATTGACCACTGAGGTCACATCTCTCAGGTGAGAAGCAAAGTGAGAATTTGAACCAGGCACATTCTCCTTAGAGACAATGGGCCAAAGACAGGTCCGATGGAATCGAACGTCTTTTCATGTTGACCTCCATCCCGTCAAGCCCTCGTTAAGCCATTGAAGTGTCACATTGGGCCTGGGGGAGGCGGTGCCCCCTGTGAAATTACACGTCCGAAGATTTGGATTTGATTTCCAGCCCTCTGCCAGTCAATCTGCCAGGCACTTTCATGTGACAAGCCTTAGGCGAGTCCCTTTCTGTCTCTGATTCCCGATTCCTTCACAGGGATTTATGTGGGCCTTAACGCCCAATGGGAAAAGATCCCTCTGCCAGCTCAGTGCCTGCATTCTTGGTTTGACTTGTCAATCTGGACTTGAATACACCTTTGGTTTTGGATTGACTCTATTACCTCTCCTAGAAATTAACACACAAAACTGACAGCTGATTGACAAGATGAGAAGCAGTTTTCCAAAATTCAAATTGAACTTAATCCTTTCTTCCTAAAAGAATGCTCAAATCAAGCGGACACAGCTCACTCGTTTTGACTTCATGAGCTATGGCAGGTAGAGACAACTTTTTGAAAATACACAGCTAAAACTGTCCGTGCTTTGAATGCTAGACATGTTTTTCAGTTTTAAGTGCTTTAGCACTTAAAGCGGGACCGTTTTAGCTGTGTATTTTGAAAAAGTTGTGTGCTCTTCAAAGAGAAAGCTACTTTTGCTGTGTCTTTGGGTTCAAGGGGAAATAGGAGTCCTCTTCAGTCAGCAGGGACGACACCTGAGTCCTTTGCAGTCCTCTTGTCTGCCTCTGAAGGTGAAATGAGAGTGGTCCCTGTCATCATGAGCCATGTCTGAAAGAATTATTCACATTCCCTACGAGAATAGACGGGTGAAATAGCGAAATTTGTGTCTTCCTTTGGAGCATGGACGGGTTCAAAGCCCACCTCATACCACTAAGTATTTTGCTGAACACGAGCAGTTGTGTGTGTGGCCTGTGTTTGGGTGATTTTTTTGTCATGTGTGTGTGTGTGAGTGTGTGTGTGTGTGTGTGTGTGTGTGTGTGTGTGTGTGTGTCTGTATTTCTGTCTCCATTCCTGAGCAGCAAATCTTTTTTCCTCTTTTAGCATGTTACTCACAACTGTGGTTGAAGCCCAGCACTCCTGAAAACACAATCCATGTATGGTTGAAGGAAATTTTCTTGGTGATGAGTGAGAGGTTGGTGACTGAAACCAGCTCATTTCCCATTGACCACTGAGGTCACATCTCTCAGGTGAGAAGCAAAGTGAGAATTTGAACCAGGCACATTCTCCTTAGAGACAATGGGCCAAAGACAGGTCCGATGGAATCGAATGTCTTTTCATGTTGACATCCATCCCGTCAAGCCCTCGTTAAGCCATTGAAGTGTCACATTGGGCCTGGGGGAGGCGGTGCCCCCTGTGAAATTACACGTCCGAAGATTTGGATTTGATTTCCAGCCCTCTGCAAGTCAGTCTGCCAGGCACTTTCATGTGACAAGCCTTAGGCGAGTCCCTTTCTGTCTCTGATTCCCGATTCCTTCACAGGGATTTATGTGGGCCTTAACGCCCACTGGGAAAAGATCACTCTGCCAGCTCAGTGCCTGCTTTCTTGGTTTGACTTGTCAATCTGGACTTGAATACACCTTTGGTTTGGATTGACTCTATTACATCTCCTAGAAATTAACACACAAAACTGACAGCTGATTGACAAGATGAGAAGCAGTTTTCCAAAATTCAAATTGAACTTAATCCTTTCTTATAAAAGAATGCTCAAATCAAGGGGACACAGCTCACTCGTTTTGACTTCATGAGCTATGGCAGGTAGAGACAACTTTTTGAAAATACACAGCTAAAAGTGTCCGTGCTTTGAATGCTAGACATGTTTTTCAGAATACACAGCTAAAACGGTCCCCGCTTTAAGTGCTAAAGCACTTAAAGCGGGGATCGTTTTAGCTGTGTATTTTGAAAAAGTTGTGTGCTCTTCAAAGAGAAAGCTACTTTTGCTGTGTCTTTGGGTTCGAGGGGAAATGGGAGTCCTCTTCAGTCAGCAGGGGTGACACCTCAGTCCTTTGCAGTCCTCTTTTCTACCTCTGAGGGTGAAATGAGAGTGGTCCCTGTCATCATGAGCCATGTCTGAAAGAATTATTCACATTCCCTACGAGAATAGACGGGTGAAATAGCAAAAGGTGTGTCTTCCTTTGGAGCATGGACGGGTTCAAAGCCCACCTCATACCACTAAGTATTTTGCTGAACACGAGCAGTTGTGTGTGCGGCCTGTGTTTGGGTGATTTTTGTGTGATGTTTGTGTGTGTGTGTCTGTGTGTGTGTGTGTCTGTCTGTCTGTGTGTGTGTGTCTGTATTTCTGTCTCCATTCCTGAGCAGCAAATCTTTTTTCTTCTTTTAGCATGTTATTCACAACTGTGGATGAAGCCCAGCACTCCTGAAAACACAATCCATGTATGGTTGAAGGAAATTTTCTTGGTGATGAGTGAGAGGTTGGTGACTGAAACCAGCTCATTTCCCATTGACCACTGAGGTCACATCTCTCAGGTGAGAAGCAAAGTGAGAATTTGAACCAGGCACATTCTCCTTAGAGACAATGAGCCAAAGACAGGTCCGATGGAATCGAATGTCTTTTCATGTTGACATCCATCACGTCAAGCCCTCGTTAAGCCATTGAAGTGTCACATTGGGCCTGGGGGAGGCGGTGCACCCTGTGAAATTACACGTCCGAAGATTTGGATTTGATTTCCAGCCCTCTGCCAGTCAGTCTGCCAGGCACTTTCATGTGACAAGCCTTAGGCGAGTCCCTTTCTGTCTCTGATTCCCGATTCCTTCACAGGGATTTATGTGGGCCTTAACGCCCACTGGGAAAAGATCCCTCTGCCAGCACAGTGCCTGCTTTCTTGGTTTGACTTGTCAATCTGGACTTGAATACACCTTTGGTTTTGGATTGACTCTATTACCTCTCCTAGAAATTAACACACAAAACTGACAGCTGAGTGACAAGATGAGAAACAGTTTTCCAAAATTCAAATTGAACTTAATCCTTTCTTACTAAAAGAATGCTCAAATCAAGGGGACACAGCTCACTCGTTTTGACTTCATGAGCTATGGCAGGTAGAGACAACTTTTTGAAAATACACAGCTAAAACTGTCCGTGCTTTGAATGCTAGACATGTTTTTCAGAATACACAGCTTAAACGGTCCCCGCATAAGTGCTTTAGCACTTAAAGCGGGTACCGTTTTAGCTGTGTATTTTGAAAAATTGTGTGCTCTTCAAAGAGAAAGCTACTTTTGCTGTGTCTTTGGGTTCGAGGGGAAATGGGAGTCCTCTTCAGTCAGCAGGGACGACATCTGAGTCCTTTGCAGTCCTCTTGTCTGACTCTGAGGGTGAAATGAGAGTGGTCCCTGTCATCATGAGCCATGTCTGAAAGAATTATTCACATTCCATACGAGAATAGACGGGTGAAATAGCAAAAGGTGTGTCTTCCTTTGGAGCATGGACAGGTTCAAAGCCCACCTCATACCACTAAGTATTTTGCTGAACACGAGCAGTTGTGTGTGCGGCCTGTGTTTGGGTGATTTTTGTGTCCTGTGTGTGTGTGTGTGTGTGTGTGTGTCTGTGTGTGTGTGTCTGTATTTCTGTCTCCATTCCTGAGCAGCAAATCTTTTTTCCTCTTTTAGCATGTTACTCACAACTGTGGATGAAGCCCAGCACTCCTGAAAACACAATCCATGTATGGTTGAAGGAAATTTTCTTGGTGATGTGTGAGAGGTTGGTGACTGAAACCAGCTCATTTCCCATTGACCACTGAGGTCACATCTCTCAGGTGAGAAGCAAAGTGAGAATTTGAACCAGGCACATTCTCCTTACAGACAATGGGCCAAAGACAGGCCCGATGGAATGGAATGTCTTTTCATGTTGACATCCATCCCGTCAAGCCCTCGTTAAGCCATTGAAGTGTCACATTGGGCCTGGGGGAGGCGGTGCACCCTGTGAAATTACACGTCCGAAGATTTGGATTTGATTTCCAGCCCTCTGCCAGTCAGTCTGCCAGGCACTTTCATGTGACAAGCCTTAGGCGAGTCCCTTTCTGTCTCTGATTCCCGATTCCTTCACAGGGATTTATGTGGGCCTTAACGCCCACTGGGAAAAGATCCCTCTGCCAGCTCAGTGCCTGCTTTCTTGGTTTGACTTGTCAATCTGGACTTGAATACACCTTTGGTTTTGGATTGACTCTATTACCTCTCCTAGAAATTAACACACAAAACTGACAGCTGATTGACAAGATGAGAAGCAGTTTTCCAAAATTCAAATTGAACTTAATCCTTTCTTACTAAAAGAATGCTCAAATCAAGGGGACACAGCTCACTCGTTTTGACTTCATGAGCTATGGCAGGTAGAGACAACTTTTTGAAAATACACAGCTAAAACTGTCCGTGCTTTGAATGCTAGACATGTTTTTCAGAATACACAGCTAAAACGGTCCCCGCTTTAAGTGCCAAAGCACTTAAAGCGGGGACCGATTTAGCTGTGTATTTTGAAAAAGTTGTGTGCTCTTCAAAGAGAAAGCTACTTTTTCTGTGTCTTTGGGTTCGAGGGGAAATGGGAGTCCTCTTCAGTCAGCAGGGACGACACCTGAGTCCTCTGCAGTACTCTTGTCTGCCTCTGAGGGTGAAATGAGAGTGGTCCCTGTCATCATGAGCCATGTCTGAAAGAATTATTCACATTCCCTACGAGAATAGACGGGTGAAATAGCAAAAGGTGTGTCTTCCTTTGGAGCATGGACGGATTCAAAGCCCACCTCATACCACTAAGTATTTTGCTGAACACGAGCAGTTGTGTGTGCGGCCTGTGTTTGGGTGATTTTTGTGTCATGTGGGGGTGTGTGTGTGTGTCTGTGTGTGTGTGTCTGTATTTCTGTCTCCATTCCTGAGCAGCAAATCTTTTTTCCTCTTTTAGCATGTTACTCACGACTGTGGATGAAACCCAGCACTCCTGAAAACACAATCCATATATGGTTGAAGGAAATTTTCTTGGTGATGAGTGAGATGTTGGTGACTGAAACCAGCGCATTTCCCATTGACCACTGAGGTCACATCTCTCAGGTGAGAAGCAAAGTGAGAATTTGAACCAGGCACATTCTCCTTAGAGACAATGGTCCAAAGACAGGTCCGATGGAATCGAATGTCTTTTCATGTTGACATCCATCCCGTCAAGCACTCGTTAAGCCATTGAAGTGTCACATTGGGCCTGGGGGAGGCGGTGCACCCTGTGAAATTACACGTCCGAAGATTTGGATTTGATTTCCAGCCCTCTGCCAGTCAGTCTGCCAGGCACGTTCATGTGACAAGCCTTAGGCGAGTCCCTTTCTGTCTCTGATTCCCGATTCCTTCACAGGGATTTATGTGGCCCTTAACGGCCACTGGGAAAAGATCCCTCTGCCAGCTCAGTGCCTGCTTTCTTGGTTTGACTTGTCAATCTGGACTTGAATACACCTTTGGTTTTGGATTGACTCTATTACCTCTCCTAGAAATTAACACACAAAACTGACAGCTGATTGACAAGATGAGAAGCAGTTTTCCAAAATTCAAATTGAACTTAATCCTTTCTTCCTAAAAGAATGCTCAAATCAAGGGGACACAGCTCACTCGTTTTGACTTCATGAGCTATGGCAGGTAGAGACAACTTTTTGAAAATACACAGCTAAAACTGGCCGTGCTTTGAATGCTAGACATGTTTTTCAGAATACACAGCTAAAGCACTTAAAGCGGGGACCGTTTTAGCTGTGTATTTTGAAAAATTTGTGTGCTCTTCAAAGAGAAAGCTACTTTTGCTGTGTCTTTGGGTTCGAGGGGAAATGGGAGTCCTCTTCAGTCAGCAGGGACGACACCTGAGTCCTTTGCAGTCCTCTTGTCTGCCTCTGAGGGTGAAATGAGAGTGGTCCCTGTCATCATGAGCCATGTCTGAAAGAATTATTCACATTCCCTACGAGAATAGACGGGTGAAATAGCAAAAGGTGTGTCTTCCTTTGGAGCATGGACGGGTTCAAAGCCCACCTCATACCACTAAGTATTTTGCTGAACACGAGCAGTTGTGTGTGCGGCCTGTGTTTGGGTGATTTTTGTGTCATGTGTCTGTGTGTGTGTGTGTGTGTGTGTGTGTCTGTGTGTGTCTGTGTGTGTGTGTCTGTATTACTGTCACCATTCCTGAGTAGCAAATCTTTTTTCCTCTTTTAGCATGTTACTCACAACTGTGGATGAAGCCCAGCACTCCTGAAAACACAATCCATGTATGGTTGAAGGAAATTTTCTTGGTGATGAGTGAGAGGTTGGTGACTGAAACCAGCTCATTTCCCATTGACCACTGAGGTCACATCTCTCAGGTGAGAAGCAAAGTGAGAATTTGAACCAGGCACATTCTCCTTAGAGACAATGGGCGAAAGACAGGTCCGATGGAATCGAATGTCTTTTCATGTTGACTTCCATCCCGTGAAGCCCTCGTTAAGCCATTGAAGTGTCACATTGGGCCTGGGGGAGGCGGTGCACCCTGTGAAATTACACGTCCGAAGATTTGGATTTGATTTCCAGCCCTCTGCCAGTCAGTCTGCCAGGCACTTTCATGTGACAAGCCTTAGGCGAGTCCCTTTCTGTCTCTGATTCCCGATTTCTTCACAGGGATTTAGGTGGGCCTTAACGCCCACTGGGAAAAGATCCCTCTGCCAGCTCAGTGCCTGCTTTCTTGGTTTGACTTGTCAATCTGGACTTGAATACACCTTTGGTTTTGGATTGACTCTATTACCTCTCCTAGAAATTAACACACAAAACTGACAGCTGATTGACAAGATGAGAAGCAGTTTTCCAAAATTCAAATTGAACTTAATCCTTTCTTCCTAAAAGAATGCTCAAATCAAGGGGACACAGCTCACTCGTTTTGACTTCATGAGCTATGGCAGGTAGAGACAACTTTTTGAAAATACACAGCTAAAACTGTCCGTGCTTTGAATGCTAGACATGTTTTTCAGAATACACAGCTAAAACAGTCCCCGTTTTAAGTGCTAAACCACTTAAAGCGGGGACCGTTTTAGCTGTGTATTTTGAAAAAGTTGTGTTCTCTTCAAAGAGAAAACTACTTTTGCTGTGTCTTTGAGTTCGAGGGGAAATGGGAGTCCTCTTCAGTCAGCAGGGACGACACCTGAGTCCTTTGCAGTACTCCTGTCTGCCTCTGAGGGTGAAATGAGAGTGGTCCCTGTCATCATGAGCCATGTCTGAAAGAATTATTCACATTCCCTACGAGAATAGACGGGTGAAATAGCAAAAGGTGTGTCTTCCTTTGGAGCATGGACGGGTTCAAAGCCGACCTCATACCACTAAGTATTTTGCTGAACAGGAGCAGTTATGTGTGCGGCCTGTGTTTGGGTGATTTTTGTGTCATGTGTGTGTGTGTGTGTGTGTGTGTGTGTGTGTGTGTCTGTGTGTGTGTGTCTGTATTTCTGTCTCCATTCCTGAGCAGCAAATCTTTTTTCCTCTTTTAGCATGTTACTCACAACTGTGGATGAAGCCCAGCACTCCTGAAAACACAATCCATGTATGGTTGAAGGAAATTTTCCTGGTGATGAGTGAGAGGTTGGTGACTGAAACCAGCTCATTTCCCATTGACCACTGAGGTCACATCTCTCAGGTGAGAAGCAAAGTGAGAATTTGAACCAGGCACATTCTCCTTAGAGACAATGGGCCAAAGACAGGTCCGATGGAATCGAATGTCTTTTCATGTTGACATCCATCCCGTCAAGCCCTCGTTAAGCCATTGAAGTGTCACATTGGGCCTGGGGGAGGCGGTGCACCCTGTGAAATTACACGTCCGAAGATTTGGATTTGATTTCCAGCCCTCTGCCAGTCAGTCTGCCAGGCACTTTCATGTGACAAGCCTTAGGCGAGTCCCTTTCTGTCTCTGATTCCCGATTCCTTCACAGGGATTTATGTGGGCCTTAACGCCCACTGGGAAAAGATCCCTCTGCCAGCTCAGTGCCTGCTTTCTTGGTTTGACTTTTCAATCTGAACTTGAATACACCTTTGGTTTTGGATTGACTCTATTAACTCTCCTAGAAATTAACACACAAAACTGACAGCTGATTGACAAGATGAGAAGCAGTTTTCCGAAATTCAAATTGAACTTAATCCTTTCTTACTAAAAGAATGCTCAAATCAAAGGGACACAGCTCACTCGTTTTGACTTCATGAGCTATGGCAGGTAGAGACAACTTTTTGAAAATACACAGCCAAAACTGTCCGTGCTTTGAATGCTAGACATGTTTTTCAGAATACACAGCTAAAACGGTCCCCGCTTTAAGTGTTAAAGCATTTAAAGCGGGGACCGTATTAGCTGTGTATTTTGAAAAAGTTGTGTGCTCTTCAAAGAGAAAGCTACTTTTGCTGTGTCTTTGGGTTCGAGGGGAAATGGGAGTCCTCTTCAGTCAGCAGGGACGACACCTGAGTCCTTTGCAGTCCTCCTGTCTGCCTCTGAGGGTGAAATGAGAGTGGTCCCTGTCATCATGAGCCATGTCTGAAAGAATTATTCACATTCCCTACGAGAATAGACGGGTGAAATAGCAAAAGGTGTGTCTTCATTTGGAGCATGGAAGGGTTCAAAGCCCACCTCATACCACTAAGTATTTTGCTGAACACGAGCAGTTGTGTGTGCGGCCTGTGTTTGGGTGATTTTTGTGTGATGTTTGTGTGTGTGTGTATGTGTTTGTGTGTGTGTGTGTGTGCGTCTGTGTGTGTGTGTCTGTATTTCTGTCTCCATTCCTGAGCAGCAAATCTTATTTCCTCTTTTAGCATGTTACTCACGACTGTGGATGAATCCCAGCACTCCTGAAAACACAATCCATGTATGGTTTAAGGAAATTTTCTTGGTGATGAGTGAGAGGTTGGTGACTGAAACCAGCTCATTTCCCATTGACCACTGAGGTCACATCTCTCAGGTGAGAAGCAAAGTGAGAATTTGAACCAGGTACATTCTCCTTAGAGACAAAGGGCCAAAGACAGGTCCGATGGAATCGAATGTCTTTTCATGTTGACATCCATCCCGTCAAGCCCTCGTTAAGAAATTGAAGTGTCACATTGGGCCTGGGGGAGGCGGTGCCCCCTGTGAAATTACACGTCCGAAGATTTGGATTTGATTTCCAGCCCTCTGCCAGTCAGTCTGCCAGGCACTTTCATCTGACAAGCCTTAGGCGAGTCCCTTTCTGTCTCTGATTCCCGATTCCTTCACAGGGATTTATGTGGGCCTTAACACCCACTGGGAAAAGATCCCTCTGCCAGCTCAGTGCCTGCTTTCTTGGTTTGATTTGTCAATCTGGACTTGAATACACCTTTGGTTTTGGATTGACTCTATTACCTCTCCTAGAAATTAACACACAAAACTGACAGCTGATTGACAAGATGAGAAGCAGTTTTCCAAAATTCAAATTGAACTTAATCCTTTCTTACTAAAAGAATGCTCAAATCAAGGGGACACAGCTCACTCGTTTTGACTTCATGAGCTATGGCAGGTAGAGACAACTTTTTGAAAATACACAGCCAAAACTGTCCGTGCTTTGAATGCTAGACATGTTTTTCAGAATACACAGCTAAAACGGTCCCCGCTTTAAGTGTTAAAGCACTTAAAGCGGGGACCGTTTTAGCTGTGTATTTTGAAAAATTTGTGTGCTCTTCAAAGAGAAAGCTACTTTTGCTGTGTCTTTGGGTTCGAGGGGAAATGGGAGTCCTCTTCAGTCAGCAGGGACGACACCTGAGTCCTTTGCAGTCCTCCTGTCTGCCTCTGAGGGTGAAATCGCAAAAGGTGTGTCTTCCTTTGGAGCATGGACGGGTTCAAAGCCCACCTCATACCACTAAGTATTTTGCTGAACACGAGCAGTTGTGTGTGCGGCCTGTGTTTGGGTGATTTTTGTGTCGTGTGTGTGTGTGTGTGTGTGTGTGTGTGTGTGTGTGTCTGTGTGTGTGTGTCTGTATTTCTGTCTCCATTCCTGAGCAGCAAATCTTTTTTCCTCTTTTAGCATGTTACTCACAACTGTGGATGAAGCCCAGCACTCCTGAAAACACAATCCATGTATGGTTGAAGGAAATTTTCTTGGTGATGAGTGAGAGTTTGGTGACTGAAACCAGCTCATTTCCCATTGACCACTGAGGTCACATCTCTCAGGTGAGAAGCAAAGTGAGAATTTGAACCAGGCACATTCTCCTTAGAGACAATGGGCCAAAGACAGGTCCGATGGAATCGAATGTCTTTTCTTGTTGTCATCTATCCCGTCAAGTCCTCGTTAAGCCATTGAAGTGTCACATTGGGCCTGGGGGAGGCGGTGCACCCTGTGAAATTACACGTCCAAAGATTTGGATTTGATTTCCTGCCCTCTGCCAGTCAGTCTGCCAGGCACTTTCATGTGACAAGCCTTAGGCGAGTCCCTTTCTGTCTCTGATTCCCGATTCCTTCACAGGGATTTATGTGGGCCTTAACGCCCACTGGGAAAAGATCCCTCTGCCAGCTCAGTGCCTGCTTTCTTGGTTTGACTTGTCCATCTGGACTTGAATACACCTTTGGTTTTGGATTGACTCTATTACCTCTCCTAGAAATTAACACACAAAACTGACAGCTGATTGACAAGATGAGAAGCAGTTTTCCAAAATTCAAATTGAACTTAATCCTTTCTTACTAAAAGAATGCTCAAATCTGTTCATATCCTTTGCCCATTTTTGGATGGGCTTGTTTGTTTTTTTCCTGTAGATCTGCTTTAGTTCTTTGTAAATTCTGGATATCAGCCCCTTGTCAGATGGGTAGACTGCAAAAATTTTTTCCCATTCTGTTGGTTGCCGATTCACTCTACTTACTGTTTCTTTTGCCGTGCAAAAGCTGTGGAGTTTGATTAGGTCCCATTTGTCTATTTTGGCTTTTGTTGCCATTGCTTTTGGCGTTTTGGTCATGAAGTCCTTGCCTACACCTATGTCCTGAATGGTTTTGCCTAGATTTTCTTCTAAGGTTTTTATGGTATTAGGTCTGATGTTTAAGTCTTTAATCCATCTGGAGTTAATTTTGGTGTAAGGTGTCAGGAAGGGGTCCTGTTTCTGCTTTCTGCACATGGCTAGCCAGTTTTCCCAACACCATTTATTAAACAGGGAGTCCTTTCCCCATTGCTTGTTTTTGTCAGGTTTGTCGAAGATCAGATGGCTGTGGGTATGTTATATTTCCTGTGAGGCCTCTGTTCTGTTCCATTGGTCTATATCTCTGTTTTGGTACCAGTACCATGCTGATACTTTACAAAAGAAGACATACAGGAGGCCAACAAACATATGAAAAAATGCTCATCATCACTGGTCATCAGAGAAATGCAAATCAAAACCACATTGAGATACCATCTCACACCAGTTAGAATGGCAATCATTAAAAAATCGGGAAACAACAGATGCTGGAGAGGATGTGGAGAAATAGGAACACTTTTACACTGTTGGTGGGAATGTAAATTAATTCAACCATTGTGGAAGACAGTGTGGCGATTCCTCAAGGACTTAAAAATAGAAATCCCATTTGACCCAGCAATCCCATTACTGGGTATATATCCAAAGGATTATAAATCATTCTACTACAAGGACACGTGCACACGAATGTTCATTGCAGCACTGTTTACAATAGCAAAGACCTGGAACCAACCCAAATGCCCAACGATGATAGACTGGATAGGGAAAATGTGGTACATATACACCATGGAATATTATGCAGCCATCAAAAACGATGAGTTCACGTCCTTTATAGGGACATGGATGAACCTGGAAACCATCATTCTCAGCAAACTGACACAAGAGCAGAAAATCAAACACCGTATATTCTCGCTCATAGGCGGGTGTTGAACAATGAGAACACATGGAAACAGGGAGGGGAGCACTACACACTGGGGTCTGTTGGGGGGAACGGGGAGGGGCGGGGGGTGGGGAGGTGGGAAGAGATAGCATGGGGAGAAATGACAGATACAGGTGAGGGGACGGAAGGCAGCAAAGCACACTGCCATGTGTGTACCTATGCAACAATCTTGCATGTTCATCACATGTACCCCAAAACCTAAAATGCAATAAAAAAAAAAAAAAAAAAAAAAAAAAAAAAAAAAAAAAAAAAAAAAAAGAATGCTCAAATCAAGGGGACACAGATCACTCGTTTTGACTTCACGAGCTATGGCAGGTAGAGACAACTTTTTGAAAATACAAAGCTAAAACTGTCCGTGCTTTGAATGCTAGACATGTTTTTCAGAATACACAGCTAAAACGGTCCCCGCTTTATGTGCTAAAGCACTTAAAGCGGGGACCGTTTTAGCTGTGTATTTTGAAAAAGGTGTGTGCTCTTCAAAGAGAAAGCTACTTTTTCTGTGTCTTTGGGTTCGAGGGGAAATGGGAGTCCTCTTCAGTCAGCAGGGACGACGCCTGAGTCCTTTGCAGTCCTCTTGTCTGCCTCTGAGGGTGAAATGAGAGTGGTCCCTGTCATCATGAGCCATGTCTGAAAGAATTATTCACATTCCCTACGAGAATAGACTTGTGAAATAGCAAAAGGTGTGTCTTCCTTTGGAGCATGGACGGGTTCAAAGCCCACCTCATACCACTAAGTATTTTGCTGAACACGAGCAGTTGTGTGTGCGGCCTGTGTTTGGGTGATTTTTGTGTCATGTGTGTGTGTGTGTGTGTCTGTGTGTATGTGTCTGTATTTCTGTCTCCATTCCTGAGCAGGAAATTTTTTTTCCTCTTTTAGCATGTTATTCACAACTGTGGATGAAGCCCAGCACTCCTGAAAACACAATCCATGTATGGTTGAAGGAAATTTTCTTGGTGATGAGTGAGAGGTTGGTGACTGAAACCAGCTCATTTCCCATTGACCACTGAGGTCACATCTCTCAGGTGAGAAGCAAAGTGAGAATTTGAACCAGGCACATTCTCCTTAGAGACAATGGGCCAAAGACAGGTCCGATGGAATCGAATGTCTTTTCTTGTTGACATCTATCCCGTCAAGTCCTCGTTAAGCCATTGAAGTGTCACATTGGGCCTGGGGGAGGCGGTGCACCCTGTGAAATTACACGTCCGAAGATTTGGATTTGATTTCCTGCCCTCGGCCAGTCAGTCTGCCACGCGCTTTCATGTGACAAGCCTTAGGCGAGTCCCTTTCTGTCTCTGATTCCCGATTCCTTCACAGGGATTTATGTGGGCCTTAACGCCCACTGGGAAAAGATCCCTCTGCCAGCTCAGTGCCTGCTTTCTTGGTTTGACTTGTCAATCTGGACTTGAATACACCTTTGGTTTTGGATTGACTCTATTACCTCTCCTAGAAATTAACACACAAAACTGACAGCTGATTGACAAGATGAGAAGCAGTTTTCCAAAATTCAAATTGAACTTAATCCTTTCTTACTAAAAGAATGCTCAAATCAAGGGGACACAGCTCACTCGTTTTGACTTCATGAGCTATGGCAGGTAGAGACAACTTTTTGAAAATACACAGCTAAAACTGTCCGTGCTTTGAATGCTAGACATGTTTTTCAGAATACACAGCTAAAACGGTCCCCGCTTTAAGTGCTAAAGCACTTAAAGCGGGGACCGTTTTAGCTGTGTATTTTGAAAAAGTTGTGTGCTCTTCAAAGAGAAAGCTACTTTTGCTGTGTCTTTGGGTTCGAGGGGAAATGGGAGTCCTCTTCAGTCAGCAGGGACGACACCTGAGTCCTTTGCAGTCCTCTTGTCTGCCTCTGAGGGTGAAATGAGAGTGGTCCCTGTCATCATGAGCCATGTCTGAAAGAATTATTCACATTCCCTACGAGAATAGACGGGTGAAATAGCAAAAGGTGTTTCTTCCTTTGGAGCATGGACGGGTTCAAAGCCCACCTCATACCACTAAGTATTTTGCTGAACACGAGCAGTTGTGTGTGCGGCCTGTGTTTGGGGGATTTTTGTGTCATGTGTGTGTGTGTGTGTGTGTGTGTGTGTGTGTCCGTGTGTGTGTGTCTGTATTTTTGTCTCCATTCCTGAGCAGCAAATCTTTTTTCCTCTTTTAGCATGTTACTCACAACTGTGGATGAAGCCCACCACTCCTGAAAACACAATCCATGTATGGTTGAAGGAAATTTTCTTGGTGATGAGTGAGAGGTTGGTGACTGAAACCAGCTCATTTCCCATTGACCACTGAGGTCACATCTCTCAGGTGAGAAGCAAAGTGAGAATTTGAACCAGGCACATTCTCCTTAGAGACAATGGGCCAAAGACAGGTCCGATGGAATCGAATGTCTTTTCATGTTGACATCCATCCCGTCAAGCCCTCGTTAAGCCATTGAAGTGTCACATTGGGCCTGGGGAAGCGGTTCACCCTGTGAAAGTACACGTCCGAAGATTTGGATTTGATTTCCAGCCCTCTGCCTGTCAGTCTGCCAGGCACTTTCATGTGACAAGCCTTAGGCGAGTCCCTTTCTGTCTCTGATTCCCGATTCCTTCACAGGGATTTATGTGGGCCTTAATGCCCACTGGGAAAAGATCCCTCTGCCAGCTCAGTGCCTGCTTTCTTGGTTTGACTTGTCAATCTCGACTTGAGTACACCTTTGGTTTTGGATTGACTCTATTACCTCTCCTAGAAATTAACACACAAAACTGACAGCTGATTGACAAGATGAGAAGCAGTTTTCCAAAATTCAAATTGAACTTAATCCTTTCTTACTAAAAGAATGTTCCAATCAAGGGGACACAGCTCACTCGTTTTGACTTCATGAGCTATGGCAGGTAGTGACAACTTTTTGAAAATACACAGCTAAAACAGTCCGTGCTTTGAATGCTAGACATGTTTTTCAGAATACAAAGCTAAAGCGGGGACCGTTTTAGCTGTGTATTTTGAAAAAGTTGTGTGCTCTTCAAAGAGAAAGCTACTTTTGCTGTGTCTTTGGGTTCGAGGGGAAATGGGAGTCCTCTTCAGTCCGCAGGGACGACACCTTAGTCCTTTGCAGTCCTTCTGTCTGCCTCGGAGGGTGAAATGAGAGTGGTCCCTGTCATCATGAGCCATGTCTGAAAGAATTATTCACATTCCCAACGAGAATAGACGTGTGAAATAGCAAAAGGTGTGTCTTCCTTTGGAGCATGGAAGGGTTCAAACCCCACCTCATACCACTAAGTATTTTGCTGAACACGAGCAGTTGTGTGTGCGGCCTGTGTTTGGGGGATTTTTGTGTCGTGTGTGTGTGTGTGTGTGTGTGTGTGTGTGTGTCTTTGTGTGTGTGTCTGTATTTCTGTCTCCATTCCTGAGCAGCAAATCTTTTTTCCTCTTTTAGCATGTTACTCACAACTGTGGATGAAGCCCAGCACTCCTGAAAACACAATCCATGTATGGTTGAAGGAAATTTTCTTGGCGATGAGTGAGAGGTTGGTGACTGAAACCAGCTCATTTCCCATTGACCACTGAGGTCACATCTCTCAGGTGAGAAGCAAAGTGAGAATTTGAACCAGGCACATTCTTCTTAGAGACAATGGGCCAAAGACAGGTCCGATGGAATCGAATGTCTTTTCATGTTGACATCCATCCCGTCAAGCCCTCGTTAAGCCATTGAAGTGTCACATTGGGCCTGGGGGAGGCGGTGCACCCTGTGAAATTACACGTCCAAAGATTTGGATTTGATTTCCAGCCGTCTGCCAGTCAGTCTGCCAGGCACTTTCATGTGACAAGCCTTAGGCGAGTCCCCTTCTGTCTCTGATTCCCGATTCCTTCACAGGGATTTATGTGGGCCTTAACGCCCACTGGGAAAAGATCCCTCTGCCAGCTCAGTGCCTGCTTTCTTGATTTGACTTGTCAATCTGGACTTGAATACACCTTTGGTTTTGGATTGAATCTATTACCTCTCCTAGAAATTAACACACAAAACTGACAGCTGATTGACAAGATGAGAAGCAGTTTTCCAAAATTCAAATTGAACTTAATCCTTTCTTACTAAAAGAATGCTCAAATCAAGGCAACACAGCTCACTCGTTTTGACTTCATGAGCTATGGCAGGTAGAGACAACTTTTTGAAAATACACAGCTAAAACTGTCCGTGCTTTGAATGCTAGACATGTTTTTCAGAATACACAGCTAAAACGGTCCCCGCTTTAGGGGCTTTATTAGCTGTGTATTTTGAAAAAGTTGTGTGCTCTTCAAAGAGAAAGCTACTTTTGCTGTGTCTTTGGGTTCGAGGGGAAATGGGAGTCCTCTTCAGTCAGCAGGGACGACACCTGAGTCCTTTTCAGTCCTCTTGTCTGCCTCTGAGGGTGAAATGAGAGTGGTCCCTGTCATCATGAGCCGCGTCTGAAAGAATTATTCACATTCCCTACGAGAATAGACGGGTGAAATAGCAAAAGGTGTGTCTTCCTTTGGAGCATGGACGGGTTCAAAGCCCACCTCATACCACTAAGTATTTTGCTGAACACGAGCAGTTGTGTGTGCGGCCCGTGTTTGGGTGATTTTGTGTCGTGTGTGTGTGTGTGTGTGTGTGTGTGTGTGTGTGTGTGTGTGTCTCTGTGTGTGTGTCTGTATTTCTGTCTCCATTCCTGAGCAGCAAATCTTTTTTCCTCTTTTAGCATGTTACTCACAACTGTGGATGAAGCCCAGCACTCCTGAAAACACAATCCATGTATGGTTGAAGGAAATTTTCTTGGCGATGAGTGAGAGTTTGGTGACTGAAACCAGCTCATTTCCCATTGACCACTGAGGTCACATCTCTCAGGTGAGAAGCAAAGTGAGAATGTGAATCAGGCACATTCTCCTTGGAGACAATGGGCCAAAAACAGGTCCGATGGAATCGAATGTCTTTTCATGTTGACATCCATTCCGTCAAGCCCTCGTTAAGCCATTGAAGTGTCACATTGGGCCTGGGGGAGGCGGTGCACCCTGTGAAATTACACGTCCGAAGATTTGGATTTGATTTCCAGCCCTCTGCCAGTCAGTCTGCCAGGCACTTTCATGTGACAAGCCTTAGGCGAGTCCCTTTCTGTCTCTGATTCCCGATTCCTTCACAGGGATTTATGTGGGCCTTAACGCCCACTGGGGAAAGATCCCTCGGCCAGCTCAGTGCCTGATTTCTTGGTTTGACTTGTCAATCTGGACTTGAATACACCTTTGGTTTTGGATTGACTCTATTACCTCTCCTAGAAATTAACACACAAAACTGACAGCTGATTGACAAGATGAGAAGCAGTTTTCCAAAATTCAAATTGAACTTAATCCTTTCTTACTAAAAGAATGCTCAAATCAAGGGGACACAGCTCACTCGTTTTGACTTCATGAGCTATGGCAGGTTGAGACAACTTTTTGAAAATACAGAGCTAAAACTGTCCGTGCTTTGAATGCTAGACATGTTTTTCAGTTTTAAGTGCTTTAGCACTTAAAGCGGGACCGTTTTAGCTGTGTATTTTGAAAAAGTTGTGTGCTCTTCAAAAAGAAAGCTACTTTTGCTGTGTCTTTGGGTTCGAGGGGAAATGGGAGTCCTCTTCAGTCAGCAGGGACGAAACCTGAGTCATTTGCAGTCCTCTTGTCTGCCTCTGAGGGTGAAATGAGAGTGGACCCTGTCATCATCAGCCATGTCTGAAAGAATTATTCACATTCCCTACGAGAATAGACGGGTGAAATAGCAAATGATGTGTCTTCCTTTGGAGCATGGACGGGTTCCAAGCCCACCTCATACCACTAAGTATTTTGCTGAACACGAGCAGTTGTGTGTGCGGCCTGTGTTTGGGTGATTTTTGTGTCATGTGTGTGTTTGTGAGTGTGTGTGTGTTTGTGTGTGTGTCTGTGTGTGTGTGTCTGTATTTCTGCCTCCATTCCTGAGCAGCAAATCTTTTTTCCTCTTTTAGCATGTTACTCACAACTGTGGATGAAGCCCAGCACTCCTGAAAACACAATCCATGTATGGTTGAAGGAAATTTTCTTGGTGATGAGTGAGAGGTTGTTGACTGAAACCAGCTCATTTCCCATTGACCACTGAGGTCACATCTCTCAGGTGAGAAGCAAAGTGAGAATTTGAACCAGGCACATTCTCCTTAGAGACAATGGGCCAAAGACAGGTCCGATGGAATCGAATGTCTTTTCTTGTTGACATCCATCCCGTCAAGTCCTCGTTAAGCCATTGAAGTGTCACATTGGGCCTGGGGAAGGCGGTGCACCCTGTGAAATTACACGTCCGAAGATTTGGATTTGATTTCCAGCCCTCTGCCAGTCAGTCTGCCAGGCACTTTCATGTGACAAGCCTTAGGCGAGTCCCTTTCTGTCTCTGATTCCCGATTCCTTCACAGGGATTTATGTGGGCCTTAACGCCCACTGGGAAAAGATCCCTCTGCCAGCTCAGTGCCTGCATTCTTGCTTTGACTTGTCAATCTGGACTTGAATACACCTTTGGTTTTGGATTGACTCTATTACCTCTCCTAGAAATTAACACACAAAACTGACAGCTGATTGACAAGATGAGAAGCAGTTTTCCAAAATTCAAATTGAACTTAATCCTTTCTTACTAAAAGAATGCTCAAATCAAGGGGACACAGCTCACTCGTTTTGACTTCATGAGCTATGGCAGGTAGAGACAACTTTTTGAAAATACACAGCTAAAATTGTCCGTGCTTTGAATGCTAGACATGTTTTTCAGAATACACAGCTAAACCGTTCCCGCTTTAAGTGCTAAAGCACTTAAAGCGGGGACCGTTTTAGCTGTTTATTTTGAAAAATTTGTGTGCCCTTCAAAGAGAAAGCTACTTTTGCTGTGTCTTTGGGTTCGAGGGGAAATGGGAGTCCTCTTCAGTCCGCAGGAACGACACCTGAGTCCTTTGCAGTCCTCTTGTCTGCCTCTGAGGGTGAAATGATAGTGGTCCCTGTCATCATGAGCCATGTCTGAAAGAATTATTCACATTCCCTACGAGTATAGACGGGTGAAATAACCAAAGGTGTGTCTTCCTTTGGAGCATGGACGGGTTCAAAGCCCACCTCATACCACTAAGTATTTTGCTGAAAACGTGCAGTTGTTTGTGCGGCCTGTGTTTGGGTGATTTTTGTGTCATTTGTGTGTGTGTGTGTGTGTCTGTGTGTGTATGTCTGTATTTCTGTCTCCATTCCTGAGCAGCAAATCTTATTTCCTCTTTTAGCACGTTACTTACGACTGTGCATGAAGCAAAGCACTCCTGAAAACACAATCCATGTATGGTTGAAGGAAATTTTCTTGGTGATGAGTGAGAGGTTGGTGACTGAAACCAGCTCATTTCCCATTGACCACTGAGGTCACATCTCTCAGGTGAGAAGCAAAGTGAGAATTTGAACCAGGCACATTCTCCTTAGAGACAATGGGCCAAAGACAAGTCCGATGGAATCGAATGTCTTTTCATGTTGACATCCATCCCGTCAAGCCCTCGTTAAGCCATTGAAGTGCCACATTGGGCCTGGGGGAGGCGGTGCACCCTGTGAAATTACACGTCCGAAGATTTGGATTTGATTTCCAGCCCTCTGCCAGTCAGTCTGCCATGCACTTTCATGTGACAAGCCTTAGGCGAGTCCCTTTCTGTCTCTGATTCCCGATTCCTTCACAGGGATTTATGTGGGCCTTAACGCCCACTGGGAAATGATCCCTCTGCCAGCTCAGTGCCTGCTTTCTTGGTTTGACTTGTCAATCTGGACTTGAATACACCTTTGGTTTTGGATTGACTCTATTACCTCTCCTAGAAATTAACACACAAAACTGACAGCTGATTGACAAGATGAGAAGCAGTTTTCCAAAATTCAAATTGAACTTAATCCTTTCTTACTAAAAGAATGCTCAAATCAAGGGGACACAGCTCACTCGTTTTGACTTCATGAGCTATGGCATGTAGAGACAACTTTCTGAAAATACACAGCTAAAACTGTCCGTGCTTTGAATGCTAGACATGTTTTTCAGAATACACAGCTAAAGCGGGGACCGTTTTAGCTGTGTATTTTGAAAAAGTTGTGTGCTCTTCAAAGAGAAAGCTACTTTTGCTGTGTCTTTGGGTTCGAGGGGAAATGGGAGTCCTCTTCAGTCAGCAGGGACGACACCTGAGACCTTTGCAGTCCTCTTGTCTGCCTCTGAGGGTGAAATGAGAGTGGTCCCTGTCATCATGAGCCATGTCTGAAAGAATTATTCACATTCCCTACGAGAATAGACGGGTGAAATAGCAAAAGGTGTGTCTTCCTTTGGAGCATGGACGGGTTCAAAGCCCACCTCATACCACTAAGTATTTTGCTGAACTGGAGCTGTTGTGTGTGCGGCCTGTGTTTGGGTGATTTTTGTGTCATGTGTGTGTGTGTGTGTGTGTGTGTGTGGGTGTGTGTGTCTGTATTTCTGTCTCCATTCCTGAGCAGCAAATCTTTTTTCCTCTTTTAGCATGTTACTCACAACTGTGGATGAAGCCCAGCACTCCTGAAAACACAATCCATGTATGGTTGAAGGAAATTTTCTTGGCGATGAGTGAGAGTTTGGTGACTGAAACCAGCTCATTTCCCATTGACCACTGAGGTCACATCTCTCAGGTGAGAAGCAAAGTGAGAATGTGAATCAGGCACATTCTCCTTGGAGACAATGGGCCAAAAACAGGTCCGATGGAATCGAATGTCTTTTCATGTTGACATCCATTCCGTCAAGCCCTCGTTAAGCCATTGAAGTGTCACATTGGGCCTGGGGGAGGCGGTGCACCCTGTGAAATTACACGTCCGAAAATTTGGATTTGATTTCCAGCCCTCTGCCAGTCAGTCTGCCAGGCACTTTCATGTGACAAGCCTTAGGCGAGTCCCTTTCTGTCTCTGATTCCCGATTCCTTCACAGGGATTTATGTGGGCCTTAACGCCCACTGGGAAAAGATCCCTCGGCCAGCTCAGTGCCTGATTTCTTGGTTTGACTTGTCAATCTGGACTTTAATACACCTTTGGTTTTGGATTGACTCTATTACCTCTCCTAGAAATTAACACACAAAACTGACAGCTGATTGACAAGATGAGAAGCAGTTTTCCAAAATTCAAATTGAACTTAATCCTTTCTTACTAAAAGAATGCTCAAATCAAGGCAACACAGCTCACTCGTTTTGACTTCATGAGCTATGGCAGGTAGAGACAACTTTTTGAAAATACACAGCTAAAACTGTCCGTGCTTTGAATGCTAGACATGTTTTTCAGAATACACAGCTAAAGCGGGGACCGTTTTAGCTGTGTATTTTGAAAAAGTTGTGTGCTCTTCAAAGAGAAAGCTACTTTTGCTGTGTCTTTGGGTTCGAGGGGAAATGGGAGTCCTCTTCAGTCAGCAGGGACGACACCTGATACCTTTGCAGTCCTCTTGTCTGCCTCTGAGGGTGAAATGAGAGTGGTCCCTGTCATCATGAGCCGCGTCTGAAAGAATTATTCACATTCCCTACGAGAATAGACGGGTGAAATAGCAAAAGGTGTGTCTTCCTTTGGAGCATGGACGGGTTCAAAGCCCACCTCATACCACTAAGTATTTTGCTGAACACGAGCAGTTGTGTGTGCGGCCTGTGTTTGGGTGATTTTGTGTCGTGTGTGTGTGTGTGTGTGTGTGTGTGTGTTTGTGTCTCTGTGTGTGTGTCTGTATTTCTGTCTCCATTCCTGAGCAGCAAATCTTTTTTCCTCTTTTAGCATGTTACTCACAACTGTGGATGAAGCCCAGCACTCCTGAAAACACAATCCATGTATGGTTGAAGGAAATTTTCTTGGCGATGAGTGAGAGTTTGGTGACTGAAACCAGCTCATTTCCCATTGACCACTGAGGTCACATCTCTCAGGTGAGAAGCAAAGTGAGAATGTGAATCAGGCACATTCTCCTTGGAGACAATGGGCCAAAAACAGGTCCGATGGAATCGAATGTCTTTTCATGTTGACATCCATTCCGTCAAGCCCTCGTTAAGCCATTGAAGTGTCACATTGGGCCTGGGGGAGGCGGTGCACCCTGTGAAATTACACGTCGGAAGATTTGGATTTGATTTCCAGCCCTCTGCCAGTCAGTCTGCCAGGCACTTTCATGTGACAAGCCTTAGGCGAGTCCCTTTCTGTCTCTGATTCCCGATTCCTTCACAGGGATTTATGTGGGCCTTAACGCCCACTGGGGAAAGATCCCTCGGCCAGCTCAGTGCCTGATTTCTTGGTTTGACTTGTCAATCTGGACTTGAATACACCTTTGGTTTTGGATTGACTCTATTACCTCTCCTAGAAATTAACACACAAAACTGACAGCTGATTGACAAGATGAGAAGCAGTTTTCCAAAATTCAAATTGAACTTAATCCTTTCTTACTAAAAGAATGCTCAAATCAAGGGGACACAGCTCACTCGTTTTGACTTCATGAGCTATGGCAGGTTGAGACAACTTTTTGAAAATACAGAGCTAAAACTGTCCGTGCTTTGAATGCTAGACATGTTTTTCAGTTTTAAGTGCTTTAGCACTTAAAGCGGGACCGTTTTAGCTGTGTATTTTGAAAAAGTTGTGTGCTCTTCAAAGAGAAAGCTACTTTTGCTGTGTCTTTGGGTTCGAGGGGAAATGGGAGTCCTCTTCAGTCAGCAGGGACGAAACCTGAGTCATTTGCAGTCCTCTTGTCTGCCTCTGAGGGTGAAATGAGAGTGGACCCTGTCATCATCAGCCATGTCTGAAAGAATTATTCACATTCCCTACGAGAATAGACGGGTGAAATAGCAAATGATGTGTCTTCCTTTGGAGCATGGACGGGTTCAAAGCCCACCTCATACCACTAAGTATTTTGCTGAACACGAGCAGTTGTGTGTGCGGCCTGTGTTTGGGTGATTTTTGTGTCATGTGCGTGTTTGTGAGTGTGTGTGTGTTTGTGTGTGTGTCTGTGTGTGTGTGTCTGTATTTCTGCCTCCATTCCTGAGCAGCAAATCTTTTTTCCTCTTTTAGCATGTTACTCACAACTGTGGATGAAGCCCAGCACTCCTGAAAACACAATCCATGTATGGTTGAAGGAAATTTTCTTGGTGATGAGTGAGAGGTTGTTGACTGAAACCAGCTCATTTCCCATTGACCACTGAGGTCACATCTCTCAGGTGAGAAGCAAAGTGAGAATTTGAACCAGGCACATTCTCCTTAGAGACAATGGGCCAAAGACAGGTCCGATGGAATCGAATGTCTTTTCTTGTTGACATCCATCCCGTCAAGTCCTCGTTAAGCCATTGAAGTGTCACATTGGGCCTGGGGGAGGCGGTGCACCCTGTGAAATTACACGTCCGAAGATTTGGATTTGATTTCCAGCCCTCTGCCAGTCAGTCTGCCAGGCACTTTCATGTGACAAGCCTTAGGCGAGTCCCTTTCTGTCTCTGATTCCCGATTCCTTCACAGGGATTTATGTGGGCCTTAACGCCCACTGGGTAAAGATCCCTCTGCCAGCTCAGTGCCTGCATTCTTGCTTTGACTTGTCAATCTGGACTTGAATACACCTTTGGTTTTGGATTGACTCTATTACCTCTCCTAGAAATTAACACACAAAACTGACAGCTGATTGACAAGATGAGAAGCAGTTTTCCAAAATTCAAATTGAACTTAATCCTTTCTTACTAAAAGAATGCTCAAATCAAGGGGACACAGCTCACTCGTTTTGACTTCATGAGCTATGGCAGGTAGAGACAACTTTTTGAAAATACACAGCTAAAATTGTCCGTGCTTTGAATGCTAGACATGTTTTTCAGAATACACAGCTAAACCGTTCCCGCTTTAAGTGCTAAAGCACTTAAAGCGGGGACCGTTTTAGCTGTTTATTTTGAAAAATTTGTGTGCCCTTCAAAGAGAAAGCTACTTTTGCTGTGTCTTTGGGTTCGAGGGGAAATGGGAGTCCTCTTCAGTCCGCAGGAACGACACCTGAGTCCTTTGCAGTCCTCTTGTCTGCCTCTGAGGGTGAAATGATAGTGGTCCCTGTCATCATGAGCCATGTCTGAAAGAATTATTCACATTCCCTACGAGTATAGACGGGTGAAATAACCAAAGGTGTGTCTTCCTTTGGAGCATGGACGGGTTCAAAGCCCACCTCATACCACTAAGTATTTTGCTGAAAACGTGCAGTTGTTTGTGCGGCCTGTGTTTGGGTGATTTTTGTGTCATTTGTGTGTGTGTGTGTGTGTCTGTGTGTGTATGTCTGTATTTCTGTCTCCATTCCTGAGCAGCAAATCTTATTTCCTCTTTTAGCACGTTACTTACGACTGTGCATGAAGCAAAGCACTCCTGAAAACACAATCCATGTATGGTTGAAGGAAATTTTCTTGGTGATGAGTGAGAGGTTGGTGACTGAAACCAGCTCATTTCCCATTGACCACTGAGGTCACATCTCTCAGGTGAGAAGCAAAGTGAGAATTTGAACCAGGCACATTCTCCTTAGAGACAATGGGCCAAAGACAAGTCCGATGGAATCGAATGTCTTTTCATGTTGACATCCATCCCGTCAAGCCCTCGTTAAGCCATTGAAGTGCCACATTGGGCCTGGGGGAGGCGGTGCACCCTGTGAAATTACACGTCCGAAGATTTGGATTTGATTTCCAGCCCTCTGCCAGTCAGTCTGCCATGCACTTTCATGTGACAAGCCTTAGGCGAGTCCCTTTCTGTCTCTGATTCCCGATTCCTTCACAGGGATTTATGTGGGCCTTAACGCCCACTGGGAAATGATCCCTCTGCCAGCTCAGTGCCTGCTTTCTTGGTTTGACTTGTCAATCTGGACTTGAATACACCTTTGGTTTGGATTGACTCTATTACCTCTCCTAGAAATTAACACACAAAACTGACAGCTGATTGACAAGATGAGAAGCAGTTTTCCAAAATTCAAATTGAACTTAATCCTTTCTTACTAAAAGAATGCTCAAATCAAGGGGACACAGCTCACTCGTTTTGACTTCATGAGCTATGGCAGGTTGAGACAACTTTTTGAAAATACAGAGCTAAAACTGTCCGTGCTTTGAATGCTAGACATGTTTTTCAGTTTTAAGTGCTTTAGCACTTAAAGCGGGACCGTTTTAGCTGTGTATTTTGAAAAAGTTGTGTGCTCTTCAAAAAGAAAGCTACTTTTGCTGTGTCTTTGGGTTCGAGGGGAAATGGGAGTCCTCTTCAGTCAGCAGGGACGAAACCTGAGTCATTTGCAGTCCTCTTGTCTGCCTCTGAGGGTGAAATGAGAGTGGACCCTGTCATCATCAGCCATGTCTGAAAGAATTATTCACATTCCCTACGAGAATAGACGGGTGAAATAGCAAATGATGTGTCTTCCTTTGGAGCATGGACGGGTTCCAAGCCCACCTCATACCACTAAGTATTTTGCTGAACACGAGCAGTTGTGTGTGCGGCCTGTGTTTGGGTGATTTTTGTGTCATGTGTGTGTTTGTGAGTGTGTGTGTGTTTGTGTGTGTGTCTGTGTGTGTGTGTCTGTATTTCTGCCTCCATTCCTGAGCAGCAAATCTTTTTTCCTCTTTTAGCATGTTACTCACAACTGTGGATGAAGCCCAGCACTCCTGAAAACACAATCCATGTATGGTTGAAGGAAATTTTCTTGGTGATGAGTGAGAGGTTGTTGACTGAAACCAGCTCATTTCCCATTGACCACTGAGGTCACATCTCTCAGGTGAGAAGCAAAGTGAGAATTTGAACCAGGCACATTCTCCTTAGAGACAATGGGCCAAAGACAGGTCCGATGGAATCGAATGTCTTTTCTTGTTGACATCCATCCCGTCAAGTCCTCGTTAAGCCATTGAAGTGTCACATTGGGCCTGGGGAAGGCGGTGCACCCTGTGAAATTACACGTCCGAAGATTTGGATTTGATTTCCAGCCCTCTGCCAGTCAGTCTGCCAGGCACTTTCATGTGACAAGCCTTAGGCGAGTCCCTTTCTGTCTCTGATTCCCGATTCCTTCACAGGGATTTATGTGGGCCTTAACGCCCACTGGGAAAAGATCCCTCTGCCAGCTCAGTGCCTGCATTCTTGCTTTGACTTGTCAATCTGGACTTGAATACACCTTTGGTTTTGGATTGACTCTATTACCTCTCCTAGAAATTAACACACAAAACTGACAGCTGATTGACAAGATGAGAAGCAGTTTTCCAAAATTCAAATTGAACTTAATCCTTTCTTACTAAAAGAATGCTCAAATCAAGGGGACACAGCTCACTCGTTTTGACTTCATGAGCTATGGCAGGTAGAGACAACTTTTTGAAAATACACAGCTAAAATTGTCCGTGCTTTGAATGCTAGACATGTTTTTCAGAATACACAGCTAAACCGTTCCCGCTTTAAGTGCTAAAGCACTTAAAGCGGGGACCGTTTTAGCTGTTTATTTTGAAAAATTTGTGTGCCCTTCAAAGAGAAAGCTACTTTTGCTGTGTCTTTGGGTTCGAGGGGAAATGGGAGTCCTCTTCAGTCCGCAGGAACGACACCTGAGTCCTTTGCAGTCCTCTTGTCTGCCTCTGAGGGTGAAATGATAGTGGTCCCTGTCATCATGAGCCATGTCTGAAAGAATTATTCACATTCCCTACGAGTATAGACGGGTGAAATAACCAAAGGTGTGTCTTCCTTTGGAGCATGGACGGGTTCAAAGCCCACCTCATACCACTAAGTATTTTGCTGAAAACGTGCAGTTGTTTGTGCGGCCTGTGTTTGGGTGATTTTTGTGTCATTTGTGTGTGTGTGTGTGTGTCTGTGTGTGTATGTCTGTATTTCTGTCTCCATTCCTGAGCAGCAAATCTTATTTCCTCTTTTAGCACGTTACTTACGACTGTGCATGAAGCAAAGCACTCCTGAAAACACAATCCATGTATGGTTGAAGGAAATTTTCTTGGTGATGAGTGAGAGGTTGGTGACTGAAACCAGCTCATTTCCCATTGACCACTGAGGTCACATCTCTCAGGTGAGAAGCAAAGTGAGAATTTGAACCAGGCACATTCTCCTTAGAGACAATGGGCCAAAGACAAGTCCGATGGAATCGAATGTCTTTTCATGTTGACATCCATCCCGTCAAGCCCTCGTTAAGCCATTGAAGTGCCACATTGGGCCTGGGGGAGGCGGTGCACCCTGTGAAATTACACGTCCGAAGATTTGGATTTGATTTCCAGCCCTCTGCCAGTCAGTCTGCCATGCACTTTCATGTGACAAGCCTTAGGCGAGTCCCTTTCTGTCTCTGATTCCCGATTCCTTCACAGGGATTTATGTGGGCCTTAACGCCCACTGGGAAATGATCCCTCTGCCAGCTCAGTGCCTGCTTTCTTGGTTTGACTTGTCAATCTGGACTTGAATACACCTTTGGTTTTGGATTGACTCTATTACCTCTCCTAGAAATTAACACACAAAACTGACAGCTGATTGACAAGATGAGAAGCAGTTTTCCAAAATTCAAATTGAACTTAATCCTTTCTTACTAAAAGAATGCTCAAATCAAGGGGACACAGCTCACTCGTTTTGACTTCATGAGCTATGGCATGTAGAGACAACTTTCTGAAAATACACAGCTAAAACTGTCCGTGCTTTGAATGCTAGACATGTTTTTCAGAATACACAGCTAAAGCGGGGACCGTTTTAGCTGTGTATTTTGAAAAAGTTGTGTGCTCTTCAAAGAGAAAGCTACTTTTGCTGTGTCTTTGGGTTCGAGGGGAAATGGGAGTCCTCTTCAGTCAGCAGGGACGACACCTGAGACCTTTGCAGTCCTCTTGTCTGCCTCTGAGGGTGAAATGAGAGTGGTCCCTGTCATCATGAGCCATGTCTGAAAGAATTATTCACATTCCCTACGAGAATAGACGGGTGAAATAGCAAAAGGTGTGTCTTCCTTTGGAGCATGGACGGGTTCAAAGCCCACCTCATACCACTAAGTATTTTGCTGAACTGGAGCTGTTGTGTGTGCGGCCTGTGTTTGGGTGATTTTTGTGTCATGTGTGTGTGTGTGTGTGTGTGTGTGTGGGTGTGTGTGTCTGTATTTCTGTCTCCATTCCTGAGCAGCAAATCTTTTTTCCTCTTTTAGCATGTTACTCACAACTGTGGATGAAGCCCAGCACTCCTGAAAACACAATCCATGTATGGTTGAAGGAAATTTTCTTGGCGATGAGTGAGAGTTTGGTGACTGAAACCAGCTCATTTCCCATTGACCACTGAGGTCACATCTCTCAGGTGAGAAGCAAAGTGAGAATGTGAATCAGGCACATTCTCCTTGGAGACAATGGGCCAAAAACAGGTCCGATGGAATCGAATGTCTTTTCATGTTGACATCCATTCCGTCAAGCCCTCGTTAAGCCATTGAAGTGTCACATTGGGCCTGGGGGAGGCGGTGCACCCTGTGAAATTACACGTCCGAAAATTTGGATTTGATTTCCAGCCCTCTGCCAGTCAGTCTGCCAGGCACTTTCATGTGACAAGCCTTAGGCGAGTCCCTTTCTGTCTCTGATTCCCGATTCCTTCACAGGGATTTATGTGGGCCTTAACGCCCACTGGGAAAAGATCCCTCGGCCAGCTCAGTGCCTGATTTCTTGGTTTGACTTGTCAATCTGGACTTTAATACACCTTTGGTTTTGGATTGACTCTATTACCTCTCCTAGAAATTAACACACAAAACTGACAGCTGATTGACAAGATGAGAAGCAGTTTTCCAAAATTCAAATTGAACTTAATCCTTTCTTACTAAAAGAATGCTCAAATCAAGGCAACACAGCTCACTCGTTTTGACTTCATGAGCTATGGCAGGTAGAGACAACTTTTTGAAAATACTCAGCTAAAACTGTCCGTGCTTTGAATGCTAGACATGTTTTTCAGAATACACAGCTAAAGCGGGGACCGTTTTAGCTGTGTATTTTGAAAAAGTTGTGTGCTCTTCAAAGAGAAAGCTACTTTTGCTGTGTCTTTGGGTTCGAGGGGAAATGGGAGTCCTCTTCAGTCAGCAGGGACGACACCTGATACCTTTGCAGTCCTCTTGTCTGCCTCTGAGGGTGAAATGAGAGTGGTCCCTGTCATCATGAGCCGCGTCTGAAAGAATTATTCACATTCCCTACGAGAATAGACGGGTGAAATAGCAAAAGGTGTGTCTTCCTTTGGAGCATGGACGGGTTCAAAGCCCACCTCATACCACTAAGTATTTTGCTGAACACGAGCAGTTGTGTGTGCGGCCTGTGTTTGGGTGATTTTGTGTCGTGTGTGTGTGTGTGTGTGTGTGTGTGTGTTTGTGTCTCTGTGTGTGTGTCTGTATTTCTGTCTCCATTCCTGAGCAGCAAATCTTTTTTCCTCTTTTAGCATGTTACTCACAACTGTGGATGAAGCCCAGCACTCCTGAAAACACAATCCATGTATGGTTGAAGGAAATTTTCTTGGCGATGAGTGAGAGTTTGGTGACTGAAACCAGCTCATTTCCCATTGACCACTGAGGTCACATCTCTCAGGTGAGAAGCAAAGTGAGAATGTGAATCAGGCACATTCTCCTTGGAGACAATGGGCCAAAAACAGGTCCGATGGAATCGAATGTCTTTTCATGTTGACATCCATTCCGTCAAGCCCTCGTTAAGCCATTGAAGTGTCACATTGGGCCTGGGGGAGGCGGTGCACCCTGTGAAATTACACGTCGGAAGATTTGGATTTGATTTCCAGCCCTCTGCCAGTCAGTCTGCCAGGCACTTTCATGTGACAAGCCTTAGGCGAGTCCCTTTCTGTCTCTGATTCCCGATTCCTTCACAGGGATTTATGTGGGCCTTAACGCCCACTGGGGAAAGATCCCTCGGCCAGCTCAGTGCCTGATTTCTTGGTTTGACTTGTCAATCTGGACTTGAATACACCTTTGGTTTTGGATTGACTCTATTACCTCTCCTAGAAATTAACACACAAAACTGACAGCTGATTGACAAGATGAGAAGCAGTTTTCCAAAATTCAAATTGAACTTAATCCTTTCTTACTAAAAGAATGCTCAAATCAAGGGGACACAGCTCACTCGTTTTGACTTCATGAGCTATGGCAGGTTGAGACAACTTTTTGAAAATACAGAGCTAAAACTGTCCGTGCTTTGAATGCTAGACATGTTTTTCAGTTTTAAGTGCTTTAGCACTTAAAGCGGGACCGTTTTAGCTGTGTATTTTGAAAAAGTTGTGTGCTCTTCAAAGAGAAAGCTACTTTTGCTGTGTCTTTGGGTTCGAGGGGAAATGGGAGTCCTCTTCAGTCAGCAGGGACGAAACCTGAGTCATTTGCAGTCCTCTTGTCTGCCTCTGAGGGTGAAATGAGAGTGGACCCTGTCATCATCAGCCATGTCTGAAAGAATTATTCACATTCCCTACGAGAATAGACGGGTGAAATAGCAAATGATGTGTCTTCCTTTGGAGCATGGACGGGTTCAAAGCCCACCTCATACCACTAAGTATTTTGCTGAACACGAGCAGTTGTGTGTGCGGCCTGTGTTTGGGTGATTTTTGTGTCATGTGCGTGTTTGTGAGTGTGTGTGTGTTTGTGTGTGTGTCTGTGTGTGTGTGTCTGTATTTCTGCCTCCATTCCTGAGCAGCAAATCTTTTTTCCTCTTTTAGCATGTTACTCACAACTGTGGATGAAGCCCAGCACTCCTGAAAACACAATCCATGTATGGTTGAAGGAAATTTTCTTGGTGATGAGTGAGAGGTTGTTGACTGAAACCAGCTCATTTCCCATTGACCACTGAGGTCACATCTCTCAGGTGAGAAGCAAAGTGAGAATTTGAACCAGGCACATTCTCCTTAGAGACAATGGGCCAAAGACAGGTCCGATGGAATCGAATGTCTTTTCTTGTTGACATCCATCCCGTCAAGTCCTCGTTAAGCCATTGAAGTGTCACATTGGGCCTGGGGGAGGCGGTGCACCCTGTGAAATTACACGTCCGAAGATTTGGATTTGATTTCCAGCCCTCTGCCAGTCAGTCTGCCAGGCACTTTCATGTGACAAGCCTTAGGCGAGTCCCTTTCTGTCTCTGATTCCCGATTCCTTCACAGGGATTTATGTGGGCCTTAACGCCCACTGGGAAAAGATCCCTCTGCCAGCTCAGTGCCTGCATTCTTGCTTTGACTTGTCAATCTGGACTTGAATACACCTTTGGTTTTGGATTGACTCTATTACCTCTCCTAGAAATTAACACACAAAACTGACAGCTGATTGACAAGATGAGAAGCAGTTTTCCAAAATTCAAATTGAACTTAATCCTTTCTTACTAAAAGAATGCTCAAATCAAGGGGACACAGCTCACTCGTTTTGACTTCATGAGCTATGGCAGGTAGAGACAACTTTTTGAAAATACACAGCTAAAATTGTCCGTGCTTTGAATGCTAGACATGTTTTTCAGAATACACAGCTAAACCGTTCCCGCTTTAAGTGCTAAAGCACTTAAAGCGGGGACCGTTTTAGCTGTTTATTTTGAAAAATTTGTGTGCCCTTCAAAGAGAAAGCTACTTTTGCTGTGTCTTTGGGTTCGAGGGGAAATGGGAGTCCTCTTCAGTCCGCAGGAACGACACCTGAGTCCTTTGCAGTCCTCTTGTCTGCCTCTGAGGGTGAAATGATAGTGGTCCCTGTCATCATGAGCCATGTCTGAAAGAATTATTCACATTCCCTACGAGTATAGACGGGTGAAATAACCAAAGGTGTGTCTTCCTTTGGAGCATGGACGGGTTCAAAGCCCACCTCATACCACTAAGTATTTTGCTGAAAACGTGCAGTTGTTTGTGCGGCCTGTGTTTGGGTGATTTTTGTGTCATTTGTGTGTGTGTGTGTGTGTCTGTGTGTGTATGTCTGTATTTCTGTCTCCATTCCTGAGCAGCAAATCTTATTTCCTCTTTTAGCATGTTACTCACGACTGTGGATGAAGCAAAGCACTCCTGAAAACACAATCCATGTATGGTTGAAGGAAATTTTCTTGGTGATGAGTGAGAAGTTGGTGACTGAAACCAGCTCATTTCCCTTGACCACTGAGGTCACATCTCTCAGGTGAGAAGCAAAGTGAGAATTTGAACCAGGCACATTCTCCTTAGAGACAAAGGGCCAAAGACAGGTCCGATGGAATCGAATGTCTTTTCATGTTGACATCCATCCCGTCAAGCCCTCGTTAAGCCATTGAAGTGTCACATTGGGCATGGGGAAGGCGGTGCCCCCTGTGAAATTACACGTCCGAAGATTTGGATTTGATTTCCAGCCCTCTGCCAGTCAGTCTGCCAGGCACTTTCATGTGACAAGCCTTAGGCGAGTCCCTTTCTGCCTCTGATTCCCGATTCCTTCACAGGGATTTATGTGGGACTTAACGCCCACTGGGAAAAGATCCCTCTGCCAGCTCAGTGCCTGCTTTCTTGGTTTGAGTTGTCAATCTGGACTTGAATACACCTTTGGTTTTGGATTGACTCTATTACCTCTCCTAGGAATTAACACAGAAAACTGACAGCTGATTGACAAGATGAGAAGCAGTTTTCCAAAATTCAAATTGAACTTAATCCTTTCTTACTAAAAGAATGCTCAAATCAAGGGGACACAGCTCACTCGTTTTGACTTCATGAGCTATGGCAGGTAGAGACAACTGTTTGAAAATACACAGCTAAAACTGTCCGTACTTTGAATGCTAGACATGTTTTTCAGAATACACAGCTAAAACAGTTTCCGCTTTAAGTGCTAAAGCACTTAAAGCGGGGACCGTTTTAGCTGTGTATTTTGAAAAAGTTGTGTGCTCTTCAAAGAGAAAGCTACTTTTGCTGTGTCTTTGGGTTCGAGGGGAAATGGGAGTCCTCTTCAGTCAACAGGGACGACACCTGAGTCCTTTGCAGTCCCCTTGTCTGCCTCTGAGGGTGAAATGAGAGTGGTCCCTGTCATCATGAGCCATGTCTGAAAGAATTATTCACATTCCCTACGAGAATAGACGGGTGAAATAGCAAAAGGTGTGTCTTCCTTAGGAGCATGGAAGGGTTCAAATCCCACCTCATACCACTAAGTATTTTGCTGAACACGAGCAGTTGTGTGGGCGGCCTTTGTTTGGGTGATTTTTGTGTCGTGTGTGTGTGTGTGTGTGTGTGTCTGTGTGTGTGTGTGTCTGTATTTCTGTCTCCATTCCTGAGCAGCAAATCTTTTTTCCTCTTTTAGCATGTTACTCACAACTGTGGATGAAGCCCAGCACTCCTGAAAACACAATCCATGTATGGTTGAAGGAAATTTTCTTGGTGATGAGTGAGAGGTTGGTGACTGAAACCAGCTCATTTCCCATTGACCACTGAGGTCACATCTCTCAGGTGAGAAGCAAAGTGAGAATTTGAACCAGGCACATTCTCCTTAGAGACAATGGGCCAAAGACAGGTCCGATGGAATCGAATGTCTTTTCATGTTGACATCCATCCCGTCAAGCCCTCGTTAAGCCATTGAAGTGCCACATTGGGCCTGGGGGAGGCGGTGCACCCTGTGAAATTACACGTCCGAAGATTTGGATTTGATTTCCAGCCCTCTGCCAGTCAGTCTGCCAGGCACTTTCATGTGACAAGCCTTAGGCGAGTCCCTTTCTGTCTCTGATTCCCGATTCCTTCACAGGGATTTATGTGGGCCTTAACGCCCACTGGGAAATGATCCCTCTGCCAGCTCAGTGCCTGCTTTCTTGGTTTGACTTGTCAATCTGGACTTTAATACACCTTTGGTTTTGGATTGACTCTATTACCTCTCCTAGAAATTAACACACAAAACTGACAGCTGATTGACAAGATGAGAAGCAGTTTTCCAAAATTCAAATTGAACTTAATCCTTTCTTACTAAAAGAATGCTCAAATCAAGGGGACACAGCTCACTCGTTTTGACTTCATGAGCTATGGCATGTAGAGACAACTTTCTGAAAATACACAGCTAAAACTGTCCGTGCTTTGAATGCTAGACATGTTTTTCAGAATACACAGCCAAAGCGGGGACAGTTTTAGCTGTGTATTTTGAAAAAGTTGTGTGCTCTTCAAAGAGAAAGCTACTTTTGCTGTGTCTTTGGGTTCGAGGGGAAATGGGAGTCCTCTTCAGTCAGCAGGGACGACACCTGAGTCCTTTGCAGTCCTCTTGTCTGCCTCTGAGGGTGAAATGAGAGTGGTCCCTGTCATCATGAGCCATGTCTGAAAGAATTATTCACATTCCCTACGAGAATAGACGGGTGAAATAGCAAAAGGTGTGTCTTCCTTTGGAGCATGGACGGGTTCAAAGCCCACCTCATACCACTAAGTATTTTGCTGAACTGGAGCTGTTGTGTGTGCGGCCTGTGTTTGGGTGATTTTTGTGTCATGTGTGTGTGTGTGTGTGTGTGTGTGTGGGTGTGTGTGTCTGTATTTCTGTCTCCATTCCTGAGCAGCAAATCTTTTTTCCTCTTTTAGCATGTTACTCACAACTGTGGATGAAGCCCAGCACTCCTGAAAACACAATCCATGTATGGTTGAAGGAAATTTTCTTGGCGATGAGTGAGAGTTTGGTGACTGAAACCAGCTCATTTCCCATTGACCACTGAGGTCACATCTCTCAGGTGAGAAGCAAAGTGAGAATGTGAATCAGGCACATTCTCCTTGGAGACAATGGGCCAAAAACAGGTCCGATGGAATCGAATGTCTTTTCATGTTGACATCCATTCCGTCAAGCCCTCGTTAATCCATTGAAGTGTCACATTGGGCCTGGGGGAGGCGGTGCACCCTGTGAAATTACACGTCCGAAGATTTGGATTTGATTTCCAGCCCTCTGCCAGTCAGTCTGCCAGGCACTTTCATGTGACAAGCCTTAGGCGAGTCCCTTTCTGTCTCTGATTCCCGATTCCTTCACAGGGATTTATGTGGGCCTTAACGCCCACTGGGAAAAGATCCCTCGGCCAGCTCAGTGCCTGATTTCTTGGTTTGACTTGTCAATCTGGACTTTAATACACCTTTGGTTTTGGATTGACTCTATTACCTCTCCTAGAAATTAACACACAAAACTGACAGCTGATTGACAAGATGAGAAGCAGTTTTCCAAAATTCAAATTGAACTTAATCATTTCTTACTAAAAGAATGCTCAAATCAAGGCGACACAGCTCACTCGTTTTGACTTCATGAGCTATGGCAGGTAGAGACAACTTTTTGAAAATACACAGCTAAAACTGTCCGTGCTTTGAATGCTAGACATGTTTTTCAGAATACACAGCTAAAGCGGGTACCGTTTTAGCTGTGTATTTTGAAAAAGTTGTGTGCTCTTCAAAGAGAAAGCTACTTTTGCTGTGTCTTTGGGTTCGAGGGGAAATGGGAGTCCTCTTCAGTCAGCAGGGACGACACCTGATACCATTGCAGTCCTCTTGTCTGCCTCTGAGGGTGAAATGAGTGTGGTCCCTGTCATCATGAGCCATGTCTGAAAGAATTATTCACATTCCCTACGAGAATAGACGGGTGAAATAGCAAAAGGTGTGTCTTCCTTTGGAGCATGGACGGGTTCAAAGCCCACCTCATACCACTAAGTATTTTGCTGAACACGAGCAGTTGTGTGTGCGGCCTGTTTTTGGGTGATTTTTGTGTCGTGTGTGTGTGTGTGTGTGTGTGTGTGTCCGTGTGTGTGTGTCTGTATTTTTGTCTCCATTCCTGAGCAGCAAATCTTTTTTCCTCTTTTAGCATGTTACTCACAACTGTGGATGAAGCCCACCACTCCTGAAAACACAATCCATGTATGGTTGAAGGAGATTTTCTTGGTGATGAGTGAGAGGTTGGTGACTGAAACCAGCTCATTTCCCATTGACCACTGAGGTCACATCTCTCAGGTGAGAAGCAAAGTGAGAATTTGAACCAGGCACATTCTCCTTAGAGACAATGGGCCAAAGACAGGTCCGATGGAATCGAATGTCTTTTCATGTTGACATCCATCCCGTCAAGCCCTCGTTAAGCCATTGAAGTGTCACATTGGGCCTGGGGAAGCGGTTCACCCTGTGAAAGTACACGTCCGAAGATTTGGATTTGATTTCCAGCCCTCTGCCTGTCAGTCTGCCAGGCACTTTCATGTGACAAGCCTTAGGCGAGTCCCTTTCTGTCTCTGATTCCCGATTCCTTCACAGGGATTTATGTGGGCCTTAATGCCCACTGGGAAAAGATCCCTCTGCCAGCTCAGTGCCTGCTTTCTTGGTTTGACTTGTCAATCTCGACTTGAGTACACCTTTGGTTTTGGATTGACTCTATTACCTCTCCTAGAAATTAACACACAAAACTGACAGCTGATTGACAAGATGAGAAGCAGTTTTCCAAAATTCAAATTGAACTTAATCCTTTCTTACTAAAAGAATGTTCCAATCAAGGGGACACAGCTCACTCGTTTTGACTTCATGAGCTATGGCAGGTAGAGACAACTTTTTGAAAATACACAGCTAAAACAGTCCGTGCTTTGAATGCTAGACATGTTTTTCAGAATACACAGCTAAAGCGGGGACCGTTTTATCTGTGTATTTTGAAAAAGTAGTGTGCTCTTCAAAGAGAAAGCTACTTTTGCTGTGTCTTTGGGTTCGAGGGGAAATGGGAGTCCTCTTCAGTCCGCAGGGACGACACCTTAGTCCTTTGCAGTCCTTCTGTCTGCCTCGGAGGGTGAAATGAGAGTGGTCCCTGTCATCATGAGCCATGTCTGAAAGAATTATTCACATTCCCAACGAGAATAGACGTGTGAAATAGCAAAATGTGTGTCTTCCTTTGGAGCATGGAAGGGTTCAAACCCCACCTCATACCACTAAGTATTTTGCTGAACACGAGCAGTTGTGTGTGCGGCCTGTGTTTGGGGGATTTTTGTGTCGTGTGTGTGTGTGTGTGTGTGTGTGTGTGTGTCTTTGTGTGTGTGTCTGTATTTCTGTCTCCATTCCTGAGCAGCAAATCTTTTTTCCTCTTTTAGCATGTTACTCACAACTGTGGATGAAGCCCAGCACTCCTGAAAACACAATCCATGTATGGTTGAAGGAAATTTTCTTGGCGATGAGTGAGAGGTTGGTGACTGAAACCAGCTCATTTCCCATTGACCACTGAGGTCACATCTCTCAGGTGAGAAGCAAAGTGAGAATTTGAACCAGGCACATTCTTCTTAGAGACAATGGGCCAAAGACAGGTCCGATGGAATCGAATGCCTTTTCATGTTGACATCCATCCCGTCAAGCCCTCGTTAAGCCATTGAAGTGTCACATTGGGCCTGGGGGAGGCGGTGCACCCTGTGAAATTACACGTCCAAAGATTTGGATTTTATTTCCAGCCGTCTGCCAGTCAGTCTGCCAGGCACTTTCATGTGACAAGCCTTAGGCGAGTCCCTTTCTGTCTCTGATTCCCGATTCCTTCACAGGGATTTATGTGGGCCTTAACGCCCACTGGGAAAAGATCCCTCTGCCAGCTCAGTGCCTGCTTTCTTGATTTGACTTGTCAATCTGGACTTGAATACACCTTTGGTTTTCGATTGACTCTATTACCTCTCCTAGAAATTAACACACAAAACTGACAGCTGATTGACAAGATGAGAAGCAGTTTTCCAAAATTCAAATTGAACTTAATCCTTTCTTCCGAAAAGAATGCTCAAATCAAGGGGACACAGCTCACTCGTTTTGACTTCATGAGGTATGGCAGGAAGAGACAACTTTTTGAAAATACACAGCTAAAACTGTCCGTGCTTTGAATGCTAGACATGTTTTTCAGAATACACAGCTAAAACGGTCCCCGCTTTAGGGGCTTTATTAGCTGTGTATTTTGAAAAAGTTGTGTGCTCTTCAAAGAGAAAGCTACTTTTGCTGTGTCTTTGGGTTCGAGGGGAAATGGGAGTCCTCTTCAGTCAGCAGGGACGACACCTGAGTCCTTTTCAGTCCTCTTGTCTGCCTCTGAGGGTGAAATGAGAGTGGTCCCTGTCATCATGAGCCGCGTCTGAAAGAATTATTCACATTCCCTACGAGAATAGACGGGTGAAATAGCAAAAGGTGTGTCTTCCTTTGGAGCATGGACGGGTTCAAAGCCCACCTCATACCACTAAGTATTTTGCTGAACACGAGCAGTTGTGTGTGCGGCCTGTGTTTGGGTGATTTTGTGTCGTGTGTGTGTGTGTGTGTGTGTGTGTGTGTGTGTCTCTGTGTGTGTGTCTGTATTTCTGTCTCCATTCCTGAGCAGCAAATCTTTTTTCCTCTTTTAGCATGTTACTCACAACTGTGGATGAAGCCCAGCACTCCTGAAAACACAATCCATGTATGGTTGAAAGAAATTTTCTTGGCGATGAGTGAGAGTTTGGTGACTGAAACCAGCTCATTTCCCATTGACCACTGAGGTCACATCTCTCAGGTGAGAAGCAAAGTGAGAATGTGAATCAGGCACATTCTCCTTGGAGACAATGGGCCAAAAACAGGTCCGATGGAATCGAATGTCTTTTCATGTTGACATCCATTCCGTCAAGCCCTCGTTAAGCCATTGAAGTGTCACATTGGGCCTGGGGGAAGCGGTTCACCCTGTGAAAGTATACGTCCGAAGATTTGGATTTGATTTCCAGCCCTCTGCCTGTCAGTCTGCCAGGCACTTTCATGTGACAAGCCTTAGGCGAGTCCCTTTCTGTCTCTGATTCCCGATTCCTTCACAGGGATTTATGTGGGCCTTAATGCCCACTGGGAAAAGATCCCTCTGCAAGCTCAGTGCCTGCTTTCTTGGTTTGACTTGTCAATCTCGACTTGAGTACACCTTTGGTTTTGAATTGACTCTATTACCTCTCCTAGAAATTAACACACAAAACTGACAGCTGATTGACAAGATGAGAAGCAGTTTTCCAAAATTCAAATTGAACTTAATCCTTTCTTACTAAAAGAATGCTCAAATCAAGGGGACACAGATCACTCGTTTTGACTTCATGAGCTATGGCAGGTAGAGACAACTTTTTGAAAATACACAGCTAAAACTGTCCGTGCTTTGAATGCTAGACATGTTTTTCAGAGTACAAAGCTAAAACGGTCCCCGCTTTAAGTGCTTTATTAGCTGTGTATTTTGAAAAAGTTGTGTGCTCTTCAAAGAGAAAGCTACTTTTGCTGTGTCTTTGGGTTCGAGGGGAAATGGGAGTCCTCTTCAGTCAGCAGGGACGACACCTGAGTCCTTTGCAGTCCTCCTATCTGCCTCTGAGGGTGAAATGAGAGTGATCCCTGTCATCATGAGCCATGTCTCAAAGAATTATTCACATTCCCTACGAGAATAGACGGGTGAAATAGCAAAAGGTGTGTCTTCCTTTGGAGCATGGACGGGTTCAAAGCCCACCTCATACCACTAAATATTTTGCTGAACACGAGCAGTTGTGTGTGCGGCCTGTGTTTGGGTGATTTTTGTGTCATGTGCGTGTGTGTGTGTGTGTGTTTGTGTGTGTGTGTGTCTGTGTGTGTGTGTCTGTATTTCTGTCTCCATTCCTGAGCAGCAAATCTTTTTTCCTCTTTTAGCATGTTACTCACAACTGTGGATGAAGCCCAGCACTCCTGAAAACACAATCAATGTATGGTTGGAGGAAATTTTCTTGGTGATGAGTGAGAGGTTGGTGAATGAAACCAGCTCATTTCCCATTGACCACTGAGGTCACATCTCTCAGGTGAGAAGCAAAGTGAGAATTTGAACCAGGCACATTCTCCTTAGAGACAATGGGCCAAAGACAGGTCCGATGGAATCGAATGTGTTTTCATGTTGACATCCATCCCGTCAAGCCCTCGTTAAGCCATTGAAGTGTCACATTGAGCCTGGGGGAGGCAGTGCACCCGGTGAAATTACACGTTCGAAGATTTGGATTTGATTTCCAGCCCTCTGCCAGTCAGTCTGCCAGGCACTTTCATGTGACAAGCCTTAGGCGAGTCCCTTTCTGTCTCTGATTCCCGATTCCTTCACAGGGATTTAGGTGGGCCTTAACGCCCACTGGGAAAAGATCCCTCTGCCAGCTCAGTGCCTGCTTTCTTGGTTTGACTTGTCACTCTGGACTTGAATACACCTTTGGTTTTGGATTGACTCTATTACCTCTCCTAGAAATTAACACACAAAACTGACAGCTGATTGACAAGATGAGAAGCAGTTTTCCAAAATTCAAATTGAACTTAATCCTTTCTTACTAAAAGAATGCTCAAATCAAGGGGACACAGCTCACTCGTTTTGACTTCATGAGCTATGGCAGGTAGAGACAACTTTTTGAAAATACACAGCTAAAACTGTCCGTGCTTTGAATGCTAGACATGTTTTTCAGAGTACAAAGCTAAAACGGTCCCCGCTTTAAGTGCTTTATTAGCTGTGTATTTTGAAAAAGTTGTGTGCTCTTCAAGGAGAAAGTTACTTTTGCTGTGTCTTTCGGTTCGAGGGGAAATGGGAGTCCTCTTCAGTCAGCAGGGACGACATTTGAGTCCTTTGCAGTCCTCCTATCTGCCTCTGAGGGTGAAATGAGAGTGGTCCCTGTCATCATGAGCCATGTCTCAAAGAATTATTCACATTCCCTACGAGAATAGACGGGTGAAATAGCAAAAGTTGTGTCTTCCTTTGGAGCATGGACGGGTTCAAAGCCCACCTCATACCACTAAATATTTTGCTGAACACGAGCAGTTGTGTGTGCGGCCTGTGTTTGGGTGATTTTTGTGTCATGTGCGTGTGTGTGTGTGTGTTTGTGTGTGTGTGTGTCTGTGTGTGTGTGTGTCTGTATTTCTGTCTCCATTCCTGAGCAGCAAATCTTTTTTCCTCTTTTAGCATGTTACTCACAACTGTGGATGAAGCCCAGCACTCCTGAAAACACAATCAATGTATGGTTGGAGGAAATTTTCTTGGTGATGAGTGAGAGGTTGGTGAATGAAACCAGCTCATTTCCCATTGACCACTGAGGTCACATCTCTCAGGTGAGAAGCAAAGTGAGAATTTGAACCAGGCACATTCTCCTTAGAGACAATGGGCCAAAGACAGGTCCGATGGAATGGAATGTCTTTTCATGTGGACATCCATCCCGTCAAGCCCTCGTTAAGCCATTGAAGTGTCACATTGAGCCTGGGGGAGGCAGTGCACCCGGTGAAATTACACGTTCGAAGATTTGGATTTGATTTCCAGCCCTCTGCCAGTCAGTCTGCCAGACAGTTTCATGTGACAAGCCTTAGGCGAGTCCCTTTCTGTCTCTGATTCCCGATTCCTTCACAGGGATTTAGGTGGGCCTTAACGCCCACTGGGAAAAGATCCCTCTGCCAGCTCAGTGCCTGCTTTCTTGGTTTGACTTGTCACTCTGGACTTGAATACACCTTTGGTTTTGGATTGACTCTATTACCTCTCCTAGAAATTAACACACAAAACTGACAGCTGATTGACAAGATGAGAAGCAGTTTTCCAAAATTCAAATTGAACTTAATCCTTTCTTACTAAAAGAATTCTCAAATCAAGGGGACACAGCTCACTCGTTTTGACTTCATGAGCTATGGCAGGTAGAGACAACTTTTTGAAAATACACAGCTAAAACTGTCCGTGCTTTGAATGCTAGACATGTTTTTCAGAATACACAGCTAAAATGGTCCCCGCTTTAAGTGCTTTATTAGCTGTGTATTTTGAAAAAGTTGTGTGCTCTTCAAAGAGAAAGCTACTTTTGCTGTGTCTTTGGGTTCGAGGGGAAATGGGAGTCCTCTTCAGTCAGCAGGGACGACACCTGAGTCCTTTGCAGTCCTCTTGTCTGCCTCTGAGGGTGAAATGAGAGTGGTCCCTGTCATCATGAGCCATGTCTGAAAGAATTATTCACATTCCCTACGAGAATAGACGGGTGAAATAGCAAAAGGTGTGTCTTCCTTTGGAGCATGGACGGGTTCAAAGCCCACCTCATACCACTAAGTATTTTGCTGAACACGAGCAGTTGTGTGTGCGGCCTGTGTTTGGGTGATTTTTGTGTCATGTGTGTGTGTGTGTGTGTGTGTGTGTGTGTGTGTCTGTATTTCTGTCTCCATTTCTGAGCAGCAAATCTTTTTTCCTCTTTTAGCATGTTACTCACAACTGTGGATGAAGCCCAGCACTCCTGAAAACACAATCCATGTATGGTTGAAGGAAATGTTCTTGGTGATGAGTGAGAGGTTGGTGACTGAAACCAGCTCATTTCCCATTGACCACTGAGGTCACATCTCTCAGGTGAGAAGCAAAGTGAGAATTTGAACCAGGCACATTCTCCTTAGAGACAGTGGGCCAAAGACAGGTCCGATGGAATCGAATGTCTTTTCATGTTGACATCCATCCCGTCAAGCCCTCGTTAAGCCATTGAAGTGTCACATTGGGCCGGGGGGAGGCGGTGCACCCTGTGAAATTACACGTCCGAAGATTTGGATTTGATTTCCAGGCCTCTGCCTGTCAGTCTGCCAGGCACTTTCATGTGACAAGCCTTAGGCGAGTCCCTTTTCCCGATTCCTTCAAAGGGATTTATGTGGGCCTTAACGCCCACTGGGAAAAGATCCCTCTGCCACCTCAGTGCCTGCTTTCTTGGTTTGACTTGTCAATCTGGACTTGAATACACCTTTGGTTTTGGATTGACTCTATTACCTCTCCTAGAAATTAACACACAAAACTGACAGCTGATTGACAAGATGAGAAGCAGTTTTCCAAAATTCAAATTGAACTTAATCCTTTCTTACTAAAAGAATGCTCAAATCAAGGGGACACAGCTCACTCGTTTTGACTTCATGAGCTATGGCAGGTAGAGACAACTTTTTGAAAATACACAGCTAAAATTGTCCGTGCTTTGAATGCTAGACAAGTTTTTCAGAATACACAGCTAAAACGGTCCCCGCTTTAAGTGCTTTATTAGCTGTGTATTTTGAAAAAGTTGTGTGCTCTTCAAAGAGAAAGCTACTTTTGCTGTGTCTTTGGGTTCGAGGGGAAATGGGAGTCCTCTTCAGTCAGCAGGGACGACACCTGAGTCCTTTGCAGTCCTCTTGTCTGCCTCTGAGGGTGAAATGAGAGTGGTCCCTGTCATCATGAGCCATGTCTGAAAGAATTATTCACATTCCCTACGATCATAGACTGGTGAAAAAGCAAAAGGTGTGTCTTCCTTTGGAGCATGGACGGGTTCAAAGCCCACCTCATACCACTAAGTATTTTGCTGAACACGAGCAGTTGTGTGTGCGGCCTGTGTTTGGGTGATTTTTGTGTCATGTGCGTGTGTGTGTGTGTGTTTGTGTGTGTGTGTTTCTGTGTGTGTGTTTCTGTATTTCTGTCTCCATTCCTGAGCAGCAAATCTTTTTTCCTCTTTTAGCATGTTACTCACAACTGTGGATGAAGCCCAGCACTCCTGAAAACACAATCCATGTATGGTTAAAGGAAATTTTCTTGGTGATGAGTGAGAGGTTGGTGACTGAAACCAGCTCATTTCACATTGACAACTGAGGTCACATCTCTCAGGTGAGAAGCAAAGTGAGAATTTGAACCAGGCACATTCTCCTTAGAGACAATGGGCCAAAGACAGGTCCGATGGAATCGAATGTCTTTTCATGTTGACATCCATCCCGTCAAGCCCTCGTTAAGTCATTGAAGTGTCACATTGGGCCTGGGGGAGGCGGTGCACCCTGTGAAATTACACGTCCGAAGATTTGGATTTGATTTCCAGCCCTCTGCCAGTCAATCTGCCAGGCACTTTCATGTGACAAGCCTTAGGCGAGTCCCTTTCTGTCTCTGATTCCCGATTCCTTCACAGGGATTTATGTGGGCCTTAACGCCCACTGGGAAAAGATCCCTCTGCCAGCTCAGTGCCTGCTTTCTTGGTTTGACTTGTCAATCTGGACTTGAATACACCTTTGGTTTTGGATTGACTCTATTACCTCTCCTAGAAATTAACACACAAAACTGACAGCTGATTTTCAAGATGAGAAGCAGTTTTCCAAAATTCAAATTGAAGTTAATCCTTTCTTCCTAAAAGAATGCTCAAATCAAGCGGACACAGCTCACTCGTTTTGACTTCATGAGCTATGGCAGGTAGAGACAACGTATTGAAAATACACAGCTAAAACTGTCCGTGCTTTGAATGTTAGACATGTTTTTCAGTTTTAAGTGCTTTAGCACTTAAAGCGGCACCGTTTTAGCTGTGTATTTTGAAAAAGTTGTGTGCTCTTCAAAGAGAAAGCTACTTTTGCTGTGTCTTTGGTTTCGAGGGGAAATGGGAGTCCTCTTCAGTCAGCAGGGACGACACCTGAGTCCTTTGCAGTCCTCTTGTCTGCCTCTGAGGGTGAAATGAGAGTGGTCCCTGTCATCATGAGCCATGTCTGAAAGAATTATTCACATTCCCTACGAGAATAGATGGGTGAAATAGCAAAAGGTGTGTCTTCCTTTGCATCATGGACGGGTTCAAAGCCCACCTCATACCACTAAGTATTTTGCTGAACACGAGCAGTTGTGTGTGCGGCCTGTGTTTGGGTGATTTTTGTGTCGTGTGTGTGTGTGTGTGTGTGTGTGTGTGTGTGTCTGTGTGTGTGTGTCTGTATTTCTGTCTCCATTCCTGAGCAGCAAATCTTTTTTCCTCTTTTAGCATGTTACTCACAACTGTGGATGAAGCCCAGCACTCCTGAAAACACAATCCATGTATGGTTGAAGGAAATTTTTTTGGCGATGAGTGAGAGGTTGGTGACTGAAACCAGCTCATTTCCCATTGACCACTGAGGTCACATCTCTCAGGTGAGAAGCAAAGTGAGAATTTGAACCAGGCACATTCTTCTTAGAGACAATGGGCCAAAGACAGGTCCGATGGAATCGAATGCCTTTTCATGTTGACATCCATCCCGTCAAGCCCTCGTTAAGCCATTGAAGTGTCACATTGGGCCTGGGGGAGGCGGTGCACCCTGTGAAATTACACGTCCAAAGATTTGGATTTTATTTCCAGCCGTCTGCCAGTCAGTCTGCCAGGCACTTTCATGTGACAAGCCTTAGGCGAGTCCCTTTCTGTCTCTGATTCCCGATTCCTTCACAGGGATTTATGTGGGCCTTAACGCCCACTGGGAAAAGATCCCTCTGCCAGCTCAGTGCCTGCTTTCTTGATTTGACTTGTCAATCTGGACTTGAATACACCTTTGGTTTTCGATTGACTCTATTACCTCTCCTAGAAATTAACACACAAAACTGACAGCTGATTGACAAGATGAGAAGCAGTTTTCCAAAATTCAAATTGAACTTAATCCTTTCTTCCGAAAAGAATGCTCAAATCAAGGGGACACAGCTCACTCGTTTTGACTTCATGAGGTATGGCAGGTAGAGACAACTTTTTGAAAATACACAGCTAAAACTGTCCGTGCTTTGAATGCTAGACATGTTTTTCAGAATACACAGCTAAAACGGTCCCCGCTTTAGGGGCTTTATTAGCTGTGTATTTTGAAAAAGTTGTGTGCTCTTCAAAGAGAAAGCTACTTTTGCTGTGTCTTTGGGTTCGAGGGGAAATGGGAGTCCTCTTCAGTCAGCAGGGACGACACCTGAGTCCTTTTCAGTCCTCTTGTCTGCCTCTGAGGGTGAAATGAGAGTGGTCCCTGTCATCATGAGCCGCGTCTGAAAGAATTATTCACATTCCCTACGAGAATAGACGGGTGAAATAGCAAAAGGTGTGTCTTCCTTTGGAGCATGGACGGGTTCAAAGCCCACCTCATACCACTAAGTATTTTGCTGAACACGAGCAGTTGTGTGTGCGGCCTGTGTTTGGGTGATTTTGTGTCGTGTGTGTGTGTGTGTGTGTGTGTGTGTGTGTGTGTGTCTCTGTGTGTGTGTCTGTATTTCTGTCTCCATTCCTGAGCAGCAAATCTTTTTTCCTCTTTTAGCATGTTACTCACAACTGTGGATGAAGCCCAGCACTCCTGAAAACACAATCCATGTATGGTTGAAAGAAATTTTCTTGGCGATGAGTGAGAGTTTGGTGACTGAAACCAGCTCATTTCCCATTGACCACTGAGGTCACATCTCTCAGGTGAGAAGCAAAGTGAGAATGTGAATCAGGCACATTCTCCTTGGAGACAATGGGCCAAAAACAGGTCCGATGGAATCGAATGTCTTTTCATGTTGACATCCATTCCGTCAAGCCCTCGTTAAGCCATTGAAGTGTCACATTGGGCCTGGGGGAAGCGGTTCACCCTGTGAAAGTATACGTCCGAAGATTTGGATTTGATTTCCAGCCCTCTGCCTGTCAGTCTGCCAGGCACTTTCATGTGACAAGCCTTAGGCGAGTCCCTTTCTGTCTCTGATTCCCGATTCCTTCACAGGGATTTATGTGGGCCTTAATGCCCACTGGGAAAAGATCCCTCTGCAAGCTCAGTGCCTGCTTTCTTGGTTTGACTTGTCAATCTCGACTTGAGTACACCTTTGGTTTTGAATTGACTCTATTACCTCTCCTAGAAATTAACACACAAAACTGACAGCTGATTGACAAGATGAGAAGCAGTTTTCCAAAATTCAAATTGAACTTAATCCTTTCTTAATAAAAAGAATGTTCCAATCAAGGGGACACAGCTCACTCGTTTTGACTTCATGAGCTATGGCAGGTAGAGACAACTTTTTGAAAATACACAGCTAAAACTGTCCGTGCTTTGAATGCTAGACATGTTTTTCAGAATACACAGCTAAAGCGGGGACCGTTTTAGCTGTGTATTTTGAAAAAGTTGTGTGCTCTTCAAAGAGAAAGCTACTTTTGCTGTGTCTTTGGGTTCGAGGGGAAATGGGAGTCCTCTTCAGTCCGCAGGGACGACACCTTAGTCCTTTGCAGTCCTTCTGTCTGCCTCGGAGGGTGAAATGAGAGTGGTCCCTGTCATCATGAGCCATGTCTGAAAGAATTATTCACATTCCCAACGAGAATAGACGTGTGAAATAGCAAAAGGTGTGTCTTCCTTTGGAGCATGGACGGGTTCAAACCCCACCTCATACCACTAAGTATTTTGCTGAACACGAGCAGTTGTGTGTGCGGCCTGAGTTTGGGGGATTTTTGTGTCGTGTGTGTGTGTGTGTGTGTGTGTGTGTGTGTGTGTGTCTTTGTGTGTGTGTCTGTATTTCTGTCTCCATTCCTGAGCAGCAAATCTTTTTTCCTCTTTTAGCATGTTACTCACAACTGTGGATGAAGCCCAGCACTCCTGAAAACACAATCCATGTATGGTTGAAGGAAATTTTCTTGGCGATGAGTGAGAGGTTGGTGACTGAAACCAGCTCATTTCCCATTGACCACTGAGGTCACATCTCTCAGGTGAGAAGCAAAGTGAGAATTTGAACCAGGCACATTCTTCTTAGAGACAATGGGCCAAAGACAGGTCCGATGGAATCGAATGTCTTTTCATGTTGACATCCATCCCGTCAAGCCCTCGTTAAGCAATTGAAGTGTCACATTGGGCCTGGGGGAGGCGGTGCACCCTGTGAAATTACACGTCCAAAGATTTGGATTTGATTTCCACCCGTCTGCCAGTCAGTCTGCCAGGCACTTTCATGTGACAAGCCTTAGGCGAGTCCCTTTCTGTCTCTGATTCCCGATTCCTTCACAGGGATTTATGTGGGCCTTAACGCCCACTGGGAAAAGATCCCTCTGCCAGCTCAGTGCCTGCTTTCTTGATTTGACTTGTCAATCTGGACTTGAATACACCTTTGGTTTTGGATTGACTCTATTACCTCTCCTAGAAATTAACACACAAAACTGACAGCCGATTGACAAGATGAGAAGCAGTTTTCCAAAATTCAAATTGAACTTAATCCTTTCTTCCGAAAAGAATGCTTAAATCAAGGGGACACAGCTCACTCGTTTTGACTTCATGAGCTATGGCAGGTAGAGACAACTTTTTGAAAATACACAGCTAAAACTGTCCGTGCTTTGAATGCTAGACATGTTTTTCAGAATACACAGCTAAAACGGTCCCCGCTTTAGGGGCTTTATTAGCTGTGTATTTTGAAAAAGTTGTGTGCTCTTCAAAGAGAAAGCTACTTTTGCTGTGTCTTTGGGTTCGAGGGGAAATGGGAGTCCTCTTCAGTCAGCAGGGACGACACCTGAGTCCTTTTCAGTCCTCTTGTCTGCCTCTGAGGGTGAAATGAGAGTGGTCCCTGTCATCATGAGCCACGTCTGAAAGAATTATTCACATTCCCTACGAGAATAGACGGGTGAAATAGCAAAAGGTGTGTCTTCCTTTGGAGCATGGACGGGTTCAAAGCCCACCTCATACCACTAAGTATTTTGCTGAACACGAGCAGTTGTGTGTGCGGCCTGTGTTTCGGTGATTTTTGTGTCATGTGTGTGTGTGTGTGTGTGTGTGTGTGTGTGTGTCTGTGTGTCTGTATTTCTGTCTCCATTCCTGAGCAGCAAATCTTTTTTCCTCTTTTAGCATGTTACTCACAACTGTGGAAGAAGCCCAGCACTCCTGAAAACACAATCCATGTATGGTTGAAGGAAATTTTCTTGGTGATGAGTGAGAATTTGGTTACTGAAACCAGCTCATTTCCCATTGACCACTGAGGTCACATCTCTCAGGTGAGAAGCAAAGTGGGAATTTGAACCAGGCACATTCTCCTTAGAGACAATGGGCCAAAGACAGGTCCGATGGAATCGAATGTCTTTTCATGTTGACATCCATCCCGTCAAGCCCTCGTTAAGCCATTGAAGTGTCACATTGGGCCTGGGGGAGGCGGTGCACCCTGTGAAATTACACGTCCGAAGATTTGGATTTGATTTCCAGCCCTCTGCCAGTCAGTCTGCCAGGCACTTTCATGTGACAAGCCTTAGGCGAGTCCCTTTCTGTCTCTGATTCCCGATTCCTTCACAGGGATTTATGTGGGCCTTAACGCCCACTGGGAAAAGATCCCTCTGCCAGCTCAGTGCCTGCTTTCTTGGTTTGACTTGTCACTCTGGACTTGAATACACCTTTGGTTTTGGATTGACTCTATTACCTCTCCTAGAAATTAACACACAAAACTGACAGCTGATTGACAAGATGAGAAGCAGTTTTCCAAAATTCAAATTGAACTTAATCCTTTCTTACTAAAAGAATGCTCAAATCAAGGGGACACAGCTCACTCGTTTTGACTTCATGAGCTATGGCAGGTAGAGACAACTTTCTGAAAATACACAGCTAAAACTGTCCGTGCTTTGAATGCTAGACATGTTTTTCAGAGTACAAAGCTAAAACGGTCCCCGCTTTAAGTGCTTTATTAGCTGTGTATTTTGAAAAAGTTGTGTGCTCTTCAAGGAGAAAGTTACTTTTGCTGTGTCTTTCGGTTCGAGGGGAAATGGGAGTCCTCTTCAGTCAGCAGGGACGACACCTGAGTCCTTTGCAGTCCTCCTATCTGCCTCTGAGGGTGAAATGAGAGTGGTCCCTGTCATCATGAGCCATGTCTCAAAGAATTATTCACATTCCCTACGAGAATAGACGGGTGAAATAGCAAAAGGTGTGTCTTCCTTTGGAGCATGGACGGGTTCAAAGCCCACCTCATACCACTAAATATTTTGCTGAACACGAGCAGTTGTGTGTGCGGCCTTTGTTTGGGTGATTTTTGTGTCATGTGCGTGTGTGTGTGTGTGTGTTTGTGTGTGTGTGTGTCTGTGTGTGTGTGTCTGTATTTCTGTCTCCATTCCTGAGCAGCAAATCTTTTTTCCTCTTTTAGCATGTTACTCACAACTGTGGATGAAGCCCAGCACTCCTGAAAACACAATCAATGTATGGTTGGAGGAAATTTTCTTGGTGATGAGTGAGAGGTTGGTGACTGAAACCAGCTCATTTCCCATTGACCACTGAGGTCACATCTCTCAGGTGAGAAGCAAAGTGAGAATTTGAACCAGGCACATTCTCCTTAGAGACAATGGGCCAAAGAAAGGTCCGATGGAATCGAATGTGTTTTCATGTTGACATCCATCCCGTCAAGCCCTCGTTAAGCCATTGAAGTGTCACATTGAGCCTGGGGGAGGCAGTGCACCCGGTGAAATTACACGTTCGAAGATTTGGATTTGATTTCCAGCCCTCTGCCAGTCAGTCTGCCAGGCACTTTCATGTGACAAGCCTTAGGCGAGTCCCTTTCTGTCTCTGATTCCCGATTCCTTCACAGGGATTTATGTGGGCCTTAACGCCCACTGGGAAAAGATCCCTCTGCCAGCTCAGTGCCTGCTTTCTTGGTTTGACTTGTCACTCTGGACTTGAATACACCTTTGGTTTTGGATTGACTCTATTACCTCTCCTAGAAATTAACACACAAAACTGACAGCTGATTGACAAGATAAGAAGCAGTTTTCCAAAATTCAAATTGAACTTAATCCTTTCTTACTAAAAGAATGCTCAAATCAAGGGGACACAGCTCACTCGTTTTGACTTCATGAGCTATGGCAGGTAGAGACAACTTTTTGAAAATACACAGCTAAAACTGTCCGTGCTTTGAATGCTAGACATGTTTTTCAGAGTACAAAGCTAAAACGGTCCCCGCTTTAAGTGCTTTATTAGCTGTGTATTTTGAAAAAGTTGTGTGCTCTTCAAGGAGAAAGTTACTTTTGCTGTGTCTTTCGGTTCGAGGGGAAATGGGAGTCCTCTTCAGTCAGCAGGGACGACACCTGAGTCCTTTGCAGTCCTCCTATCTGCCTCTGAGGGTGAAATGAGAGTGGTCCCTGTCATCATGAGCCATGTCTCAAAGAATTATTCACATTCCCTACGAGAATAGACGGGTGAAATAGCAAAAGGTGTGTCTTCCTTTGGAGCATGGACGGGTTCAAAGCCCACCTCATACCACTAAATATTTTGCTGAACACGAGCAGTTGTGTGTGCGGCCTGTGTTTGGGTGATTTTTGTGTCATGTGCGTGTGTGTGTGTGTGTGTTTGTGTGTGTGTGTGTCTGTGTGTGTGTGTCTGTATTTCTGTCTCCATTCCTGAGCAGCAAATCTTTTTTCCTCTTTTAGCATGTTACTCACAACTGTGGATGAAGCCCAGCACTCCTGAAAACACAATCAATGTATGGTTGGAGGAAATTTTCTTGGTGATGAGTGAGAGGTTGGTGAATGAAACCAGCTCATTTCCCATTGACCACTGAGGTCACATCTCTCAGGTGAGAAGCAAAGTGAGAATTTGAACCAGGCACATTCTCCTTAGAGACAATGGGCCAAAGACAGGTCCGATGGAATGGAATGTCTTTTCATGTTGACATCCATCCCGTCAAGCCCTCGTTAAGCCATTGAAGTGTCACATTGAGCCTGGGGGAGGCAGTGCACCCGGTGAAATTACACGTTCGAAGATTTGGATTTGATTTCCAGCCCTCTGCCAGTCAGTCTGCCAGGCACTTTCATGTGACAAGCCTTAGGCGAGTCCCTTTCTGTCTCTGATTCCCGATTCCTTCACAGGGATTTAGGTGGGCCTTAACGCCCACTGGGAAAAGATCCCTCTGCCAGCTCAGTGCCTGCTTTCTTGGTTTGACTTGTCACTCTGGACTTGAATACACCTTTGGTTTTGGATTGACTCTATTACCTCTCCTAGAAATTAACACACAAAACTGACAGCTGATTGACAAGATGAGAAGCAGTTTTCCAAAATTCAATTTGAACTTAATCCTTTCTTACTAAAAGAATTCTCAAATCAAGGGGACACAGCTCACTCGTTTTGACTTCATGAGCTATGGCAGGTAGAGACAACTTTTTGAAAATACACAGCTAAAACTGTCCGTGCTTTGAATGCTAGACATGTTTTTCAGAATACACAGCTAAAATGGTCCCCGCTTTAAGTGCTTTATTAGCTGTGTATTTTGAAAAAGTTGTGTGCTCTTCAAAGAGAAAGCTACTTTTGCTGTGTCTTTGGGTTCGAGGGGAAATGGGAGTCCTCTTCAGTCAGCAGGGACGACACCTGAGTCCTTTGCAGTCCTCTTGTCTGCCTCTGAGGGTGAAATGAGAGTGGTCCCTGTCATCATGAGCCATGTCTGAAAGAATTATTCACATTCCCTACGAGAATAGACGGGTGAAATAGCAAAAGGTGTGTCTTCCTTTGGAGCATGGACGGGTTCAAAGCCCACCTCATACCACTAAGTATTTTGCTGAACACGAGCAGTTGTGTATGCGGCCTGTGTTTGGGTGATTTTTGTGTCATGTGTGTGTGTGTGTGTGTGTGTGTGTGTGTGTGTGTCTGTATTTCTGTCTCCATTCCTGAGCAGCAAATCTTTTTTCCTCTTTTAGCATGTTACTCACAACTGTGGATGAAGCCCGGCACTCCTGAAAACACAATCCATGTATGGTTGAAGGAAATGTTCTTGGTGATGAGTGAGAGGTTGGTGACTGAAACCAGCTCATTTCCCATTGACCACTGAGGTCACATCTCTCAGGTGAGAAGCAAAGTGAGAATTTGAACCAGGCACATTCTCCTTAGAGACAGTGGGCCAAAGACAGGTCCGATGGAATCGAATGTCTTTTCATGTTGACATCCATCCCGTCAAGCCCTCGTTAAGCCATTGAAGTGTCACATTGGGCCTGGGGGAGGCGGTGCACCCTGTGAAATTACACGTCCGAAGATTTGGATTTGATTTCCAGCCCTCTGCCAGTCAGTCTGCCAGGCACTTTCATGTGACAAGCCTTAGGCGAGTCCCTTTCTGTCTCTGATTCCCGATTCCTTCACAGGGATTTATGTGGGCCTTAACGCCCACTGGGAAAAGATCCCTCTGCCAGCTCAGTGCCTGCTTTCTTGGTTTGACTTGTCAATCTGGACTTGAATACACCTTTGGTTTTGGATTGACTCTATTACCTCTCCTAGAAATTAACACACAAATCTGACAGCTGATTGACAAGATGAGAAGCAGTTTTCCAAAATTCAAATTGAACTTAATCCTTTCTTACTAAAAGAATGCTCAAATCAAGGGGACACAGCTCACTCGTTTTGACTTCATGAGCTATGGCAGGTAGAGAAAACATTTTGAAAATACACAGCTAAAACTGTCCGTGCTTTGAATGCTAGACAAGTTTTTCAGAATACACAGCTAAAACGGTCCCCGCTTTAAGTGCTTTATTAGCTGTGTATTTTGAAAAAGTTGTGTGCTCTTCAAAGAGAAAGCTACTTTTGCTGTGTCTTTGGGTTCGAGGGGAAATGGGAGTCCTCTTCAGTCAGCAGGGACGACACCTGAGTCCTTTGCAGTCCTCTTGTCTGCCTCTGAGGGTGAAATGAGAGTGGTCCCTGTCATCATGAGCCATGTCTGAAAGAATTATTCACATTCCCTACGATAATAGACTGGTGAAAAAGCAAAAGGTGTGTCTTCCTTTGGAGCATGGACGGGTTCAAAGCCCACCTCATACCACTAAGTATTTTGCTGAACACGAGCAGTTGTGTGTGCGGCCTGTGTTTGGGTGATTTTTGTGTCATGTGCGTGTGTGTGTGTGTGTTTGTGTGTGTGTGTTTCTGTGTGTGTGTTTCTGTATTTCTGTCTCCATTCCTGAGCAGCAAATCTTTTTTCCTCTTTTAGCATGTTACTCACAACTGTGGATGAAGCCCAGCACTCCTGAAAACACAATCCATGTATGGTTAAAGGAAATTTTCTTGGTGATGAGTGAGAGGTTGGTGACTGAAACCAGCTCATTTCACATTGACAACTGAGGTCACATCTCTCAGGTGAGAAGCAAAGTGAGAATTTGAACCAGGCACATTCTCCTTAGAGACAATGGGCCAAAGACAGGTCCGATGGAATCGAATGTCTTTTCATGTTGACATCCATCCCGTCAAGCCCTCGTTAAGTCATTGAAGTGTCACATTGGGCCTGGGGGAGGCGGTGCACCCTGTGAAATTACACGTCCGAAGATTTGGATTTGATTTCCAGCCCTCTGCCAGTCAATCTGCCAGGCACTTTCATGTGACAAGCCTTAGGCGAGTCCCTTTCTGTCTCTGATTCCCGATTCCTTCACAGGGATTTATGTGGGCCTTAACGCCCACTGGGAAAAGATCCCTCTGCCAGCTCAGTGCCTGCTTTCTTGGTTTGACTTGTCAATCTGGACTTGAATACACCTTTGGTTTTGGATTGACTCTATTACCTCTCCTAGAAATTAACACACAAAACTGACAGCTGATTTTCAAGATGAGAAGCAGTTTTCCAAAATTCAAATTGAAGTTAATCCTTTCTTCCTAAAAGAATGCTCAAATCAAGCGGACACAGCTCACTCGTTTTGACTTCATGAGCTATGGCAGGTAGAGACAACGTATTGAAAATACACAGCTAAAACTGTCCGTGCTTTGAATGTTAGACATGTTTTTCAGTTTTAAGTGCTTTAGCACTTAAAGCGGCACCGTTTTAGCTGTGTATTTTGAAAAAGTTGTGTGCTCTTCAAAGAGAAAGCTACTTTTGCTGTGTCTTTGGTTTCGAGGGGAAATGGGAGTCCTCTTCAGTCAGCAGGGACGACACCTGAGTCCTTTGCAGTCCTCTTGTCTGCCTCTGAGGGTGAAATGAGAGTGGTCCCTGTCATCATGAGCCATGTCTGAAAGAATTATTCACATTCCCTACGAGAATAGATGGGTGAAATAGCAAAAGGTGTGTCTTCCTTTGCATCATGGACGGGTTCAAAGCCCACCTCATACCACTAAGTATTTTGCTGAACACGAGCAGTTGTGTGTGCGGCCTGTGTTTGGGTGATTTTTGTGTCGTGTGTGTGTGTGTGTGTGTGTGTGTGTGTGTGTCTGTGTGTGTGTGTCTGTATTTCTGTCTCCATTCCTGAGCAGCAAATCTTTTTTCCTCTTTTAGCATGTTACTCACAACTGTGGATGAAGCCCAGCACTCCTGAAAACACAATCCATGTATGGTTGAAGGAAATTTTTTTGGCGATGAGTGAGAGGTTGGTGACTGAAACCAGCTCATTTCCCATTGACCACTGAGGTCACATCTCTCAGGTGAGAAGCAAAGTGAGAATTTGAACCAGGCACATTCTTCTTAGAGACAATGGGCCAAAGACAGGTCCGATGGAATCGAATGCCTTTTCATGTTGACATCCATCCCGTCAAGCCCTCGTTAAGCCATTGAAGTGTCACATTGGGCCTGGGGGAGGCGGTGCACCCTGTGAAATTACACGTCCAAAGATTTGGATTTTATTTCCAGCCGTCTGCCAGTCAGTCTGCCAGGCACTTTCATGTGACAAGCCTTAGGCGAGTCCCTTTCTGTCTCTGATTCCCGATTCCTTCACAGGGATTTATGTGGGCCTTAACGCCCACTGGGAAAAGATCCCTCTGCCAGCTCAGTGCCTGCTTTCTTGATTTGACTTGTCAATCTGGACTTGAATACACCTTTGGTTTTCGATTGACTCTATTACCTCTCCTAGAAATTAACACACAAAACTGACAGCTGATTGACAAGATGAGAAGCAGTTTTCCAAAATTCAAATTGAACTTAATCCTTTCTTCCGAAAAGAATGCTCAAATCAAGGGGACACAGCTCACTCGTTTTGACTTCATGAGGTATGGCAGGTAGAGACAACTTTTTGAAAATACACAGCTAAAACTGTCCGTGCTTTGAATGCTAGACATGTTTTTCAGAATACACAGCTAAAACGGTCCCCGCTTTAGGGGCTTTATTAGCTGTGTATTTTGAAAAAGTTGTGTGCTCTTCAAAGAGAAAGCTACTTTTGCTGTGTCTTTGGGTTCGAGGGGAAATGGGAGTCCTCTTCAGTCAGCAGGGACGACACCTGAGTCCTTTTCAGTCCTCTTGTCTGCCTCTGAGGGTGAAATGAGAGTGGTCCCTGTCATCATGAGCCGCGTCTGAAAGAATTATTCACATTCCCTACGAGAATAGACGGGTGAAATAGCAAAAGGTGTGTCTTCCTTTGGAGCATGGACGGGTTCAAAGCCCACCTCATACCACTAAGTATTTTGCTGAACACGAGCAGTTGTGTGTGCGGCCTGTGTTTGGGTGATTTTGTGTCGTGTGTGTGTGTGTGTGTGTGTGTGTGTGTGTGTGTGTCTCTGTGTGTGTGTCTGTATTTCTGTCTCCATTCCTGAGCAGCAAATCTTTTTTCCTCTTTTAGCATGTTACTCACAACTGTGGATGAAGCCCAGCACTCCTGAAAACACAATCCATGTATGGTTGAAAGAAATTTTCTTGGCGATGAGTGAGAGTTTGGTGACTGAAACCAGCTCATTTCCCATTGACCACTGAGGTCACATCTCTCAGGTGAGAAGCAAAGTGAGAATGTGAATCAGGCACATTCTCCTTGGAGACAATGGGCCAAAAACAGGTCCGATGGAATCGAATGTCTTTTCATGTTGACATCCATTCCGTCAAGCCCTCGTTAAGCCATTGAAGTGTCACATTGGGCCTGGGGGAAGCGGTTCACCCTGTGAAAGTATACGTCCGAAGATTTGGATTTGATTTCCAGCCCTCTGCCTGTCAGTCTGCCAGGCACTTTCATGTGACAAGCCTTAGGCGAGTCCCTTTCTGTCTCTGATTCCCGATTCCTTCACAGGGATTTATGTGGGCCTTAATGCCCACTGGGAAAAGATCCCTCTGCAAGCTCAGTGCCTGCTTTCTTGGTTTGACTTGTCAATCTCGACTTGAGTACACCTTTGGTTTTGAATTGACTCTATTACCTCTCCTAGAAATTAACACACAAAACTGACAGCTGATTGACAAGATGAGAAGCAGTTTTCCAAAATTCAAATTGAACTTAATCCTTTCTTAATAAAAAGAATGTTCCAATCAAGGGGACACAGCTCACTCGTTTTGACTTCATGAGCTATGGCAGGTAGAGACAACTTTTTGAAAATACACAGCTAAAACTGTCCGTGCTTTGAATGCTAGACATGTTTTTCAGAATACACAGCTAAAGCGGGGACCGTTTTAGCTGTGTATTTTGAAAAAGTTGTGTGCTCTTCAAAGAGAAAGCTACTTTTGCTGTGTCTTTGGGTTCGAGGGGAAATGGGAGTCCTCTTCAGTCCGCAGGGACGACACCTTAGTCCTTTGCAGTCCTTCTGTCTGCCTCGGAGGGTGAAATGAGAGTGGTCCCTGTCATCATGAGCCATGTCTGAAAGAATTATTCACATTCCCAACGAGAATAGACGTGTGAAATAGCAAAAGGTGTGTCTTCCTTTGGAGCATGGACGGGTTCAAACCCCACCTCATACCACTAAGTATTTTGCTGAACACGAGCAGTTGTGTGTGCGGCCTGAGTTTGGGGGATTTTTGTGTCGTGTGTGTGTGTGTGTGTGTGTGTGTGTGTGTGTGTGTCTTTGTGTGTGTGTCTGTATTTCTGTCTCCATTCCTGAGCAGCAAATCTTTTTTCCTCTTTTAGCATGTTACTCACAACTGTGGATGAAGCCCAGCACTCCTGAAAACACAATCCATGTATGGTTGAAGGAAATTTTCTTGGCGATGAGTGAGAGGTTGGTGACTGAAACCAGCTCATTTCCCATTGACCACTGAGGTCACATCTCTCAGGTGAGAAGCAAAGTGAGAATTTGAACCAGGCACATTCTTCTTAGAGACAATGGGCCAAAGACAGGTCCGATGGAATCGAATGTCTTTTCATGTTGACATCCATCCCGTCAAGCCCTCGTTAAGCAATTGAAGTGTCACATTGGGCCTGGGGGAGGCGGTGCACCCTGTGAAATTACACGTCCAAAGATTTGGATTTGATTTCCACCCGTCTGCCAGTCAGTCTGCCAGGCACTTTCATGTGACAAGCCTTAGGCGAGTCCCTTTCTGTCTCTGATTCCCGATTCCTTCACAGGGATTTATGTGGGCCTTAACGCCCACTGGGAAAAGATCCCTCTGCCAGCTCAGTGCCTGCTTTCTTGATTTGACTTGTCAATCTGGACTTGAATACACCTTTGGTTTTGGATTGACTCTATTACCTCTCCTAGAAATTAACACACAAAACTGACAGCCGATTGACAAGATGAGAAGCAGTTTTCCAAAATTCAAATTGAACTTAATCCTTTCTTCCGAAAAGAATGCTTAAATCAAGGGGACACAGCTCACTCGTTTTGACTTCATGAGCTATGGCAGGTAGAGACAACTTTTTGAAAATACACAGCTAAAACTGTCCGTGCTTTGAATGCTAGACATGTTTTTCAGAATACACAGCTAAAACGGTCCCCGCTTTAGGGGCTTTATTAGCTGTGTATTTTGAAAAAGTTGTGTGCTCTTCAAAGAGAAAGCTACTTTTGCTGTGTCTTTGGGTTCGAGGGGAAATGGGAGTCCTCTTCAGTCAGCAGGGACGACACCTGAGTCCTTTTCAGTCCTCTTGTCTGCCTCTGAGGGTGAAATGAGAGTGGTCCCTGTCATCATGAGCCACGTCTGAAAGAATTATTCACATTCCCTACGAGAATAGACGGGTGAAATAGCAAAAGGTGTGTCTTCCTTTGGAGCATGGACGGGTTCAAAGCCCACCTCATACCACTAAGTATTTTGCTGAACACGAGCAGTTGTGTGTGCGGCCTGTGTTTCGGTGATTTTTGTGTCATGTGTGTGTGTGTGTGTGTGTGTGTGTGTGTGTGTCTGTGTGTCTGTATTTCTGTCTCCATTCCTGAGCAGCAAATCTTTTTTCCTCTTTTAGCATGTTACTCACAACTGTGGAAGAAGCCCAGCACTCCTGAAAACACAATCCATGTATGGTTGAAGGAAATTTTCTTGGTGATGAGTGAGAATTTGGTTACTGAAACCAGCTCATTTCCCATTGACCACTGAGGTCACATCTCTCAGGTGAGAAGCAAAGTGGGAATTTGAACCAGGCACATTCTCCTTAGAGACAATGGGCCAAAGACAGGTCCGATGGAATGGAATGTCTTTTCATGTTGACATCCATCCCGTCAAGCCCTCGTTAAGCCATTGAAGTGTCACATTGGGCCTGGGGGAGGCGGTGCACCCTGTGAAATTACACGTCCGAAGATTTGGATTTGATTTCCAGCCCTCTGCCAGTCAGTCTGCCAGGCACTTTCATGTGACAAGCCTTAGGCGAGTCCCTTTCTGTCTCTGATTCCCGATTCCTTCACAGGGATTTATGTGGGCCTTAACGCCCACTGGGAAAAGATCCCTCTGCCAGCTCAGTGCCTGCTTTCTTGGTTTGACTTGTCACTCTGGACTTGAATACACCTTTGGTTTTGGATTGACTCTATTACCTCTCCTAGAAATTAACACACAAAACTGACAGCTGATTGACAAGATGAGAAGCAGTTTTCCAAAATTCAAATTGAACTTAATCCTTTCTTACTAAAAGAATGCTCAAATCAAGGGGACACAGCTCACTCGTTTTGACTTCATGAGCTATGGCAGGTAGAGACAACTTTCTGAAAATACACAGCTAAAACTGTCCGTGCTTTGAATGCTAGACATGTTTTTCAGAGTACAAAGCTAAAACGGTCCCCGCTTTAAGTGCTTTATTAGCTGTGTATTTTGAAAAAGTTGTGTGCTCTTCAAGGAGAAAGTTACTTTTGCTGTGTCTTTCGGTTCGAGGGGAAATGGGAGTCCTCTTCAGTCAGCAGGGACGACACCTGAGTCCTTTGCAGTCCTCCTATCTGCCTCTGAGGGTGAAATGAGAGTGGTCCCTGTCATCATGAGCCATGTCTCAAAGAATTATTCACATTCCCTACGAGAATAGACGGGTGAAATAGCAAAAGGTGTGTCTTCCTTTGGAGCATGGACGGGTTCAAAGCCCACCTCATACCACTAAATATTTTGCTGAACACGAGCAGTTGTGTGTGCGGCCTTTGTTTGGGTGATTTTTGTGTCATGTGCGTGTGTGTGTGTGTGTGTTTGTGTGTGTGTGTGTCTGTGTGTGTGTGTCTGTATTTCTGTCTCCATTCCTGAGCAGCAAATCTTTTTTCCTCTTTTAGCATGTTACTCACAACTGTGGATGAAGCCCAGCACTCCTGAAAACACAATCAATGTATGGTTGGAGGAAATTTTCTTGGTGATGAGTGAGAGGTTGGTGACTGAAACCAGCTCATTTCCCATTGACCACTGAGGTCACATCTCTCAGGTGAGAAGCAAAGTGAGAATTTGAACCAGGCACATTCTCCTTAGAGACAATGGGCCAAAGAAAGGTCCGATGGAATCGAATGTGTTTTCATGTTGACATCCATCCCGTCAAGCCCTCGTTAAGCCATTGAAGTGTCACATTGAGCCTGGGGGAGGCAGTGCACCCGGTGAAATTACACGTTCGAAGATTTGGATTTGATTTCCAGCCCTCTGCCAGTCAGTCTGCCAGGCACTTTCATGTGACAAGCCTTAGGCGAGTCCCTTTCTGTCTCTGATTCCCGATTCCTTCACAGGGATTTATGTGGGCCTTAACGCCCACTGGGAAAAGATCCCTCTGCCAGCTCAGTGCCTGCTTTCTTGGTTTGACTTGTCACTCTGGACTTGAATACACCTTTGGTTTTGGATTGACTCTATTACCTCTCCTAGAAATTAACACACAAAACTGACAGCTGATTGACAAGATGAGAAGCAGTTTTCCAAAATTCAAATTGAACTTAATCCTTTCTTACTAAAAGAATGCTCAAATCAAGGGGACACAGCTCACTCGTTTTGACTTCATGAGCTATGGCAGGTAGAGACAACTTTTTGAAAATACACAGCTAAAACTGTCCGTGCTTTGAATGCTAGACATGTTTTTCAGAGTACAAAGCTAAAACGGTCCCCGCTTTAAGTGCTTTATTAGCTGTGTATTTTGAAAAAGTTGTGTGCTCTTCAAGGAGAAAGTTACTTTTGCTGTGTCTTTCGGTTCGAGGGGAAATGGGAGTCCTCTTCAGTCAGCAGGGACGACACCTGAGTCCTTTGCAGTCCTCCTATCTGCCTCTGAGGGTGAAATGAGAGTGGTCCCTGTCATCATGAGCCATGTCTCAAAGAATTATTCACATTCCCTACGAGAATAGACGGGTGAAATAGCAAAAGGTGTGTCTTCCTTTGGAGCATGGACGGGTTCAAAGCCCACCTCATACCACTAAATATTTTGCTGAACACGAGCAGTTGTGTGTGCGGCCTGTGTTTGGGTGATTTTTGTGTCATGTGCGTGTGTGTGTGTGTGTGTTTGTGTGTGTGTGTGTCTGTGTGTGTGTGTCTGTATTTCTGTCTCCATTCCTGAGCAGCAAATCTTTTTTCCTCTTTTAGCATGTTACTCACAACTGTGGATGAAGCCCAGCACTCCTGAAAACACAATCAATGTATGGTTGGAGGAAATTTTCTTGGTGATGAGTGAGAGGTTGGTGAATGAAACCAGCTCATTTCCCATTGACCACTGAGGTCACATCTCTCAGGTGAGAAGCAAAGTGAGAATTTGAACCAGGCACATTCTCCTTAGAGACAATGGGCCAAAGACAGGTCCGATGGAATGGAATGTCTTTTCATGTTGACATCCATCCCGTCAAGCCCTCGTTAAGCCATTGAAGTGTCACATTGAGCCTGGGGGAGGCAGTGCACCCGGTGAAATTACACGTTCGAAGATTTGGATTTGATTTCCAGCCCTCTGCCAGTCAGTCTGCCAGGCACTTTCATGTGACAAGCCTTAGGCGAGTCCCTTTCTGTCTCTGATTCCCGATTCCTTCACAGGGATTTAGGTGGGCCTTAACGCCCACTGGGAAAAGATCCCTCTGCCAGCTCAGTGCCTGCTTTCTTGGTTTGACTTGTCACTCTGGACTTGAATACACCTTTGGTTTTGGATTGACTCTATTACCTCTCCTAGAAATTAACACACAAAACTGACAGCTGATTGACAAGATGAGAAGCAGTTTTCCAAAATTCAATTTGAACTTAATCCTTTCTTACTAAAAGAATTCTCAAATCAAGGGGACACAGCTCACTCGTTTTGACTTCATGAGCTATGGCAGGTAGAGACAACTTTTTGAAAATACACAGCTAAAACTGTCCGTGCTTTGAATGCTAGACATGTTTTTCAGAATACACAGCTAAAATGGTCCCCGCTTTAAGTGCTTTATTAGCTGTGTATTTTGAAAAAGTTGTGTGCTCTTCAAAGAGAAAGCTACTTTTGCTGTGTCTTTGGGTTCGAGGGGAAATGGGAGTCCTCTTCAGTCAGCAGGGACGACACCTGAGTCCTTTGCAGTCCTCTTGTCTGCCTCTGAGGGTGAAATGAGAGTGGTCCCTGTCATCATGAGCCATGTCTGAAAGAATTATTCACATTCCCTACGAGAATAGACGGGTGAAATAGCAAAAGGTGTGTCTTCCTTTGGAGCATGGACGGGTTCAAAGCCCACCTCATACCACTAAGTATTTTGCTGAACACGAGCAGTTGTGTATGCGGCCTGTGTTTGGGTGATTTTTGTGTCATGTGTGTGTGTGTGTGTGTGTGTGTGTGTGTGTGTGTCTGTATTTCTGTCTCCATTCCTGAGCAGCAAATCTTTTTTCCTCTTTTAGCATGTTACTCACAACTGTGGATGAAGCCCGGCACTCCTGAAAACACAATCCATGTATGGTTGAAGGAAATGTTCTTGGTGATGAGTGAGAGGTTGGTGACTGAAACCAGCTCATTTCCCATTGACCACTGAGGTCACATCTCTCAGGTGAGAAGCAAAGTGAGAATTTGAACCAGGCACATTCTCCTTAGAGACAGTGGGCCAAAGACAGGTCCGATGGAATCGAATGTCTTTTCATGTTGACATCCATCCCGTCAAGCCCTCGTTAAGCCATTGAAGTGTCACATTGGGCCTGGGGGAGGCGGTGCACCCTGTGAAATTACACGTCCGAAGATTTGGATTTGATTTCCAGCCCTCTGCCAGTCAGTCTGCCAGGCACTTTCATGTGACAAGCCTTAGGCGAGTCCCTTTCTGTCTCTGATTCCCGATTCCTTCACAGGGATTTATGTGGGCCTTAACGCCCACTGGGAAAAGATCCCTCTGCCAGCTCAGTGCCTGCTTTCTTGGTTTGACTTGTCAATCTGGACTTGAATACACCTTTGGTTTTGGATTGACTCTATTACCTCTCCTAGAAATTAACACACAAATCTGACAGCTGATTGACAAGATGAGAAGCAGTTTTCCAAAATTCAAATTGAACTTAATCCTTTCTTACTAAAAGAATGCTCAAATCAAGGGGACACAGCTCACTCGTTTTGACTTCATGAGCTATGGCAGGTAGAGAAAACATTTTGAAAATACACAGCTAAAACTGTCCGTGCTTTGAATGCTAGACATGTTTTTCAGAATACACAGCTAAAACCGTCCCCGCTTTAAGTGCTTTAAGCGGGGACCGTTTTAGCTGTGTATTTTGAAAAAGTTGTGTGCTCTTCAAAGAGAAAGCTACTTTTGCTGTGTCTTTGGGTTCGAGGGGAAATGGGAATCCTCTTCAGTCAGCAGGGACGACACCTGAGTCCTTTGCAGTCCTCTTGTCTGCCTCTGAGTGTGAAAAGAGAGTGGTCCCTGTCATCATGAGCCATGTCTGAAAGAATTATTCACATTCCCTACGAGAATAGACGGGTGAAATAGCAAAAGGTGTGTCTTCCTTTGGAGCATGGACGGGTTCAATGCCCACCTCATACCACTAAGTATTTTGCTGAACACGAGCAGTTGTGTGTGCGGCCTGTGTTTGGGTGATTTTTGTGTCGTGTGTGTGTGTGTGTGTGTGTGTGTGTGTGTCTGTGTGTGTGTGTCTGTATTTCTGTCTCCATTCCTGAGCAGCAAATCTTTTTTCCTCTTTTAGCATGTTACTCACAACTGTGGATGAAGCCCAGCACTCCTGAAAACACAATCCATGTATGGTTGAAGGAAATTTTCTTGGTGATGAGTGAGAGGTTGGTGACTGAAACCAGCTCATTTCCCATTGACCACTGAGGTCACATCTCTCAGGTGAGAAGCAAAGTGAGAATTTGAACCAGGCACATTCTCCTTAGAGACAATGGGCCAAAGACAGGTCCGATGGAATCGAATGTCTTTTCATGTTGACATCCATCCCGTCAAGCCCTCGTTAAGCCATTGAAGTGTCACATTGGGCCTGGGGGAGGCGGTGCACCCTGTGAAAATACACGTCCGAAGATTTGGATTTGATTTCCAGCCCTCTGCCAGTCAGTCTGCCAGGCACTTTCATGTGACAAGCCTTAGGCGAGTCCCTTTCTGTCTCTGATTCCCGATTCCTTCACAGGGATTTATGTGGGCCTTAACGCCCACTGGGAAAATATCCCTCTGCCAGCTCAGTGCCGGCTTTCTTGGTTTGACTTGTCAATCTGGACTTGAATACACCTTTGGTTTTGGATTGACTCTATTACCTCTCCTAGAAATTAACACACAAAACTGACAGCTGATTGACAAGATGAGAAGCAGTTTTCCAAAATTCAAATTGAACTTAATCCTTTCTTACTAAAAGAATGCTCAAATCAAGGGGACACAGCTCACTCGTTTTGACTTCATGAGCTATGGCAGGTAGAGACAACTTTTTGAAAATACAAAGCTAAAACTGTCCGTGCTTTGAATGCTAGACATGTTTTTCAGAATACACAGCTAAAACGGTCCCCGCTTTAAGTGCTTTGGTACTTAAAGCGGGGATCGTTTTAGCTGTGTATTTTGAAAAAGTTGTGTGCTCTTCAAAGAGAAAGCTACTTTTGCTGTGTCTCTGGGTTCGAGGGGAAATGGGAGTCCTCTTCAGTCAGCAGAGACGACACCTGAGTCCTTTGCAGTCCTCTTGTCTGCCTCTGAGGGTGAAATGAGAGTGGTCCCTGTCATCATGAGCCATGTCTGAAAGAATTATTCACATTCCCTACGAGAATAGACAGGTGAAATAGCAAAAGGTGTGTCTTCCTTTGGAGCATGGACGGGTTCATAGCCCACCTCATACCACTAAGTATTTTGCTGAACACGAGCAGTTGTGTGTGCGGCCTGTGTTTGGGTGATTTTTGTGTCATGTGTGTGTGTGTGTGTGTGTTTGTGTGTGTGTGTGTGTGTCTCTGTGTGTGTGTCTGTTTTTCTGTCTCCATTCCTGAGCAGCAAATCTTTTATCCTCTTTTAGCATGTTACTCACAACTGTGGATGCAGCCCAGCACTCCTGAAAACGCAATCCATGTATGGTTGAAGGAAATTTTCTTGGTGATGAGTGAGAGGTTGGTGACTGAAACCAGCTCATTTCCCATTGACCACTGAGGTCACATCTCTCAGGTGAGAAGCAAAGTGAGAATTTGAACCAGGCACATTCTCCTTAGAGACAATGGGCCAAAGACAGGTCCGATGGAATCGAATGTCTTTTCATGTTGACATCCATCCCGTCAAGCCCTCGTTAAGCCATTGAAGTGTCACATTGGGCCTGGGGGAGGCGGTGCACCCTTTGAAATTACACGTCCGAAGATTTGGATTTGATTTCCAGCCCTCTGCCAGTCAGTCTGCCAGGCACTTTCATGTGACAAGCCTTAGGCGAGTCCCTTTCTGTCTCTGATTCCCGATTCCTTCACAGGGATTTATGTGGGCCTTAACGCCCACTGGGAAAAGATCCCTCTTCCAGCTCAGTGCCTGCTTTCTTGGTTTGACTTGTCAATCTGGACTTGAATACACCTTTGGTTTTGGATTGACTCTATTACCTCTCCTATAAATTAACACACAAAACTGACAGCTGATTGACAAGATGAGAAGCAGTTTTCCAAAATTCAAATTGAACTTAATCCTTTCTTCCTAAAAGAATGCTCAAATCAAGGGGACACAGCTCACTCGTTTTGACTTCATGAGCTATGGCAGGTAGAGACAACTTTTTGAAAATACACAGCTAAAACTGTCCGTGCTTTGAATGCTAGACATGTTTTTCAGAACACACAGCTAAAACGGTCCCTGCTTTAAGTGCTTAGCACTTAAAGCAGGGACCGTTTTAGCTGTGTATTTTGAAAAAGTTGTGTGCTCTTCAAAGAGAAAGCTACTTTTGCTGTGTCTTTGGGTTCGAGGGGAAATGGGAGTCCTCTTCAGTCAGCAGGGACGACACCAGAGTCCTTTGCAGTCCTCTTGTCTGCCTCTGAGGGTGAAAAGAGAGTGGTCCCTGTCATCATGAGCCATGTCTGAAAGAAATATTCACATTTCCTACGAGAATAGACGGGTGAAATAGCAAAAGGTGTGTCTTCCTTTGGAGCATGGACAGGTTCAAAGCCCACCTCATACCACTAAGTATTTTGCTGAACACGAGCAGTTGTGTGTGCGGCCTGTGTTTGGGTGATTTTTGTGTCATGTGTGTGTGTGTGTGTGTGTGTGTGTGTGTCTGTGTGTGTGTGTCTGTTTTTCTGTCTCCATTCCTGAGCAGCAAATCTTTTTTCCTCTTTTAGCATGTTACTCACAACTGTGGATGCAGCCCAGCACTCCTGAAAACGCAATCCATGTATGGTTGAAGGAAATTTTCTTGGTGATGAGTGAGAGGTTGGTGACTGAAACCAGCTCATTTCCCATTGACCACTGAGGTCACATCTCTCAGGTGAGAAGCAAAGTGAGAATTTGAACCAGGCACATTCTCCTTAGAGACAATGGGCCAAAGACAGGTCCGATGGAATCGAATGTCTTTTCATGTTGACATCCATCCCGTCAAGCCCTCGTTAAGCCATTGAAGTGTCACATTGGGCCTGGGGGAGGCGGTGCACCCTTTGAAATTACACGTCCGAAGATTTGGATTTGATTTCCAGCCCTCTGCCAGTCAGTCTGCCAGGCACTTTCATGTGACAAGCCTTAGGCGAGTCCCTTTCTGTCTCTGATTCCCGATTCCTTCACAGGGATTTATGTGGGCCTTAACGCCCACTGGGAAAAGATCCCTCTTCCAGCTCAGTGCCTGCTTTCTTGGTTTGACTTGTCAATCTGGACTTGAATACACCTTTGGTTTTGGATTTACTCTATTACCTCTCCTATAAATTAACACACAAAACTGACAGCTGATTGACAAGATGAGAAGCAGTTTTCCAAAATTCAAATTGAACTTAATCCTTTCTTCCTAAAAGAATGCTCAAATCAAGGGGACACAGCTCACTCGTTTTGACTTCATGAGCTATGGCAGGTAGAGACAACTTTTTGAAAATACACAGCTAAAACTGTCCGTGCTTTGAATGCTAGACATGTTTTTCAGAACACACAGCTAAAACGGTCCCTGCTTTAAGTGCTTAGCACTTAAAGCAGGGACCGTTTTAGCTGTGCATTTTGAAAAAGTTGTGTGCTCTTCAAAGAGAAAGCTACTTTTGCTGTGTCTTTGGGTTCGAGGGGAAATGGGAGTCCTCTTCAGTCAGCAGGGACGACACCAGAGTCCTTTGCAGTCCTCTTGTCTGCCTCTGAGGGTGAAAAGAGAGTGGTCCCTGTCATCATGAGCCATGTCTGAAAGAAATATTCACATTTCCTACGAGAATAGACGGGTGAAATAGCAAAAGGTGTGTCTTCCTTTGGAGCATGGACAGGTTCAAAGCCCACCTCATACCACTAAGTATTTTGCTGAACACGAGCAGTTGTGTGTGCGGCCTGTGTTTGGGTGATTTTTGTGTCATGTGTGTGTGTGTGTGTGTGTGTGTGTGTGTCTGTGTGTGTGTGTCTGTTTTTCTGTCTCCATTCCTGAGCAGCAAATCTTTTTTCCTCTTTTAGCATGTTACTCACAACTGTGGATGCAGCCCAGCACTCCTGAAAACGCAATCCATGTATGGTTGAAGGAAATTTTCTTGGTGATGAGTGAGAGGTTGGTGACTGAAACCAGCTCATTTCCCATTGACCACTGAGGTCACATCTCTCAGGTGAGAAGCAAAGTGAGAATTTGAACCAGGCACATTCTCCTTAGAGACAATGGGCCAAAGACAGGTCCGATGGAATCGAATGTCTTTTCATGTCGACATCCATCCCGTCAAGCCCTCGTTAAGCCATTGAAGTGTCACATTGGGCCTGGGGGAGCTGGTGCACCCTTTGAAATTACACGTCCGAAGATTTGGATTTGATTTCCAGCCCTCTGCCAGTCAGTCTGCCAGGCACTTTCATGTGACAAGCCTTAGGCGAGTCCCTTTCTGTCTCTGATTCCCGATTCCTTCACAGGGATTTATGTGGGCCTTAACGCCCACTGGGAAAAGATCCCTCTGCCAGCTCAGTGCCTGCTTTCTTGGTTTGACTTGTCAATCTGGACTTGAATACACTTTGGTTTTGGATTTACTCTATTACCTCTCCTATAAATTAACACACAAAACTGACAGCTGATTGACAAGATGAGAAGCAGTTTTCCAAAATTCAAATTGAACTTAATCCTTTCTTCCTAAAAGAATGCTCAAATCAAGGGGACACAGCTCACTCGTTTTGACTTCATGAGCTATGGCAGGTAGAGACAACTTTTTGAAAATACACAGCTAAAACTGTCCGTGCTTTGAATGCTAGACATGTTTTTCAGAACACACAGCTAAAACGGTCCCTGCTTTAAGTGCTTAGCACTTAAAGCAGGGACCGTTTTAGCTGTGCATTTTGAAAAAGTTGTGTGCTCTTCAAAGAGAAAGCTACTTTTGCTGTGTCTTTGGGTTCGAGGGGAAATGGGAGTCCTCTTCAGTCAGCAGGGACGACACCAGAGTCCTTTGCAGTCCTCTTGTCTGCCTCTGAGGGTGAAAAGAGAGTGGTCCCTGTCATCATGAGCCATGTCTGAAAGAAATATTCACATTTCCTACGAGAATAGACGGGTGAAATAGCAAAAGGTGTGTCTTCCTTTGGAGCATGGACAGGTTCAAAGCCCACCTCATACCACTAAGTATTTTGCTGAACACGAGCAGTTGTGTGTGCGGCCTGTGTTTGGGTGATTTTTGTGTCATGTGTGTGTGTGTGTGTGTGTGTGTGTGTGTCTGTGTGTGTGTGTCTGTTTTTCTGTCTCCATTCCTGAGCAGCAAATCTTTTTTCCTCTTTTAGCATGTTACTCACAACTGTGGATGCAGCCCAGCACTCCTGAAAACGCAATCCATGTATGGTTGAAGGAAATTTTCTTGGTGATGAGTGAGAGGTTGGTGACTGAAACCAGCTCATTTCCCATTGACCACTGAGGTCACATCTCTCAGGTGAGAAGCAAAGTGAGAATTTGAACCAGGCACATTCTCCTTAGAGACAATGGGCCAAAGACAGGTCCGATGGAATCGAATGTCTTTTCATGTCGACATCCATCCCGTCAAGCCCTCGTTAAGCCATTGAAGTGTCACATTGGGCCTGGGGGAGCTGGTGCACCCTTTGAAATTACACGTCCGAAGATTTGGATTTGATTTCCAGCCCTCTGCCAGTCAGTCTGCCAGGCACTTTCATGTGACAAGCCTTAGGCGAGTCCCTTTCTGTCTCTGATTCCCGATTCCTTCACAGGGATTTATGTGGGCCTTAACGCCCACTGGGAAAAGATCCCTCTGCCAGCTCAGTGCCTGCTTTCTTGGTTTGACTTGTCAATCTGGACTTGAATACACCTTTGGTTTTGGATTGACTCTATTACCTCTCCTAGAAATTAACACACAAAACTGACAGCTGATTGACAAGATGAGAAGCAGTTTTCCAAATTTCAAATTGAACTTAATCCTTTCTTACTAAAAGAATGCTCAAATCAAGGGAACACAGCTCACTCGTTTTGACTTCATGAGCTATGGCAGGTAGAGACAACTTTTTGAAAATACACAGCTAAAACTGTCCGTGCTTTGAATGCTAGACATGTTTTTCAGAACACACAGCTAAAACGGTCCCTGCTTTAAGTGCTTTGCACTTAAAGCGGGGACCGTTTTAGCTGTGTATTTTGAAAAAGTTGTGTGCTCTTCAAAGAGAAAGCTACTTTTGCTGTGTCTTTGGGTTCGAGGGGAAATGGGAGTCCTCTTCAATCAGCAGGGACGACACCTGAGTCCTTTGCAGTCCTCTTTTCTGCCTCTAAGGGTGAAATGAGAGTGGTCCCTGTCATCATGAGCCATGTCTGAAAGAAATATTCACATTCCCTACGAGAATAGACGGGTGAAATAGCAAAAGGTGTGTCTTCCTTTGGAGCATGGACAGGTTCAAAGCCCACCTCATACCACTAAGTATTTTGCTGAACACGAGCAGTTGTGTGTGCGGCCTGTGTTTGGGTGATTTTTGTGTCATGTGTGTGTGTGTGTGTGTGTGTGTGTGTCTGTGTCTGTGTGTCTGTTTTTCTGTCTCCATTCCTGAGCAGCAAATCTTTTTTCCTCTTTTAGCATGTTACTCACAACTGTGGATGCAGCCCAGCACTCCTGAAAACGCAATCCATGTATGGTTGAAGGAAATTTTCTTGGTGATGAGTGAGAGGTTGGTGACTGAAAGCAGCTCATTTCCCATTGACCACTGAGGTCACATCTCTCAGGTGAGAAGCAAAGTGAGAATTTGAACCAGGCACATTCTCCTTAGAGAAAATGGGCCAAAGACAGGTCCGATGGAATCGAATGTCTTTTCATGTTGACATCCATCCCGTCAAGCCCTCGTTAAGCCATTGAAGTGTCACATTGGGCCTGGGGGAGGCGGTGCACCCTGTGAAATTACACGTCCGAAGATTTGGATTTGATTTCCAGCCCTCTACCAGTCAGTCTGCCAGGCACTTTCATGTGACAAGCCTTAGGCGAGTCCCTTTCTGTCTCTGATTCCCGATTCCTTCACAGGGATTTATGTGAGCCTTAACGCCCAATGGGAAAAGATCCCTCTGCCAGCTCAGTGCCTGCTTTCTTGGTTTGACTTGTCAATCTGGACTTGAATACACCTTTGGTTTTGGATAGACTCTATTACCTCTCCTAGAAATTAAAACACAAAACTGACAGCTGATTGACAAGATGAGAAGCAGTTTTCCAAAATTCAAATTGAACTTAATCCTTTCTTACTAAAAGAATGCTCAACTCAAGGGGACACAGCTCACTCGTTTTGACTTCATGAGCTATGGCAGGTAGAGACAACTTTTTGAAATACACAGCTAAAACTGTCCGTGCTTTGAATGCTAGACATGTTTTTCAGAATACAGAGCTAAAACGGTCCCCGCCTTAAGTGCTAAAGCAATTAAAGCGGGGACCGTTTTAGCTGAGTATTTTGAAAAAGTTGTGTACTCTTCAAAGAGAAAGCTACTTTTGCTGTGTCTTTGGGTTCGAGGGGAAATGGGAGTCCTCTTCAGTCAGCAGGGACGACACCTGAGTCCTTTGCAGTCGTCTTGTCTGCCTCTGAGGGTGAAATGAGAGTGGTCCCTGTCATCATGAGCCATGTCTGAAAGAATTATTCACATTCCCTACGAGAATAGACGGGTGAAATAGCAAAAGGTGTGTCTTCCTTTGGAGCATGGACGGGTTCAAAGCCCACCTCATACCACTAAGTATTTTGCTGAACACGAGCAGTTGTGTGTGCTGCCTGTGTTTGGGTGATTTTTGTGTCGTGTGTGTGTGTGTGTGTGTGTGTGTCTGTTTGTGTGTGTCTGTGTGTGTGTGTCTGTATTTCTGTCTCCATTCCTGAGCAGCAAATCTTTTTTCCTCTTTTAGCATGTTACTCTCAACTGAGGATGAAGCCCAGCACTCCTAAAAACACAATCCATGTATGGTTGAAGGAAATTTTTTTGGTGATGAGTGAGAGGTTGGTGATTGAAACCAGCTCATTTCCCATTGACCACTGAGGTCACATCTCTCAAGTGAGAAGCAAAGTGAGAATTTGAACCAGGCACATTCTCCTTAGAGACAATGGGCCAAAGACAGGTCCGATGGAATCGAATGTCTTTTCATGTTGACATCCATCCCGTCAAGCCCTCGTTAAGTCATTGAAGTGTCACATTGGGCCTGGGGGAGGCGGTGCACCCTGTGAAATTACACGTCCGAAGATTTGGATTTGATTTCCAGCCCTCTGCCAGTCAGTCTGCCAGGCACTTTCATGTGACAAGCCTTAGGTGAGTCCCTTTCTGTCTCTGATTCCCGATTCCTTCACAGTGATTTATGTGGGCCTTAACGCCCACTGGGAAAAGATCCCTCTGCCAGCTCAGTGCCTGCTTTCTTGGTTTGACTTGTCAATCTGGACTTGAATACACCTTTGGTTTTGGATTGACTCTATTACCTCTCCTAGAAATTAACACACAAAACTGACAGCTGATTGACAAGATGAGAAGCAGTTTTCCAAAATTCAAATTGAACTTAATTTTTTCTTACTAAAAGAATGCTCAAATCAAGGGGACACAGCTCACTCGTTTTGACTTCATGAGCTATGGCAGGTAGAGACAACTTTTTGAAAATACACAGCTAAAACTGTCCGTGCTTTGAATGCTAGACAAGTTTTTCAGAATACACAGCTAAAACGGTCCCCGCTTTAAGTGCTTTATTAGCTGTGTATTTTGAAAAAGTTGTGTGCTCTTCAAAGAGAAAGCTACTTTTGCTGTGTCTTTGGGTTCGAGGGGAAATGGGAGTCCTCTTCAGTCAGCAGGGACGACACCTGAGTCCTTTGCAGTCCTCTTGTCTGCCTCTGAGGGTGAAATGAGAGTGGTCCCTGTCATCATGAGCCATGTCTGAAAGAATTATTCACATTCCCTACGAGAATAGACGGGTGAAATAGCAAAAGATGTGTCTTCATTTGGCGCATGGACGGGTTCAAAGCCCACCTCATACCACTAAGTATTTTGCTGAACACGAGCAGTTGTGTGTGCGGCCTGTGTTTGGGTGATTTTTGTGTCATGTGTGTGTGTGTGTGTGTGTGTGTGTGTGTGTGTGTCTGTGTGTGTGTGTCTGTATTTCTGTCTCCATTCCTGAGGAGCAAATCTTTTTTCCTCTTTTAGCATGTTACTCACAACTGTGGATGAAGCCCAGCACTCCTGAAAACACAATCCATGTATGGTTGGAGGAAATTTTCTTGGTGATGAGTGAGAGGTTGGTGACTGAAACCAGCTCATTTCCCATTGACCACTGAGGTCACATCTCTCAGGTGAGAAGCAAAGTGAGAATTTGAACCAGGCACATTCTCCTTAGAGACAATGGGCCAAAGACAGGTCCGATTGAATCGCATGTCTTTTCATGTTGACATCCATCCCGTCAAGCCCTCGTTAAGCCATTGAAGTGTCACATTGGGCCTGGGGGAGGCGGTGCACCCTGTGAAATTACACGTCCGAAGATTTGGATTTGATTTCCAGCCCTCTGCCTGTCAGTCTGCCAGGCACTTTCATGTGACAAGCCTTAGGCGAGTCCCTTTCTGTCTCTGATTCCCGATTCCTTCACAGGGATTTATGTGGGCCTTAACGCTAACTGGGAAAAGATCCCTCTGCCAGCTCAGTGCCTGCTTTCTTGGTTTGACTTGTCAACCTGGACTTGAATACAACTTTGGTTTTGGATTGACTCTATTACCTCTCCTAGAAATTAACACACAAAACTGACAGCTGATTGACAAGATGAGAAGCAGTTTTCCAAAATTCAAATTGAACTTAATCCTTTCTTACTAAAAGAATGCTCAAATCAAGGGGACACAGCTCACTCGTTTTGACTTCATGAGCTATGTCAGGTAGAGACAACTTTTTGAAAATACACAGCTAAAACTGTCCGTGCTTTGAATGCTAGACATGTTTTTCAGAATACACAGCTAAAACGGTCCCCACTTTAAGTGCTTTATTAGCTGTGTATTTTGAAAAAGTTGTGTGCTCTTCAAAGAGAAAGCTACTTTTGCTGTGTCTTTGGGTTCGAGGGGAAATGGGAGTCCTCTTCAGTCAGCAGGGAAGACACCTGAGTCCTTTGCAGTCCTCTTGTCTGCCTCTGAGGGTGAAATGAGAGTGGTCCCTGTCATCATGAGCCATGTCTGAAAGAATTATTCACATTCCCTACCAGAATAGACGGGTGAAATAGCAAAAGATGTGTCTTCCTTTGGAGCATGGACGGGTTCAAAGCCCACCTCATACCACTAAGTATTTTGCTGAACACGAGCAGTTGTGTGTGCGGCCTGTGTTTGGGTGATTTTTGTGTCATGTGTGTGTGTGTGTGTGTGTGTGTGAGTGTCTGTGTGTGTGTGTCTGTATTTCTGTCTCCATTCCTGAGCAGCAAATCTTTTTTCCTCTTTTAGCATGTTACTCACAAATGTGGATGAAGCCCAGCACTCCTGAAAACACAATCCATGTATGGTTGAAGGAAATTTTCTTGGTGATGAGTGAGAGGTTGGTGACTGAAACCAGCTCATTTCCCATTGACCACTGAGGTCACATCTCTCAGGTGAGAAGCAAAGTGAGAATTTGAACCAGGCACATTCTCCTTAGAGACAATGGGCCAAAGACAGGTCCGATGGAATCGAATGTCTTTTCATGTTGACATCCATCCCGTCAAGCCCTCGTTAAGCCATTGAAGTGTCACATTGGGCCTGGGGGAGGCGGTGCACCCTGTGAAATTACAAGTCCGAAGATTTGGATTTGATTTCCAGCCCTCTGCCTGTCAGGCTGCCAGGCACTTTCATGTGACAAGCCTTAGGCGAGTCCCTTTCTGTCTCTGATTCCCGATTCCTTCACAGGGATTTATGTGGGCCTTAACGCCCACTGGGAAAAGATCCCTCTGCCAGCTCAGTGCCTGCTTTCTTGGTTTGACTTGTCAATCTGGACTTGAATACACCTTTGGTTTTGGATTGACTCTATTACCTCTCCTAGAAATTAACCCACAAATCTGACAGCTGATTGACAAGATGAGAAGCAGTTTTCCAAAATTCAAATTGAACTTAATCCTTTCTTACTAAAAGAATGCTCAAATCAAGGGGACACAGCTCACTCGTTTTGACTTCATGAGCTATGGCAGGTAGAGACAACTTTTTGAAAATACACAGCTAAAACTGTCCGTGCTTTGAATGCTAGACAAGTTTTTCAGAATACACAGCTAATACGGTCCCCGCTTTAAGTGCTTTATTAACTGTGTATTTTGAAAAAGTTGTGTGCTCTTCAAAGAGAAAGCTACTTTTGCTGTGTCTTTGGGTTCGAGGGGAAATGGGAGTCCTCTTCAGTCAGCAGGGACGACACCTGAGTCCTTTTCAGTCCTCTTGTCTGCCTCTGAGGGTGAAATGAGAGTGGTCCCTGTCATCATGAGCCATGTCTGAAAGAATTATTCACATTCCCTACGAGAATAGACGGGTGAAATAGCAAAAGGTCTGTCTTCCTTTGGAGCATGGACGGGTTCAAAGCCCACCTCATACCACTAAGTATTTTGCTGAAGACGAGCAGTTGTGTGTGCGGCCTGTGTTTGGGTGATTTTTGTGTCATGTGCGTGTGTGTGTGTGTGTGTTTGTGTGTGTGTGTGTCTGTTTGTGTGTGTCTGTATTTCTGTCTCCATTCCTGAGCAGCAAATCTTTTTTCCTCTTTTAGCATGTTACTCACAACTGTGGATGAAGCCCAGCACTCCTGAAAACACAATCCATGTATGGTTGAAGGAAATTTTCTTGGTGATGAGTGAGAGGTTGGTGACTGAAACCAGCTCATTTCCCATTGACCACTGAGGTCACATCTCTCAGGTGAGAAGCAAAGTGAGAATTTGAACCAGGCACATTCTCCTTAGAGACAATGGGCCAAAGACAGGTCCGATGGAATCGAATGTCTTTTCATGTTGACATCCATCCCGTCAAGCCCTCGTTAAGCCATTGAAGTGTCACATTGGGCCTGGGGGAGGCGGTGCACCCTGTGAAATTACACGTCCGAAGATTTGGATTTGATTTCCAGCCCTCTGCCAGTCAGTCTGCCAGGCACTTTCATGTGACAAGCCTTAGGCGAGTCCCTTTCTGTCTCTGATTCCCGATTCCTTCACAGGGATTTATGTGGGCCTTAACGCCCACTGGGAAAAGATCCCTCTGCCAGCTCAGTGCCTGCTTTCTTGGTTTGACTTGTCACTCTGGACTTGAATACACCTTTGGTTTTGGATTGACTCTATTACCTCTCCTAGAAATTAACACACAAAACTGACAGCTGATTGACAGGATGAGAAGCAGTTTTCCAAAATTCAAATTGAACTTAATCCTTTCTTACTAAAAGAATGCTCAAATCAAGGGGACACAGCTCACTCGTTTTGACTTCATGAGCTATGGCAGGTAGAGACAACTTTTTGAAAATACACAGCTAAAACTGTCCGTGTTTGAATGCTAGACATGTTTTTCAGAATACACAGCTAAAACGGTCCCCGCTTTAAGTGCTTTATTAGCTGTGTATTTTGAAAAAGTTGTGTGCTCTTCAAAGAGAAAGCTACTTTTGCTGTGTCTTTGGGTTCGAGGGGAAATGGGAGTCCTCTTCAGTCAGCAGGGACGACACCTGAGTCCTTTGCAGTCCTCTTGTCTGCCTCTGAGGGTGAAATGAGAGTGGTCCCTGTCATCATGAGCCATGTCTGAAAGAATTATTCACATTCCCTACGAGAATAGACGGGTGAAATAGCAAAAGGTGTGTCTTCCTTTGGAGCATGGACGGGTTCAAAGCCCACCTCATACCACTAAGTATTTTGCTGAAGACGAGCAGCTGTGTGTGCGGCCTGTGTTTGGGTGATTTTTGTGTCATGTGCGTGTGTGTGTGTGTGTGTTTGTGTGTGTGTGTGTCTGTGTGTGTGTATCTGTTTTTCTGTCTCCATTCCTGAGCAGCAAATCTTTTTTCCTCTTTTAGCATGTTACTCACAACTGTGGATGAAGCCCAGCACTCCTGAAAACACAATCCATGTATGGTTGAAGGAAATTTTCTTGGTGCTGAGTGAGAGGTTGGTGACTGAAACCAGCTCATTTCCCATTGACCACTGAGGTCACATCTCTCAGGTGAGAAGCAAAGTGAGAATTTGAACCAGGGACATTCTCCTTAGAGACAATGGGCCAAAGACAGGTCCGATGGAATCGAATGTCTTTTCATGTTGACATCCATCCCGTCAAGCCCTCGTTAAGCCATTGAAGTGTCACATGGGGCCTGGGGGAGGCGGTGCACCCTGTGAAATTACACGTCCGAAGATTTGGATTTGATTTCCAGCCCTCTGCCAGTCAGTCTGCCAGGCACTTTCATGTGACAAGCCTTAGGCGAGTCCCTTTCTGTCTCTGATTCCCGATTCCTTCACAGGGATTTATGTGGGCCTTAACGCCCACTGGGAAAAGATCCCTCTGCCAGCTCAGTGCCTGCTTTCTTGGTTTGACTTGTCAATCTGGACTTGAATACACCTTTGGTTTTGGATTGACTCTATCACCTCTCCTAGAAATTAACACACAAAACTGACAGCTGATTGACAAGATGAGAAGCAGTTTTCCAAAATTCAAATTGAACTTAATCCTTTCTTACTAAAAGAATGCTCAAATCAAGGGGACACAGCTCACTCGTTTTGACTTCATGAGCTATGGCAGGTAGAGACAACTTTTTGAAAATACACAGCTAAAACTGTCCGTGCTTTGAATGCTAGACATGTTTTTCAGAATACACAGCTAAAACGGTCCCCGCTTTAGCACTTAAAGCGGGTCCATTTTAGCTGTGTATTTTGAAAAAGTTGTGTGCTCTTCAAAGAGAAAGCTACTTTAGCTGTGTCTTTGGGTTCGAGGGGAAATGGGAGTCCTCTTCAGTGAGCAGGGATGACACCTGAGTCTTTTGCAGTCCTCTTGTCTGCCTCAGAGGGTGAAATGAGAGTGGTCCCTGTCATCATGAGCCATGTCTGAAAGAAATATTCACATTCCCTATGAGAATAGACGGGTGAAATAGCGAAAGGTGTGTCTTCCTTTGGAGCATGGACGTGTTCAGAGCCCACCTCATACCACTAAGTATTTTGCTGATCACGAGCATTTGTGTGTGCGGCCTGTCTTTGGGTGTTTTTTGTGTCGTGTGTTTGTGTGTGTGTGTTTGTGTGTCTGTGTCTGTGTGTGTGTGTCTGTATTTCTGTCTCCATTCCTGAGCAGCAAATCTTTTTTCCTCTTTTAGCATGTTACTGAGAACTGTGGATGAAGCCCAGCACTCCTGAAAACATAGTCCATGTATGGTTGAAGGAAATTTTCTTGGTGATGAGTGAGAGGTTGGTGACTGAAACCAGCTCATTTCCCATTGACCACTGAGGTCACATCTCTCAGGTGAGAAGCAAAGTGAGAATTTGAACCAGACACATTCTCCTTAGAGACAATGGGCCAAAGACAGGTCCGATGGAATCGAATGTCTTTTCATGTTGACATCCATCCCGTCAAGCCCTCGTTAAGGCATTGAAGTGTCACACTGGGCCTGGGGGAGGCAGTGCACCCTGTGAAATTACACGTCCGAAGATTTGGATTTGATTTCCAGCCCTCTGCCAGTCAGTCTGCCAGGCACTTTCATATGACAAGCTTTAGGCGAGTCCCTTTCTGTCTCTGTTTCCCGATTCCTTCACAGGGATTTATGTGGGCCTTAACGCCCACTGGGGAAACATCCCTCTGCCTGCTCAGTGCCTGCTTTCTTGGTTTGACTTGTCAATCTGGACTAGAATACACCTTTGGTTTTGGATTGACTCTATTACCTCTCCTAGAAATTAACACACAAAACTGACAGCTGATTGACAAGATGAGAAGCAGTTTTCCAAAATTCAAATTGAACTTAATCCTTTCTTACTAAAAGAATGCTCAACTCAAGGGGGCACAGCTCACTCGTTTTGACTTCATGTGCTATGGCAGGTAGAGACAACTTTTTGAAAATACACAGCTAAAACTGTCCGTGCTTTGAATGCTAGACATGTTTTTCAGAATACACAGCTAAAACGGTCCCCGCTTTACGTGGTTTAGGACTTAAAGCAGAGACGTTTTAGCTGTGTATTTTGAAAAATTTGTGTGCTCTTCAAAGAGAAAGCTACTTTTGCTGTGTCTTTGTGTTCGAGGGCAAATGGGAGTCCTCTTCAGTCAGCAGGGACGACACCTGATTCCTTTGCAGTCCTCTTTTCTGCCTCTAGGGTGAAATGAGAGTGGTCGCTGGCATCATGAGCCATGTCTGAAAGAATTATTCACATTCCCTACGAGAATAGACGGGTGAAATAGCGAAAGGTGTGTCTTCCTTTGGAGCATGGACGGGTTCAAAGCCCACCTCATACCACTAAGTATTTTGCTTAACACGAGCAGTTGTGTGTGCGGCCTGTGTTTGGGTGTTTTTTGTGTCAGGTGTTCGTGTGTGTGTGTATGTGTGTGTGTGGGTGTGTCTGTGTGTGTGTGTCTGTATTTCTGTCTCCATTCCTGAGCAGCAAATCTTTTTTCCTCTTTTAGCATGTTACTCACAACTGTGGATGAAGCCCAGCACTCCTGAAAACACAATCCATGTATGGTTGAAGGAATTTTTCTTGGTGATGAGTGAGGGGTTGGTGACTGAAACCAGCTCATTTCCCATTGACCACTGAGGTCACATCTCTCAGGTGAGAAGCAAAGTAAGAATTTGAACCAGGCACATTCTCCTTAGAGACAATGGGTCAAAGACAGGTCCGATGGAATCTAATGTCTTTTCATATTGACATCCATCCCGACAAGCTCTCGTTAAGCCATTGAAGTGTCACATTGGGCCTGGGGGAGGCGGTGCACCCTGTGAAATTACACGTCCGAAGATTTGGATTTGATTTCCAGGCCTCTGCCAGTCACTCTGTTAGGCACTTTCATGTGACAAGCCTTAGGCGAGTCCCTTTCTGTCTCTGTTTCCCGATTCCTTCACAGGGATTTATGTGGTTTTTAAGGCCCAGTGGGAAAAGTTCCCTCTTCCAGCTCAGTGCCTGTTTTCTTGGTTTGACTTGTCAATCTGGACTTGAATACACCTTTGGTTTTGGATTGACTCTATTACCTCTGCTAGAAATTAACGCACAAAACTGAGAGCTGATTGACAAGATGAGAAGCCGTTTTCCAGAATTCAAATCCAACTTAATCCTTTCTTACAAATAGAATGCTCAACTCAAGGGGACACTGATCACTCATTTTGACTTCATGAGCTATGGAAGGTAGAGACAACTTTTTGAAAATACACAGCGAAAACTGTCCGTGCTTTGAATGCTAGACATGTTTTTCAGAATACACAGCTAAAACGGTCCCCGCTTTAAGGGCTAAAGCACTTAAAGCGGGGACCGTTTTAGTTGTGTATTTTGAAAAAGTTGTGTGCTCTTCAAAGAGAAAGCTGCTTTTGCTGTGCCTTTGGGTTTGAGGGGAAATGGGAGTCCTCTTAATTCAGCATGGATGACACCTGAGTCCTTTGCAGTCCTCTTGTCTGCCTCTGAGGGTGAAATGATAGTGGTCCCTGTCATCATGAGCCATGTCTGAAAGAATTATTCACATTCCCTACGAGAATAGACGGGTGAAATAGCGAAAGGTGTGTCTTCCTTTGGATCATGGACGGGTTCAAAGCCCACCTCATACCACTAAGTATTTTGCTGAACACGAGCAGTTGTGTGTGCGGCCTGTGTTTGGGTGTTTTTTGTGTCAGGTGTTCGTGTGTGAGTGTATGTGTGTGTGTGGGTGTGTCTGTGTGTGTGTGTCTGTATTTCTGTCTCCATTCCTGAGCAGCAAATCTTTTTTCCTCTTTTAGCATGTTACTCACAACTGTGGATGAAGCCCAGCACTCCTGAAAACACAATCCATGTATGGTTGAAGGAATTTTTCTTGGTGATGAGTGAGGGGTTGGTGACTGAAACCAGCTCATTTCCCATTGACCACTGAGGTCACATCTCTCAGGTGAGAAGCAAAGTGAGAATTTGAACCAGGCACATTCTCCTTAGAGACAATGGGCCAAAGACAGGTCCGATGGAATGTAATGTCTTTTCATGTTGACATCCATCCCGACAAGCTCTCGTTAAGCCATTGAAGTGTCACATTGGGCCTGGGGGAGGCGGTGCACCCTGTGAAATTACACGTCCGAAGATTTGGATTTGATTTCCAGGCCTCTGCCAGTCACTCTGTTAGGCACTTTCATGTGACAAGCCTTAGGCGAGTCCCTTTCTGTCTCTGTTTCCCGATTCCTTCACAGGGATTTATGTGGTTTTTAAGGCCCAGTGGGAAAAGTTTCCTCTTCCAGCTCAGTGCCTGTTTTCTTGGTTTGACTTGTCAATCTGGACTTGAATACACCTTTGGTTTTGGATTGACTCTATTACCTCTGCTAGAAATTAACGCACAAAACTGAGAGCTGATTGACAAGATGAGAAGCCGTTTTCCAGAATTCAAATCCAACTTAATCCTTTCTTACAAATAGAATGCTCAACTCAAGGGGACACTGATCACTCATTTTGACTTCATGAGCTATGGAAGGTAGAGACAACTTTTTGAAAATACACAGCTAAAACTGTCCGTGCTTTGAATGCTAGACATGTTTTTCAGAATATACAGCTAAAACGGTCCCCGCTTTAAGGGCTAAAGCACTTAAAGCGGGGACCGTTTTAGTTGTGTATTTTGAAAAAGTTGTGTGCTCTTCAAAGAGAAAGCTGCTTTTGCTGTGCCTTTGGGTTTGAGGGGAAATGGGAGTCCTCTTCAGTCAGCAGGGATGACACCTGAGTCCTTTTCAGTCCTCTTGTCTGCCTCTGAGGGTGAAATGATAGTGGTCCCTGTCATCATGAGCCATGTCTGAAAGAATTATTCACATTCCCTACGAGAATAGACGGGTGAAATAGCGAAAGGTGTGTCTTCCTTTGGATCATGGACGGGTTCAAAGCCCACCTCATACCACTAAGTATTTTGCTGAACACGAGCAGTTGTGTGTGCGGCCTGTGTTTGGGTGTTTTTTGTGTCACGTGTTCGTGTGTGTGTGTGCGTGTGTGTGTGTAGGTGTGTCTGTGTGTGTGTGTCTGTATTTCTGTCTCCATTCCTGATCAGCAAATCTTTTTTCCTCTTTTTGCATGTTACTGAGAACTGTGGATGAAGCCCAGCACTCCTGAAAACACAATCTATGTATGGTTGAAGTAATTTTTCTTGGTGATGAGTGAGAGGTTGGTGACTGAAACCAGCTCATTTCCCATTGACCACTGAGGTCACATCTCTCAGGTGAGAAGCAAAGTGAGAATTTGAACCAGGCACATTCTCCTTAGAGACAATGGGCCAAAGACAGGTCCGATGGAATCGAATGTCTTTTCATGTTGACATCCATCCCGTCAAGCCCTCGTTAAGCCATTGAAGTGTCACATTGGGCCTGGGGGAGGCGGTGCACCCTGTGAAATTACACGTCCGAAGATTTGGATTTGATTTCCAGCCCTCTGCCAGTCAGTCTGCCAGGCACTTTCATGTGACAAGCCTTAGGCGAGTCCCTTTCTGTCTCTGATTCCCGATTCCTTCACAGGGATTTATGTGGGCCTTAACGCCCACTGGGAAAAGATCCCTCTGCCAGCTCAGTGCCTGCTTTCTTGGTTTGACTTGTCAATCTGGACTTGAATACACCTTTGGTTTTGGATTGACTCTATTACCTCTCCTAGAAATTAACGCACAAAACTGACAGCTGATTGAGAAGATGAGAAGCCGTTTTCCAGAATTCAAATTGAACTTAATCCTTTCTTACTAAAAGAATGCTCCACTCAAGGGGACACAGATCACTCGTTTTAACATCCTGAGCTATGGCAGGTAGAGAGAACTTTTTGAAAATAAACAGCTAAAACTGTCCGTGCTTTGAATGCTAGACAAGTTTTTCAGAATACTCAGCTAAAACGGTCTTTTTATATATATATATATATATATATATATATATATATATATATATATATATATATATATACTGAATCTTGCGCTGTCACCTAGGCTAGAGTGCAGTGGCATGATAGCTCGCTGCAACCTCTGCCTCATTGGTTCAAGGGATTCTCCTGCCTCAGCCATCCAAGTATCTGTGATTACAGGCACCTGCCACCACACCCAGCTAATTTTTGTATTTTTCATAGAGATGGGGTTTCTTTTTTTCTTTTTCTTTGAGACGGAGTTTCTCTCTTGTTACCCAGGCTTGAGTGCAGTGTCATGATCTCAGCTCACCACAACCTCTGCCTTCTGGGTTCAGGCAATTGTCCTTCCTCTGCCTCCCGTGTAGCTGGGATTACAGGCATGCGCCACCATGCTTAGCTAATTTTTTTGTATTTTTCGTAGAGACGGGGTTTCACCATGTTGTCCAGGATGGCCTCGATCTCTTGACTTTTTGATCCGCCCACCTCGGCCTCCCAAAGTGCTGGGATTACAGGCTTGAGCCACCGTGCCCGGCCCAGAGATGGTGTTTCACCATATTGGCCTGTCTGGTCTTGAACTGACCTGGTGATCTGCCCACCTTGGCCTCTGATAGTGCTCGGATTGCAGGCATGAGCCACCACGCCTTGTACCTAATTCCTATTCACTGGTCGTGGATGGGAGCTATGGAATCTCTTCCTACAAAACATCCTGGCCGCATCAGAATGTGAGAGTTAAGTTTTCTAAGAGATGGTTCCTCTGTTTGTGCTCCACACCCAAATAATCGATCTTACTTCACTGTCAGACAACTTCCAGTTATTACAGTGGCTGTAGTCTAGCTGGAAAAACGCTAAGTAGACCCCCGGGACTCTCTTGACTCAGCCACTAACAACTTAGTGTGGCTCTGGGAAACAAAGAAGCTGGAGCAACCACGCCTGTAATCCCAGCACTTTCGGAGGTCGACGTGGGAGGATTGCTTGAGCACAGGAGTTTGACAGCAGCCTGGGCAACATAGCAAGACCCCATCTCTACAAAAAAAAAATCAAAAAAATTATTGCGGTGTGGTGGTGTCACCCTGTAGTCCCAGCTATTCAGGAGGCTAAAGTGGGAGGATCACTTGAGTCCCAGAAGTCAAGACTGCAGTGAGCCAAGATCATGCCACTGCCCTCAAGCTTGGTCTTCAAAGTGAGACACTGTCTCAGGAGGGAAAAAACAAAACAAAACAAAACAAAAAAACTGGAGCTTTTGTTTTCTCATTTGTTAAAGGTGGATGATATTATCTCCTTCATGGAATTACTGTGAGGATGGAAGTACAATTTTTTTCCCCTTTCCTTTTAGAAATACAATGAGATAGGCATAGTGGCCAGGTGAGGTGGCTCATGCCTGTAATCCCAGCACTTTGGGAGCCTGAAGCAGGTGGATCACCTGAGGTCAGGAGTTCAAGACCATCCTGGCCACCATGGTGAAACCCTGACTCCACTAAAATTACAAAAATTAGCCTAGCGTGGTGGCACGTGCCTACAATCGCAGCTACTCAGGAAGCTGAGGCAGGAGAATGGCTTGAACCTGGGAGGTGGAGGGTGTAGTGAGCAGAGATCATCCCATGGCACTCCAGTCTGGACGACAGAGTGAGACTCCATCTCAAAAAAATAAAATGCCAGATGTGGTGGCTCATGCCTGTAAACCCAGCATTTTGGGAGGCAGAGGAAGGTGGATCACCTGAGGTCAGGAGTTCAAGACCAGCCTGACCAACATGCAGAAACCCCATCTCTAATAAACATATAAAATTCGCCAAGCATGGTGGCACATGCCTGTAATCCCAACTATTTGGGAGGCTGAGGCAGGAGAATCGCTTGAACCTGGGAAGTGGAGGTTGCAGTGAGCCAAGATTGCACTCCTGCATGGACGAGAAGAAGGAAACTGTGTCTCAAAAACAATAATTAGATAGGCATAGTGCACAAGATAATGTCAGGTGACACGTGCACTACCACTTAGTACCACTGTGAGTCCGGACAGATGACATAGGTCTCCGTGCCTCAGTTTTTCCACCTGTCAAATAGGAACCATATGAGGATGTACTCGTAAGATGATGCTCAAGGCTAAATAATGTAATCCATGAACGTGCTTAGACCAGCACCTCCTGCATTTTAAATACTTTTCCCTTTTGGCTGCTGTTGCTACTATTTTACTAACTGGGTTGATTTCTAGCCTGCAAAAAAAAGGATCACAAGTTTGTGAACAAGACCATTATTCCTTACCAAATGATTCATAACCCCAATTTTTCTTTTGCTTTTTTTTTTGTTTGTTTGTTTGTGTTTTTGGAAACAGAGTCTCACTCCCACTCCCAGGCTCAAGTGATTCTCCTGCTCAGTCTCATGAGTAACTGGGATTAAAGGTACCCACAACTAGGCCCAGCTAATTTTTGTATTTTTAGTACAGATGGGGTTTCACCATGTTGGCCAGGCTGATCTCAGACTCCTGACCTCACGTAATCCATCCACCTCGGCCTCCCAAAGTGCTGGGATTATAGGCGTGTGCCACCCCACCAGCCTAAAACCCCAGTTTCTTTTTACCAACTTAGATTATGGAACTTGGCATGATGCCCAGATTCCCATAATGCAAATTGTCCTCCCCAATTATAACTACCAGTTTTTTTCATCTAAGAAAAACAAAACAAAAATTGAAATGCTGGTCATTTTTGTGGACAAAAAGATAAGTATGGCCAGGGGTAGTGGCTCAGGCCTGTAATTCCAGCACTTTGAGAGGCTGAGGCGGGAACATCACTGGAAGCCAGAAGTTCGAGACCAGCCTGACCAACACGGTGAATCCCCCTCTCTACTAAAACTACAAAAATGAGCCACGTGGGCTGGTGTGCGCCTGCAGTCCCAGCTACTCAGGAGGCTGAGGCAGGAGAATCACTTAACCCAGGAGGCAGAGGTTGCAGTGAAAAGAGATCATGCCACTGCAGTCCAGCTTGGGCAACAAGATCAGAACTCCATCTCAAAAAACAAACAAAAACAAGTAATGCGACTGCTATTTTCTGGTTATAATCACAGAGTTCATGTAGAAAAGCTAAGCAATATGAAAAAATACAGAGTTAAAGTTTTTAAAAATTACCCCAAATTGGATCAGCAAACTTTTTTTTTTTTTTTCCCTCTTGAGACAGACTAGGTCTTGCTGCTGCCCAAGCTGGTGTACAGTGACACAATCACAGATGACTGCAGCCTCGACCTCCTGGACTGGCTCTGTGCTCCTGCCTCCCAAGGAGCTGGGACTACAGGTGCATATTCCTATACCCAGCTAATTTTTTTTTTAATTGGTTTTGTAGAGGTGAAGTCTCATTATGTTGCTCAGGCTGGTCTCGAGCTCTGGCCTCAAGTAATCCTCCCGGTTCAGCCTTCCAAAGTGCTGGAATTATAAGCATGAACTTATTTGGAGACTGGGTCATTACAGAGGTCATCAAGTTAAAATGGGTCATGAATGTGGGGCCCTGATGCTATATAACTGTTGTCCTTACTAAAAGAAAAATTTGTTGCCTGTGAAAGAAAAAGAAAGAATAAAATATTTTTTCCTTGAGACAGGTCTTGTTCTGTCACCCAGGCTGGAGTGAAGTGGTGTGATCTCAGCTCACTGCAGCCTCATCCTCCCTGACTCAAGCAATCCTCCAACCTCAGCCTCCTGAGTAGCTTGGGAACACAGGTACATGCAACCATACCTGGCTTTTTTTTTTTTTTTTTCCCGAGATGGATTCTTGCTCTTTCCTCCAGTCTGGAGTGCAGTGGTGCAATCTCAGCTCACTGCAACCTCCACCTCTGGGTTCAAGCAGTTCTCCTGCCTCAGCCTCCTGAGTAGCTAGGATGGCAGGCGTGCACCACCACAGCCAGCTAATTTTTATATTTTTAGTAGAGATGGGGTTTCACCATGTTGGCTATGCTGGTCTCAAACTCCTGACCTCTTGATCTGCCAACCTCAGCCTCCCAAAGTGCTAGGATTACAGGTGTGAGCCACCACTCCCGGCTGTATTGTTTTTAGTACAGGTGGGGTTTCATCCTGTTGGCCTGGCTGGTATTGAACTCCTGACCTGAAGTTATCCTCTCACTCATGCTCCCAAAGTACAGGGATTACAGACATGAGCCACGGCATCTGGCCTGAGACAATAAATTTGTCTTATTCTAAGCCACTTAGTTGGTGGCACTTTGTTACAGCATCCCCAGCAAAGTTATATCCAACGAATAATCCATTTCATTGTTGTTGTTGTTGTTGTTGTTGTTGTTGTTGTTGTGGTTGTGGTTATTGTTGTTTTTGAAACGGAGTTTCGCTCTTGTTACCCAGGCTGGAGTGCAATGGCACGATCTCGGCTCACCGCAACCTCTGCCTCCTGGGTTCAGGCAATTATCCTGCCTCAGCCTCCTCAGTAGCTGGGATTACAGGCACGCACCACCATGCCCAGCTAATTTTTTGTATTTTTAGTAGAGAGGGGATTTCACCATGTTGACCAGGATGGTCTGGATCTCTTGACCTCGTGATCCACCCGCCTCAGCCTCCCAAAGTGCTGGGATTACAGGCTTGAGACACCACGCCCGGCCGTTGTTGTTGTTTTTAAGGAAAAAAAAAAGGAAAGAAAGAAAGAAAAAAGAATAATTAAAAAGAATGAAGGAGAGGAAGAAAGAGGAAGAGGAAGAGAGAACGGGAGTGTTGCTTTATTGCCCAGGCTATAATGCAGTCTAAAAACGGGTATTGAAAACGTCTTTTATGCCAGTAGTTTTGCTTAATAATGGAGACAGGAAAAAAATGAGGAAAGAAAATAACAAACAAGCAGCCAACCAATAATTCATTTAAACCTGTAAGTAGGTATGATGTGGTACTGATAAGAGTGTATATTTTTGTGTATTTAAAATGGAGAGTTCTATAAATGTTTATTAAGTTTACTTGTTCCGGATGTGAGTTCAAGTCCTGGATATCCTTGTTAATTTTCTGTCTCGCTGATCTGTCTAATATTGATGTTGAAGTCTCCCCCTATTATTGTGTGGGAGTCTGTCTCTTTATAAGTCTTACGTAATCTGGGTGTTCCTGTATTGGGTGCGTATATATTTAGGATCGTTAGCTCTTCTCGTTGCATTGATCCTTTGACCATTATGTAATGTCCTTCTTTGCCTCTTTTGATCTTTGTTGCTTTAAAGTTTATTTTATCAGAGGCGAGATTTGCAACTCCTGCTTTTTATTAATTAACTTATTTTTGCTCTCAAGTTGGTTGGTAATTCTTTCTCCATCCATTTATGTTGAGTCTTTGTGTATCCCTGCATGTGAGATGGGTCTGGATGCAGCATACCGATGGATTTTGCATTTCATTGTTAAAGGACACAGAAGCTCATGCTCTCTGTCATTCCCGAATGTGTAATTAGGTTTTGGCCAGGAGCAGAGGCTCATACCTGTAATCCCAGGACTTTGGAAGGCTGAGATGGGAGGATCACTTGAAGCTCAGAGTTTGAGGCCAGCCTGGCCAACATGGTGAGACCCCATCTCCACACACACACACACACACACAAATATTAGTTGGGCATGGTAGCATTCACCTGTAATCCCAGCTACTCAGGAGGCTAAGGTGGGAGGACTGCTTGATCCTGGGAGTAAGAGGCTGCAGTGGGCTATGATTATACCACTGCACTGTAGGCTGAACAACACAGGAATTCCCTATCTATCTCTTAAAAAAGAAAAAAAAAAAAAAAAAAAAGGGCTGGAGTTTGAGTTTGTGTTTTTGTTGTTGTTACTGTTGTTGTTGTTGTCGTCTTTTTTTTAGTCGGAGTTTCACTCTTGTTACCCAGGCTGTAGTGCAATGGCACGATCTCGGCTCACCGCAACGTCCGCCTCCTGGGTTCAGGCAATTGTCCTGCCTCAGCCTCCTGAGTAGCTGGGATTACAGGCATGTGCCACCATGCCCAGCTATTTTTTTATATTTTTTAGTAGAGACGGGGTTTCACCATGTTGACCAGGATGGTCTCAATCTCTTGACCTCGTGATCCACCCGCCTTGGCTTCCCAAAGTGCTGGGGTTACAGGCGTGAGCCACCGGGCCCAGCCTCGTTACTGTTGTTTTTTGAGATGGAGTGTCATGCTCTGCCCGGGCTGGAGTGCGGTGGTTCAATCTCAGCTCATTGCAACTCCACCTCCTGTGTTCAAGTGATTCTCCCACCTCAGCCTCCCAAGTAGCTGGGATTACAGGTGTGCACCCCCACACCTGGCTCATTTTTATATTTTCAGTAGAGATGGGATTTCACCATGTTGGCCAGGCTGGTCTCAAACTCCTGACCTCAGGAGATCCACCGGCCTCGGCCTCCCAAAGTGATGGGATTACAGGTGTGGGTCACTGCGTTCAGTCGATTTAGTGTTTTGGCTGGGTTGGGTCTGGCAGGTGTATGGTTAATAAACCAGGTCTAAATATTTCCAGGAAACTGCTGGGTCAGGCATGCACTGACAGCAATGTTGTGGATGGTGATACTGGCTGTGAACATGGAAGAAAACAAGGTCTGGTCTCCTTTTTTCACCCAGACGGTGTCGATGAGCTGACCTAGGAGATAACAGGACAGGTACATGAGACCCCGTGTACATCCTGGGAAAGGCGGTGGCAACTGCTTGGGACCCCAGCCCACCTGGCCAGTGGCTCTTCCATGTTCCTTACAGCTTTTGAGAGGTTCGCTATTCAAAGGAGGATGAATCAAGGAAAGTACAGGGCTGGGGCACAATTTTGTTAAACATGACAAGGAATATGCCTTGGTTCAAGAAAACCCATGGCTCAGCACGGTGGTTTACACCTGTAATCTCAGCACTTTAGAAGGTGGAGGTGAGAAGATCACCAGAGGTCAGGAGTTCGAGGCCATCACGGCCAACATAGAAACCCCATCTCTACTAAAAATACAGAAATTAGCCAGGTGTGGTGGCACATGCCTGTAGTCCCAGCTACTCAAGAGGCTGAGGCCTGAGAATCCCGGGAGGTGGAGGTTGCAGTGAGCCGAGACCACACCATTGTACTCCAGCCTGGGTGACAGAGTGAGACTCCATCTAAGAAATAAAATGAGAAAATCCGATCCTTCTGCCACGCATGGGGGTGCATGCCTGTAATCCCAGCACTTTGGGAGGCTGAGGTGGGCACATCACTTGAGGTCAGGAGTTCAAGATCAGCCTGGCTAACATGGCAAAACCTTGGCTCTACTAAAAATACAAAAATGAACCGGGTATGGTTGCATGTGCCTGTAATCCCAGCTAATTGGGAGACCGAGGCAGGAGAATCACTTGAACCCTGAAGGTGGAGCTAGCAGTGAGCTTAGATCACGCCACTGCACTTAAGCCTGGGGCCAGAGAAGACTCCATCTCAAAAGAAAAAAGAAAAGGCAATGCAACCCCTACTAGTCTTCTCTATAAGCAGGCTCAGAGTGATGGCCGTGGAGTTTTTGGTCAGCCAGGGGATTGAACACAATGAAATGTCTTCTTTTTTTTTTTTTTTTTTTTTTTTGAGACGGAGTTTTCGCTCTTGTTTACCCAGGCTGGAGTGCAATGGCGCCATCTCAGCTCACCGCAACCTCTGCCTCCTGGGTTCAGGCAATTCTCCTGCCTCAGCCTCCTGAGTAGCTGGGATTACAGGCACGTGCCACCATGCCCAGCTAATTTTTTGTATTTTTTAGTAGAGACGGGGTTTCACCATGCTGACCAGAATGGTCTCGATCTCTTGACCTCGTGATCCACCCGCCTCAGCCTCCCAAAGTGCTGGGATTACAGGCTTGAGCCACTGCGCCCGGCTTGGAATGTCTTCTAATACAGGTAACTATTATAAGCAATAAAACAGGTTGGGTTTGGCAGCTCTCATCTGTAATCCCAGCACTTTGGGAGGCTGAGGCTGGAGGATCGTTTGAGTCCAGCTGTTTGAGATCAGCCCAGGCAGGAGGGTAAAAGCCCATCTCTACAAAAAATAAGTTAGTCTTACATGGTGGTGCACCTGTGGTCCCAGCTACTGGGAGACTGAAGCAGGAGGACTGCTTGAGCCTGAGAGGTGGAGGCTGCAGTGAGCCACAATTGCACCTGGATGCAGTGAGCCTGGATGACAGACTGAGACCCTGTCTTCAAAAAAGAAAAAAAAAAAATTCGTTTGTAAGGATAATACAGACTGAGTACAGTGGCTCACCGCTGTAATATCCAGACTTCCAGACTTTGGGAGGCTAAGGCAGGGGGACTGCTTGAAGCCAGGTGTTTGAGACCAGCGTGCATAACATAGAGGGACCCAGTCTCTACAAAAAACACAAAAAAATTAGCCAGGCATGTTGGCATGGTCTTGTAGCCAGCTACTCACGAGGCTGAAGGGGGAGGATCGTTTGAATCCAGGGAAGGTGGAGGCTGCAGTGAGCCATTATGTCACTTCTGCACTCCAGCCTGGGTGCAGTAGTACAGTCAGAACTCAGCACAGCCTGCACCTCCACAGAGCGAGACCCTCTCTCAAAAAAAAAAAAAAAAAAAAAAAAAAAGCTGGGGCTCATGCCTGTAATCCCATCACTTTGGGAGGCTGCGGTGGGCAGATCATGAGGTCAGGAGATCGAGACCATCCTCCCCAACATGGTGAAACTCCATCTCTACTAATAATACAAAAAAAAAAAAAAATGGTGGGCATGGTGGTACACACCTGTAGTCCTAGCTACTTGGGAGGCTGAGGCAGGAGAACTACTTGAACCCAGGAGGCAGAGATTGCAGTGAGCCAAGACTGAACCACTGCACTATAGTCTGGGATTACAGGTGTGTGCCACCAGGCCTGGCTAATTTTTGTATTTTAGTAGAGATGGGGTTTCACCATGTTAACCAGGCTGGTCTCCAACTCCTGATCTCAGGTGATCCTCCCACTTTAGCCTCCCAAAGTGCTGGGATTGCAGATCACGAGGTTGAGAGATCGAGACCATCCTGGTCAACATGGTGAAACCCTGTCTCTACTAAAAATACAAAAAATTAGCTGGGCATGGTGGCACATGCCTGTAATCCCAGCTACTGAGGAGGCTGAGGCAGGAGAATTGCCTGAACCCAGGAGGCGGAGGTTGCGGTGAGCCGAGACAGCGCCATTGCACTCCAGCCTGGGTAACAAGAGCGAAACTCCATCTCAAAAAAAAAAAAAAAAAAAACAGATGGTGGGATCTCTATGTCTCCTGTGTAGATACTATATGCCATGGTTTCCAGAGCCCTGGCTAGATGTTTGTTTGTTTGAGACAGGGTCTCCCTCTGTTGGCCAGGCTGATGCAATGGTGTGATCTCAGCTCACTGCAACCTCCACCTCCAACGTTCAAGCAATTCATGTGCCTCAGCCTCCCTAGTAGCTGGGATTACAGGCACTACCACACCCAGATAATTTTTTTGTATTTTTAGTAGAGATGTGGTTTCAGTACGTTGGGCAGGTGCTCTCAAGCTCCTGGCCTCAGGTGATCATCCTACCTTGGCTTCCCAAAGTACTGGGATCACAGGTATAGGTGATTCTGGCTAAGTACATTTAAATACTAAGTACATTTAAGTACTAAGCCCTGGCTAGGTACCATTAAGGTATAATGGCATATGGAGGCTGAGGTGGGAGGATCACTGGATGCCAGGAGATCAAGGCTAGTCTGAGTAACATACCAACCAGAGAGATCTTATCTTTACAAAAAAAAAATATATATATATTAACTGGGCATGTTGGTTATAGTGTGCACCTATAGTACTAACTACTTGGGAGGCTGAGGCAGGAGGATCCCTTGAGCCCAGCAGTTCAAGGTTTCAGTGAACTGTGATCACGCCACTGAATTCCAGCTCTGAGACAGAGCAAGACACTCTTTCTAAAAATAGTAAAAAATGTTTTATTTTCTTGAGACAGAGTCTGGCTACATCACCCAGGCTGGAGTGCAGTGGTACAATCTCAGTTCACTGCAACCTCTGCCTCTTGGGTTCAAACAGTTCTCCAGTCTCGGCCCCCTGAGGAGCTGGGATTATAGGCGTGTGCCACTGGGTTTGGCTCATTTTTGTATTTTTAGTAGACACCAGGTTTCACCACGTCAGCCAGGCTGGCCTCCAACTCCTGACCTCAAATGATACACCCATCTTGGCCTCTCAAAGTGCTGAGATTACAGGTGTGAGCCACTGCGCCTGACCTTGTGAAAATGTTAGTGGCATTTTGATTATAATTGAATACTTTTTAAAAAATCAAATGCGCATACATATGATTGTTTTTGGCAGGACTAGGGGCCAGGACTTTTTTCTAATTCCTTCACCTTGTATTCTAGGGCCTTGCAAACATTAGGTGCTTAGCAAATTCAATAGAAGGCACTCAGACAGTGATTGATGTGTAGTGCATACTTGTCTTCATTAGGAAGAAAGAGACAGACAGGAAGAACAAGGGAAAATTCAGGGCAATTGATCAGGTCGACACCATCATTGCTAAAATCAGAGGAGACCAGGCTGTGTGTGGTTGCTCATGCCTGTAATTTCAGCACTTTAGGAGTCTGAGGCAGGTGGATCACTTGATGTCAGGAGTTCAAGACCAGCCTGGACAACATGGCAAAACCTCATCTCTACTGAAAATACAAAACTTAGCCAGGCATGGTGTGGCAGGCCCCTGTAATCCCAGCTACTAAGGAGGCTGAGGCAGGAGAATCAGTTGAACCCGGGAGGTGTAAGTTGCAGTTAGATGAGATTACACCACTGCACTCCAGCCTGAGGGACATTGCAAGACTCCACCAAAAAAAAAAAAAAAAAAAAAAAAAATCAGAGAAGACCAAGATACCTGCAGATAATGCACTGTGTCACTTTCCCTGTGCATTTTTCCTGCCTCTTGGTAGACAGCTCCTAACATCACCATGAGATCCTGGTGAAGGAGGTGTGGATACTGGGGTTGCTACAGTTTATTGAACCATTTTTTCTCCCAGAGATGCTAATCTTCTGTCAGATTCCTTTGAGTGTTTTTCCGATCCCTGCTGCGGGCAGTTTACCCTCAGGGCACTTCTCCATGGAGCCACCAGCTGGCTCCATTGCTGCATAAGTGAAACTGACTCAAGATTAGAAAGTAGTGTTCCATTGTCTTTGAGCTGGGTGGGGTGGGTCAAACCTGTAATCCCAGTACTTAGGGAGGCTGAGATGGGTAGTTCACTTGAGGCCAGTAGTTCGAGACCAGCCTGGCAACATGGTGAAACCCTATATGGTGAAACCCTAATTTTTATACTAAAAATATAAAAAATAGCCAGGCATAATGATTCACGCCTATAATCCCAGCTACTCGGGAGGCTGAGACAGCATTGGTTGGGAAGCAGAGGTTGCAGTGAGCCAAGATCGGGACACTGCCCTTTAGCCTGGGTAACAAAGCGAGACTCCAGTTTTTTTAAAAAAAACAGTATTCCTAAGGACTGAGAGGGGAAACTGAGGCATGCAGACTGGAGTTGGGGTGGGGCTTGGGCTTGGCAAGAGAATGGGTTCAAGTAACATGTGAAGGACTCTCAGAAAGTCACAGCAACTTCAAAAT